>NC_088679.1:32500000-33750000 GCF_950023065.1 Planococcus citri
TTGTTATTCTTTTAAAGCTGTATTTACCCACACACTGCGAAGAAACTACGAGTACCTACACTGTAATTAAAAATTACACAACACCAGCAGATGAACTCGAATATTTAAAATTAAATTAACACCGTTACAAGAGCTACATACGTACAACAGTTTAAGCCGACGTGTAATAAATTAACAAGTAAATTGAACTGAAAAAATTTAAATTACAAGGGTTTAAATAAAGCTGCACGTGAAACGTGATAGTACACAAGCCAATTCATCTCGGCTACAAACGAAAGAAAAAAATACGCGCGGGTGCCTTTTCAACGCGTCCGTCGTCTCTTCATTGTATATAACTCGTATATATTATTAAAATTTACAAAATTTATAAACCGAGCTTTTTCCTACACCGTTTGCGTTACTAATAAGTAGTGGGAATATCCAAATTAGCCGAATTTATCGCTCGGATAAGAAATATTAACAGGCGAGGGTTCCTTTTGGAAATTTTATCGCTACACGTAACGCCTCTTCGCCACGAGAAGACGTTATGCGATGATAGAAAATTGAGATTCCTAAAATGGCAGTACCAACTTTCGAGATTTTTAATTTTAAGCTTCGCTTCATCGCAGTTAATTACTATGGAGGAAATTGATGATTGATATTCGAGATAATGCATGGGATATATATTTTTCTAACAGGTGCCATTCGCCTTATTAAAATCTTAAGACGAGGTTCGTCGTAGCTGGGTTTGCTTTCGTGAAAATGAAATTCAAAACCAGAATGGTAAAAAATTTATCGAAAGTTGATAAATTAACTTGCACAGTAAACAAAGTACATAGGTAATTGAATTCGTGGCACAGAATGACCCTATAGGAATGCCCAGTATCTCAAACACCCGTCTTTTTGGAACTGGTTCATTTCCCCCAGAACTATTAGTCCGGCATATGACCATAGGAGTAATTGCACCCCCCCCCCCCGCCGATCGTCCGAGACAACTTCTTTCTTAAAGGGGGACATCCTAAGGAACATTTTAAAGCAAACTTGCCCAAAAAAAAGTTGGCCTTACTTACAAAATGGCGGCCATTTTGATTGACAGGTCAGCCGAAATCGCAGATTTTGCGTTTTAACATAGGACTTGCACGAACTTTTTCAAACTTTACAAAGGTTGGTCGAAATATCATGCAAAAATTCATCACCAGTCAACATTTCAAGTGCTAAAGTGAGTTTTTCGATTTTTGGTGAATTTTTGAAAATCGAGGCCAAAAATGAGGGAAAAAATCAAAATTTTACCAAATTGATCAAGAAAGCTGAAATTTGAGATATTCCCTATTTTTGACATGCCAAATCGATTGGAAAAGGTTTCAGCCCGTTTTGAGCAGTTCTGGAGCCTCCAGTAGATTTTTGAAACTTGAAATTTCCCCAAAATTTCATCAAACTAAGATGGAGAGTCGAAATTCATTCTGCAAACTACTTTCAATACGCTACGAAGTTGACTACTGGTGAATTTCAAGTCGTTTTGGAGCCTCCAGCAACTTTTTGAAAGGTTGTATGACGTTTTTTTGGAAAATTGAAATTTCCTAAAAGTAGCTGGAAGCTTCAAAACCAGGCATTTGAAACCACCATGTAAGGTAAGACCGCCTATTAGTACGCGGTTAAGGTTTGAGACGCTCCAGCTCCCAGAGTTGTGCATAAAAATTTATGAAATTTTGTACACATAAACTTTGAACCCTTGGCTACATAACTGCTTACTCACTTTTGAGTTTCCCATTGCTGCTTTTTTGTAATAACGCAAAAATGAGGGCAACTCAAATGCGTACTAATAGGAAAGTACCTTCCTATTAGTACGCAAACGTCCGCCTATAAGTACTCATGAGTAAATACACGTTGAAAATGGTAAACAAATCCAACAAAAAGCACTGAAAAAGTGTAATGGCATATTTAGAGGGAATTACTGTGAAGAAAACCAAATTAGCAATTCAAATATCCGAAAAAGCAAAGTTTTCAGATTTTAAAAAAATACATTTTTTTGACATCATATTTTTTGTTCATTTTTTTGAAATTAGCGTCAGTATCATGATCAGACTTCATAATCTTGAACTTAGATGGACTAAATACCAATTTCAGCTAATTTTATTCATTTTAATGCAAAATGATCAAAAAAATGAAAATTTACATGCAAAAATGATGCGTACTAATAGGACTTAGGAGGTGCGTACTTATAGGAAGTTTTTTGTTCTGACATAAAATGATGTCTAGCTCTATAATAAAATAATATTTTCGAAATGCCTTTTTTTTCATATGAAACTACATAAAATTACGGATCGATTGGTATAAGATACTTACTAAATAACATTATTTTAATATGTTCAATCTCATTTCCCATTTTGATGAAAAAAAAAATCCAAAACACAGTTTTTCATTCAAATTGTTCTCAGAGACAGAGTTTTCAATCAAACTGCGTGATTTTTTCGGAGAAACTAGGGTCATTAGTCAGCTACGTCATGGTGTGGTCAAATTTTCGATCAGTGTTACCAATCGCGAGAAAAACGCAATGCGTACTAATAGGCGGTGCGTACTAATAGGCAGTTTTACCTTAGTGTGCAAAATAAATTTCAGCTTGCTAACTCCACTTGATAAATTAATGTTGGGGAAATTTCAAGTTTCAAAAATCTACTGGAGGCTCCAGTAATTTTCAAAAAAGTCGCCGGAGACCCTAAAATGCCTTGAACCCACCTGAAGTCGTCTTCAGAGGTTGTTAAAATTGGAGTGTAGAGAAAATTCCAGCTTTCCATCTCAGTTTGATGAAATTTTGTGAAAATTTAAAGTTTCAAAAATTAGCTGGAGGCTTCAGGAATTTTCAAAAAGTCGCTGGAGGATCCAAAACGACTTGAAATTCATCTGCAGTACTTCGCAGCGTATTGAAATTAGTTTTTAGAATAAATTTTAGCTTTACAACTCCAATTTGATGGAATTTTGAGGGAATTTCGAGTTTCAAAAATCTGCTGGAGGCTCCAGAAATCGGCGGGGGGGGGGGTGCAATTACTCCTATAAGGTAGTCCATTGAATTTGGTAAAAATTTTTCAACTTTTTTTTTTTTACAATTAACCCTCAAAATCCTTCTCAGTGATCACAATTGACAAAAAACTCAAATTTATTAATTCAAACCTAAAGTGCATAAAATACAAGCAGACTGTAATTTCAGCATCATATTTATATTTCATTGCTAAAAAAAACCTACCGGCGGATTTTCTTTCAAATTCAAACCTCGTTTAAAAAAATGACACAAAAAATGCTTAATATATTGAAATTTATGCTATAAATATTACTTCGGCAGTTGACTTTTTAGAGAAAATAAAATGAAAATAATACACAGTCGACGATTTGGAAAATATAACTAGAAGAAAATACAAGAATGATCTCTGGTTAAAAAAAAAATGCTCTTACAACCATAAAAAGCCAACTCGATGTAATTAGAAGTGCAGTTCGATGAGCAATACGCATTTAATTAATTTCCACGCGAATAAAAGTAGGTATATCTGCCACCGAAAAAAAAAAAAAATACCCGTAGGATTTACATATAGACGAAGAAGCGATTAGTATTCTGTGTTTTTGTTTAGATGAGAGAAATGGTACGGTAGGTTTATTTTTTCAAATCAAATGTTACGCTCGGTGTAGTGGCAAGAGACGAATTGATTTATTTTTCGGTCGCACGACGCGAATGATATTTTTTTAAACGGCTCTCTGAATTATCGTGCCGTGTAATTCTCAAAGTTCTGAAAGGTTGAAAAGCTTAAAGTACTGGTGGGAATCGACATCGCGTTATATGGATACCATCGAATATGTAAATTAAAAAGAATCGACGTGTGTGTATCATCGTATAGGTCTAGGTATCGCATTCTCGCACAATACATTCTATTAGACGTATAGTGGTGTACCTATACCTACCTACTACTTAGTTACCTATAATGTGCTACTGCTATATAATACCTAATGTAGACGCTAGACGATCTGCACCGGATGGATAAGCGCCGCCGTTGGCAGAAGTAAAGGCATAGCAGCGGAGAAAAAAAAGGGCAAAGGAATGCACACGGGAGTGTGTAATAGGTTATACGCAGACATACGAGTATATACCATACCTATACCTACCTACATATGCACACAGCATAGAATTCGTGAGTGAACGAAAACTTTTCACATATTCGTCGAAGCGTTAAAAGAAAGTTTTGATTGCGTTGCAGACTCTCCTCGCTATACACCATAGGATAGATACGAATACATTAAGATTTTATTCTTGGAAAAGATGCGTCTAACACCACACCTCGTACCACCTCATATTCCTATGCAGCTTGAGAAAAGTCAAGGTCGTCGGTGTTAATTGAAATTTTAAACAATGAAAATTTTCATTTACACGCGCGAACGCTCACCATAGGCTTTCCTTTCGCTCAACGTTAATTGATAAGCCGAAATTGCTCCCGAAGGTAGGAAAAACCCTATAGCAGCGAGTAAGTAACGACGCTTTCTTGATCGAATTTTCTCGATAGACTTTTGAAATTTATATTAAAGTTTGAAAAATGTTTACTTAATGAGCTTCCATTTTTTGATTATTATACTTACTTAACTTTGATACGTTGTGATGAGAAATAACGTACATGCGAGATTGCACATTTCTTAAATACTTGGGCAGAAACTTTAACAAGCATATAAACTCTGGATAAACAAGCTGTAGACAGCTGAATATTTCTCAGCCTCTATAATATGAAAAAAATGTTACAGCGTAAGTTGTGTAGGATCAAAAAAGTACAACTTTTGGTTGTCATTTTGACAGTTACATAAATCAATTTTGATCTAATTGGATACGCTAGCTTGGATCGCGAAAAAGAAAATGACAGAGGGTCATTCCAATGCCAAACGGCGGATTTTTGCACGAGGGGTCTTCGATTTTTTTTTCAAAATTAGATCATGTGTAGAGATCATCAAACGATGACGAATGACGCAAGCCAGACTTTTTTTCGATTTTTTCTGGCGGAGCTGTGGGGCTTCAAAGTTCTCCAAAATGGCCGAAAATGAAAATTTCAGTTGCAAATTGCTCCGGTTGTACGTGGCACAGTGGGCCACAGACCCCCCCCCCAAATGGCGATAATTCGGATTCAACCCTCATCGATGTGCAATACGTCGAATAATACGTTTTCGAGGTCGTAGAATTCGAATCTGCACTTAATTTTTTCGTAGGGGTGGGGGTGAGGCGTGGGGAGCGGGAAAATTTCAAATGTTGCTTGTATTATTGTGTAATATATCGATCAATATGCCTTCGAGATCGTAGAGTTCGAATCTGGCGTTATTTTTTTGGTAGTGGTTAGGGGTGAGGCGCGGGGAGGGGGGAATTTGAAATTTTGCTTATATTATTGTGTAATATGTCGATCGATATGTTTTCGAGGTCGTAGAATTTGAATCTGCACTTATTTTTTTTGTAGTGGTAGGGGGTGAGGAGCGGGGAGCGGGAAAATTTCAAATGTTGCTTATATTATTGTGTAATATATCGATTAATATGTTCTCAAAGTCGTAGAGTTCGAATATGGAGTTATTTTTTTGGTAGGGATTAAAAGTGAGACGTGGAGAGGTGAAAAATTCAAAATTTTGCTCATAGTATCGTTTAATATGCCGTTTGTTATGTTTTTGAGGTTGTTTATATCATTGATTTGAAAAAATCATTTTATATCTCAAAGAATGTATTTCAATTAAAATTTAATCGAGTACCTATATCATGTTTCGATCTTAAAATTGCGATATATCCGCAAAATTGTGAAGAAAATTGATGTATTTTTAATAGAAAAATGAACCTGCAGAGCTTGTATACACTACTCTCTAATACACATCACTATGCAGAAGAGAACACACGATATTGCGTGATTATATGAGTTTTGTTACAAAATGTGTTCTGATTTTGTGTAAAAAACTGTAAACTTTAAAAATCTGTGGTATAAGAAAACATCAAAAAGTAAATTTGGAATTTTTCACTTCCCCACGTCTCATTCCCCACCCCTACAAAAAAATAAGTGCAGATTCGAATTCTACGACCTCGAAAACATATCAATCGGCATATTACACAATGATATAAGCAAAATTTCAAATTCCCCCTCCCCGCGCCTCACCCTCCACCCCTACCAAAAAATAACGCCAGATTCGAACACTACGACCTCGAAAACATATTAATCGATATATTACATGATAATATAAGCAACATTTGAAATTTTCCCGCTCCCCACGCCTCACCCCCACCCCTACAAAAAATAAGTGCAGATTCGAATTCTACGACCTCGGAAATGTATTATTCGACGTATTGCACATCGATGAGGGTTGAATCCGAATTATCGCCATTTGGGGGGGGGGGGTCTGTGGCCCACTGTGCGTGGTAGGCTACGGAATTTCGAACTTTTTTAAAAATTGAAACACTTTGAAAGGGTAATCGAGGAAAGATGTCAAAATCAGTGTTGCCACTTTCAAAGACCTGAAAAATCAAACCACGATCTTGGCGAATAAAAATTCTGAAAAGTGGACGAACATGTGAAAAAATCCCCCTCCCCCAAATTTATTAACGAATTAGTGAGAAATACCATTTTTGTACTTCAATTTTAAGAGTGAAACAAACTGAAAAAATTTCACCGCCATTTTAAACAAAAGCAGGAACCTAAAAATGAATACGTATGGTATGAGGAAATATGCCTTAATCACCCTAGATAGTGGTTAGGCGGTTACTAACATAATCCCCCTGATAGACTGGAAGTATGGTAATGTGGGGAACTATTTATAGATCTGTGTCTTGTAGCTCAAATAAGGCTCGTGCATCGGATCTCTAACCATCAACTTTACTTGGTTTTGGTTACTCGCGATAGCTGGTTCCTCATCAATATACAAACGTAAAGGCAACTGAGTTTTTCCCCTCTGTCCCTCCTACCTAGCTTAGCCCACTGTCTAAGTGGATAATTTGTGCAATTTAATGTGGTTAATAATTATGTTTATTAATTATACATTGGATATTTCTCTGATCTTATCAGTCATCTGAGGTATCTCTCAAATAATAAGGACTTCGTGTAATCCATTCCTGACTCCTGTTGATGCTCTTAGCCTGTGTAGAGCCCGTGAAAGGGACAGAAGATAAGTACAGTGTCAGTAAGTAGTGAAATATGTTTATTTAGTTCAATTTATGCACTTTTTCCTTATAGGTGTAGATCTTATATCCACCCCTATAACTTAAGACTTAGATGAAAGGCATAACCTAACCATATCTCACTATAATTTTATATTATGTACTTCATCGCTAATTAATAATAATTAAGCTAATACTTGACATTATTACTAAGATTCTTCTATTAACTAACACGAGTCATAAGATGCGAGGAAAGGCTTGTGTCCATTATAAAATAATTCTACTATTATTTTATATATTGATTTATCCTTACGCGTATTTTCAAGTTGTTCTTAAATCGTAATAAATCACTAGGTAGTACTAATATTTAGTTGATCTTGTGTATTTATGTGATATTTTTGAATGATTCTGTGCATAGAGTTACTGTTTTTATTGTATTACTCTACCTACTCCAGCTATCCAGGACAAGGCAATTATTCCTTCCCCAAGGAATTTATTGACTAAACCATCATACAAAAGAATTAAAATGATTTCTCTCAATCCCAATAATCCCAAGTCCCACCCTATCAAATATTTTTGCATTTTTGAAATATTTCACCCATATAAGTAAGTATGTAAGGTAATGGCCCAGTCCAAAAATGTAGTATTTGAGACTATGAGTAGACTTAGGCCATTGCCATTGAAAATTCAAGACCACTTTTAGAGAGATAGTTTTCGCCGGCCGTACCAGTTCAGGAGGGGGGAGGAGAGGGGAAATCCCCTTGAAGGGATAGAACAATGTTGGAGCTGGAGTACCCAGTGCGGACATTAGAGAGAGAGAACAGAAAGACGAGTCAATGGCCTTAAGAGGCTACAAGAAGACAGACGACCTTGGGAAGCCAGACAGAGGGGCCAATAACCTTAAAAGGCGAGATATAAGCAGACAGACGACCTTAATCGAGAAGCTAGACAGTGACACAGACAACCTCGAGAGATCAGACAAGTAGACAGACAGACAACCATAAGAAGCTAGACAAGTAGATCAGTGACTTTAACAGGCCAGGTATGAGGATGAACGACTTTTGAGAAGTCATACTGACGGGTCAATGATTCTAAGAGGCCAGATAGGCAGACAGGTCAATGATCTTTAGAGGCTAGACTAGCAGACAGACAACCTTGAGAAGCTGGACAACCAGAGCAATGACCTTTAGAGACCAGACATACGACCTCACGACCTTGCGAAGACAAACAGGCATGCACACAACCTGAAGACACCAGACAGGTGGACAAACGACCATGAGAATAGGTCAGTGATCTATGGAAGCCAGACCTACGGATAAATGACCTTAAGAGGCTGGATGGACAACAAGACAGACAACATTTGGAAGTATGACAGACTGGTCAGTGACCTTAAGAGGCCGGACATGAAGACAGATAAACTTGAAAGGCTATAACGGTAATTATTTAGTTACCTTGAGAAGTCAGACAAACGAGCCAATTGGTACCACTGCATTCAACTTCTGACGTGAGCAGAACCCTAAAAGTGATCTTGGGATTTTGATGCCAATTGCCAATGACCTAGGTCGACCACAGAATCTCCAATTCATCGCAGCATTAAAGTTGATAACAATTTATCGTTTTGTATTTTCATTTCTAAAGTTTTATTTGAGATTTTATCAAAATTTGAGGGCTTTGCCTCCCTCAAGGTGATGGGATGAAATTTTTAAAATTTGTTTTCCACAAAAAAAAAAATGAAAATTGCTTTTAATGTATTTTTTTATTCAGATTTCGAAATTGTACGTTCCAACTGTGTCCTCATGAAAAGTTGAATTTTTTTCAAATCCGAGCTTTATCAAATTTTTATTATTCATCCTAAATAATCCATTCCCCCTCTAGCCATCCAATTCCGAAAAAAAATTATAAAATCATGAATTTCTAGTCTACGAGTTCGATAAGTATTATTTGTGACACATAAAATCAGCATAAATCTCTGAGAGAATAAAAAATTTTGCAATTGAAATTTAGATCATTCAAACAGCAACAAGAGGAACAGAATACCCCGTTTTAAAAAATTTATACAATTTGAATTTTCCAAGCGTAGGTATCATGCACCTGAAAGAGAAACAAAAAAAAAAAAAAAAACGAGTTTGATTACAACAAAGTGCCTCAGAGCAGACACGAAAAAGGTCGTAAAATTTCTGCTACGTTGATGTTGATGAACGAAACATGATGTTTAAAATTTCAATTAGGTAATTTTAAAAAGGCGCGAATTCTTAATCAAAGCGAGCGAAATTTTCTTCGTAGGTGGTTGAAATTTTCGCCACACTGATTTAATTAAATGTACCTAACCTACCGTAGTAGTCGTCGAGTCAATGAAAGATGCAAACGTCTCCTCCCCGCCTAGCCTATCTATACTATAATCTTATGAACACGTACATATAACGAACATAGACATCGTTTGATGGCAGCTACGTAGGTATTTTAAAGTGCCGTAAAAATTTTCGTCAACTCGAACAATTTTGCAGCAGTTTAAAAGTGCTGGTCGTTATTCAGGTATAAAATAAGCTCTTAAAGCATTTATCAAGCGAGGCGTTACGTCTGCTCGGTTATTCCCTATAGGCTTATTTATTGTGAAATTTTTGACCATGAAAAAGTATTCGTAAAAATACGTTGTAAAAACGGAAAGCATTCGGTAAGTTGAATGGGTTTTAGAATTAGAACGCGTGGTAGTGCTGGGTATATACTAGTATACGAAAGCACGTCAAGGGAACAGAAGACCGGGGGGGGGGGAGAGTACAAGGAAGATAGACGCTTACAGTCGACGCTTTTTATACGCATATACTAAAATTCAATTCCTGTTCTTCCGCTTTTAACGGTAGAGACTCTTGAATTGTAAATTATTTTAGCAATATGCTCTCGCGCGCCAGCCAAGCCAAGTCGGCTTGTAATGTTTAATTTAAATTTACAATTTTTATTAAAATTCTATACGAACGAAATCGATCTGTATTAAACAATCGAAAATAACGATAGTGAAAAGGGTGCGGCTCGTTCATGGTTTTCTTTAATGTATTTCGCCTATATAGCTACAAAGGCTACAAGATTCTGTTTTCTTTTTTTCTTTCTTTCTTCTTTTTTTTTTCGCACCGCGGCATCTTTTTCCGATGTTATTTTGTTAACAAAAACAACAACAACCAAGACGTATAAAGATGTTATTTTTGCATAATTTATTCCAGATCTTATGATGTCGTACATAAGTTTGGCTCCGTTTCGTTCATATAAATTCTTAGTGGAGAGTTTTTTTTTCAAATTCGAACATTGTAAAAAAAACTGTACACAAAAAAAAATGCTCCTTTAATACATTAAAATGGGTGCTGTGGACCTCAAAAACTACACTTGAAATAAAATTTTAGTTTTGTTCACTTTAGTGGAAAAATTTCAGCTCATGAATCAAAATTGATCAAACTACATGAAGAATGTTCGCTCAATTAGTAAATGGGATATACGAGTATAAGGACTTGTCCACAAGATAATGCATGACTTTGAAAATGTTCCCAAAGTATAAAAGGACTGAGGAAAGTTTCAGAATTTTTTTCATCATCACAGAATAGAAATCTACAAAAAAAAAAAAAAAAAAAAACTGAAAAAACTGGCCTGCACCTCCCCTCTCACCGACTAGAAGGTATAATTGGGATTTTATTTTCAAAACCTCAAATTAACCGAAGTTCAAAACTGGATCTATTAGGTATAGAAAATGAATTTTTTTTCTTGATTTTTCTACCCCATCACGTCATATTATTTTTGGAGCACGAAATTCTTAAAAAGTTTATATTGTTCGTACCTTAATTTTTTCAATTTTTTTCATATTTTGAACTCTTTTAATATGTATTAATTTTTCAAAAAATTTGCACAGAACTTTTGCTTTGATTTCTTATTTTCTTAAAACAAATTTCAGAGATTTCATTGATCCTCGTCTGTTAGCAAGAAATGGACAATCAACTTTAAAATCTGAATACCTATAGAGGTAAATGACTGCTCAGTCATTCTCATTCCTCTTTCAAATGCTTAAGATTGAATGAAATCTTTTTTTATATGTACCTTTCTTCGTTTTCACAAAGTTACGAGTATCATGCTTGAATCGTGAACGATCTGTCGTAATATACTGAAAAATTCTGAAAAGAATTGCTCATCTGTTCGATAAATTCGCAAATTTACTTCATAAAGGAGGTGAAAAGTAAATGGATTTTCTTTCATTCGTACTTCAAGGTCAATTTCGTTTGTGAAAGTCAAAGTTCCTATTAATTTTTTTATATTAATATAAGAATTAATTTTCGTTGTAAGAACTTTTTATTTTTCTTTCTGAAAAATTTTCGTTTTTAAATAAACCGGGCTACTTTTGGAAGGTCAAGTATAAGTAATTTCTTACGAAGAAGGTAACCACAGATGAAAAGAGATGTAGGTGTATTTTTTTAGCTCCCGATTTCCAGATCAAAGCGAGTTTTAAATTATTATTCGTGAAAGTTTAATCAAATTTTGATAGGTTTTTTGTTTTTTATTTCTATTTCTATTTATTTAACAGCCCAAATTTACCAAACAAATACTCCGAATTTGAAATAATTCTAAACAAAACGCCTTCGTCAAGTACTTCCAATATAATAATTATCGATTTAAAAAAAAAAAATGAAATAAAAACCCACAAAAGTTTATAAAAGAAAAAGTCTGCCCAAAAATTCCACGGTATCGGCTCGAAAAAAAAGAAACCATTAAGAGAGCATCAAACAGTTTTTAAAAAACTTTCTTTTCGTAAAACGTTCGCATGTTTTTTTTCGCTATTTTTTATTTCACGCAATATTATGTTTTAATGAAACGCAGCGCAAACAGAAAAAAAAATTTCGAGGGAAAAAAATATTTATTAAGTGAAACTCGTCGTTCCAAAGTAGATGAGAAAAAAATCTCGGACCAAGTTTCCGCGCGTACCAGAGAAGTTTTAATCGTTAATGAAAAAAAAATTTCTTCAAAAGACTACAATAAAGTTACAAATACGTGATTTTTTACCAAATATCTCGTTTCTCTTTTATCAAAAATGGCTTATCGATGTAACGGCGATCGTATAAATGGCGACAGTTGAATGGAAGAAAATTGCCATAGAAATTTTCACATTTCACGTCAACGCGAGTAGAGTAAAACAGAAAAACTATTTTTATACATGTATAGCATTTTCTTTATACGAGTTTTTATATCGTGTCTCGCAAATCGTTGATTGAATGGAAAATTCTAAATGGTATTACGATCGCAAATTTTTTCCTTCGTTATTCTACTTTTGCGAATTTTGCTCTCAAATGATTATTTTTTAAAATAAAAACACGTAGAAAATTTATTTATAGATGCATTCGAATGAATTTTCTCATATATAAGGAGACAAATATTATTCAAAAAGTGGTTTTGCTTTTGACTTCAAATTCAATAATTCATCATGTTCATAACATAGAATTTTCAATCAAGGTGAGCCTGTTCAATTTTCTCATTGACAATACCACATGAGCACTCCCTTTTTCCCAGCCTTTTGTATTTTCAAGACTGCTTTAATCTGATGACGAAGATTAATTCCAATTTGATTAGATTTATTTGCATATTTTGTTTAATGTTTATCTGACATTATTTGTCCCTATTTTTTTTTTTTTGAGAAGGGTGAGGGGAAGAAGGGGACTGAAAACTTTTACAATTGGATTTGAGAAATTTCCGAGTCTTTCTACTCTCCATAAATTCTCATTTTACCTATATGTTATCGCGTTTGTTCTTCGACTATTCCAGTTCTTTTATTTATAAACCGGTCAATTCGTATAAATTTCTCTAAAAACCCATCATTAAAATACTCCGAATGGACGCGAGCATTCGAAAAATAATTCCAAGAAGTTATTAAAATTTATATAAAACAGAATAAGTTGAAAAATTCACGCATGCATGGCTCATAAATACGGCTACATGTATTTTCCACGGTAAGAAAAAAAATAAGGGTACAGAAAAATACACAATAAAAGTTAATCTTGGCAGACTAAGATCGTATAAAAGAAAAAGAAAAAAATCATCTCTCTGTTTAGTCAAACTTTCCATCCATACTACACCCAAGACGATAAAATACGAAGCAAAAAATAAGACACACATGATAGGTATAAAGCAAAAGTAAACATACCGAAGCACTTGATGTCACATAAACTATATTTACTATTGAATTATATTTAGGAAGGAAAAAAGAAAAAAAGGAAAGTAGAAAAGAAACTGTGATACGCTAGCGGCGGTATACTCTTTTAGTAAGTTTAAAAACATAACCACAACAAAAAAGAGCTACCAAAAGGGAGGAAACCAATCTTGTAGAAAAAATTCACAACTTTTTTTCTTTACAAGTGAACCCCTCAATTTAAAACCGGTAATTTTCTAATTTAAACGATGAAAACGGCGAAGAATATTCCGCATAAAACGAGCTTCTTTGATCATAAGCCCACTTTTCATAAACCTTATAACCTTTTTGTCGAGAGGAACGGAGACAGCGGCGGCGTTTACTGCGCTCGGTGAATATTCTCGTGTATATGAAAACGTGCATACAGGGTGTCCTGTCATGAATTTACTGCAATTGGAATTCAGATTTGTTTATTTTTTCAATTACGAAATACCTCGTACAAGAGTTTCTAGTTCGTAAATGACTGTCAGGAAATTGATTAACATTTTTCAAGTGTTTAAAAGTGTGACAAAATATCAAGGTGTCAGAAATTGGTCATTTTAAAAAGTCTGACAAAGGCTGAACATTTTCCCTCAAGTTCTTACTTTAAAAAAGTCTGACAAATTAGTTTTATTTGCTCCGAAGATTGAAAATTAATCAATTTTTTCGTAACCTTCTGATGAAAAATCGATCATGATCGAAATTCAAGTAATCGAGCTCCAAAAAATCGATACTCTGGTATGTATTTTCAATTTGATAAAACCGATCGACAAGAAAAATCAATTTTCACCTCAGAAATAGGTTTTCTGACTAAAAGTCAGCCATGATCGAAAATCGATTAATCGAACGTCAGAATTCGATCTATTTGAGATTTTCGATTTCGAATTATCAATCATGTTTGAAATGAAAAATCAGTTTTAGCCTCATAAACGGACTTTTCGATCGAAAATCGATTATAATTGAAACCCAAAAATCGATTAATCGAAAGTCGAAAATCGATTATTTTGTGATTTTCAACTTCGCATGATCGTTAATGTTTGGAATGAAAAATCAATTTCTATCTTGGACCTCCTGATCAAAAATCGATTAATGATCGAAAATCGAGTAATCGAACCTCAAAAATCGATTCATTTGGTATTTTCAATTTGATGAAATCGATCGACAAAAAATCAATAATAACCTCAGAAATAGGGGTTCCGATTAAAAATCAACCATGATCGAAAATCGATTAATCGAATGCCAAAAATCGATTCATTTGCGATTTTCGATTTCGAATAATCGATCACGTTTGAAATGAAAAATCAGTTCTAGCCTCATAAATGGACCTCCCGATCGAAAATCGATCATGGTCGAAACCCAAAAATCGATTAATCGAAAGTCGAAAATCGATTATTTTGCGATATTCAACTTTGCACGATCGTTTATGTTTGGAATGAAAAATCAATTTCAATCTTGAACTTCCTCATCAAAAATCGATCGATTCTCGATTCCGTATGATCGATTACGTTTGGAATGAAAAATCAAATTCAACCTTGGACTCCCCAATAGAAAATCAATCAAGATGAAAAGTCGATAAATCAAACTCCTAAAATCGTTTTTTTCTGATTTTCGATTTCATGATTGATCATTTTGCATTGTTTTTATTTGATAACAACTAATCAGAATTACGCTTTTCTCCTCAGCTAAAAATATTTAAAAATCGATTTTTGGATTTTCGATTTCGATTACATAAAGATATTAATATTTTCACAGATGATCGAGAGGTTTAATTTTTTTCAAGTTCTTAAAGGTTTGATACAAAAAGTATAAAAATCAACAGTGCTTTTCTTTCAAAATTTTTAAGAGTACCTACATGACAATATTAGGAATTCAAAAAAAAAATCAATTAGGTAAGTAAGTACCTATTTAAAAATCAGCGTCGTTACATGGATCGACGTGACTCAAATTTCGGACAGACCACCGGTGCAAAAAAAATATCCATGTCAAAAATCATTCTCAAACTTCACTTTCAACCCCCTCTCCTGCCTCATCACTCCACCCTAAAATTTTTTGAACACAAGATTCGTAATCTACGACCTTGAAATCATATGTACTGGTACATCACATGCTAATGTAGTCGAATTTAATTTTCAACTGGCTGGATTCGACGATGAAAAAATAAAAAAATATACCAGCGTGTATGAAAAAATTGAGGAGGGGGGCGGGGAGTATTTCCAGGCTTTATAGTAACGAAAATCTAGTCTAGAAATTCTGAGCATGATCAAAGAGCTCAATCTTATGACAATCGCAATATGGAATCGAGGCAGACTGGCTTCGTGTTCCTAGCGTTGGTATTTACGGCAAACTAGTTATGCAATTTTATTAACACCAATGTCATCACGAAACAGGACATGCCTGCAAAGTGCAATTTCAAAGTTTGAACAATACGACGAAAGTCGAAAACTACGGCTCTTATTAGGTGAAAAATAGCTCAGCCGAAAATGAATCAACATGATATTTCACTACACATTGATATAGTTTTTTTTTTTTTTTTTTTTTGCAAAAAATGTGAAATTATCCTAGTTGATACCAATTTATGATTATAAACGATAATAAATTAATTTCAATCATCATCACCACCCCTTTTCCCCATCTCCTATACCTCTTCTTACATATATGAACTTCGTATGCTGGAATAAAATGTCTTAATTTCGGAGTGTCTTCTACTTTCGAGTGGGAATTGAATGCTGCACCGTTAACAAACCGCACATTTCCTCTCTCACCCTCTCTTCATAATTAAAATCAGAAAATAATAATTCATCTGTGAAAGTTTATTTTTAAAATTTTCAGTCAATTTCTCAGAAATCTAAATGGGACACCTTGTATGAAAAAAAAAGACAAACGACGAAACTCTCTTCAGTGTGTCTACCCTGGAGCACTAATCTATCATAACACGGTACAACGTCGTCAAACAGATCAAAACATAGCACACACGAATGAAACGAAACATTTAATCTATCATGTTTTTATATAACATGCAGTACCTTATACATTCTCGGGCGCTGAGATACGATTAATTACTACGAGCTCGTTTACCACCGAAGATTGCTACATGTGAGGGATTTATCGTCGCGACAGACGTACACGGTGATTAAAGCCGTTAGCTCGTCTAAATGACATACCTTATTCTTCATCAGCCATATGTGCTGTCTTATTTGAGAAAAAGCTCGCAGAAAAATACTACGCATCTCGTACCTACGTTTAAACCATAGTAAGCCTACACACTGTTATACATAGACTTATTATGAACACATTGAGAGTGCAAGAGACGATGTATGTTTATACTACCAACAACATACCCATCTGTTCTTGGAACAGATCCTCATCTCTTCTTATTGTAGAACCCCTTGATCAAAAGGCACTGGTACAATTACGCATTGCGTAAAGAAAATTTATAACATGCAAATGACAGTCGTTTGTTTCATCTTGCCATTTGCCAAACGACGAAGAAAATTTAACCACAGCAAAGTAAATCCTCGCTACTTCGTTATCGCCATCGAAAATTACACTATTGACTGTTGGGATATGGAAGTTTGTAGAGCGAACGAGAAATTTCACCCTCAAACCCCAACTCGACAAAAGTTCATCTCTAGTTACTTAACACTTTGGAAAATTCCCAGAACGGATGGTAAGAAAGACATTAGCGTAACCAGAATTTGAATTTTATGACCGTATCATATTAGCATCGAACAAAACAACAAAATTCCGCGCGTATCGGACCAACAACATGATGCCGCGCGTATCGTTTCACGTTTCCAGATAACGCTTCAATTTTTTCGTCATCAGCGAGTAGAAATTTATCTGTAATATATGTAAACCGAAAAGCGTGTAACCGAAACAAGAAAAAAATACAACCGACTCTGATTTGAAAATCATGTACCAAGAATGTGTTATATTTGCCAAACTTTCTACCAACTTTGCAACTCTAAAACTTAGTAGGTAATTGATGACGAATCGTATGGTAGGTACATCGTCGTTTGTTTTTATGTTAACGTTCATTTTCTTTTTTAGGTAGTGGGTACTTTTGTAAAAATGTATTTCTTACCTCAATGAAGAAATAACAATAAATTGATGCTATGGTGCATTCTTTACGCAGGTATATATTTATTTAACATTGATGATGTGTTTGACAAATATTCAGGTACATACCTGTAACAAACAAAAGTACAATAAACATAGGATTAGTATTTGAATTAAAACAGACGAATCAAATTAGGTACTTTAACTATAACTATATAGGTAGCAATGTATCCTTTTTTCGATAGCTCTGATTAGTGAGTAAATCATTCACGAACAAATCTCATTTGATTCTAATCTGTTAATGGGGATTTGAAGAAGTCAAATTTTATCAAGTACTTTTTCACCAGATTTGATTAAATTTCTGATTCGTCAACCGCATTCTCAAATAATTTGTCCATTCTGAGCAAATCGTTCGCGAACGAATCGAATCCAGTTTTTGATGATACGCTTGAAACTGTCAAGTTTTACCATGTCTTATCATCTATAGGCATAATTTGAGGTTTCAGAGATTCATGCGTTCGCGAACGATTTTTTCCCTCGGAGCAAATCGTTCGTGTACGAAAATTATCAGCCATTTTTATTTATAGATTGAACTTGAGGAATGTTTCATTTTGTCTAAACGAGTATTATCTGATTTGTTTTACAAACGATTCAGTCGTTCTTGAATGATTCACCATTTCTGAAAGAATCGTTTACATACTATTCAGCTCTAATTTTTATTGGTTCATAGAGTATTTTATCTGGTGTGAATTATTGGTGATTCATTTATTACCGAACAATCATTTCACCTCTTGGCAAATCATTTACGAACAAATCATCTCCAAATCTCATTGATGGATTTGAAATAGTTGGAAATAGAAATTGGCACGCTTTCTTTCATAGGTAAGATTTAATTTAGCAGCAAATGATTTTTCGATTCAATTTGAGCAAATCGTTCGCGAACGAATCAAGTCTAATTTTTGGTGTTAGAATTGAAACTGTCAAGGTCAAGATTATATCTTGATTTGAATTTTCAGTGATTCATTCGTTTGCGAATGATTTTTCTTCTCTGAGCAAATCATTCGCGAATTTGTTGTTTATGAGTGAATCGTTCGCGAACGCATGAAATTCAATTTTCGTGAACGATTTGTAATATCAAGTTTCAATGTATGTAATGTACCTATACTAACTTGATCTTTTATCTGCTCTGATTTATTAGTGATTCATTTAGTCGTGAACGATTTTGTCATCTCTGAGTGAATCATTTCACAAATCACCTTCAATCCATATCGATGGATTCGCAATACATAGTTACCTTTTGTCATTTCCTCTTTTACTAGATTCAATTTAAGAGAGATTCAAGATTCAGTTGTTTTCGAATGATTTGTCAACTCCAAGCAAATCGTTCGCGAACGAATTCAGATCGGTTTTTGATGATAGGATCAAAACTAAGTTTCATCATGTCATTTACACTTCTACAGGCACTTAAGGGCCGATTCCGCATACACGATTGCATACCCGATCCGCCTGATTTTCGAGTGTTGAGATCTCGAGATCTATCCGACGAAAATTGATGAAATTTGAAATATAGATACTATGAAGCAATTAGAAAAAAATGTCGGAGGGGATTTTTAATTACTTGAATAGTTTTGGAATGAACAACGATTGAAAAGTGTTCAAATTTCGTTGATTTTCAATTTCAAATTCTACGAAAAATATTCAATCAAATGGAAATCCCATCCGACATTTTCTTTTAATTGTTTCAAAGTATAAATATTTTAAATTTCATTCAATTCTGTTCAGTAGATCTCCAGATCTGAAGATGCAAGGTGACAACTGGAGTTTACACGTGGCTAGTTTATTCAATTCAAACAACCGCAAGTAACTTGACTTTTCAATTAATTGGCGGATTATCCATTCCATTTCACGATGAAAAATAATAAATACAAGTAAATTTATTTGATCAGACATGATCAAGTACTTGAAAGTAAATGTACTTGAATTAAGTAAACTTACAACGTGTGAATTTTAGCGCCTGCTGCTTATGCAAAAAAGTATGCGGAATCGGCCCTTAATTCAATTTTTCAGTGATTCATTCGTTCGCGAACGATTTTTACATTCTGAACAAAACGTTCGCGAACGATTCACTCACAATTTTTTTTGACAGATTAGACAGATAGAATAGAAATATTTTGTTTCGTCTTGTCGCGTATTTTCTGATTCATTTGTGATTCAGTCGTTCTCCAAATGACTCATCGTTTTTAAGCGAATCGTTCGCGAAGGGATTGAGATCAGTTTAGAATCAAAGAATTGAAACTGTCGAGCTTCGTCATGCGATTCATACTTCATTCAATATTTCAGTGATTCATTCGTTCGCGAATGATTTTCACTTTTCGAGCAAATCGTTCGCGAACGATTCCCTCATTATTTTTATTTGCAGGCGATAAAATGTATTGTTTTGTCTTTTTGTGTGATTCTAATTCTCAGTGATCCAGTCGTTCTCTAATGATTTATTGTTTCTGAGCAAATCGTTCACGAACGAGCTAAAAGACAGTTTTTGTCGATTGGGTTGAAACTTGAACGATTTTCCCCTTCTGAGCAAATCGTTTACTAATGAATAAATTTATAGCTGATCATGAATCTTATTAAGACATTCCTTGTATGTACGAAAATCATGCTTTTCAATATTTTGATAATTATTTCGATCATCAATTTTTTCACTCCGCCAATGTTTTTGACACAATTTCTCTCCAGTTAAGCCCTCAAAATGTTGAAATAGTGTCGAGATTTTTTTAAGCACTCGATACGACAGACTGTCAAACATGAAAGAATTAGCAACAAAGCAAAGGCAGAGCAAATGTTCAGCTTTTTTCATTTTCTTTCGCCGTTAGATTTTCCAAATCTCTCGTCTGTCCTTTCAATTTGAAAATTTTCTGCTAGAAGAGTAGAGCTATACCTAAAATGAATCGTATGAGATCAAAGTCGGATTTATCGAAAAATTCTCCATCTCGGTTGTTACTTTGGAGAAACGAAACGAAACTAAACGAAACGCGAAGTAAACGCCTACGTGCACGTTAACGTTAGTTTCCCAACATTAATTTGAAAAACACTTGGAAAAAATTTCAAAAACGAGAGAGATAAGCGTACAAATAGCGTAGCCATTAAAACTGACCTTTAATTAAAATTTGAGCGTTAAAACGAGCGCGCGGAATCTTTCCAACTTAACTGTACTCAACGTGGTTCACTCTGTTCACTCTTCGTCGGCATACAAGAATAATACATCACTAATCAACGAGAGCGCGAGGCAAAAAGAAAGATAATCCGATGAAAATAATTCATCAGCTGATACTAATACAGTACACACCAAGTTGTCAAAAAAGTTTCGTACGAAATTAAAAGAAAACGACCTTAGCTATACTGTCATTTAAAGGTTATAAAGATTTCTGTTCGCTGGTCGGACATTAGGAGTAGAAGTTTTTCGGTGCGAATTCCTATTTTCCAACATGATAACGTAAAAGTTTTTCTTTAGCTCGGGATTTATGGCGGTAAAAATTTCTCCTTTTTCAACTCGCAGTTTTTATTACCTTTCAAAGTTCAATAAACATTATAATGCATCGAACAAAAATATCCCTTATTTCAAATAAGCGAACGGCCACAGTTCAATGTTACGTATAAACTTTTAATTCGTCTTAGCGTAAAAATCAAATTTTCTTCGGATCGTTTTACTTTAGCGAACGAATTTCTGTAGCGAAAATTTAATCTGGCGACGTGACTTGGGAAAATTCTCCACACTGTAACTCGTGAAGCTTAGGTACTTTTAAACCACATAAATATCTATTTTCTCGTCACGTAATTGGGTAATAATCAAATTCAATATAACTCATTACTCATCGATAGATAGTTACAGAATTCTATTTTTACCTAGCGCATTAACGCAGCTAGAGTGTTTAATTTCTTTTAGGTTGAGTAAAATCAAACCAACAAGATGAATATCTCTCGAGTTATTAATCTTTCAAAAGGTGTAATTATTACTCTATTCTTGGAGGAAACCCCACGTAGAGGAATTAATAAACATGAAAATCAAACGAATTAAACACGGATCATTAATATTTCGTCGATTTCCCAAAAAATTTACATAAGAGTGCTGATTAGAAAACTTTTGGAACATTTCAGCTCAGATATCTACCTATACCTATATGTCTATACCTAATTTGATAAAATTGATCGGCCCTGGAAATGAAAATTTTATTCTCTCAATGACTAATAATAAGTAAGCTCGAATTTAATCATTGATTTTAGTTCGGATAAATTAGTTTCGCAAATAAATTAACCGTTAAATTCAAATTTATGCCGAACTCGTTGCGATGCGGTTAATCATTTAAGATTCTTGAATATTACGGAATAAGGACTGAGGCGCGAACCTCGAAAACTTAGTATCGTTATTTTTTTTCTCTTTACTTCCTTTTTGGCCCATGAATAAGAAGATGATAACCGCATTATTGATTTTATTACTTTAAGGTATGTATCTAACGAAGCGTCTTATAGAAGCTATATCGCCTATACAAACCGCTATTTCTTCGAAATTCCCAAACAACATAGAAACTTGGATTTTGTGCTCTTGCTCAGATACTCGAACTGTGTATTTTTGAATAAATTCCAAATAGGTCTTGTTTATACTGTACTGATTTTGTAGTGCCCAAATTTTGTTTCGGATATACCTAATTTCATCTGAAATTATCGCAAAGCATTATAAAATTTGATGGAAAAGTATTAAGAATTTTGGGCAGTCGAGTTTTTTCGCTCCACCCTTGACTTGACCTGTTTTGGGAAAAAAGACCTAGTTCCAATAGATGGTATTTGAAATTCTGTCACTAAAATCCAAAACCGCTTTCAGTATTCTACTGAGTGGTTGAAAATTTGCAAATCACTTATTATTGGATATAAATGCGTGTTTTGAAAATTTTTTCTTCTCAAATATGTATTTCCATTAGGTAATGCCAAAACACTGAGGAGAATCATTTCTGAAACTGGAAACATACAGGGTGCCCAGAAATATCGAGCACACCTAAAAAAGTTTCCTACTAAATTACTTTGGTTGGTCACAGTGAATGATAATAATGATAGCACATGATTGATTGTTGGACTGGAGAGATAACATTCCACCAATCATATGCATCTATTTCACGTTGCCAACCTATATTTTTAATGAAAAACTTTCTTTGGGGTGCTCGATATTTCTGGGCACCCTGTACCTATTTTGTAAGACAGTGGTTCCTAATTTTTTTGGTCATAAAAATACCTCGATCATGGAGGCAGACCCATGTCATTGCTATCCAGAAGCCAGGCAAAGATTCAGATGGCCCTAAAAGTTACCGCCCTATATTTATTACCATGTCATCTGTATAAGATATTTGAGCAAGTGGTTCTAAATCGTGTAGCTGAGCATATTGACAAGAACCTAATCAGTCAGCAGGCAGGTTTCAGACCTGGGAAATCTTGTACTGGTCAGTCAGGTCCTGAGTTTAACACAGCACATAGAGGATGGTTTTGAACAGAGGATTGTTTTGAACACCGCAAGGTCACTGGTGCTGCATTTGTGGACCTCATTGCAGTGTTTGACACAGTGTGTTATTGGATACTTCAGTACAAGATTGATGAACTCACCAATGACTACAAATTTACAGAAATCATCAGGACACTGCTTCCCTATTGACAAGAAATACGCGTTTTAGTCTCACTTTTCAGCTATTACACCCACGTTTTTTTTTCAAATCCACTCCCTTTATTCAAATCTGCTGTTACTCTGTTCTACCTAAAACTGGTTTTGTTGATGTAGACCATTTTTTTTTTTTTTTTTTTTTTTTAAATGCATCCGCACTGCGTTTATGCCATCTCACACTCCAGGGGGTCTTTCATAAAAGCAATTTAGTACTGCGTTTATGCGATTATGCCAGGCATAACACACCAAAAAAGCAGTCTCATTTTTATGAGTCTAACTGAGTTTTTCTTGTCAGTAGGGTTAAAGACTGGAGGTTCTATGTGACTTTAGATGGAAAGAACAGCGCTTGGAGAAAGTAAGAGAACAGCTTGCCGCAGGGAAGTGTCCTGTCACCCATCCTTTTTAATATCTATGTACACCAATATGACCAACTAATTGGAGGTCCTGCACGTCGCTTCGCTTATGCAGATGACTTGGCACTCACAGCACAGTGTGACACATTTGTAGAGGTGGAAGACACCCTGAATCAGGCAATAGAAGAACTCGACGTATACTATATAGCCAACTACTTTAGGCCAAATCCATCCAAGACAGAAAACCTGTTTGTTCCACCTGAGAAACCATGAGGTCAAGAGACAGCTCAACATTAGGGCGGGTCGAAAAAAAACGTAGGTCTCAGAATTTTCTGAAATTCACATATGTGGTTCCTTTTGAGTTGAAACCACCCCAAAAAAAATGTTAGCCCCCCGCGGCACCATAGGGCTGAGCCACGTGGCCTCAAAGTGGGGCCATTTTAGCTAAAAATTCACGTTTTTCAGGTTTTAAGCTCCAAAATCGATTTTTAAAATTTACGGGTAGCACTCAATTTGTAGAGTTTGAGATGCTGAATCTCCCTGTGGAGTTCATTTTGTTATCCGGTGGTCGCTTACATCGGCATAAATTCGTTGAAAGTATGAAAATTGCTGATTTTAAGGTGTCAGGAAAACGTTTCCGCGAATTTATGCCCAAATGGTGTTTTGTAGGGGGACATATCGATGTAGTAAGTTGTATATGTAGTCGAGGGGTTAAATTTAGAATCATCAATATGCCCTCAGATCGCTGATAGGGTACATGATTCAACTTTTGTACAACATTTTAGGATTTCATAAATTTGACAATTTCATCAGATTGCTTCTAGGTACCTACTTTTTTCATGTTTTCAAAAAAATTTTCATTTCATTTTTTAAAAATTCAATTTTGAATGAGAAATGTATCTTGGAAATACACAAAACCTTTTTTGAAAAATGTGAAAATCATTCAAAAATATGAAAAAATGATAAGACAATCAAAAAACGACAAAAATTTTAGAAAATGTCTCATTCGCGTAAAATTTTGCACAGACTGCTTGGTTTATTGAAAAGTACCTACCAAGAACTAATCGGAAATTCTCAAAATTGAATGATGATTTGTCAAAACTGCAGAAAGTGTCATAAAAATTGTCAAAATTGAGCCAAAAAAAAAGAGTTTATTTTCAAAATTCAAAGTACAAATTACCCTAAAAAAGTTGAAAAAAAAACTCAAAGACCACAAAAATCCTTTTTCGATTCCACTTTATGCATCGCGTTGATACTTCTCAATTCATTTTCGATTTTTGTCGTTTTTTGATTGTCTTATCATTTTTTCATATTTTTGAATGATTTTCACATTTTTCAAAAAAGGTTTTGTGTATTTCCAAGATACATTTCTCATTCAAAATTGAATTTTTAAAAAATGAAATGAAAATTTTTTTGAAAACATGAAAAAAGTAGGTAGAAGCAATCTGATGAAATTGTCAAGTTTATGAAATCCTAAAATGTTGTACAAAAGTTGAATCATGTACCCTATCAGCGATCTGAGGGCATATTGATGATTCTAAATTTAACCCCTCGACTACATATACAACTTACTACATCGATATGTCCCCCTACAAAACACCATTTGGGCATAAATTCGCGGAAACGTTTTCCTGACACCTTAAAATCAGCAATTTTCATACTTTCAACGAATTTATGCCGACGTAAGCGACCACCGGATAACAAAATGAACTCCACAGGGAGATTCAGCATCTCAAACTCTACAAATTGAGTGCTACCCGTAAATTTTAAAAATCGATTTTGGAGCTTAAAACCTGAAAAACGTGAATTTTTAGCTAAAATGGCCCCACTTTGAGGCCACGTGGCTCAGCCCTATGGTGCCGCGGGGGGCTAACATTTTTTTTGGGGTGGTTTCAACTCAAAAGGAACCACATATGTGAATTTCAGAAAATTCTGAGACCTACGTTTTTTTTCGACCCGCCCTACTCAACATCCAAGGGGGAACACTGCACTGAATCACAATGACCACCCCAAATATCTAGGAGTGGCACTGGATAGATCACTCACCTACCAACAACACTGTGAAAAAACCAAAATGAAAGTGGCTGCTAGAACAAACCTGATCCAAAAGCTGGTAGGTAGCAGATGGGGAGCTAAACCAAAGATCCTGCGTACATCAGCAGTAGCGCTGTGTTACTCAGTTGCAGAATACACTTGCCCAGCCAAAAAAGTAGATGTGCCCCTGAATGAAGCCTGTTGATTGGTGACACGATGCCTCAGACCAACTCCACTTACAGCTCTGCATTGTCTCACAGGGATTGCACCACCGGAGGTATGTAGGGAGGTGGCTGCCAAAGCAGAAAAAACTAAAGCAACACACAACCCCCTACATCCCATGCGTGGGTACAACAAATTACCAGAGAGCAGACTAAAATCTAGACACAGCTTCCTGAGAACAGTGAATGAATTAGTGCTCCTGCCGAGGTTAAACGCTGTCAAATCTGGAACACAGCATCAGGTAGCAATACTATGAGCGAATCATTGCCCCAAGACAACCAACTGAAGTACAGCATCTGGAAAATGCTGAATAGAATTAGAAGCAGAACAACACGCTAAAAATCCAATCTACCTATATGAATGGCACTTGGCTGATGATGATCTATGCGAATGTGGCGAGGTACAAGATGACCGAAACTTTTTCAAATGTTGATTATACGGTGGCTTCGGTGCGGACAAACTGCACTGGACAATTGATGATGAGGGGATGAAGTTCCTAAAATATTGGGAGGACAAGAAGGAAGTTTAGATAGTATTCCGACCGGACAAGAGGGAAAAAAATTCCCAATTTCAAAAATGTAAAAAATTAGGAACCACTGTAATCTATATTTAATACAATTTCTCCAGTGGTGAAATATTTGAGAAAAAAAAATTTCAAAACACGAATTTATCCAAAAATAGACAATTTACAAATTTTCAATCACTCAGAAGAACCCTAAAAGTGGTCTAGGATTTTGATGAATATCAAATTGGGAGAGGTGAGAGCGAAAAACATCGAAAAAATATTACTCCAACAAGTCAAAGGGTTAAGGAAAATCTATTCGTAATTCTGAAAATGTATCCAAAAAAGGGCGTACGTCTACGTTCATGTCATCGTCACACGTCGACTAGAGAAGAGTACACACACAAGACAAGTATGAAGGTACAAAAGGACGAAAAATAATACGTAATCATTTAGCGCGCCGAAGTACGAGAAAGTTTTCGTGCCGAGGATTATACCATTTAACATGAAGCCCCGGTTACGACTCGGAACTTATCACATGGCCGGGGTTAAAATTTCACTGGTGAAAACTCGTCTCGTTCGTGTAGGTACCTTGAAATAAAGCCTTTAAAGAGTCTAAAGAGGGAAAAAAGTTTACGTAATTTTGTCAATTTATCGAATACACGAGAATCCATAACAAATCGTTTAAAGATTCGAAAAGACGATTGGAAATTTACGAACGAGCTTTACCATTTCTTTTAAAAAGCGCGGGCGCTTTTCTATGGCGAAATTTATTTTTCACGCGAGAATGCTCTCGAAAAACGAAGAAAAATCAACACTTTTTCCAAACAGAGCTATAATTTCTAACCCTATTCTGTTGTTCTTGCTATCCTCTTTTATTGTAATATCACCGTATCGATAACATACACATAACAGTAAAAAAAAAAAGTTTCTATATACGCCTCATATTTTTCACTTTACTGTTCATGAAAACATTTATTGTTTTCGTCATTTTTTTTTCGGGGTACCTACTTTATTTTATTTTTATTTTTTCATAATAAAATCTAATTTATTGTTATATTTTTCCTAATGGCGTATTTTTTAATTTCGCCATTTTACCTGAGCCGGAAGTTGACCGATAATCGAGGGTGATTGTTTGCTTTTGCAGCTTCGTAGCGTCCTAGAAAATACCTATAGAGCCTACTCGTATTTTATGATGTTTGAATTAATTTTCTTGCGGTTCTCGGTTGTGTTTTTTTTTCGTGGCCATGTTTTTGTGGTCGTGTTTTTTCGATTCATAGAGGGGAAAAAAAGATTAAATGTGTTTTTATAAACGTTAAACGCAAGCCGCTCGTTATGGGACTTTTTTTTTTTTTAATTATAATGAATAATTTTTTCAAGCGTTTTCACAAAGAATTATGTTCGATACGAAAGAAAAAGATGGTGATTATAATTTCCCTGCTCGCTATATTTGAATATCGGAATTAGATTCGTATTAATTAGAAAAAAAATCCCCAGTTTTTAAAAGAGAAAAATATTATGCTGGTATTATCGGCGCGGGAAAAGAAGAGTAGCGTTAATTTGAAAAAAAGAAGAGAAACGGAAGAGGAAGTAGGGAGAATTTGATGTAGGTAATCGATACGTGTCATTCGGGTTGAATTTGTTCGTTCATTGTGATTCAGTTAAGGTGAACAGAAGAGCTCGAATGAGAAGAGACATTTTTATTTTTTCAACATATTTCTGCAGTATTGTCAGTGTACCTCCATCATCGGTTTTAGTTTTAGACTTGAGAATATAAAATTATGAGTAGAAAAAGCACACAAAAATACACTACCAAGGTGAAATGAATTTTAAAAAACTCAAAATTTCCTGGTTTTACATTATTGAAAACTCGAAATTCGATCAAATTGAGATAAAAGGTTAAAATTTGGTTAGAATCCTATTTTTGTCATTCAAATCGATTACTAGTGGTTTCGAATCTTTTTGGAGCCTCCAGCAGATTTTTATATTTTCCTGTGATGAAAACGATGCTATGTAAATTTCATTTTGATCCTTTTTCACCATTTTTCCAAAATACTGGACAATCTAATTCAGTTTTTTGCCAAAATTGCAGGAAATCCTTTTTTATTTATTTATTTTTTTTGTTACAATTGTCTCATAAAGTTCTGCACTTTTTTTGTCAAAGTTGCCAAAAAATCAGTTTCTTCATCAAGATCATCAATAAATCGTACTTTTTTTGCCACAATTGCAAAAAAAACAACTTTTTTGTAAAATTGCCAAAAAAAACTTGGAAAAAAAATCAAAATTGCCATGTAAAGTTCTTTTTTTCGCCAAAATTGTAGAAAAAAACTTATTTGAATCAACATTTTCAGAAAGTCTTGCTTCTTTCGTCAAAATTGCCCCCCCCCCCCTCAAAAACAGTTTTCTTCAAATTAAAATTAATAACAAAAAAATCTCACTTTCTTCTGCCAAAATTGCAAAAATTCCACTTATTTGTTAAAACCGTAAAAAAACATTTAATTTTTACTTTTTGTGGGCCAAAATTACAAAAAAATCTTACCTCCTTTTTCATCAAAGTAAGTACAGAAAAAACTAGTTTGTTGTCAACATTGCCTAAAAATTTTGCATTGAATTCTTACATTTTGAAATTCACTTTTGGTAAAAATTCATTTGGGGGAATGGTCGTTTGGAAAATATCTATTGGAGAAATTGGATTCGAGAATTCAGTAGTAACAAAAAAAGTTCACGAAAAATTTATTTGAGATTTGGTTATTTGGGGTGATGACAGTTAGGGATTAGGATTCGAGGAATCGTCCCAAAATCGTTTCATTTCCCTCCCCTCCCCTCTCCCACTTGGGACATTTTAAAAATTTCATTCGTTGAATTTCTTTCGGATGATGCAATCTTGAAGTACATATTAACGTTCGTAGCACAAGAACTCTTTGTCTAGTGTCTATACACTTACATATGTACATACATTACATAGGTACTTAGACTAACTCATTTCGATTTCTTTACAAAATTTACACGTGAATATCGGTCTCTTGGTACCATTTAAGCCACGTGGTTTGCTTTTCAACCAAATATTTATCTCGAAGTAAAAATAATAAACAGAAAAATTGGTTGGTAAATGTCGTGAAACACCGCACAACTATTTTCATCTGTTTGGCTGGAAGCGATTTATGTGCATAGAAAAAGAGATACACAGGCGAGGATGAAAAAAAAATTATAAATTGAATTCATACCGTACATTTAACTCAAAACAAAAAAAAAGCAAAACAATAACAATAAATAAGCGAAATACCTCCTTTCAAACCTCTGTGAAACCTCCATTTGCAAAAGGTTGATAATCGCATTGCCATTTTTATTCTTCAATTCGTTCGTATTTCACTCGGATGCGCGATGAAAGAAAAAAAAAACACCCATAAAACGATTTGCTGGTATCGCCGAGTACACGTATACATATATAGCATATTGAAAACAATTTACAAACAAATAATGCAATATTTGCGAGAATAGATTTTTATATTTCATTTGGAATAGTATTTTGTGTACATCGTAAATACATACAAACGATACTCGGATCGTTGTAAAGTGTCAAAAAACAATTTCACGCCAGTGATGAATAAGTTGGCCAAAATCTGCTCGGGCTCGCGAATGTGTACGAGGGGAAAAAATACATAAGCTGTAATCGAGTTAGTATATTTTACGATGTTCTCGAATCGTTTAAGAATTATCAAAAAATTACAACCGTCCCAATGGTACAATATTAAACTACGCGTTTATGTCAAATACAAAAATAAACTCGTAAAATAAACTAACGCTAAGATCGAGCGAAAGAGGAAGAAATACAGCGAGGATATAGAACCCTATAGTATAAAATACTTATTTCTATACACTCAATAAGTTGTGAGAGAAAGAGAGAATTTTGCGTATTAAAACTTCATCACGGAGTAAAAGTCTCGCGATAATTGTATAGTCTTAAAAATTTCCACTATACCAGACTTATATGTACGAGTATATCTTGGATACTTGTACTATAATACGAAGTTTGGAATAAATTTCAGTTTTATGTTTTTTTCAATAAATGTGAAAGTGATATCAAATATATAATCGTAATTATAATCGAATTCAATAAACAAAGAATCAACTTTTCTTAGGGGAAAAAAATTATTCCAGTTTTAAAATTTTACGACTTGTTCGACCATGCTAATAAAACCTTATGAATTTCCTTTCACTGTAGCTGCAGCAACAAGACGCTGTACAGCCAAAGCTGCTGAAAAATTATTATCGTGCTATTATCCGCCGGCAAAAACAACCTGAAAACAACGAGAGGCTTGTTTCGTTCCAACAGAAAGCAACGTAAGCATAATACACAACCAACACCCACCCGTATACCAGTTAATATCTTTTACAAGTGAATTCTTATACGCCTACCACAGTTTTAAAAACGAGACAGCACGAAAAAATAGAACATAAAAAACAATTGTTTTTGATTGTCGGATTTTTAACATCTTTATAAATATACCAGCAGGTACAATGGGTAAATGTGGAAGATACAAGGTGTTGCTTTGTTGTATAGGGTGTCCTACAATTGAAAGAAATTCTTCCGGTGGGAGGCAGAGTAAATTGAATTACACTAGTGTATGATCGTGTGTCTAACCTCGAGTAACAAGAGTAAGAAACAAGTCGATAAAAAGTTTTTTCTTCCTGCCTTTGATACAATTGTCCAATTAGCATTTATTTTTTCACTTGTGATGCCAGAAAGAAGAAAGCAAGTACTTCCTTTCTATTTCCAAGTTATCTTATCACCTTGACACTCTCTTTTCTTTAATGGAATCAAGTGCAAGTTCTTCTGATGATTGCAAACAACACCATGAATATATTTTTTGCTAGTAATTATAGGGGTAACCACCTATTTTTTACCCCCCCCCCCCACGGACATTTTTTGGATTTTTTTGATTCAATGAAACCAGAGAAAAACCAATAAGCTCGTTGAAATCAGCCTAAATTGCTTAACAAAATTCAGTATTTGTAAAAGCTTTAATTTAATTAGGTTGGCAGAAAAAATTATCAATTACAAAAAAATAAGTTTGCTACTTTTCACCCCCTCCCCTAATTTTTTGCTGTGGTATTAATTGTAAAAATATATAATTTGAGGTTTTCTTCCACTAAAAAGTGCTCATTGCATTAGCAATTGGGATTAGGTAATGTATTCATGGCTTTAAAAAAATTGAAAAATCAAATTGAGAGTTTATAAAGACTATTTGCTCAAATTTCCATCAAAAATTTTCATTAGACGCATTTTTGGGGTTCAAAATCCCTATACCACCAGATGAACACGTTTTCCCCTCAAAAAACTATTTTTTGGAAATTTTTTCCGGACGAAATTGATCAAAATTTGTTGTGAAAGTTCTTGCTCTGATTTTATATTTCTTCAATTTTTTCTTCTTGTGTTTAGTTTGTTTTCATAGAAAACCTACATTCAAGGGATATCATATCATTTATTCATTTTTTTTGGACAATTGTTTACATTGATGCCCATCAACATCACATGTAGCAAGTGTTTTTGGACATCACATTTGAAACAGTTCAAGGCCATACATTTAAATACTTCACAAAAAATAAAGGGTGCAATTTATCGTTACTTTAAAAAAGGGGGTTAGCACGATAACAGTAGTGGGTTATCACGATAAATAAGTATTCACGATAAAAAAGAGGATTGCACGATAAAAAAGTGTATTTCACAATAAAAAAATGTATTGCACGATTTCTTAAAAAACGAACGATAAATTAGGTGGTATCCACGATATATATGATAGTAAGAACAATAAAAGATGAACAATTTCCACGAGATGTTTCTGACAGAAGGAACGATAAATAAGTGTTGTCCACGATAAATAAGGATAAATGAACGACAAAAAGTATATGATTTTCGCGAGTGAATAAAAAATTAAGTGTTCTAGTAAGTACCAATTTCAATAAAGCTTTACGAGATAACGCCGGACTACCTCGTTTACGTTTTTGACCCAATAGGATGGATTTTGCTGCCAAGGGAGAGTTGAAATTCGGTAAATTTTCGCCTGAGCCTAATACGTTTTCTCGAAATGTCCAGATTCTCCCCTAATTGGACTTGGAAAAATCATAGATTTTCAATGAAATTATGAAAAAATACTATATTTTTACCTATTCAATGACCTTTGCATCCTCCTTCTGTGGCCTCACTTGAGTTTCGAACCAAAATAACGTCAAAATTGAATTTTGGAGCCCAAAAAACGTACATATCAATACCCTACTCGACTTTTTCATAAATTTACCCCTTTGCACCCCCCCCCTAGGGTCCCATTTGGGTTTCGAACCAAAATAACCTCAAAAATGAATTCTGGAGCCCAAAAACGTACATATCCATACCCGCCACTCAACTTTTCCAAAATATTTACCCCTTTGCACCCTCCTCCTGAGGTCCCCATTTGAGGTTCGAACCAAAATAATGGCAAAAATGAACTCAGTGCCTCAAAATACCTGTGTATCAAAAAGATTGACGTCCAAATTTGCATTCATTTCTGAAATATGATTTTTGACACCCTAAAAAATGAATCTGTCCCACTGTGTGCGAGCGTTTTCTTTTGCCAATGAAAAATATCGTGCTAATCAATGAAAAATATCGTGTTTATCAATGAAAATTATCGGGCTAACAACCTTTTTCAATGGTTGAAAAATGCTGTGCTTACCACCTAAACTATCGTTACCAAGCCACGTTTTATCGTTCAAATGGTTATCGTGCTAACCACCTTTTTTATCGTTCGATTATATATTTCCCAAAAATAAATAATGTTTATCATCACACCACAGCTAAAAATTCCCAAAATAGGAGGATAAAAAAATTAGAGAACGAAAATTAATATAGAGTTTCTATTTTTTACCTGGGTAAAAAAGATTTAAAAAACTGAGCTTCAGGCTCGACGAATAGTTTCCCATTCTTTTTACCCCATTCCCTCCCCTCTTTTCAAGTTTTTACCACACAGTTCTGATGAAAAATAACTAGCTCATCTTATAAACCATATTGTGTAGAATTCAGTGACGAGCTTTTTTACATTTTTTTTTCAAGAAAATCGACGAACCATAGATATAAATATTAAACTGGATCGGAAACATCCATTTAAAATGTACAGGAAAAAGTGAAGCTAAAAACCAACCAATCACAAATCGCGTAAAACGCGTGATTTTTGGGAGGTGAAGGCTCTGATAGGTCGGATTTTTGGGGAGGGGAAGAATTTTGGCGACATGAGTTTCTGATCCTGTTTAATATTTATATCTATGCGACAAATAACACACGTATCACATTCTTCTAAGTCTCCTGAACCATGAACATTGAACAGAAAATGAAGCTTTTCAAGGCCATTGTGTTCCAAAAGAAGCACAAAACATGTTTTATGATTTTCAAATCAATTCACGACTTTAGTGGCCTTTTTTCAAAAGTGAGAAAAAACGAGATGAAATGAAACTTGAACCTGAAAAGATGAACTGGTCCTTTGCACGTAAAGCTAAATTAAGTAACAAACTTCTATTTTACAAAACCATCATCAAACCTATTTGGACATATGGTTGCTAACTATGGGGCACTGCAAAACCATCCAAATATAGAAATAATTCAGCAGATGCAAAACAAATAGGTACCTTTGTCGAATCATCAATGCACCATGGTACAGCAGAAACAATTAAAGACCTCCATCGTGACTTATACATATACAACAATTTGCAACTAAGCATTCATACAGTCTTCAAAATCATCCTAACAATGAAATTGAACCTCTCCTTGTACCAGATGTAACAGGACGTTCAAAAAGAAAAAAATTCTTTGAATTAATTTAGAAATTTTATACTTACAATCAATACTCTGCTTTAGGTAGATGTTTTATTTTTAACAGTAAAAGAATTAAGTAGGTACCTAAACGAAAAAAAAAACTTCAAGAAATGTTGATTTTGTAAACTTTTGTGGAAACATTTCTTTAAACAGAACATCTGTTTTATATTTCTAATAATAATTAATGTCCTTCGAGCACTCATCCAGTTTGTATTCACACTGAGCGAGCTCGTCTTTTGAAAGCTCGATCATTGGTTTGACGATAGACATACTTACACAAGTAAACCTGTACTATAGTTTGCAGAATTAAGTGGCAGTGGTGTAAATACTTGAGTTACCTACATGAAAAATTTGTTGAAATTAACAAGATGTTTGCTTTGCAAAGATGAGGTATACCTACGTTAAGAAAATATCCTTTGGCTGAGCTGTAAAGTATTACCAAAGTCAATTTTGACGTTGCCTAAAACGAAAAAGTAAACATTTTTGACTTGTAAATATTCTACGTAAATACCTTCTCATATAGTACATAGATAAGATAGTTAACTGATATGCTTATTTGTGGTAAGTAGGTACGAGGTGTAGGTATAATACGCTGGGGTTACTCGAGCTTCAACCTTTCGTCTCCGTCTAAAGCCGTCTCAAGTGAGCGAACGTTATTTTTTTATTCGTAAAACTTGTTTGCAAAAAGTTACGTAGTTATCCAATGATATTCGTGTTTTTTTGAAAATGCATACAAACGAAAGAAAAAAACGAACAACCGACAGGTGAACAAGGTTTATACATAAATGTGTGTAGGTAACAGGTACATATATCTACCAACTAAATGTTTTCATGCATGATGTAAAAAGGAACTATCAGTTTCAGTACCCCATATTGATAAGTCATTACGTTACAGTTGAATAGGTATCGAGACCGATCGACCTTTTTAATGCTCATTTGTTTTCTTTACATGCATAATTAGGCGAGTTCTAATTGGCTAATTATCTCGTTGGTACTTTTTTTAAAAAATAGGTACAGTCTGTTGATTATAATTGAAAATGCAGTCTTTAATAGGTACGAAGACCATAGTGGATTTTTTTTATCGTTCTTGAAGTGCCTAGATAATTTTAAAAGGCATTTTGAAAAGTGTAAAAAGAACAGAGAACGATGTTACTTTTTTTTATTGAACATATGAGATGTTTTAATAAGGTTCGAGATAGCTCGTTCGAACGTTTAATTAATTCATCAGAGATGAGATACGAGCAATATTTTTTCTCTTTGTTGAAAATATAATGCAGTTTACCTGTTGAATTTATTAGCGATTCGTTGAACATCGCTCGCCTTTTTAACAAACTTGAGTTCAATTAAGATCATTTTTTGTGTTTTGAAGTAAAAATCTCCATCTAACCATTTCAAATTTTGAGATATGTACTTGAAAAAATCATGAAAACTGAAATAACTTATGCATTTTCCATGCCTGTAAGCATTGGATACATTAATTTCCCAATCGGGGGAAATGCTGAAAAATCTGCCATGCAATCTGCCAAATATCTCAAATATTTTTTGTTGTCACCTTTGAATTCCCAAAAAATTGTCGCTATTTGAGAAATATACGTATGTTCAGCTTCTGAAATTTTGCACCTGAATTTAAAAAAAAAATTGCTGGTTGAGATGCCTCCTTTGAGAATATTTCATAAAACATTGATTTTTGAGAAATTATAACCTTCAATGGAACATTCTGCTTGATTATTTATGGTCCCAATCACCCCTCTTCATAGTCTCCATACACTAATGATTCAACAAGTATTTCTCATTCTATGAAAAGGTAGCTTCTTACACGTATCATGTTCCTTTTTCGATAGGTAGGTACCTAGGTACCTTTTCATTAATAATTCAATTCGTTATTCGCAAACGATTTGCAATAAAATTAAACATCCCGATAAAATGAAACAAACGTTGTGGAAACTTCGAAAATATCTTCAACAAGAGTGATACGACTTGGTTGAACTTAAGCCATGCTACATGTACTTACATTCTATATACGATGTTATTCAACTCATGCAGGTATACGTATCGTATACATACGATGAGTATGGTAAAAGACCCTCGTAATTTTAACCTTTCTCGGTAAGGTCAGGTCTAAAAGTAAGTGCTCGGGTACGTATAGACTATATACAGTGTCAGTACTTACGTATACGATATATGTACCTATACATAGATAATATAGGTACCGAAAGTAATATGTAATTTTGCTAGTACGCGAATGAAAATCGTGCATAGAAATATTTGAGAAAATCGAAGGATTTGCTTATGCTAAACCTCGCTTAAAATATAGCCTCAATAACGTAGAATGTTATCGAATGGCATGGCATGGTATGGTATAAAATGTTATTCGTTGCGCCGCACCATCGCCGAAGAAGCTTGTAAATCAACGTTATTTATTCGTTAGTCGTCTCAATCACACAGTGTATTACGTTATACAATGGTTGATGGTGGAGCTGGAGCCTCGTCGGTATCGAAAATAATAAATTTCCCCTAAGGCCAGTTCTCGCGTAATAATTGGTTCAATGAGGTGGATATTCTTATTAATTTCTTTACAGCGATGGCGAATTTTACCACAGTCGATTTATCGAGTGCTCAACTATGTACTATACGAGAGATTTATTGCGAAAATCGTGTTTTTAATGGCACCAAATGAACTGTTTAGGTTTTTTCAGTCTTCGTCGTCATCTTATTCAAGTAAAGGCTCGCGAAAGAACTGTAGTTACCCTTGATGTGATGAGAAGCAAGAGGTGGTTTTTCCCAGATAAGGAAAAAAAATCTGGAATTTTAAATTATTAAGATATAATAAAGAAGGGAAGAAAATAACGTCGGACGTCGTTGGAGTGTTCAAAGAAAACGAATAGTTTGCACGTAATTTATCTACTTACTCTTTCTTTACGAATCTTCGAAATGTAAACATTTATGGTTTAATTAAAAGCGGATCGTATTTTTTAAATCACTCGGTTTTTTTTATTTGGCTAAAATAAGTAAGCGAGAAAAACTTGTTTGATGTTTTAGTACTTGGATATTCCAATAAGCCTATGAAAGTTGATTTTTTTCTGAAAGAAAAAAAAGTAATTTCCTTCCTATACAAACTCCACTTGAAAGCGTAGAATTAACCTACTTATTTTTTTCATTAGTTTTTTTCTCCACCAACAAATGGGTAGTTTATAGTTGAGAGCACCGTAAATTACTGAAAGATACGAGATATTGGTTATTATTACATGAATTTCCCAGAAGATATCAATGACGAAGGGGGGGGGGAGATGGTGGTCAACCAAAAATTTGCCAGTATTCTAAAAAATTTTAGTTTTCAATTTTCAGAAGCCTCAAATATAGAATTTTTTATTTTGTAAAATAATTTGAAAATGCCTATTTTAGATAAGTAACTGAAAGAATAAAATGTTTCTTTATGACAGAAGGTTGATTTTTTTGTTTTAAAAATTTCAGAATTTGAATGATTTTTTTTCAGAAATTTCAGTTTTGAAAAAGATCTCACAAAAAACCAAGGCAATGGATTTTTCAAAAATAAGAAACAATCCGTAAACGATTGGCATTGATATTGAAAACACTCGAGTTATTTTTTGCTTCGATACGAAGCTAAGTTGGATGAAATTTCATAGTCTCCCGAAGCGAAATATGGTTTTGTTTACAACACTTCGTCTGTATTTACATTTCGAAAACTTCCAACTCGAAGAATTCTTTCGCTTAAGAACCTTTGGCCATTTAAACTGTAGATAAAATTACTCCCAACATTTTGTTATTTTTAGGCAGAAAATTTTCAAAACGATGGGAAATCGGTCAACTTGCGAAGATTACTGAATACAGCAGTTCAGTAGAAAGTGCGAAATTTCGTTCATTATAAAAGTGTAAAATTTAGATATTCGCCCAAGTCTTCAAATTAGCTAATCTTTCACGTGAAAAAAATTTAATCGCAATAAAATGTTCTATTACACAGATTTGCACAAGACTTGGCGATGCTTGCGATATTATTATTTTTTCTTTATGCGTATTTTCCTGCGGAAAAACCTCGGATGTCTCTTGTAGACGTGATATCGTCATGTTGTTGGGTTTTTAAAAAAAAGACAGCCAGATAAGGGTAAAGAAAATTATCTAATGCACGAGAAATATATAAGAAATTGACGAGAAAAAGTGTAGCGTTAGAGTTGAAATATTAAAAAAAATAAAAGATAAAATAACAGACAAAGGAAAACAATTCAGGAAGATATAAAAATTGTAAAATGTTACACGGAACTGGGTATTATTTTTATCGTGAAAAAAAATAAATGATTCTGGTAGGCGGCCTTTCTTATATAATATCTGTATTGTAAAACTATACAATACTCGTATATAAGAATTTATATTCAGCCTGAATAAAAATTGTGAAATTCATGTGGAGGATATTCCAGACAAATTTTCAAAAGAAAAATTCAGGATGAATGTTACTTTAGGGTGGCAGCAGAGTCTTTCATTATTTTTGAGTTTAAAGTTACTCAAAACACATTTTAGCTCCAGATGTGCCCCTAGAGGAGAGATTTGGACTCTGAAGGAAGGGGCATTTTCGGAAATATCGTGGTTTTTTCGATCGAGCTCTACTCAACCTATTTTGAAAGAAATAGCCCTTTGGCCCAGTCCCTAATGAAAGTGTATTTGAGATTCTGCGTTGATCTGTGCTATTGCTGTCAAAATCCTGGACCACTTTTTGGATTCTACTGACTATGAGCAGTTGAACATTTGCAAAACTCTTACTTTAGGTACATTAGTGTTTTGAAAATTTTTTGCAAAGATTTCGCATGAATTATGCCAAAGTACTGAAAGATATCATTTCTGAAACTGGGGAAATATGTATATTGGAACATTTAATGCCAATTTTTAGTCATTATTACCATTTTGAACGATATTGTATGAGGGGAGCATGGCCAATGTACGAATTAATAGAGAAACAATGTTAGAGAAATTCCACCCAGAGAGAGGAGTGTGACAGGGCTGTATTCTATCCCCGCTCCTGTTTAATCTATATGGAAGGGCCGGACTCAAGAACACGGAAAATTTAGCGGCCCTGATTTTTGGCTCTACAATTATTCGACCAAATTTTGTTCTCCCATTTTTTGAAGTGCAGAACACTGAGTATAAAAATTCATTCAGGAATTTTTCAAGTGGACCAGTTTTTACCTCGTCAGCCCAAATACGTCGTGGCCCACCGAGATTTTCTTGGTAACTCTGTGGGTGGGTCCGGGCCTGAGAATATATAATTCATGAGACACAGCAGCTGATTGTATCAGAAAGTGCTAACGACGATGGCTCAGGTGAGTGGCAGGGAGGAGTATTGATCAAAGGTGTATGTATGTCAAATCTTTGCTACACTGACGACACCACCCTCATTGCCTCAAGTGTCAAAATATGACCAGTTTTCTGAAATGTCTGGAAGAGGTCAGTGCAAAATATGGCTTGTTGATAAATAAGGCAAAAACGAAGATCATGGTTGTGAATCAGTCTGAGAACAACTCACCTAAAATCCAGGAAATTGGGGGAATTGAAGTGGTGAATCAATTTGTATACCTGGGATCCATTGTTGATAACAAAGGAGGCAGTGAAGCCGAGATAAGATGCAGAGCACAAATCACACGAAACACCATTTATGTCATTGTCACGTCTAAAGAAGATATGGTCAGATGCAGCAGTGAGCCAGATTCTGAAGATAAGACTTGTAAATGCTCTAGTTTTCTTGGTTTTTCTCTACGCGTCAGAAACCTGGACAGTACATGAGGGAGACAGCAGAAAAATTGATGCGCTCAAGATGTGGTGCTGTTGGAGATTGCTTCCGACCTCATGGATGGAGGAAAGGACTAAATACATCGGCCTAGAGTCAAACACATGTAACTCCATTGGCACTAAGGACCCTGTGTAAAACAGTTTTTGCACTGTGGTGCTCCCTATTGCACTTGAACGCTCAACTAAAAGATAGGTAACATCGGGTTAACACCTTGAGTCATCAACTTTTATTAACCTAGACCGCTACTCATACGCAAAATAACTCCACTGGTTATGTCGCCAACTCTGAGTAATAAACAAACGCAACAGCGCATGCGTCAACAACTGATGATGTACTGTGTGTATATGTACATGTGTGTATATTGCTGATAGTAGTTGAGTTATGCATGTGCTGTTGCCTTTGTTTATTACTCAGAGTAGGTGACAAAACCAGTGGCGTTTTTTTTGCATATGATTAGCGGTCTAGGTTAACTAAAAGTCGATGCCCCAAGTGACCTACCTTTTAGTTGAGCATTCAAGTTCAATAGGGAATGTCACAAGGCAAAGACCGTTTTACACAGGGTCCTTAGTGCCAATGGAGTTAAGTGTGTTTGACTTTAGGCCGATGAAATGTGTCTGTCCTGGGGGAAATTGGTGTCCAGAAGAGGCTGTTAGCAGTGGTACTCAATTCTGAAGATAAGACTTGTAAATGCTCTAGTTTTCTCAGTTTTTCTCTACATGTCAGAAACCTGGACAGTACATACATGAGGGAGACAGCAGAAAAATTGATGCACTTGAGATGTGGTGCTGTTGGAGGATGCTTGGGATCCCATGGATGGAGGAAAGGACTAATGAGTCTGTCTTGGGGGAAATCGGTGCCCACCAAAGGCTGTCAGCAATGGTACTCAGCCGAATCCACAAATATTCTGGCATGTCACAAGGCAGACGCGATGGAGTACCTGTTCATTAAAGGCAAGGTAGAGGGAACAAGAGGTGGTGGATACTCCCCCAAGAGATGGACAGACTCCATACGGAAGGCTATTGGACGCAGCTTCCCAGCATGCGTCAGGAGCACCCTAGACCTAGAGACAGTTAGAGGGAGCTAGTGTATCGTGTCACAGAAACGGCGACCGGAGCATTGTAGTCCCAATACCCCTTGAGGGTGAAACTGCACCAAGAAGAAGAATTACCATTTTGAAAAAATAAAAAAAAAATAATCTTGAAGTTGGCAATGAGCAAAAAATTGGTTCCACTGCATTCCAAAATATTTCCCCAGTTTCAAAAACGACATAATTATTTTGATGTGTCGGTGTAACATATGCGAAATATTTGAAAAGAAAAAGTTTACAAAACACAAATTTACTCAAAAATAAACCTCTTGCAAACTTTCAACCGCTTAGGCCACTTTTCCCAAAACAGGTCAAGTCAGGAGTTGAGCAAAAAATCATAATTTTTTTTCAAAAATGCCTCCACTTTGAGGACCCAAATCTTCCCTCCAGGGGAACCTCTGGATCTAAAAATGTTTTCTGAGTGACTTTGAACTCGAAATAAAGATCTCCACGAATTCGGTCAAAATCTTCCAAAGTTTTTTCTCATAATTCACCCTACAGAACCCATAAATAGCCTAAAAACTTGCAGGTGAGATTTTCAGCCCCTTAGTTCACCTCTGACCTCTCAATGGCAAAAGTGTAATTTCTGTTAAAAATTTACATCTTTGGCAGTTTAAAACCAATTTTTTTTAATCTACTGGAATTAATTCTACTAAAATTGCATAATTCCGATGAAAAAAATTTAATATTCTTCGTTGCTTTGATAGAAAATCAACTCCAGTGAATTTTTCAAGAAATTGAGAAATGAAAATGAGCATCTGAAATTTGATCTTGTGTTAGCCTAATTTCGATTTTCCTACGGGCAGTTCTAAGCTTTTTTTATCAGGGCTGGGGAATTGAGTACAAATATTTTTCTTGCAAAAAAAAAATATATTTCACGACCAAGTCTTCACACAATAAGACCAAGGACATCATACTCTTAAATGGACCCAACCACTTATGATGGAACACTGGTCGAAAATATATTTCTTTTCTTAGGAAATATAAAACACATGTCAAGTTGTAGGTGTAAAAAAAATATTATTATAACGATATATCTTATTTGTATGAGATGGCTAGGGTTTTTTATCGGCGAAATTTTTCGTAGGTATCTATATAAAGGGGCTAGCAATGTTCCTTGGAAAGTGCGTAATTAATTTCCAGCTGGTTGTATGTGCTCGGTTGGTCGTTTAATATTTACGAAGCTTTGATGGCGTAATAATGAGTAGCCTCCATTTTGAACACGTCGTAAATAAACGGATGTAATTAAGGCTTGTTACAAATTTTTAGCTCGGATGAAAATTTCAGCTTGAAATTGAATATAGAGAATTGAAAAACTTTACTGGTATTATAGCTTCGTAGTATTTTGCATGAGAAGGCGCGCGCTATGTTTTGGAGAAGGTACCTGCATACCAAATTTCGCCCTATTAAATTTGACGTTTATGGTTGAATGTTTTTTTAGACATTTTAAGCAGAATGCGGAGGCCGGTTTGTTTTTCTGGCTTTATGGTAAAGCTTATTAGAATTTTTGTGCCATGAAAATTAGAGACGACGTTTAGCGTAGTTTCGGTAGCTAATTTTTAAATTGTTATCATTTGAATACGAGCTATACTCGTAGTACGTATAACGAGTTCGGATGTTAGGATCCGAGCAGCAATTTGAAAATGCTTATTTTCAGATTAAAAGGTATTTAATTTATACAATATAGCTGTGAAGTTGGCGTAAAGAAGCCTCGTTTAGCCCATCTTCTTGATGCCTATCCGCTCCGGGCTCGGAATTTGTTTGTAATTTAACTTTTGTAATTCGTTGGCCGTGTTCATAACATCAGTTACTACGTTCCTTCGGTTCGGTTTCGTTTACGAGAGTGTAAAAAAGACAAACGAAAAATCATTACGTAATTATCCTTAGCCTTTTGCCTCCATTCGCGACAGATTGTTTTGTCTTATTTACACGATATGCCCATTACACCTACCTTCTCGTATACTTATTATTTGCACCAAAATTAAACCGTTTCATCTTTCATTTCATTTTTTACCATTTTACTTCCCAAATTAATCCTACGAAGTAAAAATAGGTAGGTATCGAAAACACGACAAAAACAAAATCTTACCTACTTATACATAATATTGCGACAGTTAAACACTAAACAGAGCTGTGCAACGAGTAGCTATAAAATCGCATGCAGATTAACTCGAATTTGAACTCAGACCAAACGGCTGAAAGAAAAAAGAAAACTAAGATGCTGCGGATGATTAGAGAAAGTAAATTATAACCTGAATTAAGGTGAACTTATTTTGCATACAATCCTATTACAGAAATCTGTTTTCTACTATTCCCTATTACGTAATTCTTCACGTAATGCGTTCTTAAATCCGACCCCTAATTCAAACGGAATTCGAAACAGTTTATGAGAAGTGAAGAATTGAATGGAAATTTTTGTTAAACCAACTTGAGCGTTATTGCGAACAATAAAAAGAAATTTTCGTGGCGTGTTATTTAATCGTATTTCTTTCATTTCGCAAAAATCGTTCCTTATTGAAAATCTTATTTTATGTATTTCAGCCAATAAAACCTGAATGAGTTTGCTTTGTGACTTACTCTGCTTCAAATAAGTCAAATTTAACGTTGATTTAATAAACACTTTCATCGTATTTCTATTCTTTTTTTTCCTGCTTCTTTTTTTTGATGAGAGAAAAAAAATTGCATTTTTTAAAAACAAATACCTACTTCCTTATATAGGATAGAAAAAAATCAAATAAAATTTTGTAAAATAGGTAACAAAAAATTATTTAAATTATTGTAAAAATTTTTTGAAAAGAGCATGATTTGAATCCCGGGTACCCAAAATTTCAGCTGCCCATAAATTGATTCTGGATTTTTGGCGAAATTTTGAAAACTCAAAATTGACCATTAGATATTTTACATAGTCGATTGTGTTCTTTCCAGAAAAAGAAAATAACTCAGTAGGTTAAAATGATGGAAATTGCCCCTGAACTGATACCGACTCTCTCGAATCCGAATTTCACTATTTTCGGTCATTCTGGAGGCTCCAGAGTGATTTCCGATTTCTCCAGAATTTCAGAATTTCCCCAAAAAGCATGAAAATTAATTTAATTAGCTAAAAATCGAGTTGTGGCTTTATTCTCAAAATTCTTGAAGCGTTTATCCACATTTGAACCTATTCCGGGCCGACATCTCGAGGGTGCTTTTTGACCAGCATTCTTTGGTCATCATCAAAAATAAATCTGCCTGGAAATTAGGTCAAATAAGAATAAAATTATTAAATGGGTGCAGAATAAGCCACAACTCAATTTTTAGCATCCCAAGTTAATTTCCACGCCACCCGGAGAAATTTCAAAATTCTTGAGAAATCGGAAATAGGTATCGGTGGAGGACCCAGAATTGCTCGAAATATGGTGAAATTCGGTTATTAAGGGGGAGGGGATAATTTTAGACGAGATAAAGCCATTCGAGAAAATTTTTAAAAATTTCCCTATAGTCAAGATTCACTTTCGTCTCGTTTCTTGCGATTTCCAGCAGATTTTGATCGCCTCTGAAGAGCTGTATTCAAACTTTACCGTCAGCACAAACCGTTTCCTATGTCTCATGGGAAATCATACGATCAGGCGAATCACACAATTCTCATCGTCACTTTACAAATAGAAAATTTAGAATTTTTAGAATTTTTCCAATAGATACGTATTTAGGCCAAAAAAAAACATTTGAGCCGTGAGGTGTCTTCTTGGAAATCTGGCGAAATGTAGAAAAAATCATCACCAAGTCAATTTCCAAGTGTTCTGAAAAATTTTAAAATTTTGGTGAAATCGAAAATTGCGCATGGATATTTTAGAATGACTGGAAATGGTGAAATTTGGATTCGGGGGGGGGGGGAGGATCGGGTTTTAGCTGAAAACAAAATCAAATACCCATAAATGTCAAAAAATTCCCCACGAACAGAATATTTTGATTTTTTTTGAATTTTTTCCTTATGAGCCTAGGCAGATTAAAATATTTTGGTGTAAAAAAAACGCATTTTGAAGAGTCCAGATCAATTTGGATAGGTAGTTGAAATTTTGGTTATTGAGGGTTTTAGGCCACATTTCACACACTGTTGATTAATGGCAGAATTGATCACAAATTTTATATAATAACATTAAAATACCATAAAAATAGTGTAAATAATGTAAAATAATGATAAAATTGATCAAGAATTCGGAAAAAAAATTACCAAATTTTAACAAAAATTCAACGGGATAGACAAAAAAAATATATCTACTTGAGATGAAAAAAAAATAAAAATAAAAAAAAAACATCAAAAACGACGGAAGGTGATAAAACACTGTAAATTACTTCAATTGTGAAAAACACTGCTAAAAAATGAGCAAAAAAAGCAATATTATTTTGAATCGAAGCCAAGGAGAGAAAATGTTATCAAAACCGGGCAAATACTCGTAGGTAGGTACATACTGCCTCAGGTATTATAAATATACCTAAGCCTACCCACTAAATTATTCACCCAACTGAAAACACTTCAAAGACAATACTTCTACAATAATTCTTGAGAAACCTCAATAATTACCTATTCATCTTAAATTAGTCACTACTTGTATTCCTAATTCCAGAACCTAAGATCAAACCTGCAAGCCACACATATCTACCCTAGGACGATACCTTTCTGCGTAGTTTATAAGGGGATGAACACAATGAAGAAAAATCGTTTCCTACACTTTAATCATACCACAGCAATGATTCGGAATAAGACACAATGACAAATTAATATCCTTACCTATTGTCGTACAACCTATTTCATTAATACCTCCAGTCTAGAAAACAGAACTTGCTACACATCCTGCTCAGTGGGAGCTCGTATACGTCGACGACAGTGACACATACACTTCCAGCTCTAGCGTAATTTTCGCTAATTACGCACTTGACGCGACTAAATTCGACGCGCTGAAGGTGACATTAGCTTTTCAAGTCATTCCGACTCAGCTCCGGCCACATTCGTCACCAAGGTGTAAAATCGTTTGCGGGCATCGTGTTGTCATTTCATTGATTACAAAAGAGGTATACTCGTACAGCAGACTGCTACAATTACACGTCGAGCGAGGTGATACTTCACCTTAGCGTCGACTAAAGAAGTCATCGCGTTAACGAACATCTTCTTATCTCTAGAGATGCTGCGTACCTACCTCGTGTAAGAGTATACAGTGTGTAAAAGAGACAGGCGGGTACTGCGCCAGGAGCGGGATAAACTCGAGACCTGAAACGCCTAGCAACAATTTGTTGTCTGCGGTAATATGTATAGCGTGTGTAGGTACAGTATACAGTATTTTACGAGGCGGGAAATTGTACATACGATGGAGAGTGGGTGAAGAACGAAGAAACAAATCATCATTGTTCACATTTGATAGGTACCTAAAATAAACGTCATGCTTGAAAAAAAAAAAACAACAAACAAACAAACAAACAAATCCATTACCCTAGTTGAACTCATTTTATAGTCCATTACATGGGAAATTTTATTTCATCGCCACGTTTTTTTCATCTTAGATGGGTATTTTATATTATCGCGATGGTAGGAGAATTTTTTCAAATTTTTCATCTCAATCCTAGAAAAAAGAGCCTTTCTGTTAGCGCGAGAAAAGCGTTGAATTTTTCATTTTTTTTCGACTCCAACAACTACCTCAAAATTCATTTTGGAAAATTTGAAACGTCTTCTTAAATTTTTCATTTTTTTTTCGACTCCAACAACAACCTTAAAATTCATTTTGGAAAATTCAAATCAATGCGGAGGGGTGTTCAAAATTTGGAAGACCTGAAAAAAAATAGTTTTTCATCTTCAAATCAAGAAATTGCTGACAGAAAAATGCAGAATTAAAAAAAAAATCCGGACTAGAAAAACAGCACATATTGCAGCTCACTTTCACGCTTTTTTATTTTCTTCTCGTCGCGATAAAACACATTTCACGAAGCGTTACACACGTTGATACGAGAACAAATGTAGAAAAAGGCCGTCTGAGAAAACGGAAATTAATGCCGTATCGTTGTAAATTTAATTTTTCGCTTCGTCGTCGTCGCCAACAAACCGAACAGATAGGTTGATATAATCGAAAGCAAAAATAATACAACTAAATCAACTAAATTGGAAGAAAAGTGTTGAAAAGGAAATAAGGTTCATCTTTATTGACACTTTGTACAGAATATAGCGTACGAGAAAAAGAGCAACTTGGGACATAGAAGATGTGAAAAATTTTCCACCACATATGGAACGTTTTGGCGACATCACGTTGTAATTTTGAAAGAAGAAGAAAAAAACCTTCTCGTATCTGTTTGCGAGTCGAGCCGAACGAGTAAAAAACATTCCGTTATTAAAAACCTCAAGGATATATGAAATCTAAAATCAACAGGAAAAGAAATATACCACCGTACTGTACACACTGATGCGATCGTATGTATGAACATACAATAATGTAGGTACCTCTACCTACGAGTTTTGCTTGAATTTTCATATTGTAATATGACAACATCGAAACGACCGCTAAGTGCGCGATAACTGTAAAATTGTTTTTTCCCGTCTCTCTTTTCATTTCACTGGTATTCTTCGCGAAAGGCGGCACGACCGCGACGCGACTGTTTTCGATGATAAAAAATTCATGTTTTTAGCGAATAAACATCGCAATAAAATCACCGTCTTGGTATTCCTAATACTTAGTACCATACGTGATGATATTTAAATATACATCGAGCATTATAACAATAAAAGTTTTCTTTCGCTGAAAAAATTTTCCATAATATACGGCACACTTTTGACGTAATTTTTATACTCTGGTGTAGTTTGAAAGTTTGTGAAGAGCGCGAAAAATAGATTGGCGAATAATTTCAACTTTTTAATTCAATAGGTTCCTCGATGAGAATAAAGAGGTCAAAAGGAAAAAACGGATAAAACTTTTTCAAAAGTTAAAATAAGTCTAGAAACATTTTAATACAATTTTTTCCCCTCTTCTCTTTAATGATGTAAACGTAAGTTTTTTTTTTCGTATACTTATGAAGCATTAAATTATACGTGGCAAATTTATGACCCTTTGAAAATATTTTTTTTCCAGTGTGAAATTCGTTTCTTGAAAATTTACATTATATTCGAGTGTGTATTTTATGAGGGAAAAACGCGAACGATGTGGTCACAAACTTATAGATGTCCTCTTGTGTCGTTGGTTCCTTGATTTTTTTTTCACAATAATGACACGACTATTCTACAAAGTATAATATTTTGTCAAATATTAACTGGAGGTACCTATAGGATCATTGCAGTTGAATTTGTGAGTGGACTACATCGTAAAAGCTAATCTCTCACCCCGCTTTACGCAGATATAATTTCGTCAATATGCATATTCTTATAAATAAATACAGCTGACTTACTCGGGCATTGAATTCTCTCACTCCATACGACAAAAAGATTGAACTCACCTGAAACAGAAACACAAAATAAAAAGTTGATTAGTGTCTTGATAGTCAATTAACAGTGACGGTTAGGACAATTTAATTAAGTAATGTCCTACATACATATATGGCACATGGGGTGGAAAATCAAAATTATAAAATCATGTGCATATAATTTGAAAAGACGATATCTATTGTCTACAATCGTCCTACCTCTGTTTCTTCAGTTATATGTAGGGCTCAGAAATTCACATTTTCACCTTCTCCAATCATTTTCAAAGTATAAAAAAATTTAAGTACTCATGGTTACCTACCAAAATTTTGAAAGAAAAATCAAAAAATGAAGGCTAATGAAATAGTATCCCTCCCAATGCAGCCAAAATCTGTGAAAATTATGTATAGGGATTTAGTATCGATAGGGATAGGGCTGTTTAGAGTACTTAGTCCAGATGTTAGAACACTTCCCTTTCCCCCTTGACACAGAACAACCAGTTCAGCTAAGTTCTGCCCCTCAATGTCTTCTCGTTTGACCGCCCGTCGTCTCAGTAAGGTCATTGACCAATATAGATATAGCTTCCCAAGGTCGTTTGTTTGTCTGTCTGTCTGTCTGTCTAGCATGTCGATCAAAGGTCACTGACCCAGCTCACTGGCCTCTTAAGGTCACCAACCCAGTATAGCTTCTACCCAGTATAAGCATGCTGTGACATCAATATCACAGTGATGTCATTTTGTGATGTGTATAGGGACATTACAAAGTAATATTCCTGTGACATTTTTGGGGCTTTAGAGTGCAAAAAGAAATATTTGGCCGCAATGTCTCAAAAATATAACTTTGATGATATCACATAGACATCATTAAAAGATATTACAGTGACACTTTTGCCTCAAACTATACCATTTTTACTTCTCGCAGATACAGTATGTTGACAGATTTGAGGCTGTTGACTCCGCCACGTTCGGCAAAGTCTCCAGCGCCCATCATTAAGGAGGGCAAATTCGTATGAGGCAGTATCTTCCTTATATACTAATTGTCAACATACTTTATCTGCGAGAAGTAAAAATGGTATAGTTTGAGGCAGAAATGTCACTGTAATATCTTTTAGTGATGTCTATGTGATATCATCAAAGTTATATTTTTGAGACATTGCAGCCAAATATTTCTTTTTCCATTCCAAAGCAATGTCGCAAAAATGTCACAGAAATATTACTTTGTAATGTCCTATACACATCACAAAATTACATCACTGTGATATTAATGTCACAGCATGCTTACTGGGTGAGAATTTGCCCTCATTGATGATGGGCGCTGGAGACTTTTCCAAATGAGGCAGAGTCAACAGCCTGAATTCTCAACTCCAAACTTCAGGAGTTGAGAGAAGAGAATATTTTTGCAGAAAATACGTTTTGTATTTTACAACATCACTCTCAAGTCTCAATAGACAATTTCAATGAAACGTCACAGTGACATCACTTGACGGACAGCTGTGCTGTGATTGGTCGGTTTCATTATCAACAAACAAATTTGGCCCTCGATTAGCATTACGTTAAATGGGGAATTTGAATTCTATAAAGAAATGAGGAAAACGCTAGTTAAATTCGAATTCTGCGTTGAAAAAGACCCTAATATCATACAACCTTTCTCCTAATTTCTTTATAGATTTTAAATTCCCCATTCAACGTAATGTTAATCGAGGGCCAAAAACGTTGTCAAAAGCGCTCTCAAACAATTGTCGCTACACCATTGGCCAATCACGTTGCAGCTGTCCGTCAAGTGACGTCATTGTGACATTTCATTGAAATCGTCTATTTGCTAAACTACTTGTAAAATTGGTACCCTATCATTTTATGATTTTAATTTGTTTTTTCAAATATTTCAGTGTAATATTTACATGACATTGCAAAAATGTCCCTACACTGGGTTGGGTGATGTCTTGGTGGCCATTTTGTTGGGTACATTTTATATCACCAGTAAGTCACGGAGACATTACAATGCAATATTACATTGCATGATGTCATAGTGAAATTGCAATGCTTACTGGGTAATGGTTGCACATTTGCCTGTTTGGTCTCTCAAGGTCATTTGCCTATCTATCTGGCTTCCCACGGTCCTCTCTCTACCAGTTTGGCTTCTCAAGGCTTTTGACCTGCCTGTCTAGCCTCTCATGGTCGTCTGCAGGTGCGGACTGGGTCAGTTGGGGACCCTTCTCGGATGCACCAAATTGGGCTATCAAAATTTTATTCCACTCCCTTAAGAACTATTCTGGTTTAGATTTTTTCCTTGGGGTTCGGATACTTGAGTCTTGAATGCAAGTTATGCCATTGATTTTTGTTTTTATCTTTTTATTCAATTTTGCAAAAATTAGTCAGCATAACAGGAAGAAAACTAGAGGTTTTTGGGGGGAAGGAGATGACTAAAAATTTGCCATGATGAGAACAAAATTAAATTCTATTTTTCCGAATAAAATGAAGTTTTTTGAGTGAAATGAGAGATGAAAATAATGACAATTTTAATTTTTTCTGCTGTAAAAAAAAGATAGAAATTGATGCGAGCAAAGCAAGGGCAAAAGCTTTTGAAAATTCGAATTTTGATAAGTAAAAAAACAATGTTTTTTAAAAATTTGTTCACTTTTTTCTTCAAAATCAATTAATTTTAATTGACTTGACAAATACATATGATCTCAATAGTTTGATGAACTATACCTGTAATAATGACAAAGTAAACAATTACCTATAATGATGAGAATTTTACATTCATTTCAACACTTTCCCTAATTTGAGAATTATCGAGCAATATTCTAAAAACTTGAAGCGATGACATCAGTCCAGATTGTTCTCGTAAAATTGACAATCTTGGATTCAGTGAGGACTTTGTTAGAATATCTGCCAATTGCTCTGCAGTTCTAACATGATTCATGCTGATCATGTTTTCTCGAATTTGGTCACGAATAAAGAAGAACTCCCTCTGGATAAGCTTCTTTTGTAGAGGGTAACGGAGGACCGGAAGTGCTCAGGTAGCTAGGGAACTTTATGCCCAAGCTCGTGGCTGCACTGAGCTCCGGCTCAGCGCGATCTGGTGGATTTATTCCTCCAAGCCACGAGCGGATTTGGCTGCCACGTATGCTTTGCAGTTTCCTAGAGTCGTTGAGAGTAGTCGCTCCTTTCACGAGTACGTTATAGGGAACGCCCATAAGAGCAGAACGGCATACTTTGTATGTGTAGTAAAAGTATCAGGTATTACCTGTATATATTTTGTATGTCTTGTTTAATTGAGTATCAATAAATGGTTGAGACAATTTCTATTGTTCTTATTTGTTATATGAGGTTATATGAGACATACACCCTGTTTGAGAGATTGGGGGGAAGAAAGCCGGACCTTTCCCAGAGTAGCAGGAGGTATCGTTAGATATTCTCTCAACACTTTCTGCTATGGAATTTGATGTTCTCAGCAATCTTAATGGTGTTTTTGTTATCCACTAGTAATACAGGAACATCGAGCAGATTGATTAATTCTCAAAATAATCTCTGTATCCAGATAGCTTCTTTCGATGCTTTGTTAGTGGTGATATATTCGGCCTCACAACTCGAGTCAGCTACCAACTGCTGTTGTTTACTGATCTAGAATATCGCCATGTCACCATATTTAATCAGAACACCCGTTGTTGATCAAGACGTAGTTGGACATCCGGTGAAATCTGAGTTGCTAAAACATTTGAGCTGTTTGGCAATTGGACCGTGTTTATAAGCCAACTTTACTATCTGCCTATAGCCTTCCATGGTTGTCTGTTTGCTTGTTCCCTGATTTTGCAGCACATAGGTTGTGCTGCCATTTCCGCAGTTCTACGTGAACAACGTTTTTTTTTTAATGAGGCGAGAGGGAAATGGAACTGTTCTAACGTCAAGACTGAGTGCTGTAAACAGCTCTATCAATGCTCTTTCTTTCAACATAATTTTGGCTGATTTTGGATCATATCACAAGCCCTGCCAACGAGGTTTTTCAAAAAAAAGGGGGGAGAAGGGAACTGTTTTAATGTCCAGACAGTGTGCTCCAACGACGCTCTATCACGTCAAGGAGGTTCCTCTTCCCCCTCTGAAACTGGTAGGTCCGACAAAATCTATTTCATTAAATTAAAGAGAACCAGCCGATATAACGCTTTTACGTATGTAGGTATGTATTTTTAAAAAACTTTTCAGACTCCTCAAGTCTCAACTTCTCTGTGGTTGCGGTCGGTACAGCGACGTGTAGATAAAAAATGATACCTAAAGTTTTTTCAACATACCCTTGCGGTTAAGACATTTTGTTTTCACAAAAAAAGACCTTTTCTATTTATGATAAATGCTGAATCAACTTCAACGCAAAAAATATGGTCTGTAGTCAAAAAAGCCAACATACTGCATTTTTTTCATTACCATACCGGAGGCTATTGCCGTCCATACCGTGTCGCGTCGCTTTTGCATGGAAGGCCCACCTCACTCCTCCAGTGTACATACCTATCCGTTCGAGAGATATTATTTTAGATAGGGCCATTGGTTATACTCGTAGGAGAAAAAACACATTTTCTTCAAAGGTTCCCTATAGTAAGTATATTCGGTATCAATTTTTTCTCCTCGACCGAACCAAGAATTTATGGCGGCTTAAATGATAACAGATGTGTCCATTCGGTCGAACAAATATTTATTTAGAGCCGAAGCTCTAGATACGGATTTGGAGACGGCGACGTGGCCTACGATTAGGCTTCTGTCTAGTTTTGTCGAATCGCCACCACGCTATCTTGCGGGATCACCGCGTAGAGAAAATTTTAAAGATTAAAACTAGACACATCTACGCGCCATTTTGAATTATAGTCGATCCCTTCGTTACCCTTTCGCCTTCGTTATTAGGCTTTCTCGTAACAGAATAGTAAGATAGGTCTTCGACGCCAACGACGCCAATTCCGGATTACACGCGGTCTATATATACAACAACGTGTCGTCTGCGTGTGTTTGAGCTTTCTTTCTTGACAAAATTTATACCGCCTAGGTGTTTGTCGAAGAATCCAGCGTAGCTGTTTTTCCCCCCTCCTTTGCTGTTCGTTTTCAAGTGATAGCGTCAGTTCGACAGTTAAAAAAATACGGCCCATGTATCGGCGGCTTTACAACTAAATAAAACGTTGCTAGATGTTTTCCGAACGGATTTTCTCGTGTCGAAAAAAAAACCAACTCCGCTAACGCTTCCGCGTAAACGGACCGATTTTACGTGAATTGTAACCTTTAGCTTTTCACGCCCGAATTTATGGTAACACGTTAAAAAAAAAGCTCCGGCAAAACGTGTAATCTACTTTTTACAACCTTCACTTCGCTACACTATGTATACGCATTGGAGAGGGAAAAAACACACATATCGCGAAATCTAACTCGTATGCGAGGTAATTTTCGAAATTAACCAACGGTTTTGCGGTCCAAGCGTGAACTTTAATTGAAATTCAATAAAATGAGAGTAGAAAAAAATACACAGCAGGCAAACTTCGCCGAGCAATACACGAATAGTGTGTACTTGGGTAAAGTAACTATAATAGCGCGCAAGATGTCTTTAATGAGTGCACGATTAACAGACGAAGAGCCAAAGATGAAACTTTCATTAATGCGGTAACTTTTATAGGCCATTTTCATTCATTGGTTCGTCCAATGCGTGAGAAAAAACACCGTTACAGATACTGGCTGAATTTTCAACGTGTTGGTCGGCAAAAAAAAATCGGTAGATTTTAACCAAATTCAGCCGAACCCTTCATTTTGAGCTCAAAGTTACCCACAAGAATTTTAGTTTCGGAGGTGTCCCTGGAAAGGATATTTGGGCTCCCAAATAAGGGACATTTTGGAAAACATTGTAAAGAGAAGAGTGAAAAAGATCAGAGATCGTGTTCCCTAGGGAGGGAATATTACTCTTCTAACTGATTATAGCTCCAAGAGTAGACTTTTAGATCCTTAACAGTCTCAACTACATCAGAAAGGTTTCAAAGTGAAATAAAACACCTTGACAGAACAGTTTCTTACACGTTTAATAATGTAATTATTAATTATAAACAGTCCAGCAAAAGTAAACTAAATAAATATTGAATTATAATAAATATTTATCTCGTGTGTGGACAAGGCGAATACTACCTTGCCTTTATGGTCAGATGTCAATCTGACTAGGTAAATGGAAACGTTCATAGGAAAACCTGCCACCTAGCAATTGCACAAAAAAGGTATAGCAGATCAATCAGAGATACAATTAAAGCCATATCTCTCATCTAAAATAATGAATTAATGACTGTTACACTCACCATTTCATTATTTTTACAATTAATTGAAGATGGGTGAATGCAACCCGTAGGAAAGGCGTTTCAATCTCCCCCCTAACACTGTACACGTTGACTGCCTCTCCCTTGCATCCCCTAATACTAGGTGCGGTGGCAGCTATTGGTAGAAAGACGACATGTAGAAATTGGATACATCTCTTGATGCCCGGATGATAGAGAGATAATCCGAGAAACCATAAATTAAATTGACATCACGTTAATTTATGTTAATTCCAATCACATTTTAACCAATAAATGGTAACATCACTATTAGGGGACGAGGGGGTGGCCCTCGCCTGCCTTTGTATTTACACCATTGACAAAAAGCATTAGCTTACTCGAGTCGCTAAACTAGTGGTTCTTATTGGTTTCACATCTTCGCATCGGACCGACGATGTAAAGAATTTAACAGGTATACCTGTTTTCCCACTCTTATGGAACGTCATGAACCACCTATGGCAGTCAAGGCACAACTGCTCATCACAAAATCCATGTTTTTTTGCTCCCATCATTACATAACCTGTTTTGGGAAAAATGACCCAGCCTCAAATAAAAATATTTCAGATACTGACCAGATCTATGCTATTACTGTAAAAATTCAAGACCACTTTTAGGGTCCTACTGAGCGGTTGAAAATTTACACATTGCAGCTATCTTTGGATAAATTTGTGTTTTGAAAATTTTTTCTTGGAAAATGTTTTGCGTTAATCAATAATCATGTTAAAATAATTATTGAAAGATATCATTTCTGAAACAGAGAGAAAATATTTTGGAACACAGTGGTACCAATTTTTTGATTATTTTTGCCAACTTCAAAAAATTAAAAAAATAGTACCCAAAAACTAATGAATTTTTTTCAATGTGGTGCAACTTTTTCATCCGTTTTTGGCCATTTTTTTTGTAGCTGACAAAAGTACCTACTGAAAAAATTGGCAAAATAAATTCTCTCAGTTTCAGGAATAATAATAAGTATATCTTTCAATATTTTAACATGATTAGGTAAATGATTAATACATAGAAACTATTTGCCAAGAAAAGATTTTCAAAACACAAATTTCTCCAAAAATAAGCAACTTGCAAATTTTCAACCGCTCAATGAAGACCTTGAAATGGTCTGATCAAAATTGACCAATTTTTATGAAAACTTTGAAATAGTTTGATTAAAATTAAACTGAATGATTATTTTCAACCAAAATCTTAACATAATCTGATCATAGTTTTATTAACGGTGATCAATTTTGATCAAATTAAATAAAAATCCTGTTTTATGTACTGTGCTTAAAGCTGATCAATTTTGCAAAAATCTTGACATGGCTTGATCAAAATTGACTCATTTTTATAAAAACCTGAATACAGTTTGATCAAAGCTAATTTTAAAATGTATGTAATGATCTCAACGTAGGTGGTTTCTTTTTTTAAATGAAAAATAAACCTAATCAGAATTTGACAAATTGTAAGGTACCGCAAGCGGCATTTACATAGTCATTTACATCGATAGAGCTTACAGAGCAACTTCACAATGATTAACAATACAATAAAATGAAATGAATGATATAAAACAAAACAAAACAAAATAAAATAATAAATAAAAATAAATATAAAAAATAATTCAATGGAGGGTTATAGTTTGCCCAGGAACTCATCCACACAATAAAATGCCTCCTTGATTAGCCATTTTTGAAGGAATTTTTTAAATAACTTAGTATTATGAATATCTCTGATTTGAGGAGGGAGACTATTGAAGATTTTGACTGCCATAGTATCTATTCCTTCCCTGTTGACTTTAGTCCTCATCTGATCTGCAAAGATTGAGTGTATCCCTCGGGTATTATAGTTATGGGTCAGTACTGAAGGCTGAATAATATTCTTTTTTATCATTATTGATACCTGCAGTATGTATAGGGATGGTGTTGTAATAATTTTTTCATCAATGAAGGTTTGTTTACAGGATTGGGTAGGGGCTAAGTTGAACATTGTCCTAATTATTCTCTTTTGGATAAGGAATATCCTATCTAGAAGCGTTTTATTTCCTCCCCAGAATGCAAGTCCATATGACATATTAGAGTAAAACAACCCATAGTAAACTACTTTTAGTGTAGCGATTGATGCTGTTTTTTTCAATTGATAGAGAAGGTAGTTGTAAGATGATAGTTTTTTTGTAAGCTTATCTACATGGCTAGTCCACTTCAAGTTAGTTTCTACAGTAATGCCCAAAAATTTTGCAGTGTCCCTGAATTCTGGTAAAGAGGAATTTCTAGGATTGTCCAAAGTGTGCTGTATGCCAGAGGTGAAGGGGACTACTACAGTTTTTTGTAGGTTCAGGGCCATTTTATTCATTTCAAACCATGAGGTGATATCAGTTAGTGCCTCTTTAAGGATAGAGAGTTGGTTATTTTTATCTACTTTCAGGAGAACAGTGGAATCATCTGCAAATAACGTTGATGGGTAAGAGATACAATTGGGTAGATCATTTATGTATGTTATAAAAAAGAATGGACCTAATATCGTTCCTTGGGGGACACCCTGTTTTGTTTCCAGCTCATCTGAAAAAACAACTCCATTATCATCATTAATTTCAACTATTTGTAACCTATTAGCCAAGAAAGATTTTATCCATGGAAGTGCAACTCCCCTAATGCCATACCTCTCCAGTTTTCCAATTAGGATATCATGAACTACTCGATCAAAAGCTTTAGATAAGTCGCAAAAGAGGGCCATTATCTGCTCATGATTATTGATTTAATGCAATACTTGATGAATCACATTGTAAATGGCATCCATAGTGTTCATATGTTTTCTGAAACCATATTGAGATGGATTAAAAATGTTGTTTTTTTCAATCAGCTTTTGGAATTTGGCCAGGGAGGATGATCTTTCGGGTTTTCTCTGTCCCCCTTGTTAATAAACACATTATTGTTGAATTTTTTCCGAAATGAGGCACATTATTGAATGTAGTGGTGCAAAGTCCGATTTAGTGGGTTTGAGGCAAAATAACTATAAGATCCTCCTCCCTTTTTTCGCAGTAATACCAGACAGCTCTCCATTCGTAGAATTTAAAAAAGAAAAAAAAAACTGCGTTCAATTTTGAAAATAATTCATCCGAATGGGAAAAATTATTGTAAATTTGAAACATTATAATTTATGGCAAGTATTTTTGTACAAAGCCCTTACGATTAGGACGAGCTTAAAAGATTTCAGGATAACGTTTCCATACAACTTTTATTCCTATTATTTTCTTTTCGGTATAGTACATAGATACAAATACAGTACGAGGGAGAAAAAAAAAGACACGTAAAGATTCGAAGCTCGCAGACTGGATAAGCGCAATCGAAGAAAATAATTTCCGAGTACAAAGGCTCGAACAAGATGAGAAGGAAAAGTCCCTCATCGTCAGAGGGATATACTCGTAAAAAAGAAGGCGTAGTTTTTATTGAAAAGCTTTCGCAATAGTAGGCCGGATAAATGTATCTGTCTGCTCGGGTAAAAGGTTAATTAATGTATATTTATTACGTTTAAAGACGAGATAATGTAAAATTACTACCAACTACAATATCGCAACGATTTCTAAAACGTACACGTAGCCTGATAAGATCAAAGCATTTGGAATTGTGATACCTACAATAGTAAGAGGAGCTCGTATTTGTATCAGCAATGTAACCGTTCTCCGTCTCGTTCTTCCTCTTAAGACATCTTCAAAGGCAATTTTTTTTTCGTGCGTGAATTCGTTAGTCGAAGGGCGCGCGCGTATCATAAACTAGAAAAGCAATGGTATCAGAGCAAGATGGAGCGAGAGGAAAAAACACGAAGAAAATCGTCGCTGCTGTTGAAAACAGGAAACAATTGGAAGTTCGTTACATAGCGAAAACTCCTTTTTCTGAGGAGCTTCGCTCTAATCGACTCTTCCCGCGCTACCTTAATAAAGAAACTAAAAGCGGCTTTTTATTGTACAAACAGTAATACAATACGTGACTTTGCTCGATAATTTCGTCCGACTTTGTGGTAAAACGCATTTTAAAATCTTTCGTCGACGTCCTTAACTAACAGGCTACCTCTAATTTTATAGCTTTATGTCTACGCACGTTACGTCGGTTGGGTTTTTTATACGCCGGTGAGATTTTTTACTTCGAGTGAATTTACGCGGACACGTCGCGGCGGCTAAAAATTAATAAATTTTTCAACCGTATTATCCCCTTAAATGGATTAGTGATGAGGAATTATCATTTCTTACATTTATCGGATTTTTGTACGCTTGAGAGTGCAGAAAAAACCAGTAAGCTACGTATCTATTTGATAAAGGGTGTTTGAATTTTTGTGAATTTTTTGAACAGGTAAGCATTTATTAAGAACACCAGTTCTCTGAAACTTGATAGGCCATTTATGAGCTGGAGTTGATTAATGATTTGGGGGGAAATGTCTAGATTAAAAGTGGTCAAAGTCAAAATGGATGAGGTAGTAAACTAAAAATTTCATTAGAGGAATGTAAGACTATAAGGGACAACTTCCAGTAGTTAGTTTAAAGACTTTAAGATACTTGATTTTGGTTCACATCCTATTTTTGACCTCACGCATCAATTGGTGGTGATTTCGAATCGTTTTAGAGCCTCTGGTGAATTTTTAGGTTTTTAAGATTTGGAAAAAATTGCCATGATAAAACAAAATGAAATTCATGCAGCAATTTGACTCAAATTCATTATTTTTGTGACCCTTTCAGTCAATACCTAGGTATGTGTAAATTTTCAAAATTCGTTTGACCAGTTCAAATCCAAATTTTTCTTCGGTAGTTAATTTTTTGAGGAAAATGAAAGAATTTCTGATTTACAAATATGTAGGTCAACACAAAAACACGAAACAATGAAATGATCTCCAAAATTGGAAGTTGCTTTGGAAGCTTCAGTTAGTTTTTAAATTTTCCATTTTAGAACAAATTGTCATTAGAAGAGCCAAAGAAGTCATGTTATCTACTCATGTACATATTTCAATTCCACTCAATTTTTTTTATAAAACATGCCAACTCCGCAACTGAAAAAAACTAGACCTTCTGATCACCTTTTGACCTTTGAATACATTGATCAGTGATCACTCCTCATGATGGAAATCGAAAATAGAAAAATCGATTTTTTTAAAGATCGCTCTGAGAAGAAATAACTCAATTTTGGTCAGTTTTCGTTCAAAAAAAATGAAGATGAAACGAGACTGAGTAAAACAAATGATAATTTCTAATTTTCTATCATGATCGGTCATTTTCATCGAATTCAACAATGTATCGACTTTTGAAGTTTGAGCAATCGATTTTCGATCATTATCGATTTTTGATGAAGGAGACTATTGAAGAGGCTAAAACTGATTTTTCATGTCGAACACAATCGATTATATGGAATCGAAAATCGCAAACAAATCGATTTTTGGAATCGATTAATCGAAATTCAATCATGATCAATTTCTGATCAGAAACTACGAGAAGTTCATTTCAGAAACTGAAATTGGTTTTTCATTTCGAACACAATCGATTAATTGTATGAAATCGAAAATCGCAAACAAATCGATTTTAGAAATCGATTAATCGAAATTCAATCATGATCAATTTTTGGTTGGGTTTTCATTTTAAACGCGGTCGATTATACGGAATCGAAAATCGCAAATGAATCGATTTTTGGGGTTCGATTAATCGATAATCGAAATTTAAATATCATCAACTTCTGATCGGAAAGCCCATTTTTGATGCTAGAATTGGTTTTTCAATTTCGAAAACGATCGATCATATTATGAAATCGAAAATCGTAAATGAATCGATTTTGGGAATACGAACAATCGATTTTTGATCACGATCAATTTTTGATCGAGAAGTTCATTTTTAGGACTAACTAACACTGGTTTTTCATTCCGAACATAATCAATCATACGGAATCGAAAATCGTAAATGAATTGATTTTTGAGATTCGATTCGATCAATCGATTTTCAATTACAATCAATTTTTGATCAAGAAATCTAATTTCAGGAAAATGCTAATGTTGATTTTTCATTTCAAATATGATTGATCATATGAAATCGAAAATCATCCATAAATCGTCTTTTGGGGTTCGATTAATCGATTTTCGATAATGAAAATTGAAGCCGAATTTTTCTATTGGAAGCTCAAATTTCAAAATGGCTTCACGAATTGGGGACATCGATGCAAAAAGTAATGCCTTATTATTGGTTAATCTTGAAATAAAAATTTGCATAGCTAGTTCGTCGTAAAAACGTGGCTTGTGTCATCACTGGTGTTGATAAAATTGCATAACCAGTTTGCCGTAAATACTCGTAGGTATGTTTACAAGTGATTCAATACATTGCTTTCCATACACGCATCGTCGGTACTTTGTGAAATCATGTATGTACCTACGTACATAAGTATTTCTTGCGATTTAAAAAGTCCTGAAATATTTCTAAGCGCTGCAACACTGCAGCAAGATGGTCTATGATGGTTTCAAGTGAAAACACGAGTAGGTTCAACTTATAGGTACTGCAATCGTTTACCGATTTAAAAACCTTCATTGACAATAAAAAAAAAATCCTTTCAAACACTTTCGATGTTAAAAATTTAATTCGCGAAACAAATTTAAAGCAGTGTTACACTACTTCCATTTATTTCACACTTTGTATATGTACTACCTAACTTAACTTGAACTAATTCGATGATCAATTCGAAGAAACTTTACTGAATTAACTCGTGGAATTATTTATTAGCTCAACAACTTATACCGTAATTTAATTTCATTCATGATTCTAAAACGTTTCGTAAACCACAATGAGCATTCACCTAAGTAGCAAAATATGTTCAAAATTTTGGTCAGCCTTCAGATTCGTATTAACTACCTATTTATGTATATTTAATCATCCATTCGATGCAATAATTTCTGCAAGTTTTGAAGTAAAATGCAATTTGTAACTTTATAATCGTCGAATTGCTATAAAACAAATATGAAAATGCTTTCTCTCTGTTTCTCTAAATTTTCTACTTATTCAAATGTGTTAAATAACATTAGGTTTATGAGGAATGAAAGACTCTACATTACAGGATAGAAAAACCATCCGCTGAAATACAAAATGCACCATACCTAGTTTGAAAATTCGTAAAATTCAAGATAGCAACATTTCCATATAAATCGTTGAAATAATTAAAACATCATAAAAGAGAATATTTCTTTGTATGCAAATACTCAGATATAAGCATATCGAAAACGCTGAAATATTTCAAAACATCAGTTAGGTAGGTAGTTATTTTTTGAAAAAATAAATAGGCAGGTATAATTTCTAAAATACCGATCGAATAAGAATATTCGAAAAATCAAAAATAACACAGAAATAGGGTCAAAATAAATTCACAAACACGTTAGAATGTTAATAATGAACACAATATTAGACAGGTTTTTAGTTACAACGCGAACGATTCGCTACATAGTGTACTTAATTAAAGTAGATTTTTTCGTTTCAAATGGTAAAACCCTTTGCTACACGTAATACCCTTATCGTTGACTCTATTTCGTTGAAATATGCTGACTTTTAAATCTAAACCATTGATATGTCAGACGTGAACAGCTTTCATTCATTTTCTACGTACGCTAAAGTGACAAAATATATACGGAGATATAGTCCGTGATAATGATAAGGATGATAAATGATATCAGCCGACGTCAAAAGTACACACGAAAATAACTCTCACGTTGCGAATAAAACACGATGCTGAATAACTTTTTACATTTTTGATTGAAACATTAAAAAGATTTTTCCTTCTTTAATACACACATAAAAAAAAACAGCCAAGCTATGAGAAAAAAATTTTACGCTAATGGAACTCGATCTTTTTATCATTATCTTTTAATAATTAGTTTTACTTTTTATTATCGTTTTTTAATTTTTTTTTTAACATCGACGATAATATCGTCTTAATTTTTACGCGCGTATTTCAACATCGTTATAATTTTCTTCTTACATTCTTCCCCCAATGCTTCTAAGTAGCTATAATTTTTTTTTTTACCAAATTTCGCATCCGTGAAATTGAAATTCGGCGACTTAATCAAATATTTGCTCGACTTTGCGAAATAATTAAAATCAATGATAAATAAGCCCGAATCTCGGAATCGATCCGACGACGTTAGTGTAAGTACGTAAACACAAACGCTATCCTACGATACTAATTTTGACCGTTTCTGGTGAAATTTTCTTTATTCTCGGATAAAAACCGCAGCACGAACCGAGAGAACGGACATTATTAAAAATATGCCATAAAAATCGTAAACTATTACAGCCATACCAAGTCGGTATACTATATAAAATGTATAAAAGATGAGATGTTGCGAAAACGATGTTATTAAATAATACTCAGGGTGTCTCAAAATTTGCTTCGTCGTTCGTTAAATCACGGAACAGGAACAACGTGGACAGAAATCACTTTCGTGTACTCGTATAAGGGTTATATTATGACGACGACGAGTAGGTACCCAACTACCCACCCAGTACCCACGAAATAAACAATCTCATCATTGTCATAATAACTAACCACCATTATACCGATTATAGCATACAATGACTATTTAACAAACAACAATACGAACGACGAACCTGATACATTTCTACAGCATGTTAATCTATGTAGTACCATTAGCTCGAAATAGTTTAATCGACCTTAGCTGGCGTTGTTTAATCATTATTAATTCCAATTCGTTAGTGAATATACTTGTCTCCGGGTTATTCGCCATTAGTTAAATTAACAAACACAGGCTATACGTAAATTGAAACGTGAAGTAAGTGAAAAACTTTTACGACCATGTTTTCTCAATGTAGTCAGCTGGAGCAAGAAGTTCGGGGGGAAAAAATTTAAATTGTTTTTTTTTTTCAAAATGTATCAATTGATAACCCATTTTATTAGTACAGCAATAAAGAAGTAGGTATTTAGCAATAGGGTTGATTTTTTTCTGAATAAAAAATGGCACTGAGTTGAAAGTTAAGCTTTATGAAGATTGGAGGTACATACTACCATTCAACTAGAACAAAATATCAATCATCGATATTTTTGCATTTTTCAATTTTTTGTTGAGATATCGGAGAAACAAATTTAGATAATCAAGTTTGACCAGGAACCCAATAATGTCACTTTTCAAAAAAAATTAATTCATCTCATTTACCTACCTGATTAACTTTACATTTCTCAACTCGAATCAAGCTGAAAGTTGGCTCACTGGAAGAGCATAATTATTCACTTTGCCTCAGAAGCGAATTTCGAGCTGTCGAAGTTGATTTTTTGATTTTTGCCTCTGGGAGAATTTTTGAACGAAGCAAAGACAGACAATTGGTAAGTATCTCCTCCTCAATTTTTCTCAAGAAAAAGTAACCTGATTAGTATTAAAAAATGAAATCGATTTTTGAACAATAGTGGATCTCTGAATCAGATTGCAGCAACTTTCAAACTAATGGAGAAATGGAAAGCCTCCAGAAAGAGTTCATTCATCTCTAGGATACTCGATGAATTACTTCGAGATAATCAACTTTATTATTGTTTGTGGCTCTAGATTGGCTCGAAAATGGTTGCAATATTAATTCGAAAGAGAGAAGGATCGAGAATTTGAAGTGATTACCTAAAATCAGGAAAGTTTTGAAAAATTCGCTCAAGATTTCTTTGTTTGTTTGTTTGCTTTTTTTTTTTGGTTTAATATTCACAGATTTTCAAATTGTGAAAGAGGCACTTTTCTACAGATAACTTCAGATTTGTGATTCTAGAGCCCCAATTCACTCACATTGTCCAACTTACAACTAGAGCTGCATTTGAAGCGATTATGAATCGCTGGAGGAAAGTTGAAGTTCTGCTGGAAGTAGACATAAGATCGACACAAAAAAGTTTACTTTCAATCGAGAGCAGCAAAAGAAAAAAATATAGATACATTTCAACTCTAATAATATTGTAAATTGAAAATTTTGTCATAAAAATCAAAGAATAAAAAACATCTCATTTATTAACAACAATTTTTTATCAATTTTTATCACCGCATTCATCCTTTTCAGCTTCTTAATTGAGTTTTTGAAATTCGATCGATTCCAAAAAGGAATTTGCATGAAAGGCTTCAAAAAGTGACATGATTTCTTAAGAATTAATTTTGATATCTAACGTATAATTCCTAGCTCTCCTCTTCTCCGATCTTCCCCTCCCTCAAAACCATCTTTAATGGAATCTAGAACCGCTTGGAATCAAAACGGATCCACAAAAAATGTAATTTTGGTCTCATGTGGAAAAATAAATCAACTCCAAACTTGAAGTTAATTTTTTTAAATACTTACCCGTTAAAAGTTGAAGTTTACCGGTGAATGCCCCTCTCATGATGACATCAGAACCTCTCAGTACACTGATCTTACAATCATCCTCTCTCCTTCCCTCCCTCCCAGTCACTCTTCTTCTTCCCCTTGTGTCCCTTTCTCGTCCCTTTTCCATCCAAGAAATTGATGATCAAAATAGGGCACGGAGTTCAACAAAATCTCAAAAGAAATGCTACCTCATCTCACCCTCCAAAAAAAAAAAAAAATGATCCTTTCAACATACTTATAGATATAGGTAAATAAATTTCAAAAATCTATAATTTTCAAAAAAATAGGTATCTGGGTAACTATTCAAAAAATATTAAGATAACACAGAAATTACATTGGGATGTTAAAACAATGAAAACAATCAAGGCATTAGGTCTACTATTGATAGCTACAGCTAGGTAGTAGGTACTAACTACTTCATAAAATGGAACGTTCTAACCATTTTTCACACAACAGTATTCTTTTCATTCCAAATTTTGCTATTTTAACGTTCCAAAAATGAAAAAAATACGATTTTTTATTGCTCATTTTTTATTAAAATGCAGTTTGGAAATTCGGAAAAATTGGAAGAAACCTTTGAACAAAAAGAAGTACCTTACTTTTCATATGATCGGAAGGACCTGTTAGACAGCCTCCAAATGAGCACTTTCGGAGAAAAATTACAATTTTTTTGACAGCCCTATTCAACATACATTTTCCACCAATTTTGGAATTTTTCCCAAAAGTTTCCATAAAAATTGGTATTTTTTCAGACTTTTGTACTCCTGACAAAATTTGAAATTATTTCAATTTTTTGTTAGAACTCATTTTGCATCAGTTTTTTTACATTGTGGACATACATACTTGTCTTTTTAAAAAAATTACAAATTTTTCGCATAAAACGTATCTCCCCCTTCTCTTCCCTTCCCCTCCCGACTTCCCACCCCTCTTCCTATTCACTTCAGAAAACAGAATTTTATAAAAAATTAAAAATTTCGTCTTTTCAGAATAAGAAAAAAAGTAAAAAGTAGGTAAGGTAGGTTCCTATCCACTTTTTCAGTTTTAAGAAAAATAAAACGCAGTAAAATTGAATACAAATTATTGCAGTATTATTTTTTATGATTCAAAAAACAAAATCCTTCATTGAAAATGAATCTTGAAATATCTCAAACGTTTCCTTAAATTTTTCTTGTCGACCTTTCGAAGTTTTTCTCCTTTTTTCTCTTCAAGTGAAAACTCGTCAACTTTTTTTTGTTTCAGTTTATTAAATTTCGATTGCATATAATTTTTGGCTGTTAAGGTAAATACCTGCCTACAATTAACCAAAAAAATGACAACAAATCAAAAATTTACACACAAAAAAAAACAAAACAAAAATTCCACCAATAAATTACGCCGCCACGAAGCAAAGTAATCGCGAATTTTAGGTTGATTGAAATCCAAGAAATTTTTATAGCCGTATATTCAATATTTTATACTGGTTCTTATGCTAAAAACTACTTGAGCCTATAAAGCGAATTTTACGACAGTGTCGGATACACTATGCTTTTAAACTTCCAAAATGAGTTCATCTTTTCAATTTAAGCTTTATCCAGCTTAATTTTACATTAGAATTTTCTTACGCTTTATATCGTCGTTTAATCGCAAGCCATTAATTCAGATATAGTTTTAAATTACAAATCTTTACACTAAAAAGAAGAAAAATCAACAACAAACTACTCGTAGCATATACCTTTTCGAAATACGTCGTTAAAAATACTTCAACCGTGTTTACTGTGCAGAGGTACTATACATATCTACATCTGCATACTTTACATTTTCTCTTCGATAAACAGTTTTAATTAAATGATAACAGTATGGGTAGCTAAACCAAACATTTCTCAAATTGGCAATAGGTATTTTCGAGGAACCTTATTGGAAACAAATTTCATTTTAATAAATTTTCCACAAAAAAGGTTTACTCATCGTTTTAGCCATAGGTAATCGACTAATCGTTGAATTCCGTTTCAACGAATTTTTTTAGTCCATTTTTTTTTTAATTTGAAAATTTAATTTCTCCAGTTTTGAAGGGGCAACTTACAGCCTCCAACTTCTCATAAAAGTTGTCGGCTCCTTCCTCAGAAATTCCATATTTTTCACAACATCTGCCGAGTCTCCTTATTTTTTAATCATAATATACTTAAATTTGATAAGTTCTTTCTGAGTATCGGTGCTTGCTTTCAAATCCATAATTCAACTATAGTCTCATTCTATGAAAAACTGACGTAATTCGAGTCGAAATTTCTTTATTTTTTCCCAATTTTCGCTACTGTAAAGTTTAGGAACAAAAAGATGAAGGGTGGAAAACAAAACACCTCGTAAAATCTCTTCATAATCGTTAATTTTTTTTTCCTATGAGAACCCCCATATCAACAATTAGGAAAAAGCTACTTATATCACGTCTGTAAAAATACCGCCATTCGATAATACAAATACTACTCGCAGTTTCCTCTATATAACTTTTCTTCGGCACTTGTAAAAACCATATTTTCAAACGAAATCGATTTTTAAAAAGGCTCGAACACTTTTGATTTCAAAATACGAGTACATAAGGTGAAAAAGGAAACGAGTCGAGTCAAGTGTTAAGAAAAATTCTAAAAGAGCCGAAGCATAGGTCTACGTAGGTAAGGTACGCGGGAGGAAAATAAACGGTGGAAATTTCGAACCCGGAAGAATTTTCATGGTTCATGAAATTGGCGCACAAACGCCAACGTCGCTATTTCTTCTTTTAGCTAGCCTGTTACACACACACGTATACGGGGGTATATGTTTATAAATTCATCTAGATACATCGTGTCACGCTCTCAACGTGTTGATGTCTGGTAACTTATGAAAATTTGACGCGAATATGAACTTTATAATGGTCACAAATACAGTGTAGATTTATGAACAAAGTTACAAAATGTGAAATTTATGGTTAACAGGCGGCGTTCTCCACATACGTACAGACCGCAAAATATACTCGGGGTACGTCTTCGAAGCACCTAAATGTACGTACCACTGCAATCTTGACACGATTCGAGTTCACATAGACTATATTCTCAGTACACACAACGTACCTTGTCGTAATAAGTTACCCCAGTCAAGTTACGAGTAAATTATATTCGGAAATTTCCTAATTAAACTTACTCTTTTGTAATATTTACTTATTCTTGGGTCAAAAGTTGCGAGTGAATTTTGAATATTTTTTCTTTCAAGTCGAGTAAAGCCTCTAGCACAACACGACGCCATTCCCCACACCGAACACAAGAAAAATACCAGCCAGCTACTTATACAAGTCAAATTACACAACGCACCCGAAAAGCCTGAAAGTTGTAGCTTATTATACTTTGAAATTACGGTCATTTAAAGGCTGCCGAACGATTTCATAACCGCGTTAGAAAAAAAAAAGTACACCGCCTCGAGCAGTATACGTAGTATCTCGATCGTGGAAAAAAATTTCCGCGCCTACGATACAGCTACCAAGAGATGAGAGAGGTTTTCGAATTATTATAGACTGGAGAAAAACGCCAGAGAATCGGCGAGAATCACAAAACAGCGAATTTCTTTACCTCCTTCAACGCCGATCTAATTTTTATCCTAAAGCGTGAGAACATACGCGTGAAACGATACGCCAAAAAGATGGCGTAAAAGCGAATACACGAGCACGAGGCGAGGTGTTGGGTGGCAATGGGGGGAGGAAAAAAGAACGAAAGAAACCCTTTTTTTTTTGGATCTACTCCATTAAACACTTTAAATTACCGCGTTACCTCGCTATATTGACTTTTCTACATTAAACAGCTATATACTTAATCGCGTTGTTGAAGAGTTGAAAGAAAAATTAAAAAAAGACAGAGAAGGAAGGTAGAGTGCGAGAGAGAGGGGGCGAAAGGTTAGCTATATTGAATTTGCTACGTATCGTACCTACATAATAATATAAGTTGAGTACGTATAGCATGAACGAATACGAGTAAATTTGTATTCTTTGAATAGTAGAAGGCCATAGCAGAGGAGAGGTTTTGAACGCGTATGAACGATACTTCGAGATAGCTTTTCAGTGAAGGAATTTTTCCATATAAGGTTTCACGTACTAATTTACAAAAATATATACCGAGTGTTTCGTTCGAGGTGACGAAAAATTCTCCTAACAATATAGCAACCCAGGATACACAGATGTAAATTAGGTTGCACGATTCAATAAACTGAAGGGGCGAAGTTAAGGAGTTTTGTGCCGGTTTTTTGGTATTGCATATTGTTGATTCTATAAGTTTGCATAACTTCATTTTCAATCGATTTGGAAGTCGATTTGGTAAAAGGGTATTTCTATTCCCATGGTATAATAGGTGAAATGCCCCTGTCCCAGATTTGGGCAATAATGATTATTATTTTGTTATAATTATAATTTTTTTTGGTGATTGTAATTGCATGATTAAGTATTATACACCCATCGTTGAGTACCTTAAACAAATTTTCGAGCTTAAATTCCGCACCCATCTCACTTCCTTAAAACCGGTAAAAAACAATCACGCATATGCGTGAGAAGATCGACTTTTCTTCAAATAAAAATCTTTTACGAACGAATTGATTCACTTTTTGTGAAACATTTGTATAGCAATTGATCTGTTTACAATCGAATTGAATCATCCACAAACGATTGGTGATTAAATAAATTGATTGATTTCCTGGTGAATCATTCGCAAACGGATCGATTAATTTTGAGTGAATCATTCACGAACGTATATTGATCAACTATTGGTGCATCATTCGCGAACAAATTGAATAATTTTTTGGTGAATCATTCGCGAACGAGTTGAATAATTTTTGGTGAATCATTCGTGAACGAAATAATAAGTAGATATAAGTGACTCGTTCGCGAACGAATCGATTCATTTGATTAATTTTTGGCGAATCATTCTCGAACTAATTGAATAAATTTTAGTGAAACATTCGCGAACAAATTGATTCGTATAAGTGAATCATTCGCGAACAAATTGATTCATACTCGTTCGCGAACGAATCAATTCATTCAATCAATTTTGGTGAATAATTCACGAACGAATTAAATAATTTTTGATGAATCATTCGCGAACGAATTGAGTAACTTTTGGAAAATCATTTCATTCACGAACGAATTGAATAATTTTTGATGAATCATTCGCGAACGAATTGAGTAACTTTTGGTGAATCATTTCATTCGCGAGAACGAATAGAATAATTTTTGGTGAATCATTCGTAAACGAATTAATACGTATAAGTGACTCGTTCGCGACCGAATCGATTCGTTTAATTAATTTTTGGTGATGTGAATCATTTACGAAAGAATGGAACAGTTTTTGGTGAATTATTCGTGAACGAATCAAATAACTTTTGGCGAATCATTCACGAATGAATCGGATATTTTTTGGTGAGTCATTTGCGAATGAATCGGATATTTTTTGGTGAGTAATTCGCGAATGAATTGATTCGTATAATTAACTCATTCGTAAACAAATTGAATAATTTTTGGTGAAAAGTGACTCCTTTTGCGAATGAATTGATTCGTACAAGTGACGCCTTCGCGAACGAATTAATTCCTAAATAAATAAATTATTCAATTCATTCGCGAATGATTCACCAAAAATAAATCTACTCGTATGCGAATAGTTCTTTCAAAAAATTACCCAATTCGTTCCTGAATGGTTCCCTTGAATGAATTGAAACTCTCACGAATAATTCACCTCAAAAAAGTTTTGACAGATATTCTCAATTTTCTGTCGAAATTTTGACCCATTTTATAGGTCACATTCACACCTTTTTCAGAAATTCTGGAAATCATGGCCCAAATTTGGGCTCAAAATTCTTCAAAAATACTCACAAACACTTTTGTTGAAATATTAGATTTTTTTTGTGAAATTTTAACATGATTGCATGGGAATTGCATGACATTTTTTCAAAAATCTTGAAAATCATGACCCAATTTTGAGCTCAAAATTCTTCAAAAGTATTCAACAAATATTTTCGGGGATATCTATGAATTTCTGGTGATAACTGATAAGTAGGTAGTAGGCTACCTGGTTTACTTTTCCTCTCGAAATCGGAAAGAGGTGTATCACTTTAAAATTCGACTGTGTCTTATTGTGCTAGTCGTTTTTTGTGAACTATGCTTCAATGGTCTTGGGACGAACCCTTTATGCCATGGAAATGGATTTTCTCAGGTACTCAACTTGATGACGCCTGCGTAATTTTTTAGTGCTGAATTTACAAAAATCAGTTAACAAATTTTGGGCCTGGACCATTTTTAAAGTTGTCGGTTTTTAGGTTCTAAATCCTCCTGTTGTGGAACTGCAAAAATTTGAAATAGGTACATCCTACTTCTAACATTTTAGACCCGGATCTACCAAAAACAATCTAAATTTTAAAAACACCTATTGGAGCAAACAGCAGACAGTGCAGGGTAGGTAATTGAATTACCTGCCTAGTTAGTAGTTTTCAATCAAAATATAGTCTGAATATTCGTGTTTTATGTAAATTGTTACAAGTAGAAGAATAGTTCTATCTACATTTCGACACGACATTCCAACTTAATCAACTTCGCTTTGCAACTCATTAATTTCTGGCTTGTTTTCTAATCTATATACGTAGTGTAGATATATTCCCTCGTGTGTAAAATGGCGTATTTTAATTATTACGCTTAGTTTGCTTCAATTATAGGAATTTCGTCGAGTCGTTCGCGATAAGGTCTTATATAAGTTTGAAAAATTCTTCCTCTTCGTGCTTTCTGTTGCAGACTGTACCGAGCCAAAGCACGTAGTTCGTGTTAATCTTGAAAAATACAATGAGCTATGCGACATTTTCATATCGTGGTCGTCTGCTCGATGTCCATTTTACTCGTCTTTTAATCGTAGTTTATTAAAGGTGTCGCTGTCGTCTAATTCCCACACCAATATCACTCTGTTGAGATTTCATTTTCTTCCCGGCTGGACTTCGTTGTCGGTCGTTTGACAAGTCGAACGAGTTTGCAGCTTCTTTGATTCTCGTAATTGCACATTTTTTCTTACTGAGTTTATACTCGTGTACGAGTATTTCTGCTTGCGTACTTCTACTTATACCCCTCCTATACCATTTTTCGCACTTGGTTATTTGCGATTTTTTTTCATGTGTCTAAACCTTTCAAACAGCCCATGAAAGTAAAACGATCTCACTCCACCTCTTCCACAAGAGTTTTCCTCCATAAAAAAAAAACAAACACTGAATTTTAAAATTAAGAAATATCGATCGCTGAAAGTCTTTCAAGTTACTGTACCGCTTTTTATGTTTTCTATTAATTTTTCGCGTTTAATTTCACTTCAGTTCAGATTGGCTGTAGGCATAACACGCTCTACTGAAAGTGTCCTGTACTTGAACACCACGAAAAAGAGGGGGGGAAATAAGAAAAAAATGTCCAGATATAATTCATCGACGGAATGAGCGTTTAATTTGGCCAACATTTGTAATAGAACAGGAGTTTAATTGGGTTGGTAAACAAAAGTTGAAATTTAATTAAATCGACGATGAGGGAGAAAAAATGAAGATATTTTAGTCATCCGATAGATTAGCGCCTAGCGTAGCGCTGCTGTACGCATCACAGAGCGCAGCCGGTACCTGCAGGCTGAGAAGAAGAGTTGTAGTGCGGGTATCCCGAATGTTGTGGTCTTTATGCTGATAAGGAAGTATATTTCATAAACAAGGAATGAGAAATGAATACTAAATATTCCGTTTGACCTCATTTCCGGGTAGGATTTGCTCTCGATTTGAGGAATTATTTATTATCTTTTTACATAAATAATCATTTTGATATAGAGAATCTCGAAATTACGAGTATGAAGAAATTCGTTTCTTACTTCTACCTTCTGGAAGAAAATCGAGTCACAATGGCGATAGATTACGTAGATGTAGAAGTTGTAAAATGACGAGGAGAGTTTTTCGTAACCATGAACAATGATGAAGAACATGACAATGTCATGCAAGGAAGATACATGTAAGTCTAAATACCTAGGGAGGAATATCATCTCAACTATAGCAGAAAAATATTTGAATTAGAGGTGGCTAAATCGAAAGAGCATTATGAAAAAAAGGCCGGAGTACATTTTTAAAAGTCAAATTGGGGTCAAAAATACAAAAAAATTCAAAAGAATACTCCTAGATAAAATAGGTGAAGTGCTCCTGCTCCCAGATTTAAAAAATTATCATGCATTATTGTTGAATGTAGTCTACACTTTTTTCAGAAATTACCGAAATCGTCTCTGAATTTTGAGTTCAAAAACGAAATTTTAACCCGTTTTGATTGGTTGCATTGCACCGATCACAAAAATTTGAAATCATGACTCAATTTCGAGCTCTCAATTCTTCTAAAATGTCCAAAAAACATTTTTGTAAGAAATACCTACTTATGTATATGAAGGAGTATCGATAATACCATTTTTTGACACCAGACAGTTAACGACTCGACCACTCTTAAAATGTTGTAATAAATGTCCCAAATACGAATCCGTGGTTAGTTAACCCAAAATGACCATTTTTTTGGGCTCCAGGGGTTCCTAAAGTTGTGAATAAAAAAAAATTTTTAGGAACTACTGAGTATTATTTTCAAACACTTTTTCAGCGTAAAGTATCTGTTTGAACCCGATAATCGTTATGCGAGGTTATTTTCCTATTTTTGACCCTCGGAGGCAGGAATGGGGGGGGGGTTCAATTTTTGGAAAATTTTGGAACCACCATAGTAGGTTGCATTAGGCACACCTTTTTCAAAAATTCTCAAAAATTGTAACCCAATTCTGGGCTCAAAATTCTGAAAAAATTTTCATAAAACATTCAGGTTTGATAAATATGAGGAAATATGCCTCGATCTCCCTAGTGGTTAATAAAATAATCCCCCTTATAGACTGGAAGTATGGTAACATGGGAAACTATTTATAGATCCGTGTCTCATAGCTCAAGGGCTTGTGCATCGGATCTCTAACCATCAACTTTACTTGGTTTTGGCTACTCGTGATGGCTGGTTCTTCGTCAACATAAAGATGTAAAAGCAACGGAGTTTTTCCCCTCCATCCCTCCTTCCTGGCTTAGCCTACTGTCTAAGTGGATAATTCATGCTATCTAATGTGGTTCATAATTATGTTTATTAATTATGGAACAATGGATATTTCTCCGACCTTGCCAGTCATTGGAGGTATCTTTAGTGTAATAAGGACTTCGTGTAATCCATTTCTGTCGATGCTCTTAGTCTGAGTAGAGCCCGCGAAAGAGACAGAAAATAAGTAGGTATAGTGTCAGTAAGTGGTGAAATATGCTTGTTTAGTTTAATTTATGCACTTTTTCCCTATGGGTGTAGATCATCATAGGTATCTATCTATATCTATAGCTTCCCTACTGACAAGAAATATGCTGTCAATCATGTAAATCTGAGACTGCGTTTTTTGGTGCGCTTACATCCGGTGTAATTGTGTAAACGCAGTGTGGAATTGTATTTTTGAAAGACCACCTGGAGTGTGAGCAATACCACCTATAGTACATAGAAGGCCTGAGCACTGTTTTGTGATGTCATCACTATAAGGGATTACTTACGTATCTATTGTATCTAAATACACTATGATATGAATGAAAAATACACTCAAACGAATTAATTCCTGTGAACATTTTTATTTTTCATATTTTATTCACATGAATAATGAATTTAAGATTACTAAGGAATGATTTAAATGAAAAAAAAAATGAAAAAATGAGGTGATAAACAACACTGTTTTTTAACATTAAAGATGAAAGTTATGCATAGACATGACAAAATTATACCTTCTGGAAGATATTATAAAACTCACTGGTGAAATATAATGAATACCGTCATTGGGGGTGAATCGGACAACGCGGGGTGATTCGGATTTTTGCGGGGTGATTCGGATGAATGTTTCCAGTGCCCTTATCGGTGAAAAAAAAAAGTATCTGAAGGTTCACAGGGAATGGTTGATTACCAGGCAACAGTTTTCACCCGCGAACGCGAAATTTTTTAATGTTTTCAAGGTACAGTGATAAGACAAATGTGAGGTGAAAATTTTTCGCAAATTTTTTTAGCCAAAAACAGAAGAATAAGTTATTTATGCAGCTTACATCAAATTAAAGGGAATTTTTTCAACTATGTACATCTATAGTGGTATCATTTAGCTTCAATTTGCCATAATAACATTTTATGTAGCTGCATTATTGAGTGCCCTAGGGCACATACAATCAAAACATCGAAAAACGCGGGGTGATTCGGATTTTCTGATTATTAATTTTTTCTCAACTTTTCAGATGCGTAACTATAAACAGGTCCTCTTTTCGTGTTTTTTTTTAAATTTTCGACTGATTCGTTGACTAATTTGTTCTTAATAATTTCTATTTTAGTCTATTTTCGTGTTTTTTTTAAATTTTCGACTGATTTGTTGTTAAATTCTATTTTAGTCTATTTTCGTGTTTTTTTGTCAGATTTTCGACTGAATTGTTGACTATTTTGTTCTTAATAAATTTCCATTTTCGTACATTTTCGTGTTTTGCATTTACAATATTTTTACCTACAGCAAAATACATTTTGAAAAAAAATTTTTTTGATTTTTTTTTTGAATTTTTTGAAGTATTTTTCAAGTTTTTTTGTTTTTTTTTTCATTAGTTCTTCCAAGTATTTCGTACAGAGAAATTCGCAATGCGTTTCCAATGTTTTTACAACAAAAAAAATTTTTTTTTTTGAAATTTTTTTCAACTTTTTTTTGAATTTTTTCAAGTTTTTTTTGATTTTTTTTTTTTTTTTTTCGGAATTTCTTACTGGCAATTATCCGAATCATCTCATTTGTTTTCCAGAATTTTTTATTGAGAAATCGCGATTATCCGATTCGCCCCAAAATCGGGGGTGAATCGGATAATTTTTGGGGGGCTCTGGGAGGAAGACGAGGGGGTGGGGGAAAATTTCAACATCGGGAATGGGTAGTGGTTGAACCGAAGTTAACTAGAAAAATTATACAAAAAATTTAGGAGGTCAATTAATATGCTTAAATGTCAAAAAACCACGATTTTTCATCCAATTCACCCCCGTTGACGGTAATTGTCGAATTTGACCAAATCCCACTAAATTAAAATGATATCAACTCTAATTCCAATGTGTGTATTCCATTTCCATTTTCAACTACAGGTAAAAAACCACAGGACAGGTATAACTGTTTAGTTTCTTCAAGTGATATGATCGATAAAAACGATTTCTCTGATTTTGCTGACCAACTTGAGTGATAAAATTGATGATTCGAACACTTTCAGCAAATTGGTTTGAGATTTTGATGGTTTCTTCAGATATCCATTGTAGTTGGATGGTTGTATTCACTATGCAGGTTTAAAACTCATTGTAGATTTTATGGTGCACTATTCATTTCACTGCAACGTTATTCAAGTAAAACACAGTCATTAGTACACATCAGTTTTCATTTTTATTCACTTCACAAGATATCTAGATCTACACATCCAAATCACACAACAGTCACAACACAGACAACAGATCGCAAAAAATTCACTTTTGTACAAAAATAAAGTAATCCAACACCACCAGTAGTTGAAAACAACAATATTTCATCACTGTACCACATTTTAGAACGAATATTAATTAAAATGACATCATTTTAATAACTTTTTCAACGAAAGGTTTACTCAATTTCACTTTGTCATTTAAAGATACGTTAAAATTCAAATGGTAAACACAATCGAGTCCCTTTTAGGTGCGACGTCACAAGGTGATAACGATTCAGCGCTCAGGACTTCTACTGTAGGTGGTGTTGGTGTGAGATGGCATAAATGCAGTGCAGATGGAGTAAAAAAACGCGGTCTACTTCAACAAAACTGGTTTTAGGGAGAACATAGTGATAGCGGATTTAAAAAAACGTGGGCATACTAGCTCAAAAGTGAGACTAAAACACGTATTTCTTATCAATAGGGTTAAGACTTAGATGAAAGGCACAACCTAACCATGTCTTATTAATTTTACATTAGTTCATCACTAATTAGTAATACTTAAGTTAATACTTACTTGACATTATTATTAAGATTTTTCTATTCACTAACACAAGTCGTAAGATGCGAGTAATTCTATTCTTATTTTATATCGTTTATCCTTACGTTTATTTTCAAGTTGTTCTTAACCCTCAACAGTCACATGCTATTTTTGACCCACCCTGGTCAAAAGTACTAAAATTAATTTTTTTTCGATTCACCCAGGTCTAAAATACCAAAATCAATTTTTTTTGACCTATCCGAATGGATAGTGTCTAAAAAATGTTTACTGAAATCAAAATCAAGTTCAATTTGTGAAATGTACCTAACCGGAATTTATTAATTTACAATTTTTCAGTACTTTTGACTGTGCGCCAGAAAGCGTTCAAAATCAGCATGTCGTGTCCGCGTACTTTCGACCAGGGTGGGCCAGAAAATGTTTGAAATCGGACTTAAGTAAATTCATATGCATTCGGTACTTTCGACCAGGGTGCGCTGGAAATCCCTTCGCGGAACTTTTGACCAATTTGCGCCTACAGAAGGGTTAAGTATTAATAAATCACTAGTATTAACATGTCGTCAATCTTGTGTATTTATTTGGTACTTTCAAATGGTTCTGTGCATAGGGTGACTGGTTTTACTGTATTACTCTATCATCTATCCACTCCGAGCTATCCAGAACAAGGTAATTATTATTCCTTCCCTTAGGAATAATTATTGACTAAACCACCTTACCAAAGAATTAAAATAATTTCCCTCAATCTCAATAATCCCAAGTCTCACTCTATCAAGTTGAAATATTTCAATTTCTCACAAAATTTCAACCCATTTTGATGATTGCATCTTTCTTTTACAAAAATTTGAGATTACGTCCCAATTTTTTGCTTAAAATTTTTGATCCAAATTCTAGGAGGCAAGACTTTGAACTTCATGGGTGTAAGATTAACTGTTTTATGCTATGGATATGATTTTTTTTAGCACCCCGAACTTAATGACTAGGTCTAAAAATCACACCTAAGGCACATTAGCGCCCCATTGTGCAATGTTCAACTTGCAAAGCTGAAGTACACGTACTGTACATTCGGAGTAAAAAAATTGTCGAGTACTAACCTGAAAAAAATGTTTGAGCCCGAGCCATTTTGAAAATTGAGGGTTTTAGGCTCCCCACCTCTTTTGGTTCATTTTTTTCAACCCTAGTATCTCTATCTACCTGCTTTTCTGAATATTTTCTTGGATAATTTTTTTCCCGAAGTATTATTCAAATTGAGGAAATGAGGATAGCTATCTGCTGTCTAAAACCCGAAAAGAAGCACGCAAAAGAGCACAGACGAAGAGGGTAAAAACGTAACGTATGTCGCAACGGGGGAATACGAGAAGATGGGAAATTTATGATGAAACTTTTCGATTAAATGTCTCGCTGGTTTAAAAATGAGTGAAAAGTTTTACAAATTGGATCAATAATTGATTCGTGTAGTAAGTATACTTTTGTTTCAACATATTTTATTCGATATCGTTCACAATTTATTGACGATATATAGCGCGATGCTAATACGACGGCCGCGACGACGACAATATTTTATGACGAAAAAGTGAAAAATGTGTTTTAAGCGTTTAGCACACGGCCGCGCCGCTCTCCCTGGTCCCTGCGCCGCGCAGATCGGTTCGGCATTAATTCAAATTCAACCGTCTGTTGCAAAATTTATGCGGCGTGATACGCATATTAAAAATATAAGGAGAACGACGGCGGAAAAGCGTTTTCTCGCTGGGCGGAAAAAAAAATTCCACCTAAACGGTTATAATTATAGCGGGTATATTTTCGTTGCTTTCTCTCGCAGTTCTGCTGTTCTTGTATAAGACGCGCGTAATTAAAATTTCGCCGTGTCGGTGATATCGAGCAGAGAATACCACCGAATAGGGTAGCGGCGAAACGATTAAAAATGAATTATGAAAATAAGCTTTTCATTTCGTTTGCCTGCTAGTGTCATTTCGATTGAATTATGCGCTCTATCGATTAAAAATGTTAAAATATATACCTTCGGGCGATCTGCGAATTTGGAATAATTGCACCGCGAAGAAATAGGTATATCCAAGTAGTAGGTAGGTATACCTATATACTCAGTATTGGTTGGATTTTTTCTGTGAGGGAATTAAAACGTGGATCATATTTTGGGGTGGGAAATTTTCAAGATCACTTTTGCTTAAGTAATTCACATGACACTTCATCAAATTTCTTTTAGATTTTGGCTGAAATGTGAGGGTGAGAAGCTTTATTTCTCCGTTACTTACTCGATTTGAAAACTGAGACGTCTTGGAAGGACGTAAAATATCTTGTAATCATTTTTATTTTAATTTCAATACACTTGTGTTAAGTGTTTGAATTTTTTCATTTTTTTACTGCCTTCTTGACAAAACTCACTACTCTTTTAGAACTCTTGCTACCCATTTTTTAAATCACTACTTTTTCACTACTTTTATTACCTGTTAGATAATAGATACCCCGTATTTTGAAAAAAAATGACGCTTAAGTTAATTTGGGCAGTTTTTAGACAACTTTTTGGAAAATCTGAAATTTCTAAAATATACCTGAAGGCTCCAGAACAGCCTGAAACCACCTCCAATCGACTCAGCATATTAAAAATGGGGTACTAAGTAAATCAAGGCACACGCCAAATTTCAGCTATCTTGGTCTTATTTGGGATTTTTTTCCATTTTTGACCTAAGTTTGATTTTTTTAAAATTCATTAAAAATGAAAATCGTTTGTGAATTTAAAAATTTGATCTACCGTCTCCAAATTCGTATTCGGAAAATCAGATCGCCTCAATTCAAACCTGCCGGACAATTATTTCAGCTGATTTTCAGATTCCGTAATTTTAGAATTTTTTTTTTTTTTTTTGATTTGCCATCGAAAATAAAAAGACAGAGATGTAGAAGTGACTTACACAACTTTTCTCCTAAGGATTATAAAATTACTTACTCATTCTCATACGCGAATTTGTATTCTATCATTTCTGGAAAAAAATTCGTACTCACCTGAAACAAAAAAAAATCAAGGTGGATTAGTTAGTTATAAAATTATTGATCAATCAACAGATAATATTCACAAAGAGAGTATCATAAAAATTGTAAAATTGATCGTACAAATCACTCAAAAATATCAAAAATTGATGGACCATTAAAAAACGACCAAAATTTGAGAAAATGTCTCATATTTGGGTAAAATTTTGCACAGGTTGCTTAAGTACTTGAATAATTGAAAAATACCAAGAATTAATCGGAAATTCTCAAAATTGAATGATGATTTGTGTCATAAAATTTGTCAACTTGCCCCCCTCCCCATATTTGAACTAACGGATTTTTTTTGAAAAAAATCACTACCTTTTCTCAACCAAATTTTTCAGAAAGCTCTCCACCAGACCCCCCCCTCTTTCCACATACATTAAAAAAATTGACAATGTGAAATTTTTCGGAAGAAAATTTGTATACTAAATTCACTACTTTTTCACTACTTACACTACCGGTTAGATACCCTATTTTTTTGATTCCAGATCAAAATACTGTGGATCTTCGTACGTCCTTTAGGGATCTCAAGATCTAATTTTGATAAATCACGTACCTAGTTTGTTAAAAAAAGGATAAAACAGTGTCAATTCTGATTTTTTTTTAAATTTCTTGAGCATTTACAGTTGAAGTTGAAAACGAAAATTTTGTTTTCAAGTGTACGCCTACATAAATTGTTAGAAAAATCTAATTTTGACATTTTTACGATTGAGTTATTCTAAAAATAACAAGACAGCAGTAAAAGTGTAACAAAACGATCCCCAGCTCTCCTGCCACTCAGGGTTGAGTATGGCGTTTTTTTTTCAACTCCAACTTTGAGTCAACTATTTTATTTAATGCTGTTCAAAAATGAGTTGAAAAGACCGTTGAGTCAGCGGTTTTGATTTTCAAAGAGTTTGGTCAAACTTGCTTCAATTCTTTCGACTGCTTTTCTACCAACAAATAAATACCTACTCATACGTACATATTTTGTGATTAAAATCGCCGAAAAACTTGGAGGTGCTGTCAATTTATAAGGAAAGTTGATAAGCGTTAAAACCGAAGTGATAATTTATTAGGGCTAAAATTTCAGAAACAAGTTTCCAGATTCAAATTAAAATAATACACAGACAGGTACCTGCAAAGTTTAAGGTGTTAAGTTCGGCGACACTTTCGACTTCAAGTTGAGATAGGATTTACACTAATCTTCTAAGTGCTTGATGAGTTTGACAAATTAAGTTTGAAAAACAAACCTTGTTCGTCTACTTATTAAAATAGAATAAGAAACTGTGTAAGTACGCGGTTCACATAATTCTGAGCCAGGATTTTCAATTTTGGTAGAGTAGTTGAAAAGAATTCTCATTGTGGTAGTCACACAGAAATTTTGGGGGAAAAATCGTTCGCATGAGTGTGAGATGGTTTGCCGAGCTTGAAAATTGAAGGGGTGACATTAAGTATAAAGTATAGAAATGTTATCAGAGTTCTGCCAATTTTTTAACATTGCCCTTTCACTTTCGAAATCTAGCAAACCAATTTACTGATATTATGCACTGTAGTTCAAGTTGCTATAATTATCATTTTATCAGACGAATTTTTCTACATCTCGAGCGGATACCGGGTATAACGTATTGAAAATGGAAGAGGGTTCGAATCACCGAATAAAATCCCTTTTTCATATGTATGCAATTTTGAAATCAATGACTGACCTTCACCTTCTCGTATATACGAGTACCTACCTTTTTATGTAAATATCGTTAAACAATAAACATTTTTATTAGAAAGTTATCATCTCTATGAGAAAAGAACCCATTCAAAAATGGTACCTATTCGCAATGAAACGTTCTTGCCTACATATGCTCTAAATAAACCAACCCATCTTTGAAAACTAACCAAAAAATATTTTTATCCATAAATTAACAATTGCCATTGCCTGCTTTCCTCGTGCAAAAAGTCCGAAGAAAAACATCAATTTTTGGCAAAATTTAACTGCTTTTGTTATACGCGGTTCAGCCGAAGGAATATTTTTAATACTGTGGAATTTATCCGGTATTAATACAAGAGACAGGAAAATGGTACTTTTCAGGGGTATCCAAGTGTATTCAAAAGATTGCACGATTTATGAGCGTGGCAAAAATTTTAATATAAATTTTGTAATTTTTGTTCGCCAGTGGCCTTTTATCGGCAATACCGCTCGGCGGCGTGTTCTTGATGGTGGTATTTTTGTGAAATCGCATCCTTTGTAAATTTCTAATTGGTTCCTAAATTTTAAGCTGGTTCGACGCTGGCCGGATATACGAGCACTAGTACTTGGCCGAATAATGAACCTTCTGTTGGTACGAATTATTTATATCGGACTGTGGATTAATTTTTAGGTGTGGAGCGATTTTGACCAGCGAATTCGATGTTTATGAATTTTTTATTCGCAGTGTTTTCTACCTTTATTATTGTATGAATAATACGAAGACGGATTATACGTCGAATGAAAGAACCAAGCTACCAAGCTACCAAGCTGCCAACAATCAAACGTTTTTTATAATTCAACAAGTCGACGATTTTTAATCAAATTGTTCGCGATGTGAAAAAATTTCCAGCTGTGGTGTCGATATCGAGGAGTGCTGCGAATTTCGATGGAAAGTAAATTACGCAAAATCAACTTTTCGGTTTCTAAAACTAATGTTTTATTTAAAAGTAATTCGTTTCATTCGTGTTTCTGCTTTTTTCCTTTTTCTTTTTTTTTTTAGTTTTTCGTTGTCTTTCGAAAGGATAGCTCGCGATATGAAATTTAAATATTTTAGGGGTTCATTTAAATAGCGCGCGAGTTCGATTGTGCAGCTTTTCAGAAGAATTTGTTTGTAAATGAGAAACAGAAAGACGGCAGAATGAAATAATTTAGCAACTGTTTTATACACGATCGCGTTTAGGTATTCGCGACCCTCGTCAGGTTCTGCTGGAATAAGAACGAGAGGGCGATGCGAAGCCGAGTCTTGTCGAGTCTTTGTACAGCATTTGATACTGCATTGCGAGCTCAGTCAGAACGCACTCAGCAATGGCATTATTTAGAAAGAATATGCAAGAATGCAACCTTACTACAATCGAGTATGTACGTACAGTTTTACTGTAATTTTAATTATCTACTCGGCATTTAGTAGGTAAACATACTCGAATGTCAGGTCATCATAATAAAAAAAAAGGCAGAAATTTCGAATAAAATATTGCCTACAATTTTTTCTCGCGCGTATTACTCGAGTTGATGTTTCAAAAAGATAAATAATATGCTCCAAGTGTCGCTGCAGTTTTCCTCAAAGGTAAAAACTCGTTACGTAATAAAACCGAGTAGTTGGTCGTTTGTTTAGTATTATTGTATTCGGTGTACGAGGTACGAAGTAAGTATTACGATGAACAGGGCACGTTCGCGAAGAGCCAGCCACGGTATGCTATGGATTTGCGTTATGGCTGTTTATATACCAACGAGTTTCGCTAACTATTGTAATCTCTACAGTCCGCGTGTTTAATTAGCCTTTTAATTACGTAATCCACCCTTAGGTAAACTTCAATTATGTGTAATTGTTCGTTAATTGATATCGTGATGGGATTTGAAGATAGTGCTGCTTTAAGAGATCTTTGCAATATTTGCTGCTACTCGACGTGCTTTATGAAATATAATTAGCATTATTGTCGCTGTGTGAAAAAGGCTCCCTATTAAAAAAAAAAAAAAAAAAAAAAAATGTTGCGAGTGGTTTTTTTTCACACAAATTCCAGCTCAAATGGGATTTACAAGCGCTTGTACCTATAAAAAGAAACGTTAAAATTCATTAGCAAAGCTCAAGAGCGAAATGTTTTCGGGTCTGAATTTTAAAAAATCACTCGCGTTCTTGTGCAATTTATTTTTCGATTCCAGTGGATTTTGTTAAAAAATTTTAGTATCTGTTTGTGGTCTAGTTGAAAAAATGTTTTTTGAGCTTTATTTCCTGGTTTTAGACCATCGTTTAGAAACGCTAAACCTCCAAAACCACTCGGCTGCTCTGTAAAGTTATAATTTCTGAAGAAGAGTGTCTTTTATTTGTGTCATATTTACTGATTTGAAATTAAAAAGTTCAAGTTTGGGAACCACTGAAATGTTGAGTATCACTAAAATGAGGATGGTTGAGGGTAGATATTTCATGATCATGAGTGATCCAATACGAGTTATTTGAGAACACAACCAGCTCCCTACTCCCGTTTTTGTCAAAATTCATTGGCTGAAACAGATGACAACAGAGGTGCTCAATTTTCACTACTTTGGGAACCCCTGAATCGGTTTTGCAATTCTATCTCAAAAATGTAATGGTGGTTTCAGGGTCGAGAAATGGTCCCCTTTCGAGGAAATACTTATCGCGAAAATTTTATATCTTTTAGATTCCATTGTTTTGAAAATTTATAATTTGGTACCCCTACTATATTGCTTGTGACTAATAGATGTAGATGCAAGAGTACTGCTAGTAAGAACAACATATGACCATACAGAAAGACCAACTCTCAAGGACAACCCAATCAGCCCCCAGTCAATACTGGGCAAAATACATGTACTTCTCTGACATCGAATACCAACATGTGGCAAGCAGGACCGTGGACAGGGCCATGGACCAGTTAGTTATCTCAAATGATCTGGGACATCCCCACTCATTGATCTTTGCAAACCACAAATACTCCAACTCCATGAAGTACCTTGTACTTAGGGGGATACAGGAGAGGTTTTATTGACAGGTGGGACCTGCTGTCGTGGCTCCCTATTACCATACACAGAATATCTGTGAATGAGTGCGCAACATGGTGGCGAATGAACTCCGGCTTAAGTCCAAAGAATACCAAAGTATCTAGAAGAGGAAAGAGAGATGTTGATCCAAAGGGCAAATTGGGACAGAATAATGGTTAAATCAAACAGAAAGCTAACAATGCAGGAAATAGAAGAGGACCTGATAATACAAGCCCCGGAGTACGCCTTGGCTCATTGTGTCAGCCAAGACTTTGAGATGAGTAAGAGCATTGCGCTCAAATTCATAAGAGCCTTCGGCAATGTCAACACATTGAAGTCAAGGAGTGCTAAAGTTGGGGATGTTGTTGAAATACACACAAAAGGATAAAAGGAAACTATGTATTAGTTCGTTTCACCTAAGAAGTGCAAACTTTTTTAAGGAGCAAAACATATGGTCCATACAAACAAGCAAGGATGAGCACTATGCTAAACCAAAGAAATTGATAACCAGTTTGCTTTTCATTGCTGCTTAGTGTTGTCTACCTCACTGTCAGTTCCCCAGAACATCACTCCTCTTCGTGTATTGTGTGTTTGCAGCTTGCACTTCTAACGTGAAACAGACTATAATTACAAAGCTCATTATAACACTCTTCAAGGGACTGAAAAAAAAGAGCGTTATAAGCAAAAGTCTTGTTTTAACGCTGATGAGCGTAATACCACAAATTCTCGTTTTAAAGCAAAAAGAGCGTAATAAAAGAAGTGGAATCGTGAACTTTATTTTGAATTTGAACAACTGTTCCAGTTGGAAATGAGAAAATCTGAAATTTTACTTCGATTTTGAGGTCTGCTATTATAATATAAATGCTTTTTTGGCACGCTTTTTTAAAAATCAAAACTGCAAAAATTGCAAAAAAACCTGTTGTTGCGGCCAACTTTTTCAGAAAGTGAGAATTTTTTACACAAAAATAAGCTTTTTTCGCAAAAAATTCGTTTTTTTTGGTTAAAATTATGAAAAAAAAAGATTTTTCCAGAATTTTAGAGCGTTAAAAAGCAATTTATAATCGCTCGTGAGCGTTATATCGCGATTAATTTTGCATTACTTTAAATGTGGTTGTCTAGGGACCGGAGGAAATCAGCGTTATAACGAAATCAGCGTTATATCCGGAAGCATTATAACAAGCTTTTACTGATGTCCTACATGCTGTTATGAAAGAAAACTACTACTATAAACCAACAGTTGAAGATTTTGTTTGTGCTATGAAGGTGCTAGCCACGAAATGTACAGAACATTGTGTCAAAAAACTGGCAGTCCCAAGGCTAGGATGCGCACTGGATGAACTTGATTGGCCTCTAGTACAGCAAGCTCTACTGGAGTGCTTCAAGGATGTTCCAATCACGCTGAGAGTATGCACTCCACCACCAGGGCTGTAAACATAACCTGATGAACCCAAAGAAGTCCAATGTATATATGTATGTAGCATAAGATTGTAAATAAGTTAGCCTATCACTCTTTACCTTTATTCTTCTCAGAATTAATAATCCCAATTCTATAAATTTAAATCTTCTCTATTTTTCATTTCTATATTAATTTACATATACAAAAATAAATCAAGCCGCAAGACACCTAATCCAGAATTTCCACGGACTTAGGATAAGCAAGAAAATCTTTCAGAATAGCTGTAAATAAGTATGTATAATAGATAAGATAATTGTAGCATAAGAACAATCTAACCCTATGGGCAGTTGGTGAGAAACCAAAAGCAAGTGCACCAACTGCCCCACATGTATCCCTATAAATCTCATGACAATAAGCTAGGGGCCCTAAATTGTTAGGATCACCCCTAGGCGAAATCACTCCCCTTTAAACTTCATCCCAAGACGAGTTGGGGGCTCAGTCGTGATCTGAACAGGCATGCGTGCAAATGATGCCTGGGAAGTGACAACTGGGCCTTAGGCAAACCCCTAGGGGTTATGGGTCGCAGTGGCAATCCGTCTCACCTCCCCCCTTTCCCCTCCCCTCCCCTCCCTGCTTACGCTTGTGGTGAAGCTACATATAATCATATTTAGATACTTACATATTTTTATTCTAGTAACCCCAAGTCTAAGATTGCTTTCTTAATTTTTTCAAAAAACCCCGGCGCCTAGTGCGATCAAGGTAAATAAATTTTTTAAAAAAATTTGAAAACACTGAATTTGAATATTGGCTCATTGTTTCCATCCGATGATCATTCCCTTCCAAGCCCCCAACAATGTTTAAACGTTGCGTTATCATAATAGCTTAATCTGAAATGCCACTTTTACCAAGCAACTTGCAAAACAAGACCACGATAATTTCTAGTGCACAGATATATACCTCGACTTTAACTTTTTTTTGCTAGAAAAAGGTAGTTAACAGAGGATCAAGAGAGTAGTAGTAACAACGCGGAAATAAATATTCTCATGTACCTCTAAAATGGCTAAACTGCGGTATAGCGAAGAAATTCATCTTGAAAAAGAAGAGGGTGAAAAAAAAGGGGGCAATAAAACACGAGTTTGTACGTTGGAAATTTCTTAAAGTAGGTGTGGTTTATCAGGTAATAAATATACGAGGAAAGATAAAGCGAAGGGAAAATTTCGAAAACAAGACCACAGGGTACGGCTGCTCACGGTGACCAATCACCGGATACCTACGCGAGGAATTGTCTCGTCTGAATTAATAAATGAACAAAGTTGAAACATTACACCTCCCACGGACCTGTATTAAGTGGCTCAGTTGCCTTCTCGAGTACAAGTTGATCAAATTTTCGCTGCTTTTTCTTCTTGTAAGACATCCGCAATAATAATAAATCTGGATTGTGTTTTTTTTTCTGGCTGCCTCATTATTCGAACAAATTATACGCCTAGAAAGTTTGTCCAAGATAAATAATTACTTTAAAAATTTTAACCGGCATGAAATTTGAAACGTGATTGACGTCGTATTAAGTATCACCTTTTAACGAAATGGAAAACTAAAATTACGAAATTTTTCCAAACTTTTATTTATAACCATAACAAAACGAGCAAAGAAATGGCGAGCAGCAGGCTAGCAAAATATTTACGTTTAAAACTTTCGTACGAGAAAATGAAAGAAAAGCTGAAAAATTACATAGATAGGTAGGTAGCTTAGTGCCTCGTCACGTCGCACGGCTGCGAACAAATTGAAATAATTTGGTTTTTAGATGTTAAATAAAGAAACGAATGATACTTCGTTAATTAATTTTTAGTATTTATGCTTCGAGAGGGTAAAATTTTTCCATCCCGAAGAAAATTTCCCTTCGTGTAGCTTTTCTGTACACGTAGGAAAAAGTTTCCAGTCGAAAGATGAAAAAAATGGAGAAAAAATTAAAAAAGTTCTAGGCACTAGTGGTAAAATACACATAATGTATCATCTTTGGGAAAAATGATATCCTTTAGAAGAAAACCAATTTTTCTCATTTTACCTATTTTTCGAGTGTGTTTTTTCTGCTTTCTTGTTCGATGTATTGAGAACGGGTTATACGCGTTACCTACGTGAAAAGAAAAAGAGAACAAAAAAAGGGATAGAAAAGGTGAACAAATGTATACAAAGAGCATTACAAAAAACCCCTTTCTAAATTTAAAATTTATCGAACTTATCCGAATAAGTTTTAGGGTATAAAGAAGCAATAAAATTTTGATAGCTTTCAATATGTAACTACGTACATTACAAATATATTTTTGTTATACGAGTATTACAAACCTTATAATGCTGGGAAAGATATACCTAATCTGTATTTTTTTAAAAAAATGAGCAGCATTGAAAATAAAACGAAATTGAAAATAAATTGGAAATTTTATAAATATAATAAACAAGGAAGATATAACTGAAATTTTACGCTTAATTTATCGTGCTTATTTTTTAACGTAAAATTTAATTAATCTGTTTTATTATTATAATAATAATCGAGTTTGTTTTATTTTTCTGTTCCAGGTAAAAGAAGTTTTTCGTAGGTATTTGAAACAGAGAGAAGATGAATTCTTCGCAGAAGGCAGCACGAAAAATATTCGTATAATCACAAATGACATTTTTATTGATACCCGAGCCGGTGTGATATAAAATTTAAACGTATAATTAGAATAATTAGCGGAATAATTTTCGCTTAAGAAGGGTTCTCGGCGTTTCCTCGTATAACGGCGCGTTTAGGTACTCGCAGAAAGATAACTCGCCAATTTATAAACGTATTCAATATAGTGGAAATATTTTCTCGGTACCGTTTTGAGTGCTTTCGTTTTAATGATTACAAAGAGAATATTTTATTATTTTGCTATTTTATTCCGAGATAAAAGTTTCATCTTGAAAGGAAAGTTGACAATGACGAACGCGATTTAATTATGAACGGTGAAATATATTTTGTAAAATTAAATTACCAAAGATATTTAAAGGTGGCGCTTTTTTGCGCAATTTTCCAACTGAAATTTAGATTTTTCTTTCGCGCTATTTCTATCCGGCTATAAAGTCGTATTTATTTTGCATAATTCTTTAACCCGAAGCCCGAAGCCGTCGCTTCGTTCTCGTTAATTTTTAAATAAAAATCGAGTTTTTCCAGTTTCCAAGATGGTTTTTGGGGAATTGCGAGATTTCATTAGGAATTTTTCTCCTTTTTCCGGGGGTGTAGTTTTACGTTAGAGAATATGGTAAAGGTGTAAATTATATGGTGATGAAAATTTAGCTACGCTTTTTTGCCAGCCAAGTACGAAAAATTAGCGGGAAGTTTTACCAGCGGTGAGTAGGTGTAATTTTTTCTTTTATGGACTTCAAGAGCTAAGGAACTTTCTGAAGAAATTATTTCGTGGATATTAAACGAATGTATTGATTAGCTTTCGTTTTATTTTACACGTGGTAATTTTTTTTTCAACCGAATCGAAGTGTGGGCAGATGTATGAAATTTTAAATATAGGTATAGTCGACTGCGATGAATATTCATGAAATTATACCGAGGCCCTGCTTCGTTTTGGAAAATTAATTTGAATATTCAAAATTTTTCAAATTCAAACCTGCCTGAAGCAAATCTGTAGGTAACATTATCCCTTGGGAGAGCAGACCACTGCGATGGCAAATTTTAATGTTGACATTTTCAAGAGTTGGCTTTTTGTAAAAAATTAAATTGAAGATTCAGTACCTGCCTAATACTCTTTATACTTAGTTTTAACTTGAGTGATGATCTGAAAATTTATGAAATTGATTTTAGTAATTTGAAAAATATTGAGGTATGAGAGGTGTCAAATGCCAATTTGTGATTTTATCATTGTGATTCATTTATTGACTCTCACAGGTATAGAAACTTCAGAAAGCTGCGAGTTATGTGAATTGTGTTGTTGTTTTTAGAATGATTCGTTTACCTTACGCAGACTTTTGAAAACTTGGAAAAAATCCCGTCCAGATTTGAGCTCTTGAAATTTTGTAAGCTTGAAAAAAATCGATGTAAAGTCTCCCCTCCAAGGAAAGTTTTGAATCATGGATGTGTTAGACTTGATAGTCGATCAGACATGATCATCCGGACGAGGTCTGTAGCCTATTGATTTGTCTGCGTGGTTTCACAAGGTCATCTGTCAGTCAGTCTGTCCATTTGTTTGACCTCTTAAGATCATTGACGCGCTTGTCCGAACTCTCAAGGTCGCTAATCCTGCCTGTCTAGTCTTCTAAGGTCGTCTGTCTGCCTGCCTGGCTTCTCAAAGTTGTCTGGTTTTTTTTCTGACTTCTTAAGGTCATTGACTCATGTGACTGGATTCTCAAGGTCACTGTCCTACCTGTCTAGTCACTCAAGGTCGTCTGTCCGCTCGTCTGGTTTCTCAAGATCATTGACCCGTGCATTCAAACTCTCGAGGTCACTGGCCCATCATTTTAGCCTCTCAAGGTCGTTTGTCCGCCTGTCCTCTTAAGGCCATTGACCTGTTTGTGTGGTCCCTTGAGGTCACTGACTTACCTCTCCATCATTTCAGGGTTGGTTGTCGGCCTGTCTGGCCTCTCGAGGTTGTCTGTGTGCCTTTCTGGCTTCCCAAGGTCGTCTCTCTGCTTGTCTGGTTGTCTGACCTCTTATTAAAATCATTGACCCGTCTGCCTCGTCTCTTAAACTAGAGCTTTTAGAAATTTATGACAAAAACAAAATTTTTTATACTTACCTAATGAATTATAAAAAATTTTCATTTTAAATGAAATTAAAATCTATGTTGAGGTTAAAAGTGCAAAATTGTCTAAAATTCGATGATATTTCATTTTAGAATTAGAGGGAGAAAATGAGAAATTATAGAATTTTCAGAATCAAATTCCAAAAATACCTAAATTAAGTATACAAAATCGAGAAAAAATGTCGATGCACGTTTTTTCCAAACAGGTACCTAGACCTACCTGTACTTACTTACATTTTTTACACAACTCGTAGAATAAATTTATTCGATGTTGATTTGGGTAGTTTGAAGTTTTTTTTTGTGATTTTAGTTAATAGAGCAGGCAAATAGGTTTTAAAAAATTGGCACATACATTTTTTCTTCGGGAAAGTGTTCAGATAAACCCTCTGAACTATCAAAAAAACCTGACCCTCCTAACCCTGGAGCTAATTTTTTTTAGGGGGCTAAAACCGGTTCCAATTCACGTTTTTTGCGATTTACTCCTAAAATATTATATTTACAAGAAAAACTACCATGACTAAAAATGTTCCCCTTCAAATTATCGATAATTTGATTCTACGCTCGATACCCATCCCTCAAGAGGGGTGTCCAATAAAAGGGGTGGAAAGAATAGGTGTTTCAAAAAAAGTCAGTCCAATAAATTGATCAAAGTTACCACTTAATATCATTCGTTTTCGCTAAAATTTTTTTTACAAAGTCTACTCACCCAACTATCAATCACACCACCATTGATTAGTTTTCAACCCCCCCCCCCCAGGGGTTGGTGAGGGATGCTTGATTTTTTAAGTAACACACAACTGAATCATATATGTATTTGAAAAACGAATCTGGGCATGCGGCATATAACGAATAGCATGTTTTCGAGGTCGCTGAGTACGAATATGAACTCATTTTTTGTGTCCCACACCAATGTCCCTCTGTGCCCCAACAAGGGGGCCGAAATTTCAAAAAATCATCAAAAAGTCGAGTGATATATCAAATGGAATGTTTTTGAGATCACCAAGCACAAATATGAACTCATTTTTTGGTCCCACCCCACAATGTCCCTCTGTGCTTCAAGAAAGGGGCCAAATTTCGAAAAATCGTGAAAAGTTGAGTGATATAGGTATCGGCACAAAAAAAAACAAATATGTATTTACAGGGGTGCGGTGAACCCCCTACGTCAACGACGAGCGCCCCCCCTGTTTTCACTTGGACGCCCCCCCCCAGTTTACAGAGACCCCCCCCTCCTACTGAGTTTTGCTCATTAAATGTAACAACATTTTTGCCCCACAGAATTTTAATTTTATAGATTTGAAAAAAAAATTTTTTTCAAAACGAAATACTACGTATTGCTGGAAATGCTTCGCCCATCAAAGCGATTTCGAACCAAGAAATTATTGAAAAGTTGACAATTAAATCTAACAAGGCAACCTCTTGAGGTGTCCGCCTCCGATTTGAATGGGACCGCGATTTTTGGAAAGAGCATGGTCTAAAACCCCCAAAACCAAATTTTCAGCTGCCCAACATCATACTTACAAGGTGTCTAACAGGTCCTACAGGTCCTATTAGTCCTACTGAAGTCCTACTTTTTCTCAAAAGTCCTTTTAGTCCTATCAAAGTCCTATTTTACAACAATTTTATCTAAAAGTCCTACTATATTTTCAATAAGACTTCTTCAAATTTTCAATTTTTCCCCTTTTTCCAAATGTAGAAAAAGGCTCCATTTGTCGACTTTTTTAGATTTTGAAAAGAATGGTTTTTTGACCAGCTTTTTTTCAAAATAAAAATATCCAAAAATCAAAAATTTCTCGTTTGCGAGAAAATTATCGGGTGAATTTCCCCATTTCCAGCCTTTCTGAAGCCTATGGAGAAATTGAAAAATCGCGCTGGCGGCTCCAGAGTGGCTGGAAATGGCGAGATTTGCTCTCGTGGGGTTAGTTCATGACAAAATACTGCAATTCGCGCAAATTTCGATAATTTTCTCGCAAACGAGAAATTTTTGATTTTTGGATATTTTTATTTTGAAAAAAAGCTGGTCAAAAAACCATTCTTGAGGTGTCCTCTCCAGAATCGGCTGAAATGTGGATAAATTCGTTAAACAGGTCGAGTATGACGCACAACTCGATTTTCAGCTGCCCAACTTCATATTCACGTCTTTTGGAGCAAATTTAAAATTCTGGAGAAATTGAAAAATCGCGCTGGAGGCTCCAGAATGTCTGGAAATGGTTAAATTTGGATTTGGGGACTTGACAGCAGTTTTAGGACTTATTTTGATCATTTTTACTGATCAAATACTTGCGTTTTTGAAGAAGGCATAAATCACCAAAAACAGTCAATTTTGAATTTTCAAACGTTCGCCAAATATCGAGATATGATGTTGGGCAGCTGAAAATTTGGTTTTGGGGGTTTCAGACCATGCGCTTTCCAAAAATCGCGGTCCCGTTCAAATCGGAGGCGGACACCTCAAGAGATTCCCTAAGTAAAGCTTATTCGCGTATCTTGTTAAAACAATGATTAGGTATATGAATACTTCTGTACACGTGTTCAATTTTTTGTCAATTTTTTTACTTTTGGTTTTGACTTTTGTATGAAAAGTAATGACATTCGGTATTGAAAAAATGTAAAAAAATTGAGTGATGGGGGGGGGTCTATTCTGAATTGGGGGGGGGCTCATTCTGATCAGGGGGGGCCTTACACTTTTGGCACAAATATCAAAATAATAAATTGAATAATTTCAAGGAAAGTTCCAAGTTAAGAAGTTGAAGTTTTTTAAAGCAGCGATGTGATATAAAAAATGGGTGAGTGTGGGGTGGAAGAGGGCTATTTTGATTGGGTGGGCCTCAATTTGATTAGGGGGGGGGCTAACATTTTTGCCTCAAATATTAATATATCACCGATTTTGAGTTGAAAGTTCTGAGAACTACATTTTTTAGTAAAACAATATAATTAAAAAAAAAAAAAATCGGCCCCCCCTAAATCGTCAACGACGAATCGCTCGTCAAGAATACCCCATCACCGCACCCCTGTGTATTTACAATATTGTGAGATGATTTTTTTATTTTAAAATTCAAATTCTTCCTTTATTCCCCGTCCATTTTAAAAGTAAGTACCTACCTACGTAAATAACGAGCACACACAACCGAAAAAAATCACCATATCAAAACGTAGTAATCTTTTTGACAAAATGCAAAGCATAAAGACATTAAGAAGAGTAAAATCCATTCTTGAAAACGAAAGATATATACCTACTTGAAACTTCTCAAACATCGTGATACATATTCTTACATAGTTGAACAAAGGAAAGCTCTCCCTCAATGGGGTAAATTTACGCAGCTGAGCCAATGACCGAACGCAAAACGCAATCGGTTAAATTACAGTCATCAAAAATATCGCGGAGACGTGTAAGTTTTAAAGCGTAGTACATTCTGCCTGCTAAAACGGTACATTTCGAATTCGGCTAACACTCGAGTTGAAAGGATGAATATGGAAATTCTGACCGACGATCTCGACGTGTAGTTTCGGTTACTGATAATTTTGGCAAGAATTTCGTATTTGAAATGACACTCGAGAAAAGGACGGGCCAAAATGCTTCAAAATCTTGTTATTTATTTGCCCCGTATCATATATAACATGGTAGGTAGGCTTTTCGTATATACGAGTACTAGTAATATTTTCGTAGAAAGCGGATTAATTTCTAGTACACACCGGGCGTATACTCGTAGTACATATCTTTATAACAACCGAAGTAGGTATCCAAAGATAAACTAAAAACTGCACCTTATCATAACATTTACGTATTTTGTGTAAAGCGTAAAATTGAATTCACCGAGTGTTTTTCATTCGTCTTTCTCTGTTTTGCGGCTAGATGGGTGGGTAGTTTACCTATCCTTAGGTATACCTTTACCTACCTACGTAACTAGTTGTGTTTCCTCAATATGCATTTCCATTTCGCGCATCATTCATAACACGGTTTACTGTACGTTAAAGGTACTGTATTTTTATACGTGAACGTAGACGTCGGCTTCTAAAAATAGGTACCGACGTTTATTTCAATTTGGAAAACGTATTAAAAAAAGAGCTGCGAATCGTTTTACCTAGTCAAAATACATGAATATTTGCGAAATATATCTACGATGTACTCGTATGTGTATAGCTGCGGTACGTTTTTTATTCCACCTGAAAACCCTGTCTTGCCAACGCAGCTTCACATCGGTATTTTTCAATCGCCGATAATAATGGAATTTTCAAAAACAAATGTGTTCCGAAAATATCGTACTCGCAACGAAGAAGAATTTTTTCCATTTCCTGAATTGTGTCTTAGGTGTATTTAAACTTTTAATGAGATATTTTTGAAAAAAAAAAGTTTTTTGATTCGGTATTACTAAAGTTCACCGGTCATCGAAACGAGTTTTCCTGTATGAAAGTTGGGTAGAACTTTGGTAACCTTCTTCAGACTAGACGTGTGAAAAAGTCGTCATATACTTTTTCCAATTTTGTAAAAATATTTCACGAAATTTACCTTCCAAGACTGATTTGTTTGCTTTTCGAAGAATTAATTATTTTTAGTAACGATTCATCTAGCCCAGTGATTCATGATTTTTCAAAATTTGGCGCATTTTTCAGGTTTTTTATGTGTATTTGACACAAAAAATTCGTTTTTCAAGACTCCCTACCTTCTCATATAAATGTACAATGGTTGCACAAAATATTTTATTTTACCAAACACGAAATTGAATCTTGAACAAATATTAACTGAGATATTTTGATCTTAAAATAAAACCGAATTGAGTAAATGTGAAAACCCGTTTTTTTTGGGGGGGGGAGAAGGAGTGGGGTGGACTTTCGATAAAAAGATTAGCATGCTATGGAGGGGGGGGGTTAATTTTTAGGAGTTATTTAGGGGACCACTCGTCTCTCTACAATTTTATGCAATAAAATTTTTGCTGGCAGAAAATGTTTTTGATTTTTCAAAACATATTCTGATTTTCCTAGGTCCCTACACTAGATGTCATCCCCTTATCCCCTTGGAAAAAAAACTTTCTCATCTTTGAAATTTTCTAAACTGAATTTTTAGAATTTCAAAAATAAATTTTGAATCGACCGCATATAAACATTCGAAAATGCAAAACACCCGAAACTTTACGACAAACGCGTAAGCTGAAAAGAAAAAAATACAGAACGATAAAACTTTTAGAAACATCCTATAACCCAGATAACGAAACGATTCAACTCGTAACGGAATATTGTACCTAGTACCTACGTGAAAACCTTGTAACGAAATTTTTAATAATTTATCTAAACGGTGAACCTCGAAATCATTGAATTCGAGAATAACTCTTGAAAATTGACAGCTCGGGGGAATTTCCTTTTCACATTCGTGGCGAAAAAAATTGATTCTTATAACGTCCATATTCGTATATAGAATATGGCGGTTGAAGCTATTTAAAAAGTATACCGAATCAACTGGCAGTTTGTACGATTCCGTTTGACAGATGGAAAAAGAAAGGTGTGACCGGACCGACGAATATGGTAAATCCCATAAGGGCGCGAGAGAAACTTGAACATTCGTGAAGAAACCGGAAAAGGTCAGAAAGAATTATTCTACACCGGGATATACGAGTATTTGTTAAAAGCGAATACCGACGAAATTTGTACTTTTTAGATTAAGAAATGAATACGATGTTTTGACGTAAGTAATTAAAAACAACGCGCGGAGCGAGGAAAATATTCGAATAATGCCAAGAGGATTAAATTTTTAAAAAGATATTTTTAAAAAAGCTGTCATTTTTATACGTAGGCTACTTCCCTTGTTATTTAAAATAGAATAGATACTTACAGCATAAGCCCCGACAACTATCACAGGATTATATACAATTACAAAAAAATAAATTAACTAACGCAAGTTTTCCCTTGATGAGAAAATTTTTCAAATCATGTGATCTAAAAAAGAACCAACTGCAGGGAGCTTTAGGTTACTGATCTCGAATCTAGTGTATCGATAGATTCGAGTCATAAAATTTTCAGTCCTCTCGGTTAAAAAATAAGTAGCAACAATGAGCCCCCTCCCCTCAATTTTACAAAATGTGAAAAATTTGAAGTATTTTTAGCAACACTTTTGAATTGAAATTTGTAGATTTTAAGCAAAACATTCGCGAACGAAGAAAGTCCAGTTTTCGATAATAGGATAAAACTATCAAATGTAAAATTTGATTTTTCAGTGATTAGTTCATTTGTGAACGATTTTTTTCACCTCTGAGTAAATCATTCACGAATACATCATCTTCGAAATTCTTATTGATGGTTTGAAAAAATCAATTTTTGCCACATTCTCTTTCACTCGATTTCATTCATGTACTGTGAGGCAGTCGTTTTCGAATGATTTATTGATACAGAGCAAATCGTTCGCGATCGGATTGAGACCGGTTTGTGACCATAGGATAAAATTGTCTAGTTTCGTTGTGTCATCCATACTTTGGTAATTTGATTTTTCAATTATTTATTCGTTCGTGAACGAATTTTGCCTCTGAACAAACGTTCGCGAACGAATAATTCAGCATACCTAAGTGTTCATCGATACATTGGAGAATGATTCGTTTTGTGCGTATTGTCGTGCTTCATCTGATTTGATTTTCAAGAGATTCAATCGTTCTCGAATGATTCATCGTTTTAAAGCGAATCATTCGCAAATGAAATCAACTTTAAATTTTGTTGATGCACCGTGCACGTACGTCAGTACGTGAAATGTTAAGTTTTCAGGTACATATATTAATCTTTTTCTGGTCTGATTTATTGGTGATTCATTCATTCAAGAACGTTTTTTTTTCTTCTGAATGAATCGTTCACGAACAAATCATTTTCAATTTTTATAGATTAGATGGGTTTGAAAAGTCATGACTGTTCTCTCTCACCTACTGGATTTCAGAAGGGATTCTTTGGTTGAGACAAACACAGTGTGTATTTCCAATTCAATCTTTCAAACATTTTTAAAAACCAACAAGAGATGGAGAAACATAATTTTTAAAAATTTTTTTGTCATTCATTTATTCACCCAGTGTTTCCATCTTTCAGTCTTTTCGTGTTTTTGTCTAATTGTCCTTTCTTCCTTTTGTCTTTTCGTCTTTCCACCTTTTTGTCTTTTCGTCTATTCGTCTTTTTGCCTTTTCTTCTTTTTTTTGTCTTTTACTTCTCTTTGTCTTTTTGTCTTTCATCATTTCATCTTTTTGTCTTTTTGTCTATTCGTCTTTTTGCCTTTTCTTCTTTTCATCTTTTTGTCTCTTTGTCTTTTTGTCTATTTGTCTTTTCATCTTTTTATCTTTTTGTCTTTTGGTCTATTCACCTACCTATTTGTCTTTTCTTCTTTTCGTCTTTTTGTCTCTTTGTCTTTTCATCTCTTTGCCTTTTCGTCTTTTCGTCTATTCATCTATTTGTCTTTACTTATTTTTGTCTTTTCATGTCTTTGTCTTTTCGTCTTTTCATCTGTTTGTCTATTCGTCTATTCGTCTTTTCACCTTTTCTTCTTTTCATCTTTTCGTCTTTTTGCCTTTCATGCCAACATCGAACAATCAAAAGTGAAAACACCTGTGGATTAAGACAGACACTATTTGAATCAGTGAGTGTTTTCAGACACATGTATGGACCTGTAGTTGAGACAAACACAGTGGGTGTTTCAAATGCAATATTTCAAAATTTTTTAAAAACCAACGAGGCAACATACTTCATTTTCTAGCCAAAATCAAACAATCAGAATTGAAAACACCAGTGGTTGAGACAGCACTGTTTCAATCAGTGGGTATGTTCAGACCCAACTTAGGACCTGTGGTTGAGACAGACACTGTTTCAATCAGTGGGTGTGTTCAGACCCATTTTTGTGGTTGAGACTTGAGACAGACACTGTCTTAATCAGAGGGTGTTTTCAGACCCAAGTATGGACCTGTGGTTGAGTCAGACTGTTTCAATCTGTGGGTGTTTTCAGACCTAAGTATGGACCTGTGGTTGAGACAGACACTGTTTCAATTCTTAGTGAGTATGCTCAGACCCAAGTAAGGACCTGTGGTTGAGACAGACACTGTTTCAATCTGTGGGTGTTTTCAGACCCAAGTATGGACCTCTGGTTGAGACAGACTGTTTCAATCCGTGGGTGTTTTCAGACCCAAGTATGGACCTGTGGTTGAGACAGACACCGTTTCAATCAGTGGGTGAGTTCACACCCAAGTATGGACCTTTGGAATTCAGTTGCTCTGTGATGATTCATAGAGACAAAAATTCAAGTTATCAAAAAATTAGTAAAACAAAACAGAAGGAAAAAAGGAGTGAAAATCTTGTAAAAAATATTCGGAAATTTCAAAAAATGCATAGAATGTAAAACTAAACTTGGGGAAAATGTCTTGAACATAATGTAAAATTTAATGAATCATTGTAGGTAAAAACCATTGATTTTTTACGTATACAGATAGCCCGTTCAAATGGATCCAAACATAACAGTTAAATAGTTATGCATCCGACTACTAGACATCGCTGCGATGTCCATTGGTACTTTTTCATCATTCTAAACATAAGATTTCTTTTAAACGTTCTCTTTTTAGCGTTTTCATCATTAGGAATTACAACAATAGCAATATGCATCCGAGAATGAATACATAATGCATCCAGGGTATTTTTTTTAAAACAACATTCAGAAGAGTACATCTCGAACGACAGCGACTTGAATGGTTAGGAGAGGGCATGACGGGGGGTGCGGAGCTGCGGACAATAGAGAGTACCTGTTGTTCGATGTGGTTAAGAATTTGTCCCATCTGTCTGTTCAGTTTACACTTTCTTCTAATTTTTGGCCTTTCATTTTGGAAAAGAGATATAAATATAGGAGTAGGTACCTATCTGAGCGAAGTGAAGACATAGGCTTTCAAAAATTTGTGTTTCAAAAAGTAAAAAACTATATAGGTAATTATGTGAGAAATTTTTTGGCTTCAAAATTAGAATGTGAATGAAAGGGGTTTTTCAGAAATTTCAAAAGAGAAAAAAAGCAAGCAAGCAATGCTATAAGTATCGAAAATTCGTATTTTCAGAATAAAAAAACTATATTTATTGTTTGAGGATATTACGTTGTTCCTTCACGATTTTAGACCTTGAATGAATGTTTCTTTTAAAAATTTATTTGAAAAGGAAAAACGAATGGGCCCAAACGAAGCGAGGGTGAATACTTTCGAAAATTCGTATATTGAGAATTAAAAAACAATGTTTTGTATTCAAAACTTCATTTTCTCAAAATTCAATACTTGTTAATTTGAATTATCGATTTTTAGAAATTTCAATTAAATTCATAAATTTGTCAACTTCAACATTTGACAATTTTTTTTCAAAAATTAGGTCAATTTTTAAACTTTCTTCTCAACATTTGACAATTTTTCAAAATTTTGGCAAAACTTCATCAAAATCATAAAATTTGATTTTTGATGTAAATTTTTAAAATTTTTTGCATAAATGTCACCGCAGACATCTTTTGGAGAAGTGAAAAATGGCAGGCGTGGGGAGGGGGGATGAAAGCTATTGGAATTTTTTATTTCATCGTGAAATAACCATAACCAACTTTGGGTCACACTAGTTCAAGAAAAAAGTTTGAGAAGTTGAAATTGAAGGATTAACACTAACAAGGGATGTATCCATAACTGGAAGAACGTAATTTTGAACCCGTTAAAGCTACATTGAAGAAGCATTCCAAAATATACCACACCACCACTCAAAATTTCAAGGGCTGAAATGCATTTTTCGATTTTTGATGAATTTTTGAAAATTAAAGGGCTTGATCAAAATAGAAGAAATCAAATTACCCGAGAGAGCTGAATTTTAAGGTACCAGTGCCTATACCCTAATGGTATGGCCTGCCTAATCGATTAGAAACAGTTTTGAACTTCTTAAAGGAGTTACTGGAGTTTCCAACAAATCTTTGAAAAACTAGAAATTGCATATTATATTATAACTAAACTTCAGAATACGAAGATGGAAAGCTGAAATTCGCGTACATTTTTTTCACTTCAAAATTTTAAAATTCAAAATAATGACTTATAGTTTTCTTTTAATTCAAATTCGAAAAACAAAATCGAAGATGCCCGAGCGAAGCGAGGGCGAAGGCTTTTGAAAATTAGTATTTTGATAAGTAAAAAACAATGTTTTTTATCCAAAAACTTCATTTTCTTGTGAAGTAGAGGCAGAAGCTTTTAAAAATTTACGTAATTTCAACATCTCTACCTACTTCAGCAAAATTTCCAACCTATTGAATTTTCTTTAATTTTCATATTATCAAATTCAGAATGATGTTTAAATTCATGAATTTGCCGACTACAACATTTGAAGTTAAAAAAAAAATTCAGCCAATTCTTGAACTTTCTTCTCAACATTTGGACAATTTTTCAAAATTTTTGCAAAACTTCGTCAAAATCATGAAATTTGAGGATTTTTATAGAGAATTTTTCAAATTTTTTGGAAAAATTAACCGCAGTTGTCGAAATTAAAAGATTTACCGATTTTTGTAGTCAATAATTCTTCAATTTTTTCGGAATATTTTACCCAAACGTATTGTGATCAATTTTTGAAAAATTGTCGACATTTTGACTAGTTTTTGAGTGGGTAGTGGCCCTCCCTCACCTCTCCCCACGGTAGTTTTGTCTCTTGATTCTGGAGGCTCCAGCGACTTTTGGAAAATCCAGTAATCAATACCATCTATTTTTTGTTCAGCACTTTTATATGTAACCTAATTGAAAATTTGGAAAATTCGAATTTCCAAAATGCTGCTGGAGTGCTGGAGCCTTCAAAACTGTTCAAAAGCACAGCACCACCATTCCACCCAGCAATTTACATACAATTACGGTATAATGTAAATTTCAGCTTTCCTTCTTCATAATGTTAGAATTTATAGAAATTTTGAATTTCAAAACTTTGCTAGAGGCTCCAGAACTGCTCGAATCGGCTCGAAGCCGCTTCCAGTTGGTTCGACGAGTCATACGAGTAAATAATATATTAGGTCAATTTCAGCTTTCTAGGTTAATTTGGTGAATTTTGTTGTTATTTTTTTAATTTTCAGTCCAAATTTGATTTTCAAAAATTCACCAAAAATCAAAAAATGCACTCTCGTACCTGGAATTTTTGGTGCCGGTATTTTTACACAAAATTCGTCAGTTCCTGAGTCGGAATTGCATCTCCCTTGCAAGACTTGATTGTTAACATAAGTGTTTTACAAATTAGGTTACTAATTTCTGTGTAAGATGATAACAGTAAAACGAAAGAGATCTTCTGCCTTTTGTATTTTTCCCACCTCTGGAGAACAATGTTCTGTACTCTGTAGCATCGTCGACCCTGCATTTACTACACCCTCATCTCCTACCCATGGCACGCAATGTATTCGCAATGGTCTATTCATTTAGGTATAGGTACATCGTTTTTGACTACTCGCTACACTTAAACACCACACGGCAGTCACCACTACAGAGAATATCTTTACACATTCACACACTCACACAAATTCACTTTTTCAAAAACGCCATCTTTCGCACTAGATCTGAAGTATGCTGCATCCGAAGATTGTTCTGTTGGATGCAGCGACTGTAGCGCGGCAATGTGGTCGGATGCATAAGGGCTGTTCGTTTTAAAACCATTACATGGACTATCTGTATACGTAAAAAATCAATGGTAAAAACTTTTCAAAAATAAGGAATATAAAAAATATTCGAAAATCAACAACAAAGAAAATGATACGAATTTTAGGAAAATTTAGCAACATCTCGCCCAATTTTGAAGATATTTAACAATTTTTTCTCAATTCTCAACAATTTTTACCTGAGTTTTGTAGATTTTATAATGAGTTTACGCTATATGTTTATATATGTATTAAGAATGTGCAATTTTTTTTGCCAATTTTGAATCAACTCTGTTGAGTAGGTAGGTAGGTACCTACTCTGCTGATTTTTCGTCAACTTGAACCATTATTGTGGCAATGTCCTGAAATTTTCGCACAATTTTTTAAAATTCACTTTCCCATTTTTTGTATTTTTTATAACCTACTTTGGAATTCATTTTGGCTTTTTATCACATTTTCAATTTTCACCCAGTTGTAAGCCAATTTTAACCGCCAATTTTTTCACATTTTCGCTGAACATCTTTTAAAATATTCTACCATTTTTTGTCATTTTCAACAACTTTTTCGCTGCTTTAGCTTATAATATTGTAGATTGAAAAAAAAAATGAAAAACAAACTACAGAATAACAAACAGTCCAATTTTTTGTTTACTATCCAGGTTCTTCATTTATTGTTTACATGAAAATGGAAACTCAAAGAAAACTGAAATTAGAAGCCAATGAAAAAAGAGCGAACGGTGCAGGGTATGGGTAACATGAAAATTCGTAAAATTTTAAATTAGAATTGAAATATCCTTTCAAAAAACTACCTCTGTACAATCTTTTAACTCGAATCGAGCCGAGTTTACTTTAGCTGCGAGTATTTTCAATTCGGAACGAAACGGAACGTTTGTTTCACGTAAAAACAGCACACGCAGCGCAGTGAAAAAAGTCTACCAATTCGAACAATATTCAGGTCGTAAAACAAACACGCCTATTGTAATTCTCACGGTGGAAGAAAAATTTTCTTTAAATAGGAAATTTTATATATTTCAAAGACTATAGTACATTCGCCTTCGCGTTTCGGGTTTATACAAGCGCATCGTCGTCGTGTATATGTGTGTCTGGTATATTGAAAAATGGAGCCGGAATTTTATAATTTTTCATTCGGTCGCACGCTGGGACCAACCTTTTCGTAGTACGGTCGTATATACATTGAATGTAACGCCATCGGCACCGACTCCCTGTGCGAGTACCGCGTACCAATTCCCCCAACACGGAATTAGAAACTTGTCTTGTGGAAACTGATTCATACTCTTTTCTTACAGCGGCTTTCATTTTCGCAGTGAAAGTTAATCCTTTGAGCCATAATTTATTGGCTAAATTATCTGCCAGCCAAAGGGGACATCGTTTAACCTGAAATCAATTTTCTCGTTCCTTAGCTCGGGCCTCTTTATCTGCTGCTAACTCTCTCGTATAGATTATTTCTAATCGTTTTCGTTTCATTCCTTAGGTAGTTGTATAAATGTTACCAAAATATATTACTTCCTCATCAAAATGATTATAATACCTATCCTTATTCCGCAAGACGTAAACGTTTCTAAATATTAAATATCGTACCGTTCGAGAGAACAGACCGCTTTATACCGAGCAAAAAAGCCCACCAGCTTGTAATAAAAACTGTCAAAACGAGAAAAACCTCTCCACTTCGTCGTCCTAAGTAATTGAAAGTTGAAACAAAAAATTTGTAAAATAAAACTGAATTTCGTTTAGCTTTAAAAGCTGCCACATCGACGTGGTTGTTTTTCCTACACCACGACCACGTCACAACTGTTATTTTCTAATTGTTTGTTGGAATGGTAGAAAAAAAACTAAGGCCAAATCCGACTAGCAGTTTTTTTTTGGACGGTGTTAAGTCTTTTTTCTCGTGAAATCCTCGCCATTTCGCGCTCATTGCCTGGCGAATTTTCATACAATTTTTACGTATGTTCAACGGTCGCTTTATTACGAATTAAATCTACCTTCTATGATGACGCAGGGCAAAGGTAGGAATATTCCATTCTGATTTAATCTTGACGAATTACCCATCATATGGTTTTTTTTTTTCATCCGCAATTTTTCAAATAATGTAATACGTGTGTTATAGTAAAGAGAGAGAGAGAGGGAGAGAAAAAAAAGCAAAAACATGCCTTAAATTCGTAAGTATATACGTATATTCGAAGCTTAGGTACCAATGAACGCGCATATGAATTTTTGCAACAGCCTTCAACGTCATTTTTTTGGGTAAAAAAATACTTCCCCGTTAACTATTACGATAATCAGCACAGTAAACAAATACATTTTTGTTTGCCTAAACCCGATGACTTTTGTAAATAGACATTTACCTATTTATCATAAAAACAAACGAGTATGTAAATATTAGTTCATTTTTTCCCTCAAATTTTCGTTTTCTGTCGTTCTTTTTTTATTTCAGAGAGCGAAAGGTTTACATTTCCCAAAGGATGATAAACTCAGCATTATAAGTACCTACCTACATATACTGAAGAAACAGCCAATTGGTCCAGTTTTCTTTTCAAGGGTAGAAAATTTCAAGACTGGTGGAAAATAAATGGAATTTTGACAGATTTTATGATAGTTAAAAAGGGAAAAAGAGGGAAAGGTAATGATAATGATAAATACTGGGTAGAAGGCATTCCAGAAAATATCTCCTATGGGGTGAGAATTTCCTGGATCTAGTTGCCTACGAATGATGTAGTTTGTAATAAAATCTAATTAAATCATTGTGCTAATCACAATAAATTACTTATCATAAAAGATAATTAATCTATTATCATAAAATAGACGATTAGATCTACATTACATTATGGGAGATTAAAAGCTACACTCAGGACGAATCCTGGCAATTGGTTATTTAGGTAGGACTAGAGTTAGAGTACACTAATCTATATTATTCTAACTCGAAAAAGCTCAACACAGATAGGTGCAAATGCTCCACTGTGTTGAATAAATCACCATTAAAACTGGGTACACACTCCCATGTCCAGATAATGGGAGGTGATCCAAAATTCCATAATTCACGACGATCTATACAATATTCGCGGATCACGTTTGAGAAACACAATTTAACCAAACTAAGTGGTGAATAATGTAATAAAAGGGCGCGGAGGCACACAGCCTTGGATGAAACACACAGTACTGAGAGCTTGAGATCAGAGCTGAAAATGGTGCGCATTGACAGCAGGTAACTACTGTACCCGTACCATAAATTCGCGCTTCTCACTAGTAGCTCATAGCGAGTTGAAAAAATTTCACATCGATTCACATTATAACTTGTAGCACATTGAGAGCCAGTAGCACAATGCAAGTTTAAATTTTGGTTTAGCTGAACTTAGTTTAAATCTTGAACCAGGTTCAACTTCTGTAGCGTTGCACAACATTGGTTCAGGTTTAGATTAACTAATCCTTCAATAACACATCATTTAACCAAATTTTGTGGCAATTATTGTTGGTTATGTCTGTGATATCAATGTCTTGGAGTGATTTTTGATTACATATTTTTAATGATTAGAAATATCTTACAATTGGAAAGGAAAGTTCTAATTTTTGAATAAAAATAAATAAATATTCCTGAACGAATAATTGACTATATAGATTTGATTTTTTTGCTACAGGAAATTAATTTGTTTGAGGTAAAATGTCCAATTTTGAACAATAGCCATCAAATTTTTCAGTATAATGGCGGTAATGTGATTCAAAATTTTACATTCAACAATATTCTTGTTTTTTGTCATTCAATGTAAGTAATTATACTTCATCTTTGTCAAAAGTTGGTATTATTTGAAGTTATTTGTCTCCATTTGCAAAATAATCAGTACCTAATCACCAGGGCTCGGATTTTTATGCTGGAGCATATTTTTTGTATGCATAGAGGATAGGGAATTTTTCAATCATCTCCACGATTCATGAAATTTCAAGTAAATTGAGCTTAATTTGTTAGAGCATATTTTAGCATATTTCACCATAAAAGCATATAAAAGCATACTCGTATTTTGACATTTTTTAGGGAATATTTTGCGTTTTGAGAGCATATTTTACGTTTTCAGCAATTTTTAGGGAATATTTTGCTCAATTTCAAATTTTTGCATAAAATTAGTATTTGGCTATTTTTCATTTTTTCCCCTCAAAATTTGTGAAACTGGCAATAGCTCTCTTGTACCTTCCTATTTTATTTTTTGTTCATTTTATTTGTTTTTTATTCCTTTAATAATGGAATTGGAATTACCTTTTTGTGATTTTAAAATGTTCTGTTTTGCATTTTTGTTCGTGAATTCTTGGTATTACACAACGGTATTAGAAAAATCGTATAGGAATTGATTTTTCCTGTAAAACAAAGCCCATATCTTTAGGGAATATTTTGACTTTTTAGAGCATATTTTGGCATTTTTTAGGGAATATTTAAGCGCATATTTTGGGTTTTTTAGGGAAAGAATATCCGAGCCCTGCTAATCACACAACTTGAATCAACCAATGAACACACGCCGATTTGTTAATCCTAGGTTAACCTCCAAAAATTGTCGAGTTAAGTTGAACCTGGTTTAAGCTGTAAAAACAGTTTAATCGTCTATTGCACTACTCTGCATTTTAGTTAAATCCGAGTTAACCTACAACTCTGGTTTAAACCTGCATTGTGCTACTAGCCCTGAATGTGTAGACTGTGTACTGGCATGACGTCATCATTGTCATCAATCACTGTCAAACGTCAATCACACATATAAACTACAGGTGTCAAAGTGTAACTCCTCCCACTTATGCATTATCAAGTTTTGGGGCGCGTGCGCAGACTAAGTGAGAAAACAATCAGGTTGTGCTCGCTATACGCTACTATCTATACCGGAATCAACTCGATACCAGCCACTAGCGGGTTCAGCCAGTATTTTAACCAGATACCAGTTAGCGGGTAGTGTAACCATTTTCAGCTCTGCTCAAGATCTTGTACAGGTAGTGAAGAGAAGATTTTTCCAATCCTGGTCCAGACCTATAGGATCAGAGAATTTAGCATGTAACCTTGCATCCCTACCCTGAAACGAGTTATTACTTTAATAACCACCACTAGAGATGTGCAGTCTGAAAAGTGAAAAGTGAAAAGTACTTTTCTTTCAATGAAAAGTTGAAATGAAAAGTTCCTACTTTTCACTTCACTTTTCAGTTTTCACTGAAAAAAAAAGCGAGTGACCAATCAATTTACTCATCAGAGATCACTGACCTCATTGATGAAGTCAAATATCAAGTTTCACCCTCCACCTTCGCAATTCAGCACCCATTTTTGATATTTTTCAGTACATTTTTTTCAAAACTAAAAACCCCAAAAATGTTAGAGGCTTTAGAAAGGCTTAAAACTACCACTATTCGATTAATTAGGTGTAAAAAAATGATTTTTCATTTCGTGTGTTTTAGATAGGCAAAAAATACCTATATCAATTTGAAGCTCTTGCAGAGACCATTAAAATGAGACTCACATGATTTACTTTTCACACTTTTCACAACTTTTCACACTTTTCAATGAACTTTTCACTTTTCATTTCACCAAAATTACTTTTCAGAAAAGTGCACATCTCTAACCACCACAGGCAGTCAGTGCATGTCCGCTCATCACAATTTTCAAAGAGTTTCAAGTTATTGTTTCCAAAAAAAATTGAACGTAATCGTTTTTTGTTTTTAGAAATTGTTTAAACGTTTGAACAATTTTTTCAGGATTTACTTCCGTGTTTGGTGTTTTTAGTAGATTTGAAACATTAAAGAGTAAGTATACTGGGTGTCCTGTTTTTAGTGGCAGTATCAAAAAATTCACTAGGTAAACCTAAACTACACAAGTGTTGATTGGGTTGCCTTAACATTAAACGAAAAGGGCCAGTCATTGAAGATTTGAGCCATAGTTATTGCAGAAAAAAAAATAGCCAATCAGAATTTTGATTTAGCCAAATTGATAAACAGCTCAGAGTAGTTTGAGCAAGCAATACTCCACCCACCTCGTTGAAAAATCTACCAATTCGCTGCTAATTTCCAATAACTCGGCTAAAAAAAAATTGAAATAACGATAGGTACTTGAAGAAAACGTTTTCGAAAAAATTTCAAAGCCGTGAAAATGGGGCATTTTTTGTTCGACAATTTTTCATCCATCTAACGATGAGAAGAAATCAAGTGAAATTCAACTAAATTTAGATACGAGCAGCTCTTGACACTTCATCAATTCCGATTGAACGCCGAAGCCCCTTAAATTACTCGAGCACATCCAATAAAAAGCTTAAGGTGCGGATATAAGACAATTTAAAAATTAATATCGTTAAAATCCCATTCATCGGTACCGCCATTCGGATAATCTGAGCGATGTTTTTTTTTCTTTTCCTTTCACACGCCCGGTATAAAAGACTGAGAGACACTTCTCGCCTCGTTTTTATTCAACGGCTGTATTCTTCGGGTAGAAAATACGAGAGTCGATTCCAAGTTAGCTATAGCATTGGTGAAATTTCTATAATGGCATTTGGCCACTTGCGATACAATTCAACAACAGTACAAATAATGGCTAATGGGATTTAAACTTGTAACGTTGCGCTTAGAAAGTTTTTTTTTCTTTTTTTTTTCGCAGCACGCAATTCAAAACTTATTCATGGGTCGTTGCCCATTGAATGCTGTGAAATCGGCATTTTTATTTTAATTAAATTTTCAATATTAGTTTATTTTTATCTGGCAAAACAAAAAATTATTTTCAAAGTTTATATTCCAAACGCATCAAAGTTAAGAGTGAAAAACTTTCGGCTTAAAAGGAAATGTAAAGTAATGTCGGAATAAGAATTTTTCCTGTTGTTTTTTTCCTTCTTCCATCAACTTGATGAAATAAGTTTTACCCTATTCTACATAAAAATTAAACTTGGACAGATTGTCGTGTGTTTTTTTTTGTTTTATTTTTATAACAATTTATTTCGAAAATTTGAGTTACTTACTCATGTATGTTTTAAGGTTACATAATTTTTCGCTTTGAGGATATAGGAGCTAGGTATGCGTTGAAGTTTTTGAAGATCATCATATACAAAAACGCTGGGTAAACTACTAAAATACGTATAACAAATCGTTGGTGTTTTCCCACTACATGATGGGCTAAATTTTGTAAGTTTTCCAAAATCGAAAAACGAAATTCAGTGTTTGGAAGTTGGTTTGATAATCCACTTTTGCGATAGCTCTTTTAATGAATCAAAATTTTATTGTGAGTTGAGAAAAATTTATTAAATTGAAATTTTTTTTGTTTATTTTAATATTACCTAACGGATTTTAGGATTTTTGTAAAATGAATGCTGTGAATTAAATTCAACACGACACGACAGCAAACCTATAATAAGTTCGAAACACAATTTCGAAAAAAATGACCAGCTTTTGCGAATTTGCGTGGTTCTATGTACGAAAACAATAATATAAGCGTGAAGAAGAGTAGGTAGGTAGGGTACATACTACATAGCGCAATACGCCACGGATTGCAGCAAAAGGGTCAAATTTCTTTTAACCTTCGAAGACGGAGCTGAAGAAGCTCGGTGATGTTCTTATTAATAGTATAAAAACCAGAATTCTCTCGGTGTTTTATTCGACCCCTGTTTCATCACTTTGGTTAAAAGCAATTTCGTAAAATTCTCTCATACCGTATTAAGCGTTATTAATTCAATAACATCGCTATTTTACCGCCATTATAATCGTCGTCTATATAATCTCATTAAAAATTATCACGACTGGTCTGGATTTCCTTTTTTTCTCCTTTCGTCTGCTGCATTCCGCGGCAATACGAGTACACGATGATGATAACGTTACTTCGATACGCCTGCATCCTTCGCCATAATATATTTCCTATCAACTCGCAATTCTGTAACCCCGTTAATTATCGTAGTAGTACTCGCGACCCGAAGAAAATGTAAACATTTCAACGTCATTTGGAATGTTTCAACATTGAAGATAATCCCTTCTATGTAGCTTTTCATTAACGATGTCGAGTTAATTTCGCTGTTCGGTGCGGTAAACGTTACCTACACGAAGTGCCGAGGTATAAGCGTTAATATTATACATGGAGGCCTCGTCGTCGTCGTTGTCGTCGTCCGTACCACACTTCGTCGCTGGCGCTTCTCTTCGTTTATTATACCTAGACCTACGTGAACTATGTATATCGAGGAAAAAAATTGATAAAGGTCTGCGCACCGCACGCACACAATTTCGCGACGCAGTCACCGAAATGACATGTTCTATCTATCGGAGATTTTTTCAACTCGAAATAATTCGCTGGACACCGAGTTTTATTAAAAATCATCAACATGATAAATTTCTTCGTTGACACGTAAACAAACATAAGCCTCTCTTTTTTTTCAAGATACGTATTTCACGTTGTTGTTCGATGTTGAATAGCTTTTGTGCTTTTTTTAGGCGCGCCTGCCGCGTTGCTATCGATTTCGCGCGTTAAAAAAAAAGTCACCGTGGACCGGAGCTTACTATTAGAGCCATCCAGTTGCGGTCGATTAGTGCAGAGGTGTGCTGAACGAATGAGCTTTGGTTGTTAATTCAGTTTTTCATTTCGCACAATTTCACGCTCGCTTTTTTCTCGTTGGCATGCGAAACGAAAATGATTTGTGACAATGTAGGTATACGAGTAGTTTAACTACAGGTAGTGGGTTTTCAAAAAGTCGAGGTTGCTCTAGATATTGAAATCAATGAAACCGTAGAGCGATTCGTAGTCTCCTTGTTGACTTTGGGGATGGAGTGTCTTTCCTAAACCATTCGTGGTCCCCAGCACCTCCCCAAAGGATAATACCTACCTATGTTTTCGATATCGCTATGGCCCGCAGAACCTCCCCAAATACATAGGTAAAAAAAAGTCTAACAAATAGGTAATGATTTCCATATATGGGGTCCAATAAAAAATCTGACGTCATATTCGTGTTCAGCGTCACAAAAAACATACTATTTCATGTGTTGCACGAACAAAACACTTTTTCGAACTTTTACCCTGTTTGGGGAGGTGCTGGGGGGTGTGGATGGGGTGAAATAAAAAATCTGACGTCGTATTCGTGTTCAGCGTCACCAAAAACATACAATTCCATATATCACATGCCCCAGCTATTTTTTTTGAAAGTTTTGCCCAAATTTGGAGGAGGAGGTGCCCCCCTTCATTAAAAGATCCCATCTCGAAAATTAAATATTTCGAAAAAGCATCAAAGGTACATTGAATTTATGGAAATTTTTTCAGAATTTTAAATGGTAGCTCCCACTTACAGCCAGGGTTGTTATACCATACCACAGTATGTACTGCAGTCCTGCAGTAACCTGGTACTTATACCAAAAAAAAAAAATTGTGGTACTGGGATTGGTACACAGTATTGGTAAAATTTAATTGTGGTATTGGGATCGGTATATGGTATTGGTATTGTTGAATAGTGGTATTGGGGATTGGTAGGAGTATACGGTATGGGTATAGATAAATAGTGGTATTGGTATTTGTATTTGGTACCCTTATTATAGAACTTGGTACGCAGTATTGGTACACTGGGAAACATCCAATCGTTCCATGTACATGGTATTGGTATACCAGGAAAATGAACCATTTTTTACTGGTAATTTTTTTTTCCGGCTCACCATAGTAACGCACCTTGTTTTATTTTCAATTGTTAACTATGGATCTTTGCCAGTCTTCTTATTTACAACTTAACTCAACTTTAACAACATAAATATAACAATCTTCTTATAACTTAAAAACTAAAAGGTAACTTCTGTCAGGTAGTTGGCAGCTCAGTTTCCTCTTTGTTCACTCTGCTGCCAGCATCCTCTTTGCTGGTATTTGGTTTTGACTAGATCAGTGGTGTTTACTAGTTCGGTAGTTTCGCAAGATCAGCTTCCTCTTCATCCACTCTGCTGCTGGTGACTTCTTTGGCTTTGGTGATTCTCACTACTGTAAGCTTGGCATCCTCACTGCTGGGATCTTCTTCAATGGTGCGTTTTGATTGCAAGTAAGGGGTAGCATCCCTGACCCATGGTTCTACGAAAATTCATCCTGCGAAATTCATCCTGCGAAATTCATCCCGCGAAATTCATTCTGTGAAAATTAATATTGCCGAAAATTCATATTGGGGAAAATTAATATCGCGAAATTCATCTTGTGAAAATTAATATTGCGGAAAATTCATATTGGAGAAAATTAATATCGCGAAATTAATACCTAGGTACCCAGGTGTTAAGACACATTGGTAGCATTTATATTGTACACATAGTTAAATTAAGTGAATATCTACGCTAACATATAGTTTTGTGGCTGATAAGTATAGGATCTCATTCCAGCGAAGAAGAGCTCAGCGTTATCCATTGAAATTATGGAATTGAAGCATATGTTTCCAAAATGCACTAAGTCCAAAAAAATATTGATAAGAAATTCATGGTACTTAGTACAATTTGGAAACATAGAAATGGCCCAAATTGGCTGATTTTTTGATATGTTGTAGCCAAGACCCTTGGGCACAACATATAAAAAAATCAGCCATTTTGGGCCACTACTTTATGACAACGCCATTAGGCTGCAAAATATTGTTTTAAGTTATGATGAGGATGAAGTAAATGTTATTGAATATATTCGCGGCATGGCGCATAATATTGCCTACTAAGGCACCTGTGTATCTACCTACTTGAAATTTTTACTCTGGCAACGACTATAATCTCAATTGATTGATTTTTGTGACATTTGTAATGAATGCTTAAGTTTTGTACAATATGAATTTCGCAATATTAATTTTCCCCAATATGAATTTTCCACAGTATTAATTTTCACAAGATGAATTTCGCGATATTAATTTTCCCCAATATGAATTTTTGGCAATAATAATTTTCACATGATGAATTTCGCGGGATGAATTTTGCGAGATGAATTTCGCAGGATGAATTTTCCGGTCACCCTGACCCATGCACCTATAGACACTATGTGTCCTTGATAGGCCAGATCTCACTACTAGCTAGCTCCAGCTGCATTTGGATACTTGATCATGCAGCATTGCTTTTGCTTTGCTGGTGTGTCTTCATAGTTAATGCTTCACTGGTGAAGACTGAAAATGGTCTGCCTCCCCTCCTGGTATAGGGTTAAAAAGTACTTTTTTTTCTTGGCTATATGGTCTAAAATGGTAACACTACATCCCAAAAGTGGTAACACTATTTTCTAAACAGGACTTTCTTATCAGTCACGAAATTGCATGATTAAATGAATTTAAAGTTGTGTAAAAGAGTTATTTTGATTCGCCACAACATTTACATGATAGCAAGAATGCAAAACAACTCACTTCACGTAAATTTAGTTCTATTTAATGTGAAATTAGTGGAAATATAGCATCGAATTTTTCGTGATAAGAAAGTCCTGTTTAGAAAATAGTGTTACCATTTTAGACCATATAGCCAAGAAAAAAAAAGTACTTTTTAACCCTATTGGGAATACTATCCCAATACTGCTGCAGATCCCAGGTTTTGGGGTATCCTGTTTGGTAATAGCAGGGTTGTTATACTGTACCATGGTATGTACTGCGGTAACCTGGTATACCAAAAGAAAATTGTGGTATGGGGATTGGTACACAGTAGCAGTAAAATATAATTGTGGTATTGGGATCGGTATATGGTATTGGTATTGCTGAATTGTGGTATTGGGGATTGGTATATGGTATCAGTATAAGAGTAGATTAATAGTGGTATTGTTATTGGTATTGGTATTTGGTATTTGGTATTTGGTACCCTCATTATAGAACTTGGTACGCGATATTGGTACACTGGGAAACATCCAATTTTTCCCAGTACATGGTATGGTATTGGTATACTGGGAAGATAAACCATTTTGTACTGGTATCTCCTGGTATTGTGAATGCCATCCCAATACCATGGCAAATCCTCGGTTTTTGAGTATCTGGTAATACTGGTGTAACAACCCTGCTTACAGCGCCATTCTGAAGTTTGAACATTCAATTTGAAAGTTCAACTTTCAACTTTTGAAAATTTCAAAATGCTTAAGAAGTTCAGAATAAATACAATGCGTTTTCGAACTGTGAAATCAGTTTTGATCGAAGTATTATAACTTTGGAGGCATGCGCTGCTGAAGTTGAGTACCTCAAGACAATGTGAAAATAATTGAAGCCCTCTTCTCACCTGCCCCCTGAAGGAGCTGGGACCAAACTGATAACGGGTTTTTTACTTATTGGGCGGGTAGACATTGAAAAAAATTTTTTTTGTAGCCTAAATAATGAATTAATTTGCGATCTTTTTTTGAAATTTCCTACAGCAATTTTGCATTTAGGTACTCACAATCATTTAACAATTATTTTCTCAAAAATATCAAAGAACATCATCGCAGCTTTTAGATATGTCATTCTACATAAAAAGGGCTGTTTGAATTCTTACCTTCATAATTTAATTTTAATTACAAGCTGTTAAACTGATTTTTTTACACCATCATAAATGGAAACGCTGATTTTGACACCATCAAAGAAAACCTCTCGATCCCCCAACCAAGCTTGCATATTAGATGAAAGGAGCTACCTATCTAGCTCAGTTATGAAACACACTGTGCACAATGTGTAGGTGTAATCCGCACGTTAACGCGTATATACGTTGAAAATTAAGTCACCGATGATACCTATGGTGAAAAATAAGAAAAAAAGCCTCGATCTCTGGCCTCATATAACGAACTTATTGTTGATACAACCCTTGCTGCGAAGAGTTAATATATAAAGAATTATTAATGACAGCCTTGCTATTAGTAAATGTCTATGTTCGTGTTAAAGGCGTATATAAAATTATCAAGAATAGAAAGGCGATAGAGGATTTTTTTGCCTCGTGATATTGGAAAGGTTATGATTTATGTTTATCCGCACCCGTTTGCTATATTGTTACGATGAAGAAAAAAAATGCGAACCGTTTACACGAAGAAAAGAATTTCAGCATTACGCTGCGTAAGCTCTTAACGTTATTTTCTCTGCTCTTTTTTTTCTTCTTTTCGTTTCACAACTAGAACACGTTGCGATATGGTTTAGCTTTTAAACGAGTATAACCAAAACCTTAAACGTCATTTTTGGCACTATATAAAAAAATATATACCAGATTATTAATTTCGTTCCAATGTCGACGCGCGTACGTATTTATCCTTGAGGCGACGATTTACCCAGTGAAGGATTAACTTCGCCTGTTTTCCCTCATCGTACTCGTATCTAGCTTGACCAAATTCTATGTACTCTTTGGGTGAACTGAAAATGTTGTAGGCGAGTTTGTAGTATCTATCGAGTCGTATAAAATGTGGTATTCGATGGTGGTTCGTGGTGCTGTGTATTGTACATGTCTGCAGGGTGTTTTGGTTAAAGAAGGCGGCCATACCGTAGCGACGATGAGATGATTTTTGGAATGATATTTTTGTTTATTCGGCTGTTTTCGCAGGATTAAAATTTACCACTTCGAGTCGATTATTGTTATATGTGGCATGAAACAACCGACGCTGCTGGCCGCTGGGTGATGAAATAGCCACCACAGTTTGGATTGTATACGAATGATCACCATGAAACTTATCTATTGTGGAAACGAGAAACCTATTTTCAGAGTGTTTGAGGCCGATTCGAATATTTATACTGCTTGTTACATCAATAATTTAAATATGGACTCGGTTCGAGTAGACTACTACCTTATAAGTCATGATTAAGGAAAACATTTTCAATCAGCCCTCAACCCCCTAATCCCCTAAAAAGAGAATTCGAGAGCCTTATATCTTTTGAACAAGTACATATCCATACAAAGGAACCTACTGCCGGCATTTTTTTAAAAAATGATTTTTTGTACTATCAACTATTGGGGAAAATCGTCAATTTCCAAAATCAGTTATCACTTAAATTTATTTTTTTTCCAAATACCACAACCTGGTTGTTCGGTCCAACTTCTCTAATGAAATGAAAATTCTTGTTTATCGCTCGAACTTCTCTCGTGCGTTGAAGGGTTGAACAATTTCAGGGATGATTCCTCTCTCATTTTTTTCTACAAGGTTTGAAATTTCAAACCCCTCCCATCACCACTGAATATGCGAAATTTTTTTCAAAAGCAATATTTTTTGAAAAGGTTTCAACTTTTTTAGATTAACATCCTCCATCCCTCGCTTACAGAAAATATTGGATTTTGGGGGCACACTTATGACCATATTGGTTGAAATGGGGTGGGGGATCAACCAAGTAACTTGCCAAATTGAGCAAATCACAAAAAAAGTTAAATTTTCAAAGAAAAATCATATTAGAACATGAAAATTTTCAAGAGGCTCAAATCTTTTATTCTTAACAAAACAAATTAGGAAATAGGTATATAAATTGCAATTTTTTTCAAAAATAATTCAACAATATGAGTAAAAAACAATACCTAGTCGAGAGTACTTTTTGAAAATATCTTTAAAAAATTATAAGAAAAAAAAATCGTAATAACAGTAGTAAAAAAATGTCACCAAGAAGTCACCAAAATTTTCCAGAGAGTCGACAGACATTTGAAAAAAATTTCTAGGGTCATGAGGACATTCTGGTGATTTTTCATCATAAATTCACCTAAAAATAGTCAAAAACTCACTTGGTGGCTTCTGGTGAATCTGTCACCAAGAATTCACAAGAATTCACCAAGGAGTCACCGGACATTCAAAAAAAATTTTCAAAGGCTTTGAGGACATTTTGGTGGGGGTTTCACCAACAATTTGCCATAAAGACAAAAAACCAACTTGGTGACTTCTGGTGAATCTGTCACCAAGAAGTCACCAGAATTCACCAAGGAGTCCCAGACCTAAAAAAATTTCCAGGGTCATGAGAACATTCGGGTGGGTTTTTCACCTTAAATTCACCTAAAAAAAAAGACAAAAACTCACTATGCGACTTCTGGTGAATCTGTCACCAAGAAGTCACCAGAATTCATCAAGGAGTCCCAGACATTCTAAAAAAATTTCCAGGGTCATGAGGACATTTTGGTGGTTTTTCACCTTAAATTCACCTTAAAAAACGTGAAAAACTCACTAGGTGACTTCTGATGAATCTGTCACCAAGAAGTCACCAGGATTCACCAAGGAGTCCCAGACGTTCTAAAAAATTTTCTAGAATCATGAGGACATTCTGATGGTTTTTTTCTCCATAAATTCACATAAAAAAAAGTCAAAAACTCAATTGACGACTTCTGGTGAATCTGTCACCAAAAAGTCACCAGGATGCAACAAGGAATCAAATATTCAAAAAAAATTTGAGATGCCCTGAGAACATTCTGGTGGGGTTTTCACCAATAATTCGTCTTGAAAAAGGCAATAAACTCACTCGGTGACTTCTGGTGAATCAAGGTCATCTGACAATTCCCAAGTGAGCAAAAAGATAGGAGGTCACAAAGAGAGGATTTTTTATCAATTTATAAAATCTTGTCGGAAATCGAGCCAAGATATGACGCAAAATTTGGCGAAATTACAAACTTTGTAGCTTTAGTGGGGGCAACTAATGATAAAAATATTTTTGCTTTGGAGCATGTACCTATGTACTTCACATGCCGGTAGAGGTAATCAAAAGATGAGAAATGGCGCAAACCGGAGGTCTCAACGATTTTTTTTGTGGTCAGGTGCAGCATTTGAAAATTTCTGGGGGTGGTTCTAAGTAATGTTTGGAGATTATTATTTTCCCGAAATTATTTAAAAACATAATCGCAGTTTTTCAATCATGTTGTTGTACATAAAAAGGGCAATTTTTGAGAATCTTTTAAATTCGTTCCTTCATACTTTTATTTTACGTAATTACAAGATTTTAAACTAAGTTGTTTACATCAACGAAAAAGTAAACACTGATTTTGGCAACATGACCAAACAGCCCTTTGAATAATGTATCTACTTACCTACGTAGAACAAAATGAAAAAAAAGTTCGAACCACAAAGTTGATCAGAACCATCGCCTCAGTTAAATTTCTCGAGCCATTATTGTTCACCACTATAGATTTCAATTTATAGGTACAAAAAAGAGTTGAATGATTCACTCAACGTGAAAAAGACTCGGTCTAAATTTCAAAAGCTTACATCGCCAAGAACCAGCTAATTAATTGACGTTTTGAAACCAACTATTGCATATCAGGTACCTCTTTTCAAGCATTTCATTAACCGATACGAATTCCTGGAGCAAAATCCGCATCAACCAATATCAATTCATGGCAACCGCGTTGTTTTCGCATATAAGCCATTATCACAGCGATAATATTTAACCGTTCGAATGCACCAATAAATATTTCACAATTCAAGCGTGTCCAAAATGTGAAAAAATTAATAAAAAACCTAAAAATCGCGATAAATGTTTGCATAAATAGGTAGGTACGTATATGTACGAGTACATCGCAGCATCACTTATGAAACTCGATAATGGTAGATATATATAAAATGTCGGTGCTAGTTCGCTTTAAAAATTACGATAAAAAATACGAGTATACCCTGGCATCTTTTTGGGTCAGTAACAACAACCAACGTGACGTTTAAAATTCATCCCGTCGCTGTTCAAATTTCAATTAAATTCTATTTACATTGAAATATAAAAAAAATGCTTTACCCGTCACGCGAGATGTCAAAAACCTAGCGAAGTTTCCATTCGGCGTGTTTTTTTTTGCCTCGAATCTCTTTCTCTCTCGTATAAAACAACTCTTATAATTGGATTCGATTCCGTAAATACTATTATACCATTTCCTCCTGCGGGTAGAGAGCCGAATAGAAGGCAAAAAACGCTGCGAAAAATTAAACGCCATACAAGAAGAAAAAGCAAAAGAAGTCATCGGACGGGCGAAACTTATACTCATTCAATGCCGCCTTCGAAAAATATAATGATTAAAATGAGAGAAAAATTCACTTACAACAAACTCGCGTCGCGTCGTCAGTAATCAAAAAACGACTACGAATTTACAGTTCTAAAGCAGCGAAATCATAATAAAACCAACAATGAAAAAGCAACTTCCGTTCTTGGTTATATTAAAAAGAGAAAAAAAATCTACGCCGACAAAATAAAACATTGAAAATATTCCCTTCACAACTGACACTGACGATGGTAACGAAATATTACAAATATTACGAATTGAAGTTCGGATTCAATGGAAAACCCATCTCTCGTGTATTTGCAACTGTGTAAAGCGAGTCTTCTGTATGGCCATTATAGGTTTTAAATCATTTCCCTTCCTAGTACATACATATATACACGAAAATATATTTAAAAAACATTGTCACGACACGTTGGAAAAAAAATTTACCAACGACGCGTCACACCACGACCACACGCTGCATAAACGATGTTTTGGAAAATCGCTCTTCGCACAAAATCAGCAATAAAAGCTCGACAATTTTTAATATTTTATTTAGTGAAAATATTGACTCTATATTCTATGGTGTTGTCGTAACGCAGCCAACCTTAAAGATTACTTCAAAAATAAACACCGCCAGTATATAAATCAAACCTCCCTCGCAGCACGTTGTGGCACACTGATCTTTGTATATGTAGTACTTTGGCGATGAAAATACGGAAACAAATATCTCGTAATAAACCTCGGTTTACATGTAAACAAATGATTCCGAGGTATTTTTCCCCTTTACGACGTTGTAGCATAACTTACGTCTCATAAGTTGAAATGTAAATTTTTCATCGCCATCGTAATACACTGACTGAAAAATAGCAACAACCGAGCAAACGTATATCGCCGCAGGGTTTTTTTTGCATTGCTCTTTAATGAAATGTAAGCAGTAGATATGTATCGACCAAGCAGCATGAAAAGTGATGTGGAAATGATACAATATTATTCTGCATGGAATTTGTGAAAATTTCCTCCAATCAATTCCACACTCGTCGATGAATGGCTACAAGCGATAAAAATCACCAATCACGAAACCCACGGTAACGAAAAATTTCAAACTTGATAGTTATTCCGATGAAATTTCCTGTTTTTTTTTTTTTTTTTGTCAACAATTGCTGGAAAAAAGCAAAACAGACGTGTACATGTGTCTGTGAATGGCGTTGCTCGTCGTCGACGACAACGACCTGACGTATCTTCTCTCACCTTTTGAATTCGTACACGCAGTCGAATATACGTACCTACATACCTACCTTCGTTTATATATAATTTTCAAAAGAAAAATTTACTCTTCGCAGATTGTTCGAAATTCTTACGAAGAATTACAAGTTTACAGAGAGTCCTTTGAAACTATCAACCTACGTGTATAGTACATAGGCAGAGGCACTGTATGTATACTCGTACCTATCTATATACACTTGGCGAAACGCTAATTTATTTCACTCGGGCTGAGATACTCACACAGCAACGCGATTCGCGGCAGAATCTACGTCTACATGGTAAATTTATACAAGATTCTTGCTCAATTTACTCGTTGCGCGATGTTTCTTCCACCAGCATAACGAAACTTCTCACTTTGATCTTTTCGCAAAATGCAATCAACCGACGTAATTTCTCAATTTCGAAAATTCTCTATTGAGAAATCTTATCGTCTTTTGGGGGCCCTGCTCTTCAACACTCGTGTATATTCCAAAACGCTTTCGGCTTCATCAATTGATACCGTATAGGTTGCTCTCTATATAACAATAATATCTTTACACGTCGAGTGTAATTATACGAACGCAATCTACAACACGCGATATAGGTAGCTATAGGTACTCGTTTACGTCGAACGTTCGCCTTGTCACAGCTTCCGAAACTCGAGCAGTCGATTTTCACTTTCATCTCGTATGCGAATCTATTGTGCGTTTGACTGATTCGTATCAAGCTGGCTGATAACGAGTTGAATTTTCCTATATAACTGATGTTACTGTCGTTTTGTTTGAGATTATTACAGTGATTCCCTTTTGCAACTAACAGGTATGTATGCGGGGGGGGGGGGGGGTCCTGATGAAGGGATCGTTTGACCTGGCGAAAAGCTAGTGTAACGAATTAGATACAAATCTACAAGAACATCCAACCTCACAAACCAAATATAAAAACTCTCGTACTCATTCCCTCTTTTTCATCAGAAAAATTTTAGTCGAAGGGCCCCATTTCGGGACCATTTTTTTAAAGGGGGAGTCCTAAAGAACATTTCTAGCCCTTAAACTAAAAAAAAAAAAACATAGTCCCACTAACAAAATGGCGGCCATTTTGATCGCCAGGTCAGCGGAAATCGCAGATTTTGCGTTCCAACATTGGACTTGTACGAAAATTTTTTAAACCTTACAAAGATAGATCGAAAGAGCAGGCAAAAATTCATCATTTGACAAAATTTCAAAATTTAGCCCAAAAATGAGGTGAAAAATTACCTTATTTTCGACCTGCCAAATCGACTAGAAACTGTTTCAGACTGTTTGGAGTAGTACCGGAGCCTCAAGCAGATTTCTGAAACTTGAAATTACCATAAAATTTCTTCAAATGGAGTTGGAACGACGAAATTAATTCTGCAAACTAATTTCAATACACTATGAAGTCGACTACATATGAATTTCAAGTCGTTTTGGAGTCTCCAGCGACTTTTTGAAAATTACTGGAGCCTCCAGTAGATTTTCAAAACTATCAAAATGCAGATTGAAAGTGGAAATTTACTCTGCACTCCAATTTTAGCACTCTCCGAAGAGTTCTTCACGTGGGTTCAAGTCATTTTGGAGCCTCCAGTAACTTTTTGAAAATTCCTGGAGTCTCCAGCAGATTTTTGAAACTTGAAACTTCAATAAAATTTCATCAAAAAGACGAACCTTGTTATGAGGTTGCGTGAAATGTTTTAAATAACGAAATGCACTGGGAGGAGAGGTGGGGAGAAGAGGATGAATCTTGAAATCGTACCTATGTACCTCCAACGAGAAAAATACCAAAAAAAATCTTCTATTAGAATATTCTAAAATTTGGGAACACACCTTGAAGACTTGGTTTGGGGGGGGGGGCAGGAGAGGGGAGCGGAGGGAGGGGTTGACTATGGAGATTATAAGTTTTTTTAATAAAATCAGGTTTAATCATAAAAAAAAAAATTAAAATTTTTCTCAAATGAAGGTGTAAAATCACAATTCAGTTTATATCCTATCTCTAACCTTTCAAATCGATGGTGATGGTTTTAGCCTTTATAGAACCTTTAGTGGATTTTTGTGTTTACCAATTTCAGGAAAATTATTACAAAAAAGTGTCGAAATAAAATTCAGCCCCTACGAGTAAAAACTCAGATCTACCTTATTGAAGACCCATTTGACCGATTACAGTGAAAAATAAGTTGAAATACGTTTCTGCTGATCAAATCCAGCTCCAAAAATTTTCTTAAGTGATTATTTTTGAAAACAGAAACAAAATGAGCTATTCTGGAGTCTCCAACGGATGTTCAATTTTTTTTTAGTTCTGGAAGAAAAAAAATTATCGAAATATGAGTTTTTACACCCGTTATTTATTGCGTTTCGATCCGAAAAAATGCATTTTTATGCCAGCCCTTAACAGTCTACAGTAGGTATGAAAAACGTATCATATTTACGGCGAACGGAGTATGCAATTTTATTAACACGTTCGTCTGAAGGCATCTTGCACGATCGATTTTGTTACATTTTCTGACATTTTTTCCTATCCTTCTCTCCTGAATACGACTTTATAAAAGGCGAATCTTCAGCAGTTAGATTTGAAGAAGCTAACCTAATTTTTTCAATTTTGACGCATTTGCGTTTAGGGTGAAGAAAACGAAAAAAAAGAAGTTCACTTCGACTTCCAAAAGAAACCAACCAATTTGTATGAAACTTTCAGGGTATTTTTTTGGAATAAGTATTTTGGGCAGCATATCGAAAGGAGAGTGCTCTAACATTTTTCAAATTGGAATACGAATTGATTCAATTTTTTTAAATTTTAATTTTGCATATACCCCTAGGCTGGGTTAAGTGCAAAATATGAGAGGTCACTTTTGTGGAAAATTGATTTTTTGTATTTTCGCACAATATTCGTATTTTTCGGAACATATCTTCATTTTACAAAAAAAAAAATTGACGAATTGTGGGACTTTGGAAAAAAATTCTCGAAATTAAAAATAATCGAAATCTAATTTTTTGAATTTTTAGCTAAAAAATTGTTTTTTAGCACTTTCAAAAGGTCTTCAATTTTGATAAAAAGTTGGAAAAATGTTGACAGAAGTGGTATATTTTGATTATGACTGACTTTAAAGTACTGAGTTTGAATTGTTTTTTTTTTATTGGCCGTTCGATCATCTGCGAAATGAAAACGTAAATGAATAATACCTCGTAGGTATTTCAAACGCTCAAAATTTGTTTAAAAATTTCAAGTTGTTTTCAAAAAAAAAACGATTGTTTAAAAAATTGTAATTTATTATTCTTCTCAAATGAATTTTGCATTAGAGAGAGGAAGAACGAGATTTTCTGTGGACTCGTTTCGTTTCTCAATGGTTCTGCGAGAACATTCTAGCAATAGCTCAACACAAAAATCTTATCTTTCTATGAAGCTCCTCAGAAAAAATTTCAAGTTAGCCTCAGTCGAAACGCAAGCAATGATTCTATCACTGAGAACTTACATAAGTTGGAGAGTCCCTCCGTCACCTTTCCTGAAATACTCTATACACTTACACAAATACCATCGAGTTCGACGATAGCGATCTTAGCGTAATACATATTTCTCGAACGTAGAAATTTTTCCAAATCGTATTATCTAAAACTTACGCGGATTATTTACTTAAAACTTTTGTTATACGGTAAGTACAAAAATTAATCAAATAAAATGCCAAAAAAAAGCATAACCGGAACTCGATTGAATTGCTTTTCATCCGCGAGTGGTGCTTTTGTAAATCTGATCAAAGACTTAGCTGAGTTGCACAAACCACAACTGGATATCTTGTACTTTCGTACCGGTAAACCTACAATAACATTAAACGATAAAGAGAAAAATTTTATCGTTTTTTTCACCTCCACGTCTGCAATCCGCGTACACAGACACACCGCTCCAAACGATAAAATAAACGTACCAGGTAGAAAGTTTTCACAAGTTGGGAGCTCGTTATCTATTATTAACGTTGCTCCAGGGAAAATAACTGTACGCAGTCCCCTTGTTTTTTGGTAATGTACCTACCTTTTTACCAATCACGTCGTAGGTACAATATGACGACGAGTAAACATACCTATACTCACTACAATCAACTCATTATACCAGAACACTGACAATGAGACCAAAAGACCGCCGATTCTCTTCATATTGACTCGATTCGTCGTAATTTAAGCTGTAATCTCCATCCAGGTAATCACACATAACACGAAACACGTGTATACTAAATTCCAATTTCACCAACACAATAGTGTTTTTTACATTCGAAACCGCAAATAAGCTTATTCCACGTGTCTTCGCGGTGATACGAAAAAGTTGAGATGTTTGTCACGTCGTCGTCGAAGGCAAAAAAATTCTTTGATTCGAATTAAACTCGAAGACGACATCGAGAGACTTTGCTTTCGCGCAGAAATCTCACTTATACAAGTATATACATACAAAAAATTCTGCGAATTTTTCGTAAAGTAAGTTATACTTTGAAAGGATAACATTTGAACATATCTGAGAATTTCAACACATGTTGCCGCCTAAGCCTGGAAAAATTTATAGCGAAATAAGACATCTGGGGTAGGAAGAGACCGCAGGGCGGCGTACGAGGCAATTTAAAAATAAAATGAAAACAGAAATTTTACACAGGCACGAAATTTTTGTCGTTAAAAAAATAATGACAAATTCGGAACATAAATCAGTAGTCAACGGATGAAATTTTATAGAGCACGAGAAAAGCACCTTGTGGTGACGTAAAATTTACTCGAATTTTGTTAAGATACGAAATTTCGAATCATCTTGCAAAGTTACGAACTTTCGAGTATAATGCGCGGCGTGGAATTTTGAAATAGGCATGAAAAAATAACAAAATTAGATTGAATAAATCATCGTTATTTTTACTTTGAAATTAAAACTTTTAAACGTTGAAATTTCAAGTACGAGTAATTTATTTTCAATTAATATCCGACAAACTTTGATAATTTAAATTAAGAGCCAGGTAATGGAATTTCCCAATTCACAATTAACATCGTACCGTAGTAAAGGTCGGAATTAATGTTTCCTCGAGTTGAGGAAACGAAATTTTTTCATTTTTTAAGAAATGATAATGGTAAACAAAAAATGAAACAAAAAAATTGCCGGTGGAAATAAATGTTGAAGTTATTTTTTCCACGTGAGAAGGTGTTTACTTTTATTTCCGCGTAATTATGGGACCAAAGAAAAAGCAGTGACAGAAAAAGAACACATTATTTGATGAAAAAAATATATGACGTATTAGGTACAATTATTCAATGGCAATGCTTCGTACATCTTGGTAGGTATAATCATCTCTTTTTGCTCACAGCCCCAACAGATTATGAATCAAAGTTCAGAATGAATGGGAAATTATGAATAAACGTCAGAGTTTGCATAAATCATAAAAAAGTTGCCTCACTTACTCTTCTATATGTTCTCTAATATTTATGACGAAAATTGACACTCACCTGAAACAAAACAAGAAAACAAAATATATCGATTAAAATGCGTAGATTAGAATTGGTTCTTTACCTATGCGTAGACTATCGTTTTTTTTTTGTTTTTTTTTGTTTTGGAAAACTGAAATATTCAAAAAGTAGCTGGAAGCTTCAAAACCACATGAAACCACCTGTAGTCTTTTACATATCATATTGAAACCACTTTGCGGAGTAAATTTCGGCTTTTTAACTCCATTTGATGAAATTTTGTGAAAATTTAAAACTTCAAAAATCTGCTGGAGGCTCCAAAACGACTTGAAATCCACCTGCAGTCGACTTCGTAGCGTATTGAAATTAGCTTGCAGAATAAATTTAGGCTTTTAAACCTCATTGGATGAAATTTTGTGGGAATTTAAAACTTCAAAAATCTGCTGGAGGCTCCAGGAATTTTCAAAAAGTCACTGGGGGCTCCAAAACGACTTGAAATCCACCTGCAGTCGACTTCGTAGCGTATTAAAATTAGTTTGCAGAATAGATTTCGGCTTTCCAACTCCATTTGATGAAATTTTGTGGGAACTGCAAGTTTCAAAAGTCTGCTGGAGGCTCCAGAACTACTCAAAATGGTTTTAAACAGTTTCCGATCGATTTTTCAGGTCAAAAATAGAGTATATCCCAAATTTCAGCTTTCCAGGTGAATTTGGTACAATTTTGATTTTTTCCCTTATTTTTTTACCTTTTGATTTACAAAAATTCATCAAAAATCGAAAAAGACACTTTAGCACTTGAAATTTTGCCTGCTCTTTCGATATACCTCTGTACGGTTTAAAAAATGTCGTGCAAGTTCTATGATGGAACGCAAAATCTGTGGTTTCGGCTGACCTGTCAATCAAAATGGCCGCCATTTTGTAGTAAGTAGGGTCACTTTTTCTTTTGAGGACAACGGCTAGAAATGCTCCTTAGGACTACCCCTTTAAGGAAAAAGTTGCCCCCGAAATCTACGGCGAGGGGGGCAATAAATCCCTATCGCCCTCCCCGGCTATAAGTACATCCACATCATTTTTTTCTCATTTTTTAATGTTGAAAGATAGTTTGGTAACAAAATTTCGGCTCTAAAATTCTTTTTTGGCCCTCTAAAGGATACCTTGTGATATCGAATATTTTCAAAACCTGAGCCAAGGGCCGATTTGCCTATCATACCCAATTGGGAACGTAAACGAAGCATATTTTTTTCAAACCCAATTTACATTCTTTAATCGTGGCATGAGCTCATTTTGGTTAGGTAGAACAAAAAAACACATATCCACGTTGTATACTCTTAACATACGTCACATTGTAGTGTAGCACTCTTCTCTCTATATTTGAATTTCTTTGCCATCGTGAACGAATTTGATACGTACTATGTATATGTATACTTGTGCTTTGTAGTATGTGCGGTATGGTAGTACATACAACGTCTACGTATACTCGTATATGGAAGATAATCTGCGTGTAGCATCTACCACAACAGTCGGAATTACTTTCAATATTTACCGTTGAAAATTTCAAGAACGAGAAATTTAATAAGAATATGTTCTTCCGTATAGTATTTTCACTGTTTTGTGTAATATTTTTAAGATGATATATCGTTTAGGGTTTTGAAAATGTCTAATCATGATAGATTGCTTACTTTACTTAGTCATATATCCCAGTAGGCGTTTAATTCCTTCTTAGTTGCGATAATGCGCGCAACATGAAACGAAATACATATATTTTTTATCCTACTCGTGAACAGTTCACACAACACAATTGGGTCTGGCTCGAATTACATTATGATCTCGTATATAGTATCTTTATTCGTCTATAGTAGGTATACAGGATACACAACATAGTATAAAGATACCTATCTATTTACTTTTTCTGCATACCATATACAGGGCTCATCTATACCATACTTGGTTTGGCGACTTGGTGATAATGAAATTTACACAGTTTATAATGTTACGCGTATTACGAATAATAATTTTAATCGATCCTTCGAGTCCCTTATATCGTGTTGACCGCAATTTGAAAACCAGCCCATGAACAAATAAAGGCATCCAGTTAACGTTCTCTGGCGAGCAGTAAATTTACGCATATGTACCATTAAAACGTTATATGTGTGTATGTTTATCGTATCAAAGCGAAATAATTAATTTTTCCTATACCATTATCCTACTGTTCCGCACCCTTTCCCTCATTTTTTAAAAAATTCCTTTTTTGGTAAACTAAAAACCGTTCAATATACGATACCGCTTCAGATTCGGCAATATAATCAGCGCAACAGTTTGAAGCTTTTCGAATACGTATCTACGATGAGGCAACGTTTTGCCTGCTGTGAAAATTAATTTTTAGATACGTGCAACGTTTCATTCGGCCAGATATACTGAGTTGTTACATCATCCTCTTGATGCCCATATTGGATTGGTGGACTAACCACTGAGATGGAGAAACTCATCATCATATAAATTGAATTGAAAATTTTACTTGTACATGTATCTACATCTACATAGGATAGACAGGCCTATGCTGCACTCTAATAATAGTCTATGTTGTTGGCATTCTAAAACCGAAAACTTGATAATTATTACTATATAGGTACTACATCGGTTATCGATGTAGCTTCGATGGTGGTCATCATAGATGATGTAAAGCTTTCAGCTTCAGCATGTAAACAATCGACGCGATTTTTCTTCTTTCGACCCTCTTTGATACAGAATCGAATGATAATACTACGAACAACACAATAACTCGTTAATCAACTGTAACGATAATATTTCGTAAGCGTCGATCCGCGATGAATGTGCCAATATTGTAAATTATTACTGTTTTTATTATGCTAGAACGGGCGCATAACATTTTGCAACGGTATGTACGCCGAATAAACGTACACTCGCTGCAGATTGTATATCTGTAGATATACCTACACAGAGACGATGAACGGAATTGTTAACCCCTAAAATACGGCTCGACATTAACGTTCATTTTTCCCACCGACGGATTATAGAATAATGATAACGTTGTCTGCGAATCAACTTTTAATTTATGGACGTGTATCCATTCAAAAGGTAATAAGTGCCGAAGATTCGCTGACGTTGTAATTTCTATCATCAAGTTGAAATTGAAAATCGTGCACGCAAGAGATTGTCGTGCCATTGCCATGCCGCCGCTCTCGCCTGCTGAATAAATACAATCGAAAGCTTGCACTCGGATGAAGAAATTTCAATTTGTTTGAAATGACAACTCCCCTGTATGCAGATGTGTAATTACTCATGCTACCAAGAGTTCAACGTTTAGTGGAATTATTCATATTAGAAGTGTGTGCTCTGTTTGGTATTTGGGCAGGTAGAGGTACAAATTTGTTTTTACAAATGATTGTAGTAAGGTACCTAGTTGGATTTAACGTTTTGATCACGTTTTCAAACGCTGTCATCTTCCTGATCTTTTCAATTTGTACGAAGAGAGGAAGATTTAGGCAGGGTTCACGCTAATCTTCCATTTACTTTGAACATTTCTAAGCATGATGTACCAGTCCACAATTATCACTGTCTCTTTGTGCTAATACACGTATGTAACCACCATCCAAAATAACTCAATTTCCTTTTCTATCACACAGCAGTCAGTATTTGCGGCTCACTCAGAAGAAGCTGAATTGCCGCTGTGTTTAGATGTTTATGTAGACGGTCTTCATGAGCTTTGGCTACCTTTTTGGTATCTCATCAGCAGAAGAAATCCTCCAGTCAGCTCTTAGTGATTCGTTATACTCACATACCAGGGAGCATTTGCCATTAAACGTAACATTCTATCTTGAAAGCGCTGGATAATGTCACAATTTCACTTTTTGGCACAGCCCCGTAGCTAGACCCCACAAGGGCCTAATCATCATCATAGATGAGTTTCTTGTTTTCCAGACTGAGTTTGGACTGTTCTCCAATCAGCCAGTAAAGACTTTCAACTTGAAGGTCTAGCTCTTTTTTCTTTTGTTGAACAGAAATTGATTTCAGAAATCAATTTGTGAAACAACTTCTCATTCCAAAAAAATTTGTTCATAAAAAATCAATCCCAAAAAATTGATCCCATAAGATTGTTTTTTTTTTCTTATCTACTGTGCCTATATTTTTTTAACATTGACTGCACTAATTTCAATGTACCTAAATGTCAACACATCCACATCAGTTGTTTTTGAATCCCTCACGTTGATGTGAATCTCGATGGTGTTTTGATCTTTTGAGCAAATTGTTGAGGTAAATGTCCATCAATGTTGATCAACTTTTCCATTGACACTTGGCTCAAAAGAGCATCGAAATTCATATTGACATGATTGTTAGATCCAAAAGTGACAGTTATTGTGGATGTGGTCAACATTCACATTGAAATTTACATACTTCAATCTTCCGCCATGCAATTTATGTAATACAGTAAAAGTCGCTTACTATTATAACCAATGGCTAATGTCACAAATTGCTTAATATTATAAAAATTGTTTGGTCCCTATCTTTTATAGGAATCTCCATTATGACATACTACCTCTCGAGGGTGTATCACTGTATCACGTACAAATTAGTGCGTACCCATACACCAAATTGGGTACTTGGGCTAACATCCATTATGTCGGTGCTGCCTCCTTCACATTGATTATGTTCATGGAAATTTATTTTCAAGCTTCCACTAATACTCTCCCACTTGCTTACTAGTGACATCTCTGTATAGACACTTGAACCAGTTTTAGCTGTTAGATTCTGCTAATAGATAGCGTGCATGGTCTGCTAGCTCGGCTAATAATTGGTGGTCCCTGGTACTTGACATGTAATGTGGATAAGTACACGTAAGATTTTTAATTACATGCTTAAGCTTGCCTCTGTAGCTGGATTTGAACTGGGTACCTAATAAAGCCTGGAACAATGGCGTTAGTCGTTACAACGGCATTGCCAAAAACTGTTAACGATACTGTTGACAACAGGTTTTTGTTATCAGTGTATTATTCATATAGTTTTCTAACAAGTTTATTTGAAACAATGTCTTTAATAAAACTGTTGCCATTGGCATCACTTTTGGATACTGACTCACACACAGACACACTGGTGCTCATATAAGCGTGCGCTGCATTCACACAACACATAAGGATTTCTTTGTCAATGCGTAAGCGATACAGAAGTAATTGTTTTATGAAAAGTGATTGTAACAACTAACAGGTATGGGTTTTATTTAGCGATACAGATTGTTAACCCGCCGCCCTCAACATGGTGACAATAGGGCAGAAATTTTTGAACAATTTTTGTACAGACCAGAAGCTTGAAATTTTTTGCCCCTTAAATTAAAAGGTTAGGCAAATTGCTGTGCACAAGCAAGTTGGACATGGACACACAATTGTCTGTGAGGAGTCAAAATGATTCCACCTAACTTTTAACTTGAAAATAATAAAATATCAGTAAATGTGGAAAATACAATTTTTTTTCTAAAATGTTTGCCCCTTAAAATAAAAAAGTAGGCAAAATGCCCAACATGAGAAATTAATGGTGCAACCTTTACGCACCCCCTCTAGATATCACAATGCCATACCATATTTTGTTCTGGCACAGGAAAATTAATTAGTCGATGGCATTTTTTCATGTTGAGGGTGGCGGGTTAACAGTTAGATGCTGAAACTGTTACAACAACATCACCAATGCCATCATTCTGGGCTTTAGTACCTACCTTGTTAACAGAGGTCTGCGGCTCTATGTACCTACTACACCACCAAGGGACTACTCTCATTATGGTGCAGCAGGGTAAGTTAGAAAACCTGCTCTAGCGCCTAGAGGTTTATATCTGCCAAAGTGCTACCTAAAGGTGACATGAGAGTACTACCCCTACTTCATCACAGCATTAAAATGTTCGAGATCCTGTTTTATTTTACATGTCATTGGCTCAATTGTATTTTGTTGTTGTTCTGAATTTGTTTTCAAAAACAGACTTTCAATCTTTTAAGTTTTTCGCATACCTATAGTGGACAAACTGTACGTCTAAGTAAAAATCTGATGACAGTAGTCTGAAAGAGAATTAAATTCTCTATAATTTTGTAAATATGCAATTTTTGTAGGACGCTCTGTTTGAGAACCACACCCCTGCAAAGTTCAGCCTGTTCTGACTTCCCCCCAAAATGGGGTAAGTCAGAACAATTTATATTTCATTCCACTGAGAGAAAGCTACTGTGACAATCACGCTCAAATTTTTACCATAGGATTTGCGAAAAGCGAGTATGTCCATGAGTATGTCCATAACACGAAACCAATGTAAAATTTTGTTTGATTAAGTTGTTCAACATCAAGTTTCTTTGTATACGTAGATAAGTAGGCAATATTGTGTAGTTTTTACAGTAGGTACACCTTTCAGACTGACGTCACATTGGTTCCAAATTAGTTTTTTTGCATTCAGTTGATAGCAATGATTTTTTTTCTAAATTTGGAACTGCACAATTTTTTTTTCAACATGCACATCGATTTTTTGGAACTACACAATATGTGTGGAACTTTTCGTTAAAATAGGGACTGTTTTATTGCACAGTTGATTAATTTTAATTCATGAAATATGGACATACTCGTTAATTACCTCTTGACATCATGGACATACTCAAAATAATATGAGTATGTCCATCTTTCACAAATAAAAGTTAATTTTACTGCACAATAAACATCGTTTTTCTCAAAAGTGGTCCAGGCATATTGCTCTGAGTTAGTTCAGCTGCAAAAGTTCAAAATTTCATCGCTTGATATCACCTTATGACTTAATAATCACCATTCAAAGTTTAAAATTGCTATAACTCAAAAAGTGCTTTTTTGGACATACACGCCGTTGCCTTTAAGGTGACGATGTGTTTTTTTTTGTGTTTTTAGGTATGTAGTTTTGAAATGTTATCAACACTTCTTCACCCTGTTTTTGGCCAATTTTTCTTGAAATTGCAGAAGTATTTTCTGATTGACATCATTTTTAATACTTTTTGAAGTTTTAACCCATTTTCAACACTTTTTCTCACAATTTTTGGAATTTTTCGCATGAAAAACATGATTTTTCCAGATAAGGGATAAGGGAGGAGGGTTGGTAAAATGTTTTCATCTCTAAAATTCTTTTTCGGCCCTCCAAAGATACACAGAGAATATTTTCAAAATCTGAGCCAACGGTCGATTCACTTTTCTCTAAACTTGAGCACCCCTATCTCCCCTACAAATACACGTTGAGAACTGCGGTTTGCCGGCTTACGCCATTCGTCATCTCTCAACGAGGTCTAACCACTTTAAAAATGTTTAAAAATCTCCAACCCCATGTACAAAAAGCTCGGAGATTTGACATGAAATGACCCTTTTGTAGCTACAAACTCAAAATACGTGAAACAAATAGTGTTCAGGCTCACTTTTGATGTATTTTTTTAATGATGACAAATAAATAAATTGAAATCACTTTTAAAATGTCACGAAATATTGTAATTTGCCAAAGTACGTACTACTGTATGTAGTACCTACATACTCGCGTTCCATGACGTGCCTAGTTAAAGTGATTTCTATTTTACTAACGAGATGGTTGTGTTTTCGTGCGTTCTTAAAAACTGGTTTTTGAACGAGCTGTAGTGTATTGTGAAGTGTAATATCATACGTGATACAGTGTAACTGCTACGAGTGTTTGCGGGTAATCTCTGTGTAATTTTTCGTATAGTTGCTACATGCATATTATCATCTCGGCAGCAACATGAGTATGGATTCAAAATTTTTGGAAAAGTTCGATGCTTTAGCCGAAAATGTTGGACAGATCAAGGAAATCGTATCAGATACCAAGACTAGAGTAGGTACTTTAGCGGGAAACGTCGAAGATATCAAGAAAGAAAATAAAGTACTACAAACCAAGGTAAAAAATTTATCAAATGCGAACGCTATGCTCAGAAGAGACGTTAATAATTTGGAACAATATTCAAGAAAATGTAATGTAATTATCAATGGAGTACCATATAACAGAGATGAAGATGTCGTTAGAATTGTGTACAAAGTTGCAGATCGGTTAGAGATTGAACTACATGATTACAATATCTGTGCAGTGCATCGTCTACCTTCAAAACCAGATAAAATACCAGCGATAATCGTACGCTTGAACAGTATGATAAAGAAGAACGATCTGATTAGGAACTCGAAGCGATGTAAATTACATGGTCAGGATTTTGGTTTCAATCCGGCAGTACCCATCTTCATAAATGAGCACCTAATCAAGGAAACACTCTCCCTCCTAAATAAAGCAAATGACCAAAAAAAGCAGGGAGTAATTACTAGTGCTTGGACTCGAGATGGAAAAATATTCTGTCGTGTGAAACAGGATGGTCCATCAATGCGTATTTCCAGCGAAGCTGATTTATTAAAACTCGCAAATGTGTCTCAAAACGACGAAGATAGAGCCATTGAAGACGTTGATAAATTCTCAGAAAAAAGTCAATCAAGTAGCAGGCAAGATGACCAGCATAAACGTACAAGGAGCAAATCTAGGCAGCTCACTTTGGATGGGAACGAACTGAAGAATGATAAAAAACCAAAGCCATCACGCACCGGAAACAAGCAAAAGATCTAGGATAAGGTAAGGCCGAACCCAGTTGAGTACCCAGTAAAGCCTTGTCAGCAAGGGTACTTGAGACTTTCTACTCAGTCAACCATAGTAAAACATCAAAAAGTAAAACTTCGTAAATCAAAAATTTTAAAAATTGGAACATTAAATGTTAGGACGTTAAAAGACAAGCACAAACTCCTGGAATTGGAGTCAGCCTTTGAAAATTCAGATCTTGGTATACTAGGGATATCGGAGGTTAGAAGACAGGGGGAGCATATGATTACAACCAGTAAGGGAAATCTATTTTGTTTTATTGGCAATGAAGTGGGACAAAGGGGAGTAGGTTTCCTTATAAAAAGAAACTGGGTAGATAAGATGCTTGAATTCGAAGGCATAAATGATAGGCTAGCTCGAATCAAAATGGAAACAGTAATGGGAGAATTTATAACAATTTTTCAAGTGTATGCACCTACCTCTTTTGCACCTTTCGAAGAAAATGAAAATTTTTTGAATACCTTGGAGGAAAATTTGGATAAAAGTAAGCAAGGCTCAAAAAACCAAGTAATAATTATGGGGGATTTCAATAGTCAAATTGGCGAAAGAGAGCAGGGAGAGGAAGAAATAATGGGACCATACAGCTATGGCATAAGAAATGAGAGGGGGGAAAGACTTGTAGACTTTTGTGTGGAAAACCACCTTAAAATTACCAATACCCTTTTCAAACGTCGCATGGGAAGAAGATGGACATGGCTGGCTCCAAACCAGGAGTATAAATCGCAAATTGATTACATTTTAATCTCAGCCTCTTCTAAAAGAATAAAAAAATTCAATACTGCAAAATTCCCTTTCTATACTGATCACAGAATGATCTTTTGTGAGCTGATCCTGACTGGCTGGCGCCATTCCAGTGGTAAACCCACAGAAAAAAAATCAGCTATAACACTAGAAAATGCGGGGCCCTATGAAAGAGAAATAGATAGGTTATATCCCAATTTCAAAGACAAAACCGATAAAAGCAATAGTAACGATACCAATATCACTTATGGTGGAATCATACGAGTAATAAAGGAAGCTTCTGGGAACATAGGGGAACATGGAGACAGCAGGGGGAACACAGGGCAGAGGATACCTGAAGAAATAGTGAAGTTGATAAAGCAGAGAGAAGCACTAAGGAGCAAAACCAATAAGCAAAGTCAGGAACGAGTTGAACTAAATCTGTTATGTAAACTAATTAAATGTAAACTTAAGGATTTCAGTAGAACTAAGGAAGAAGCTTATATTAAAGAAATTCTAGATACAACAAAAAGCACCAAAAATATAAAAAAATCTTTAAGTGTAGGAAAGGAAAAATTGACATATCTGGAAAATGAAAAAGGAGAGAAAATTTATGATCGGAAGGGGATAAACATTGTAGCAACTGACTTTTATAAAAAGCTTTATGGAAATTTAGGAGGATATTGTATGAGGGATATTGAAATTGAAACTGATGATGACCAGGTGCCAGTGCCACTGTTCCTCTCTTCTGAAATTAGATATGTGCTACGAAGCTTAAAAAATAACAAGGCTACAGGACACGATGGTATAACTAATGAGCAGTTGAAATATGGAGGGGAGGGTATGGTGAATATGATGACAAAATTATTCAATGAAATTCTTGAGAGACAAGAGGTACCAGTAGAATGGAATAAATCTGACATTATTTTAATCTTTAAGAAAGGTAAAAGAAGTCGAATTGAAAATTATAGGCCAATTACTCTGAATAGTGCAGTTGCGAAGACGTTCTCTTCTGTGCTAGCAAATAGAATTAAGCTTTCGGTTAATAGCCAGCAACCATGTGAGCAGGCGGGTTTTCGCGCTGGGTTCTCCACAATAGACCACTTGCAAGCAATAAACCAACTCATTGAAAAATGTAACGAATATCAGTTAAATTTGGTCTTAATTTTTGTTGATTTTGAAAAAGCTTTCGATTCTGTAGATCACAACTTTATTATTACTGCTCTGCTAAACCAAGCCATTCCACCTAGAATAGTCAATATCATTGCAAAGCTGTATAAAGATACTTACGCTAGAATTATAACAGATCAAGAAGGGGAATACTTCAAAATTAATAATGGTGTAAAGCAGGGGGATCCCCTGTCAACAATCTTATTTATTGCATTGCTGGAAGAAGTTTTTAGAAATCTAGAATGGGAAAATAAGGGGTTAAAAATAGAGGGAGAATTTTTGAGCAACCTTCGCTTTGCAGATGATTTGGTCTTGGTAGCAGAAAGCAGGGATGAAGCAATAAAAATGTTGAAGGAACTCAGGACAGCAGGGGGGCTGGCAGGCTTAAAAATTAATTTTTCTAAAACAAAAATGTTAATGAAGGGGACTTCCGATCCAATAGAAATAGATAATAGAAAAATAGAGATGGTGGATAACATCGTGTACCTGGGGCAGTTAATTGATCTAGAGAGTGGCAAATGTAGGGAAATCGAGAGGAGAATAAAAATAGGATGGAGCAAGTATTGGTCCCTGAGGAGAGTATTTAAAGGGCCTTTCAGTAAAAAATCGAAGAGCGAAATCTTCAATGCCTGTGTGGTACCTGCTGTCACCTATGGTGCTCAAACCTGGACACTTACAAAAAAATATGAAAACAAACTTAGGGTAATGCAAAATTCAATGGAACGCTCAATTTTGAAGGTAAAAAAAATGGATAGAATAAAAACTTCAAGCATAAAAAACTCATTAAAGTCAAATCTAGATGTACTCAAAGTGATAAAAAAGTTGAAATGGGATTGGGCGGGACATTTGGCAAGAAAAAAAGACAAAAGCTGGGCAAAAAAATTAACCTTTTGGCAACCTTTTGGGAAAAGAAAAGCGGGAAAGCAACGGGCAAGGTGGAGAGATAGTATCTCTAACATGCTGAGAAACAGTCTCTTTCATAGGGTTGCGCAAGACAGACTTGAATGGGAAAGACTGGGTAAAGCCTTCGTCCTTTTATAAGGACCTCAATGTGTAAATGGTGTTGCATATTATGTATTAGTTATCTTTTTATATTATGTATTTATACACGCAATAAAGGCTTTTTTGAATTTTGAATTTGTCTATCAAAATATTGTCCGTCTAACATAGCTTGAGCTGAATTGTGTCAGTCGCATTTTGTGGAAGTCAAAAAGGAATAACAGAAGGGTTTCCCAAATTGATTTGCTCTTATCTTGATTTTTTTTCAATAAATCTTTGTTCAGCAAATCAGCCATAAATAAACATGCAAAAAATACATAGCCAATAATTTTTACTTTCTAAAAAATGTTGGGAACCACAAAAATTTGGAAAAATTAATGAAAAATTTTTTGGAATTCGGCTTATGCAAATGACACAATTCAGCTCAAGCTATGTTAGACGGACAATACATATCCATCGAATGTTTCTGAAATCTGAAATAATAGCCTCTATGTGCACTAGGTGTAGGTAGTAGGTATAGGTAAATGTACGACTACATATTACTGTTGTTGAATTTTTTTCTCATTGAACATCAGTTTAATACTACTTTTCCTGGCCAATCGTTTATTCTTACACATACACTTCGACTCGTCAAACGATGCTACTTTTAGAGGTACCTACAATGAAAAAATGTGTAAGCAAAAAAATGCCTTTTAGCGAAAAATTTTTCGCCTTCGAAGCTGAAAATGAAGTGTCATTTTTCGCACGTTTGGCTGACGTTTGTCAGCGTAGCGAGTTGGTAAAGGGTTGACGACGACGAAGAGAAAAAGAGGAAAAAAGTGAACAATAGGGTGTTGCGTGGGAGACCAGCAAGTGAAAAGAATTCAGTCACAAGGTCGCTTGAAAAAAAAAACCATTGAAATTCGCGATTTTCGCACGTTTTCTATCGAAAACTATACCACTTGGCGATAGCGTTTATTACGAGCGAATTTATTTGTATGAACTACGAAGTGAGAAAACCTCCACTTCACCGTGTAAACGGCACAGCAATCTCCGGCAGGAAACTTTTAAAGCTCGTTTGAGGAAAAAAATAAGCAGGCAGAGTGGGCAGACTATATAAATTGAAAATAATTTACATCGCAATCGAGCATCTCGTTGAGTAAACTGTACGTTTGACCTTCGTTGCGAATTTTTAACAGTTGATATTTTCTATTTACTTACACTCTGCGCAGAGTTTAATTTACTAATTTTGAAAATTTTTTGCTTCTTTTTTTCGTTCATCATTGTTTGAATATACACGTATATTTTTTTCAACGAATAGAAAAAGAACTTAGGTAAATTATTTACGTAGGTAGTTGACGACGACCTACGACGTTGCACTGTACTCGTAAAACTGAAATAATGTTTGCGTAATTAACATAAAAATTTCGCTAGTTTACTTTTAATTTTTTACAGCGATTTTTTTGCACTTTACCGTTCGAGAAATGAGAATAAATATCAAACATTAACAACGTCATTAGTATACACAACCCTGACTGATACCACGTTGCCTTTTTTTCCCTCCTCTGTTGAGATTACAACTGCAAAGCTCGGTACTAATTTGTCCTGTAAAATTTTTTTTTCGTACATTATACCGCATTTCTTTTGTTCGCCAGTTGAATTGCGAAGCTTTCGAGACGAGAAATTTATAAGCGTAATTTAAATAGTACATGAAACTTTAAAACGGAAGTTATAAAAACGAAGAGTATGAAGGATTTTTTCCCATTTTACGTTTTTACTTCTTCTCCACTATTTTATAGAAGCCTCTTTATACCTTTTCCTCTTGTAAAAAAAAAAAAAAAAAGGTAAACGAATTTCTAGAATGTTTTATATTTTGTATTTTCTTTTCTTCATAATGAAGAGGAAATGACAAAATAGGGCTCCTTAAAGTATTGTTTTTTTTATTCATTTTTTTTTTATTTTCGATTCATCTCGACAAAAGGTAAACTGAATTTTGTCTTTTAATAGCTGCCAAATGAATATTTCATCACCATTGTAATAAGTAAGACATTTCAACTCGGAAACATTTATACATCGTTTTATAGACGTTTTTATCGTCTCGTAAGTATAGTTATTTTAATAAAAACTCGCGTTTTCTCTCGTGTCCTGTCCGTGAATAGCTCAGTTTGGCGTTTCTTCGCTCTTGAAAAACATTCGAAATGTATTTTAATTGCGTAAATTAAAATAAATATTTGTTCGTTACTCGAAAACGGGAACGACGACGGCAAGTTTTCTTACATTAGACGAAAGTTCGTTTTTAAGAAACGAATAAATTATTTCGTCGTCGTAATGACCTGTCCGGGCGCGCGTTTAAAGGTGAAAAATTTAACTTCATTAACGAGGCGAATTCGAAAACGAGGCACGAATCGATGTGGTAAGTCGGTGGTGTGATGTTAAATTTACGTATTTACTGGAGCAAGCGAAAAGGGCTGTTTTTTTGTCGCGGTTGATGAACGTGTTAGCTCCAGGGTATTTATGCGATTTGCTGTACAGCTTTTGGCATTTGCGAGAAAAAAATCTCGCAATTGTTGCGGATGTCGAGGACTGGCATGGCAGAGCCGGGTATAATGTTGTATCTTCGCGAATTTCCCGAGGAGGTATAAAGTGACAGTTATATATTCGTAAAATTTCCAACTTTTTAGGGTAAAAAAATTTACAGTTGTTAAGTTTTTTCTTCTTCATTTTCGTACTTCTCTTTACTCGAGAATGTTTTTCTGAAATTTGCAAATATTCTCTCGAATTCTAAATTGGATGTTTTTCTCGAATATTTTATCGATTTTTTTTTTTTTTTTATTCACTTTAGATTGGAACGTTGGATGAAAAATTTTCGCTGTCTGGTAATTTTTTTTCTTTTTTGTTCTACTTTGTATCGGATATTTGCATCGAGGTAGAAATTTATTTTCTATGCGAGCCAAAAACCTACTCAAGATGTTTATTTTAGACATTGTTTGAAATTTTAAGGCAAAAATTTTACATTTCTGCGATTTTTTGCGACTGTTTATCTGACAATAAGAAAGTGAAATTGGAATTTTTTTCACATTTTCTTTTGTAATTTTTTGAATTTGGATTAAAATATGAATTTTAATTTGGGAAATTTCCATAAAGGTTCTAATTTCATTCCAGTTGCGTTGATGTTCAAAATAATTGATGCACCTATAAGTATATTTTCTTTGCTCTGTTGCCAAATTAGACAAGTTCAGCTTGCATGCATTATGCACTCGTAAATTGAGCACTTGAATAATTTTGTCGAAAAAAAGGACCCATCAATTACAATATTCAGTAAAACTTGACGAAATTTAGCGGAAATTGCATAAAAAATTGTTGACCAATTCTTAACACACATAAAAGCATTTAAATCAATGAAAATCACCAAAAATAGAATAAATTTCCACAAAATTTGGCAAGAAGAACTGAATTAGATGTCGACAAAAGACTGTTGGACTGAAATACTCAATTTCAATGGAATCGCAGAAAATAATGAGGGATGTGAAAACAAAATTTTTGGATTATCGTTCTGTTCTGTTGCCAAGAACCTATTTCGTTCTCAGTTTTTGTTCTTCATTTTTAGGTCTTATCCAGTTATTTTTTATTTTTTTTTGTTTTTATAGCATTAATTTTGTCTCTTTTCAATGTTTCAAGTTTTTTGCTTCTTTCAGAATAATTATACGTTAGCTTAGAGTTGCCTATGATCCTATATTTTGAACATCAGTTTTTCAATATTCCAAGAAAATAATCAAAGATATGCCTTCACATTTATAGTATTATTGTATTCGTTGCACGCATGTTAATAAAATTGCCTACTCCGTTTGCCGTGAATACGACATGAACAAAAATTCCAGCGAACGGATTCACTGGGCCCCCTGAATATGCCTAGAGACGAATTTAGCACTATTGTGCTCGTGGGGATCCACTAGGCATCTTATTTTCGATCTTCTAAACCGATTGATGGGAATATTGCGGTCTGCGGAGAACAAACGAAAGGATCTTAGAAAGTCACCCAGAATAAATTCCTGCTCGGGAGATCCGCCTGAAGGAGAGATAAGCTGATGTGGATTTTTAAGGGGGGAAATTTTGAAAGAATCGTGGTTTTTTCGTTCTAACCCCCACTTAACCTCTTTTGGAAGAAATGGCCAAATTTCGTAACATAGTATTCAATATTCTGGGTTGACCTAGGTCATTGCCATCAAAATCCAAGATCTTTTTTGGAAGGATATTGTTTCTGAAACTGAAGGAATATTTTGGACTCTGGAGGTGCCAATTTTTCGGTCATTATTGTCAATTTCAAAAAGAAAAAATGTGGTAAGTTTTTTGATATTTTTTTTAATTTTCTGAAATGGGAAATAATGACCAAAAAATTGGCACCACTGCGTTCCAAAATATTCCATTAATTTCAGAAATGATATCATTCAAATGCTTTGCCATAAAGTTTAATACTTGAGAAGAGAGAATTTTCGAAACACGAGTTCACCAAAAATATATTAGCAATTTTTAAATTTTTAACCGCTCATTAGGTAAGTAGTACATCTCTAGAAATGGTCTTGGATTTTGATGTGAAAACCTAGGTCGAAATAAAATCTCAAATACTTATGGTACTTTTTGGAACTGGTTCAAATTTTACTAGTGTTTCAATTTTTAAACTTTCAGTGTAAGTTGAATTGAATTGAATGTACGTATTTGGTATCATTTTAGAAAAAATGGCCAACAAAAATCAAAAAAAAAAAATTGGGAGTTGAAATTTCAGGGAGTGAAACTCGAATAGTTGGTTGTAATTTTGAGCTCCTGCCGACTTCTCTAAAATGAACAGGGCATAAACTAGACGACGATATCAAAAAAACCAAAACAAAAGTACACATTATAGCCCATAAAATCTGCAGGAAAATGGCGTATTCAAACTTACAGTGCAAGGGTATTACTACAGAAGTAAAGTCTTCAATGCATGTGTCCTGCCTGCTCTGACATACGGTTCTCAAACCAGGACTTTGAGTGTAAGAAAATCATGAAGAAAATTGAAACTACTCAGAACTCAATAGAAAGATCAATGCTACATATCAAAAAATCAGATAGAATGGGGATTAAAACAATAAAATCAAAACTAAAAAATAATTTGATCTGCAAACACTGGGTTAGAAGAAACAAATGCAGATGGGCAGGGCATGTGAGTAGGTTGACAGACAATAGATGGGCATACGTATGACACAGAAGTATGTAGTGCCCGGTATAGTTTTTCTTTTCAAGTGGAAAGAGCTAGAGAGATGAATGAAGCAGCGTTGAGTAGGGAAAAATAAGGGCTTTCAAAAGCAACCTTGAAAATTTCAGGCCCATGCACAGGGTGTCCACAAATTGAAAAACCGGTTTGGTCAAAAAATTCATACTGGTTTTTATTAGCGCAATGTATTCTACACACTAAGACGACAAAAACGTGATATGAATTTTTTAAAACCGGTTCGTTAATTTGCAACCGGTTAACAAAAAATATCCAAAAATTGTAGATAGAGAAAAAAGTTTGAAACGAAAGTTGTAGAGCGTGAAAAATTACACAATTCTGTTTAATCACATTTTGAAACCGGTTCATTGGTTCGCATTCAGCAACCAGTTTTTGACAATCACCTAAAAATTGAAGATATAGAAAAATAAGTTAATTAGCCATTTTCAAAATCCGGTCAGCAAAAATGGTTCAATTTTTCACACTCTACAACTTTTATTTCAAGCATTTTTCTCTATCTTCAATTTTTTGGTGATTGTCAAAAACGGTTGCTAAATGCGAACCAATGAACCGGTTTCAAAATGTGATTAGACAGAATTGTATATTTTTTTTACACTCTACAACTTTTGTTTCAAGCTTTTTTCTCGATCTTCAATTTTTAGGTAATTTCGATAACTGGTTGCAAATTAATGAACCGGTTTCAAAATCCGATCAGCGAAAATGGTTCAATTTTTCACGCTCTACAACTTTTGTTCCAAGCATTTTTCTCTATCTTCAATTTTTAGGTGATTGTCAAAAACTGGTTGCTGAATGCGAACCAATGAACCATGTTTCAAAACGTGATTAGACAGACTTGTGTAATTTATCACGCTCTACAACTTTTGTTTCAAACTTTTTTCTCTATCTACAATTTTTGGGTATTTTTTGTTAACCGGTTGCAAATTAACGAACCGGTTTCAAAAAATTTCATATCACGTTTTTGTCGCCTTAGTGTGTAGAATACATTGCGCCAATAAAAACCAGTTCGAATTTTTTGACCAAACTGGTTTTTCAATTTGTGGACACCCTGTGCATGGGCCTGACATTTTCAGGGTTGCTTTTGAAAGCCCTTATTTTTCTCTACTCAACGCTGCTTCATTCATCTCTCTAGCTCTTTCCACTTGAAAATGAAAGCCATCGGGCACTACTTCTGTGTCATACTGTACACACAGAATTACCTTCTGGTTTTTAGGGCACAGACATAGAAAGCAAGGTAGACAGAGGACGAGGTGGACCGATGACCTTGATGAATTTTTAAAGCACAAGAATGATGTATCATAGGGTACCTAGCTCAAGACAGAAATGAATGGGGTAGGCTACAAAAATCTCTTATGGTAAGATGGGGCAACTATACTACCTACTACAACTGAACACGAATAATATGGCCTTATTCTTTGATGCAACCCCCTTCTGCTCCCATTTTTATGGGAGATATTAATTGGGCAGACCATAGAGACCACGACAGGAGAATTTAATTATATCACACGATATCATTCCACAATATTTTCTGGTAAGAATCCAAAAAATCATATCAAGTCTTCAATCATGGATTTCAACTTCATTTTACCCAGAAACGGAAAGTAAACATCGAAGAAGACTGCGTCCTTATCTGAAAATCTACTTTAAGGCAAAAGTGTTCCGTTTTCAATTTCCTTTCTAGGTCACAGCTTACAGCTGACAACAAACTATGAATTCAATATCATTCCATTCCATTTAATTGCGAGAGTGAAAAATGATGAAATTTACACCATATTTGGTAAATGTATTAAGTAAATACCTAATTTGCCCATAAACTTATGCATGTTGGTAATATGCAAAACGAACCATTCTTTTTAGTATTATTCGACGAATTAGCGTCGAGACTCGATGGGGAATATCGTTTCATAAAAGAAAAGACACATCATTCGCAAATAAAGACGAAATATTTTCATTTGTTCGCTTCACATACCATAATACCTCCTACTAACCTATTTACAAATCAATTGTGACATATTAAGCTGCACCATAAGATTGAAGATGAATCTTAGATCTTGGATGAAATGAACAAAGCAAAGAAATCGCATTTGTGAAAATTAAAACAGTCATAAATGCTGGCTGTATTACGTTAAAATGAGTGAACGAATGATCCCTCGGTTATGTACTTTTAACGAGTTGGTTCTTTTTTCCTCTCTTACTCTTATTTTTTTTCAAAACAAGGTCCGCTATTCTCGTATCAACTACTATTACGACTTATGGTTCATATAGTATAATACCCGACTCGTATCAAGCGTACCTTTGCACTTATCGTAAAAAGATTCATTCCATTGTACAGCTCTTGACCCCTAAGCCGTTTTTAAATTCGTATACCACGCATAACATCGTCGTCAAATTATCGCAACTGCAAGGACGAGAAAGTCAGAACGACTGCTGCTGGAGTAAAAGTGAGTAAGTAGGTATAACAAATTAAGTGCCATTTTCCATCTACGTTAATTTTAAAACTTAGCCGTACACGTAATATTATTGCGCACACAAGACGCCTCCTGCTCCAGCGAGAGGGCTTTTTGTGTGCGAAACTATATAGTAGGTCTAGGTATAGCGTATTTGCATAAATGTGTAAACATTTTTAAATGTAAATTTGTACACACCTTTGTAGTAAGGAGAATAGCAACTCAGATGAATTAGTACACTCGAATGCGAGTGTGCGTATGTGAGAAACATGCAGCGGCTTCGAAACCGTCGAGAAGCTGAAACTTTCGACGTGTCGACGTGAAACTTGGCGCAGGAAGTGAACTGCGAGGTCGAAGAAAAACTACCATATTAATTTAGTTCGTTTTAGCGCATATTTTCTCCCTTATAGTATATCCTCGAACATAAACCTTTCTACTTTTTTTTCCCCTCGCTGGCAGATATTCGAGACTTGATTTCATCTTCATTTGGAAAATATCTTAATTAGAGATTTTCAATTGCGAGAAAAACTCATTATAATACCGTCCTTTTTAATTTGGCCATTCGACCAGGAGTGAAAATTTTTCGCTATCGTGTTCACTGTTCACGGTGGTTATTTTTAATTCAATTTAAATTCTACCGACAATCTGCAGATCGCGCTCTCTCTCTCTCTCTCCAGTCTCCATACCCTTGCTTGTTCATCATTCGTTCGTCGTGAAATACTCGTATTTTCTCTCTCACTTTCTCTGGCGCGCGCCACGCTAATAAAATTACACGCTGAGAAATCCCTTACACTACATCTCGTCTTCCCTTCTTCTGTTCAAGATCTCTCTAAGAATACCGCATCTTGACGTCGTATAGCTAGCTCCTTTTCTCGCGAACAAATAAAATAATCGCGCTTATCTGATTTCAAATATATGCTCATATATATAAGCTAAGTCAACAAATTTACAATTTACCATCGCTTTATATATTATACTATACGTATGTACCATATATACGTACATTTCCTTTGTAAAAATAATTTATTACGTTAAGACTTCTAATTTAAAATATAATGTTTTCTAAAATGGCAAAGACTATTTTCAAAGTGAATTTCAAAGCTTCGTGTTTACTCTTGTTAAATAAAACACGGCGAACGCGCTTAGCCAAATTTCCACCCAAAAAAGCCGACCTTTTAAAATACCAATAAATTATTCAATCTTGTGTTTGTATACACAGAAAAATTCCTAGAATGGTTACATTGTGACGCGAGAGCGAAGCAAAAAAAAATAAAAGCTTTTTTTCAACGCCAAACATAAAAGTCGAACGCAATACGATATTTTTATTTCAACGTATACGTACACCGAAAAAAAAAAGAAAAAAAAATCGCAAAATAACGCAAAACTCGCTACCATACCTTTGTTATACGTCACACGTGATACATGATGGCAGATTTGCATAGTTCATTTTAATCTGTACATTTTGTGTGCAAATGAATGAGTGAAATTCTTGCAATCTTCAAGAGAAAAGCACATACAACGAAATACTTTTTAGACGAATTTTCATCGCGTATGAGAGCTTTTGAGGTCGAGCCAATTTTATGTAAAAGCTGCAGTTAGAGTCATTTTTCACGTCGTTGGAGTTTCTGAAGCGAGCAAAATGGTCCATTTTATAAACGTAACGCGATCTAGACATACTTATGAATTACATTTGTGGAATTTCAACGGGTGAAATTAGGTCGAATTTGTTACATGAAGCTATTTGTTTAGTAAGTAACGTGATTATTATAGGATGAATTGCCAAAAAAAATGAACGAGGATTTCGACAAAAATTTAGTGCAGACTTTCATTCTGAGTTGAAAATCAGTCAGAATGTTGACCTCGGAAGTGCACCTGAAGGAGAGATATGGGTTCTCAGAAAGGAGGAATTTTTTTCCCCGTCAAAATTTAAGACCATTTTTGAAGTATGGTTTGAGTTGAATTTTAGGTCGCTTTTTTCCGAGACCAGAATTGTTTTCCAACAAATTCACTAATTTAGAAAAGTAGACATATCAAGGAATAACATACTGAAAATATGTCTAATTCGATGATAAGGAAGAATCTGAAAAACTGATTTTACTGCACCCATATTTGACCGGTTATACAATCACTAGTGTTGAAATCGGGGCAGTGTAATTTTCATTAAGTAGATATAACAAACGACTTGTCTTTGAGAAAAACGAGTGATCCAAATGCAAAACACCAGTAAACAAGATATTCATAATGAAAAATAAAAAACTCAAAAATGGGTCGACTCAAATTCGAGAACTTTTTGGTTCAAAATTTTTACTATCATCTCTCATTTTGGAAAAAAAAGTGATCAATTTCAGGTCACCTCAATTTTGGGTCAGAAATTAACATCGCCAAATTGATATTATTTGATTGTAAATGAATTTCACATAGTTCAAAATCCACAATTTACCCTTCAAAAACGCACAAAAGTTGAAAAAAAGATGAAAATTTTGACATTTTGAAAATGTGCTGATGCATTTTTCAAACACGCCGGAAACACCATAAATGCATTGAATACGTCATATGAAAAAGGTAGATATATTCAGAACATTAATAATGCTATTTATTTGGTTTCAATCTAATTTTCTAAAAATAAACATTAAATGGTGTCAGTCTCGACCGCTTGTCCTAACTTCGGTCTGAACACACCCAATGATTTAAATAGTGTCTGTCTCAACCACTGGTTCTCACTTAGGGGTCTGAGCACACCCACTGATTTAAAAGGCATATCTGTCTCAAACACAGGTCCTTACTTGGGTCTGAACACACCCACTGATTTGAACGGAATCTGTCTCAACCACAGGTCCTTACATGGGACTGAACACACCCACTGATTTGAATAGCATCTGTCTCGACCACTTGTCCTAACTTCGGTCTGAACACACCCAATGATTTAAATAGTGTCTGTCTCAACCACTGGTTCTCACTTAGGGGTCTGAGCACACCCACCGATTTGAATGGTGTCTGTCTCAACCACAGGCCCTTACATGGGACTGAACACACCCACTGATTTGAATAGCATCTGTCTCAACCACAGATCCTTACTTGGGTCTGAACACATCCACTGATTTGAATGGTGTCTGTCTCAACCACTGGTCCTTACTTGGGTCTGAATTCACACCCACTGATTTGAATGGTGTCTGTTTCAACCACAAGCCCTTACATGGGTCTGAACACACCCAATGACTTGAATAGCACCTGTCTAGACTACAGGTCCTAACTTGGGTCTGAACACTTTCACTGATTTAAAAGGCATCTGTCTCAACCACAGGTCCATACTTGGGTCTGAACACTCCCACTGATTTAAGTGGTGTCAGTCTCAACCACTGGTCCTTACTTGAGTCTGAACCCACCCACTGATTTAAATGCTATCAATCTCAACCACAGGTCCATACTTGGGTCTGAAAACACCCACCGATTTGAATGGTGTCTGTCTCAACCACTGGTCTTTACTTGGATCTGAACTCACACCCACTGATTTGAATGGTGTCTGTTTCAACCACAAGCCCTTACATAGGTCTGAACACACCTAATGACTTGAATAGCATCTGTCTCGACTACAGGTCCTTACTTGGGTCTGAACACACCCACTGATTTAAATGTTATCAATCTCAACCACAGGTCCATACTTGGGTCTGAACACACCCACCGATTTGAATGGTGTCTGTCTCAACCACTGGTCCTTACTTGGATCTGAACTCACACCCACTGATTTGAATGGTGTCTGTTTCAACCACAAGCCCTTACATAGGTCTGAACACACCTAATGACTTGAATAGCATCTGTCTCGACTACAGGTCCTTACTTGGGTCTGAACACACCCACTGATTTAAAAGGCATCTGTCTCAACCACAGGTCCTTACTTGGGTCTGAGCACACCCACTGATGGTGTATGTCTCAACCACAGGTCCATACTTGGGTCTGAACACACCGAGTTATTCAAATGGTGTCTGTCTCAACCACAACCACAGGCCCTTACATGGGTCTGAACACACCCACTGATTTAAATGGTGTCAATCTCAACCAGAATTTTGAATATGCTCCAGAAGGTGTCAATATGAAGTTGGGCACCTAGAAATCGATTTGTGTGTTATGCTCGACCTGTTTAACGAGTTCATTCACATTTGAGTCGATTCTGGAGGAGACACCTCAAGATCCAAAAATGGAAAAATTCCCATATGCGAGGGAATTTTTGATCACAAAATACAGCGGTTCGCGAAAATTTCGAGAATTTTCTCGCAGATGGGAAACTTTTGATTTTTTGGATATTTTTATTATGAAAAGAGCTGGTCAAAAAACTACTCTTGAGGTGTTCCCTCCAGAATCGACTGAAATGTGAATAAACTCGTTAAATAGGTCGAGCATAACACACAACTCGATTTTTAGCTGCCTAACTTCTGGTTAAATTTGGATATGGGGAATTAATATCAGTGTTAGGATTTATGTATTTTGATCATTTTTACTAATCAAATAGGTACATAATTTTTTTTAATAAAACATAGGGTAATTTACCAAAAACAGTCGATTTTGAATTTTCAAACGTTCGCCAAATATCGAGATATGAAGTTGGGCAGCTGAAAATTTGGTTTTGGGGGTTTCAGACCAAATCACGATCCCATATTCTAATCGGAGGCGGACACCTCAAGAGGTTCCCTTGTTACATATAGATTTACGTATCTTCGACTCCAAGGCTTGTTGTAGTACTGTACTGTTAATGAAATAGTTTGCTCTCTGAGATGAAAAAAAAATTAAAATAGAAAACTACCAAAAGGGAATTTTTCAATCAAAACTCCGATTTTCGCGTGGGCTTTGGCACGTGTTATTTTTCTCACGGATACGTACACGTGTACATATCTGAATCGTTTTAGACTTTATAACTTGAAATTAATACTCGGAATAAAATTATTAAATTGGAAAACTTTTCTAGTCAAGGGAGGACCGGGGAAAACACCAAATCACGAACGTTTTGTATTCCCTGGAGAAAACTTTTTTTCCAGTGGAATAAATTTTTTCACGTTGAAACGCCTCGTTGCTTGAATTTTACATCTTTGATCTGCATAGTTATCTTGGCAAATACGCTGACATACTTATTTTACGACAATTCGATGAAAACTTTGATTTCCAAATACCTCCAGTATGCTCATCTCAGGAAGAAAAAAAAAACAGAGAACATAAAAATCAATGTTAGCGCAAAAGAAACCTCCAATACAACCGATTGTACGTATTAAGATTTACGCACACATACTCGCATACAGTAGAGTAAAAACGCATCAGCTAGACTTCTTATTGCTCTTGTTCGCGTTTCCAATTTTATTATTTAATTTAAACAACCTTCTATGTATACGAATGGAAATGGAAAATTACATACCTAGTTTAATTTCAACTGCCGGATATTAGTATCGATTTGGGGGGATACTTCTTTTTATACCGGATCGAGAAAAAAGTAAGTATGTATTCACCTGACAAAGGTTTTAGAAACGTTTACGTCAGCGAATTGAACGCGCGTCTTATTCTCGCATTGTATTATTCATCACGCTGCTGCCGGAGAATACAAGTAAAATCTTAAGGATAAAGTAGCATTTGGAATTTACAGATTTTTTCCCCTATATAATACCTACACATCTACGTAGTATACTCTTTCTAACCGATATAGTATTTCTTGATTAATGGAGTAAATGCTGAAAGATTTCTTTCATGGTATCTCTATACTACATATACCCTTCGCTTATACCATACTTGTATAGTACCCTACGTAGTATTTATACTAAATGGAATCTTATAGTAAACCAAGAGTGGAAGAAGCAGGGTAGCTGTGTAGTGTGTACACATATACGTTAGGTAGGTATAGGCACCTTAGAATCCAATAAAATAACCCATAGATGGAATCTAGTACACTATATGGCCCTAAGAATTGCACTTTTTCCTTCAATATATTTTACTTGCACGTCAAAGAATATGTACTGTAGATATACTACCCACTATAGGAGAGAACACGACGACGACCCGACTCGACCCGACCCGAGAATTTGTTATCTATTACGCATAGAGCAGTAGTAGATCCCGAGCTGGGCGATTTTTCGCGTATTTATTCAAAAGCAGCAACCTATAACTCGGCACTTTTTCCGCATAATCTTTGCATCGGATCGTTTTATAGTATACGAGTACATCAACACGTTGGGATTTTATGCCGCCTCGACACGTTCGTATCTCTATACAGCTTTTATAATGTACGTGTGTATCTGTTCGGGTAAGTTTGCAGCCTCTGAAATACGAGTGCGAGTATTTCGAATGATTGAATATGCGGGACATGCTGCCATTTACTGAATACCATGCTTAATCAAGTCTATTTTTATAACTATATTGTCGCCGTTGAGCCGAACGTTAATTAAATTAAAAACGTCCCGAGAGAAGGGTGATTTTTTTTCACAAGTTTTGCTCAGACTAATTTCGTTTTATACGTCGTGTACTCTTTAGGACGTGAGAGTCATTCAATCGGCAGATATTGACGTTGATTTTAATTTTCTCTGTAATTTCCAACACAAATATACGTCCGTAGGAACTGGGAACATAATAAAGATCCGTTTCGATTTCATCCTAATATCTTTTTTAATACCGAATTGAAAGGGGGAAAATTTGAAAGAAGTAATTTCGCGAACGATTTATCAAAAGTGCAAATTTTTTTCATCTGTCGCGGAAATTTAAAGGGTCTGTGAAATCGTGGGAATTGAAATTTGAATTTTTTACAATTTTTTTCCCCAAGATAATTCATTTTTCTTTTTTACTCCTCACACACAGAAAAATTAAAACAAACAAATGGCACTGGTATCAAATTTTTAAAAAATTTCATCAAGATTACAATTTTACAAGAGACAAAAATGAAAAAGAAATCAATCACATGATAACTCGAGTTGAAAAATTGTGTTGGAGATGTTGATATAAAAACGTTTTGTTGACTGATACGCCTTTTTCACAAGGACTCAATAGATCGAATCTGTATAAATGTACAGTAGGTATAGATAAATTTTCGACCAACAGAGCCTGAAAATTACCTAATACGTACATTTAGCATTCGTGTTAATAAAATTGCATAACCAGTTTGCCGTAAATATGCTATTGAGCTATTCCATGTCCATTATCGTATTGTAACATTGACTAGCCATGGGCTCTCAATAAACCATGTTTGTTTTTTTTCAAAAATGACCCTACTTTGAGGACCACTGGCTCAGCCCCCACACGGCTAGGAGGCTCAAAATTTTTCTGGCTAGTCTGTCACTTCGACGAAATCCAGGATATGTTTTTACGGTCCACCCTAATGTGCAAAAATGATGTTGGTTGTTTTGGTGCAGCAATTTTAGGGGTGCAGAATTTTCAATAGTGTAAGGTGGTTCATCAATAAAATACCAATTTCGAAAAAGTTCAGTCACGTTGAGCTTTTTTACTCAAAAATCAAAATTAAAGCCTAAAAAAAGTTATCAAATTCTACAAGCGAGAAATTTTATGCTCTACGATTTTAATTGTTTTCTTCTTTGTTCGTGAATCTTTTTTCAAAAAATAAATAAATTTTTTGTGATAAAAAAACTAAAAAATTTTTACATTTTCTTTCAAAAACGAATTTTGTGGGATCTTAGTTTTTAAACGTCAGTTTCCTGTAATGAAAAAATTGAAAGACTACAGCAGAAGAGAGGGGTAGGTAAATCGACTTACTTGAGTCAACTTTTCAAAAATTTTTGCAGCCTCATATTTGTGATGGTATAAGATGATTTCAAAACTTATCAGCACAATCACACCACCCTATATGGGGAGTAAAAAGATGGGGATGGGTTGAAAAGTCGAACTACCAAAAAAAAAAAAAACATTTCTAGGGAGCCCTGCAGATGTACATACCAAATTTCAGCCTGCCAGGTCAATTAGGGGAGGCTCCAACAATGCCACAAAATCAAAACCACTCTTAAAAAAGGTGCGAAAATCCATTTTTCATTAGTGGAAAAGGATGAGGAAAGGTTGAAAAGTCAAAACTCCCAAAAAAAACGCATTCAGGTCGCACCCGGATGTATACACAATACACATATGCCAGATTTCAGATTCTTAGGTCAATTTGGAGGGGGTGGGGAGCGTAATTCAAAAAACATGAAAAACCCTGTTTTCTCCCTTCCAAATTGCTGCAGGAGGCTGATTTTTGGATATGTTATGAAACTTTTGATTTTCTATCGATTGATTTTTATAGTTCAACTTTATTACTCTTCTTTGCCCTTCTCTATCCTTTCTCAAAAATTAGATCACCTGCGAATTTTGACTCGAGCTCATCCTCATTCAAAGTTCTTAATTCATACGCCAAACCAAGTCTAAATACTGAATTTGAGCAAATTTTGTTGAAATTTCTTCGACTGAGGTGATTTTATATTCCAGGAAAAAATGTGTACGTAACAGACATGCAAAAAATCGATGGAAATGCACTCCTGGGATCCCAAAACAGATTTCGTGAGTAGTCCCACCCCCCTCTTACAGCATTGTTTTTCCTTTGTTCTTGAAAAAAAAATGTGAAAAATTCATTGAAAAATGCACTCCTAAAATTTTAGCTGGCGATGTTTTTTTTATTTGCATGTTCATTTGATTTAGCTTTGATGGGTTCAAGAAATTTATTGTCTATCAGGTTGGGATACCTCCCATGTCGATTTTTTCTTACAGGTTTGAACGGCTATTTTGAAATACGAGTATTACATCTTAAGTAGGTGCATCCATTTTGAATAAAATTTCTTCAAAAAATTAAGCTTATTTGCTTACCATAATTTGCTTCAGAAAATATTCAATCATGTACATCGAATTCAAAGCTTTTTATAAATAATAAATAGGCACACATACCTGAAACAAAAATAAAAATACAATTTACTAATTAGTCTCAATTTTTGAATAGATTATGGATCTAAACTTAAGACAGTAAAATACTAGAAATTTTCACCAAACAAAACAATACAAAATACAGATCGATAAATTTGGCAATTAATAATTTTCAAGGGCGTTATCACTGCTGAAAAAATTTTTAATTATAAAAATTTGAAAAGTTTACAACACGAGGTGAATACTTGTACCTACGTGGTTAAGTTATAACGTAGGATGAAGTTGTTTACAGATAACTTTTTTCATTCGTTTGGTACATAGGAAATCTATCCTCCGTGGAAACCTCATCGGGGGGATTTCGCTCTCCAAATAAGGTTTAATTTTAAAAAATAAAGCAACATCTTCCGGACATTTTCGACTACTATAGCTATACCTACGTAGGTATTTTGCAGACATAGTGAACTTTAATTTCTCGTTCATTTCGTTAATAACGAACGAAAGGGTGTTTTTGATAGGCCAATCTCTCATTCGATATAACACGATGAAAATAATGAAAAAATACGTTTCATCGCATCTTATATTATACCTACTATAGCCCACATATTACGAAAATTTTCAACATTACTAGAATTTTCAATCATCTCGTGTACCCGTATCCTTATCCTACTTATACCAACCAACTTATCGATAAATTCATCAAAAACGTAACGTTTATCGAAAACTTTATTAAAATGCGGTATTCCGCGAACAAAAAGAGAGCAAAACGATAGAACGCCTTCTTGCTGTACAGAAAGTACCCTATCTACTCTTACACGTAGTACCTCTACCTACAACAAGAAAAGTATATTTTAATTTCATTCCGAAGGTCTCTAATCGATACTTCCTTTTTCACAATTAGCATCAATCCTTTGGTCGAGGAGGAGAAAAAAAAAAGGTGAAACTGTTTGAAAATCGAGCATTTGAAAAGAAAATACCTCGTTAGAAAAAGCTGTAAAATGAATATCGAAGAGGCAGAAAAAAAACGCTAACGAAACTTAGCGAACTTTTTAAGTACTTCTCAATAAGAAAAACGTACGGTGTATAACCATTTGGAAAATTTTTACGTCGAGCTTAACAATCGCACTTGCCATAAGGTTAGCCATGGACGAACGTGGCCGTACAACAGGCTCTATGCCCTCGTGAGAAATTCCACGTCAGAACAGAAGTTAATCGAACAGGAAAACTTTTTTTCTGCAGCTTGAAAGACATCGACAACAAGGCGCAAGGTGCGAGGTGGATTTTTTTCACTACGCGTGATTTTTCACCATCTTCAAACGTCGCCGTCAAGTTGCAAGCGAAAAAAAAATACTAAAAGAGGTAAAAAATGGAAAACTAAAGCATTTCACGCGCGATTCCGTTTTTTTGAAAAATTTTAAACTTTTCGCACTTGTAAATCCATACACTGCATGTATACTTTTAGAGCACAGAAATCGTGGAAACGAAGCAGGGGCATGGCAGGGAGAAAAGAAAAATTATCTCGCGCGAATTACAATTCATAAAACCGCACGTTAGCTCGGCTGTGTACTCGTTTCACGGTTCTTTTCTTTTTAGCGCGCGTTAATCATGTAACGCCTGTCGAAGAATGCAAAATTGCGTACTAACGAACCTCAACAAATGGTTAAATGTCAACAATTCGACGCATCTTGCGTATCTCCTATTTCTTCGTTCGTTTCGTCGCGTTTAGAAAAATGAAAGACAAAAAAAAGAGGTAGGTAAGTAGAAAAAAGAAGTTGTGAGAAAAAAAAATCGCAAAAATTTACATTTAACGTTATAATAATAATAAAGGATAAATTATTCAACGATTTAATTTGATTTTTATATTTTTTTTCGAAAATAAATTTTTAAAAGCCCATTAAGAAGTCGCTCGTGCTTTTGATTTTTTCTACTTCTGCGTCGTGGAATGTGTTTTTTTTTTTCGCAATTTAGGTTTGTTTTTTCTTTCTTTTTTAAATTTTATTTTTGTTCGAGAAAAAACTTTACGAAATTGCTGCCGGCCTTTTGTATATCAAAGTTACAACTTAATTTAAAACCTATCCGAACTCTATCTGAGGTGAAATTTATTCGCGGTTGTACGGTTTTTTTATCCGGCAAAAACATATGTCTTGGGCACTATTTTCTTTTTACTTCCTTTCTTATACATTGTTCCGTTACGAGATTATTGCTATTGTACTGTTTAAATGAATCACATCCGAGAAGTTTATCGATTAAATTTTCATAAATGATTTACGAATTACGGGTAGAGGTCTGCGCCGACGGAAAAACAGCGGCGGCGGCGTAATGGGTAAAATTGGTCGGCGGCGGCGGCGTGAATCGGCGCGCCGGCGTGATCCACTACGCCGATGAAACAAGCCTTAAAGTATGCTGAAAAATGAAAACACTGAATTTTCTTCATTTAATGTTATGTGAGCCCTAAAAAGTGAATTTTTTGAGGATAAGAAATATTCTTCTAAAAACATTGATTTCTAATTTTTCTATAAAATACAGAAAAGTGACTAAAATCAATGAAAAAGACTAAAATTAACGAAAAAAGAGCCCAACGCCGACTCACGCCGCCGGAAAATCGTCGGCGGCGGCGGCCGGCGGCGCGTCATTATGAATTTTTTTCGGCGGCGGCGAGTCAGTCCCTCAGGAATTCATCGGCGGCGGCGGCGTGAGTCGGCGGCGCAGACCTCTAATTACGGGTGATCGAACAATCACCTATAGGTACCTACGTTTCAGAATTATTTTCATTCAATTGATAAAATTCCAATTCCAAATTCGATAAAATAGTATGAACATTGAAAAATACACGGAAAACTTGAAAATACTGTAGAAACTCGAAATTTATATTTACCTAAGTATATCGAGGTAAAATGACGGAGTATTCGCGTCAAATGTGCATTTTAAGCTGAAAACGACTATGAAGACACGAAAGACCAATATGACGTAAGAAAATGCATTATGTACGTGAACTTTTACTCAACACACTGCACAAAAATTTTAAATCAATTCCTAGTTGATTTATAAAAATTTTTCGGTCAAAATTCAAAATTGCATTGTTTGGCCACTCTAAGAGGTATCGAAAAAAATTAGCAAAAAATTTATTTACCTTCAATTTCATAGATTTTATAAAATTTGCAACACTGACTGATAAATTTTCATTGCTTCGGGTACTCCACAAGTTATAACCCTTCTCAAGTTTCAAAAATTATTTCTTTCGATGATTTTGGGTGATGAATGCGTAAAGAAAGAAATTCTAGCTCCAATGACAAAAAATTATCCATTAATAAGCAATTTTCTCATTTTCAACCGTCCGATGCAACTCTGAAAATGGACTTGCATTCTGACCTCAATGGCTTGCATCTGTATAGCCTACTTGGAATATTGAATGAATACTATCTTTACGACTTGAGTGATTTCTCCTCGAAGCCTCGAAACAGGTTGGGTAAGAAGGAGAAAAAATTCCAAGAATTTTTCATAGAATCTATAGAAGCGCTTCCCCCTCAGGGACACCCTTGAAACTTTTTTTTTTTGGATCACTCTTTCAACTCATGAAGAAAATTAACATGAAATTTGCTCAACATCCTTTGACTTTCTGTGTGAGTAGCAAAAAAATTGTGAGAAATTCAGAGTACCTCGAACAATGTGAGTTTCAATCAATTTTTCTCGTGAAATTGAATTCCTACGAAATTTAAAAAAATAAACGAATACTCGAACTCAGTGCCCTCAAATAAATACGCTTTAATAAAATTGCATAGGTATTTTGTTCGCTGTAAATAGTAGATACAATTATCCGTCTTCTACACACAGGAATTCATTCAGTGAATTTTTCTTGAACCTTAGATCTTTCGATTTTTATTAAAAGTTTTTCATGAGTTCCTCTTAATGAATAATTTAGTGAAAACCAGTATGATCAGCTCCAATAATTATAATTTTTCGTTTCGATAAGTAACATATCCAACTTTGAAGTCATCATCTCAGTTTATCACACCGCTTACTCTCACAAATTTATTGATCTCAAGTGTTATGCATCGACTTCTCCTTCATATGATAGCTCACATCAGAGATATTTAAAGCTTTTAACTTGTTCCACTGGCAGTCCATTTACAACGATTTTACCGTGTATTGGCTCTTTCCCCTCAAAGACCATCACTTTTGTTTTTGACGACGAGATTCTCATTCCGTATTTATCAGCTACTTTCTGAAGGTTGTGCATCGCTCTCTGCAAGTCATCTTCGTTGTCAGCAAAGACCACCTGATCATCAGCAAATAGCAGGGTATTGACATGGGTGTCATTGATGTGTAGCCCTTTTGGCTTGGTTTTCAGTCATTCTTTAATCATGTCGTCAAAGTAGATGTTGAACAGGCTACATGACATTGGGCATCCCTGTCTTACTCCTCTTCCTATCTTCTTTGCTTCCGACATGTTTCCAGATCTCACTCTTATTACATTATCCATGTATATTTCTTCAATTAAGCATACTATTTGTGAGTTCACTTCGATTTTCCTCAGGATTTCAAACAGCTTCTTCCTTCGTACTCGATCGTATGCCTTCTCCACATCAACAAAGCACATGTGGGTTTCTAGGTTACATTCTTGTCTCCTCTCCATCAGCAGCTTTGTTGCGTATACCCCATATATGCATGATCTTCCCTTTTGAAATCCATTTTGGCATTCCAATATTATTGGCTCCGCATGGCTCTCAATTCTTCTTGCTAGCATCTTTGCAAGTATTTTGTAAGCAGCATTAAGTAGGCTAATTCCACGGTAGTTTCCTGGGTCATTTCGGTCTCCTTTTTTGAAAATGGGTATTACAAATTGCAATACAGAAGTCTTTGAGTATGGTAGCACCTGATAGAATTTAATTGTAGAAAGCTAGCAGTCTCTTCTTAACAGTTACTGTGGCGTTCTTGAATAAGTCTGTTGGTAACTAGAATATTGTCATCAATATCTAAGTATATTTTCTAAAACCTGAGAAATTATTTGGAAAACAGTATTGCCAATTTTATGGCCACTATTGCTAATTTCAAAAAATTAAGAAGGATTCTGGAACCAAAAACTAATGTATGTATATCAAATTTTTTCAGTTTTTTGAAATTGGCTACACTCATCGATCAAAAAATTCTCACCTATGTTTTCTGAAATATTTTTCAGATACCATATCCTTCGATTTATGTAGTACATATACCTAGCATAATTAATGTGACAAATTTAACTTGAAATAAGCGATTCACAAATTTTAATACCAAGCTCAAAAGAACCTAAAATAAGTCTCGGCCTAGATCAATGCAGAATCTCAAATTCCGTCTTTTGGAAACGGACCATTTTCCTCAAAATCAGGTTAGACAGAGGCTAGAGCGAAAAAAACACATTTTTTTCAAAAAAAAGTACTCTTTTTGAGAACCTATATCTCCCCCCCAGAAGCACCTCTAAAATTGAAATTTTTTCTGAACGACATAGGTACTCAAAATGAATGTCTCCTCTTCCTTCGACTTTTCTTTTCATAATCCACTCTAATTTACACATTTCAAGCAAAGCTGATTTCATGAGCAACTATTTTTCAAGAATTTTGTCCGCCACTCTCTCTTTTTCAAAAAATCTAGGAAAAAATTCCGAAGTAAGTATAACCAATATTTTTCAACAATTTTTCGCTGTCTTACGTTCAATTTCAGAAAATCAACTTGCTCATTTCTTAGATAACAAACAAGTGCCAAAAAATAAACAGTATTTTTACTCTCGACTCGATCGTGTCAAACCTTCCAGCAATATTACCAAACTGATTCTCATTACATCGATGAAGATTCAACGCCATCTATGCACCTGTAGGTAATAGGTAAACGTATGCATTGAAATTTCAATTGAATTTTGTATCTGAATGAGAAGCTCGATACCTATCTTATTTTGAAACAAGTTTCATCCAACGATTGATTCAAGTTTGGATATTTTCACGTCTTCGGTACGTACTCGTATCTGTATCTACTCTGGGCAATTTGCTGTTATCGTCAGGTGCGTGAAAAGCCGAAATACAACGAGTTCAATTTCTCACAACGCTCTGTATATGATACTGATGCCCGGGTTATAGGTTATCACTTGGCGTTTTATATGTTTTAGCATAAAGTTTTTTATTTTCTTTGCATTTACTTATTACATAGGTTACGTTTATATGTAGAAACGATACGAAGCCCGAAGTGATACGGGCTCGCGCTGTAGAGTGTATCTTACATACGTGTGTATACGTACAACTTTAATATATCCTATACGTATATGTAGGATAACTTTTCGCGTAGGTACCGACAACGCGGAAAACTCATTTTCTTGTAGGAAAACGAGCTCGTGTTTGGAGTCGAGTAGCGCCGCTTATATGTAGATACACCTAAGCTAAGTCTAAAGTAATCGCGAACGTGAGAATTCTTACGCTATATAATTCATCGACGCGAAAATATTCTTTTAATACAAGCGGATTAATTGCGCGAATGAAAGGTGTAGGAAAATACAAAGAGGTGAAGAGGAAGAAATTGCACTGTAAAGTATTCTCATCGTCGCGTCGTCGTCGTATGCCTATAAACTGTCAACACGACGATATGTGTATAATTTTCCCAAGATAGAGGGGTTCTGGTTCGGTTCGGGGATCGGTAGCGTCTTTTCTTTGAATAATCCGCGCATTAGGATACACTCAGAGTCAATATTTTTTCATACGAAAACTCGCGAATTTCCTGCAAAATTTTCAATAAATCAGAAAACTTGAACCGTTCGGTGGCAAACTTTGGTCGTATGATAAAAACTTGTGTAATAAACTTTAAACAATATAAAGACTCGCATGTGCGTTATGAATGTGTGAGAAGCGGAGACACATCGTACACAAGGCCCTGTTTTCCATCTCTTTAGCCCCCTTCGCCCCAATGTGTACCCGCACATAAGTATAAGAATATAAGATGCAGGCGCTAGTATACTACTACACACGTGTTTTAAAACTTGGCGGCAAAATTTTGCTTTTCTAAGCGATTGTTGAATGTTAGACGCGGCGAATTTTCGGGGCGACGAAATATATAAAGTTTTGTTCAAAGCGCGAGAAAATTCCCCATTCCTAGCACGCATTATGCAGCTTATATATCCGCCAAGTTTTCTAACTTTTAATGTCGGCTATAATAATTAAGAAAAATTAACTCTTTGTCTTTGATTTTTCTCTTTAAAGTCCTCCTCTGTTTTTAAAGTCCGTCAATTTGTCTTCTATAATGGCAGTGATAATTTTATATACGTTATACTTTTGCATTCTATCTCGCATATAGTGAGTAATTCGCATTCTCGCGCTATGCTATGCCATTATTTTGGTACGTATGTGTATGTATACGTATAGGGGTTGCGTCGCGGTTGACGCGAATTTTCCCATTGTTATATGCGACGACCGAGTCGAAAAACATCCAAAAGTTACGCCAACTTCAAGGTTATTTACAGACAGACCTCGCTGTGTGTACGTTAACTTTACGTTTACACCCTTCCGTATCATCGCCCTCGATATCCATTCCATAATAGTGGCCGAATTCTGTTGCAGCTCGTCCTCGTAGTATATACGTTTGCGTATACCCATTATACGAGTAGTATACTATGCAATGCTTTTACTATCTCTATATGTACTATCTACCTACCGCATTTGTGTATTTGTATATCTGTATACCACGTTCGACAAAAGGTGTCTGTATGACCTGACCTTTGAACCGGCCGTTCATTTGTCATTCTATTCGGTCTCTATTTCCCTTCGATGCTTTATCTCTCCGACTGCCGAGTGAATTTATTCTGTTATCTAACATGCACGGTTGACGTATTTGTTCGTGTATCCTAGAGTCATTTTTTCATTTTTTTTTCGTTTTGCCATCGATGGACAATGGTAGGTAGGTTGGTTATCGAAGCACTGGAATACCTACATTATTCGACACTAACGAGAAAACTAAGAATCCTGTTTTTCTTTACACGAGAGCTTGGTGGTTAAGAGAGTAGGGCTGAGTTTCTTCAGTGTGCACTTCTATTCATTTCGAAGAGAGCAAAAGCCATCTCAAAATTCCGCTTGAAATCTCTGAAATGCATTACCCAAAAATTCCGATTTTGTGCTAAAGTTGACCGTAGGCATCACTTCTTATTTTTCCTTCGTCTTAAACCACCTTTCTTAAATGAGGGTGTAGGTGAGAAGTAAGAAGAAAATATGGAGATGCAGGACCATAGGTAATTGTGTACAAATAATTTCACAATAATTTTTAAAAAAAATGAAATTTCAGTATTTTGGGTTGTTCAAGACCTGAAGTACATACATACCAGAAACTGCAAAAATCTCATTTTTTTAAAAAAACTTGTGAGCTGCTTACATGGTTCTTCATAGTCTATACACTCATTTTATCAATACTTTTTTAAAATTTGATATACCGAGCAAGAATATCAAAGTATCAACAATACATTTTTCAAACGTATCAAAATTTTATATTTTGAAGTACCTATTTTTTGGCATTTTGGATTGGCGAGTCCTCATTTTCTGGCCATAAGACGTTGAGAAAATTGTCATTCTATGTCAAATCACTGAGCTTTTGAGCAGGACCAACTTGAAAACAACAACTGGTACACTTTTGTAACTTTCATACCACTTTGTGGGCCTACAGAAAAACTTTCTGGAGATATGAAAATCAGTATTGCCACCTTCTTGAGCGTCAAAAATTACCCCAAAAAATTGAAAAATTGTATTCCTTCATGACATCTATGCTCAAAAGTCCTGAAAAAGACCGGTAAATAATCGAGAACGTATGCTGTATCAAAGCACAACAGGATGTCCACTCATTTCTGGAAAGGATTTTCCCTGACTTTTCCAGGTTTTCCAGACCAATTTCTCCAATTTTCCAGATTCTTGAAAAATAATTACACATGCGATCAGTAGGGCGGTGGGTGTCAAATTTTTTCTAACATCATGAGCACCAAATATCGTTAATAGATCTACAGTTGAGCCCTTTTTTTCCAAGCATGACTGTATGCTCAATAGGGTGGCTCTTATTTAAATTTTATAGGAAATTTTTTTTGGTTTTTTAGTGGGAAAAATCAAGATTTTAATGTGCTGAACTTAATCGATGGTATCAAAATTTTTGAAAAGAGAGGCATTCTGTTGAAAGAACAAAAATTAAGTATATTAATAATTTGCATTCAAGCATAGACAGAACACCATTTTTCAAAAACTTTTTAAAATTTAATTCTTATTTGAACCCTCAAACATCTTTCATTTGAACTTGAAACGAATGATGAACTCGACAGAATACTGAACTGAACTGAATGCTAAACAAGATACTGAAATGAATACTGAAATTTTATTTTATTTTATGTATTTCAGTACTGAAATTTTATTTTTATTCTACTTCATGTTTTCATCCAGTCTTTCTGTCTTTCCATCCTTCCGCCGCATCCTAGTGAAAAAATACCAATGGTTTTTAAAATACCATAAGTTATCAATGGTCTATGGTGAACCACAAGTAACTATGAAGAAAATACCAAATGTTTGTTTTAAAACTATTGGTATTTTTTCACATGGGTGTGTTTTCTGTCTTTCCATCTGTCCGTCTTTTTGTATTTTTCGTCTTTTTCATCTTTTCATCTTTTTGTCTTTTTATCTTTCTATCTTTTCATCTTTCTGTCTTTTCTATCTTTCTATCTTTCTGTCCTTCATCTTTCCGTCCTTCCGTCCTTCCGTCCTTCCATCCTTCCGTCTTTCCATCTATTCGTCTTTTCGTCTTTTTGTCTTTTTGTCTTCTGGTCTTTTGGTCTGTTGGTCTTTTTGATGTTGAATGGCCCAAGAGAAGCGAGGGCAAAAGCTCGAGAAAATTTACAGCTCGAAAAAAAGGGACGACTTCATAAAGAAATATATTTTTTAATGTCAACATTACATACTCAAAAATCAATAGTTTTTTGAAATTCCAGGGCTTAAACATTTTTTCTAAAAAAGTGACTTCAGTAACCTAAAACGCTCAAAAAAGTAACTAAAAAAGTAACAAAACATAGACAAAACATTTTTAATGCAAAAAAAAATTATGAAAAAAACAGAAATTTGTTTTTAATTAAAATCTAAAAATGAAACTCAATGGAAACTTGTTTAATTTCAGCATAAAGCAGGACATTTTGACAATTCCTTTTTCCAATTTTTGCTGAAAAAGTCGAACTACAAAATATTTGGCAACTTTTTAATTGAAAAAAAGTGATTTTTTTTTGGTAATTTTAGACCAAAAATTGAAAATGTTTGCGATTTTTGGCAATGAATACAAGACTTTTGACAATTTCAACAAAAGAAAATTTTTTAGATATTTCGGGTGAAAAAACGACACATTAGAACTATTATTGGAAAAGAGTGGGAGTTTTTGGATGCAAAAATCAACACAATTCTTAGCATCTTTTTCACAAAAAAAAAAAATCTTGACAATTTAGGCTAAAAGTGAGACGTTTTGGTATTTTTGACAGAAAAGCAGACTTCCACAATAATTTCAGTAAAAGATAGATATTCTCAACCATTTTTATCAAAAAAGCAAAACATTTTAGCGCTAAAGAGCGAGATTTATTAATGATAGACTACTCATAACTCATAAGTTGATAAAATGCAACACTTCAACAATTTTTGCAAAAAACAAGACTTTGTGGGAATTTAGCAATTTATGACAAAACCGACCAGCGAAAAAATTGCCTGAGCAAAGTGAAGGTGAATTCATTAGTCTGTACATTTGAAAGCACTAAAGGTTGAACTAATTCTCTGTGTTCGTGGTAGAATAAATTAATCAGACTAGAATCATACAACCAGCCAATAATTACAAAACAACAACCATGTTCGCGATTAAGTCAAATGAACATCAAACATAGGTATGTACAATTATTATGACACAACCAAAACAGGGCTCAAGAGGTGATCAGCCTAGTGAGTACCTACTCTGACTTTTGCTTGATGTTAGATTACCTAAGTCGATGAGGACATACACAAGTCCAACAACGTGAACAAAGTTGATCAGTTGAAGCTAACTAGTGCAGTGACGAGAGCTTTTCTCAGTATTATACAAGGAGCCTCGTACTTCGAGTGCATAGTTAGACATAATACGTATAAGTACTGAGGGGATTCATCACATAAACACAGACAGAGATCGTACTAGAAGCAACACGTAAATGATATGTATAAGGCATGATGCTACCTCACAATCCCCAAAAATTATACCTACTTTTACAAAAAAAAAAAAAAAAAAAACATTGCCAAAAACACAAGTTTTTGACTTTTTTAAATCTGTTTGGAGGGGAGGAGGTGATAGCGAAGTTCCTTGGCTTGCATTCACTCTTGAATCCAGCTCTCCAAGGGGCTCATATTCGTTATTTATACCTTATTGACACTTGATAATTAATTTGAATATCGTTTTTGAAATTCATTTTCAATTCCAACGACTCTCACTGATTTTCCAAATTAATATACCTAAATGAAGAAATGTTACATTGTCATGTTACTTTCATTTTCTCCTTTACTATAAAGACTATGAAACGGAAACTGAAAACGCACAATTTAAACAATATGTAACCTTAATTTCGCCTACTCACGCGAATCCACCTGTTTTACTCGTACATTCCACATTGGGTAGTAAGTAAACAAAGCCAGATTTGAGATTCCTGTAACACAATCGACTCCGGTACACCTGGCGTATTGAAAAACAACCCCTTGACGATTCAGGAAGTTTCTTGAAAAAGTATTTTTACGAGCCATCTCTCCAAAGGTCGTACTGCAGTCAACTAGGGAGGAGGTATTGTTTGAAAAACTAATGGAAATAAAATTACGGACGAAATTACTCACAAAGGTAATAAATAGAGCGCGGGGAGTGTTATACGTATAAAAGTGTACAAAAAGCCGAGTTTCGCCTTTTATGCGCTAATACGACCAGAATGGGGAGGACGAGAGCGACGAGTAAATACGAGAATTTCGAATTAACGACGGATTATACCGCGTTCGTGAACCTCGAAACTTGGCAAATTTACTATACACTTCCTTTAAAATAATGAACAAACGATGAATCACGCCGGGTTAAAAATAAAGGTGAAACTTTACAAAGCTCTCGTAATCCACCAAGTTAGACCACATTCAACGGTGTGCATACGGTTCATTAAAAATTAGCAAAGAGAACTCATCCCGCGATTAAATACCCAGTATAGCGGTGAAAATGCAACCGTGTGCTTTCATAACCGGGCTAACGCTGCTGATAAATTAGTAATACGAAAATATTATGATACGACGGAATCCATTTCGTTGCGGCGTTAGCCTATCTATCGTCTCTCCTTTCGTCAAGAGTTAAATATCGTGTAAAAAAAATCTCATCGCAGGTTCGAGTTTATCGTCGTACCCAAATGACAAGATCTCCTTTCTCGCTTCTGTACGGTACGTTCTTTGTGCCAACAGTCGAATTTCTTTTTCGAAATTTTAGATGATAAATACAACGTGGGGTAATTTTTCAAAGTGTTTCGTTTCCATTTAGTAAATTTGTTGCTTGATCTTGTTTTAAAAAGCCCCCTTAATCAAAAGCCTCCATAATGTTTCTAGATTACACGTAGGAAAAAAAAAGCGAGTCGACTTGGTAAAAGCTAAACGAGAGCTTCTTAATTAAAGCTCAAACTTTTTGGAAAGAGATTGGTGCGATGGTGATACCTGCTACAACGTTCAGTTTTGTACGTGACATTAACAGCATTGTATTTTTCTACACAAAATGTACAAAGAATTAACACAGCTTGTTTGAGAGTAAAAAGCGCACTTTTTCCGCTTCAGCTCTCATTCCTGCATATACACCAGCTCGCAGTCTCTTAGAGGCATTCTCCTTCCATTTTCTCTTTTTTTTTACTCGTCTTTTTCTCGTAGGATACGTACATTTCTATCATTAAGTCGAATCGCACGTGGCGTATAAGTTCCATAGGTACATGGAATTTTGTCTACGAGGTTATACAGGGTGTTTCACAAGAATCCATAGTATGTATGTATTACTTTAATTCATACTTTCATGAAATTACTCCAAACTTTAATTTTAACACTGATTAAGTTATTTTTTAATTTTTTTTCCAGTTCAAAATGTTTATTTATTTTTTTTTGGTTCCCAGGACACACAAGGTGCCGGGGGTTTTTTCAAATAAACATATTTATTTACATCTTAAATCTAAGACTAAATCTAAAAAAAATGTATTATCTCAATTTATCCCTAATCCTAGATCTAAGATGCGGGGGGGAGGGGGAGGGGGAAAGAAGGGTTGTCCACCACGACCCATACCCTAGGCGGTTGCCAAGGACCCAATCACCCTACCAGGCTTCGTTATTCACGCATGCCTATCAGGTATTCGGAGTCCCCCAACCCATCTTGGGAAAAGGATTCTAGGGAGCAAAATTCTGTGCCTAGGGGGGAGGGGGTCAACAAGTGTTGGTCTCCCCTTTGCATTACATGAATTTCGGATATGGAGGGGGGGCATTTGCGAGGAAGCTGGTGCACTTCCTAAGGGCTTCACACCAGCCTCTCACATTGGACCTAAGAGTTCAATACTAGATATGGCTAATTATTATTGGCTGAAAAATGTAGGAAAATAGGTACGATTAGTTAACTTGGTCTACTTTGCAAATATGTACAGCATTATAATACAAAAAAGAAATTAAGTATAATACAAGAATGAAGCCCACACTAAATTAGTGTAAGTTTATGGTTTTGAGAAAAATATATTTAGGGCATGCATAGGTTTTGAAAAATCTAACTATAGTTATTTACAGCTTGAGGTAGCGCATTTTAATGGGTTATTTACAGGGCTTCTACTGGTCGATGTTTGGTTGATAGCTCAGGATTGAAGCTGTTACTCCTTCAGGGTGCATACTCTGACAGTAACTGGGTGGTCCCTGAAGCATTCGATGATGGATTATTTCACTGTTGGCCACTTCAGTTTATCCAGACCACACCCTAGTCGTGTACTTCTATCTTTTTGATCTTGAGTTGGTCGCATTTGGCAGCAAGTGCCTTCATTGTTGTTACAAAGTCGTTGATTGACAGCTTATCATTGTACTGTTCTTTGGTGATGGCATAGAGTATGTAATTTCCACCTTTTTTGAGCTCAACTACTTCACCAACCTTAGCACCCCTTGACTTCAGAGAGTCCTGGTTGCCGAAGGCTTGTTTAAATAGGAGCGCAATGCCCTTGGACATCCTGAAATCTCTGCTTACACAATGGGCCAGGGCAAACTGTGGGTATTGTCTAAACAGATCGTCCTCTTAATTCCTCCAGGGTGAAGATCCCATTTGATTTGGTCTCTATCTTTCCCCAGTTGGAGTGTTGGATTTTCTTTTCTAGTTCCTTCTCAGCTTGTTTGAGAATTTTCTCCACCCCAGCCGGGGTTGTTTGGCCCATCTGAAGGTAATCGATGTATGGCAGTAGATAATCCACATCAGCCGGCCCAACTAGGCGGTAGAATCTCTCTTTTATCTCTCTTAGTACAAGGTACTGCATTGTGGGTTGGATTGATAACTCAAAAACAACTTAGGTGTGAGCTTATTTGCCGATACTACAGCTCGAAGGAGCAAAATGGGGTACTTATGCATTCAGTGCTGATTTTTTCAAGATTCGAAAACTCCTCAAATGCTACGAACAGGTTACAAGTATCGTGTTTCAGAACTTTCAAACAAGCACAAAAAATCCTTTATATTTCCCAACATCATGATTGAAAGCTCCACAGCGCTGGAAAATATCAACAAACAGCTCACCTCGCTTTCTGGAGCAATTTCAAGTTGCTGGAGAAAATTCAACTTTTGCCGGAGGCTCCAGATCGGTCCGAAAATGGTGTCAATCGATTAAGTGTAAAACTACAAAAAGCACTGATTCGTGAAATCTGGAATTTATTCAACTTCAAACTTCAATATTATTGATAACTTTATCGTGGGATTTCGGAGGAGGGGGAAGGGAAGCACTAAAATATAAAATATCATCCGAAATTTTTTTTTTAATTTCAAAAATATATCTAGCTCTGAAACTGAAGTCTTCGAGTAATCACTTACGAAACACCCAGTAAGATGTAGCAACATACGTATCTCTCCTCACAGGTTAATGAAATTTACAAAACGGCTGCTAACGTTTGAATTAAAATTTTCTATATGTACCTACCAGCGTCAAAGAATATAGAAAACGTAAACCCAGGTATGTTTCTTTTCAGTTTTGTTAAATGGTTTTTAATTTAATGCGCTGTACGAAAATATAGCAGCACGAATGCACGACATTTAGTCGGAGACGCTTTTAATGTCGACTTTGAGACCTAGACGACGGAAATTTGTATTTACCTGCGTTTTTCTATACAACAACGTAGGTAAGGTATACAGTAACCAGTAACGAGAAATAGAGTGGTAAAAATACGTAGAGCGTTTTTCCGAATTAGAACGATTTTGGAAAAATAGCGTCGAATGAAAGCATTTCGCCTCTTTTCCATTAAGTTTCATTTCTAAAACATTTCATCCGAGGTAAAAATTACATTTCACGTTGGGTGGCGTCGCCAACGAGCACCGTGCGATCTTCGCTACATCCACGAACCTTTTAACTTTGCGAAATTTACACATTGCTTTCTCCGAAATGTCTACGTAATTATTTCACTTAATATACGCGAAAGTTTATACGCAGAAATCATTTTAATGATGACGAGAGCCCGTATCCGTGCTTCTTTTTTCCCCTTTCATCGTGACGACGACGTGTTATCTCTCTTTTTGAAGCTATACCTCGATAGGTATTCGAAACATGGCGTTCATGACAGTGCTTTACAAAAGCACCACCATTTCACCTATTCAAATGTTAAACTCGAATTCGAGTCATCTCTCGCTTCTTGCTTTTCGTGCTGCCTAGTTATACGTACGTACGTTTGACTGCTGGTGTACTTTCATCGATAAATATCGCCATTTTCGATTTCTCTTACAGTTACGACCGTATATTAGGCCAAATGAACACGTCAACCAAATTGACTCCGATGAAAGCACCCCACCACCATTTGCGAAACCCCCTCGTAAACTTATACGTCCGTACGCAGGACGTTTATGTACATATATGCATACGGGTCGACGAGCGACGCCGTAAATACATGCTAGTTATGCAATTTTATTAACATATTCTATTTTTACGAGTGAAAAAAAATATTAGAAACATTTTTTACGCCGTTGAGAGCGATATAATACGCATCGAAGTGATCGCCTTACCACTCATTATTCAAAAGTACGAGGCAATTTTTCAGATGAGTAAAATTTTTACGAGTACATTCGGTAAGCATTTTTTTAGCGCTATAAAACCTATACTTGGTAACGTGCAACCCTATGTAGTCTGATCACAAAAATGTCGCTCATTTCATATACCTCTACCCACTCATTCGAGGGACGATAGTCGACAGCATTACTTGAAGATGTGTATTACTTGTAGAGGCCTCGTAAAAAAGATCTTAGTCGGAAAATATAAGATCCCGGCTATCAAAATTATTTCGGTTCCATGAGCATAAAATAAAAAAATTCAAAATTTTACCACATTGCGACTGTTCCTGGCAATGGGTTTTTAAAATTTAAATTTTTTGGGCATGAAATTTATGTTTTGATCACTTTGGAACTTTGCCAGATAGCTCTTGAAGGCATAGAAGAGTTTTTTGAAGATGCGGTGAAAATCTGTGTTGCCACATTTATGAAATTTGAAAATTAGTGAAAAAAGTTTAAAACTGATGTTTCTCCATGGCATCCGCACTCAAAAATTTGGAAAAATTACCACAGGTACGTCAACAACGTTTTATGTTGATGAAGGTAACCTGCAAAAAAATAAAGCGACGTTTTTTCATACTCTCGATTTGAAAAATTCCAAAAATTACCAAAAAAATACAATTTTTTTCCTCAAAAGGCCAAAATTGTACAAAGTAACATAATTATTTTTAGTTTCATCCATTTTTAAACCACATTCAAAGGGAAAAGTTTTATGATTTGCTATCAATTTTCAAAATGTAGTAGAAAGACGTAGGTAGACAATATTTTTACATACTTTTCTGGATCGGTGATTTTGTCAGAAAATTAACGATTTTGCCGACAAATTCCGAATTTTCGCCAGGTTTTGTATTGAAATCTGGATAAAATTTCAGACATTCTTCCAAATTTCCAACTACATATTTCAATATCAAAAATTGGGAAAATCATGGATACAGATACAGATTTGGTTTCAAAAGTTGGGAAAGTGGTTAATCTATTAAGAGTGATTGCCCTGATAAATAAACTTCTATGATTGTAAAAAATTGAATTTTTAAAATATTGTTGGCATTCTTGTATTTTCCCAACTTTCTTGAATTTCTCACATTTCCCAGCTTTTCCCAACCTTCGCGGAACACTGGGGGCGGAAATTTAATTTTGAACAATTGTACCGATTACGAATTTTTTGTTACTTATTGTCTATGTTTCATCAACCATGTAAAAATTGTAACCGTGACTTTTTGAGTTTTTGGACATTTTGAGGCGCAAAGATTGCTCGAAGTCGAAACTCAATTTTGCAAAAAAACTTATGTTTGAAAAATTTTCACGTACAGTCCATTAGATGGGTCGGAAAAAGAGGGAGGGGGTGGGTCCTCAAGGAGGGGGGAGAGGGTGATCCTGATATAGCTCATTTGAAAGGAAATTTCATTTCGAACACTTACAGCGTTCAAGCTTTTCATTTTTTTCGATATTTTCCCACAAAAATATGAAAAACGTGATTTTGACTTTTCTTAGAAATGAGTTTTGTGTTTTGGAGGGGTAAGGGTTGCTCCAAACTGAATTTTGCTAATAAATAAAATTGTAGAAAATACATCAAGGAACAACTTTTGTTCGAAAAATTTTTTCGTACAGCACATAGATAAGGAGATAGAGCGATTTTTAAGTTAGGGTGGTGGATCCTCGGAAAGGGCGGAGGGGGAAAATAGGCATACAAGCTAAATTTATTCATTCATAGGTGTAGAACAATAATCAATCATAAAATCGCTTTCAACATTCCAATTGAGCGGATCGCCTTTTTTCGGGCAATTGAGACCCTATATGGTTAGTGATATTTCTAAAAAAAAATGTTGGTTAAGGTTAATTTTTTTTCAGTTAATTTGCAGTTACGGTTAATGATTAAATTTTATTTTTTTGGAATTGCCCACAGATATACAAAATTTTTTCATTTATGTATTAGCAATTTGATTGGTTCTTACAGGATCTTGCAGCTTTATTGTTATTGGCAACATACCATGATATGGAAAGCTTACATTTTTGTTTTATGATACCAGTAAAAGAAAATTCTCAACCTAACTTTTGTTTACTTTTGTTCTATGATAGCAAATTTTACTTAGGACTTGAGAAAATCTCATAGTTGAGTCAAGTATAAGTTGTGTTCTGTGATATGGCCCTGAAAACTTAGGAACTTATTGAATAACATACCTAGGACACAGTTTTGAATTATGTCCCATGAAATTTGAATCATTATGTTAAGAATTATTATTACTGTTTAACAATATTAAATACAAATGATAATTACTTTTTTTGAAAGTTGGTCATATGTGCAATTTGTATATTGCGATGATGTCCCTACGGGTGTCTGGTAAACGTGATTCTTGAAAAAAGAAATTGAGATACCAAAAATCATTTTTTTTTTTTTTACTGTTAATCGAGTAATGTGGCTCGCGGGATGGAATTTTGAAATACAGACCTTGAGTCCATATTAGGCACTTTTACCTCAAAGCTATCAAAAAATTTTGTGACGAGAAAAATTAAACCTTTATAAATTGAACATTCTAGCAAATTTTTCAAAACATTGTACAGCAAAATACTTCTTCATTCATTCAAACAGATGACACAGTGTCGAAGCCATCTCCAGCAAACGAAATGAAATTGAATCAAATCAAATCAAACCAAACCTGCACCCTTGAGCTCTGTGAAAACAGCACAGCTAAAATCTTTTGGCAGCTGGAACCTTTAACGCACCCTTGCTACGTGAAACTACACCAACAAATCCCAAAGAAACGCGTAAACTGGGAAGAAGAATATTTTGGTAAAATGATATTCAAATCGTACCCACTTCCTTGATCAGTTTACGGTATGCAATTTTATTAACATTTCGCCGTAAATCTAATACGATAGGCAATTTACATAACGTCGAATACGCGGCTGGCTGACTGCGGCTGCGGCTGTGGCTGTGTGGCTGGTTGAATGAGTTATGTATAACTATGGGGATTAGTCGAACAAGGGTATTTGTAGAATTACTATATAATTTCTTTACGTAATATGAATATTGATAAGCGATTTTGTATTAACCGCTGCACCATTAGTAAAAAGGATGCGATGAATTTCCGGTACGAATACGTCGAGTTTTGGTGAACGTGGCGATGGCGGTGCATGGCTGGATGGCGTGGGTGTAATTAATTTGATTTCGCATGTTAGTTTTGAAAATGTGTTTGAAAGATCGTTACGTTAAGGTCGCAAGAACATCCTTAGGGTGAATTTTGAATTTGATAAGCCTGGGTTTTGAATTTACGTATCTTTGACGTTGCGTGTGGTGTGTGTATAGAGAAGGCTCGAAGGTATGCGCGGATTTTAGATTCGTTTTTCTTGTCGTTATACTTATTATTTCCACCGAGGTAAATTTAGTAGCGGAAAAAAATTCATTTCGCGAGATACCAACTCAACCTGAAGAGCAATTTTCGCTAAGAAAGATAGGTATAGCTAGCTAAACAAGGAAATATTTAGCTGAAATACTCGTTGTTCAATTCATTTTGGACTTTGATTAGTGTCTGCGTTATTTGTAAATCGCCTAATGGTGAGCCGCAATTGAAATAAGGTTTTACGCTTGATGGTTTATATAAAAGGCTTCTCACGTGGGAAAATTTAAACTCTTCGCTAATGCCTGGGTGATTTTCTTTGGGGAATTGTTAACATTAGAAGTATAAGGTCCCTTCGAAGCAGTGTTCTTTTGTAGTATTAGACCATTCCGATGGGATTGATGGTTTCTCTTTTAATGTTGTATGATTATATAGGTATTCCCCTTTCTCTATTTACCCGGGCCATTCTTTTGCGACTTCTCAAAAACGAATAGGTACCAACCCAGCGACCCATTTAACTGGTGCAGATTACATCGCGCAGCAATAAAATGTACGCGTTTTCCTTTCGACTAAATTATTCGTCATTTTTACCTTCTCTTTTTAGTATTAAGATTTCTAAAAGACTTTCCCAACGAGCGGCTTTTTTCCTTATGGAAGTTTTTTGGCGAGATTACCGAGATTTTGTAAATTACATTTACCCTAATTTCGGCAGCAGCGAGTCGACTTAATAACCACGTCCGGCTTTACCGGAGTTTTAGCCGAGCTGCGAACGCCAACGCGAACGGTTCCATTATCGAGGAAAACAGTGCTGATTTTAATTCCTCATCGTAGCGGATAATTTTTCGCTTTGGTACAGATTTCGAATTTGACATTCGTCAAAATAGAGTATTATCTAACTGTCGAGTATTGAAAACTTGTCATTTGGTTTAATGAATATTTTAATGGTACGATATGAATGACAACACGAGTTGTATAGGTAGGTACATATTTGATTTTACTCGTATTTCAACGAAAATTACACCTATATAGCGAGTTTGACTGAAAATCCACGTTGATTGTATAGAGAAGTGGAAAACTATTACCTGTTTGATTGAATACTCGAAAATGTAGGTACATAGTTGGACCGACGGATTTGAAAGGTCGACATTTGAAGGCGTTAACGCGTGCTATAAGCGTACCTAACAACAGGGTGTCGATTTGTTTTAAGTTAGATTCGCATTCGTCGAAATTTGCTACGAGGAAATGCCGCTTCGAATGGTGAATTAATTTAAATGCCGCATCAACGTAGAAACGTCCCTTCGAATTATGACAATTACTTTCCAAAGCCGAATGATGAAGATTTTCGTAGGTTTTGGTAGAGTATAAAAAAACGAGTTGCTTATTTACATGTTGTTTTTTTTACAGAAGAAGAATGTAACAACAATCTACCTACGGTTCTGTGATTTTTTTTTTCAAGCCTCTTTTAAATTTTTTTAGGAAAAAAGTAACTACCAAAAAAAATTTTACATGAGAAATTTTATTGAAGAAGAAACAAGCTAGGCCTATATAGGTAGGTATGTACAGTCAATCAACATTGACAAGATCACCAAAAAAAAAAAATGTCATTATAGCTTTCCAATTTTTGAAATTTGATGGGCGTAAAATCTTGAAAAATGTCATAAAAATTTTCTTTGAACATTTGAAAAGAGAAATACATTTTTAATGTGTTGACCTTGAATGTTTTTTGTTTTTTTTTTTCTTAGATAAATGCAACTTTGCTATAGGTGGATCACATTTACCTACTCGCTTGAAAACCATATCAATCGAAAGTAGAAAAAATCGCTTATATACGAGTACTTATGTATTGAACAACTTACAAGTACATATTTTTGAAAAATAAATTAAAATTTACAAACGAAACTTCTTTTTGAAAATTGAAATTTTTTTGGCCAAAAAAGTTCAAAAGTAGCCATTTGAAAAATACATAGTCAAATTTCAATAAATCGACCTAGAAAGCTGAGTTTTGGTAAAATATCTACCCTATTTTCGATCCACTGAATTCGATTGAAAATGGTTTCATCTCGTATTTAAGCAACTGGAGGCTCCAGAACTTCCCAGAACGGTTCGAAACAGTTTTCAATTGAATTCGAGGCGCTCAAAAATAGTGTGTATAGCAAAATTCAGCTTTGTAAGTCAATTTGGTAAATTAATTTCGTTCTTTTACTCTCAATTTAGAAAATCGTGCCAAAATAACTTACTCGTGAAAATTCGTCAAGGATCTCTAGAAATTCTATTCGAATACCTACCTGTGAAAAATGTTCACGATTCTGTGAAGATCCAAATTTAAATTCAGACTTTTTCAAATTATTTGAGAATCCATTTCAAAATAAAATCCAACAAACGATGTAGGTGCCAATAGATCTCCGTAAATTTCATTCAGTTTTCAAAATTTCTTCAGACATCTCAAAACGTTATAAATAATAAATAAAAATACACACATATTATTAATGTTTCCAAGGGTATCTGAAAAATTATACAAAAATGTAACCCCTTGAAAACTGCTTAGAAATCGCATTAAATTCAGAAGATTCACACAATACCACCAAAACCTCATTCAAATCGAAAAATATTTTTTAAAAAACTACATAATATCAGGAGTCAAAATTGTTCAGAAATTCATTCAAAATCAGCGTAATTTGTTGAAAACTGTTTCGAGATCAATTCAGTCTCGGAAAATCCTGCAAAAAATTTCATGAAGTGAGTAATCTACGAGTATGTATCTGAGAATCGTCTCGAAATCTATTCAAAATTATAATACTATCTCCAATTTTTTTGAAATGCCTGCATACTAGCAGAACCATCGAGAGGGGGGAGTGAAAGGGACAGTTTGCCCCGTGCCCGCGCTTTCTGGAGGGCCAACCTGTTTTTTTACTTCTCAAAATACAAATTTTCGCAAGCTTTTGACTTTGCTTCGCTGATGCTTGTTTTCTTTTTTTTTTCAAAATTTAAATTAAAAAAAAATACATAGATCCCCAAAAATCCAAAACAGAAAATGAAAATTTTTTGAAGTCCAATGGATGTGGTGTCAATTGGCAAAATTGGTATTTAGGTGCAGTATTTGTTGATCCAACTGCCAGACATTTTCTGTATGCAGATGACCTAGCAGCAACTGCTCAGGGGGATACATACATAGAGGTACAAGGAATGTTGCAGGAAACCCTGAATTAACTAGAGACTTACTATGTGGATAATGCCCTCAGACCAAATTCATCCAAAAGTCAAGTGTGTAGCTTCCACCTGAAGAATGCAAAGGCAAAGTGCACATTGAAGCTGGTACGGGGAGGAGTGCAGCTGGAGAATTGTGAAAATCCCAAGTACCTAGGAATCACGCTAGATGGAACCCTCACTTATAAGAGACATTTTGAGAACACCGAAATGATGGTGGAAGCAAGAAACAACCTAATGCAGAAACTGGTATCAACAAGATGGGGAGCAAATCTAAAGATACTGAGGACAACAGCCATGACACTGTGCTACTCTACAGCAGAGTAGGGATGCGCTGCCTGAGGCCAATCAGCACACACTAAGAAGATCGACATAGCTCTCAACAACACCATGAGAATTGTGTCTGGTTGCCTCCAACCAACCAGTGTTAAATACCTACCAAGAATATGTGGCATTGCGCCCACTGACTTTTTAGATATGGACTGCTAGCGGCCCATAAGCTTAACATACGGCTATTGTCTTAAACATAGTAAATCAAGGGTTGCAATCTGCGCATGCGCCAGCTCTGTTGTGACGTTATACCACCCAGATACCATTACACGGAGGTGCGGGAGGTGTAACATTGTCACGTGGTACAACGTCATTTTTCAGATTCTGGCATGTGCAGAAGCCAAACCTCGACTAACTGATGAACTATGTTCAAGACCATTGGCTTATGTACCGCTAGCAGTCCATATCTAAAAGGTCAATGATTGTGCCTCCTGGGATACGACGGTGTGTGGCAGCAGATCCCTCACGGAAAAATACTACTAGTATTTGCAAAAACTACTAGTATACTTGTAATTCACTAGTAGTATTTCAAAAATACTACTAGTAAAATTTCAAAAATACTACTAGTAAATTACTTCACTTGTAGTATTTGGCAAAAACTACTAGTTTAAATTCATGTTCACTAGTAGTATTTTAGAAGTACTAGTAGTAAGTGAAATCACTTTTATTTTACTAGTAGTATTTCGCAAAAACTACAAGTGTAAATTTATGTTCACTAGTAGTATTTTGGAAGTACTAGTAGTAAGTGAAATCACTTTTATTTCACTAGTAGAATTCTGCAAAAACTACAAATTCAAATTTACTAGTAGTTATTAGAAGTACTAATAGTATTCAAAAAACCAACTAGTTTTCTGGGAGCAAAAATTTGTCAATTTTGTTTGAAAAGCCAAAAAACCACAAGTCAAAAAATTATAAATGTGGAAACACTGTACCTATTGAAATTTTTTTTTATTATTATTCTATCACATAATAGATAACTACCTATTTACTGAACTTTTTAAAAATTGTTATTCAAGTCACCCCTTTTTAAAATTTCAAATGTCTTCGATCTTTCTTTTTTTCTTTTTTTTGATTTGGACAGGTCTGATTTTTTTGATGATACTAGGTATAGCTTTTACTTTTTAAATATGTACCTACTTATTACAAAAATTTCAATTGTGGTCCTGTCAGAATTATCTAGTTATGGGTAAATGATTGAAATCAATCTGAAAATTGATTACAACTTCATTTCTGGGAGCTCAATAAATACCAAAAAAAAAATGAATAAATAAATAAATAAACAAATAAGTAGATAAAAAAAAATTTCGAGGCACCAGCCCCCTCCGAGGGGGGAGGGGAGAGAAGAGGACCGGAAAAAAGTTCATTTTTAAAAATAAAACTCAAATTCCAGTTGAAAAATGAAAAAAAAATTTTCGAGGCACCAGCCCCCTCCGAGAGGGGAAGGGAGGGGAGATGAACGGGGGAAAAAATGAGTACTTAATAGAAAAAAAATCGCTTTGCCAATTGTTATTTAAAAATTTTTTCATAATCAAGTATGAAATTAGTTACAATCAAAGTTTGGGTAATCATGAGTAAAATATTATTAATTTATTAGCCTATGCACTAAATTTGAAAAAAATTGAAAAAATTCATTTTAAAAAATGAAAAACATTAATAAATCATCGTTCTTGTTTATTCCTGTTCAAATACATTGCAAAAAAATTTTAAAAATTGAAAAAAAATTTTTTGATCAAACTTAATATTTTACTTCAAACCCCTTGTAGTCAACCACGAGTGGTGGCGTGCTCCTCTAATCCTTGAAATAAACTACTAGTATGATATGATGATACTACTAGTGATAATACTAGTAGTACATGTATGTACTAGTAGTAATTTTTACTAGTATGTATTTTCGTATTACTAGTTTTCTACTACTAGTTGGAAACTACTAGTACTACTAGTGGTTTAACTAGTAGTAGAAAACTAGTAATACGAAAATACATACTAGTGAAAAAAAAACTAGTAGTATTTTTCTGTGAGGGATGTAGAGAGGACAAAAAAGGAACAAGACCCCTGTCATGTTATGTTCAACCAGAAAGAGATGACCCCAAGGCTGAGGTCCAGGAGGAGTTTTATGAAAGAGAAGCATGTGATGAAAGTAGACCCAGTCGAGGGGAGAGAGAAAATATGGTCGGATCTGGAGAAGGCCACATGTAATAAGAACTTGGCAAGTGGACACGAATTGCCATATGCAGAGTGGCTCACACTGAACCGGATCGGAGCTGGATGCGCCCGGATGGCAGTTAACTTTACTAGATGGGGGATCCAGGATGATGTGAAGTGTCTGGATTGCGGACAAAGACAGAATGACGACCACCTCCACGTATGTGGCACAGGCACTGCATACACTAGAGAGGAGCTGTGGGGAGAAATGAACAACCACACTTAAGACCTGGTGCAGAGATGGAAGGGGAGAGTTTAAGGTAATCCGAATGTCCCGGACACGAGAAGAAGAAAAAGAAGTCAGAAAATTTCCCGTCGGACTCCCTCCTCCCTCTTCCTCTATAAAAAACCTGAACACAGTTTCGTCAATACCACATTGGCTCTCGATGGCCTTACATATGTACTAGTAAGAACCAGAAACCACTCCTAAAATTGACGTTAGTATTCCAGTGTTTTCTAGAACCATCCTAAAGTACATTTCAGGATCGAGAATTCCTACAAAAATTTTACAATAATATTATGTATAAGGTACTCCCCTTGAGACGAAATTATCTACCTACCAAACTGTGAGGTGAGTTTCTATCAGAAACAACACAAATCTAACTAGTAGGTAAATACAATCAAACATCATTTCATTCAAAAATAAAATAATTAGGTACCTATTCTAAAATCATATTCTCTAGTCTCTACTCAACACATTACACACATTGTTAATCCCCATCCCCATCGAATACTTTTTTCCTCACTTGCTCATTACGCGAACAATCTACATCCGCGTATATTCGACTAATTCAACTTCAACAGGTGAACGTATATAGCACCATCCAAGTACTCACTAGCGTACTTTTTACCATTATATAGCAAAACAACTCTGGTAATTTCACCATCCATCAAAACTAAAGTAACCTACAATGGAACAAATAACAAGACGACGAAAAAAAGAACTACCACGTAAGTGCCGAAAGTTCTCTCTCTTTGTGCAAATTGTACGTACAACTGCAGCACTACATCCTTCGAACGAAGCTTCGCCATACATTACCTCACATACACAATTACATATTCCCAAATGCCTTCACGTTTGCGACTTGAAATTTGCACTACAATTTAGCAGCAACGATAAAGTACCTCGGCGAAAAGGCAACCCACCGTTACACTTCTACCGCAATATAATGATTTTATTTCACAAATAAAATTAACAACGAGGAAGCTCTCGCAAGACTCAGACATCCTTCTGAAACTCTTCCTTTTTCTCTCGTCGTCGTCTTTCGCGTATTCCTACGAGAATAACAACTTATAAAAGCACGAAAATTATCGTTTTATTATCTTCTTATATACAGACAGTATACGAGTAAAACGTATCATAATACACGAGAACAGCCTATACCATTACCACAACATAACAAAGGACACCAGTAAGACGTATAGGAGTATATTAAGTATACCGGGCAATAATACATATAACAATTCGGCATATTATATTATAAGTAAGTATAAGTGTTCTCCGGCATCAGAGTCTTATAAACTTTCAAGACGATATACGTGTAAGATTTTTACCTAAATACTTTGCCAGTTTTATTACTTCCATTAGGTATGTATTTGCTTGTATTTCACCTAAAACGTCTCCGAGAAAAGAAATCCGATTACGATAAAAACATTTTACAATCGTACAAAACTTCGGAGGATTTTGAAATCTTGCAGCTGCATTTTGTACCTCATCGTTCAACCACGTAAAACTTTCGAACCACTTTATTTTTTTTTTCTTCTTATGCATATGCTTGATTAAATTTCAAACGAAAAAAAAACTGGGGTAAAGAATGAAAAAAAAAACACGACAGGGAAAAGAAAACGCGAAGCTAGAATTAGAACTACGCGTACAGATAGGTAGGTATAAGCGGAGAAAGTTTCATTAAAAGATAAAATCTGGGATGAATTTCGTTGCTCGCGAGCACTAATTTGTTAGGAGTATTTTCCGCAGAAATAATCGCTTTCGCCAATTCGCTTTTTAGTTATCTGGTAAAAAAATAAAAGGATAAAATTTATCGAAAATATTCGCAATACTTTAATATCACTATATACGAAACATCTTGCAACGGAATAAAGGGAAAAAAATATATCCCCTGCTACAATAAACCACATACATCAATTATATCGCAATTTCCAGATTTATTTTTAGCCTCGAGAGTAAAAATAAAAAAAAAAAGAAACCAAGAAAGAGGAAACCGTTTCGTTATTTATACGCGATGATTTTCATGTTTTCGCCAAAAACACACACACAAATGCCCTAAAGATAACAAAAAGTATCCGCCGTATGGGGACCAAATCGTAATACAAGGTAAATCTATCATAAACGATATAGCCACTAAAGTCTCGTCTCGGGCTAAAGCTGAAGAAAAACATTCAACATAAACTTCACAACCGCATATACACATAGGCTACACGCGTTACACATTTTTTTCTCTCTCTTTTTTCTTCCGCCTAATAATCTCGCAAGATTTATATTTAATAGAATATTTCGCCGCTAGTTACACATACGCAATCTTTCGACGCATAAATTTAAACTTTAATCGGTATAAATCAAAAAATACTCCCAAGTGTCGAGTATTTTATTCGCCGTGAAAAAACCACCCCCGTCGTATTTTTCTTTTCTCGCGGATTCGAAAGTTGTATGCCGCGAAGGTGGAGAAGGGGGAGGTGGGAGAGAACACCATCATCATTATCATCATCCACCATCAACCATCACGACACACAGTGCAAGAAACTAGGTACTCTGAACGGCAGGAAGTAGGTATAATTTTAATAAACGCCCCGGCGCTTCTTACGAGTATATAGCGTCATAAAACGTTATATCGAGCTCGGTATAATCGTTGTGGGTTAAATATATAGGACGATTGTAACCCTCGTCGTCGCTCTCGGTATGTGTGTGTGGTACTGCTGGTAATTACACATACTCCAAATCGGATGTGTTACAATTATTAATATGGTTATACTGCTCGTACGAGTAGCATTATTGCCAGGTCTACCTAGCTACATTGTATAGGGTTGCTTTTACACCATGTATGTCCATTAATTTGCCATATCGAAGATGTTAATTTTACTCATCAACGAACCTTATTGTCCATTTGTAAAGTACCTTCAGAGTCTTTTCATACACATTCTTGTGAGAGTGCATTCAATATGGTTTTATCTTGTTTGAAAATCGCTACTTCTATTACACATTTATTACTTTATACGAGCCAGAATCATCCGCACGAACTGACTACAATTATCGCCGAGTCTCGTATCCGCGGGCGTGCTTCTTCGTTGAACAAGACGATTACGCGCGAGTTTCGCCTCAGTAAAAAAAATTTTAAACCCGAAAATTTGTGCGGCGAAAAAAAAATTCATAATTTATATATCCCAGATCTAGCACGTTGTTTAAGCATCACTTGAACCTAAAACGTAAATTTTCCCCATGTATAAAAAGAAAGAGGCATAGAAGAGGAAACGGCTCAACACAACGAATGCGCGAAATTTCCCAAGGCATAAATAACGTCACTATACCGACATTGTAAAAAGAAACAAAAAACAATAACCTCTCAACTTGTTCTTACATCTAGTGATTTTTCTATCTCTGTTTTGCTGCAGGTTTTTGTTTTCTTTTTCTTGGGCGTTTTTATTTATATTAATTTCGACCTCGATTTTTTATTCTTTTTTTTTGTCGTCTTGGTTTTCTTAATTTTTTACTTCTCGGTTTTTTTATTCATTAAGAGAACTGTTGTCCTTATAATGTATCTGTTTACGTCAGAGTTTATGTGTAGGTATGGTAAGTTGTACCTACTCGTACTTTCAATATGGCATATGGGCAACATTCATGTAGAACGTTTTTTTTTTACAGTTGGTACTCGACTGCGTAGAAGCACAAAAAAGATTTTATACCCAAATTTCGCTAACATGTCATATTAAAGGCGTTACAAGGCTTATAAATGTTCCAAGCGCTGAAACGTCTAAACTACTACAATAGAGAGATGGAATTAGTGCGCAACCTTTTCGATAAGTATCGTTAAATACTGCTGAAAAGTTCCAATACAAATTTTGCCTGCCGGCTGTATTAAAGGTGTTACAAGCCTTACAAGTGTTCGTAAAGTTTCGAAACGCCTTCAACGTTGTAACAGATAATACGTACTTGGATGAATTTCGTGTATTTTTTAAACCAACAGAATAATTTTGAATGAAAATTTTACCAGCTAGGGATGTTTTCAAGGGCACCCTGAAAGCCACGAGAACGAGATGTGGAACAAAACGTGGAATAAGGTACCTATGAAGTTTTTGACGAACCTATATATTTTTTTGGGATGATGGTCTAGGTATATCGAGCTTATTTAGAATATTTGGGTAACTCATCACTCATTTCAATTGAATGGTGCTATTCAAGAAGGTCCTATCGCCAAAAAACTGGTTTTGAGAAAAACACATTTTTATATTTCAGTGTTTTGCTATTTTGGTTTACAATGATATAGCGAGCTCCGGTTTTTTTTGTTGAACAGAAGCATCTTTCCACTATTTATTTCCTGCTTAGTAATTTTTTTTCCACCACCAATATTTCCATGGGAGCGCTTTACAAAAGAGACCTTGATAGGATCTTCTTGAAACGACAGGACCTTCTTGCGGTTATTCCACCTAAAAATCGATTTTATTCCTTTTCAAACCCACCAAAAACATGAAATAGTTCAGACAACTTGTTAGGTACGTAATTTACAAGTTTAAAACACCAACTCTTGAGGAAAAAATTAAATTCAGAATCACTCGATTTTTTTCATTTTTACAAAATTTGACTTCCGTCGCACCCCACTCCCCCTCCCCCAAGGGGTCGGGCAAAAAAAGGACATCGGATTCGAATTCCTCGTTGAAAATTACTACGAAATCACTACTTCCAACTCTTGAGTTTTGTTGTAAAACCCCATGCGCCCTTTTTTTTGCCATCCAAGTCACTGTGGTGAGCCGTCCTCACCAAATTCATATGGCTGCTGTTTGTGAAAAACACCACATGGTGAGCTGCGGTTTGCACCATTGTGTGCAGAAAATGTCAGAGATTCAAATTTCATGAACTCCTCAAAAAGGTCCTATCGGTCGATAGGACCTTCTTGAATAGCACCATTCAATTTATAGACGAAAAAATTCTTGAATTAGCGAATTTTCAACATTTTTAAAAAGGTTTGGGCGTATCTATTCACCATCTCATGGACCTCAATGTGATCAAAATTACTCGTATTTTCTGAGGCTCAGTTTTTACATTTAGGCTATGTATTTTATGATTTTAGACCCAGAAAAGTCAACGCAACGACAAAACCTGCCAAAATAATTGGAATAATGATTTTAAAAATTTTGAAGGCATTTTCTACCCCGTCTTAAGATCCTTCGCATCTAAAGTATGATTGGAATACTTAATGTATTTCTGGATGGACTGAAAAAACAAAAATTTCAGAGGATTTCAGGAGTTGAAAATCACCCAGAAAAAATGCCAGTCTCCGAAGTATCCCTGGAGGCAAAATGTAAGTTCTGAAAAAATTTGGTCTCTGCCTGAAATTTGTTTTGGAAAAAATGATCCAGCTTCAAAAGATAAAAGTAGTTCTCATTTGAGATTCTGCTTCGATCTGAGCGATTGCAGTCAACATCCAAAATTTTTAGCTCTGGAGGTGCCCATAAAAGGGGGATATGGGTCCTCAAAGAAAGGGAATCGCTCTGTAGCTCCCAGGGTGTCCACTCATTTCTAGAAATGATTTTCCCTGACTTTTCCAGGTTCTCCAGATCAATTTCTCCAATTTTCCAGATTCTTGAAAAATGAATTACACACGGATCAGGTGGAGAGGGGGGATGTCAAATTTTTTCGAACATCATGAGCTTCAAATATCGTTAATAGATCTACAGTTGTGCCCTTTTTTTCCAAGCATGAGTAGTATGACTGTGTGTTCAATAAGATGGCCCTTATTTAAACTTGGTGGGCAAATTTTTTTTGGTTTTTTAGTGGGGAAAATCAAGATTTTAACGTGCTGAGCTCAATCGATCGCATTAATTATCCCAAAATATTGAAAGATATCATTCTTGAAAATGGGGAAATATTTTGGAATGCAGTGGTGCCAATTTTTTGGTCATTTGTGCCAATTATAAAAATTGATAAAAACGGCCAAAAACTTATAAAATTTTTTCGAGTTTCTGAAGTGGGCAACAATGACCAAAAAATTGATACCACTGTGTCATAAAACATTCAAGAATGATGTCTTTCAATATGTTGTCATAATTAATGCGATATATTTGCGAAGAAAAAATTTTTCAAGACAGAAATTTATCCAAAATAACCGATTTGCAGATTTTTAAGAGTTCAATAGAACCCTAAAAGTGGTCTTGGATTTCGACGACAACAGCATAGATCGATGCGCAGAATCTCAAATATGTACTTTCATTTAAGGACCGGGTCAGCCCCCGAAGCAGGTTGGGTTGCGAATAGAGCGAAAAAACTACGATTTGTTCAAAAATGCCCCCTTTTTGAAGATCTGAGTATCTTCTTGAAGGATACTTACCTCCTGTACTAAAATTTTTTCTAGGTTACTTCAACCTAAAAATAAAAGTCTTCGTTTTATTTTGTCAAAATCCTTCAACACATTATTTTTTCAATGGTCCATCTTGATGATCGTATATTCACTTCAATTTCAATTAACAATTTTCGAATTGGACAACTAATCACTGTATTTTGATGAATTTTGGACACATGAATCTTCGTTCGTCCAACAGACTACCTAGGACCAGAATTATTTCTCAAAATTCACCTCACACGAAGCCAATTGTTTATATTTTAGGGTTGCGAAAATTAATGAGATCAGAATATGTAATATGATTTTTTCTATGTACTTTGCCCATAATTTTGGAAGTTCCGTCAGATCCCCCTCCCTCGCACTACAATCCTTCCCAGTGGATTCAAAATACGTCGTAATAAAGCAAGTACTCGTATACGTATGTTTCAGGTCTTCAAAGTACCTACCTAAATAAAACAGGTAATTTTGGAATGATTGCGTTGAAAATAAAATGCAGTTATTGCAGTTTCTAGTTTCTACTTCCTTTGTTTGATTTTACTGAACTTTGTACGGTACGAAAATGCGAGGAAAGGGGGTATTGAAACACAAATTAAAATCAATTTTACAAACTTTAATTTTAAATTTAGGCATTTTTTAGTCCAAATGAACCGATTTAGCAGTTTGAAGCGATAAATTCAAAGTTTTGTTTATTAATTTTTCTCTCCCCATCAACATAAATTTTCATTACAGGGCTACTTGGAGCTCGAACTTTGAGGCGGCGTTCTGAAGCTTGAGGTGACACGAAGCTTTTATCTCAAAATTATTGAATAGACCAAAGTCGTAAAAAATGTATGCACACACACATTCAGCTCCTTCAGGAACTTTTTGGTAGTACAAATGTCTCAAAATTTTTCTAGGGTTTTTTATTTAGTTTTTTTGACTTTCAAAATCAATTTTGAAATTTTGAAAATGACATCCACACAGTCCACACCCACAGTTACATTCATAGGACCACATACCTGCTAACAAAAATTTTCATTTTTCAAAATATTGTAACATTTTCCATCTTTGTGCCAATTTTCTGCTCTTTTCAACAACGAAACAACAAACTGTTGTCGTGATGACATTCGTTCTTTTTTCCACGAACAATCCAGTACCTATTTTCTACATGACTTTTCAAATGACTGCATTTTTTGAAAAATCTGTTCGTAACTCTCTAAATTTTCTATTTAGGCAAACATTCATTTCATCAATTTTTTTTCACTTTTTATGTCCCATATAAATATCTTTATGCCTCATATATAATCATTTAGACAACTGTTCAATCTAAGGTATTTTTCAATAGTATACACGGTTCCATGCAAATTTTCAGTTCGGGCACTGCGTCTCTGGACACCTTATTTATATTGTATTGTAGGCAACATACGTAACTTCATATTCACCAATCGAATTACTAAATATCCGCTCAAGTTGATCAACACTTTACGAAAGCAGACAACAAACACGTTAAAAAAGTTATAACATGGGTCATTGTGAGTTTTTCCCTTTTCTCAATCCCCTTCAACACGCTATACACACACAAGGATAACGGAAACGTTCTTATGTTCTTTAATCTTTAGGATTTTTTTTTCTTATCCTTTATCGTTCGCTAGGCTTTTTTTTTATAGCTTCGCACATACACTGTCGTGCCGAGTGTATAACTATATAATATGTGTAGTAGGACTCGTATACATACGTGAAACAATTCATAAAACGTCATTCGTTGCGTTTAAATTGAATAAAACGCTGAAAAATCAATTTGCCTTCAGTGCAAATCAAATTTTCAAAATGGCACATCACGTTTTCTTGGCAAAAGCGAAAACATAACTGTCTAGTGAAAAGTTTCTTTTCAGATATCGTTGGCATTTTATGCGTCACCGTAATAGGCGGTTTTTACGTGTCTACTCGGCAACGAAATGCTCTACACAAAGCATCAGCAAAACGAGTACGAGTACAAGACAGAGAGCGACAGTCGAGCAGCGCTAGAAAACCGCACGCTGCTGATTCAACATAGAGATGAGATTTTTTCCTATAAAAGTAAACTATATACTTACATACGAGTACATGCATATATGTATAGCACACGCACACACGGACGCGTCCGCGTATATTTTGTTAAACCAAAATCGTGTCCTATATTTGCGCATAATCAAATAGCAAATAAGACAACCATCGGTATAAATTACTATCTGGTGTGCCGAGGATGAGGACGATGAGGAATCCCCTCGCTGCAAACCTAACCCATCTTATGGCTGGTGCGCGTTCACTGTACCACAAAACGTTGTGTACAGTTTTACGCTTTGCCTTTAAACGAGCGAATAGCATTAATAGCTTTCGCATTAGCTTTATTAAACGTAATAGTACGAGCTTTTTTCACACAGATAAGGAAAATCTTGCGGAAAGTGACGGCGGCGTAACGTGAACCAACCACACTGCAGTATGTTTTTCCCATCACAATACAATAACCCTTAAGCTAGCCAACGCGAAGCGTGAGAGCGCAAAAAAACCCTTCAAGAGTAACTCTATACTGTATTGTGAGTACCTACTGTAAGTATACAACGTCGAAATAAATTTCAAAAAAGCCAATACATAATTGAATTTATTTTACCAGCATACCAGCCGGTACGTTAGTCGTTACCGAACGTAAATGTACGCTTTTTAATCGCCACTAAACTCGTACAATGACGTTTTTTCTTCCCTGTGTGTGCAGATAACGCATTCACACGTCCCACAGATGATAGAACTAATCTGCTAAAAAAATTAGCTAAACGTGATAGATAATACGAAAAAAAAACGCAGCATAGCTCGTTTTTCCGCTATCTAGTTAATTAAAAATATGTACGTATAATAACACAAGCATTCAGAAATGACGACGATCTGCAGGTTACTGCCATTTAAAAAAAATTCCAGGTCACATTATGTAGTTATATTCTTGCAACATTGTATCCTATAAAAATACCGTTGATTAAGAGGGGTGCTCGGGGTTTGAGGAACCCATATCTTTACATATTACGAGCCCCCCGCAAAAACGTAACAAAGAACTATTTTCCGAAAGAAGGGGAAGGGGATATAAATCACACAATTATCGACTGATACTCCGCCAAAATGCCATAATGCCCAACATGGGTGTCTTAATTGCTCGGAATTACTGCATGGTCATTCCACGTCAAATCGACCAAGAAGTGGTAAGGGGGAGGGGTGGGCGATTTTTTGACATTTTTCCTGTGGAAAGGCTTTTTGAAGGGATGACCAATGGCGCAAATCGCAGCCCTCTGATCCTTTTTTAAAGGCTGCTAGGGGGGTACTAAAGTTTTCAGTGAACTTAAAATATCATCCATTTCAGCAGTGGATTACTCGATAACCGCGATACTTACCAAAATGAAACTTTTTCCAATAGTTAGGGGTTTTAAAAGGCTTTTTAGTGATATCATAAAAATCAGAGTTGCTACTTTTTTTCATACGAAAAATTGACTCGAAAAAGTTTCAAAACGTAGTTTTCATATCGTTTCGACTCTCAAAAATTCTCAAAAAAATATATTATGGACAACTTTTCATGCTGAACACCGTATTAAAAAATTGAGATGGCGTTATTTCGTAAAGTCGGTTTAAAAAAATTGAAAGTTGGAGAAAAAAAGCGATTTTTTGATTTAAAACATTAAACAAAAAATTGATTGGTGAAGTTTACCCATTTGACCCCTATTTTTACGTATCCATTGAAGAAGCTGAAAAAAAACCTTCACTTGATGAAATAAACTCATCACAAAAAAAATCAAAATTCGAAAAAATTCAAAAAATAAACGGATTTCAACTTTTTTGCTACGAGTGTAATTTATATCAACTTGTTCATGAAATACGTCAGAAAGATGTCAAAATAAGACAACTGAATAAATTTCAACTTTTTTTGATGTTTGGAATTGAAAATTGAATTTTTTCAAATTTTGATTTTTTTGTGATGAGTGTGTGAAATATTGATTACCTGCGTAGACGTAGCGCGTGACCCACAATTTTTCAAAAATGAATTTTTGTTTTGTTTTTCTGTTTGCTTAGGACCTACAATACCATGAAACTGCAAAAAAATCATTTTCGAAAGAATTAGGCTATAGGTTACAAGATTCTGCATCTACGCAGTTTACATGGTGTATTCGATTATCTGGGGTTCTGGATTCGAAGATCAACTATTTTTTCGATTTGGTCCCTCCAACGCTTTCATTGGCACCAAAAATTTGCTGAAAATGGAAAAAATCATGTGACATGCGGTTTATTAGGGTTTTTTGGAGTCACTGAATATGAATATATCAGCTCGTTTATTTTTATTCAACTTCTGAAACGTTGGGAAGAGACAACTTTGACTTTTTTTCATCTCGATGGACCCTATGATGTTTTCAAATTTCAAAAAAAAAAACCTTCCCTACCAAAAAAGTTTGAAAAAGTAACCAAGAAACTTATAAAACGTGTGTAAAACATCTTAATGTAGAAAACAATTACAAAAACATAAACTTTTCAATTAAAAATTTAAAAAAATTACAAAACAAAACATTCCAATTAAAATCTGATAATGAAACTCCAAAAGGAATCTAGCAATTTTAGCAAAAAGCAAGTCTTTTTGACCACTACTTATTGGCAAAAAAGTGAGTCAATTTTACAACTTTTTGCAGAAAAGTGAAAATTTTTACCAAATCTTTATCAAAAAACGAGGCTTTATGACAATTTTTATGAATGTTGGGACTTTTTGCAATTAATTTATTGCTGAACGCGAGACTAATAAAAAATGTTGTTCAAGACTAGGCTTTTCAGCAAGTTTTAGCAATGCAAATTTGAGCAAAAAACTGAAACATTGGCAATTTTTATGGAAGAAAGTGAAAATTTTTCCCAATTTCAACCCGCAAAAAGAAAAATTTTCAAATTGTTGACAAAACGCAGGAACTTTTGGCTGTTATTATTGGCCAAAAAAAAGTAAAGCTTTCTCGTAATTTTAGTCAAAAAATTGCTTTGACAAAAGGTGGATCTGTAGCAATTTTTGGTAAAAGTAACTGAGCAAATTGGTTACTTGAAAAGTAACTGAATACTTACGGGCCTTGTGTTGAAGGAATTGAATCAAAAAAATGATAGGTATTTGTAATCAGCGATCTCGAAAACGTATGGGACGATATATGTATCACAAAATATTTGACATTTTTCAACGTTTTGACTAGAATTTGAGGGCTTCGTACCTACCTCCCCCACCTCCGCCTTTAGCAATTTTTTGAAAACTGAGTTTTCAAAAAATCTCAACTTTGAACTTTTGATATTTTTAACAGTTTTTTATGAGTCTTTTAAAAAGTGTGGGAATCTCAAAAATGCCTGGATACTCCAGAATAGCATAAAACTTCGGAGTACAAAATAAATTTTAGCTTTCAAACTTTATCGAAAAACAAAAAAAAAACTATGTTAATCTCAGAAACGCTCAAAAAAGTTCGAAACTGTTTCCAATCGATTTAGACGGTTAAAAATAGGCAATGTTCCAACTTTAAGCCTTTCAAGTCAATTTAGTAAAATTTTGATTTTTTTTCTACATTTTTGGCTCACATTTGATTTTCAAAAATTAACAAAAAATCGAAAGATACACTTCAGCCTGCTTTTTCTATTAAGCCTTGTCTGGTTCAAAAATATTTCTGCCAGTTTAACTCCTCTTAAAAAACAGACAATTGTTATATGTAATAGAATTTCATCAATCTTCAAAGTACTATACGTAATAAGTATGCATTTCCTCGATCATGTTTCAAGTGTTAATTTTCAAACAAAATCTTCTCGTAACCCCTTCAATTTGGCAAAAACTTATTTCATCAAATTCTGTCCAATTTTCGATTTACCACCCATTTCCACAATCAAAAAACAATTGAACTTCTTTTTTCTTCGCAAGACATTTTTCTAATTCAATTTTCAAGATGGGCAGTACATTCACCTGAAGTATTTTCAGCCATACTCGATTGTATTTAAATTTTCCTGAACACCTTGAACATATGTGTGAGTGGAAAATGGGAGAAAATGAAAGACACAGAGAGAGAGAGAGAGAGAGTGGTAGATGAAGAAAGAAAGAAAGATGTAGGGAATTTTCAATATGGCGTATTTGATAACCACTAAATAAAATTACGAGATTTATATATGCGTTGCTGGTTATTCGGGTACCCCTGCAGATTCCTACCCATTGAATAATATTACCATATTTCACTGACTGTGAGTAACACGATGCAGTGTTTAAGGCTTAGCCTGTCCTGAAAGTTTCCAAGTTCGCCCCATGTGCTCTCGGTTATCGTTTCTTAGTAATCCGAGAAAATTATATTTTGAGGTTGAAGTGAAGGCACAGTGTTACACTACTAGTTTATGTAAATACGTCGCGAAATTTTTTTCCACTCTTTTTTTTTCAAGAGTGGATTTTTTCTCGTAGTTTTCCTTTTTTTTTACGATCTCTGTGTCGCGAGTATTATCATATCTTCGTTGTCATCTTTAATCTGGTCTCGTAGAATAGAAATCTGACGGATAAAGTTTTACAGCTTTTTGGCCATGTGGTATTCTTCTATGTTTTTTATACTGTGTAGTGTGTATAGCCTACTTTTTTAGTCTAAAAGTGACGATGTCGGCTGACAGATTACACTCGAGGGTATTCGAAACGTTACAGTTGGTGGTCTGTTCTCCTCTTGTTTTTCGGTCATACGCTTTGTTAGGAAATTGTTTAGCCAGAAGGTAGACCCTGATGTGCGACGCCGCGCAGAGGATATGAAGTGAGAGCTTTTTTCTCATTTGGAAAAATTATAATAAAGGGTTGAAGAATCAACGTGAAAAATAATTTATTGTCGGGAATGAAAACGCGATGTTCTTTTCCACTTCTCTCGTTCTCGAGCCTGAATAATAAAAAAGAACGATTAAAATTTTTTATACGGTATTTTTGACTTGGTTTCCTTCTTCGTTGCGAGCGTGCTGTTGCATTATTTTCGGTATTTTGTTTCAAATTCTTTTTTTTTCACGATAAGATGACTTTTTAGAAGAATGATATCAGAAATGCAAATGCAAGATTTTCATCTCTACTCCATTCTCTAATTGAAGATGTATCAATGCGATTGTAAATTAAAATAGTGAGTATGCCATTCGATTCGAGTCCCTTGGTACGTAATACAGCAACCCAAAATACGCGAGAGTGAAGTAATTTGCCGAATATAGAAATTGAAGGAGCCAAAATGATCTTCAATATGTTGGCACAAAGTTTTTTCAAAACTCATTAAAACGGCTCACCTGAATTTAAATAAATTCTGTTACTTCAATAGTCGAAATTTCGTACTCACCTGAAACAAAAAAAAAGTAAATTAATTAATTTTAATTAATCATTTCAAGATTCAATTCATCATTACACTAGAAAACAAGTACATAGTAGATATCTAAAGATACATTACTCGAGAAAATAACACCGTCTAGAGTCCTTATTACTACAAATATAAAGACCCGCTAAAATATGTGGTTAAGGTCATTTCAGTGGCACATTAGGATCCTACGATTCTTTAAAATGAACAAAACCTCTCCATGTCCATGTATAATAGATTTTTCAATTTTTTTTCAAGCACAACAGGCACGTTACGTAGCTTGAAAATGTTTCCAATTACAAATTCTGGCAATTTGTACAAAACGAGAAAATTTCCAAACAATTATCACTCGAGAACGAGCCAGCCAGCTCATGAGCTCAGCGAAAATGATTTTTTTCCTCGGCACATTTCGATACAAATAATACACCAGCCAAAGGAACTACAAACCTACTTTATTTCGTGGCCGAAAAAAAAGGGGGTTTATAATCTCATTTCGAGCTCAAGAAACACCATCCAAAGATATAAATATTTTACTTTCCGGGCCGAGTGTGGACGATGTTGCGGTATTATCGATATTAAATTTAAAATTCACTCTCTTTCCTTAATGGAGTAATAAAGACCGTACACTGAACCAGTGCTCAACCTAAAGGGACACTTAAATGGTTCCTTATCGTTATTTTTACGCTCGTTTACAACACCCAAATAACAATATGCAATGACTTGGCGATTTTTTTTTTTATATTATCGAAGATGGTCTGGAAAATAAGCCGTATGGGCGCGTTTCTGTTCTCTTCGAATTCTCATCGTAAGATGCCCGACTGAGAAAATTACCTCACTTTTGTTATACTACGATCGCCTTACAATCATCTATTATGTACCTTTACCTATATTGTGGAAAAACGCAAAATTATTTTCCCATTTCATACTCGCTTATCTCCACTTCGTGCTCATTTTCCGACATAAAAATTAATTTAATATTTCACAAGTTACAAATTACATTTCACAGAAGATCTCATTAGTAAACCGATTTCGATCTTTAGCAGAATAATTATAATGAAGATTATTTTCTAAAATACAGTAAATCTTTTTTGATAGTGTATATTTTCGTTTTGTCGTCTTCTCGTAGAATATTACCTCAACAATGGAAATATAAACAGGAAGAGAAATATTACGTCAGAAGCTAATTTCTAATTACGATAACGATTACAATTGCTGAGAAAAGCAGAACAAGAAATATTACCTTTTTCCTGGAATTTTCAATTCCATGTTCTAATAAACGCATTCAAAATAATTTCACCCTTATGAGTTTTAAATATTCATCTCCCCTGCTTTTTCATACTCTCGCCAAAGGAATACTGCCAGGCAAAATTTCAAGAAATGAATTTCATCTTTAAGTTCGAACCAGAAATGATTTCAAATTATTTCATTTCGTTAAAAAAATTGTTAAAAATTTTCTTCTATGTACAATCCAAGAGTTACCACCATTTTTGCCTAAATTCTTTAAAAAAAAAAAAAATTTAAAAAAACTTGTTGATGTTTTGTACATAAATATATTATTTGAAGAAAACGAAAATGCGTTTCAAAAAAATAGTCATCATACTTTGAGGACCCCTGGCTTCACTCCACTTTCACCTAAGACGTTGAAAGTTGCCATGACTCATGAGACATCTCCTCATATCAAAGTGAACACTTCTGCAGGGTTTTGGAAGGTGAGACAAATTCAACTTACTCGTATAAAAATTATAAATTTTCCCAATTTTATACTCAATCTTCAACTATTCCTAATGATGATGATGATGATGATTTTATTATTATTTGGATCAGTTCTTTTGGACTACACACAAAGGACTAAAAATACTCTCGAATTTTGATCGCTATGCACCTGGGAGAGGGAAAAACTCAAATAGTAGCTTTTAAGGGAGGGATGTGCGTCATCCTACTCAACGTTTTATAGGGTAAAACCGCAAAAAATTGAATTTTTTCTGAAAATGACTTCACATTGAGTATCTCTAGCTCCAACTTCCGTTCACCTGGGGAGCTCAAATTTTTTATGGGACACTTTCAACTAAAAGTAAATTACCTCCGTGAATTTGGTCAAAATCCAAGATATGTTTTTTTTCGATCCACCCTAATGAATAATTTTTTCATTTTTTGAACATTTGCTGGGCTTCTATTTATTTATTTTGCATTTTCCAGCCATTTTAACAGTATTTTACACAAGTTTTTCAATATTTTTCCTAATTTAGGGGCGCTATTTTTCAAATATTTTGAATTTTTTCGCATCCTCTATTTTTAATCATAGAGGAGAAGGTACAATTATGGACCCAGGTACAAATATGGACCCCCCCCCCCCCATGGTTTAGTGTACAACCACTAGCGCTACGGTCATGCTGGGTACTAAAAATTATACTAGTAGTGTAGTGTAGTATTGATGATCCATGTACATACTTATTTCGGATCCATGCAAACTTGGGTGTCTCTCATCAGCGATTGTTTTTTTTTGCGCATTATTTTCTTCCCAATGGAAAATTTTACAAGTTTTTCATTCGGTAATTCATCAACTTCAAATAAAGTTTGGAAAAAAAATTATTAGCGAAGTAATGTAGCTTACAATGTGTACTTTCAAAATATACTTTCATATTTGTCTGTACTTCAACTGATTTTCATAATTTTTTTCATTTTTCATAAACTGCGTCGATTTTTTTCATGGGTAGGTATAAATATGGACCCCTAAATTTTTTTACCTAATTTTGATTCAATATTTTTTAGAATGTTGAGAAAAGTGTTATTAACAAAGAAGACAAGTCCAAAGTGTCGAAAATGGAACCATGATTTTTTCATTTTTCATAAACTTACCCAATTTTTTGCATGGGGACACTTAAATATGGACCCCTAAATTTTTTTTCATCTAATTTTGATTCAATGGTTTTTAGAATACCGAGAAAAATGTTATCAATAAAAAAGACAAGTCCAAAGCATCAAAAAACATCTTTAAATAAATTTTTGTTCAATTTTCTGAAATTTTTATTCATTTTTTGAGGGGGTCCATATTTGGTTTTCTGGATTTTTTTCCATATTTTGACGAATTGTTCTGATGAAATTTCATCACACGTATTATAGTGATTTTCAATGATTATAATGTCTCATTCGCATCTTCAAGCTATTTCAACTGTTTTTTCATGATGTTTTATGGAAATTTTTTCGCATGTTGCATAACTAGTTTTACCAAAAAAGTTTAGTTTTTGATGATTGTAATTGATTTTAATGCTTCTTTTGGCGTTTTAGAGGTGGGGGAGGGGGTTCAAAATTTTCTGAAAAGCGGTTTATTCATTAAATGCGTCATCTGAAGACATAAGGAAGAGAACCTGAGGTGTAGTCCATTTCACCTCTTTATTCGGCTAGACCACTCGACCTTTCTCTCCCAAAAGATCAAATTTTAAAAACTAAAAATTCACCAAAAAATCTGGAAATGAAATTCAGTACTTGAAAATCCAGAGTCATACTATACACATTGAAAATCGAGACGGTAGTGCCAGAAAAATTTGAACTACCCCGCCCCCTCCCCCACCGGGTTGCTGAAAATTTCTCTGTCAGTCTGAATACCCTCTTTCCGGTCAACCTCATTGACTTGCAAAAAAAATAAATTGAACATGAAATGTGTTTCGAATTTTTACCTCCTCTATAAGATCCAGTCATCTTCCCACGCTTATTGATCTGCAGCATTTTTCGAAAATTGAACCTAATAAGGTATTCACAGCCACATCTGCCTATCTACATATATGTATCTCTGACACTATGCCTACTTCTCCTCTCCGTATAAAACTCTTCGTTTAACCTCGTTCTCGCGTTAAGAATCTATCCATCACAATCGAACAATCCTCTTGCCACTTGAAGAATTTTATTTCACCATATTCACGAATCACTTCATCCACCCACAACTCTTGCTACACATAAATTCGCCCATTTAAAATCAACTTTGTCTTCTTTCAGCCTTCGCAAACCCACACGAGCACATTGAACCAATTCCAATTCGCTGACTTCTTGATTTTTCACACAACCATATGTGTATGCACAAATGACACTTCACAGAGATAGCATCAAACAACCTCGCATCATCTCAAGGTCCTCGAATATAAATGCTTTATTTCGGCTTTAAAATGCCACTAAAATAACGACAATAGTCGACATGGCGTTGGCGTGTATAGGCAAAAAAGACACACAGCACATATCTCGGTACACCTCGTATAGTGTATACGAGTATATCGCGTACGAAATCGCAGCAGCGAAATGATAAACTGTTCATTTTTACGTTATTTTTAAGCTATTCAAATAAATGCGAAAGTTTTTTTTTTTCAAGCGTGCCATTCGAAAGGATGAAAATAAAAGAGGAAAGATTGTTTCAGTAATACCCTCAGAGCTCTCTTTATATTCCAAATGATTTACATATCTAGACTATATCTGTAGACCTCTTTGTTTTTATCATCGCTTTGAAAATTAGGTCGTATTAACCAGTCCTCGATGCTCGTACTCGCGCGTATACCGCGTTAAGCCTAATTTCCCATCAAAAGGCGTACATTTTGTGGAATTTCCTGCCACATTTAAATCAACTACACTCTCTCGTCGTCGTCGGCCTGCTGCTGGCGCATTATTTTCAATACTAATCACCATCATCGCGGTATCTCTTTCAATTAACACATCATGTACGATAATACCGTTCATCGTGAAACCTTCCTCGTATAGGTAGGTATAACATTTTATTTTCCGCTTAATAAAAGGCGAACCGTATACGTGGAAAAAATTTTCTCGCCGTTTTATTTACTTAATATTATTATAATTTGCATCGAAAGCATCCCCAGAAATAACGTACACATTTGTGAAAGCATCAGGCTTCCGCCAGCCATAAGCGAAAGCTGTGTGTGCTTGCTTATGTAAACATGTAAACACTATTAAACTCGTCGATTCGGCGCTGCTTAAATCCGCATTTCAGTTAATTCAAGATACTGCCTCGACGCAAGAGGCATGCAAAAAATCATCCTATAATACAATCGTACAAAATATGTACCTACACTGTTTACATTGCATATAAACGTATACACACAAACACAACCACAGGCTAAAATTATAAACTGCTATATAAGGTAGGTAACTTTGAACTTTCAATATAGCAGCAGCATAAAGTCAAGAAAGACCATTGCGGTAACGATTCGTACGTGCTTTGAATAAATATCCAGTCAAGGTAAATTGGAGCACTTTTTTTTACGTAGGTACTCTCCTCAACCTGGTAACTATTCGCTTACCCAGTTACAAATATATTTCGAGAGAAAAAAAAATCCACCAAAAGGGTTAAAAAGTGTACACGATTGCGGTCATACAAACATCACGAAGTTACACGAATGGGTCATATGCATTATGGCGGCGTCGTCGTCGTCGTCGTCGTCGTGATTTTTGTAGCAAAAAAGCCTACTCGTATAGTATACGAGGACGACGTATACAATAAAGTATAGTACAAGTATCTTGGCCACGTCGTCGATTTGATCGGCGGTAGTACGTAAGTATATTCAAACGGCGTATAATTTTACTACGTACTATATCTCGACGGGGTTAAATCGTCGCATCATTTTGCCAAAGCGAAACTCAACTCATCGTGCAATACAGTGTCCTATTTGTTTTATAGTATAAGAGGGCGAACAAGAGAACGAGCGCACGCCTTCGCCAAAAATAGTGCACAAACCCATAAGAGAGATAGCGAACTCTGAACAAGATCTGTTGAGCTGACGACCTAACGTGGTACCTACATAGTACAAGGCAGAAAGCAGGATGCTGCGATGCCGAGGCTGCGAGTCGAGGGGTGTTTTAAATAAAAACTGGATCTGTGGTAAATGTTGCGGTTTTCGGATGCTATGTAATAATAGAAAACGGGTAACGTTTTTGGCCATTTGCCACCCTGAATAAGAGGAGGAGCCCAGCCAATGGTTTCGTTCGTTTTCTCAATTTTTGCTTTTGCTTCGCGACCAGCAGCCGGGGTTAGTGGAAAAAAAAACTAGAACAGTGTAGGGTTTCCTAAATCATCTCGACTGCATGTACCTGAATGTGTACACTGCTACGCAGATCCACGCGAATGCTCTTTCGGTATCTCCGGAGGAATTATTGCGAAATATTGAGCCGTATAGGGTAAATCATTAATAAAGGGCTCGTATTGCCAAATTTTTTTTAATATTTCGAAACTATTTTAATCGAATGATTTACACGGTAGAATATACCGATACCGTTAAGTCCTCTGTGGGTCTCGCTCGTTCGCTCTCTTTGCGCGCTGTTTAAGGTGAGTTATTCCTCGTGTAGATGCGATTTTGAATTAAAGCCAATTCGTATGTACTCTATAATTTGTATTGTAGAATTATTATCTGCTGCACCATTCCTTCGACGACGTTATAATATGGGTACTTGTATCGATTTTTTTAACGACCACCGACAATAAAGAGTTCCGGAGGAAAGGGATTTGTATTCGGCGATTAGATTTTCATTAGTGGATGGAATAATAAAACAACAAGAGTTCTGTTTTAGAAAAATCAAAAAACTCGTGAAGAGATTGAGCGGTACTCAGAACCTGAATTCGAATAAAACTAGATTCATACAAAGAAGGCATCCCAACTGACTGGAGATTTTTTGAATCAGATCAAGCTAAATCGAAAAAACACGTAAAAGTACGTATATCACTGCTTAAAATTTCAAATGCAAAAGTGCATTTTTTGATTTTGAAGAATTTTTAAAAATCAAATTTAGGCCCAAAATGGAGAAAGAAATCAAAATGTTGCTAAATTAATCTATAATCTAGACAGATGAAATTTGGTATATGCCCCATTCATGAGACGTCAAATGGACTAGAAGAGCAGTTCTGGAGCCTCCGCAGTAGTTTTATGAAACTCGAGGTTTCTACTAAAATTTGTATGTACCAAATAAAGATGGAAAGCTTAAATTCACACTTGAGTCGACTGGCAGTGATTTCGAACCCTTTTAGTGGCTTCAAGCGATTCTTAGGAAATCTATGGCATTTTTTTTTTTTTTTTGGAAAACTGGAGTTTCCAAAAAGTCGATGTAGCCTCCAAAATGGCTTGAAACCACCTGCAATCGACTCAGTATAAACTGAATTTCAGCTTTTTACAAAAGAGGGTAGGGGAAATGTAAATTTTTAAAATTTTCAATAATTTAATGTACTTACCTAAAATCGCTGGACAAAAATACACATTATGGTTCCGTACAGACAGGCCCAGATTTTGGAAAAATGGTTGATTTACTATAGTAAACACCAATCTCGAGCAGTATGTGCTGGAGTCAACTTGGACGGATTCTATAATGGCGTTTTTTTGTTGTTTTTTTTTGAAAAATAAGATTTCCAAAATGCTGCTAAAGCCTCCAAAACAGTTCGAAACCATCATCAGCCGACTCAGCACGCACATGTGACTCAGATGGCGAAAAAAGGCGCGCATGGCGTTTTACAACAAAACTATGACCATATCCAGAGTTGAAAGTAGTAATTTCATAGTCATTTTCAACGAGGAATTCGAATCTGATGCCCTTTTTTTTGCCAGACCCCTCGGGGGGGGGGGGGGTACCAAAATCAAATTTTGTAAAAATGAATAAAAAATCGAGTGATATATCAAAATGTATGTTTTTTTCGTCGAGAAACACGAATCTGAGGTCCTTTTTCCCCTCAGACCCCTTGGGGGCCCTTGGGGAGGTTCTACCAAAATCAAATTTTCAAAAATTAAAAAAATCGAGTGACATGTCAAAATATAGGTTTTTTGGGTCGAGAAACACAAATCTGAGGTCTTTTTTTCTCTCAGACCCCTTGGGGGCCCTTGAGGAGGTGCTACCAAAATCAAATTTTGTAAAAATAAAAAAAATCGAGTGATATGTTAGAATATAGGTTTTTTGGGTCGAGAAACACGAATCTGAGGTACTTTTTTCTCAGTCCCCTCGAGGGCCCTTGGGGAGGTGCTACCGAAATCAAATTTTGTAAAAATAGAAAAAAATCGAGTGATACGTCAAAATGTAGGTTTTTTGGGTCGAGAAACACGAATCTGAAGTCCTTTTTTTAATTCAGCCCGTGGGGGAGGTGCTACCGAAATCAAATTTTGAAAAAATCACAAAAATTTGAATAGCTTATCAAAATTTAGATTTTTTTGGTTGAGAGGTTTTATTAGTCAGTTTTTCAAACACTTGGCCTGATATCTTCGGTTATTTTGTATCATTACTAGCAGCGCACCGTAAGGAACCACACTCAAATTTTACACACTTCAACACACATTTTCCCGCAAACGCGATTTTGAAGGGAGTTGAATGAAAAAACTTATGCCATATCCAATTACAATTATTTCGCGTTAATTTAGTTAAAATGTAGTCGCATTTGAGACGAGATATCTCAAGAATGGTAGCACCTCTCCAAGAGCCCCCGAAGGGTCTGAGGGAAAAAAGGACCTCAGATTCGTGTTCCTCGATCCAAAAAACCTATATTTTAACATATCACTCGATTTTTTTCATTTTTACAAAATTTGATTTTGGTAGAACTTCTCCATGGACTCTGGCGAAAAAAAGGGCATCGGATTCGAATTCCTCGTTGAAAATTACTACGAAATCACTACTTTCAACTCTTGATATGGTCATAGTTTTATTGTAAAACGCTATGCGCGCCTTTTTTCGCCATCCGAGTCACTGTGGCACGTTGCAATCAGGGTACAGAAGAAATTTCAGCTTCTCATGTTCATATTTTGATAAAATTCAATGGTAATTTCAAATTTCAAAAAAAATTATGGAGCTTCAAGAACTGCTCAAAACGGCTCAAGACTTTCTCCAATCAATTTGGCGAGTCACAAATAGGGTAAGTATAAAATTTCAGCTTTCTAGATTAATTTGGTAAAATTTTGATTTTTTTTTTAAATTTTGGCTCCAAATTTGATTTTAAAATTCATCAAGAATCAAAAAATGCACTTCAGCATCTGAAATTTTGGGGAGTGGTGTAGTATATTTGCATTCTCTTTCGATCTAGCGTTGCCCGGTTCAAAAATTTGTCTGCTAGTTGATATATCTCCCATGTTAGAAGAAGGTTGAAAATGGAACATTTTTCTTATTATATACTCGTAGCCAAAAAAAGTTCATTTTTATGAAAATTTGAGAGAAATAACAAAAAAATTGAAAAAGTAAGTAGGTACCCATACAAATTGACAAAAATTTGACGAAAGCCAACATCAAACGATGATTACAAAAAAAGCTATCCGTATGGGAATTATCTTTTTAAAAAATCCTACAGAAATTACGTAGGTATTTAAAATTGAAATACGTCTAAATTTTTTATTTTACGTCTAAATATGGAATTTTACTTGAAATCCAAACATTCCGTATTTCAAAATTATGTAAGAGTAGGAATCGACATACTACGCTAAATAGTCATAGTAAATTTTTCAATAATTCATTGTTCTTTTTTTCAAAAAATTGATAGGCTGAAGGGCCTATCGAGGGTTCAAATCTCAAGTAGGTAAGTTGCCCAATATTTGTACACGAATTTCCTTCAAACGTTTCAATTTTTGAAGGAGCTGGAGGTGAGTTGATTAATATTTATTAAAAACGACATTCTTCAGAGAAAAAATCTACTTAGGTTTTTTTTCATAATTTTGAATCCTGACTGAAAAATGTAAACGTAATTGTCGACAGAAAATGTTTTCAAATGTTTCAGGGAGGGGGTGAAAATTTATTCGAGTCATAAATTTCTTCATTTTCAATAAAAACTACATAAGTACAAAAAATAAATAAAATTTAAAAAAAATATACATGAAAATAAATGATGACTTGAAAATTTGCTTAAAAACATGAAAAAAGCAGGATTTTTTTCAATTTTGACAAAAAAAGTAAGACTTTTTGGCATTACTGACAAAAAACTGTAGATACTTCAAGTAGGAATTTTCTTTAATGTTTCAATGTGAGGAAAAAAGAGGGGACGATCAAAATTTTTCCATTAAAAAAAAAAAACAAGAAAGAAAAACACCTCTGGCTTATTATAATTTTTAAAAAAGTTTGAAATTAGAATTTTGCCTACATTTATCTAGCCTTACTCGTAACTTGAAATATGAATGTATACTGTGAGTTTGTGAATAATAAATTATGACGTTCAGAACTTCAGTTTTTCAGCTTGCTCTTGATTTCTTTCTATCCTGCAAAAGTTTGGTTTTACGTACGCAGCTTTTAAAAAGTGATTTTATAAATACTTCAGTTCATCCTTAAAGTGTCCGCATAATAGACAGATAGCCCAAGAAGCTGTAACAATTCAAGATCAAGAGTGAATGTGGTAGATATAGAAGTACACGTTGATGCCATGTATGCGGATATGACTTTCTGTATTTTCGACTTTTCAACGCATCCTTAGCTTTTCTTTTCATCGTAACTAGGTACACCAAAAGAATTGAGCTGGAAAAGATTTAGCTATACGATGATGCTTTTCTTATATTTTTTAATATTTTTTAAACCCCCATTTACAATTGAGAATTTATAAGCAATGGCCAAAAATTCGTTCGGATTAAACGAGGAAAGCACTCGGTTTAATTTACCAAATTTCTTAAATTGTAATCTTTGTTCTTTTTTAAATAGACTTTTGACTGATCCTTAAATACGGCTTTTCAAGTCTTTCAAGAGCTACTTTAGGCTTTGTGCAAAATGAAATAAAATGGTTACGTCGCGTTTTCCCTTTTTTTCTCCTTTTTTAAATGAATGAAGAGTTTCTAAAAATTCTTGTTCGGTAAAGTTTTCTACGTTTTTGCCAGAAAATAATAATAGAAAAAAAAAGCTGAAAATGAGCGGCTGTATTTTTCGTGTTTTTTTTTTTTTTTTTTTTTGAAATACCTGCTATTTTTTCAATCGCAAGAAGCTGTTTTCAAGATGGACTAAATATGTATTTAAATTTGAATAGAAGTCTATTATTAGTTAAATCGGTCGAACTATTTCATTTGCATTTTATTCGCTATGCTATAGAAATTTCAAGTCTGAAAGTTTAAGATCGAGATCGTCGTACACGATGGTAGGTATTTTTTTTGCCTTTTTAGTTGAAAAATTAAACGTTTATCGGTTATTGTTATCGGACTTTTGGTAAAGCTGCTCTGTCGATAGGTTCGAGCAAATTAACCTTTTTTCCCCTTTTGAGATTGTATTGATACGAATTCGAGTTTAAATATTTCATAAAACTGAGCTGAAGTCTGAAGAAAAACTGATTGAAATGTTTTTCTCATCTCAACAAAAATGAAAAAAAAAATAAAATAAAATCCGAATGAAAAAAAATCAACTTTGTGAACATTGGATTGAATTTTTTTCTCATCGAGATTAAGTAAAATAGAATGTAACGTCTAAGCTGGGATTTTCGAGCTAAAATATTTAGTGAGAATGATTTCTCGTCGTCTGAACATGTGCGAACGTGTATTTTGTAAATAGTGTTTGATGAATTTTCATTTTATTGACGTTTTAATCGGCAGATTTTCTAATAAATCAGGTTGGTTTTTCAACGACGAAGCTCGCTTTGAGGATTTTTATAATATTTGTATCTAGCTGAAAGCTACGTGTCATTTGGGCTTTATCAGTTTTCTCGTATTATTTAATAATGTATCGTTTCTTGACGAGATGCCTCGTACACAGTTTTACGAGCTATGTTCACCTCGCAGCAGATTAATTTTTAATCATAAATCTAGCGCTAACTTTTTACTCGCGCTGTGTCTCTCCTCGAAAACGCCGGCGATGAGATTTATCGCAAAGTTTTGTTCGTTTTACTAAACGAATGTTGGACCCGTGGTACTGAATTTTTTTTGTGTGAAATATGTATTATGCAAAAACCGTGGTAACACTGGTTTTGATGTTAAGTAGGTATAACGTTGTAAAAATGTATTCCAATTTTTTTTTGCTGTCAAAATTTCACTGGAAAAAATTTTCAAAGCTCGCGTGTACCTAACTGAACTTGGAAATTCGTGTAAAGTGAACATCGAGTCTCAAAGAATAATTTTTACCACATAAGGATCTATTAGGTAGGAAAGGAGTACGTTTTACTACAGAATTAAAGTCACCCAATTTTGAATTCTTCGCAGTCATTCAGAAACTAATTTAAAATGGACGCATTCCGTCTCGTTTTATCAAATTGCGACTCCTCCGTGGGGTGGGGGGGGGGGGGTAATGTAATCGCCGCATGCTGCTATTAAAATATAGATTTCCAATTTTGTATGTATGTACCATTGCAGTATGCAAAGTGAAATTTTGTACCACGTCTACTCGAGCCATAGTTCCTACACCCCCCTCCACTAAAAAAACACAAGTCTTCAAGATGTCTTCAAAGTTTTTAAAATTCTAAATATCGGCAATTTTTCGAGATAAGTAAAAGTTCCATTATTGAGATCACATCCTCCTGAAGGATGGTAAAATTGTGATTAAAATTATCTTTTAATACGAGTAAGTATGTACCAACTAGGTACAAAATGAAACCCTATCAAAAAGAAAAAAAACTTAAGAATAGCTGAAAAATCCACTTTTCTCATCCCGGAGAAGAGTCAAATAGGGTTGGAAGGTTGAAACCTTCAAAATGCACTTCGAGTACGTCCTCCCAACGTAATGTGAAAATTTGGACTCTCCAGGTTAATTTGAAGGGGCTGTAGGCTTTCCTAAACGTTGAATAACACGTGAAAATGACCAAAAAATCTACTTTTTTGACTCTGAAAAGGGGTCAAATAGGGTTAGAAGGTTGAAACCTGCAAAAGGCACTTCGGATACATCCTCCCAATCTACTGTGAAAAATTTGGACGACCTTCTAGATTAATTTGGCGGGGGGGGGGGGGCTATAGGCTTTGCTAAACGCCGAAAAACACGTAAAATAGGCAAAACCCACTTTTTTGATCCTGGAAAGGAGTCAAATAGAGTTGGAAGGTTGAAACCTGCAAAAGGCACTCAAGTGGCCACATCCCATTGTATGATGGACATTGGAGCTCCTTAGGTCAATTTTACGAGAGAGGAGGGGTCAAAAATCGGGTAAAATAGGGTCAAAATCAGGTTTTTTCCACATTAAATAGGATGGGCATGACCTAGGAATCTGAAATTTGGATATGTTGTTTACAATGGCGGTTCTCACCAATGGTATGAATTTGGACTCTTTTAATCAATTTGGGGCAAAATTATGCTTCTCCAAAAAAATGACCTTTCTGTAATTTTCAACTTTGACCCTCCCAACTCCAGGAGTCAAATATACCTTGCGAGTAAACCCTATTTCCTAAGTTTGAGCTTATTTTATCAAAAAGAACAGGTTCCAGGTCATAAAATGTTTGTGCTGAAACTTATAAATATAAATAGCATACGTTTCCAAAACGCACTAAGTCCATTTTCAAAGATTCTGAGGTTGCAAAGCCATCTAGCATAAAGTTGCGGCCCAAAATAGCTGATTTTTTGATATGTTGTGCCCAAGTGTCTTGGCTACAACATATCAAAAAATCAGCTAATTTGGGTCATTTCTACGTTTCCAAATTGTACTAAGTACCATGAATTTCTTATCAATATTTTTTTGGACTTAGTGCGTTTTGGAAACGTATGCTTATTAATGTCTAACCTACCGCAAATAGCCCAATTTTTCACAGAAATTTGACTAAAAAATAATCGAGCTCATTCACCTATCTTACCTTGCTACAGACAGAGTGCGCAAAAATTTCAAGTAACCAATGCCACACCCCAAGGAAAGTATTTTGTTAAAAATATATAGGTTGGCAACATGAATTACATAAGTATTAGAAACACGTGATTAATGGAATGTTATCACCTCAGCTCAACAACCAATCATATGCAATCATTATTATCATTCACTGTGACCAACTGAAACATTTGGCAGAAAACTATTTTGGGGGTATTTCTTTGTTACACTTGTTTTTTAAATTTAAAAGTATCAGTACCTACCTATTTTTTTTTATCCAATTGACAATACAAGCCCACTCATATCCATGTTCACAAAAATTGATCAACGAGAAAATCAAATATTCACGAATGTAATACGCATAACTAATTAAATTCGGATTTTTTCCATCGAATTTTTGATAAAACTGATTACAAACTACACAGCGTACTTCTCGTATTAAAATAATTTTACATAAATTCAATTACTTATCCACCCACCATGACTTTATGGTTTTGTGTGATAAAATAATGCAAACAGAACGAACCGTAATAATACGTTGATTGACACAAAAATTAATAATTTTTTCAGACGAACGTTGGCCATGAAAAATATTGGAATTCTGTGTATGGTAATTTTTCAACGTATTTAATATTCACATCACATTGCTCACTTGTGACGGGATATTGGAAAATTTTTTAAAAACCAGTAACGCTGTTATCGAGACCTTAACGCTCGAGTTGATTTTTACATGAAACCGTAGTTGGTTCGTTAATACACCCTAAGTACGTACCTACGTATTTCAACAATAACAAAAAAAAATTATTAATATTTCTAAAAACATGGTTGAGTTTGAAATATTTTTTAATAAAAAAAATTCCAAACCAAGATAGGTAGATAGATATTTGATATGATGTGGAAGTATATGATGATACAAATCGATGCAATAATAGTCGACGATACTACATAGAACAACATGTTTCGTATGATAAGTAACAGACATGTTAGGATACAAATTTACTATTCGAGCGAACGTTAAAAATTCGTTTAGGAGTACGTCATTCATTCAGAAAGTCTGGACTTAAGTCCTTTATTTGTACGTTTCGCATGGCTTGAGCCCTTTCTTTTCCGGAACAGTAATTCTGCGAATGCGTTTCACAGGCGTTAGGGCTTTTTTCTGCTATTTTTTTTTTCCTTTAGCGAGTTGCGAGTTCATATTGCAACAACATTGTTAACTCATTTTGCCAAAAGATATATTTCACTTTTTTCTTCACGGCGTTTTTATGCGAAACGATAAAAGTACGGAAATGGAAAAAATAATGAATAAATTGGTTAAGTTATGTTCTGCTAAAACAAGCCGTAGCCCAGGTTTTAAACTTTGTATATCTACGTAAGTTAAATGGCGGATAACCTAGATGCTGCGAAGTATTAAATTTTCTACGCCATGTGTGCCCTGCCTGTGCACTCTTTGTCGCGCGATATATTAAATTAAAATAGACCTAGTTTTGTTCTACACCTTGTAGGTGAATATATATAGTATGGATTACTATAAATCTGAAATTCAGAGCTATGTATAATTATACTAAAGCCTGCTGCTATTACCGTAGCCAAAATTCTGCGAAGGTCTGCAGCAATGGATAGATATTTACTGACAAGTTTAATGGAATCGTGTTAATCGAAATCGACGAATATCAAGTAACTCTGGCGTGAAATCTTTGAGAAATGGAATACTTCATTTCATCGATACTTCAACGTTAATGAGATTGTATTCATCATTGCCGAGCACCAGCACGTACTAAACAGCAATTTATTCATTACAAACTGTTGCTCGAAATATTTCAAATTACCTATAGCTACCTGCAACCAGACAAATGTTCCCTTGTCAGGACGATTAAGTAATTCACGCGTATGCACGTGTGCGAATTAATTTGACAAAATGTTCAACTTATCAGTTACGTTGATGGTACAAATCTTGAATACGATACGACTGTTTTATGCGCAATTAATCAAGCATTTCTATATAAATGGAACTAATGGAAGTGTAATACAAGTAGGTACTCCAACTTACCATGAAATGAACTGAAGCAAGTAGTCAGATATTATGCTAGTGATAAGGATGAAGAAATTGAAGATAAGAATAAGACCGGTGGAAGAAATCGCCTTCCAAAAATGCCAACCAACACGAACAACAAGGAATTACAAATGACGCCATAAACAAACACAAACAATAACGATAATAAAAGATCCCATACTTATTCATATTTAATTTTTACGTTAATTAAGTATTAACTAAAATTAATGTTTCGATTATTTCACAAAAAATACGACCAGTTTCAATATACCCGACGCAACCGACGCGTAGACTAAACTAAGGAACTAACTAAACTAAATCAGATGGTCACTGGTCACATTTTACATTAGATAAGATAAGACTCGACAACGACAATACAATACAAAGGAAAAATGAAATGGCCGCCAATGAGTCATGTGATCACCTCGTAGACACTGCGATCGCCGATCTTTCCAGTCTTGCTTCTGCTAGTTCTGCTCGATAATTCGAATTCGATTCGAGCTGGTGTCCAAGTGAAATTGGCATCAATTGAAAAACAATCAAAAAATTGTGTGCATAGAGAAAAATGTATCGCACTTTTTACTATAAAGTACATATAAACTAGGTATAAACAATGAGATTTTGCATGGACTCTGAAAATTTAACGATTTTTACTATCTTATACTTATACGAGTAATCAGGGTTGTCATTTTACATGTAGAATAAGTTATTCTACGTCTACGTGTAAAATAAGTAGAATAAGTAGAATATCGACGTAGACTATACGTAGAATGTAGAATGTAGAAAAAGTTCTGATTGGCTGTTTACCTGATAAGAAATGACGAAACGTGATAATGCTTACTATCTACAGCTTTGAGCTTACAACAACTTACAATAAAATTTAACAAATTGACCAAAAGTTCATCAATTTTTTTTGGTGAGCTTGAAAGCTGAATGCATGAGAAAAAATGAACAAACGAATAAAGCAGGGTTGTACAAAAACGTGTTTTTTTTAAAAAAAACAAAAAAAACGTTTTTTTTTGTTTAAAACGTTTTTTTTGTTTTAAAACAGTTTTTTTTACTTGTTTAAAACTATGCGTTTAAGACAGGGATGTGCCTTTACCGTAAAGTATTATTTTTTACATAGTTTACTTTACACGTAAAGTAAAATGTAATGTAAATTGAATACCTATGTAAAGTAAAAGTAAAGTAAACTATTCTTTGTTTTTTTTCATTGGAAAATCAAAATTTGGATCAATTTCTCTTCGTTTTCGCGTTCTCCGCTTTTTTCTTTGCTTTATTTCGGTTCTAATGATGGCATGATTACCTATTTTGTGTGATTATTGTTATTTTAACTCTAAATCGAGTGTCAGCGGGTCAAAAGCGAAATCTGGCATTCAAAACCCTAGGGTTTTGTACTTTGTTTACATGAGGAGCTTGGTGACAAAGTTAGACAAACGCCACGGAGGGCGCATACGGAAAGGGACCTAACGACCAAAAAAAAAAAAGTTCTCCGAAATTGTTGTAGGAACCTTTACAGAGTTCCTACAACAATTTCGGAGAACTTTTTTTTTTTTTTTTTTTTGGTCGTTAGGTCCCTTTCCGTATGCGCCCTCCGTGGCGTTTGTCTAACTTTGTCACCAAGCTCCTCACATTATTTTTTACTAAATTTTTATTTGTTTCGTCTTTGTGCAAATTCATTTCATTTTTCATTGATTATGAACACAGAGATATTCAAAATGTGTTTTTAGGAACTCAAAACGTCAAAACAGTACAAAAACTGACCAAAAACACGAAAATTTACAAAGTTTACCTTTTAGTTTACTTTACAGTAAAATAAAAATATTTTACTTTACAATTTTACATTACATTTTACTGTAAACTATGTAAAGTATTTAGTTTACGGCCAACCCTGGTTTAAGACGCGTTTTAAACACGTTTAAAATGTGTTTTAAACACGTTTAAAATGTGTTTTAAACACAAATACATTCGTTTTGGGTTCATCAGACATCAATTTTTAAGATGTGACGTCATAAAATGATAGACCATAGAGTCCGAACGGCTCCCGTGTGCCCGTACGTATGTATGTACGCGTATACGTGCGCGCGCGTGGGGGGGTAGTTTTCGTCCATGTTTCACAACTTGTAAACGGTTAAAAAACGCAAACCGGCAAGCTGCCTCCGTGGCGGCATAGCTATGGTAACGGATTGCTGTGCAAGAGGTCTTGGGTTCGATTCCCGCGTCCGGCACAAATTTTTTCAAAATTTTTTTTCGTGATTTTTATTTTTACAAGTTGAATTTTTACAGAAAAAGTAATTAAATTATTTTTTTTTGCTTTCAAACAATGAATAAATTTATCAATATTATTTTTTGAATGATATGCCGAATTAGGCGAGGCGAAGCCGAGCCGTTTAAAATTTATATTTCATTCGATGAGCATTACTCCCCTTGGTGAGTTCAGACGGAGGCTGGACATTTACCGTGTATGTAGCACTTGCGGTTGTTTATAAAAAAATTGTACTCACCGAGGCCGAAGGCCGAGGGAAGTTAACAGACATAGTATGAACAACAAAGCGACCCGCGCAACCGAGGCGAAGCCGAGGTGAGCGGACACAACGCCCCCCAACACTAAGGCCAACACTAAAATTTTACTCAAAAAAAAAAACTCATCAATAGGCTAAATCGTAAGATACGACGTAGGACGTATTCAATTGTACTCGCGTCGCGCGCTTTGGGAGCCGTTCGGACTCTATGGTCGAGCTCATAAAATAGCTATACAGCTCAAGAAATATTGAAAAATTGGAATCAAAACACAAAATTTGTCTCTAAAAATACTGTTTGTTCAATTTCACTTTTTTTCAACAAGAAATTAAAAAAAACGTGTTTTTTTTTAGGAAATTGGAGTTGAAAAAAAACACGTTTAAAACAAAAAAAAACACTGTTTTAAACGGTTTTAAATGGCCTTTTTTGTTTAAAACATCGTTCTGTTTTTTTTTCAGTTGTTTTAAACGTGTTTTAAACATGTTTAAAACATTTTTGTTTTAAACATGTACAACCCTGGAATAAAGTAACCTTGAAAGTTGAAACCTATCAAAATGTGTTAAAATTTTACCATTAACGAGAAATTCCAATTTTTCAACAAATTTAATGTATTTTTTTTAGCATTTCTGAAGAATTTTGAGCTCAAAATTGAGTTATAAATTTGAGATAATAATTCATAATTGAAAAAAAGTCATGCAATGCAACCTGTTGGCTGCAATGGGTCAAAATTATGCGAGGAGTTTTTCAATTATTTTAAATATTTTGAATTCTATTAAAATATGTTTTGAAATTTTTTAATTTTTAGAGAATTTTGAGTTCAAAATTGAGTCCTGATTTTAAGAGATAGGTAATTGAAAAAAACTTAAACAGTCATAGGTAGGTACAACCTATTGAAATGGATCAAAATTACATGAGGAATTTGAATTTGAATATTATGACGAAAATATGTTTTGATTGAATTTGAACATATTTGGAAAATTTTGAGCTCATGAATCATGATTTTGGGATAATTGAAAAAGTGTCAGGTGACCTATCAAAATGAGGTGAAATTACATGAGAAATAGAAATTCAGCTTCTACTAAACTTTTTTCAGCATTTTTGAAGAATTTCAGCATTACAATGGTGAAAACATAATTAATTAATCATCCAAAAGCTTAGCAAAGTACAATTTTCCAGCAAATTAGAACATTTTTTGCATTTTTTCAATTTATTCTACTTATTCTACTTATTCTACATATTCTACGTAGAATAAAAATTTATTCTACTTTACATATTCTACATTTATTCTACATGTTATTCTACGTTTTACATTCTACGCTGACAACCCTGCGAGTAATGTAACAATTAACTATTTCTAATTACCTACGTACAGGGTGCCCAGAAATATCGAGTACCCCAAAGAAAGTTTTTCATTAAAAATATAGGTTGGCAACGTGAAATAGATGCATGTGATTGGTGGAATGTTATCTCTCCAGTCCAACAACCAATCATGTGCTATCATTATTATCATTCACTGTGACTGTGACCAGGGTTGTCAGCGTAGAATGTAAAACGTAGAATAACATGTAGAATAAATGTAGAATATGTAAAGTAGAATAAATTTTTATTCTACGTAGAATATGTAGAATAAGTAGAATAAGTAGAATAAATTGAAAAAATGCAAAAAATGTTCTAATTTGCTGGAAAATTGTACTTTGCTAAGCTTTTGGATGATTAATTAATTATGTTTTCACCATTGTAATGCTGAAATTCTTCAAAAATGCTGAAAAAAGTTTAGTAGAAGCTGAATTTCTATTTCTCATGTAATTTCACCTCATTTTGATAGGTCACCTGACACTTTTTCAATTATCCCAAAATCATGATTCATGAGCTCAAAATTTTCCAAATATGTTCAAATTCAATCAAAACATATTTTCGTCATAATATTCAAATTCAAATTCCTCATGTAATTTTGATCCATTTCAATAGGTTGTACCTACCTATGACTGTTTAAGTTTTTTTCAATTACCTATCTCTTAAAATCAGGACTCAATTTTGAACTCAAAATTCTCTAAAAATTAAAAAATTTCAAAACATATTTTAATAGAATTCAAAATATTTAAAATAATTGAAAAACTCCTCGCATAATTTTGACCCATTGCAGCCAACAGGTTGCATTGCATGACTTTTTTTCAATTATGAATTATTATCTCAAATTTATAACTCAATTTTGAGCTCAAAATTCTTCAGAAATGCTAAAAAAAATACATTAAATTTGTTGAAAAATTGGAATTTCTCGTTAATGGTAAAATTTTAACACATTTTGATAGGTTTCAACTTTCAAGGTTACTTTATTCGTTTGTTCATTTTTTCTCATGCATTCAGCTTTCAAGCTCACCAAAAAAAATTGATGAACTTTTGGTCAATTTGTTAAATTTTATTGTAAGTTGTTGTAAGCTCAAAGCTGTAGATAGTAAGCATTATCACGTTTCGTCATTTCTTATCAGGTAAACAGCCAATCAGAACTTTTTCTACATTCTACATTCTACGTATAGTCTACGTCGATATTCTACTTATTCTACTTATTTTACACGTAGACGTAGAATAACTTATTCTACATGTAAAATGACAACCCTGACTGTGACCAACCAAAGTATTTTAATAGAAAACTTTTTTAGGGGTACTCGATATTTCTGGGCACCCTGTACACTTGGTACCTAATTTTTAAAATTCACGTTACTACCTATATTTTATAGAAAAAATCAAAAATTACTATTTATAGAAAAAATAATCGTCAACATCCAAAATGTCATGATTTAAAAATGAAATTGAACGTTTTGTTTACGTTTTGAAGGGAAAGGGAGTATTTTAAAATGAACTTTTGTTTACCTATATTAAAATAAAATTTTCAATTTGTTCCACCATTATTTTCTCTTACACGGTCCATTTCACGTGGACAGGACGTGAATCGCGGAAAAAATGTCGAAGAATCTTGGCCAAATTCAATGAAAACCTTCATTTTGAGTTATTGATCACTCAGAAAAAATTTTAGCTCTAGACAGAGATAACCCTGGAGGAGAAAATATGGGTCTTTACTCCTCAAAAAACCTGTTTTTGGGGGAAAATGGCACAAGTTCCAAAAGATAAGTAGTAAGTATTTGAGATTCTGCATTTCTGCGTCATGGCATGGTTTTTAAAGGGTTATTAAATGATCAATTTTCTACATAGGTATTCGTATTTTTCGTGTTTTCAATGGTTTTATTGTTTCATTTGTTTCTTTTTTTTTAACAAGAACTCATTATTTCCAAAACAAAAACGAAAACGAAAAGATTATGTTTTCACAACTGGAAATTTCCGAATTGCTTATTTTTGAGTGAATAAGTGTTTTGAAAATATGTTTTTCTCAAATATGTAATACCTATATAGGTATTCGTATTAATTAGTAATGCAAAAATATTGAAAAAAAGTTATCATTTCTAACGTGGTGAAACATTTTATTGCATTGAAGTAGTGCCATCATTATCGCCAATTTCAAAAAATTGCTAAAAACGTATCAATTTCCCCTGGTTTCAGAAATGACATCGTTCAACGTATTCGCATACCTAAATTTAAAGTAACTAATATAGCAATATTTGAAAAGAAAGTATTTTTTTAAAACGGGAATTTAATCAAAAATACTTAATAATTGCTATTTTCAAATTCTCAACTAAGCAGGACTCCTAAAAAATGATATTCTCTTGGATTTTTACGTAAACAGCCTAGATCGACGCAGAATCTCGAATAGGTGCTATTTTTTGGAATTTGTAATGGACAAATATGCCCTGACCACCTTACGTGGTTAATATCGTACTCATTGCCCTAGGTAATGATATTTTGCATACTCTTGTTTTAAAAATAGTATTAGACCACATACCTAACTTTAAAGTATTCAATAGCTGTAACAAATTTATGAATTACATCAATTAAAGGGATATAAATTTGTTCACCCAAGTGTTCTTTTTATCACTTTTATTAATTTAAATGAATAATGTTGGTAGGAAGGGTGAAACTCTCCGAATTCGAGCTATCATGGTTTAAGGGAAAATCTCCTTCTCTAAGGAGTATTTTTCATCATAGTTTCCCTAGTGATGTAATTACTATTTATTTCACCTAATACCAATAATTCCTAGGTATCTTCACTATTACAAATTGACCCATTTTGCCCAAAAATGCGTTAGGTAAGGGCTCAAACGAAAAACTACAATTTTTCCAGAAATTCTCGCTCTCTGAAAACCCAATCTCTCCTTCAGGGGCACCTCCGGAGCTAAAATTTCACACTTTACAATAACTTTTTTGTGGGTCATTTATTAGCCCTTTTCAGACATGTGTTTTGGGCGATTTCAATAGGTATTTTTCATCCCAAATCAATTTTTAAGAAATATACTGACAAATTAAACTAAAAAAAAAAAAAAAAAAAAAAAATGGAGGGACTAAAGTGGTTTTTTTCAGAAGGCTTTGTTTCTTTTTTTTTACATTTTTTTATACTGGGCATGTATAATTGCCAGGATTTTTAATCCCAGTTCTGATATCGTCCATTGAATAGCGTTTCATCAATTTTTAGGTGTTGTCAATCATTTTTGTACCGTTTCTAATTCGTTTTTTTTTGCAATTTTTTTCACATTTGAGTACTGATTTGTAATTTTACTCAAACTATAGTTTTTATAAGACTTTTTGTAAACTTTGCAAAATTTGTTTTGATAATACTTATTTGATCGATTTTTTGCGATTTACCAGAATATTTTTGTCATTTAGGTCTGCAGCTTGCGAGATTTTTCCATGAGTTTGCAATGTATCACCAACCACATATTTTGGTGATTTTCAATTGTTTCCACGATATTATTACAAAGCTTCGAGTAATTTTCACAAAGTGCTCAATTTCATCAATTTTTTACAAAATAAATAAATTTTTTTTTTTGATTTTCTAGCAATTTTTGCAAAATTACATTCAATTTTGATAATTTTTTTGCAGTCTCGTAGGTAACTAAGAATTATGTTTCCCTTGTAAACTATATCATGATGAACATCTCTAAAAACAAGTAATTAAAAAGTAATTAAGTTTTAAAGTGTTAACAGAGCTTTAGATCAATGTAACGTTAATATTATTCAAATGAGTGTTAATGACACGAAAATTATCGAGTCAAAAAGTGCACTAGAGGCACTTAAATCATTGAAAAACCAGACATTGACGTTCGGATAAACTATAATTTATCTCCTTATATATTTCCAACTGACAATAGTGGTAAATGAGCAGGGCACTTTGACACACTTTCAAGTACCTATATTTTGTAATTTTAAATAATAAATTAAAATTTTAAAAAAGTTCCGCAAAAAAACACTTTGAAAAGAAAACAAAGATTCGAGTAATAACGCTAGAACCATAACGTACACTATAACGATAACACCGAAAGCACGTTTCGAACATCAACTAGTTAAAGAACTCGAACAAAAAGTAAAAAATGTCGGAGAAAAACGACAAAGCTACGAGGAAAATTCGTAATATATCTTTGCCAAAGTATAAGTAGGTATGTATTCGATAGAAGGAAAAAATAGTCGGTCGGAGTCAGAATGTCTTATTAACATTGCAAAAGTCAGTTGAGAAAGTTTAATGTAATGATCATTTTTCTAAAATTAAAATTATACATTCTATCTTTGATGTTTGCATTAATTCATATTTGTCAAACTCAAAATTTCAAACAGATGTTCACTTCCAAGTTTTCAGAGCTGTTTCCATTATTATAAACGAGTTACCGAGTACCTGCGAAAGTTGATTTTTATCAAAATATACAGAATAATTAAATGTAAAAAGATAGTACGTACCTACAGCGCAGTTTTTAATTTTAAATAAGTGTAGTATAAAAAGATATATTCAAAGCTTATGTTGGTTAGAAATGTAGGTATGTAGATTTCATCTTTTTTTTTTCTTTCGTTAGAATATACCGTGTTGGTAGATCGGTGTTGTATAACATGGAAGATATGTTAAATACCCGGAAAAGTGTTTTCTGGTAATATTTAATATGGAGACATAGCCATTTAAACTGTCTGAATTAAAAGTTTTACCTGCAAGGGTAACGAATGTTGCAAATACACACGTTGCTTTACATCTTCAGTAGGTAGGTTAAAATCAGGATAGCCAGATTACAAAACTGTGTTTATCTATGTGTAGTATCTCTGTGCGAGCTTTACGTACCTACTTGGGTATGTTTACATATTAAACTATTTTTTATCACAATAATTGTAAATGAAAATTAAATAGAAAATGTATTTTTGATGCATTATTCAAAGAGAATACCAAACTCTTCCATAAAAAATTTCAATCCTTGTATCAAAATCCATAAAATTCGCATAGATTTTATAAAAATAATCAGCTGATAATAACGTACTAGGTAACTCGAATGATCTCGTAGAAATCGTCGAATCGAATACCTGGTAAATGTATTTTTATTTTACTCGAGCAATTTTGAAACCAGGTCAGCATTTTTTTATATTTTTATTGTTACAACAGGTCTGTTTCGTAGTTAACTTTCATTTAATGCAGCGTTTCAAACAAGGCTTTTTACTCAACGAAAAAACAAAAACAAAAACAAAAAAATACCATTCATTTGAAAAATGCTTCCTTGTGCAGAGAAAATGGCAACCATTATTACATTTGCTTATATGTGGTTGCTTATTTTCCTTAATATAAAGTTCAAATGATGACGCTTTGTGAATTTATGAATAAGCCAGTAAAATAAAGAATACTCCAGATACCTACATTCTTTAAGTAGCATTTCTCTTAATTAAAAAATTTCCCGGTACTTCAACACGTCTCGCCTCTCGTTGTTCGCCAGCGCAGTGTGTTATTAAAATAATGGCGATTTAAAAAAATTTTAGGCAGTAAAAATTTCTTACACTTTCTACACGGGCTATAAAAATTTGTTTTTCTGAATAAAACCAACAATGGGAGACCGCAACAAGGTTTCATTAAAAAGAACAAATATCGCAAATGTTCTCTCTAAAATAAAGACCGTTATTAAAACAAGGCTAAAGTACCGCATATATAAACATTATCGAAATACTTGTGCCAGTGCGTAACATTATCGTAGTTTGAACTTGAAGCTTTGTCAATAGTCTTAATTTCGCAGGCTGCATGTACCGACTTAAAGATCACTAATCTTGGTAATAACTAAAATAAATATCGCCCTATTCTGCTACAATATAGCATAGGAATAGGATAAGTATAGTTTCCCTCCATTGAACATAATCTCTATGTCACTTTGAAATTGCTGCGTTAAAGCATTATAGGTACTATGGTACCGCGCAGCATAGAGTAGTTCAATGGTGAAAATTCAACGTTGCAAACTTCAAACTAAGTAAAAATTACAAGTCGAAGAGAAAATTGTATTTTTATTTAAAGCCAAAGGATGAAGAGAAAAAAATAACGAAACAGAGAGAATATTTTTTCTATCGGAATTATCATTTCTTATCAAATACCCATAGTAAAAATATCATTTTTACGATAATGTCTATATATGGTGCATTTATGTACGTAAGTATATATAGGCTATGGGTATAGCCTATAGTAGGTATGTGGTATAAGGCATATAAGGCATATAATTTATACATATATGGAAAAGTTAATGTACACTGGAGCTTCATCTTAACTTTAAAACGATCATATCTACAAGCAATGGCTGCAAAATATAGATATATCAGGTGGATATAAATTTTGTTTTCATGAAAATAAGTTTAAAAACTTCAAAGTACCTAATTCAATTTTGAGATTTAATTCCATACTAAGGCTAGAGACACACAGATACCTTCATATGTACTTACTCAAATCAAAGAAGAAAGTCAGGTTTTTACTTTAATTTGGATAATGTTGCATCTACTACGTAGCCTACTTACACATATTCTATGTCAACTAATTCGATCGTGCCAGAAAAAGTGCAGTACTTATATCTTAGTCTTATTCCCAGCAGAAAAAATACCATAAGTTACTACCTTTGAAAAAAAGTACATAGGTACTATAATAGTTCAGTTTTGCTAGAAATTCAGAATCTTTAAATAGGTAGGTACCTGATGCTAGCCAAATATTGAAATAATATAGCAAAACTCCAGAAAATCGACATCTGCCTTTTCAATTGGATGGGTTCAGAATGATATTAAAAAAATGAATTGAAAGAGTTCGAAATGTGAAGATTTAGATAATTTAGGGCACTTGCTCGAGTTTTCAAAAATATTTGCCAATTTTCCCTCTTTTTTAAAAGTACCTACCTAGCTAATTTTTGGAATAAAATGTCACTTCTGGAGTTCTGGTTCTGGAGGAAAATTTCAATTTTTGGCATAAAATGTTATTTTTGACAGAGAACTCTAATTTTTGACAGAAAATATTGATTTTTAGCAGAAAATGCCAATTCTTGACAAAAATGGCAATTTTGACAGAATTAACCATTTTAATTTTTGGCAGAATATTTGTATCTTGGCCGAAAATGGCAATTAGGCAGAGTAGGTAGGTACCTAATATCATGTTTTGGTAGAAAAAGTCGAATGTTGGGGGAAAATGCTTTTGGGATAAGTGATTTTCTGAGAGAGAATTTCAAACAATTTTTGGCAGAAAATTTATTTATACATTTTTTGACAGTAAATGTCGAAGGGTTGGTACCTGTGCAAAAAAGTGCAAAAAAGTGCAAAATAATGAAAAAATGTGCAAAGTTTCATTCAAAAAGCACACCATTTTGGCGTTGTAAAGGGAGGAATTGCATTTTCTATCACTTAGGTGAAAGAAAATTGTTCTGTATTCAGCTGTTTCTTATCTTAGTTATGTATAAGCGCATTCTGGTGGTTTAGTTATGTGAAAGCGCCATCTGGTGGATTAGTTCTCTCTTGATGAACATGTTGTGGGTTGTGGGAGCTCCGAGCCACACTTCAGTCATCCATGGACTCACCATGCGTAGCACAGGTATTTCATCCATTCACCAAGATTTGGCATTAACATCTCGTGGCGGTGCCACCATCGACTTGCTGAAAGGGGGACTTTTTGCAGAGAATTGCATTCATTCGCATCTCGACACGTCGTGTGTGCGCATGTGTAAGCATGCGTGAGTATGGAAATGTCCCCCTTTCAACATGATAACATGATTATATTTCATGCATTTCACCGCCAGAGTGCAACACATGTTTGTTGACTCCGAATAGGTCTACATCAGGCTTCCTATCTGAGAAGATACGACAAGTTGAAGTGTGGAGCCTTGTCTTTATGGACATCATATTTAGGTAATATGAACTATTCACTTGTGATCTGTTGGGTAAATATGTATAATTGGGAATTGGGATTCAAATTGTACATGAAGTTCAAAGTGGCTCAGGTGTTACGTATACTATCGTCCTTATTGAAAAGCTCCAAGTAGAGTCATGGACAATGAACCTGCCCTATTCGTTGACCTTGCGCTTCATCACTGGGTAGTGCATTCTACACATTATCTAGAATACTTTGTATTCATTCCTAATTATAAATTATATATAGGTACTTAGTAAGTATTATGTAACCAGCTAACCACACAAAGATTATATTTCTATTGTAAGTGCTTAATAAATAAAGCTGGTGAAATATAATCGACTGAGTTTTATCTTTTATTATCATGCATTTATGTGCATTAAATGATTGATATCAATTTACTGAATAGTAGGTATCAAGGCGGTAAATCACCAGTGCCTATGTGTGTAGAACTAGGTAAAGGTTCACTTCCTTGAAGTAGGGTAGAATGTGAACCATGTAAGAGTATTTGGCATAAAGTGCCAAAACTATCTTTACAGCGTTGAAAATGATTTTTTTGTACCTCACAAATTGTAAATTTTCTGAAGCTTTTGCCTTTGCAACTTTTTGGAATTGATTTTCAAAAACCAAAAGGCTAAAAAAAAGGCAAAAAAAATGCGAATTATTGACTTTGGATTTCAGTACTGTGATGAGCGGATATGCCCTGCTCGCCTATGTAGTTATTCGTGTAATTCTTTCATGAGTGTGGCTTATGGTAATAAATCCGATGGGAGGAGCCATAAGCCACTAATGTACTCCCGATCCGAGCCTCGCTGCTGGGATCGTGATGCTAGAAAAATCACTTGGTCTACGACACTCGAGCTCTCTAGATCAATGTCGCTCTCGGTAAATATGTACAAGGCTTATACAGCTTGCGATTCGCGATATACCTATCTATGGATAGTTCTTTTGATTTCTTTCTATAACGCTTACTTCGTTAAATCCTGCGTAAGTTCGCGGTACTTTCTTAGTCACTGGCCAAGTTACTCCGGACACTTGAGCCTTTGTCTCTACAAAAATGGGTCTTCGACGCGTCCTGCCGATGCGACTAATATTTGGGGTCAGCACAGGAGAGGCAGGTAACATGTACATTGACAATGCGTACTTACTTATCTAAGGTAACTGTTTAATTCTTTTACCGGGGTTGCGTTCGCCCTTACATAGTGCCCTTTTAGTAATTATTGAGATGACGTCATAAATGTCATCTGAGTGCTTGCTATTTTATATGTCACGAATCTTGCACTTGTGCATTGCTTACCTTGCATTTTATATTAACCCATTATAACGAGTGCTAGGTGATGATGTGTTAATCACCTCAGCATTTGATATAGAAAGGATGCAACTACATCGTATTCTTTCCTATTATACTCGCTTATTTGTAAATGTCTTGGGCTATACCCATGTGTATTTGAAGTCACCTATTCGAAAGAGTTAGAAGATAGGTAATTTTATGTATTCGGTACCTATCTCACGAACAGATTAATTATAAGTTTACTTATAATTAGTTGGTATAATATGCTCAATTACTTGTTTTACACTAACATCTGTAAATAAAAACCATAAGTAATTGGTACGAGAAGGCTTTCTTTATTTATAGTATAGTAACTTCTCACTGTGTACATTGAAGTAGAAAGGATTGCCTATTTAGAGCTAGCCAGGTATTTATGTGGAAAATGTTCCATTCCGATGGAATATTTCTCAGAAAAACCACCTTAGGAGAAAATAATTATAATTACTTCTTCTAGCAGTCCCTCCTGCCCTCACTGTTACATATTGGCGCTCAACATGTGGGGCCTGTGATTCGATGTGCATTTGCAAGTCGAATACATGGGCCTGTCACGTAACCCTCCTCCTAAATTAATCTTTAAACATTTTGATCTTTTCTTGAACCCAAAAGGCTCAGAAACGAGCATGTTCAAGTCAAAATTACATTTCGCCAAGTTTTTGATTATCACCTTGGCACCTAAAATGAACTTTTTAAGCTAAATTTTCGATCTATTTTGAACTGAAAAAGCTCAAAAAATGAGCATGTTCATACAAAATCTTAATAAAAAATGTCCAAACTCGTCAGTCTAAGTGGTAAGAAAAAATTGCAAAACATTTCTGCTGGCGAGTATAAAGTTTTTGGATCTCTTCTGTGTCACTTTTATAACCTAGAAGTGGGGCAGAAGAGTCCAAAAATGGATAAGTATTGTGTAATTTGTTGTGAAATAAATTACATAACCTGGTGGCTGGGATGGTTTGATTGCAACAGACCAGCCAGGCATCTAATTCATTACACGTTTTTGGGCATTTCAAGTTGAAAAATTTGGAATAGCTTGAAAATGTGTAAGTATTTTTTGAGAAGAATCATGGCAGTAGTCAACCTTCACCTTGGTGAGCTGGGGCTAGTTGATGATTTCGACTCGAAAAGTATGATGAAACTGGAATTTATTCACGGCATTGACCACAAAACTATCAAAAAACTACACCCTTTTCAGACTTTGGCATTCTGAAAAGTGCTTCCAAAATTATCGTTTTCTTGTGACAATCATGGGAAATAAATTACACACGTTGGTATCTAGGATGGTAAAGTCGACAGTATCATTCCCTGACCAACACACTGTATATTTTTGAACAACTCGTGAGTGAAAACTTCCGAGGAAATTCAAAAATATTCATGAAATATGGAGCAATCATGGCAGTAGCCAACCTTCGCTTTGGCGAGCTGGGGCTAGTTGATGATTTCGAAGTATTTTCTACAGTGAACTCGTAATTTATGAACCTTGAGAGTCACAGAAGACACCCAAAAAATTAAAGTTTTCCCTCTTAAAAACGTCTTTGTTCTATAGTCATTTCATGTTGAAAAATTATGATTTGATGACTGGAATGAAAACGTCATCTTTTGAGTTAGTTTAAGATCCAAATTTCACTATTTTTGGACCCATAAATCAATGCTTCATGTTCTGAAATTTCCTATGACAATTTCAGAACGTCATAGCATTAATTCAGATGTATCTAGAATGCATTTTGGAAACAGCATTCTCAGTACACTGCCAAAATTTTCTATTTTTTCTGTAACAGATTTGTACTTTACTCTGCTCTGAAAATTGCGTTTTTCATGCTTTGAATTTTTTGAAAAACGTGATTGCTGTAGGCTAGGATGTTTCGTAGAAAGAAAGCTAAAACTCCGAGCATATTTAAGATCGTTATTTGTCCATGACTTTGAGGTACTCCAAAGGTCAAAATTAACACAGCCAGTTGAAAAATTGGCGCGAATTTTTTCTCCTCCAACTGCACAGATGAGCTAAAATCCATCTGTGTATGTGGCGTGATATTTCCAGAAATCACCTCCTATGAGCCCCAAGGAGAAAAAATAATGTTTCGCATGATCTTGAGAGGTGTTTTCAAGGCAACGCCTCGGCATATTTCAAAGCTAGAGTTGAAAAATATTCTTCTAGTTGGCATTGAAACTACTTTTCAAGGCAACGCCTCGGAAGATTTCAAAGCCAAGAGCAAGGTTTAAACTATAATTCTGGCTATAAAATTGTCAGTTATTACATTGCTGAAGAGTATTTTTCTCATAGAAGGCTTTGATAGACAACTCTCAGGGCTATACCTGCGGCAAATTTCAAAAGAATGGACTGAACAACAATCTTTTTAGCTATTAGATTTAAGATGTACATAGGTAGATTTAGAATTACTTTAACCTCCCTTACCCCTCCGCCACCCGGCAGAAGAGTATTTATCCGCGAGACATGGTCACTATGGACATAAAATAATTGTTCTTTTCTGACAAACAGAACTATTAAACTGCTTTATTACCAAAATTCTCTCAATTTCGATTGTAATAAAATCTGTTTTGAAATTATTTTTTCCATTTAGAAGACTCTTAAATATCTCTTCTGCAACTCTTTTTGGTAAACAAAGTAATTAATTTCAAGGACAACACATCCGTTGAAACCATTTTTTCAATAAATACTCACAAAATTAATCCATGTGAATCTATAAAATCTTATTTTTTATCCTCTAAACAAGGCCAAGTTCACCATAAAAACTCCGATTCACATGGCGCAAATTTTTGTCAAAAGATGCCGAAATTACTCTATAAAAATATTAAAATTATTCAAGGCTTTTCCTCTCGCATTTGGCTATAAAATCTATTTGTTAACCTTCATCCAAGGCTAATATCTTAAAATCCAGCTAAAAAACAAAGTTATAAAATTCATCTTCTCATTCACTTTGATATAATAAAACCTATTTTTTCTAAATTTTACAGCTCATTAAAACTCAGCGGATGTAGTTAAAAATTGCCCTTGAAAATTTTAACAAACAACTTCAAGGACTATTCTACCTATCCTTAAGATAGGTACCTAAATTCACTCTTTTTTCACGAATTTCCGATCTCTATTCTTCTCGAAAATTCAAGCAGTGTAATAAAAGTTGTTTGTCAAAAAATACAGCAGTTGTTTTGGAGGACATTTTAGCCATATAATCCGTTCATTGTCAAAACAACATCTTTGACAATTGCCGACTGACATCCGGCAAGAGGCTACATAAAGGAGTTCCAGCAACTTGCCAAGGTTTTCAACTTGAACTTGTTGATCAAGTTCAGCATGTGTTTTGGAAGGTCAACCATCAAGACCTCTCCAGCACCCAGCTTCACTGGAAGTTACAACTTAGTACTGTGACTTCTTTCGTGTGATAAACATCTCAGCTTTTTCGCAACTTCGTGAGTGAATGTGAACATCTTTTGAGACACCCATCTGTACTAGATAAAACTACACAGATTTTGAAATTACGAAAATTCGTTATCGTGATTCCTTTTTTATTCTGTCCGAGTGAAAAGTGCGAAGTTCTTTTTTCGAAAATGAGTGTCAAACCTGAACCTATTGATGACACCTGGGTGATAGTTTCCGCATCCCCAGCCAAGGATAATTCCAACTCATTCTTGAATATGAAGCTGAAAAAGGATATCAAAGAAGAAACTAGTGAAGATAACGAGCTGAATACACCTACACTTGACGACAACTCTGAAGCCTTGGAAAAAGTGAATCCTTTTCATTTTAATCCTGAACTCTTGAAGAAAAAATCAGAAGAAGTAATCGAGTCAATGCTGAAAGATATGACTGGCTCAACATCAACCAATAAAATTCCTCCATTCTCAACTGTAAAATCTCAACGTAATGCAATTCACAATCAACTGAACCTGGTGACTAGAAACTTCTCAATTCCACCACCAAAATTGGAACCCGAACCAGAAATAAATATACCAACTACCAATAGTTCGAATGAAAACAATAAAATTCCTCAGATGTCCATTTCAGAAGCTTTGGAGGTAATAACAACTGAATCTGAGGAACCTGAAACCAATCCAACTCCGCTCAATATGATGAGAACTGAAATACTTCCTTACTCAGACGAAAAATCAAGACTTGAGAAGTTAAAAGAACCAATGGAACCGCTATGTCAACATTCAACCGATACCAGTGATTACATCTTTATCGGGGATGGTTTAGTACATTTCCTCGGGAGAGGGGAGGTGCTAATGACAACAGCCCTTCCAAATTACTTACGCGACCAAATTCGAATTGCTGAATTATACCATCGAGTAAAATCCACCTTCTTTCCACGAAAATTCAGAGTCGTCCTCTCAGCCTGCCAATTGGAGTTGAATTATACACGAAAACCACATCACGTTGTTGAAGAGCAGCTCCGATTATTAATTAATGTGTTATTTCAAAAAGGGGCAGAACACATCATACTGCTCTTTCCATTGGTCAAACCACGAGCACCAGGAGAATCATCGTTAAAAATCTTTCGTTACATCGATTATAAAAATATGTTCATGAAAATCGCCATTGATCCAAGGATAACTTTTCTAAGAAGTCCTTCGATGAAATACCTGGAAGTGGTTACGACTGTTCGACATGGAACCTTACACATCAGGCCAAAAAGGGATGCTAATGATGGAGTTATTCCAATTGCAGAGAAATTTCATTATGCGCCAAATCTAGACAGATATTTCCCTTCCATTCTAACATACCGTGAAATCTACAATATGCTCGCAGATGAAATTACCAGATTGGAAAACTCGTGGAAAGAGGACCCGGAAAAACTCAGACTCAGTGTGTGTGGTGAGTTAAAACAACTATTCGACCCCCACACTGCGAAATATATTGACCCAGGTTGGCCAGAACCAGAACTCGACGCATTTGAAGGAAAAACTGCACGAGTAATACCTAACATTCACCGCCAACCCGAATACCACGAATCTTTCGAAAACTTGCAGTCAGAGTTGCCTATCGAAGGTGTTTTAGGCACCCTAGCTATGGAAGATGAAGTCGTACCTCCACAGCAAGATGACATTCGATCAACGTCATCACAGACACCTGACTCAAGGTTCGAAGCTCAAAATATTGAGAAACAAAATGACTTCAAAGGCCCTTCTAACATCACCTTTGAGACAGAAATGTTGCCTTCAACTGCAGCTCAACTGTTGAACGAAAACACGGATGATCCTGCGTGTATTATTCCCATTCGTGTTGGAGAAAAACATTTTGCACTTCAGTTGGATACCGGGGCACTCCCCAATATAATATCACGACCAATGGCCAATTCATTATTCGAAGATGCACCTGAATGGCTACGTTACATTACGCTACAGAGCAGAGTGCAATTGAATATGGCCAATAATACAATGGTGACAACGTCAGATTATGCCTTAGAAGTCAAAATGGTATTGGGTCAAGCTACCGTCAGAGTTCCGTTCTACATTATTGAATCATCCGAGAAAACCTTCATCCTGGGCAGACTCACAATGAGTCAATTTCGATTCATCATTGACATCCCAAATCGATTAATGAGATGTCAACCTCCCGCATACAAAAAGTTTGTGGTACATTTTTTGCCGCCCAAAGAACCAACTAACTTCTATAAGTTACATGTATTCTCAATGGATACTCAGTTGGAAGAAATTCTCGAAAATCAACTTACACCATCCCTGCTAAACGAACTAGATTCAAATTACTCGTTTAAAGGTTTTCCACTCGACGAAGCAGCTTATATAACAGAAGCCCGAAAAAGGATAAATGGAAAGCTCACTAAATCGAAACCTCTGAAACATCGTTATTTAAATGACATTCCAGCTGCTCAAAATTTACTTTCAAAAATGTCAAAAACTAAAGTGTTACAAGCTAGAATTGCCCGTGAGAGAAGAGCATTGGATAGACGATTTCCGTTTAACAATAGAAACCGCCCCTTCTACAATCGTGACCTCACGGGGTCATTCTTCTGTACGGTATTCCATACACCACCCAGTTCGCCAACCAACGAATTTCCCAGTGAAAGAGAAATACAAGAGCAAATCGCCGATGCACTGGAAATCATCAGAATTGACCTAAATAACAATGTCAATAAAGAGGAGCCAAAAATGAACGGATTACCTCGCGGATAATTTGAATAAACCCACCCAGTAGTTGTAAAAATATAAGTACTAAATTTTAAGGCGAATTAGTTTACAAATAAGTGTTTTAAGCATTAGGCTTAAATAGAATTAAGTATACGCTCTAACCTGCACCGCTTTGATTATTTTTAGTGCATATTTTTAGATTTTTGCTTTACCCCTCTACTTATTTGTCACTATGACACATTGGTGTCAGCTAATAGCAGATGAAATAATCTGCCATTCACTCAAAATTTTCAGATGCCAGCACTCCTCGTCGTTGTTTAACTATTAACTAACGAGAACGAACCATAATAACTTAACCATAACCAACAAATGTTCTGATTAGAAGCTTACAAGGTAGGTTACATGTCAAAATTGACTACTCATGTAGTCTGGCGCCTGACGTGGTATGAACCCTCTTTCGGAAAAAACTCATACATGTCACCCATCTTCGAAGTTTTAGAGCATTTGTGCTTAACTGTAACGGATGATTTTAACTATAAAAACCTACAGATCTATTGAATACCAACAATCAATGCTGAGAAAGTGTTTCATTATGCTTTCTCACTGAGGTTAGGCAACCAGTTCAACTCGTGTGATTAGACGAGGAAAGTTTGCTTGAGAACGCCTACGATATTCCAAATAGGCAACTACCTCATCGTGACTGTTGATAATTTTCCATAAATTACAATAGTTAGGAAAAATTCAGTTAGATACCCCTTCAAATTTAAAATTCTGTAATTCCATAGTCAGTTAGGTTGATAGGATATAGGTCTATAAAAGTTTAGGCTCAGGAGAGGGGCATCTAATTTTCGCCCCCAGGTTCTATGTGAAAATTCGTTATTAAATGAATTTCTCACCATAATTACCCAATTTTCTAAAATTCTTCATTTCAGAATCGTGATTGTTAAAATTCTGAATTCATTCTTATAACACCCCTATATCACGATTCATCCATTCCCAATTCACTTGCTTGTATTTCAGGATAAGCAAAACGCCCCATTTTTCAATAAAAATCCCATTTGACGTTGACTTGAAAAAATTTGAAAATATTTTCAAATTTATCAAGTCATAGTCAGTCATCCCAAAATTAGTCAATAGAATTGAATCTTCCCTCCTTCAGTTGTTTGCCTTGCTCTTTGAGCTTGCTAAATTTCAATTAAAAAATTCACTTTTACTCCAAGGCAACCACAACTTTTCAAAATTCCCCTTCATATCGCCAAATAGGCAACTATACTCGCATACAAGTATTTGCAGCGAGTGTAGTAGTTGAAAGGCACGATTTTTCCATACCCAATAAAACACCCAACGAAGTGATCGTTTATTTACACGATACAAAGTTTGCAAAAACTTACCAGTCTTCGTTGATACCCATTTCTTCCCTCTTCGGTTGTGATGGAACCTGAAAAAATAAAAATCCATCACAAAGTATTCTCCTCTACTCATGCGTGCAAAATAGCGATAAAATTTCGGCTTGTTTATACTTATCTAAGTCAAAACATCCGATTGGAACCGGCTCACGTCGATCTTCCACATCATCCATCCGATACTTTGTCCAAATCCACGCTCATGTTTCTAGGAACTGAAAGTAGAGGGAAAAGATAAGGACCAACTCTTTCCAACGCACGCACTTTAAATGTAACACGAGACATTATATTGGTGCGACTTTCATAACAATCACTGATTGATATTTCAATAATATATTGCCAAAGTTGGTTCTTAAGTTGTCTTTTCGCTGTATTTTCGTCAGTTATCCAGTCAATTATCAAGTAAGTGAAAGTTTCCAATTACATCGGAAACGTTTTCTAAACCATTCCTAGAAGCATGAGTAGGAATTTTCATAAAATCTCGCCTTCTCATACTAGCCTTATTCAATTTCTTTTCCCTAGCATGTTTTCTAAACCAGTTAAACCGCCGATGGAAGTCATTGTTTTGAGTAAAGCCGAATGGAAGGCATGGAAGAAAGCTTTGAGGCCATCGACGACGAAACCACCTCAAGAAGCCGTTAATCAGCCTACACAATTGATTACTCGGAAAAAATCATCGTCATATTCAAACGTCGATAAAAAGCGTGATAATGATAATTCTACGGCTAAGTAATGTTGTAATATTCCAATAAACTTATTCGTTCTTGTCTACCATCATCGCGTTCTCTATTTCTAAATCAACGTCGCGATGAATCAAGTATTATTGGTATCTTAGGTATCGCTACTGATCACAAATACGATCAGTGATCAGAAATGATCAGTTTTACGAAAGTAAAAGGTAATCAAAAACACTTACCCAAAGTAAAAGCAAACGTTCTTCTTCTCATCTCGAACTGGTTTCCTCGGTATTCGGTGGTATCTGTGCAACTGTACAACGTTGCTTCTGAAATATTCAAAAATATAAATAAATTTAACTAAGAACTAAATTACTATGACTAAAAAACAACGATTAAAAGTGTTTGAGTATTTAGGCTACGCTGAGTCGGATTATATCTACCTTACAAAGTAGAAGTGTAAAATTATTTAAAGTAAGGAGTAGTGAAAATTACTCAGGTAAACTGAATGATGCGTAATGAGATTCAATCAGGTAATGATCAAAACATCGATCAGTTTTATTGAAAGCTAATTCTAAAAGCACCGGTTAAAACGCTCGTACGATTACTTTCGATCAAACGTAATAATAAGAAGAAGTTCTGTCAAAAATTATCACGATCGTACGAGCTCCTTTTGGCAAAACTTAGGCTAAAATCTCAGTATCGTTGTTAAGAGATACTACAGAAAACTTTGAGCGTTATATCTACCAACACTCGAAGCTACCGTTGCGATCACTAGTACTACTCTTTCAGTAAAAAAACTCAATAAAGAAAACCACTCACCGATTAACGTTGACTGTTACGATGACTGCTACACTTCTGGCTAATTCAAATGGTTGACAGCAGCTTTCAAATCTTCTGCAAACAAAAAACAAACTAAATTAGTTCATGATAAGGAACTTTCAAACGTTTGTACGGTTTCAAAATTAGCCTAACTCTCTGATTAATAACACAAATTACACCGTACAAACACTATTTGGCAATTAGTAATAAAACTAACGTAATTATCGATCACTTTGCGTTTTAAAAGCAAAACAATTGACATATATTTAAAGTAACGTTCAAAACATCGAACGAATTCACCTTTCTAGCTTCTAAATTATTCTAAATTCTAATTAACGAAGCACTTTCGAACACTAAATTACTCACCTTTGAAAATTATCGATAAATTAGTCCAAAATTCGCTTCGTTAATTTTTTCTTGGCCATTCTTCAACACAAACGATTACATTTTGAATTCCTGTAATCAAACTGAATGGATTAGCCAGAGTTTAGAAAGCTAGTACGGTTTCATTTGAAACTAATCGTACGAACTAGCGAAGTCAGGTAACAGCTAACAAATATAATAACTAGTAATGAACCAACGTTATTGATGCTGATCACTACATCTTTCTACGGTGATATTATTTGATACATCGTAGAAAGTATCGAAATAACAAAGCAAAAGTTCTAGCAAACTAAACTTACGAAACAAAAACTAAACTGAAACTTAACTTATCTCTATCAGTCTGCTAGAATACTCATAACTCCATCCATGTGATCTCTACGCATCGTAATCGTTCGTTCATCCTTCTGGTTACTTCCTTTGATCCATTCTCTGAAAAGAAAAATCAAAATCTATCAATAGAATATCTATATTCACTCCTCTGTTTCACAATACTCGAAATCTATTCTATTCCAAACTAAAATAACCTAACGATCAACTACACAATAACAGTATCGTAACGGTGAGCTCATATTTGACGTTCTGAATATCAAAATCAAGCTCAATGAAAGAATTCTTTCGAGAAAGTGAAAAGAATTCAATTCTAAATTAGCTATACACATAACAAGTAAAAATTCCCAATTATTTTCAATAAAAAGCTTAATAGATGTAATAAAATTTGTAGCTCACCTTATAATAAATCTATTCCAATGAGTAACGATCCATTCTTTTGGCAATTTCTTCAAAATTTGAGCAAATCTTTCGATCCATCCTGATTTCCTTTCATCCATTTCGCATCTACGATTCAAAAAACATTCAAAATTAATAAAATAATGCAGATCCACTGTTCATGGCTCAAAATTATTAAACGTGAGGCGTTATAATATACCTCACACCGTTCAGACACTAAAATTCTAAACTATTTTGATCATTTTAAGCTAAATTAAACTGAAAATTAATTACCTAAATGAAATTCTCCAAGTTTCGATCGTATTTTCCAAATTTCTTCGCGATTTTTCATCTCTTGATATTCAGCAATCACTCGTTCGAACCGTTGGCAATTCTACTACTGGATCTGTAACATAAAACAAATGAAAAGTCATTAATTAAACAGTAATTAGAAAAATTCATACTCTAAATCTACAACTACGACTAATTAATCCAAAAATCTTCCATCTTGTTGTTTGTTTACAAAAATTTTCAATTATCACCAAAAATCCTGATTTTAACTAGCACTCCTACTGGCGTCGTTTTGAACTAAGACACCATCTTGGAGCTCTCTAAAATTTTTTTTGATATTTATTTTCGATTCTATTATCAAAACTGAATTTAACCGGTTGCGTATTAGCGTTCTATTCTCAGCAAAAATATAAAAATTATTAAAATTCTGCTATTAAATGACCTTTATTTTCTCGCAAACAGAATCCATTACGCGTCAGGTAACCTCTTTAATATGATTTCCTATAAAAATCCAGTTTGAATATAGCTAATCGATATGTTATTCTGCGTTATTAGATACAGAAAACAACATGTCTGACCCGACCTGCGTTTATTGCGGCCTTTCAGTAAATCACCAGCAAACGAACGACAATATTGGGATTTCGAGTTGCAAGCACTATTACCACTGGAAATGTATATACACATTATTCCAGAAATCCACGGAAATGAATAACATACGACAAAAAATAGTAAAGTGCACTGCACTCGCGTGCATGCAAACCTTAGCGCCGGGCGATTTCGAACAAACGCCAGCTCCGGCTCCAATCCCAATACCAACCGTGTCGTTCGATCCTGTTAACACCCAAGCTCCAAGCTTGACGAATGAGCTAGACAGACTCAATGCAACGATCGGTAAACTCACAATACTGGTAGAAGATCTGCGTGCCGAAAATACTCTACTTAAAAAACAATATGCCGAAGTCCTGAAAACGATCGAAAACTCTTCTGTGACGAAAAACCCAACGCCGATAATACCGCAGAATACGAACATAAATCTGCCGGATAGAGTAACGTTTCATTATAACCATCCCAAGACGATCCGAAATCTGGAAACCTGTCGAGTACCAGCGCAACATCGTGCCCAGGGGCAAGCTTATCACAGCCCGAACGTGATTAACTTTCGAAGTGATCATCGATGTCATAACCCTTGCGCTCAAAACCGTGGAATAAACGACCCACGTCTACAACAACAACCGGTACTACGAAATCCCAACGAGGACCGACCCAGTTATCATCGTCGTTACCGACACCGTTTCGGCACAGACTCGTCTGAATTGAAACCCTACTACCCTCTAAACAGCTACCCGCACTTCTTCACGACCGCAGGTTATAAACTGGGATCGGAAGAGTACGTGAGCGCGTTCTTTGCATTTGATGTACTATTGATAGGCGACGGCCATATCTATGCATTGGCGCGATACCTAGAAGACGGCAAGCCGCATGAAGGGATGCTGGACCGGCGAATGTATGCACACAACCTTCTATTACGAAATTTGGTCAACTACCTAGCATCGTTCGATAAACTCCCCCCTCGCCTCATGGTGTCAATAGGCAATTTTGATGTTCATTGCCGTACCTCGTACGACGAGTTTTACGCCCAAATGAACGACTTATGTTTAATATTACAAGAGCAGCACGTTCGCGAGCTAATTATTATACCGCTCCTTCCGCACCCGACGGAATACCAAAGTTCGTACGAAGACATCATGAGAGCGTTAAACCAGAACTGGGGGCCGGCATTCGGAGGCGCTGTCACTCGTATATCAATCATTTTTCGAGAATTGAACGAACGAACACCCGAATTGGACCAACACGGGCCATTTTTTTCACCTCTGAACTATATTGGTGTCGCCCGAAGCATTAAGAACCGCTTCATTCCTGAAGTTCAAAGAGGAATCGAATATCCGCCAACGACTGATCAGACTACGTTGACCACTACTTCGTCGACAACTCAAACCTCGCCACCGATTACGACGACTCCAGCCGCGAATAATGCTAGCACCGCTTCTACCCTTACTTCGACTTCTTCCTCATTTACCGGCGTTATAAGTACCAGTGTGATCAGTTCTGCTACAACAACTACGGCGGTAACCTCACAAACTCAATCAACACCTACGCCAACGCAGGCTGAAAACATTACACCTGGTACCTCGCAATCGACGACTCAAACCAACGAAAGTTCAGTACCTGGCAAGTCAACCTCAACAAACGAAACTGAAAACTTTGACGACAACTCTACAACGCCGCCTCGTACTGAAAATCCGCATAACACCTCGCACAATCTCGTACTGGTAAAATCAACAGCTCGTACACCAACATACGCTGAACTCGTAAAGCGCCGCCAGATAGAGGCGTTGAAAAGATCAAAATCATGGATGAAGATCTTACCGAAAAATAAGACGATTGATTTGACCAAACCGTCAGTACGAGCAAAATTAACTCCGAATCTGAAAATACCAAGAGTTAGCCCGCCGGTGAAAACGACACCGTTAAAAGCAAAAAATAAACCGAAAACTCTCGAAAAACCAACAAAAGTCGTAGCAGATAAACAAATGTTGGAAAAAATTTTGGCTGTGTTGCATAACAGCGAGGAAGAAGAAGAAGAAACCGAAGAAGAAGAAAAAATCGTTGACGAAGAAGAAACCGAATATGACGATATGAGTGAATGATTTTTTTTTACGTTAACTGGCAAACTATTTGCCGAGGGTGTAATTTATTTTTGTATTTAGATTAACGTTATTATTACTAATTTGTTTTTTGCCACGAAAAATGTAATTTTGGCATGACGATGCTAAGAGTCAATTATATACCCAATTTTTCTTTATTATTAATATTATTTTTCTCGCTATTTAATAATTGCACATACGTTATATTTATATATTTTTCCAGTCGTTGTTGCAGCGTTATTAGTGTATTATACTGCATTCATATTTTCTTTGTTTTTTGACGTAATAATGTGATATTTTTTATGATTTACATCACTGTTTATGTACACTATTATCGTTCGAAGAACAAATGTATATTATTGTTTTGATGAATTGTACGTTATGGCAAATACAAGCAATAGCATTTTTTCGATTGCTAAAACTTTTGTGTGATTTTATTACTAATCCTATTCTGCTTATTTTCGAAATACAGCACACTATTTACAACAGTGTCAATGCAAAATCCACAAAACTTGCGAGTACGTTATGAGTATACTCAATGCGCAAATTCGCTGACGTTAGACCTTGCTGAGCCACGTACGATGATGGATACGAGTTCGAAATTTTTATTTTTTCTCTCTAATTTACCTACGCTAATTAGTATATAATAATGCTAATTTGGTTTACACAAAATTTCTATAATTACGTGTTTACTTACCTCTTTGGGTTTCTTTTGCAACTAGCTTCCCTGAACTGATTGTGAATTGATCCATGTAACGATTACTGAGTACCGAGCTGCTTAAAATTACAACGCAGACGTCATCTTGAGTACCTGTAAAAATGCAAAGAGAAATAATATTCGATATCGTCAATCTAAAATCATCAATTCATCATCTACCTATAATGACCTGCGACAACATCTACCTATATAATAATCTGCACCTTAGTTTTAAGAAATTATTGTTTAGTTTGCACATTTTAATAAAGCGCACTAAATTGATGCATCTTTTACCTCGCCTTTGTAAATATTTTTCTGTCAAGTTTGTTAAACCTTTATGCTACGTTTAACCTTTGCGATGCACAATTTTACTAGATTTAATTTCAGCGTGTCACGCTTGCACTTTCTTTTTTGAAAAAATCCAATAACAGGGTGACGTTAAACTCGAAATTGATTGCACTTATTTTAAAATCTATTGCACTTATATTTTAAACTTGCACCTATCACTTAAGAAAATATATTGTAAAATATCATACATACCTAGTATTAAGACTTACTTTTAAGAATTCTTTGATTTTGGTTCAAGTTTTTCATTTTTTCATCCCTTTGGTCGTCACCCTGAAACAAAAATTACATCATCATTAAAAATATTGTAGGTACCTACAAAAAGCAGTTACAGCAAAATTAAGAACGTTTTTTCATACCTGTAACTGAAAAGATTCCGGATTCCTGATCTTGTACCTGCAACAGAAAAAATTATAATTAAAATTCTATTAAAAATTCTAAATTTCTAAATTAAGTATCAGCCATTGTACACTTACCAGATGTCGATACCTACCTAGCTCGCTCATACGCACTTTCATAGCGTATTTCAAGTGATTTTCTTGTCTAAAACCACCCCTTCATGACACAAAATTCATCTTTCATGGAAGGTATTCAAAATTCACTTTTTCAAAATTATTTTCACCTTTATATAACTACCTCAAAATTGTTTCTCTCTCTTTTCTCTCGAACCTGTCAAGATGCTGTCCGCATACTGCTGTCTCTTTGGACCATTAATGGCTTATCAGTAATGTAATTTCTTTGAAGTTGCGCACTGATGGTTTATTATTGTAAAAAGGGGCAAATTCAGTGCTGATATCATCTCCTTGGGCAAAATTCTATGCCTCCTATCCATTTTTCGATAGCCATCTTATCATCGGTATGCTTATCACATACTTTCGGCTACTCTGGCTGTGGACAAAGCAGTCAAGTATGGATGGGGCAGTAGGGGTCCCTAGGGGGACTGGGTACGTTAGGGGGGGCGCTGGGGCATATCTTTAGTTCATCTTTTTCGTGATCCATGCTTACCTCCTATGTCCAGACTTCAGAGTTAACCCATGAAGGGGCATTTGTGATGAGCGGATATGCCCTGCTCGCCTATGTAGTTATTCGTGTAATTCTTTCATGAGTGTGGCTTATGGTAATAAATCCGATGGGAGGAGCCATAAGCCACTAATGTACTCGCGATCCGAGCCTCGCTGCTGGGATCGTGATGCTAGAAAAATCACTTGGTCTACGACACTCGAGCTCTCTAGATCAATGTCGCTCTCGGTAAATATGTACAAGGCTTATACAGCTTGCGATTCGCGATATACCTATCTATGGATAGTTCTTTTGATTTCTTTCTATAACGCTTACTTCGTTAAATCCTGCGTAAGTTCGCGGTACTTTCTTAGTCACTGGCCAAGTTACTCCGGACACTTGAGCCTTTGTCTCTACAAAAATGGGTCTTCGACGCGTCCTGCCGATGCGACTAATATTTGGGGTCAGCACAGGAGAGGCAGGTAACATGTACATTGACAATGCGTACTTACTTATCTAAGGTAACTGTTTAATTCTTTTACCGGGGTTGCGTTCGCCCTTACATAGTGCCCTTTTAGTAATTATTGAGATGACGTCATAAATGTCATCTGAGTGCTTGCTATTTTATATGTCACGAATCTTGCACTTGTGCATTGCTTACCTTGCATTTTATATTAACCCATTATAACGAGTGCTAGGTGATGATGTGTTAATCACCTCAGCATTTGATATAGAAAGGATGCAACTACATCGTATTCTTTCCTATTATACTCGCTTATTTGTAAATGTCTTGGGCTATACCCATGTGTATTTGAAGTCACCTATTCGAAAGAGTTAGAAGATAGGTAATTTTATGTATTCGGTACCTATCTCACGAACAGATTAATTATAAGTTTACTTATAATTAGTTGGTATAATATGCTCAATTACTTGTTTTACACTAACATCTGTAAATAAAAACCATAAGTAATTGGTACGAGAAGGCTTTCTTTATTTATAGTATAGTAACTTCTCACTGTGTACATTGAAGTAGAAAGGATTGCCTATTTAGAGCTAGCCAGGTATTTATGTGGAAAATGTTCCATTCCGATGGAATATTTCTCAGAAAAACCACCTTAGGAGAAAATAATTATAATTACTTCTTCTAGCAGTCCCTCCTGCCCTCACTGTTACAGTACCAACCTTGCAATAAGTAGAATACCTATTTCAGATTATTCAACATTTTTGTTTCCAATTCTCCCTTACAAAAATTTTTTGAACCACATCTGGCTAATGGCATAAAAATGCTGACGGGAGGGAGGGCAGGAAATCAAGGGTAAATGAAAAATTAACATCATAAATTCAACGCTGGGGCAAAATCAAAAATTTCTACACGATTTTCAAAGTCCAAAAAGCTAAAAAAAAAAACACAAAAAATTGCGAATTTTGGATTTTGGATTTCAGTACCAACCTTGAAATAGAATATTTCAAATTTTTTGTCAAGTTTAAAAGCACAGTTTTTGAACATTTAAAATTATTCAACGTTTTCATTTCCAACTCCTACCCCTTCCAAAATTTGTTCGAACTACATCTGGTTAATTGGTATGAAAAATCCTGGAGAAACGGGGGGGGGGTCTGATGGAGAATCTGGGTAAGAAGTTGGGATACTTCAAGTTTCACCCCCCTCCCCTCACCCACTCCATCCCTTCGTCATGCTACTGTGCAAAATATACATACTTACAATAATTATCAAAAGTTGAATTTTTCGAGCAATTCCACTGCCTCAAAAATATCCTTTTTTATAAAAATGAAAATAATATTAACTCATCGGCCATATAAACGTCTCATCGTACACAACGTCGTCGCTCATATTGGTATTTACATCACACAAATAATATGTCTACTAAACAACTTGATTTTTATTCCAATTGCTCGAAATTCGCGCCGAATTAAAATCTGTCGTCGTCGCTCGAAAACAGCACGTGGCTCATATATTCTTTCATTTCGGTTGGTTAAATTCTTTTCTAACATACAGGACAAATTTTAATCATGATTTACGCGATCAATTCTATTTTTTTTTTCTTCTTTATAAAATGTACAGCGATATTATTAAGATGTGATAATTTATAGATCTCTTCTTTTTATATAAAGTATGTGCTATAAGTTTATGCTATAAAACGACGCACGAGCTACACAAATAAATAACTAGAGGCGTGGTTTTAGTTGGATTATCGCAGTTTTATGACTTTTTTGTCGCGGTCATCTGATATACGTACTTTGGCACCTAATATTTTTCTCGATCTCGATGATTCTTAATTGTTGAAAATTTAAGAAAAATGTGAAAGTATATCTACTGTTTATTCTATGCCTATTTTTTTAAAAACAAATACCTACATGCTGAAAAAATCCATTGAAATTCTCATTTTTCATTATCGAGACTTTTTAAGTATTTTTTGGGACATTTTCAATGCCCAGCACAAGTTTTCAAAATTGAGCACAATTTTTTTTTTAATTGGGGAATTTTATTACTCAAATTTTCTAATAACCCCGAGATGATGAAATTTGAAAGATCACAGCTCCAGAGAGTGGTATGAGGAGGAATAAAGCTCATTTAGTCGTCAAAATATTACGAGGGCATCCGATATTTCTGAAGACCCTGCGGATTGCACCTGCCAATTTTAAGATACTGTCTAATAATTAAAATTTTCACTTTCCAGCAGTTTAAATTTCAACAAAGTCAACCTATTACATCTTTGGTAAAATTGATTCGATTGAAATTCAAGCCGCAAAGATCGATTAACACATTTGTATTGATGCATCGTCGTACAACACAGATTATAGTGTAAAGCATTGTTGATAGGTATTGAGTGCTTTTAAATGTTCAGCCACCAACCGCAAACCAATCACGTAAAAACCAATTTCTCGTAAATCATTAAATAACAATGGACTATGCTTCGGTAACACCGCGATACCACGTTGGAAAAATTTCATTTATAATCACTCTCTCTCACATTCCAAAAACGGATGTTTCTGAATAACGTGCTTCAAAGGAATTCATTGTTCAAGTTTCCTTATTCTTCGCAGATGTGATGCCTTCGATCCTTGACGTTTCCTCATGTCTAACCAACACCACGTGCCTGGCAATTTATTCGACCTACACGTTACATGTATATCCGTCATTTATAAATGACAACCAAATACCTACTAATTTATACATCGTGTTTTCCCTATTATTGGCAAGTGATGGATCAAGAAATGTTTCACGTTTTCATCTATTCAGATACATAGAAGTTCGGTTCAATGATACCTATTTACGAATTGATAACGTGACTGTTTATTCGTCAAGTCAGTATAGGTATAGGTATTATGTTTCGTATGTTTAGGAACTAGGATGAAGAGATAGTGAGAGATAACTATCTGTACAAAGACTTTTAGCTTACTTTTAGCATATTTTTTTATCGCAACTTTTACCGCTTTAATGTGAAACCTTCTACTAGGTAAATAATTTCAAATTCAGGTACACCAGATTTTATATCTTTGAATTTAAATAGAGCTCATTTAATATTAAATCATTTCTGGTATCCTGCTTTAAATGTAAATCTCGCACAAAAGAATATTATTATACGAATAATTTAACGCGATAGATATTCAAATAATAATCAAACAACATCTATACGATAGTCTAGTTCAAGTATCGAATCATTTTTAGTTGATTTTGGTGAAAACATCTTTATTAATTCAATTTATCAGACTGTTACAATAATGTTTATTTACATTGTCGTTTCGTAGACATCTCAATTTATCGTATTATTACGAAAATTTAGTTACCATAATGACGTCTCTCATTACACTATTTTCGATACATTTTTTTACGAATTTGATATAAAAAAAAATATTTACGTGAAATTATGCTCAATATAGAACGTTATTATAAACTTGACGTTTGCTCTACTTACGTTAAGTATAGAAGCAAGAACCTTATAGTTAGGTTGTAACATTGAAGCTCACAATAAAAGGTATTGTGGGCAGTAAACAATAAGTAGATTATGTATAAGTGAAGTTTTATTGTTTCGGTAATGGAAAGATATAGTAATCGTAATGGAAAATTTGTTAGTTACTGCTCGTTCGTTGAATTATATAATAATACAAAACCTTCAGATATTGCTAGATGGTGGTAGCCCTTTGCACTGTCTTTCCTTTCTCATGGGATACTAGCGAGCAGTCTTTCACTTAGGCTTACACCTTTCTTGACGATGAAACGTCTCTCAATGAAAATGACTATAGGTACCTGGTTATATAACGATTAAAATAGGTAGGCGAGAGTTTATTGTCGAGGTAATTAAATGAAAATGCCTACCTGCGTCCCCAAAGAATATTTTTTTCACGTTGGGTATGTATTTTTTATTTTATCTTAGAGATGCTCGCTATTTTGTAAATTGGAAAAAATTTCCAAAACGAATGAAAATCATTTACGATTCTCGCTGAAATCCAATTTAAGACCACGAAACGAGTGAGAATTTGTAAGTGTTGTTCATTTATACTACAAAGTTCACGTTTAATATTGCCTAATTTTTCACAACAATTTTTGGTATTTTTACTGTTCTACTTTCACCCAGGGTACAAAATTACAAGCGGATGTCATTAATTTGAAAGTTAAAGCTGAGATAATCTCGTAAATTTCATTTTAGACTGACAGAAGAGCTTAATTTTGCGAAATCTCGTCGCTCGACCGTCCAATGATTACCTGAAATAAAACGCGTTCAAGAGTTCGGTTTAAATTTTATTTAATCGTAAATTTTCCTAAGATTAGGTTGGTGGAAAAATTTTTATCGCGTGTGTTCTCTTAATTAATGTTGGTATAAGTGGATGTGATGCTGCAACTGCAACCTGAATTGCACTTAGGTACCTATTTTAAAATGCTTAACGAGAAAATTATTTGAACTTAATTTGACCTAGATCGAGAGAAGATGTCTTGAAAAACAATGTGACCAAAATTTTGAGTGCTGGAGTTCATTTTCGGATTTTTGGAAATTTTAATTTTTTTCTTCAAACGAAATAAACAATATATGAATTATGTAATTATTACCTACTTACTTTATTTCAACCCTTCAATTCGAAAACAACGATTTTTGGGTTGTTCCAGAGCATTCAGCGAGTCTTCAATTTTCTCCAGGAACTACAAATTATCGCTCTGGAGAGGGTCATATGTTACCTAACGCATTTAAACTTAAGTATCAAACTGTTGGTGTAAAAAATCAATAGCCATCCAGGGAACTTTTCTGGCAGCCTTCAATTTAAGCGAAACCGATTGCTATGATCAAAAGAGCATGCTCTGACATCCCCACCCCCCGCTCCTCATAAAACATTTTGAGGAGCTCGATTTAACTTTTTTAAATTTTTGAACATATAAAAATTTTTTTTTGAAGTTTCTTTCAAATTTTTCCATAATTTTTTCAAAAGAAAAATGAGTCAGCATGGTGTGAATGTGGAAATTGATTTATTAAAATCCCTTCTTCCTCTTCTCTCTAATTTGAAACCCATCAGTTTTAGGAAGTTCTGAAGCCTCCAGTAAAATTTAAATTTTTTCCAGCAATTTGGAATTGCTCTGAAAGAACCAAAAATGAACTGGAGCACCTGCAACTTTGGTTGGTGCTTACTAAGCACTCTCTCAGATATTTTAGGTGGTTACCGTCAAATTCCAGCAGTACCAGTCCAATTTACATAATTTTTTGATAAATTTGCCAGTTCCACAAAAAATAAAATTCTCAAAAAAAGCATACCTATAGCACAAAGGCTTGGCCAGTTTTTTCGCTATGATATCATCAGGTGAATCCACATATTCGACCGATTTGAAAACAATCACTTTCAGATCATTCTGGAGCATCTAGCCTTATTTCAAATTTCTACAATACTTTCAAATTGCTCCAAGTGGCTCTTAAATGGCAACATTGCAAATGCTTTCGCGGCAGATGGTCACGTTACTCAAACAATTTTTTCTTGGAATTTGACCCTTTAGGGGGTGCGGGGGTGGGGTGGATGAAGCTCAATCGAAAAACTGAGGCCATATTCGTATTTAGTACCTCCGAAAACATACCAGTTGATATGTCGCATGGTCATACTTTTTTTCAAAGTTTCAGTCCAAATTTAAGAGGAGGAATACCACTCCCTATCGAAAGTGCCAGTTTTGAAAATATTATATCTTGAATTCTTGAAACAAAAAAGAAGTTACATCTATGGTCATTTTTGGGTAATTTTAAATTTTATAGTTGGCTCTCAGTGCTCTCACAACGTCATTTTGAAATTTGAACATTTAATTTGAAAGTTCAACTTTCAACTTTTGAAAGTTTTAATGAACGTTTTTAAATTAGATTTGGTTACCCTTTTAGAACTGTGAAATCAGTTTTGAGCCAAGTTTCAAAGGGGCGAAATAAGAAGCCTCCAAAGTGAAGTAGGTACAGAAATGTTACAAACAAAAAGAGCCCCCCCCCCTCATCCACTCCTCAAGAGAGCTGGGGGCGAACTAGTGGTGTTTTTGTGAGTTGTTGGGCGGGTAAATTATGTGAAAAAAATTGAACAAAATCGAAAGACATGAGGTCAAAAACCTCAGTCGAATTGACATAGAATGACCAAAAGGTGACCCTGCTACTCATCAAAATAGATTAAAATGTCGCTAGAAATTCAAAAATATTTCAACAAAAATGTTTTTGATAATTTTTGAAGAATTTTGAGCCCAAAATTGTGCCATGGAATCTATCAAAATAAGTAAACTAAAATTTTGCCAAATAAAAAAAAATACAAAAATTTGTATCAAAACTCTTTTTGAGCAATTCTGAAGAATTTTTTTGAGTCCAAAATTGGTCTTGATTTTTCGGATACCTCGTACCTATTTTGTACAAAAATCAGGTAAAATGTGGAAAGTGAGCGAGTAAAGGGGGTAAATATGGCTCGATTTCTCAAAAATTTAATAATGAACTCCGTTTTGTTGTTATCTGATCGTAGGCAATGTTTCTTTGGTAGAAGAACTCATTAGGTATAACAGCTAAAAGTGAATGTTCCTCTTCAAATTCTTGAATCTTGATGTAATTTGATTTTACGCTCGATACCCATCCTTAAAGGGGGGGGGTCTAAAAAAAGGGGATGGAAAGAGTACCTAGGTGTTTCAAAAAAGCTCAGTCGAATAAATTAATTAAAGTTACCACTTAATATTATTAGTTTTCGCTCAATTTTTTTTTTTTACGAAGTCTACTTACTCAACTACTAATCAAACCACCGTCGATTGGTCTTCAACGCTCCTCAGTGGTTTGGGGGGGGGGAGTGCTTCATTTTTCAAGTAACACACAACTGAATCATGTATTTAAAAAATGAATCTGGATGTGCGATATATCATGTGGTATGTTTTCGAGGTTGCTGAATACGAGTATATTAAGCTTATTTTCTGGGTCCAACCCCTCAAAAAGCCCCTCTGTGCCCCAAAAAAGGGGCCAAAATTTCGAAAAATGAAAAAGTCGAGTAGTATATCGAATGGTATGTTTTTGAGGTCGCTGAGTACGAATCTGAACTTATTTTTTGGGTCTAACCCCTCAATGTCCCTCTGTGCCTCAAAAAGGGGACCAACATTTTGAAAATCGTGAAAAGTCGAGTGATATATCGAATGGTATGTTTTCGAGGTCGCTAAATACGAATATGAACTTATTTTCTGGGTCAAACCCCTCAAAGCCCATCTGTTCCCCAAAAAAGGGGCTAAAATTTCGAAAAATGAAAAAGTCGAGTAATATATCGAATGGTATGTTTTTGAGATCGCTGAGTGCGAATCTGAACTTATTTTTTGGGTCTAACCCCTCAATGTCCCTCTGTGCCTCAAAAAGGGGACCAACATTTTGAAAATCGTGAAAAGTCGAGTGATATATCGAATGGTATGTTTTCGAGGTCGCTGAACCCGGAAAAACAGTCCAAGTCTCAAATCTTCACAACTGTGTTAATTTATTTGCACGATACTGCAAAACAATCGAACAAGACCATACGGAGTAAATCGAATACCTACCTACTCGTATCAAACACTCGGCTAATCAACCAGGAAGAAGGATGACGTATACTTACCCTACATACGCATGGACTTAAAACCTACATCTGATCGCACCTCAGAGCATAATCTAAATTCACAAAAGGTGTTTTGGCAAAAATCTCCAAATTATATCCATCATCTGAGACCTGAGACCCGGAAACAGTATATAAGCAGCTAGAATCAAATCTTGGCCAACAAATTAACGCAACGCAACAACACAAACGTAGCCCATTAATTTTGATCCTTTTAAATCGCTTCTCGATTACGTATTTATAAGAAGTGGAAGTGAACCTCGGCGCAATACTACCGTATAATTTTTGAGATGAAATTCAGATAAGGCCTCAAAGGATTGTAAGCCGGAGCCGGACTTGTAAGCAGAAAGCTGTAAGCTTCTGCAGTGTACAAAGAAGATTACTAGTCCGGCGGGGATAAATGCACAAGTTTCGCGCATCAGTAGGCAATTCAACTTTTATACTCGACCTGTGAAACACTGAAGGTTGTAGAAAGAGATGCGTAGACTATGGTATGGTACCTATATAGGTATGTTCTGTGCGAATAATTAGAAATAACGTGGGCATAAGAGAGAAGAAAATATTTCGCATCAATGAGCAAGTTTGTAAAACAATGAACGACGAACAGAGTGTGTGAAAGGATGAAGACGCTTTTTGGAATAATATCCTGGTCTTTAGGAAAGATTACCTACCTATTACCTAGTTACTCGTCGTACACGTATATATAGCTACGCAGGTAAGTATGGCAATTATTTTTTTTGTAAAAGAATGAGGGTAAAACCTGTCGAAGTTAAAATTTAACACAGACTCAAATCCAAGCTGTTCAGCAAGTTCGAACAAGTAAAAAGCACGACGCCGCGAAAAGACGCCTTATAAAAAATTGAAATCTAACGTGCTATAGTATCTCTTTGAATGCTCGACATGCATTTTTATTCGGCGGATGAGTCGAGTGTGTGTCGAATATGCAAATAGATTCAACCTCTTCACCTACCTTGAGTCGGAGCGTAAATATTCAAATACAAGCAATCCTCGCTTTGATCTCTTAAATACGGCAATAATCGTTTCAAGTATTCTAGTCTTCCTTTAGACATGTGCTTCAGCGCTATTGTCTCGTTGGCTATATCGGGGAAATTTTGAGGACACACCGGGGCAAATTTATCAGCCATTTTTACACCGGTCCATAGGGCCCCGCTGACCGGAGGCATAAATCTCAGATTACCGACCGGCGGTGCCGCGTACGGAATACCTTTATAGACTTCGACGGCGTCTAAAAAACGCACATTAGGAGTAACTATCGCGCCGGTAATATCGCCATATTTTGTCCTCACGACGCGCGTGATGATCGAACCTTCACAAAAAATAAAAATACTAAAAAAATTCAAAACTAAACGAATTATCATGGTGAACCTTTGCGATAAAAATTACCACTCGGCGATTTCGTCAACGACGCGCATAAGGCAGCTAGTTATATACAAGCACCTGTAGTTCTTAAAAGTATATACAACTTGACCAAAAAAAAATCACTCGGATGAGAATTTTTTTAAACGAAATTTACATTTCTAAAACACGAAACATGAACACGAATGTAGAGATTTTCGAAACATACATCGCGAATCCTGCCGTCAGAAGAATATGCCCGCTTCAACGCCGATACAATACTACTTTCGAATTTGTCGGCGAGACCGTTACCCAAAAATTATACAAACACGCGTGCGCCCTAACGGTGGTGCTTTTTCTTTTAATTTGATTTACTCGATTCGTATACCATGTATAGAGAGAAGGCCTACGAAAGGGGATGAAGAGAGGGGTTTCTTGTAGTTTTTTTCATCTTATACGAGTGCACGAGAGAGGAGCTACGAGGTATGTGTTCCATTCATATGAGGTTTAAAAAATTACTCCGACCCAGCCAAATCGCTCATGCAGCTTGTGCGAGGTATCTTTATTAGATTCAAGGTAAATTATACCTACACGTACTCGGTGTACTAGCTTCAAAGGTGTCTAGGGACGAGCGAGTATCTAGGGAGATAAGCGATATCGTGGCTGTAACAAATTATCGAGTGAAAAATCAGCGAGCGAATTGAACGATAGTATAAAGTCAATTGTCAAAAAGTAACGATTGGCGAAATTTTATTCAAAATGAAAAATAGGTGCTTTGTTATTAGCTGTGACTATGGAATTATACGATACATATTTTTAAATTAGTAGACAACGTTAGTACACGAAATGAAAGCATATTTTGTTCGTGTGCAAAATTGTGGCATTTTTTTTTTTTTGAAACTCGGTTTCAAATGCAGACGTCAACGTCGCGTCGAGAGAAACGAAATACCTACTTATAAGCAACATGAATTACTACTTACCATAAATTTCGAGCTTTTGAATGCTGTCGAGGAATATTGAACTGCTTTACTATGTAGTTACTAGTTTAGCATTCTCATTTTCTTTCAAAAAAAAAGTACAATTATTGGTACAGAATAATGGGGGCTCATTATAAAAATTGGCATTTAATGCTTCCAGATGAAATCTGAAAATATATCATGATTCATGATAACAAAGATCAGATGGGTCGGATGGGTCATTTCGTAGAAAAATTAACCATTTTTAGTTTTAGATCTTTTGATTTGGCAGAAATGTTTTCAATGAATTCCTTCTTGTAGGTAGATTGATTTTGCAACCTCTTCAAATACAATTACTCAAGGACCGCCTTATATTAGGTCGAATGTGGTGCGAGAGAGGAGAAAAAGAAGATGAAAATATCAAACATTTGAACAACAGCGAATTGTAGAAATTCGCCACTGTTTAAAAATGCTCAATATTAATCTTACAAAATGCCTACTATTTTTTTGGCATGTAATTGTTGTAGAAGTGCTACACCCATGTAAATGAAATTGCATACTCGGTTTGCCGTAAATACGCGTACCTTCTTCGAAAATTCGTATACGACTTCTCCCACGTACGAGTACATACATCGACGTATTTTTTCAAAAACCTTGGACTGGATGAATAATTTATGATTTCCCTCCTGATCCAACCTTTTAATCGTCGAATGAAGAGAGTCTCAATATTATTGTTTAACTTCCTTTTTTTTTGTAGGTACTTTAAATACGTAGGGAGTAGGTACTAGGTACCTAGTTTTGGAGCCCTATGAAATGGATTCACATTGAGGTTGGAGTATATGTACTTACTACATCTTGTTTAAACAATTCAAGTAGTTCGTTTTGAAGGAGGGAGGGGAGTCTTACAAGGGATTACTGAGGGGCTTCATGGAAAAGGGCTCTTACTTAATTTTTTTCACTGATTTTTACAAGTTCAAATAGACTAGAAAAATTTTTCTACAAGCATACATTTTCCAATTTGTTTGTTTTTTTTTTCATGGAAGAACACACTTCACTATCACTAAATATGGTGAAATTATTTTTAAAAAAATTCACAATTGTAAAAAAAAAAAAATGACTAAGGCCCCTTTTCCATGGAATCTCTCACTTAGGGAACTGGAAGTTTTTATTTGAGAAGGCGTCGTTTAGAAAAATATTTTGTGACAAAGAGTAGGTAGTAGTGTTTATCCCACATAATCTGTATTTATTATTTTAGTGTAGGTAGGTATTCGAAATGTAAATTTTTAAACCGGAGGACCCATCAAGATTTTGTGATAGATTTCCCCAGCCCTACCATTTTTAAGAGGAGGTCGCAACAAGTTAGAGCTCCTAGTCTGAACGTTAGAGCACTTCCCTGTTCCCCTCACCCCATTAAAACAATGTTTGGTTAGGGTGGGTGAAGTGGTAGCCCTACCAATGCTACCAAAAAATGTGGAAATTAAAGTTAAACAATCGAGCATCGATAGAGCTGTTTAGAGTACCTACTCAGTCCCGGTGTTGGAGCACTTCCCTTCCTCCCCTCATCCCAGAACAACCTGATTTAGACTCTCAGGGTCGTCTGTCTGCCTGTCGGGCCTCTCGAGGTCACTAACCTACCTGTCTAGCTTTTTAAGGTCATTGATCCGTCAGTATGGCATCCCAAATTCAACTGCCTAACTGTTGTGGCTTCTTAAGGCCACTAACCTTTAGAGATTGTCTATCTATCTGTCTGTCTGTCTGTCTGTCTGTCTGTCTGTCTGTCTGTCTGTCTGTCTGTCTGCCCTTTTAAGGTCATTCACCCGTTTGATTGGCTTTCCGAGGTGGTCTTTATGCCTATACTTGTCTGACCTCTTGAAGTCATTGATCAGTATGTCCTGCCTCTCAAGGTCATCTGTCATCCTGTCTAGCCTATAAAGTGTAATGGGAGAAAATAATCACATTTATGTCACCTATACTGGGAGAAAACTAACCGATTTCTCCCACTTATAGTGACAGAAAGCTGTTAGAAACCAGTCGTCTATACTGGGAGAAAACATTTTATGCCATCTTATACTGGGAGAAAAATATCATTTTTCTTACGTCTATACTGGGAGAAAAAATCGACCTGAAATATATGCAATTACCCCGATTTTATATCACCTAAGTGGGAGAAATATTACGACATATCCATCAGCTTATAAATGGGAGAAAATATGATCGATGAGAGTTTTTTCTATCACTGGAATTATACGACTTTAATGACCACTCGTCTGTACATCGACCCTACCTACCACCCTGCATACCTACCTAATCGATCATACCTATTTATCATCGAATATGACGCAACTTCCGGAAATATTACTTCCGTAGATGATGCAATCGACTAAATATTACGTCATATTCTCGACTTCCTATTCGTCCTTCAGTACTTCCGGGGGTAACGCTTAGCCAATCACAATTCGTGGCGCGCGCACAACTTACCCTTTCTTTTTCCTAAAAAAACACAATTTCTAGAGAAGCGATCCGAGTAACATCTCTGCATCGGTCAGCGTCGGTCGATCGATGTTCGTGTAAATAAGTGGTGCTGTTCGCTGGTGTGGTTCCTGTGTTAAGTACGATATCGATTTTCGTTTATAGGCTTGGGACTTGTTCCCAATCCACTGGCCGTTTTATTCAGTTCGTTTTCGATGCCGTTATTTTTCTAAGTGTCGCCTTTCGGACTTGGAAATTTTTTCAATTTCTGGACTAGTAATGTTTCCAGTCTAGGTCAACTTGGCGACCTTTCATCTAATAATCATCTCATATGGACCAGCGAAATGACCCCCAGACACACCGTGGGATCGTAATTATATAATTACGTATCCTTAGTACGCGTCCCCTAGGGGACAGTTGGAGATTTCTCATCAACCTCGGATCGCCTTCTGTAAGTTTACCGTGGAGATCGACTTATTATTTTATTTCGTATCCTTTTCGTTCCTTATTATTTTCCTTATTGACCTAAGCATCCTCGAGTTTATTGACCTAAGTTTTATTCTGATAAGTAACCTGTGAATCTTTTATTCTGATAAGCAACCCGTGTATCCAACAGTCCTAGGTTTATTCTGATAAGTACCCTCGTGTTATTGACCTAAGTTTCCAAAATCTATTCTTTCCTCGAAATAATAGTCAAATAACCTTCAATTTCATCCCTTAATTGGTTACTAAAGATTGGTATTGCGATGCGTTTCAATCCAATATAAACATGTGCTACGAAGTTATTTGTGTGTTCTCGATTTATTTCCGATCTATAATAGTTCCAGTGTATAAGTCGAGTTTTTAAAATGATCAAAGTACATTTTGATCATTGAATCGTCGAAGTATTTTCATCTTATAACATATCGATTAATAAGTATTCAAGTCGAAAATTCCCATTTTCGACCACAATTCAACTTATCGATCAAAAATCGATCCATTTTTTCATCTTATAGCTGTTCCAGGAAATAAGTCCTCCGCCTCATCTTATATTCCAGCGGGAGTTGGCGCCCAAATGTTACCACTGTGGATTCATCTGATACGACCCCGCGTTAAATTTAAACTGTTATGATTTATCATAAGGTGCACTGGGGCAAGTCAGAATGATTTTTCACAATTTCAACTTTGACCAGCTGTTACTCCCCTTCTAATGAACCAATATGGATCAAATTTATTATGTAGGTTCCCATAAGGGTTCTTAACATATGTGACGCGGCATACGAAAAGGTTACCCCGACCAAAAAATGGATTTTTTTTTCATTTGCTATTTTCATGTAAAATTGACAGTAGAACACTTAAAACGCATTTTTATCGAAAACTACTTTTTTGATTTTTTTGCTTGGGGTAACCTTTTCGTATGCCGCGTCACATATGGTAAAAATTTTAGCGCTATTGACACAGTAGCTTTCGCTCAGTGGAATAAAATATAAACTGTCCTGACTTACCCCAATTGGGGGAAGTCAGAACAGGCTAAACTTTGCAGAGGCGTAGATCACAAACCGAGCGTCCTAGAAAAATTGTGCAAACACATAATAGTAGAGAATTTAATTCTCTTTGAGATCACTCTCATCAGATTTTCACTAGGACGCACGGTTCGTCCGCTATATGCGAAAAACTACGAAATAGAAAGTCTGTATTTTAGACCAAATTCAAAATAAGTTCAAAACAACAACAAAATACAATTGAACCAAAAACATCTAAAATGAAACTGAATCGCGAAAATTTTTATGCCATGATGAAGTAGGGGTAGTACTCTCAAGTCACCTTTAGTGGCACTTCGCCAGATATAAACCTCTAGGCGCTAGAACAAGTTTTCTAACTTACCCCGAATTCCAACTTCCCCCGGTGCACCTTAACTGAATTTTGTTCCAGGAGGGAACCCCCAAATTCGTCCGCGATCTATCACGACCCTGAAGATTCTCTGAGCTAACAACCAGATCACGAGAGATCATCTTAAAATTAATCACATCTATAATTGACCAACCCAGTGCTTAAAAAGATATCCAGACAACAAAGTTAATATGGATTAGTCTATTCTACGTTTCCATATTTTCATAGATCCAGATTTCGTAAACCATAAATCTATGATTTTTGGTAATTTTCGAAATTAACTCGTAATTACGATGGACCTTCCCTTAAATTCTCCCGGTACAAAAGGTCACTGACCCACCCGTCTTTAGCCTCTCATGGTTGTCCATCTGTCAGGTTGGCCTCTCAAGGTCATTGCCCTCGTCTGTGTGGCCTCTCAAGTTCGTCTCGAGGTCACTGACCCACCTGTCTAGCTTCTCAAATTTGTCTGCGTGCCTGTCTAGCTTCCCAATGAAAAAATTTTTAAATTCTTTTTTAATAGCTCAGTTTTAGGTAACTGATTTTGATATTTATGAAAATTTTATTTTCAACTGTATGGCTAGAGAAGATATAAAACAGATTTGGAAACTGTTCTGGAAATTTCTGAAAATTTGGAAGCTGGATGCTCCAATTTTCTGCAAATGAAGCTGTGAAGCAAATTTTAATTTTTTTTATCGCTTTACGTCTCCAAGAAGTAATTTTTTGAAAACCCAATTCTGAAATAATTAAGTAAAGAAACACACGAATAAACTTTAAAATTTTAAAATCACATCCTATACTGTTTTAAAATCGGATTTCAAACATTCATATTGCAAAACCAAATCTACAAAATTATGAAAAATTCGGTAGAAAAATAATTTGAATTCCGATCATAGCATTTCTCGTGACAAAATTTTAAAGCCAAATTTTTGAAATTATTGTTGGGGAGCAGCACTGCTTGAGAGACCAAAGAAATTTCGGAAAAAGTAATATTTCTGAAAAATGAGTACATTTTTTAGCAGAGTACCTATTTTATACTAAGTGCGTTAAAAGACATAAAACTGTGAAAAAGCACTTCCACCAAAACTTTGATTCCCCTACTTCTTCAGTAGGGCGAGTACCCCTTCGCTTCCGCACTGATGGCTAGTGCTTTCTGGGGATCTTACCATTTTGAAATATTTGAAAACTCATGAAAAAAATTTGAGTGGGTGACTTGGCTGAAAATACGTATTTTATAATTTTCATGTATTTTGACTTTGAGGCTCAAAATTTTGATTTTTTTCGAAAATATTGACGGTCTATGCAAGATAAAAAACATATGTGATTCGTTAAAAAAAAAAAAAACGTGTACCTAAAATTTTTTGAGCATTTTGCGCCAACTTCGTAATCACAAAATAGAAAATAGTTTTTTTACAAATTTTTTAAAATTTTCAACTCTACCCAAAATCTTTAAACGTTTAGAAAAAAATTGAAAAGTTTTTCAATGCAGGCACTTGATTTATTTTGTTGACGAGATAGAAAATATTGAATTTTAGGCTTCCAAGGCCATAGGCATTACTCGAGTTGAGGTGGGAGGATGGACTCCAGAAAAAATTTTTAGATGGTTTTAAATCAAATTCGATTCTTTGGACGAGTTTCGTGCAATTTGGTGAGAGTGGTGTTTTCACCCATTTTAATCCTTGATGGATCTTTCACTACTGCTAGAGTATACAATACATTAGATCTACTCGTACTAATGTCTCCGGTTTTATTTTACCATAACTTATGAATCCTCTTTGCCCTCTTCCCAAATGTGACTTGCGTGTACCTACATAAAGCGTAGACCGTTTAAAATAGTAAAACGTCAAAAATACGATGTTTTATTTTCTCCACTGGTAATGATGAATTGATGGCTGAAATTCTTAAAAAGTAAAACTTTTCAAACGTTTCTTCTCTCAATTGGCCATGAGAACTTATTTTCGAGGGTCGAAGGGTCGAGTCGATAGTTTAGTACAAAGTTCTAAGTGTAGTGGTCTTACTTTAACATTGAGATTTGATGAACTGAATTTTTTCAGCCAAAAGTGTGGGTAGACGTACTACCTTCAAGACATATTAATTATTTCACCGCTGGTCGTCCTCGTTTTTTTTTGTTTTGAAATAAAATGATAGCTCTTGAAAGTGGCTTACATCTGCACAGGTGATAAAAAAAAAGGTATACTTGTAAACCTACACTGTACCTATACAAAGGATGAAGATTTAAGCCACGTTTAATTTTTCCTTCCCATTTCATCTACATACTTAGCGGTTTCTTAATTATCATTTTTTTCTTTATTACAAATTGAAATAAACCCCGGGTCTTTTGTGCTTAAAAAATTAAAATTCCGCAAAGGGTATAAAAAACATTTTCAAAAGCGACAATGCGGAATTAAAAAGGACGCGAAAATTTAAAAATCAAGTAATAAATCTGTTAATAAATTAAAAACAGAATAAAGGTAATCCTGGGAAGTCGTTTAATTGCAGTCTTCGTGGCATAAATAATTCGTAATATGGAATGCTAGCGACAACAATTTAAAGGGATTTTCAACGAATTCCCTTTCTTACTTTTTACGTTCAATGTATGTCAACTTTTTTTTTTCAAATTTACATTTCGATGTTTATTTACCGGCCATATTTTGCCATATTATTATTTCTTTTTCAACCTACCAACCAACCAGCTCGTAGGAATTGTGTCTTTTGGGGGTTTTTCTCACTTTAACGTTTCCTACCTGCGGAATATATTTTTTAGAATTTATATTAATTTGGGTTTCACGAGGTAGGTAAACGCTTTTTGCAACAAAAAAAAAAAAAAAAAAAAAATCCAACGAATAATAGCAGGTATTCTCACATCATCTAATACCTAAAGTTATTTGCATAATTATTCGCTTTTAAAAATCATGACGCTGTAAATTTTTTTTATTGTGCATGCGGCTTATCGGTAAAATATTTCATAAGTGTGAGATACGTTCGAAGTAGAATTTTCATATTAAAATCGTAATATCTACCGTTCACTTGCTGGAAATAAAACGTGTAGTTTGAAATGAATTTATTTTCAGTACCTACCTACCGAACTAGGCGGACGCGTAATAAAAACTAGGTACCTAGTTTTACTTTTTCGAATTTCATTTTTTTAACCGCCACTGTCATCGTAAGTATTCGTGTTGTTGAATAATTCGCGTTTTTTTTTTCATCGGTCGTTTCCTTATTCTCTTTCTGCGAATAAAGCACCAGAGCAGCATTACGAATCAAAGAGAGTTGATTGAATTATCCCTAATTAACCATTTTAATGTGAAACTCGCTCGAAGTGATTCTAAATAATTCATAAATTCGTCGAGAATCGCGCCTGCGAATTTTCTTTTAGTACGAAAAAGCCCTTAGAATTTTAATCTGTCAACTTTCGCTTTGCGATGTGACATTATAGAAGTTACTTACAGTTCTGTTCACCTTTTTCAATCTACTATACCTTTATAATATATATACTTACACAATGGCAAAGTTGAACTTTTTCGTCAAATGTAAAAGCGCCAGAAGGGGATTTAAAATTCTAGACACTCGGCTGCCAACACAGTGCGTACAAAAAGTCAAAAAAGTCACGCGGAAAGGTATGCTAATAAGCTAGATTGTAAATTAAGACAGGGCGAAAAATTTCCGCAGCGTTAGTAATTCGACAAAAATTTACCAAAAGAATACATTTTCAAGATATCTCCATCACGCTGGCGTCTCTCTCTGTGTGTTGATTTAATGCACGACATAGCCAGAAAACGTAACGATGTCACAGCGAAAAAAAAAAGCGAGCGAAAAAAAACAACAAAAACACGACAATGTTTTTACGTGATTACAACTCCTATTAAAGTAAAAAATGAGCTTCAATGTCATGTAGCGAAATTATTAAATTTTTATTACGCGCCGCAAGCTGAACCCGCGATAATAATACAAATTCGCGTGTTAATAATCATGAATTCAAATATATTCATATTTCAAACTCCAAGTGCTTTTCGTATTTGCAAACAGCATTTGTTGAAAAAAAAAAGCATCGACGATATATTTCTAGGTGTATATTAAAATAAATGTTAGTATAGCGAAAGTATGGAGGATCATATGTGCTGCATCTATTACATTCGTCTACATTTTTCAAAAAATCTCAAAATGCACTTGAAAAATATATTTTGTTTACGTTACCAAGATGAAAAGCTAGGAAGACAGTAAGTAAGAGGTTAAATTAAAAAAAAAAAAAAAAAAAAAAAAAATGAATAAATATTTTAACTCGGTGACTATTAATCAATAGTGATCATATATCACATCACATTTTCATTTTTTTTTTTAAATTTTTTATGTGATAGAGAAGCTAGAAGGGGGCGAAGGTAAAAAATAAGTATCTAGATATTACACTCACGATTTTTTCAGTTTTTCGGTACTTGAGGTTGAGAAAGGGAGGGGTACGGGTGACTAAAAAATAAGCCAACATTCGAACTTGAAACTTACAAAGTAGTCAAAAAGTCAACGTGTCACTTTACTTTTTAATTTTTAATTGAAATTTTAATCAAAATTGAGGGTCCTGTGTCTCCTCAAGGGCATTGAGATCCCATTTTAGAAATTAGTTTGTTGAAGAGAAAGTAAAAATATATATATATCTTTACTTTACCGTAATTCTATTAAATTAGCAAATGGGCTTCAACTTTTGTATCCATTATGGAAAGTCAAGCTTTCATCTTGAGAGTTCACTTTTGAGTTTTGCAAAGTTTGATGACTGATTTTGAATTTATTATGCCTATTTTCTTACAATGCTCGCGAACGTAGGTACATATTTGCTATACAAGTTTAATTTGTCCTGAGATAGAAGTCTTCAAAGTTCAACTGTTTAACAAAAAAATTTAGATACGCGTGAGAATTACGAGATTTAGGTATACTTAGTTACTTACTTATTGGATTTTGACCTAATTCAGAGGATATCTTCATATTTTTGAATTGGAAGTTATCTAGAAAAAATTTTAGCTTTGGAAGTGCCCCTGGAAAGGTTCTCAATGAAAAGGAATTTTCGTAAAAATCATCGTTTTTTCGCTCTAGCCCACGACTAATTCTTTTTGAGTAAAATGGCACTGTTTACAAACCTATAATCTACAAATCTAAGTTTATCTATGGAATGTAAGAGAAGAAAAAAGTCAATGAATAAAACAAAACCTAAATTGAAATAAAAAAAATTATAAGAATAAGAATAACAGTAAAAACAATCACAGAAAATTCAAAGACCTTAAAACAAAAACCATGAAAATAATTTACTTAAGCGTAAAAAAAAAATTAAAAACGAAATCAATTGTGAAAAAACTGAATTGAAATTCAAAAAGTGAAAAAAAAACTGAAATAGATTCAAAAACCAAAAGCAAGAAAAATTGCACAAATAAAACCGAAAACAAAAAATTGAAAATGAAAACATAAAATATTTTAAAACGGGAACTAACAAAAAAAACAAAAACAAAAAACAAACAATGAGAGTTGAAAACCCTCAAAATGAAAAGGTACCAAAATCAAAAGTGAGAAAACAAGGTGGTACCTAAAACAAGACTTGAAATTCTAAAAATGAAATCAATCTTGAAAAAACTGAATGGAAACAAAAGAAATCAAATAAAATCGAAACCAAAACCAAAACCAGGAAACATATTGTAAGATAAGAAGAAAATGCAGAAACAAAAATTTAGTCAACACTTTAGAAACAAACTCGATCGTTGGAAAACAAAAAAAGAAATGGAGGAAATTAAAATATTTGAAAATTGGAATAAAAACTGAGAAAAAAATTGATGCCTTCCCCCTCCCAAAAAAAGGAAAAATGTATTGAAGTGAAATAAAACGAATATGGTTGAAAAGGAATAAAAAATGAGCAAAAAAATCAATAAAAAATAAAAACAGATTTCAAACATTTTTTTGACGTTTTTCAAAAATTGCTTTGAAGTTTTATGTATCATTTTCTATCAATAAAATTTAAAAAACTGTTGATGTTCGAAATTGAAATTACATCAGGTGTACGAAATTAGGGCAGTTGATGATACCTACTAAAATTTAGACTATTGCTTTTAAAAACTTTAGTAGGTATAAAACGATTTTTAAGGTTCCATTGAGGGGTCAAATATATGCGAATAACTTACTTACAAGACGTACATATTTTAGGCTAAATTTCCTGTTTTGAAAATATTTTCTTCTCAAATATTTCTCTCATTTCTGAAACCATGGAAATGTTTCTTGGCCATTATTGCTAAATTCAAAAAATCAATAAAGGGAGTTGGGTCGGGGCAAGAGCAAAACCCACGATTTTCTCAAGAATGCCCTATCTGTGGACCTATATCTACCCTCCAAGGACACCTCTGGAGCAAAAATTTCTTTGAGTGACTTGATTTGTAATTTATCCCAAACTTGTGTTTAATTTGTTTTCATTTAAGTTTTCATCTCAATAGAAAGCAGTGTTGCCATATCAAAAAATGCAAAAATTGAGTTTTTATTCGCTCATCGGTATTGATTGTAGGACCAAGGAAGCAGGGAATATTTTAATGTGTAGCTAGGCACATTTTGTGTAGTTCCAAAAATTTGTTGTGTACTCGTAGTACCAAAAACTGGGGGGGGGAGGATTTGGAAAAATTTTGATATTGAAAATTATGCTGGTTTTGTAGCTCCAAAACAATCCTTAAAATAATCTCTGCAAGGAAGGTTCTATTTTCAAGAAGGGGATTATTTAGAAGAATTATGACATAGATAAAGAAATTTTCAAGCATTTGATTTACATTCATTTCATTTTTCTTGATTTTTCTCAACATTGGAAAGCTTCAATGCTTCATACTAGGGGAAGAAAAATAACTAAGAGACTAGAGAAGTTTTTTTTTTTTAAAATAAAAGGGGGGTCGTTTGAATCAGATTTTAATTAATTGTTTTTCAATTTTTGGATACATTTCGGCACGAATTAATTTAGAGTTGGAGGGCTAAAATTTCTAGGGGATTTTTTCTGTTGAAACCCGAAAATTTTGAGGGATGAGAAGCAAAAAAAAAAAAACAAACCTACTATGTCTTTGTTCGTTGCCCATTGGAGATTTGAGAATTGAAAAATCATCACTCTCATGTCTTTCGATGTGAGTTACTCAAAATTCAGATTTTTTGAAAATATCAAATTGCAGGTCTAAATACGACGAAAAACGACCAACGTTTTTCATTCCTGTGAACATGTTGCAACGACTTTTGAGCTCAAAAAAAAAAAAATAGAAAAATACATGGTGTCAAAGTATTGGACGCCCTGAATGAAATCAACCACACAGAATCTACATCTACAACGTAACAATGAACACATTACAACAAACTGATCTATAATTTTATATTTTTTTAATTTTTCACAATTTCGTTACAAAACAAAACATTATTAACAATGAACCATCAACATTTTGAATTATAAATAACTATCATCATCAACATGACTAATAATCAGCACATAATTTACGTTTCGTTCAGGCAGTCAGTAAATTCATAACCAAAAAAAAGAGAAAAATTAACGAACTTCGTACCGATTACTTATACGAAAAAATTCACTTGTATCACTATTATTCCTTTATCGTCAAAAATCACTTTAATAATATGAAACCGATATAGTAAAATATCGTATAAGGGGGCATTAGGCACACTCTCAGCCAGATAGCGTTCTTTTCTTCTTCTTCGTCTCTAAAACAGTGGCGGATAATAAGCGAAATATTAACAGCATTAAACAGGCTTCGAAAAATATGAATTTTAAAAAATAAAGCACCTACGCTAACAATTTGAATACGTCACCGGTGTACGTACGTATTTCAAGCTGCCCAAACTTACGATTACTTATAGGAATATCACTTTCCTGCTTAAAATACATATTATTTTGAGCCAGCATTACGTCTTACTGCACGAATTTACATACCTATTTTTAAGAAGCGTCTCACTATTAAACCTATATATGTAAAATGTATTAAGTAAACAAAACAGCGTCAGGAAAAAATCTCTACAAACCGTACAAATAGAAAGAGGCTATAGCGGATAACTACTATATAATTATAAAGTTAGACGTTAATCATTAAATAAACTATCAATTTTGGTAACACTACCTAAACTACAAAAGGCTACAGAACACGCATAATTCACTACAACGAATTAAGTATTAAAACTTCTCTTATATGGTATAAAACTAAACGAGCAATTTTTCAAAATGTCCACCACTGCTTTCTTAAAAATTACGTAACTACATTAATAAGTCTTTTGTTTCGTCATCACGAACTAAAGTATGTATAAAACAATTAAAACAAACAAACAGAAGGGGAAAAACAATTCGTACAGTAAAATAATCGCAATTCGATATAAAGGAGGATCTCGGCTCCGTGAAGGCGGATTTGCGAAATTTATAATTTAAAAATGGCTTATTTTTAGTGAAATCTACGTCCATACATCGATTTAAAATTTTGATTTGAATCTTTTTTATAAAATAATCGTTCATAAAAAAGAGAAAAAAAATCGTCGTTAAAACAACATAAAAACACGGGTGATAAAAACACTTAAAATTAAAAAAGAAAATAAAACTATCACGATTTCTTCAACGTGCAAACTAAAAAGGAAAATAAAACAGAAAATGGTTCTCAGACTATCACTACTACGTTATAATCAATGACTACCAATGTTTATTTTGACAAAAATTCAGACTAATATGGAGAACTTATATAAAAAAATATATATAATTATTATTATGTTCCATACAACGACATCTAAATCAATAACAAACAAACAAAAAAAAAAAAAAGGACTAAAAACTAAATGCCGAAATTCTCTACAAAACTCCTCTCCTACAAATCGACAAATCGCCCGAATCAAGTCGGTACGCAAACTGTAAATTAATTTCAATGATTTTTGCCCAAATATTTCTCTTTTTTTCTTCATAGTTCAGCCTTTTCTTCAATACTTTTCTGTTTCTTCGAGTCTACTTCAACGGCGCTGGCTTGTTTTTCCATTTCCGCTTTGAGATTTTCGATATCCTGCGAGCTGTTGGCAAAACACAAAAGGCAAATGTGAATGGTCGTTTGAAAGGTAGGTACTGATTATTTTCATTTCAAAAGTTTTCATGAAAATTGGAAAACTTATACTCAAATCTCGTAATTTAATAGGTAAGTTTTTCTTGTTGTTTTTTTTTTAAATCAGTATTTTGAAAACGAAGAAAAATTGAATGCACTAAGTACACAGGTAAAGTATAGATACCACAGGAAAAAAGGACGGTGTCTCAATATTTTTGATTTTTTTTTTCAAATGATATCGAAGTCCCCCCTCCTCTTCATCAATTAATAAAATGCCAACATTATTTCCCTCATTCTTATCTTAGCAAAAACACTCGATTGTCAAAAATATACTTTTCAATATTTTTCGAGTTTGGTTTGACTGAAATACTTGAAAAGAAAGTTTCAGAAATTGAAATGTTGGACGTTCTTTAAATTAATGAAAAAATTAATCTTTCGAAAAATTTCCAATAAAAAGTGCAGGACTTTAAAACCAAATTGAGAACTTTTTCCAGCACTTTTGGATTTTCAGCACTACTTCCAAGTACATTACCAGAACTCGTACTAAATTTTGTCAACAAAAAAAAATCAACTATAGTAACTAAAAATTAACCAAAAAGTTATAAAACATTTTAATACAATAAAAACTTGATCGAAATGCTGACAACGTTGGCAAAAAGTGAGACTTTTTGAGTTTTGGCACTTTGGCAGAGAGGGGGAGACGTTGACAATTTTAGCAACAAAAAAACAAGACTTTTCGTCAATTACCTACCATTGTCGAAAACATGAGGCTTCTAAGTAACATTGTAGTGAAACAGGAAGATTTTTGACAAAAAAAAGTGAGAATTTTTAGCAAATTTATGATGAAAAGAAGAAACTTTTTGAGAAATTTTTGAAATAAAGCGAAGGTTTTAAGCAATTTTTGGCAAAAACGAAACTTTTTGGCCACATTGACAAAAAATAAAACTTTTAGCTTTTTGCAATAAAGTGAAGCTTTTTAGAATTTGCTGGTGAAAAAGTGAAAATTTTGGTCAATTTTTGATCAAAAAAATGTTTTTTTTTTGCAATTTCTAGCAAAAAGTGGACTTTCTCGCAGGTATCGTCAAAGAAGTAAAACTTTTTTGAATTTGATTTTGTTGGTGAAAAACACGACTTTATGGCAATTTTTGGTAAAAAATGATGACTTGACAGTTTTTGGAAATTTTTTACAAGTAGTAAAACTTTTGGGAAATTTTTAGATGAAAATGACTTGGGAAATTCTTTTAAAAAAACGAATTTTTTTTGCAAAGTTGGCAAAAAAAAACCATGCTAACTTATTGGAAAACCTGAAAATTTTTGGTAATTTTTGATTTTAAGCATGTCGTTGAAAATGTGAGCAAAAATCAGATTTTTCTGGCAATTGTCGGCAAAAAAGTGACTTTCATTTTTTTTGCAATTTTAGGTAAAAATCAAGACGGAAAATATAAACAAAAGACATTTTCGGCAATTTCCGGCACAAAAACGAGTTGTGTAGACGATATTCCAGTACCTATATTGATCACATATTTTACAAGTTGAGCCTAACTCCTAACCAAAGCCAAGTTTCTATCTATACTTAGACTGCAATTTCTGTACTGGAATGAGAATTTAATGACACATATCAAAATGTTGGCCTCCGTCAATTCAATATTTAGAATTTTTTATCAGAATTCATAAATGAAATTTCATTTAGCAAATTTTTACATCTTAATTCGCACTGAGGTAAAATGAAAAATAAAATGAAATAAATTTCTGAATAACAACTCACCTTATTTGAACGAACAGAATACCATTGATTGCATTGAGCATATCTAGCACATTGCCCATAGACGGAGGCTGGATTTGGATCGGCGGCAACGAAAATCCAGTCTTACCGTTACAAATCTCGTTCATTTTCTTTTGCAGTATAACCGCTTGGTGCGTAAGATGACGCAGGCATTCTGACGATTCTTTAGTTTTATCGTGATTTTCACCTAACTGCAAAACAAACGTATATTTTCAATATTTTCGATTCGATAGACACAGGTTTTCTAAACCGAATAATTTACCTGATGCTTGTAAATAGAGTATGTTTCTTTTTCATTGGACAAAGCAGCTCGAAAATCACCCATACAGCTCAACGTTCTGGCGATTAGATGATAACTAACGGCCACCTTCAATGATTTCGCGCCGTAGAAACGTTTATTAAGGGCTAGAGAACTATGTAAGAATTTCAACGACAGATCGTATTCTCCGACCGCGTGTAAAATTAAACTTATATTACTCTGTAAAAAAAAAATAACAAAAAATATATCAATTAGAGGCTTCATAGGAATCCTAAAACTAATGAGATTGACGCTTCTATGGCTACTTACATCTAATAAGGCAACTTCTGGGTGGTTTTCACCGCACGTCAACAACAATAAGTACCTAGCGCGATACAGTAACTTCAACGCGATAATAATTTGACTGTTGGCGAAACAATATAAAGCCAAGTGCGTCTAAAACAACGAGAAAAACTCCATCATTAAAACCAGTCACGTTAAGTATGTAGATGATGCTTCATGCGTGATAGTCAACTTACATATTCGGTGATTGTAGAAGGATGATCGATACCATTAACTCGTTCAGACATTAACACAGCTTTTTGTTGGAAAGACATCGCTTCGGCGTGATCACCCATAATGTAGTTCAATCTGGCCAGCATTCTCAGACATTGTGCGATTTCTGGGTGCATTGCTCCGTACACGTTGTTCAATAAATTCAACGCCTCGCTGATCAATTCGTAACCTTCTTTCAGATATCCGTGTTGGATTTTGTTTTGGCCTGTTGTGTAGAAGTTGTACGCGTCGCTGGCCTGAAAAAAATTCGAAAATCGAAATTATACAGAACTCGAAGAGAGAATAAATTTTCGAGTAATTTGCCACTATTTTTTCATAAATATTGACGAATACTTGATAATTTTACAATCTCGTACCGTACTTACTCTCGGATTGATGTGTTTCACGACAGGGAAAATATTGACGATATCTTCTTCGAAAAAGGTCAAACGGTTCTTCGCGTCAAAGTTGTATTCTCTGAGTAAAATCTGAACACCATTTTTCATACAAAACGATCTACAACGAGACAGATTCTTCCAATAAATACATTCTAGTCGAGGCGAGATCAACGTCAAACTTCTGCATACCTCAATAACGATATTCTTTGAAGCGAATACTGAGTACAAACAGCTTCAATATTATCGCCAATCAGCTCAAAATCGTAATATTTTTTGATTTCGTGTTTGATTTGAATCCATAACACTTTGGGTGTCATGTTGGCCCACTGGTTGTTATCGACAGCGATCAGACGATTAATTCTACCCTTTCGTTTATTTCTTCGTTTAGCGCATTTAGTTTGGAGCTGTACAAGAGAAGAATGATTGTTGGAAAATGGGTCAACACTTCGGCAAATAGATTTTTGAAAACTCACATCTTCCATGCTAGTTTGAGGATGTGGTACTGGACACGAGGACAGGAAACAATTCAGAAAATGACTAACGGCCGTAGCTAAACTCATCATTTCGGTATTCTGCGATAAAAACCACCAGATTACTAATGACGATTACATTTTTATAAAAATTCATCGCATTAGGTACTACGTACTTGCAAATAGGTGGTAAAAACGTGTTTCGCAGATCTGGTAACCAGTTCGCTGATGGCGATACTGTGCAGATAGTTCAGCTGATCAATCGACGACAACTTTTGGGCGATTTTACCCAAATAACGCACATTTATGCCCCGAGCATGCAAGCTTTCGACCAAAGTAACGCCGTCCATCGGCGATATCGAATGCTCTAAACATTCTCGGATCTACGCAGAAGGAAAAAATAAGTACAACGTGGTCTTATTTTGGAGAAAACTACTTCGAAGATCACTCACATAAGAGGGAATCTGCGCAGTAACCAAAAAACAGGCAGCATCTTTGACCAACTGTTTTTCTTTTTTGAACCGTTCGCTGTCCGGATTTACATGTCGAACACCGGGTGAAAATACATCTGGATTGAATCTCACATCGAATTCGGTTTCCTTCAGCGATCCAACCGCAAGAGCTGCTTTTTTCACTACTTCTTTTGTACTTTCTTCTACTAAAAAATAATACGTAAACGAACGATTAATACTTGAGATGAAAAATATTATTCTTCAGATCATTACGATTGACGTACGTTCTTGTTTTTCTCCGTTTGTTATCGAATCTGTAATACTTTCGACAATTTTCTTCGCTTCGTCAGTTTCTATAGAGCTATCTTCGGTGACTTTTTCAACGTCGATTTCTTCGTTTGATTCTTCGATTGTCTACAAAAATTGATATAGAATTTATTAAAAACTAATGTGTTATTTCACAATGACAACGTGATCTAGTTTCTTGGGGAAAAAAACTAGGTAACATAATTTGATTACTTTGTTGATTAGATAATCAACTACCTACGATCATGGCACGATTCATTTTTTCAAAATGATAAGCAATCAAATAACAAAAATTAATTAAAACTTGTTATTTATTATGAAATTGAAAAATTAGGTTAATCGACCAAACATTTTTGAAAACAGAAAATTTGAAAAAATTTGAATGATGAACGCCCTCAAAATCGATTAAAATCATCAGAACCATGCCGAATCCCCAAACAAACTTACGTTATTCTTGAAATAAATCCATACCTTTTCTTTTTTCTCTTCGTCCTTTTCTGTTTCAGGAGCAGTAATAGCCTTTTCTTCGAATTTCTTCGATCCAAGTTGTTGTAAATGAGCAGCAGCGTATTTAATAAACATTACGTATCTAGATCTGCAATATTATCAGCGTTAGCTTGCAATTCACAACGAGAACATCATAAATTGCAACTTGAAGCTGAACTTACTCCACAAACGCGTCAATCAATTCTTGTCTCAAACAGCACAACTTGTGTTTATGTATGACGGGGAAACCCAAAGCTAGCACTTCTTCGCTGAGTTCTTCTCCTTCAACTGAATCAATAAATACGTAAAAAAATTTACACTCTGAACGTAAACCTCTTTACAGAAATTCAGGATGAAGACTTACGTTTAAGGAAATTCACATCTGGCGGGAAGGTTCTGAGAAGATCTAGAATATAATGACGTCCATCGTTACCAATGATACCTTTGCATTCGACAGATGAGCATAGCTCAACTTCTTCGTTTTTGTCGTTGATTACTTTATGAGGTAGAATTTTCAAATGTTGAGCAGCTTTACTGAGCTGTAATAAAAATACACAACCATATTAATACTTAAAACAACCTACTCGAATCAAGAAATAACTCTCATTGTGATCCTTACCAGGATAATGTATTGTTCGTGGCTTATGGCCGTTTTGCCAAAATCGATCGAACCGTATACAACTGATTGTTCTTGTTCTCTTTCTAAAATACCAGGAATAATGGACTGAGCAGTAACACGATATCCGCGATAATCTATCACCACAGTACCGAGAGTATACAAGCCTTGTAAATCGACAGCATTATAGACTCTGACACCTTGCAGGTCGTTTCTCTATTTCAACATAAATTCGCAACATGAATAAAATACGCGAGGGTTACCTACATAATTTGCGACAGATTTTTCATCGTTTTGAAAACTTACCGGAGCTACGAATGCGGCCGCATCTCCGCCTAATTCTTTGTAATGGTCTCTAACATCGAAACCCAACGAGAAAAATATATTGTTCCAAATAAACATTTGCATTTTAGCCTCTTCGCCTGGATTGATTGCCATCACATTACCATCGATGACTGCGACAGCACCTCGGGTCGCTGCAGCAACAAAATCACTATGAACCTGTGACAAAATAAAGAAATTATTTCGACGCTCTTTTTTCGTTTATAGCTACTTTAAGCCATTTTGAAACCAACCTTAAAAATAGCTCTTTCGCGGAGCAACCTTTCCGGTAAATTTTTACGCGGAAGCTCTCGAGTAGTTTGTAGTTCTTCGTTCCAGTCTCTAGTCTGGCCTGGTATATGTTCTTCGTAGCCGAGTTTCGAGGAAAACGCTAGAATAAAATCGAATAAAATTAATACTCATTTCGATATCAATTTTCAACGTGATTTGATTAATGAACTTAAAATGGTATAATTTGCTGACATTTCAATTCATTTGGGGGGGGGGGGGATTTGAAAAGGAACTTTATCTGGTGGTAAGTGAGGGAGGAGAGGGGAGTGAGGGAATAATTTTTTTTGCAAAATTGTAGCTCATCTCACTTAAAATAAACGAAATGAAACGTTTTGAAAAATCAAGTTTCAAACACCAAAAATTTTGAGAACTCATCAACTATTTCAATTTTGATACCTACTTTCGTGTAAATTATTCTTTGAAAATTTACAACAACAAAAATCATGCAAAACGCTGAATGGGTTCGTTCTTATGGGCTGAAAACTATGAGATGAACATTTTATCCTTTTGTGCCTCTTTCTTACTTTTTAAAGCCTTTCTATGAAAAAAATTTAGTTTTGCAAGTTCTTGACAAGTTTTTTTCTTCAACTTAAACTCGAAGAAAAACTCTGCAGAGCGGTTGGGAAATTTTTTTGGACACATCCAAAAATACAGAAAAACAAAATTTCAAGAGCAAAAATTAATTTTTCGATTTCTTGTGAATTTTTGAAAATTCAATTCTATTTTCTCGTTCCATACCAAAATTTGGATGGAATTCCGGTCAAAAGCTGGAATTTGGTTCACATTTCATTTTCGATTAGTGATGATTTCGAATTTTGATCCATGCAGGAGCATTTGGCAGATTTTTAAATTTTATGTTTCCAAAAATTGTGCATAAAAAATGTTAAAATGTTGATGGAACTTTCGTTGACAATTTCTAGAAGTCTACTCTTCATTTTCAGCGTTTCAAATCGATAGATAGAGATTTTGTTTCGTTTTGAAGCCTCCAATGGACTTTTGAAAAATTCAATTCTAGAAGTCATCGGGACGATTAAATCGAGTGTTCGAGGGACAGAATTTCATTAGGGCTTTTTCTGGAAATTTTCAAAACACCAGAAAATAAATTCTCCACAGGCTTTCAAAATTAATCAAAATTGCCACTGATTGATTCGAAAGCTCAAAAATAGGACAAAAACTGTATCAAATTTTGATTTTTTTTCATAAAAAATGAGGTTCTGAATTTACACAAATCTACCCAAATTCAAAAAAATGGAACTTCGCATCGGATACATTTTTGGATGCTCTCTTCAATTTTTTTCATTCATTCGAGAAATTGGGAGTTACATCAACAGAAGATTGAAAAAAATGACTGTAGGTGATGTTGATTCCCAAATGATTTTGTAGGAATCAGGAGTAGTCGAATTGATTCACATGGTCATACTCCTTGATAGTTGATTTTTTCTGTTGAGTGGCACTGAAGAGCCACAATCTGAACCTTGGGAATCAATTCGTACATCATTATTCATTAAAAACGAGGTATGAATCAATTCGTACATGAGTACAAAACAAACAAGGTGAAAATCAATTCGACTATTTTTTCGTGTTTTGGGGATCAACTCACACCTAATGGAAAAATATATCAAAAATTTGTGAGCTGAAAGGCAACGAATTTTCAAATTTTTCTGTGAAATTTTTTCAATAACCAGTTCAACATCGTACTTGAATAATCTTGTCTCACGATTCATTTCAAGATGATAACTGTCACTATCAATCTCAAGAGGGCAAAACTATTTAAACTGAAGTCGGTAAATCTCAAATTTAATTTTCTTACCACTCAAAAAAAATTCAAAATAGGCTGATTCAATTTCTATCAGATTGAGGGTAACATTTGACAGAAATTATGGGGAGAAGCCGAGGGCGAAAAAATCTGAGCACAACGATTACAAAAACCTAATTCACAACGAACGAGCAACGAATTTATCAACAAGAGGATGCGAACAACGTTATAATTTTTCGCCTTTTTCTTGAGAATTTATCGCATCTAAAACCATTTTCGTTTCATCAATACGTGATCTATAAGTTGCACTCACCATCTTCGGCACGAATAGCATCGACGGTGTGTTCGACATTAGGCGAAGCCCACGAATACAGTTGATAAGGCGTAGCGACTCTTTCGAAAGGATGCCTTTGATTGCGTTTCTTCTGCAAATACGAAAAATTACGCTTGAACGAGGGACTGATTTGACTCAAAAGCTCGATCAACGAATGGTAAAGATGGTGCGGTATCTGCGGTTTCGGATCGAACAATTCTTCGGTCGACCTGTAAAGAATTACACGAATTAAAATTCGCCACGGTTCTATCTTTACGTACGTAAATTCTCTTATCTTCGCGTATTCTGGATTGATAATAATATACGCCAGATTTAACCTGGTACTGGGATCGTTCAAGACCGTAACGAGAAGTGAAGATGACGTACGTGCACCACTTCACTTCTCGCCGTACCGTATTCGACGCACATTTAACATAACGCAATTACATGCTCGTGTGATAGTGTATTATCTTAAATATATACCGACTATACATATACGTACTGATTAACGAAAAATCCGCGGGTACAGGCGGTAATATGATAATGTTTGTCTTCTAACGTAATAGCGTATAAATACAAGAGATCTCCGTGCATTTTTCTAAAACCCGGCGGCGGATTCCATCCGGATGTGGTTAAAACCTGCGGGAGCAAAATAACCAGTCATTTTTCTCCATAAGGAACTCGTTCAGCAGCTGATTTACCGGCTCGAGTTACTCACTTTTATACATTGTGGTCCTTTGTAATCTTTACCCAACGGATGTAAAGGAAGTAGAGGTCGTTCGCGATTGTTTGGCATAATGTGAGAAGGAGGAGTGCAATCGACGCTTTCGACGCGAGATTTCTTTTTCTCTGCACAATCGAAGTAATCGATGAAATAAAGTAAGCTCGAAATGACCGCGCTGATATTTGAGAGGATTAAATTACTTACCTAAAACGTCGCCTTGCGTGATTGCATTTAGGAACGCCAGCGAGCTGCAATCTACACCGTTATAAGCATCGGCCGGGTCTAAGGATTTCAATACGTCTCGAACGTGACGCACGTGAATTCTAGCTTCACGCATGGTATAAGGTTCTTCTACCACCTATCAAATGAAAATCAGTCGATTTAGAAAAAAAAATCAGTAATTTCAATTACCCAAAAGGCAAAAGATGACCGACTGAAGAACGAAATAAAAGCTCGTTTAAATTTTATGAGAAGAGATTTTCACCTTGATAACAGATCCTTCTTTGAGTCCTTCGATACTCTTCAATTCGGCAAAATTATCCAACGTGTTGCCATCCAACTGCAACGAAAAGCACGTCCTGTGACACGTATCTTCTCTATTCATAAGCAACTGATGGATCTCCTGCACCAATTCCATACTGGAAACCTAAACACAGGCAAACCAAACACCATATTACCATCAACTTCTCATCTTAATTCATTGATACCATCATATTGTAATTCCAATCGTGCTTACTTGAATTTCAAAAATCTCGGTACCGGGGCTTTGGATTTTCACGTTGAATCCGACATCTTGTATGAAAACAACATCCTGCTCATCTCCTTTTTTCTCGCCACTTTTCTCATTCGCGTCGAGTTCGCCTTTTTCAGCACTTACGTCCGGATCGCTTTCTTCGCTGTCGCCATTCGCGATGCCATTTTGGTGCGAACACTTCGTCTCCGGTTCTTTTTGGTCGTTGGTTTGTTCATCGTTATTTTTGGACGATTTATCCGGACGGTTTTTTTTTGCAACGGTTTTCACCACAGGAGTCGGTGCGGTTTTATCGATGATTAGCGAGTTGTTTTCGGGCACCGTCGAGATATCGGTATGATTGCCCAACTTCAAGGTGGATATTTCATATACGCCATCGTTCGAGACACCGTTTGTCGCTGGTTTTGGGCAAATATCGCCATTTGAATATACCTTATTCTCTACTGGTTTATCTGCAAAAAGAATAAGAGAAGCGGAGACGATTAAATTAGTGTTGTTTGGTTTATTAAATTATATTTGAAGCTTAATTTACATTTTTTTTTTTTTTTTACACATAAGAATATTTCAACAGATGATCATTAATCAAAGCTCAAAACACGAAAGTTTTCAAGTCTGAACTCATACATTCTCCCCTCCCCATCAAAATGCTAGTATTAATATAACATACCCAATCTCACAACAACGCAAGCCCCCTGATCATGAAGCTACAACTGAACATGATCAAGTACCACGTGGGTTAAAGTTGATACTGTACGTGATTCGTCATCGAAAAAATCTATACAGATGGTACCACACATGACCTTTACCTACCAATACATTGTCTGATCAGTTCAACCCATTTCGCTTATAAAATAAAGTAGGTTAAAATGTAAATAAATACACGAACTATTGAAATTGAAGGAAAAACAATGCTAATAACATTCGGAAGTAGTCAAAGTTCAAATTCAGACAATAATAAAGAAACACGTAAATTAGATAAGTAACGCTAAAGACAGCAATATGGTACCAAATGTTGGCATTTTTGAGAGGAAAAGGATGCGAAATAGAAAAATTGAAAAGACGTTGCTGATAACAACTCCATTTTACCGCAAAATGGTATTCAAAAATTTTCAAATTATTGTAAGTACCTTTAGCAATTTTTTATCGAAGGTTATACTCGTCACTATACGGTTCTTTCGATGGGTTCCATATACACATAAAATTATTGATAATGTTCCATTGAAAAAGCGCAATAATCGTTTAAAGGAGTATAAACATGGTTCGAAGAAACAAAAAAATTCAGACAACTTTCACCAAATTTTGTACTTAATATTGCACACCATTTTACAAGTTCACGAAAAAAATGAAACCACTTTTGAAATCTTTCAAAAAATTTATTCTCAATTTTTCATTGGAATTTATACGCATTTTTGGCTTTTTCTGAATAAAATGTATCAAGAATTATTATTAATTTCGTCAATGAACGAATACTCGTAGCATGGCTAGCATGCCTTTTTAGTGTCTTTCTCACCTCCTCAAACCTACGTCACAACGTATGTGGGGTTTCATTCTGAAATACGTACTACAGCGAGTCAGCGACTTCTCATCAACATCGTACCTATTTGAAATTTCGTGCGAAGTTGAAAAATCACTCGTATTTTTATTATGTATTTCTGTCAAGTTCAACCCCAAATAATAAGGAGCTGAGAGTAAAAAAGTGGATAAATTCATATTCCGTACAAAAATATAGAAGATGTTTTATCAGATGGAAAATATTTTCATAATGTTACGGGATATTATTGGCAACACTGCTTTATTTTTCTCTCCTTACAACTATTGCATCACCTTTTCTCGTCTCGATCGTGTTTGAATGCTCATGTTTTTGATTCTGCGTTTTATACTTTTTCTTGGTTTTATTCTATCAACATGTAATTATTAAATTATTAGCAAAAAAAGCTTTTCTCCTCGTTTAATCCATTTTCGCCAAATCTACTACACAAATTTTTCGATCCTAAAAATTATAACGAAAAATTTGCTTGAGATGGTTTACTTAAAAGTTTCAAAAAAAAAAAGAACGACGAAAAAATATTTAAAAATTGTAATTTTTTGCGTTTTTCTCCGAAAATACATATAACTTTTGAGAGGAAAATGCCCATGAACAAAATTCCTCCGAATAAAGTTTGCAATCAGACCAACCACAAAAAAAATGCTTGGATATCACCTTTCATATTGGACGAAACATATTTTATTGTTGCACTTTTTAACCATTTGAAGTTTTATTCTGAAAAATCAATGCTAGATTCGTGCTCAGAGAGTTGAAATGTACCGATAACCTGCGCTTGAATTGAATAGTTGTAAATACAATACTTCATCCTACATGAACAATGATACAATGATAAGAACTATCTTTGTTGCGCATTCTACGTACAGTACAGCAATTTTTTTCATGATTATTCTCTTTTCAAAAACTATATTTTTTGAGAAAAATACGAAACTGTAATTTTTGGAGGTCTTACAGCCCCCCCCTCCTGAGCGATCCTCACCATCCGCTTTCGGTTTGTTACTCAGGTCGGTAATCTTAGCATTTGAAAAAAGACCACTGTTGAGGTTTTTTTGGGGTGGGGTGGGGGGGGGGGGTTGAGATGTCCAGAATGGCTGCCTTAAATGCCAAAATAACGAGAGATTCGAGCATCAAAAATTACCTTAATTAACCAACTACCTCTCCTCTCCGACTACAACTCTTCGTTTGACCATAAAGTATTCATTTTCAACAATCTTTCCAGAAATCATAAAACCCAACTACGCTGAAAAAATGTTCAAAAATTGCTTCTTCTCCATTAAAATTTTGTAAAAAAAAAACAGCAAACAAAAGTAAACGATCAAGCTCATTAAACTGAAATTCATTTCAATAGGAAAAACAATCACAATGTACATAGGTAGGTATATAGGTAAGGTACACAATAACCATAATAAGTTACCGTAAGACCAAGATGCTCGTAAAAAAAACCATACCTCGCATCTGTCTCTCGAAGATCGACAAGATTTCAATGTCAGAACTCAGAAGTAATAACGGCTTGGCATAGCGTACTATTTTCCAAACACCGGGTACACTACACTCATCTCTACACACACTGACAGGAAACATTCATATACGAGTACGCGCGCGTTTATAAATCCATTAAACGTCATAAATCGTATACATATGTCTACCACGTTCGCGTCAATTTTTTAATTGACCGCTTTGCAAAATGCACATCGTAACATAAAAACACCATAACCTAAACAAACGCATGCACGCATCTCGTAACTTGGGTAATTAATTAACTCGACTCTCGGTACTCGTAACGAGTCATTGTCTCAATCATCAGTCTTAACGTATAAGCCTACTAGAAAAGTACAGGGATTGATTTCTCATCCTACACAGTATACGTCCGTTAGTTTTCCAATACGTATCTTCACGTGTTCAGATTCGTTGACAGAAGCATCTGACGAAATCTAGCATAAAGGTAGAAATTTCGCACATATTTGCTATTTGGCTGATGAAACATGTGCAAGTGCAAGGGTAATCCGTACACCCTATAACGTGTAGTCCAAGGTCGACATCTTGGTATCTTCTCAGACAAAACTCACCCCGGGAGATCACTTTGAAAGGCGACCTGTTTATTGCATCAGACTCGAAAAATGCCATGCTGTGGTGGTCCACCAGACAGCTGACAGAGGTCCACAATGCACATGACACGAAGAATGATTAACCAGTCCAATACCTAGGCAAGTTTGGCTTCAGAAGGAACAGCAAGAAATATAATAGCCCCGAAGAAAAATAGAAGCTACACTAGAATGGGCTTTATTTTGAAATTTAGAATTTAATTGCTCTACTTGCTCGATTTCAATGCATTCTGGATCCGGAGAAGATGTTGAAGAGAGAAGAATCTAGCTGGGATTCTTCAACAAGTGAGGTTAAAAGGCAAAAATTCAACATTCGATCTAGTTGACTCTTTTTCGACTAGAAAACTCGATTTGACGTGAGATCGCCACCATGGAGTAATTTGACTCGATTGTGCTCATTGAGGGAAGGGAATAAGTGATCCGAATTTTTGAAAATAGTACCAAGTGATTTACCTGGTTCAAGAGTGTTGTTGAGTAAAAAATCAAGATAAATACCCCAATCATATCTCAGCTGAGAAGGTCTTGGTACACACTATGGGAGGTCTCATGCCACCAAAATCTTGAGAATCACGCAAAATCGGAAAACGAGTAAGTGGGAAGGAGGTTACATACCTCAAGCTTTTTAAAATTCATAGTGGTAGAACAATTTTATCAAATGAACAGTGTTCAAAAAAATATTTCAGTCATATTTGAGGCATGAATATTTTGGGATGGACTCTGATGAGGGGGGGGGGGGATTAAAACGTCTCCAATATTTTGAAAATCAGCATTTCATTAATCTTCAAACATTTCTCACATGTCTATCTTTTTGGCACTACAAGTAGATATCATCGCAGAAAAGTGAACCTTGAAAAATAATTCAATTTTGACTCCAGGAGGGGTGCTGAGTTGAGACTAGAAGAAGAGAGGATTCGTTGGGGGGGGGGAGGCATGAGGCACTGAGATGGGGTGCGAGCGTCAATGCTTTGAAATTTGTTTCACTAAAAGACTGAAAACCACACCTCGGAATCAGATTTCAAGTTGCCGAAGTTGATTTTTCAATTTTTGACAGATTCTTGAAAATTGTGGAAATAACCTATTGACGTTTTTTCTCTAAAAGGAGTAAATGTGGCGATAAAAATCTGAAACGTCGGTTTATAGGACAAAATCGACTCTCCGAATCCATTGACATTATTTTCAAAGTCGATCTGGAGCCTCTTAGAAAAGTTGACTTTTCTCTAGCAATTTCAAATCGCTTCAGAAGGTACATAAAAGTATCATAAGTTCGACTTTTAATTTTTTTTCAAAGAGATTTTCATTTTTTAAAATAGTACACTTCTCACCTCGAATTCACAATTCACTCAGCATAATCGATTCGGAATATAAAATTTACGACAAAATTGGATTTTCAGCTGCCGAAGTTGATAACAAAGGAATCTCTGGAGCAATTTGAAATAGGTAGTTGGGAGAGAAATACAAATTGCTGAAAACTCCAGATCCGCTCGAAAATGGAAGAAATCAATTTGGGGGATTGATTTATAATAGAATACGAACTGATTTTGGAAGGGGGATTGATACGCCATCACACCATTTCCGACATCTTCGAGAAATCACCTAAAATTGAAAAATCAGCTTCGGCAGCTCAAAATTTGGTTCTGAAATCTGATGGTGACATGCTCTTTTAGCAAGCAGAATTTCAGCTCAATTGGAGTAGACGGGTTGTGAAGATTCTCTTGTGGGTGACAAAATGTGTAGAGATTACTAAGATTGAAAATACTGGTTTTTAAAATCTCGAGGGGTAGGTCGTTTTTAAACTTGTTTTTTCCAATTTTGATCGAGAACAGCAAAAAAATCATAGTCAAATTAACTAATACAGTCGTCGGAAAAATTTCAAATTTTTTGGTCAACTTCAACGACCCCCCCCCTTCCCCCTCCTCTTCTCTCCCGGCTAAACCTCCTAGTTTTGAAAATTCAAAAATTTTTATATGCGTCGAAATAAAATTGATTTTTTTTAGCTTAGATTCTAATTTTATCTTTTCAAGGAGATTGATTACAAAATTATCATATTTCAAAGGAAAAATGAAATATTTCGATAACTCTTGCATTTGGCAAAAATGAACTTCGAACTTTTCTAATGGCCTAAATGCGATCATATGCAAGTACCAAAAACGTCAAGAGACCACTTGACTAGAAAAAATTGAAACAATTGAAAACTTTGGCTTGAGTGGAGACAGGAAGGGCTCAAACATTGACCAAAACATTTGAAATTTTTCCTGCGTCTTATTACGGTCATTTCGCCATAATGTTTTGCTAGACTCCGTAAAAATCCGAAAAAAATTGAAAAATGACTCATCCTAACCCTTGAGAGCTGACATCACTGAGGAAACCTCCGGGTCCATCTCAGCACCCGGAGGTTTCCTCAGTGATGTCAGTATTTTAATTTTACTTGTTAACTTAACATAACCCGGAGGTTTCCTTAGCGATGTCAGCATAAAATTAAGTCATCGCTTAAGGGGTATTCAACTTCCTCCTGCTCACACTTTTTACTCGCTTCAACTCCCTCATGCCCCGAATAATATGAATGATCGGAGAATTCATTTAAACTTCGTCGTCGTATCCTTATCAGTGTTAGGTCGGCTGTCTTGTCTGCTGCGGTATGTGGAACATGCTGAGGAGGGCCTGAGGTGCTGTTGAGGTCCTTCTTTGGTCTTTCTCTTGCTTCTCCTGCCTAAAAGATCATACTGGAGAGGACCTGGTTCAGTGATCTTTCCTTCAATTCATTCATCCTCTGATCGACTGATCACTTCTGACCGTTCGTGTTCCTAAACTCGCACAGGCCTGATAGATCAAGAAGGAAGTTAATTTCATCGAACAGCCGGAAAAGGAAGACCGGAGCCGCTCAGCAATCCAAATTTTTCGTCCGCGTCAAAGTGGGGATTCGCGGTCAGACATTTCCGCGTGGTCACACAAATCGTCATCGCACATCGAGCGTTAGAAAATTTTAAATAGATTAAAAAAACCTCGCTCGCGTTGCCAAATTAACAACGCACAGATAAAAAATTCGTTCGCGTTGCATGTGCAATTTTTCCTCCACACGAGGGGCAACCTTTGATCGAATATTTTTCATTCTTAATAACTCGCGGAAATCATTTTTTCTTGCATCGTATCTTCTGAAATCATACGAGTAATGACGATTACACCCATCACAATCATCGTCATAATCGTCTTGTATTCCTTTTTATCATCTCGAACGTCGCAAAACGCTACTACCTTTTAACAAATTACGATATACGAATCGTCTAAGAAGCCAATGACATTAGACATATTGTAGAGTATTTCGTTTTGTTTCAACGAATCGGTGCGGGCCGGGCCGATAACAGCCAAAACTAGATTATTAACGAGGCGACTGTCACCGTACCGAAGATCTCTTGCCAACAATATGTAATGCTTTCGTAGCATACAACACGTATACACACGAAGGTAGGTAATCTACATCTTACGTTAGTCTTTTTTATTTTACTAGTATTCCAACCGTGTACATTTGTATGTACTCGGACGAGCATGTGTGAGTAAATACACGTTCACCGAGATCTTCTACTGGAACCGAATTTGTCAAAAATAACGTTACACGAACCCTACCTATAAATTCTACGAGCATCGCGAACGAAATAGGTAGGTACTTCGGAGTTGAGAGAAGATGTCGAACATGGTATTTAAATTTTAATACATTTTGCAAAGTATATACGACCGTGTTACTTTTTCTTCTTTCTTCATTTTTTTTTTCAACGACATGATAATAATTACAACGCAGGGAGGCGGGAGGCCTAAAAGCAAGCCAATATAGTCGCATCTACGAGTACATAATTATTTTATCGCCGTTCTCACGAAAAATTCGTCGCATATGTTGCACAAGCAACGGTAAATATTGGCACTTCAAATTTCAGAAACGATCTCAAAAAGAAGAAGAGAAAATACATCCGACTAATTTGTTGCCATTTTCGCGCATTTATTCCAATTACGCAAATCGTACGTCGTTTTTAATCGAATCAAACACGCGAACTCGATTGACAAATGAATCGATAATTTCAATTTTGCGTAATCGATGATAATTCACGACTTTCATCACATGGTAACACTGTCGAACTGTCGAATGCATTATTCTATCGAGGGGAAAACTGAAAAAAAGGAAGGGCAAATTGTTAAATTATAACTGGAAATTTCTGGACTAGAATAACGAATGCAGTTATCTATTTTGAAACAGCGAACAAGATCATTGTATAGAATTGAACGAATTTCGTCTTGAAAAAATTCAAGGTCGCTGAATGAAAATTTGCAGGTAGTAGATAACTAGAATACGTATAGCGTATAAGTATACATTATGAAGTTCAAGCTTGCATTTTGCAACGCAATAATTAATTGAAAAAAAAACACACACACGAAATGAACATAGCAACTACAAACAACGTAAGATAGAAACTTGAACACACAAATGATAATACCGAAAACTGATTTCGTATCGCTTTTCCAAGTTTGAAATTGAACTTTTTTGAAAAAAATGTAAACCTAATCAATCAATTACTTGTGCTATCCTCCACACTGAACTACATATGTATTTTAAACCATGAAGCATGAACCTTCAGCTTACAAGACGAGAGAGGGCAGAGAGAAGGATTCAGTTCGCAGTAATATGGAGCGAGTCGTTCACGAACAGATAATTGAGAAGGATGGAATTTTTCATCAAACGAGAAAAATGTCAGAAGTAATCATACACTGTTGATAGAACGAAACTTTCCCCATGATGTGTACTCAAAGGGCCAAAGGGTGACATGTGCCAGCTTTATTTGTGTTTTCCGATATTGTTTGGTCAAAAATTGAAAGGCCTACTGTTTCCTACTTCAAAATATATACTTTCAAGTAAAAATTTGTAGGCGAAACCTGGCATACCTAAGGCAGTTACAAAAAAATTGCTCACAAAAATTCCCAGAATTGACACTTGAAAAACAGAAGAAAAAAATAAATAGGTAAATTTTCTTCGTAAGCTGTCGAAACTAATTTTTCCTTTGATTGTCTTGAAAAAAAATTGCGAAAAAATGTTCAGCTGAAAAAAGATTACAGCGAAGTTTGGAAAATCAACATAATCTTTTGAGGGAAATTGAAGAAAAACTTCGATTTTCAAAAGGAATGATCACTCAAATTCAGTGTTGCCTACATCGACTTCTCAAGTTTTTAAAATAGGCAAGACGTCCACCTGGAGCTTTCTTCAGTCAATTATATCCAAAAATTTTAATTAGGTCACTCATACTCTGAACATTCTGTAAAATTATGAACCAAATTGTTTCTATCATAACGTAATAACTTATCCCATAACCAAAACTCGAACTAAAAAAACACTGATGATCCGTTTCAAACAATTCATTTTATTTTCAAAAATTGACTCATTATTCAATGGCCAAAGAATCCCAGAAAAGATGAACTACCACACGATCAACGAATCATTTGCGAACGATCAGTACAAAAGGGTTAAACGACGTAAGTAAAAGAAATTATGGAGTATATTTTCTAAATAAAAGTGTGATACTCCATGATGAAGAGATCTCCATATTTTGTATCAACTAAATACTATGTAATACTATGTAAGTACATGAATGGATTTCATAAAAAGTGATCGATGAAAATGAGGGGTTTCATGGAAAAGGGGCCTTGGTCAAATTTTTTTTTTTTTTTTGATTTTTACAAGTCTGAATAAGTACATATAATTTTTTTAAAAATTAATTCCACCATATTCAGTAATATTGAAGTGTTCTTCCATGGAAAAAAAATAAAACAAAACAAAACGAATTGGAAAATGTTTGCTTACACTCGTACAAAAAAATGTCAAGTCCATTAGAACTTGTAAAAGTCAGTGAAAAAAAATTCACTAAAGCCCCTTTTCCATGAAGCCCCTCAAATGTTGCTCAAATGCGTTCAAGGAAGAATATTCACAAATTTTTCAGGGTTTCGACTTTCGAGATTTTTGTTGTTGGAATACTCGAGAGAAGAGAGACAAGGGTGAGTAAAATTGTTCAAGACCATATCATTATCTCCTCGCTGAAAGATTCTAGAATGGAGTGAAAATCAAAAAATGCAATATACAAGATCATTTTGATGAAGCTGATGTTGATCAATTTTTAAATTTTCAAACAAATGGTAACCTGGAAACGTGTTTCATAAATCAGCATAAAAAATTGTATAAACCGACAAATTTTGATCATTTTAAGAATTGCTTGAAAGAATGAATCATATTCATACTCGTATGTATTACACAATGTAAATGAAATCGATTCAGTTCAAAATTGAATATCGAAATGACTCTTTTGAGACCAAATCGTTCACTGAAATTCATTGAATAACATAAAAAAACTCGAGAAAAAATCATGCATAATAAGATTCCGCTTTTCATTACTTGGCGCGACTCTAAAGATGGAAGAAAATCGTTTGCTAATCTCCTAACAAGGTAACCCTCCCACATGATAATCTCGGATTTGAATGAAACTTGGACTGATGGAAAGAGTTCCTCAAAAAAACCTTCCCCCAATTTTTAGACTGCTGATTTTTCGATTTTTGACGAGCGTTTGAAGTTTTGTGTACACAGGTAAGGTTGTTCTGTAAATTCGAAAAATGACCGTTTCTCCACACCACATGAACTTCAGCAGCTGAAATTTTGGCCGAAGGGTCTATGCTTGAACCTATTCGACTAATACTACCGTCGGCCGGATCAGGAATTATCATCAGAAATCGAATTTTTTGTCCATCTGATGGTTTATAGTAAATGCCATTGAAAAATTTGAAAAACCAGTACGCTCATGTAATGAATTTCAGGGGCTCAAATTTTGGTCAAACAGTCTGTGCCGAATATCAAATTGACTCATACCATCATTTGCCGGATCTGGCCGTCCGTTCAGAAAACAGGATTTTTTACTGTTTTTTCTCATGTAATGTGTGAATTTGAAAAATGGCCGTTTCTCCCCACCACATGAACTTCAGCAGCTGAAATTTTGGCCAAAGAGTCAATGCTTGACACCTAATCGATAAATACTACTGTCGGGAAAATCTGGAATTATCATCAGAAATCGAATTTTTTGACATAACATGAGAAAAAGTAGGTATAAAAAGTACACAAAACTTCAAACGCTCGCCAAAAATTGAAAAATCAACTTCAGCAGCTGAAAATTTGGGAATGGGTTTTTTGAGGTCCTCTTTCCACCGTCTAAGTTTCATTCAAATCGGAAATTATCATGTGGGAGGGTTCCCTTGTAAGCAATGAATTCAGCAAAAGATTCAAAAGAATCGATCGATACTTCAAGATAACGATGATTAGCCAATTCTACCATAATATTGATTTAAAATCGAAATCCGCAAAGGAAAATAAGGAAATCCATCACAAAGCCAAATACACTCATTGAGTCGTTCACGAACGAATCACTCAAAGTCTCATTTCAGAAAAAATGCCCTTAATGATGAACAAATGATAGTTATTTCAGAAGATTGATACTCGGTAACAATCAACAAGTTTTTGAATCAGTCGGTCACAAACGAATCGTTCTAGATTATTGAGCCGTTCAGAAACAATTTTGCACAGTGCCTCTGCAAGAGAAAATACTAGAAGCATAATGCGAGCAAATTGAAAAAATCATTAAACCTGTGCTAAAACTACACTGAATTCACTAACGAACGACATAAATGATTCATTAACGTTCGTCGTTCAATTCGTTCGTGAATGATTAGAGTCAGATAGATTGTTTATAGATTTTGATGATCTGATCTGATCCGATTTTTACTTTAGATATAAAAATATTAATCTGAATCGGAAACTTCCATTTAAAATGTACACTGTACAGGAAAAAGTGAAGCCAAAAAATCAACCAATCACAAACCGCGTAGACCACGTGTTTTTCGGGAGCTGAAGGCTCTGATTGGTCAGTTGCCGCGAGGTGAAAACTCTGATTGGTCGAATTTTTCAGGAGGTGAAGAATTTTAGCGACACGAGTTTCCGATTTTGTCTAATATTTATACCTATGAATCTACCTGATCTGATTAGTTAACTTTTGAGATGGATTTTGCGATTTTGCGTTCCGATATTCTTGTAACAATCTTCTAGCTCGCAGAAATATTTGTAATCAGAACTAATTAGTAAAAAGATCAATCTTAATTAATTTTGAAATGTACTAACAATCAAACATGCTGAATTACTGATCACACATTCAGTCTCATTAATTTTGAATCGAGAAATGAGTACAGTATAATGGAATACCTTAACGAATCATCGTTCATACGTTTAAAAAAAATTCACACTTCACACATGAAACATGATCGACATTAAATCATAATGGGAATCGTTCTTCAGACTTCAAAAATACCAAGCACGGAATCGTTTCAGGAGAATGAGCGAATTCAAAGAATAGCCAATCAAATTATCCAGTACACCTCCTCACGACAGTCGACTACAAAAAATGAAACACTTACGAGCATATATCGCCTCAATATTTTGTCAATCCTTTAACAAATGAACGAACTACTAAACACTGAAACAAATTCATTCGCGAACGATTAAATTCAAAATTACTTCGAAGTTCGATCGTTTGCATAAGATTCACATAACTCCGAAAAACCCCTCGTAAAGCAAACAAACACAATGCACGATAACAAATAATGCGATAATTCCATTACACAAAAATTAACACCAATTCATTCACATCTCTTTCCATACCCAGCTCCTCTACCACTCTCTTCCCGCACAACCAACAAGACATCGGTGGTGGCGTTGAGAAAAAGGGGGTAAAATGAAATATCGTTAATACTAATAATTTATCGTAGAAACGAGACTAATTAAATCGTAATTGTCGAGTACACAAGAGTAAAAAAGAATAAATAAAAACGACGACGAGACAATCTCATTAATAAATAACCAGTTTATTTGGATGAAATAAATCCACGCTTGTACAGGTTACTGGATTCGAATACCGTCATCACGAGGACTCCAATCGACCATATATACCGGCGTCGACAAGTATATCAGTGATATCCAATATGAAACGAACGTGAAATTGCGAAAATTATTATCGTCGACGTATAAACGACAATCAGTCACAGAAGAGCGTTTTTTTTTTCAATGAGTAAAGTACGTCAGGTGGTCTGGTATTGATAAAAATGCCAATAAATTTCGACATAGTACGAACCGCCAATGATACGAGGAAAAATTCAAGCAGTAAGTAGGTAATTTTCTTCGTCGTTCGCACTGAAAATACATGGTTCAATACAGGGAAAAAATTGGCAATTTCGACGTGAATAATTAGAACAATTATAACCACTTTTTGGAGAAATATTTCCTGAAAAAACCCGAGAGACAAAATTACTCGAATGGAAACAGGTGTTTTATGTTTTGTTTTGCAGAATGTGCATGCTTATAAAATGATAGGACAGATTACTCGTTCATTTTCGAGTAAGTACATAGGTACGTTGAAAATAGAAGAGTATAATCTTTGAGAATTATAACATTTATTTTGTTAACCGAAGATGAAAAGATAACAATGATACGATAAGACATATACGGAAATAACGAACAAAGTCTAAATGCACGAAAGCATTTCATCAAAGTGGGTTTCTGATTAATTAAAAGTGGTAGGTACGTTACGAGCTAATTTTTATTCGAGATTTCTTTCTGTCTTTTTTGGACCATACTGCGCGCAATTTTCTTCCAATCCAGACGAATTTTTCGTAAAAAAAAAATAGCCGTTGAAATGATTCAAAGATACACACATCGGTATTCATTCTTACACAACGGCCTGAGTAAAATTAAACTCAATATAAGAAGAGGACGGGGGATACGCGAGTGGAGATGACATTGAAGCCACAGGAGCTATTTTAGTTTGCCAATAAATACCTATGTACAACGAATTTTCTTCTTACACATCTCTCATTCATTCTTCGCAGACCGACAACACTTTTGTTCGACGAACTGATAATTTTTTTCAAAGCCTACAACAGTAAAATAAACTTTGACAAGTATCCAGGTAAAACGACGAAATTTCATACTTCGATACCTCTCGAAAACATTTTCTACGCTTACGATTAACGAATGTGATAAGTTCGAGGCTGAAAAAGAAAAATTCACAGAGATTTTTATTCGCACAAATAGGCGTCAGAAATTATCACGTTGTAACGTAAAATTAGGTACGCCGAGCGGTACTTTTCGGCGAAAATTTCACGATCAGGTGTTCGAGATCAAGCATGACCGGATTTATTTCACTTATCGATACTTGCAACTTTGCAAGACGAGCCGCATGTAGTATTATCAATGATGTAACCTTAGCAACAATATTACATTTTCGTCCATCTACACTGAAATTCAAGTCCACCCTGAGGCACCTTAACGACTACGAATAAACGCAATAAGCTAGATTTAATCATCTTTTTTCCTATCTAAAAAACTGAAATTTAATCTCGCTACTCCAGATTAGATAAAAAAAAAAAAGGAGAGAAAACACCGAAATCTCCAAAACACGTTTCTGTTTTTCACAAGACAGAACTGTTTTCTTCGAGGTAAAATTAAGATTATGCTGCGAAATATTACATGAATTATTACGGAATCGAAATAATGATAACGAAACGGAAAAACTTACTCGATTTTTTCTCGGTGTGGTAGTCGGGTGAATTTTTCTCATCTTTAACCTCTTTTTCGACCGAAGATCCGAGAGCCATTTCAAGATCACAAGACACTAGCGGTTTGGCAATTCGAGTTTCACATTTACTTAAAAAGAATACAAAAAAATGTCAATTAAAATTTGAAAAATTACACGAATTTAAATTCGGCACAAGCATGCTTTTTATTGCATCACACGAAACACCGTTCCTCCCAATGAAACACGGTCATGTGAGATACCGAACGTTTCAATTAAAATGACAGCGGGAGGGCAAATTTCCGGCGATTATCAGTGTACACACCTTTAACCAAACTTCAACTTGTAAAATGAAGCTGAATCGCTCGAGTTGTACTTACTGTACTTACTATTAAAATAATTAAAGAAAAAGAAGCATTCGACAACTATCAACTAGGATTCAACTTGTAAATATCCTGAATTTCTTGCGCGAACTGTAGGCAAAAAATTAGACAAAAATTAATACAAAATTTGACATCTGAACGAGAGAATTTAATATTTGTTGATGCGCAACATTGATAAGAAAAGAAAAACATGCACTCGCGATTTTGCAATACCACTAGTTAGTACTACCACCACAATCCACATCAAACAAAATCAAAAATTTTAACTTTTTTTAATTTTTCAATTTTTTTTTTGTGAAAAAATCAAAAATGGAAAATTTGAATTTTGAATATTGAAGCCATGAAGCGTAACGTTTAACGTTTCAATTTCAGATTATTGTAATTGTACACATTATTGAATCTGTAGTAGTACGCAGACTACTCACAATAAATAATGCAGAAGTGGTTCAAGTGGTTGCCAGGAAGAAAAATATTTGCAACAAGACGAGTACGAGTACGAGTACGCTATTATTTTTCAAAAAATTAAAAAATACATAAAAAAATGATATTACTTAGTTTTTAAAAAAATACTGTTCACCAGCACATCAATAAGATTTTCATTTAATTCAGTTGAAGTATGCTTGAAGATGGAATTTCTTTATGTTTCGTTTTACTTTCAATTAAAGTAGCATTCTAGTTTCAATTCAAATATCAAATTCAATATCTTCGGGCTTCTCGAAGTTCTGATGCAACGGATGCGACTACGAGTCGGCGAACCTACTTAAATCTTAATTAATATTAAAGAAAAGTAAAAGACTTTCGTTGACTATGTAGTTCTGTTTTGACTTATTGGTGAATAATTTCAGTTGAAGTGGAGTTGAAAGGTCAATGCAATAATTATTATTTACCTATGAATACGTTAAACGTTTCATATATACTCACCTATGTCTACGTAGGTACGTTGAAATGCTCGAATTGAAAAAGTTCAAACTTGACACGTCTAGTTTTAGAAATTGTCGCACCATGCAGCAAATATTGTAATTGTAGCATCTTAGTCATGGATCATTCGTTAAATGAGATTTTCTAGATTGCATAAATATTTTCTATCTAAAAAATAAATACCTTCTAATGTTCTAATACCTTTCTTGTGATACAGTTACAGAAATAGAAATTGCTATCAACTTGGAAAATGAAAAAAAGATCAGTTCGTGTAGCCTAATAAAATCATTAAAATCTTCGAATAAGTGTTTACCTATTTTATACTTTTATTTTATCTAGAGCACTAGAGCCAACATTGTAAGTTTTGTTCTGCCCTACGACATAATAATAATGTCGTTGTTTACAGAATATTTCGCATTAAATTCACAGATTGTTGGACAAAATGATTTACAAGAAAATTGAATACCATTTTCACCAGTGGCGTAGCCAAGGGGGGGGCGAAGGGGGCCATGGCCCCCCCTTGAGAGCAAAAATTTGAAAGAAAACATGCAAAAATGGACGTTTTTTCGTTTTTTGGACCCATTTTTTCCGAAAATTTTCGCTCTCGCTTCGCTCGAGCAGTAATTTTGCCTTTATTTTCATGAAATCACCACACATTACAATAGATTTCCAGAAAATTACCCCTCATTTCGATTTTTCATGAATCATGACTATAAATCTGGTTTTGCCCCCTCCTTGAGAAAATCCTGGCTACGCCAGACGCCACTGATTTTCACTGCATACGAACAATGAAGCAAAAATAAAATGCCTACCCGATTCCGATGCATTCAACTCAAGAGTCAAGAGAACAAGAAGAACTTCAAAGCTCAAAATGATTTATGAAGTGCATAGGTACGTATTGCATTACTTATAAAATTGATTCTTCATTCATCATGATTTATGAAAATAATAATTTTTGAGCATACTTGTCCTTCATTGTTCATACATATATTGTACTGTTTCCTCCCAGAGGTGTGAAAGGTGAAAGTGTTTGAGATCAACAAGATGCATGAGTTTGGTTAGATTGGATCATAGAACTAAAGTGCTTTACATTTTAATTTAACGCGTGCAAAACAAAACCATCAGGTACCTATTCAATCACAAGTTGATTTTACGATAATATGAAATAAAAAAAAATGTACAAATTTTCAAAATATGTGATTCATTAATTCGGTATCATTGCAAAGGTCTTCAACTTCAAGTTCAACTTTCCAATTTTAAAAAGGGAAAAGGGGAAATTTAGGGAAATCCATCGCATTACTTTTTTTTGAGCGTTGTAACACTGCCATAACCACGTCTCACCTTCCCCCTTCTCCTACATCTTTCAATTGATAAAAACAGAAAACATGTGGCGATAAAAATACGTGAAGTTTTCACCGACCGAGAATAATTATTGCGATTTTCATTGAAAATTGTGATTCTAATCCATTTTATGAGATATCTACCTATCGAGAAACAGTTAAAATTTATAAAAACAGGAGTAAATGTTTTTATAAGATTACGAATTCTTCGTAGTGCATCTCTCAAGTGTAGGAATCTGTAGTGTTTCGTGTGGTGTTTTTGGAGTTCTTATCTTCGTGTTTTGCTGCACTTTTTTGAGAAAATGGAAATTGCTACTTATCAGATCAAAAAGTTCAATCATTATGCGCCCTCTCCCAAAGCTATTCATTGTTTGTGTTACAATTCAGATTTAAGCTTGCTAGCTTTATCGAGGTACGTAGTCCACATTCATTCCCTTGCTAGAAAATTCACTTGGTCCGACTTTCGGAATTTGAATTGATTTTAATGACTCGGATGAATTTCAGGTCGAACAATACCGTTGAAATTTGGGATGTACGACATACACCGCATATAGATCGAGTCTTCATCGGCGATCCGAATAATTCCGTTCAAAGTATTGCGTGGTTGAACAATCGATTATTTTGTAGTGGATTAGCTGGCAGTGTTTCAGAAATTGATTTACCTACTTTACAAGCAAAAGTAAAATCTCAATACTTTTCGAACTCTTAATCATAGCTAATCATTAAACCATCGATAATCTGTTTACTTGATACTTACGGTTGTTGTATTTCTTTTCAGCACGAAATACCTGTCACTTCGGGACCTTGTTGGTGCATTGATACGAATAGCAAAGATTCTTTGATTGCTGTAAGTTATCATCAGTTTATTCGTATATACATAAATGTTATTCCGACGCAATGTTGTAAATGAGTGGCAATTGTTCAATGATTCTAATTTTTAAATTTTCAGGCCGGAACCGAAGAAGGTTACATAAACATTATCAACGTACATGACGATAGTATATTACACGAAAAACTTTTAGATAAACAACAAGGTATTTACCTATACCTATTCTGTTGCTGTTCATCTCTTAGAATTAATAATATGTGATAATTTCCTGGGATTTGTGTATTTAGGCAGAATCCTGTGTATCGCTTGGGAGCCAAATGGAGAGTTTTTAGCTACTGGTTCTGTGGATGCAGTTCGAGTATGGAATGTTACTACTGGCCACGCAATTCATAAATTATTTCCTGGTCGAAGTGAAGCTCACAAAGAGACGGTAGTTTGGTGTATCGCTGTTACCGAAGATTTTACCATTATTTCGGGAGACTCGAGGTATTATATTCACGTACCTAAATGAATCACGTAGTCTTCTCATCTATTTATTCGTTCAAGCTCATATTCTTTTCTAATTTGTCAGAGGAAAAATTGTATTTTGGGATGGACAAAGAGGTTTACAGATCGATTCTCATCAGTCTCACAAAGCTGATATACTCGCATTATGCCTAAATCAAGAACAGAATAAACTATATTGTGCCGGTACGTTGTATCTGTTCTGTTCTAATCTCTGCATCAGAGGAAATTTTCATTGTAAATTTATTGTATTCAATAATCGATTAATTACAGGCGTTGATCCGCTAATTTCGTCTCTTGAAAAAATCAGCGTTAAAAGTTCATCGTTAAATTCCGGCAATAATTACAAATGGATTAAATCCATACAGCGAGCTATTCATGATCATGACGTTAGAGCTCTGGCAATGGTTGAAGAAAAATTATTTTCTGGCGGTAATGATGATTTGAATTGTATTCATATTTGTACAGTGATTGTGATTATATGTAGATTTCTTAATTTTGTTTTTTATACTTTCTCAGGACTTGACGGATACTTGGCCGCAAGTAGCTACCCACCGAAGACACTCATCAAATATTCTCCTTTGCTACAGGTTAATTTTCAATCCACACTCTGTACTACATTATTTCACTTGCTAGCTTCTCTGAATTCTAAAGGTTCAACTTTCTTGCATTTCAGTCAAGAAAAATTTGTTTAGCTTACAAAGCAAAATTAGTACTTATCCTTTATGAAGAGCATATGGAGTTGTATCACTGGACGAACGATGTTTTATCCCACGTAGCTATGATAAAATCATACAAAAATGCGCCGATACGATGTTCTGCAATTTCTTCTGATGCTAATTGGATTGCCTATTCTACAGATTCGGTTGTGAGATTACTACGGTTCTGCTTGGTAAGAGAAATTGATAGATCAATCACTACTACGTATTTTCCCAAGTACTCTTCGTACGTTGTAATAATGATCTGTTGAGTAAAAAATTGTAATATTTCAGGTTGAAGATTACTCAAAGTCTGAAATCAGAAGAATTAGCGGATTACCTGCTGCGTTTAAATCGGCTTCGGTGTGCTTTAGCTTTTCTCCTGATTGTAAATACCTGACTTCAGCGGGTAAAAATAGAATTATATCTGTAGTAGAACTGTCTCCTGATGAAAGTGTACGGTTGTTGTATCAGTTAAATGCTGATAGTTCCGGTAAGGATATAATTTTATTAATTTTTTTTTTTTGCATTATATTTAAAGCTAAACTAATCTGGTTTCCTGTTTCAGTATTAACCGATATCACATTCTTATTACGTGTATCTGAAGACTGTGAACGAATAGTAGCTGCTGATAGGTCAAGTAATATCGCTGTGTGGACCAAGTCACAAGTTAGTAGCTGACTCTTTAATTCCTCCCTCCACCCCAAACTTCATCTGAAACTTGTAAGTAATTAAATTTGTACTTTTACAGTTTCATTGCTGTTTACCGAAGCATAGTAGCGCTCCGACAGCTTTAACTATTAATGAAGCTAATGATACCATTGTAGTTTCCTACGCTGACCACAAGGTAAATTAAATTTTGTATTATCGGGTAAATTTCTTCGACTTGGTCAACGAAATTATTGTATTAATTTGTCGTAGATCGTCGAGTATGATATGAGTAAAAAGATGTACACACCGTTTTCTCGAGCGTTAGATCAAAAACACCCGAAACAGTGGCTAAATCGTCAGTTTCCGGTTGAAGGAATTATCTGCGATCCTCGCAATAAAGATGTTATACTGTTTTACGACGATAGTACCATTTGTGTTGTTGATAAATCCAAGGTGAATAGATATTCTTAATACTTGAACCATTACCAATCACTATTTATAATTTGTCGTGTTGAATTTTCATTTACAGAATTTACCAGACTCAAGCTGTAAAATACCTCGACTCGATCGAGTAAAATCGCCCGATAGCAGCGACAACAGCGAAAGTGGCAACAGTCAGTTTTCTTTAAATCGATCCGATAATGTAGCATTTCAGATAATGAAAACTTTTAAGGTAAATCACTCGATGGAATAGGGATTTTGAGCATAGGCAATAATTCTAATTCTGTGCATTATGTGTGTTTGTCTGTGCAGCATTTAGTGTTTTTGAGCGATTTCGGTGACGATAATCAACTTATGGCCGTGGTCGTTGATCCTGATACGTTAACCAGTAAATTACCGACTGCCGTGTTGAAGAAACGTTTCGGAACGAAGTAGATGTTGAAATGCATCTATATGAAGATTGTTCACTAACGTGTCAGGCTCACGTTTGGCGTCTCTTTGTTTTCGTAAATAAAATCGTGAATTATATTACATTCGATTGTATGCCTACGATTGTATTTGCAACTTTTAAGAAGTAAAATTAACAATTCTGTATTTAACAACATTAAAGTCTCGCAAATTAGCCATTGGTCGTTATGATGCGAAAGCTGTTACATTTCTGTCCGATAACTAACTGATACTACGTCAATCTGATTTTTGTGAATAAAGTAAGAATTATTTGTTTTTGTAAAATTTATGTAATATACTCGTAAATATTTCGTTTCATTGTTGTAATTCTTTACAATGTGTCTGTGTCCTATCGCTTCGCAGACGCACCAATTTAGGAAGATAATGGAAGTACTATTTTTGAACTAGTGGCATAAAATGCTATTAATCCACATTCTTAAAATTCTGGGTTTTTATTACTTGGTTATGCGTACGAAAAAATTATTGTTTTTCGATCGAATTGAACGTTTTGATGTCTTTTTGAAAACGCGCGTTAGCATTTCAGCAACAGATTTGAGGAGAGATCGAAAAAAAACGGGCAGTTTTTTTGTTTAAAAGATGAAAACTGAAGATTTTATATTTTTATCACTTTTTTCCAATACAAATACAAAAACTGGCTGAAAAATTTGTAAAAAAAACCCAACTCGGTATAAAAAACACCTTTTCAATTTTCATAATACCTATGCAACTATACTCTGTTCCAAATAAGAAACGCCAACTGACAACCCGCAACACACGACGAGGCGTGATGTTCGGGGAACTGACGGGGAGGTAAACCATTTTACACAGCAATGAAAAGCAAACCGGTTATCATTCTCGTTGGCTTAGCGTAGTGCTCAACCTTGCTTGTTCCTGTGGACCCTATGTTTTACTCCTTAAAAAAGTTGGCGTTTCTTATTTGGAACAGACTATAGCCAACTACGACTACTACGCAGGGCTGCATTTAGCCAATCGCATTGGCTAAGCTAAAGGCTAAAGCTAAAAAAAATTTTCATTAGCTAAAAGCTAAAGCTAATGGCTAACAACTTCTGATTGGCTAGCTAACGTTTAGCTAATGGCTAATTTTTTTAAAATGAAGTTGTACCTCAAAACATTCGTTGAAAAAAGACCAATTACATGGTACTCCCAGAAATTGTTTATTGACATATTAATCATATGTAAAAAGGAGTAAAAAGTAAAAAAAAAAAAAAAATTACTCAAAATCAGGTTTAAAAATCAAATTTACATAAAATTAAGAGTCTAATAGGAGGCAGGAGGATAGGAGCAAAAAAAAATCAACCAGCTATGGAAATGAAAAATGATTGGCTAAAAACTAGCTACTAGCTAATGCTTCGGAGAGTTAGCCAGCTAATGGCTAAAGCTAAAAAAGCATTGGCTACCCTCGGCTAATGGCTAATGGCTAAAAGCTAATGGCTAGCTAAGCAGCCCTGCTACTACGAGCCTAAAAATATCCGTCTTGTGACGTAATCATGCCGTCATTCCAGAATAAATTTTTGTTTGTGAACTTTGGTTTTCGTTCAACCTTGATAATCAAATAAACTTGATGTGTTTATTTTCCTTCCCCTCCACCCCTGTTTTATCAGCAATCCGTTTGGTGTTTTATTGATAAAATCAAAATTTGGAATATTTTTTAGTAAATTAGTTTCAATTTCCCATCTTTTGCATCTGCACAATGCTTAGTCGAGTATCGAATATGCTGAAAACTCAACTAAGACCTCATCCAGTTCTCAAACGAACGGTCACAACCACACCAACCGGAGCTTTATTGCCAGCACCTGAACAGACATCATTTGGATTGATCAAGGTATGCTTAGCTGTAATTCCAGGACTTCTGATCGGGGCGACTATAAGTAAATACATGGCAAACTTCTTAGAAGAGAATGAACTCTTCGTACCATCGGATGATGACGACGATGACGACTAAGTACCGCCTCGCTTCAAGTTCGCTTTGTGATATCATTACCTTTTAAGTTATATCTGTTCATGAACAAAAACTACCATTACTTATATTTTACCAATGTTAATGTTTTGTTGCTTTAATTCGAGCATTTGTAATAGTTAATACTTGCTTCAATGTACAACGCCTATACTGCAATATAAGTTTTCTAAAATTTAAATGACTGTGTTGAAGGATTGATTGACCGAACTCGTAACAAATTAAAGTACACATTCGTCGAATTACAAACGTTTATATTGAAACTATGGTAACATTTATATACATATCACAAAATAAAAAAATAAATATTGCCATTTAATAATAATAAATAATACTTCGTTAATTGTTTATAAATAAATTTCAAAATGTACAAAACGATGATAAATGTTGATGAATATTTTGAGTAAGAAAATATCAAATTAATCTAGGCACTTTCTATGAGCACTCCAGCCATGAAAGCATTTCGTAAAACGTTTTGATTCTTTATTTTTCAGTGTTAAAAACAAATTTCGAGGTCTGTCCGGTTGCTTAACTCGAAGATGTTGAATGTAAACCTACGAACAAAAAAATGAGCGTTGATATTTGTAAGCTTCAAAAAATTTAAGAAACAAAAAAATTATATTTACTTGAGCGGATTTATAAGCTAATTTGATTTCAACTTCGGAACATCTAGCTCCTAACCAAAGGAAAACTTGTTCCCCGTTGTCCAGTATCATAATATCATCATCAGCGAGATCATCCTACAAACGAATCGAAATAATAACTTTTGTAGTGTTTGGCAAAAGAGAGAAATGTTAAATATTTTTTGTACAGTACATACCTGACAAAAATCTGTACACTTTTCCGAAACTGTGAAATACCCTCTTTCATTAGAGCACCGGAAGAGTCTCGTGTAGTTCATGAAATCAGCTGATTCATCGTAAGGTTTCTGGCCTCCCAACGCGTACCAGAAGAAATTATCAGGTTCTTCGCCTTCATTAATGACTTGCAAAGTAATCCAAGGCTGCGAGAATAATTGTGAAATTAAAGTTCTATTAAAAAGTTCATGTTGATCAACGTAGTTAATTGAATTAGAAACTTTTAATTACGTTGTTAAACATATCGTCGGATATTTCTTGTATGAGTTTGATATCTTCCGCATCGGCCTTTGAGCCAATCCATACGTAAATCAGTCCCGATCCGGAAGAACCTTCATTTCCGAATGGAACTTTCAAAATATAACTGAAATAATAAAATCAAAAATAAGAATGTGGAAAATCCATGACAGATTATTTTCTTTCGAATACTTACCAGAAGCAAGAGTTCAGAGAAGTAGCATCGGCTTTGACTTGAATGACTCGAGTACAAAGAGCGCTACCGTTAGCCCTCAATTGATACAACTGAGCTGGTGGTTGTTCCAAACGTTCATTTTCATGTTCTTCTTTTCGACTTCCTTGATGAATAACGAAACGTCTTTCGAAATGAGCCAAGAATTTGATATTTTCCTGCTGCTGATGCATTCTTATAACTTCTAATTTTTCACCAAACAATAACTTGAATTTTTTTTGCAATCTGATGGGAAAAGATCTCATTAACATTTCATACCATTCGTGAATTTTATAACAGAAATACCAACCCGAATGTGAACGTTAACCAGCCCATGTTTGAAGCATCTCTACCCTGCCAGAAATAAACAATGCACTGGAAGTCTTCTTCGATGGGACCTTCGCCATCAGTTTCATCTTCACCGCAATCGTCAACGGGAACCCAATATCGACATAAGAATACGTAGCACTCTTTGCTGTAAAAATGACCTGAAAAAATTCATTGCAATAAATACATTGAAAACGAAAAATTATATTTAAGTCTGAATGAGAAAAAACTACCTTTTTCTTCTTCGGGCAGTTTGACGAATTTTTTTCCTTCCAAAACAAAGCATTCCATTCCTTCTAAATCTTCATTGCATTCTTCCATCAGCTGCATTGCTTCTTGGAATGGAACGGTGGGTTGTCGAGTGGTAAATAATGCTCCCAGATCGGTCTAAACATTAACAAAATCAGTATGTACTCTCAAAAACCTGTTGAAGAAATTATCTGAAGGATTCCTTACCTTGGTTTCTTGTTGTTTAGCCCATTTGACTAAATCTGCTCCGGTTCTTTGAACAGATTCGGCGGTTCGTGTAAAATCTACAGCAATTACTTCGTCCCAATCGGAAAATTTGAGTTTGAAAATCTGTGGTTCAGTGCCTTGTTGAATACGAGTGATCAAAGCATGAGGAGGTCTTTTTAACATGGAGAATAATTCATGTGATAATTTCACAGCCGCTGCCCGTACTAGTTTGGTTGATTTTTTACCAAACCTAAAAAAAATTCGTACGATTAAAATATCATTTTCATTTGGGTAGGATTAGATTCGAACCAATCAAACTTACCATACGAATAAATCCAAAAAGCAGTCTAATATGTACACGTTATCAGTGTCTAATAAAGTTTTGACTAATTTATTATGAGGTAATTCAACCTGCGGAAGCTCCAAGTAGCCCATTCCTAACTTAACTTCGTATAATTTCGGCGGTATTGGTTTAAAATCATTGCTCACATATTCCTATTAATCAAATAATGTCAGTTAGCAGAAAATAAGAAAAACACTTTTCAACTAATGAAAAAATTTACTTTGAATGGATCCTCGGGTTTCTCATCACTTTCTTCTCCCAATAATTGCCATAATTCTGACGTCTTACAGCTATCAATATCAGTGATAATTTCAGCTTTATTTTTTCTTTCATTTTTATTTATTTTTTCAGCTACTAATCTAAAATATAACCGAACAAATGAATAACAACGAATATAAAAGCATTTAAAATTAGGATAAAAAATTATTTACCTGGCTTTCGACTTCAAAGTATTTTTTGATTTAGAACAATACCATATGAATATTTTCAAACCGACATCTAGAATAAAGGTGTACCTCGGGTCAAGTGACTCGATGGAAATAGGCACCGGTTCCAAATGTATAGATGCGCCATTACTGTGCACTCGATAAAATCGAGTTGTATAAATCTAGGCAAAAATGAGAGCACGATGATGACTCCATTAAGAAAACAGGCTCGAACGAACCGAGGACAAAAGTTTTCGAAACATGGCTATGCTCAAGGTAAATAAATACTATCGTAATAGGTAGTCTGGATCGGCGCTTGTGTTAGTGCGCGTTGCGTTTGTGTTGAATTGTGACGTCAGTGGTTCTAGAAAATCCGCAACTGTATACGCTTTGTGCAGTGTAGCTACTTTTTACTACTTTGAGCTTTATTAACTTTTGAACGGCAAGTGCTAGCGCTTTGGGTTGAAAACTATTCGAAAGAGGATAAAATGCTGAACATTTTGGTTGTATAAAATACCTATGTGTCCACTGAAAATTTCGTGTAATTTTAATTTAAAGTGGGATTTTTATCGCGAGTGGCTACTTTTTACAACTTTGAGCTTTAGTAACTTTTGAACGATGAATGCTAGCGCTTTCGGCAAAAAACCATTCGAAAGAGGATACAATTCTGAACGTTTTGGTTAAATAAAATATTCAAAGTTGGAATTTTTTCCGCGAGTTATTATTATTTTACAACTTTGAGCTTTAAAAACTTTTGAACGGTAAGCGCTAGCATTTTCGGTAATAACCCATTTGAAAGAGGATAAAAATCTGAACATTTTGATGTATTAAAATACCTATGTGTCCACTGAAAATTTCGCGTAATTTCAATTTTAAAGTTGGATTTTTACTGCAAGGGCTTCTTTTTACAACTTTGAGCTTTAAAAACTTTTGAACGGTAAACGCTAGCGCTTTCGATAAACAACCATTTGAAAGAGCATTAAATTCTGAACATTTTGACCTATTAAAATACCTATGTGTTCATTGAAAATTTCGCGTAATTTTAATTTGAAGTTGTTTTTTTACTGTGAAATTTGAAATGCAACGTGAAGTGATGAAAAATCAGAACCACTGACGTCACAATTCCACTCCCTACCGCAGCACCCAGTGTGTTATACAGTAATCCAGACTACCTATTACGATAGTATTTATTTACCTTGGCTATGCTACTGTTGTTTTGAAACCTTACCACATCTTCTACTGTGTAGAATCCACTGGAAGTTCTGCCTCCTTCCAAGTATTCGATATTGGAATCAAATAAACTTAAAAATTCTTCAGATTCGTCATTTTGTTCTTCTCGTATAGTTCTACACTGTGCGCCAAGATAATTTCGAAGATTGACAGCATGCATCGCAGCGCAGGCTTTTTTATCGAGCTGTAAACAATTTCAATTTTTAACAGTGATCTTTTTCATTCGTAAGGTTTCATTCGATTGACCGCTTACCGGTGATTTTTCGCCGATCCAAAAATAAATACTATACGTTGTTCCTCCATTCTCATCGTAATATGTTTTCAAAATGATGTAGCAATCAGCTTCATAAAATTTCCCGTGTAAAGATTCATCGACTAAATTAGGCAAAAAGTTTTCGATCTCCCAAATAGTTAAGCCCAACATTTGGCCAATTTCATCGTCAAATATTTCCGAATAATCTAAAGGAGGCTTTTCTAGAGATTCATCCCACCTCTTTGGTCTGTAAAATGTAGAAACGTACACATCAGAGGTCATTACCTCATTCAAATATTTGTAAATACATACTAATACGAAATAATTACTTCAATGATTGCACTTCGTCATCAATAGATGTTTGTCTATTTTTATCTTTGGCTATATCTTTCATTCCCTAAAAAAACGTACATGCGCTCAGTAAAATGAATTTCTATTTTCAAATTCTCCTAACATTCATCACTTACTTTGAGAATTTTGGCTTGATCTTGATCAGCGCTATTCTCAGTATCGCGCCTACCTCTGCGAAGTCTCAACTTTCTAGCAATTGGATCTTTACTAGCACCTGCAAGATCAAACACCATTAAAAAATCATGAATGATACTTTCTTAATCAGAGTGAAACATATTATACATATCACGATAACGTACTGGTATTTAATTGAGGCTGTGGAATCGAAGCTCCAGCTAATCTTAATTGATGCTGAAGCGAAAAATCGATATTATAGTACTCCACTCCGGAGCCTTGCTGCATCGAAGTGGGACGGGGAGGAATAACCAGATCTGGATTATTTTTTAAATCTAATACTTCTAAATCACTAAGTAAATGAATCGTATCCGGAACCGTTACGAGACAATTCGAACTGAGAATTAGTTTCTTCAATGAACCGCACCTGAATCCGAGAATTATCATTAGTACATAATTTAATTTCCGTAATTTACTCCACAAAAGGATCATACAAACCGGCATAAACTCTCTGGGATCATTTCCAATTCATTTCCAGCAGCTGCAAATATTTCTAGAGAGGACAGCTTCCCAATACCAGAAGGAATACCGTCGAAATTCAATTTATTATTGTTTAAATACAATTGCCGAAGACTGCTTAATTTACATAGAGCGGTTGGCAACGCGGTTAGCAAGTTATTGGATAAATTGAGTACAACTAGTTTTTGCCAAACATCTGAAAAATTATTAAAAACACTTGATATTGTTTTTTTTTCATAAGTTTCCATAAATGAAAAAAAATATTTACCTAAAGCTAAGGATAATTCAGTAATCGAATTGTTCGATAAATTCAACCTCCTTAAATTGGTGAGAGTATAGAGAGCATCTGGAACTCGAGGTAGTTCATTTCTACTTAAATCTAGATCTGTTAGAGAAGTTAACATCTCCAAGCTACTGGGCATATTATTTAGTGTTCTTTGAGTGTCTCTCATATGAAGTGTTTCTAAACTTGTTAGCGATGGTAACTGTCTGAAATCAGAAATTAGAAAAGTAACATACGAGATGTAGGATCAGCCTGTAGTATAAAAATATTGCTTACCTTAGTTGGAAATGTCCCAGTGGATTATGATTTAGAATAAGCGTTTGTATATTAGTCAGTCTTCTCATTTGAGGTGGTAAAGTTTCCAAACTGTTGTTACTCAAATCCAAAAATAGCAAATCGGTCAGATGTATGAATAATATATTTGGTATGTTAGTAATTCTGCAGGAAAAAAAAAGGTAATTAAAATTCATCTCTTCTTTGTGAGATTACGAGCATTTCTGAAATACTAACTTATTATGACTTAAATTCAATACTAATAAGGAACGAGCTCTCTCCAATCCTTCTGGAACCTCTTTCAAATTATTATGACTAAAATCCAAAGTAGTTAATTCTTCCAATTTAAATAAATCAGGAGGAACACCGGATGACTTGAGAGCATTTTGGCGAACGTTCAAAGTTCTCAAACTTGTTAATTCGGTCAGCTCACCGTGCAGTTTCTCCAATTTATTTCTCTTCAAGGATAAATGCTCCTGCGGATAAAATAACATTATATTCTTCGTACACGTACAAGGTAGAGAAAAAGATTGAAAATCGAACCAATTTTAGCAAATTTCCCAATTCCGAAGGAATTTCTTCTAATTTGGTATTGTTCAGTCTTAGCCATTGCACACTGGACATAAGTTTCACCGAATGTGGAAAATTTCCCTGTAAAGATGATTCAATACTGTAAAACTGTAGCATAAATACTGATCAAATATTATTCATCTACTTACGCTGAAATCGTTGGTGCTAAAATCAACACCTCGGACAAAAGGCAGAACTCCTGTGTTAGCCATTCTAAGCGGAATTAGGTAACACACTTGAGAATAAAAAATGAGCGTCGAGTTAACAAGCTACGTTTAAATCACCCATTGCACAAGTAAATTAACCCATCTTATGCATTACACAATCACTTCATAAAATAGTTTATTTGTATTTACATTTTTTTCATCAACCATTTGCTCATAAAATTTCCAGAAATTCGAATGAATAATTTTCTTCTTCGAGAACTTCGTTTTCATTCGGAATTTGTGATAACAAAACTTCGCTGGGTGAGAATTTCACGTTGCTACTGAAATTGTAGTTTTAAAATATTTCTCATAAAAACCGTTGAAATAAATCAAATTTGAAATCACTGAAATATTGTATTTTAATTAAATACTTAATTAATTCGTTGAATTAGTAATTATCGGTGAAAAATTGATTATTAAAAATCTGTACCATTTTTCTAAAGAAGTTTTGATTTCTCAAAAAAGCAATCTTGATTCTGTTCTTTTTTGTGTTTATCACCAAAGCCTAGCAAGCAGTTTTATTTTAATTGAGTAGGTGTTGATTTTTTATTTTTTTTTATATAAAAGTTTTCAGCTCAAAATTTTTAATTTTGAATATTTACTTTGCTTATTATGATTGTTTAAAAGTAATACAGATAATTATTTTCAAGTTATTAGGCGTTTCACTTGAAAAAAAGCTGAAAAGAAATTTATTCTTCATCTTACCTACACAGAAAAAGTTTTCAAAAAAGTGGGGATAAAGGAATGAGCGTTCCACAGACATTTTATTTTTAATTGATGGCAGATACGCAACTTTACTTTTAATTATCTGTATTTTGTGTGTTCGTTGATACAATTTTTAACATTTCATATTTCAATTTTATTAAAGTAATTGCGAATTTTTATAAAGTGTAACTCGTGAACCTAGTTTTAATATTGAACCCGTTCGAATCTCCGTTGGCGGATATCGATTGTTTGATCGTTGCGTTTCTAGGTATGTAAACATATTCCTCTTGTATTGTAAGCTTCAGTGCTTCACGTAGTGATATTGCAATAAGGAAATTGAAAATAGTGCAAATCAGCTTCGATACATTCTAAAATCTTATCAACAGTCAGCACGCACCTAATAATATCTGTTCCACATTCCTGGATATACATTGTTCGATATATAGCTTTGCTCTAATTAGATCCTCTGTTCGAATGGAAATCCTACTTACGAATGCTATGAATCATAACTTCGTTTAGATCACCTAATCAGCTATTTTACGACTTCTTTCACATCTTTTGTTCGTCCAATCAATCGTATACATTGTTTTATTTATGAAATTTTCATCCCTCCGATTAATTTATTTTGCAGTTTATTTTATGTTATAGGCAATTCTCGTTTTTCAAATGTTGACATCGAATGACATTTTGAAAATTCTCACTTTTCCAATTATGTATACTAGTAGTACCACCAGTTAAGGTTGACATTGAACATACGATTGAACGATTTCTTTCATATTTATTTTCATTATGAAATTTTCGTGTAATTGTATTGAAATTTAAACTCGAATTCGTTAATTGTTTAATTTAAGGACTGCTAAGTGATTGTTACTTTGTTACATACATTGAGTTTTCTTTTCTACAAGGGAACTTGCGTTTTTCTGAGCGTTTAAATGAATTTTCCTCTTCGTTATTTGCATTTTTCTGAAGCTACTACTGTTATCAGTTTTGAGACCGAAGAAAGTTCCTTCTTATGTTGATTAATGGGTTTCCTGTTCTGTGGGAATGTACTCTAATTACTCGTGTAATTATGTACTAGCGCCGGTATGTAGTTGTATTCTTTAATTACAGGTATTATTGTTGAAGAGATTTTTGACTTTTAAATTAATACTTGTCGTAATGTTTATGTTTTTTTTTTGTTCGAGTCGTGATAAAGTAGTTTTGGGATGTTCTAAGTGATATTTTTCATATGTTACTGTAATCGATTTGAAATTGAAACAAAAAGAGCTTAACATCGAACATGATTATTTTATCGGTATAAATAATTACCCCTCGAGATACAACTTGTAACGTTATAAAATGTATGAAAGAAAGTATGTAATGCACATCAGAATACAGTCGTTTGTTATCGACTACTCATCGACGACGCCAGGTTTCATTTCGAACCAGATTAGATTTTATAGTTTACAGTGAAAGTGACTCGCCGCTGGTGCGTTGGTTTGGTTGGAAGCGATGAATACTTGTTTCTTGTTTTGCGGCAATTAACTGTTCAATACGGTAGTAGGTACTTTGCTATATTCGAGCTTCTTTTTATATGCAAAGGTCAATACTTTATTTTTCTACTTGCTCGAGTAAACGTTTAACGACATATTTTGTATAGAATGTAAACTTAATGAGGCCTGAAATGTTATGCAGCTCATGAGATAAACAAGAATTGCATTCATTAACGCCGACCCGGACTCGGATAGCTGATTTTTTTCTCATTTTTATCGATCTGCAGGTGAAATTTATTCAAAAAAGTAACCACCTCGCGTGATTTCATGACAATGCTACGAGCTTTGAAATTTGTTTACTTATTTGTGGAATTTTTAATGATTTATCGACCTTTACAGTGCTTTTACCCCTGAATTGAAACGATCCCGACTCATTCTTAACCCTTTGCTTGGTTTTAAACGACGTCGATGAGTCATCCTTTCACAAATGGAATAAATTTACACAAATTAGTCCGGCGTGCCATTTCGTAATGAGAAAAAATACTCGTAATTTTTTTTATCGATTTATTCCTACAATGGCTGTGTATGTAAACTGTAATGTTGACCTTTGAATAAAGCACAATCAGAACAGTTATTTTGTCTACGAACTTATTCGAGAGACGATTTATCTGCCAAGTCATTCATCAGGTGAATAGAAAAAGTCTGGCGAAATAGTATAAATTCGGTCATAATAAACGTCAAAATGAGATAAATTTCTTGTAGTGCTATTGTAACTTGAATTTTATTCCCCATTTTTTTCCGCTTTTATATGCGAACTTATTTAAACGCCATTACATTCATAATGGACGATTATTCGTCCATTAGTACTCTTTTTTCTTGGTTTTTCGTTTAATTTATGCGAGTATTTGTATGGTTTTAAGAGGCCAAATAGGCTACTTGTAGTTGGAAAAAGGTTTCAAATGGTATAACATGTATTAGTCGTCGGTATTGTTTATTTTTTTCTCATTTTATTCGTCAAAAGTATTGCGTTGCTATGAAATTTAATATCTAATCGGTTACTATTACGAGTCGAGTCATCCAGCTAAGTAATTTGTTTGACGGATGTGGAAACTCGACGGCTCAAAGAAAAGGGAAAAAAATCATTCACAAAGTTGTTAATTGAGATATAATAAACGGGTCCAGGTTTATGGATTTTTCGATCCAAGAATAACGCACTAAAGTACTAAATTACACGTTGAAAATTTTTTTCCTCCCAGTGTGCACGCGTATACCGAGGAAAAAAAATGTAATATGTTGGTCTCTGAAGGGAAGAAAAAAAACCAAAAACTCGTTATAAGACAGATAGCTTTAAAAGAAGTGTGGTTTTTAATAGCCCGAAGTGGAAAATATGTGTGTGTGTAGGTTAATGCATAACGGATCCAGATAACAGATGTTATAAATCGTGAGATATTGCGCAGTGGACATGACCCGCGATCGTGCTACGTACAATGAAAGGTAAAAATTTATGACTTTTGTCTGGCTTTGATTGAAATTATGTAGCCTATAAGCCGCAGCCGCAGCCGTCGACTGCCTGCAAATGTATCAGCATCTGAGTAATTGCAGGCTACGATGCAGACAAGCCGATATATGCGGTCGTTTAATTTACCCAGTATAATGTTTCCAGCGTATAGGTGAATTGTGTACAGTTTAAAGTTTCCTGGCTTCTTTCTTCGTCTTCGGTTTTTTTTTTCATGTGCGAAGAGATGTATGGTCTTGACTTTGACATTGATGAGTTGGTTGGAAATGTGATATGGAAAAATACGAGTTTATTGATTGATGGAAAGAAGAAATATTAATGCGGGAGATTACGGCCCTTTTTATGAAAGAACAAGGTTGCTTGATAAAGGGAGGTAGAGGGGATTCCCTGGGAAATCCTCGTGGTGGAAAATTGCTAGAAAATAATGGTGAATTTTAGTTTCCATATTTTTGTTGTTTCAGTTTCCAATGCCGATTCGAATCAATGAGAATTTACAGTTTAAAAAAATGTTCAAAAAATCCAGAAAATTCGTCTGGTCAGGGCATCTAAATAGGTCTCGAAAGTGAATTCTAAAAACCCCGAATTTGACTGAGTAATTCAAGATATTATGAAAAATTGGTTGAATTTTCATTGAAATCCTTAATTTTTGTATCAATTTTTCGTTTTCGGAAAAAATGCGCAAAATTTTGAAAAAATTGAAAAAAATGTGAGTTATGTCATTTGACTGAAAAAAAATTAAACATGAAGGAACATTGTAAAAAACATATCTAATTATTTTCCTGCTGGTAAACTTTGACCCTGACATCGAAGCATGCCATTTTTATGAAGACCAATCATTCATGCCCAGTCTACTTCAACGTACCTACATTTTTGTTGCGAAAAAAATATTACATTGTAATTGAAAAATATCGGACCTTTTTTTTTTTTTGAAGAATAATTGAAATAATTATTATAAATTGAAACACAGACGTTGAAAAAGTAATCAAACGTGTGATTAGTTTGGTGATAGCGAACGTGCCATCGATACGAATTAATATCACTTTATCGTTTCCTGTGTAACTGTTCGTATAGTCATTATTGAAGTATGACGTTAATTTGAAATGGAATCAAGTAGGTGTTGCGAGAATTTATTACAGTATATTAGATGCTCGATCGACATTAATAGAGATGTTACACGGACTCTTGACCTTTTACCTGCGTTTAGTGTAATTTTATCGCGTATTTTAAAAGTTCGCTATTGATTCATGTAAGATTTAAAATTGCGTATTGTGTTATCGCAGGCCTTCGTATTCGTAGACTGTGAATAAAATTTTGGTGTCTGAAAACCAAGCATCAAGTATGGGGGAAAGAAGCCGAAAAACACGAGCTCGATTATAAAAATTCGATCGAAATAAATAATTAAAACAGTAATTTCAAATCGATACGAAGTTTTCGCTTTTTATATCCTTCGAAATTCGAGCAAAAGCTCGCATCAAGGTTCATGGCCCAGTGAAAGAAAAAAGTGTCCTGGGAATTTCGACGGGACGACAGAATTGGGGTATAACTATATGCCGACGTCAGCAACTTGCAACGACAACGAGCAAGTCGATGTTTTTACTAGAATTCGTTCAATGTCATGATTGTGGGTGTTGCGTAAATTACCTACCTACTCGTTTACTTTACCAGCTATAAGCCATCAGTTCTCACTGCGCTACTGGAATTTTTCTTTCGCAATCACCATTCACAACGCGTCTTGGTTCGATACGTGTAAAAAAGTAATGAAGAGAGGGTTTGGGGGTGGAAGATATACGAAAGAAGGTAAAAATTCGAAACTGACATGCTTAACCCTCTGCATTACTTTTTTTTGGGGCGTTGAAAAAATTTTTTGTGATAGTTTTTCGGCTACTAATGACCGGGAAAATACTAAAAAAAAATCAACAATCAAAATTGGGGCTCTGGGGGTGAAAAAATGGGGTTGGCCCGAAAGGAACAGTCATGCAATTCTGTCAATAGAAAATATGATGAGTAATAAGTGCAACAATGCAGTATGCAAGTGAATAAAAATGCTTCCTTCGGTGAAAAAAAATCAATTTTAGATAAATGGAAAAAATTCAACGAAGTACGAAAAAAAATCAACAAAAAATATTACACAAAATGGCACGAAAATTTGAAAAAAGTACAAAAATTTGTGAGAAATGGCACATGTATCAAATAAATTATCAAAAAAAATGATATAAAAAACCGCAATAATCAATAATGACATAAAAAAGTGAAAAAAATCGTGCAAAAGAGCTTCAAAATTGATTAAAAGTGAAAAGTCGATAGAAAATTGATAGGTAAATCGAGTGAAAATGGTCTGAAAATCAAAAATGTATAAAAAAATTGCTAAAAAAATACCATTAAAGCAGCTAAGAAAGCAAAAAAAAAATTACGAAAAAATAGTGAAAAGCAACATTTTTTCCCATGACCGGCCCTTTTTGGTATGCTTATTAAAATCAATTTTACTATGTATGGTAATTAATTAAATTTTTCATTTCAAATTGCTCTGTTTTTTTTTGATAAATTTAAAAACCGAACCAAAGTCAACAAATTTCCAAGCCAGTAAAACCATCGGTCCTAAAGGTGGGTTCGTGCGTCAGAAGGATAATTTTTACGAAACGAAAAACAGAAAGTAGGAGCATCTGATCGATAGATAATCTGGTACGGAGCCGGGTACAACTTTTACGAGCTTTTTCGTCTGCCAAAGGCAAATATAATTGGAAAATCTACTCGTATCCTTGCAAGTGTAAGTGTACAATGTACATAAGAAAGAACTGGAATTGAACTTACAATATTTCACTCGTGCGTACTTGGTAAGACTTATGTGTAAAAGAAAATTTCATTTTGGTGCGTGAAGTCAAAGTTGTTTCAAACTCTCTACGCTAAATAAATTTTTCATTTTACGCTGAGATTTTTTGAAAAGGTTATATCAAGGTGGTATTTTGCATTTTGGAAAGAACATGCGTTATAAGCTCGGATTCTTTTTTTATGGTTGTGTGAAAAGTCTGACATTCGCATTTGACTTTACAACGTACATTTTTTTTTTTTTTAGTAGTAACTAACTGACTATGTAAGTATGTTCTACGAATTGCGAATTATTCTAAAAATTTGTTGTTGGGTATTTTTCTTGTTTTGTAATTTAAAAAATGATGAGCTCCTGATTCAATAATTTGTAGATATTTCATTTCGAAAATTTTTCACCCAAACAGAATAATGATGGCAGATTTCAGGATTTTTTTCAAAAAGAATCATCCGTCTTGAAAATTGTCCAACCTAAAATTAAATTTTGAAAATTTTGAAGGAACAAGCTGCCCCTCTTTATCTAGTCGCCCTCTATTGAAAGCTGAAAATATTACGATTTTTTTTTCAGTAATTTTTTTAAAAGTGCTTCTGACCAATGTTTTTTACTCATGTTGTTGAATTATTTTTGAAAAAAATGTCCAATTCTTATTCATTTACTTTGTTGGAAATTAAGGATTTGAGCTTTTTCAAAACTTTCATTTTCTAAAATGAATTTTCTTTGAAAGCTCAACTTTTTTGTGATTTGGGCAGTCGGGCAGGGTACCCTATACACTCTTCAAAGCAAGTTATTCCCCCAACATGGTAACCTAGAGAACCTTCAAATGGTAAATTGAAACTTTATTCAATAAATTTTTCACCCTCGTGTAAAAAAAATTGTGAACAATTTTCATAAATTTGAATTTTTATGGAGTACATATCTTCTTTCTCGCAACCTTCTAATTTTGTGGCATGTTGCTGAATTAAATTTCCTGAAATAAGTTACCAGATTGTGTGCCCCTCCCTTTCCCCACATGCCTGAAAATTTGATTTTAAATTCATAAAAATGGGCGCGTTTTTGCTTTTTTAGGGTGTCTAACAGGTACTGCAGGTACTGCAAGTACTGTAAAAGTACTGCATTGAAATCCTCGGTACTGCAAGTACTGTAAAGTACTGCATTTTGCCTGAAAAGTACTGTATTTTTTCTCAAAATCATTGATTTAAAATTTTTTCAAAAACCTCAAAATGAATTAATTGGTGAAAATTTAAAAAAAATGTTCATTTTGTACCTCAAAAGATGCAGGGTGTCCACAAGCCTGGAAAACCTGGAAAAGTCAGGGAATTTCGTAATTTTCACGCAAAACCCCTGGAATTTTGAAAAAACGATCAATTGCAAATTTCAGATAAGGACCTGTTATGAAAGGAAAACATTATTTTTTAATTCTCGAACCACAAATTTTCAAAAGCTTTTGCCCTCGCTTCGCTCGGGCTTGTTTTCTTTTCTTTTTAAAGGACCAGATGAACATTTCTGGATAATAAAAATTAAAGTTTTAAAGTCAAAAAATGAACTCACGAAAAAAAAAAACATCGTTTTTATGCAACTCGAAATACAAATTTACAAGAGCTTTCGCCCTCACTTGGGCCTGTTCTGTTTTCTTTTTCAAAATCAACTTCCTTTAAAAAAGCATTATTCAAATTCTAAAGTTTTAAAAGCCAAAAAAAACCTACTCGTTCTCACATAAAAAAAACCTTGTTTTTATGCCTTTCGAAATGCAAATTTTCGGAAGCTTTCGCCCTCGCTTCGCTCGACCTTGTTCTCTTTTTTTTCAAAAGTAGTTAACTTCCTTCAAAAAAACATCATTCCAATATTAAAATTTGAAAAGTCAAAAAATAAACTCTTCTCATTAAAAAAAACCTCGTTTTTAAGCATCTAGAAATGAAATTTTCAAAAGTTCTCGCTTCGCTCGGACCAATTTGTTTCTCAATTTTAAGATGAACAAATTTCACATTTTGATGCCTCCAAAAAACCATAAAAGAAAAGATCGAAACATTTTCAAAAGTTATTATGAATATTGTAATCAATTGGCCAAACTTGATGCATGTTTTATTCATTTATTTACTTATTTTTAATTTAAAAAGTTAATAATCAAAGTTGAGCTGTTTTTTATATCCGAAGAAGTGTCCAGTTCGAAGAGAAGCTTATAAAAAAAATACACCCCCCCAAAAAAAAAATTTTTTTCTTTAACCAAAGTATGCGGTAAGCATAGAAAATTGAAAAAAAATGGTCTGGAAAAATGAAAAAATTGGTCTGGAAAACCTGGAAAAGCCAGGGAAAATCATTTCCAGAAATTGTTTCGATTGAAATACTTACAATTTTATCGACGAATTCCAACTGGTTCAAAAATATAATTTTTTTTCTTGGGGGGGGGGGGGGTTTAAGCTGGATAAAAAAATATATAAGGTACTGCAAAAGGTACTGTAAAAGTACTGCATTTCTTCGGAGAAATTTTGTTAGACACCCTGTTTTTGTGTCAATTTTTCGTGCAATTTTCACTCGAAAAGGAATTTCTTCTGTATTTTCATGGAATAATCGTATATTGAAAGAATTTTAGAAAATCATTTCATTTTGTGTTTCTCATGCCTAAAAATCTTGTTTTGCTTCCTCTTGGTGAAATCCTTGACTGATTAAGTGACTACTGTAATTTTCATTAATTTTCCGATATTAAATATTCTTTGAAAGGAAGTGTATTACACTTTGCTCCGTGAAAAACTCATTTTTCAAAAATTTTCCTTCTTACTCGTTTTAGTTAGTTCATCTTATTACGAATATTCTGCGATAAGTTTGAGGTTGACTATTTTTCTCTTGAAACGTATTGGAGCTTAGAGACTCTCCTCCAAAATTATACACCTCCGGCTAGTTCAGAGCCTACAAATATTGATCATATCCTGTGCAAAAATCTGAGAATGAGACACCAAAAAATCGAAATTTACATATTTTCATTTGTTGTGAAACGAAAGTAAAACCAAGTATCATGAATATAATTTTCTGGCCCAAAAAAGGCCATTAAGAAAGTCCAAAAGTTTATTCCTGTGATATAGTAAGCCTGTTTGTTTTAGTTCTCACTGTTCAAGGTTTAACATAGAACTGGAAATCTGGGATCTTTTATAGCCCGAACTGAGTAAGGACTATCTTGATACTGTCAGATGAGCTATCCACATCCACAAACCATTTTCTGGTTCTTTTCTCCCACACATTACATTATTTAGATGCTGTCAAAGATCATACAAATTTTGTTTTTTGACTTTTAATGAATATTTTTTCGAGCCCTGCCCTCTTCAGTGCCCCTTATACTTTCACCTCAATAAATGAAAATTACGTACGTATAATTCCAACGTGCGTGGGAGGATTCCGAATCTTTCGTAAATTGAATTTTGTATTTGTTGTGTGAACTAATCATCTTAAGTGGGTTTCTATTCTGTCAGTCTTAAATGTGATTGAGTTAGTAGTCGAGGAATCGTCTTGGCTTCGTCGTCGTCGTCTTCAAATACATACATAAATTCTGTTTAATCGAAAATAGGTTTTTTTTTATCATTATTTTACGAATTTATTCCCATAAGTATACTTAAAAGGTAAATCTCGTAATTTGACGGAAATTGAAAAGGAAGGAAATAAGTACAATAAGTCGAAGACACGAATAAAAAAACGTCATGTTTATGGTCGAGTTTACAGTATGTGGAAGTACGCATCGTATACATTGTGTATTTTATGAGCTCGTTAATATACGTATGTATTATACGCACCATTATTTGTGAAAAAAGTTTTAATATATTTACGTGGGTATGTATTATAATTGTCGGACCAAGTGCATACTTTTTTCGCTCTTCTTTTCACTTTACTTTGGTTCGTGACATTTGCCTCGGGTTATGTTTCCGAGAGTAGATAAAAGTTATGTGTATGACGAATGGCACGACTTTTATTTGATGGATGATAGGTGTAGTGTGCTTGTGTCGGTGCGTTTACGCCGAAGATAATATTAATATTGTTTTCGTGGCGAAAGAAAGACCATTAGGTACAATTTACGAATAAATTCAGGTGAAAATTTTTCCATTTCGCGAAAGGTGCCTTGAGTGAGCTTATAGGCTATGCCAAGCCGCAAAAAAGTACACAGCGTGGGTTCGACTTTCGCGATGTACGAGTACGCTCGTGACATGGTAGGAGGCTATGCGGAAATATGTATAAGATGTGGTATTTGCAAATTTATAATGCGCTACGTTCATTGCGTTGGTTGCGGAATGCGGGCGCGAAAGCGGCATGCTGCCGAATAGATAAGATTTCAAAATATGAAGAAGGCGATCGCGATATTTGAAAAATTTTGTTCATCTATATGGTCGTCATTGTCCTAGGTCGTATCGTAGTTGAAAGAACTTGAGGCTGTTCTAGGTTCTGCTCGAGATAATGTCGTCGGTGGTACGTACTTATAGGTATAATTTCGTGCAAATATGACGAGTATTTAAATGATTTATACGCCATCGTGTCGTACATATGTGTTGAGTTTTGGACCGGTTTCCGCGCTCGCGTGTAAAATTGTAATTGGAAAAAATTAACGAATAAACGCGTCATGTCAATAATTTGTTGCTGAATTTGGAGTCTCGTATACGTAGGTACATTTTGTGTTGCATGTTAGCGATTAAATACATTCAAAAAGAGCAAAATAAACATACAACACGACGAATCAGCCGCTGAACAAGGTACACGTGTAAAGAGATATTATAATTAGCGGCTGTGCTCTGGGACCGCGAGATTATTCGCTTTTTAAAGCGTACTTAACTTTTACGTATAAAGTACGCGGCGCGTTTAATGCCAAGGAAGGCGGCAGAGTGTAGAGAAGCGGGGTGCAGGGCGAAGTCGGCGTAATTGATATGACAGGTATGAGACTTTGATTAATTTTATTGTTACATTGTATGCCCGATGAACCCCGATCCGATGTAATGGTGACCTACACGAGACGATGATTTTGATAAGTATCATTTGTGTTCTGAGTGTTGTTGTTTTTCAGCGGTTGAATGATTGAGGAAGTGTATGAGTGCTTTTCAAGCTGAATTTTTTCACTCTGTAAGGAAAAAGTAGTAGAAATTGATGTTTTCATGAATAAAAACGTAGAATTGTAGACAAAAGCTGATCAAAGAAAATATTGTTCGAGACCAAAAAAAAATGGAAAAATGAATCATTACTCATTGTATAATTCGGATTTTCCTCAAGAATTGAAATTATCTTAGAATTTCTTATTCAGGGTGATTTCTTTGATTTTTTTTGGATGAAAACAATTTCCAAGATTTTTAAATTGAGACCTCAAAACATAGGTAATTGTAGTTTTCAACTTGAAATATGACTAAGAAAATGGCTCTTGCAGGCACCGTTGCGGGTCACTTTTAAAAGTGACTTGGTCACTTTTTTCACGAAAAGTCACTTTTGGTTACTTTTTTCATCAAAAGGTCACTATTGGTTACTTTTCTTCCACAAAAGTCACTTTTTATCGTTTTTCATCCGAATTATCTTTTTTTTACTCATTTTCAAAGGATTTTATGCGAATTTTCTTCATTAAACAATTTCAGAATTTTATTTTTAAAAAAACACAAATTTTCACTTTTCGAAACATCATTTTTCAAAAGCTTTTGCCCTCGCTTCGCTCGGGCTTGTTTTTTTTTCTTTTTAAAAAAATCAAGTTTTGAAGCCAAAAAATAAACTTACAAAAAATGTCGTTTTTATGCCTCTCGAAATACAAATTTTCAAGAGCTTTCACCCTCGCTTAGGCATATTCCGTTTTCATTTTCAAAATCAACTTCCTTCAAAAAAACATCATTCAAAATCTAAAATATTAAAAGTTTAAACGAACTACTCGTTCTCATATTTAAAAAAAAAAAAGGATTTTCCTGTGGGGCTAGTGAGAATAAAGTAAAGTTTTCGGGTGAGATATGTATTATGTCGGTTCGTGATTTCATTGAATACAGTACCGATTTCTTATTGAACGGTTTTTACTTTTGTTTTTCGATTTTTTGCTCTCCTGAACGCTGGAATAAAAAAAAATGGTCACTTTTTTCACTGCTGAAAGTCACTAAAGTCACTTTTTTAAAGAAAAATTTTGCTACGATGCCTGCTCTTGGAGTAATTTACAGCAACCCAATCGCACCTGGTTTTTATTTTCTAAATCTCAGCAATCCAATCGTGCGTTTAAAGATTTCGTTGCAATTTTTCGAAAAATTTGAGCCCTCTCACTCATGTAAAAACAATAGTGGTGGGATATTATCGATATTTATCAATATATATCTATATGGAACTTGCTTACTATCTGAGACCCGGTACATCGTACTGACGATCCGAGGCCCGCGTCTTTGACACTTAGAAAAATTTTAAAGAGTGCCTAGTAAATTCGTTCGCGCATGCGCCTCGATAGCGGCTAATAAGCGGAGTCTAGAGCCGTTTGGTGCGATCTCTAACGGGTGATTTTTATAGGAATGGCGCGAGTGTGAAGTTTCTGTGTGGGGTGAAGTAAGGTAAGCTGTATATACTGTAGAGTGTAGGTATGATACCTACTTTGTGAGTCCCAGACAAAAATTTGTCTATAGCATCCCTAAGGTGCGTACATCATAAAAATATAGTTTTTAATCGAAAGACGTTCCGAGACCCGCTAACGGGCCTCGGAACGTCGCGTCGGGTCTCGGATAGTCGATGTCACTTCCAGAAACGGGTCTGTATAAGCTGTAGCAAGCCTGTATCGATATTTGCCGCCGTCGATATATATCGATATTTTGAAGCCGATAATCGATTATCGGAAAATTTTTAAAAATTATGCAAAAATCCCGCAAATAAATTGTGCGAGGTATTTTTTTGATCTTTTTGAGCATTTTCAGACTCTTTTAGAGTAAAATAGTGATTATCACGGCTATTAATGGTAGCCATGGGCCACATCTGTAGAATGATGAAATGTTGACAATTACGTCATCAATGTCATCAGTATTTTAAAAAGCGCCAAATAGGTAGCTAGATACTGAAAAGGCAAAAAAATAAGGAATAGAAACAGCTTAGAGATGATTCAGTTTCTCTTTTCATCAAAAATCAGCTGTTTTATGGTCTTTTTATGAACATCAGAAACATCCGATATATATCGATATTATCGATATCAGACCTCCGATATTTTGACGATATCGATATCCCGAAATATCGATAATATCCCATCACTAAAAAACAAGGTCTCAAAACGTGATGTTCTATAGCTGCCTAGTCACATTTTTTTGGCATCTTGCGTAGTTTTTTTTGTTGACAATTTTAGGTGTTATTTTATTCGCTGATGTCATTTTTCAATTTTTTTTGGAGATTTTTTTATTAGTTTTTTTGAGCGTTCACAAGTATTTACTTAGTTCTTTGAAATTATTTTTGACTTTTTTAAGCTTTAAAACAGAGACGACTGCCTTCGAGTGAATGTTTTGCTATTTTTTTCCCGTCGCATTAAATTTTTTTAAAATGTTTCATTTTATCATCATCTTTGTTTTTGTCTGATACTTACTTTGTTATACAGAAAAATGCTTCAATTTATTACAATTTCAAAAATATTTTATTAAATACCTTTTTTGTTTTGGAGAATTGTGTTCTCATTGCTCATCATCAGTTTAGAGATTTTTTTGGAAATATTTCTTGGAAATTTCATTGAGTTTTTCAAATTTCTCATTTTTCTTGTTTTTTTATTCATTGTTGTTGTTGTTGTTTTTTTTTCAAAAAAAATGGTTCAATTTTCTTATGATATTGCATCAAGTGTTTTTTTAAAACTTTTCTTCGAATATACCTCTTTGTTCGGAAAATTTTTCACGTTCAAGAGGTCATCCAATTTGCCTTGAAAATTGTTTAAATTAGCTAAAAATTTATCAAACATTGTAAAAATTGAGCAAAATGTCGCAAAAAGCCCTGTTATGAATAAAAAATGTCTAAAAATCACAAAAAATTGAGGAAAAGGTTGAAATTGAATGAAATCGTGAAAAAATTACATGAAGCATAGTAAAAACCGTAAAGTCATCATAAAAATTACTTGAAAGTTACCAGAAATTGATAAAACAGTGAATAGTGTTATTATAACTCTGAAATTATAAAAAATTCTGACCTGATGGAATTTTTCAAATTATTAGTATTTTTCCAGTGATCAGCGTGACAAATTCTGTAAAAATCGACCGTTATAAAGTTGAATTTTATACCTACCTACGTAATTTTCAAAAAATAACGCCCAAACGTGGAAATTTGGTCATACAAAAGTCATCAAAAGGTCATCTTTTTTAATATTTTCGATGAAATATACACCTTGGAATATTTCCAGAATTTGGTCACGTGTCACTAAAAAAAATTGTATCCTGATTGCTGAGAAATTTTTTTGTGATTTGATAGGTTCATTTTGAGCAATGGTCTACTCTTTTACTGACCTCCTTTGCAGTTATTACAATCATATATTCTTCTGCATAAACGTCCTCCCCTTTAGATTAATTTTGCTGCTTGGGCTTCAATTGCTACAAGTCGTGTTCTAATACGGGCAGTTGTATTTTTTGCTTAAAATTCAGCCAATCAATTGTTCCAAAGACCAATGCAATATTTAATTAATGTTGAAGGAAATGTTATCATCATGTCATGGACTCAAAGATATATACACATGTCCCTTTCCTAGACCTAGACCTAGACCTGTCAAACTGCATTAGGTGTTATTTCTATCTTTTATGACTTTTTATTCAAGGTTATTGGGGTAAAAATGTGTTTTGTCAAGTGGTGTTTCGTGATTATTCTCCCTATTTCGTTATCAACGTAATTGTTCTGAAATTACAAAAAGGAATATAGGTGATATGCTTTTTGTTTTGGCGCGTTTTTGCGTGATTTATCATCTTGGTCTGAAACATAAACTCAGCCTGAACTGATGAAAATGTTTGGCGATAAAGACGAGTAAAACCTGAGTATACGTACGTGTGTGATGATAATTTTGTATACAACTTTTACATACGATATACTTGGAATTTTTTTGCGATAAATAAAGTAATAACAAATACGTAGTATTACGAATAATCGCAATGGATAATGGTGTTATGGTATATTGTGTTTAATATATTCGAATATAAGTCGTTTTATATTTACGATGTCAATACGGGATGGAGACGCTGCGGTATGTGTTTGACTTGAAATGTACTTACATATTTGCATAGGTAGATATTAATTTTTTCCTCATTTTAAAGTTTTTTTTTTCTTTCTTGTAATGGCATCGTAAATATTTACCATTTCACTTGTCAAACTTATACAAATTGCTGCTGTTCGTCGTGAAAATGATAACGAAAGAGGTAATTATTGGTGAATGTTGAGTCGTTGAGGATTTCCTTTTCTTAATTAACTTGTTTTTTGTTTTGAGTGATGGAGGAAAAGTTTTGAATATGTAGAATTGAGGGTATTCGGATGAATGAACGAATTATACAAATAAACCTACTTTAGGAGAATTTATTATGACAATGCACGTGGATTAGTGATAAAATAAGACTGTTAAATTGATAAGGCCCTTGTTTTCTTTTTTCTTGAAATTTTTTTCATACTGTGGTATTTTTCTTTACCTGTTATCGACTGTATAAACAACAAAACCAACAGCTCGTAGAAAAGGAAGAAGTACGATATGGTGCAGAAAACAATGCAGTGATAAACCAGAAACTCGACAGAAATATGCACTGAACTTGCGCTGTGATGAATTATCTTCGCTAATTAAAGAGATTCACGGTAAATTATACGCTGATTGACCGTTTTATGCGATCTAAGCGACATGATTGTGTCACCCTCCACCTTTCTATTATTCTATTCACAAGTTTCGACACGAAAACGAACAAGCGTTCATCGTTTATGCATATTTCTGTGGTGATTTCGTCTTTGATATAATGCGCGTGTGGCCAAGTCATTTTTTTAATAATCTATGCATTTTTGTGAAAATGTAAAAACAGTAGTTTTTTCTAAGTTTTTTGTCATTTTGCTTAATTTTTTCCATCATGTTTCAATACGGTTTTCTGAATAACTGTTGAACAGGAATAAATTCAAATCTGGGTCGGTTATTTTCAATTTTAAATAAAACAAAATTTGATCCGATTGAGGTGAAAACTGAAAACCTGAAATTTAGTTTGTATCATATTTTCGATCTCCCTCCGGTAATGAAAGTAGGTAGTCCAGGGTGTCTAACGATCATGAAAGTCATGAACAAGAATCATGAATTTTGGTAGGTGGTCATAAAAGTCATGAAAAGTCATAAATTTTGCTAGAAACACTTGAAATTTTTTTAAAAAGCCATTAAAAAAAATTGTTTAAAAAAATGAAAAAAATTGAAATATCTACTTACCTACAAATTAAAAAAAAAAAAATCTCGGGGGGATTTTCATGCGGTAAAAATGTGAAAAATAGGTCATGAAAAAGTAATTTTTTTCCGGGGAGTTTTGTTAGACACCCTGTAGTCGAAAATGGAAAATTCTGTCGAAACTCAAAAATGAGTGATAAAAAAAAATGAAGAAATCCGTAGGCGCGAAACATTTTTGAAGAAATTACAAGAATTGCTTCTACTATTTGAAAAATAGGTAGAAATTTTTCATGGATTGGCAGCACTGTCGAAATAATGTGACCGAATACTTTTGTTATTTTGACCTCATCAATTTTATTTTCGAGCTGAAGGGTGTGCCCCTTTTGAATTTTTGAACGAATTAATCTCAGATTCGGATTTTGGGTATCAAATTACATGCATTTTTTATTGAACATGAAAAATTTGAAAATTTTGAGTTTTTCTTTCCCTCCACCGCAACTTTTTTTGAATTTGAGGTCATAAATGATCAATAAAAAAAAGGCACTTTTGAAAACATTCCTCTTAATCAGCTTCCTAATTCAAAATTATGTCGTCCTGAACCTTAATTTTCATAGGTTCCTATTGAGTCTGAGAGGGGGGGGGGTGAGGAAAGGATATTCGAGTTGAGTTGATTTTTGAACATTCTGTAAAAAAGTGGTGAAAAAGTAATGGCTCTTTTTAACAACAAGAACCCGTTACATACCCTCAGAATGAAGCCTTCGAACATGCTTATTTTTTATACAGAATACAAGTTAGGTAAAATAATAGCTAAGTGAAACATGAATAGAGAATGGAATTTTAGTGCAAGAGTTGTTGGAGGGTGAAAGGATTCTACAGGAGAATAATTTATTGTTGTAAGTGCAGTAAAAGATGCAGTGAAAGCATATAAGAATTGACGAACAATGGAAGATGATGAATAAAGGAAGACACCAGTAACACAAAACGATTGAGTTGGTGGTTTTAAGCAGTTCTGGAGCCTATATAGAGGTATTTTTAAACAATCTACTAGTTCAAATTCTCATCAGGTACCTATTAATATAAATTTGATCGGATTTTTAAAATTTGTGTCGAAATCAATTTGAAGGAGTCATGAGAACAGGTACCTCAATCATACAACTGTCATATGTATGTCCATTAACTGAAAATTTTGAAAATTCGTCAGAAACTGTAACTTTAAAAGGGCTCGAAATTGCGAGCAAACGATTTAAGAGGTCTAAAGCAAGATGTCAGTTGAATTTCAGTTTTCTGATGTAATTTGGATGAAATTTTGATTTAATTTCGATCATAAATAAGCCAAATTTAATTTTTCAAAAATGATCTGAAATTCAAGTCATGAAACTCAACTCTCGATTTTTACCTGTAGATGTACATATTTTAGGCTCGTGTTTCAATTTTTCTTCATTTAATTCAAAAAATCTTTCTGCTCGTTGGAATACTTCCCTTGAAAAGTAATTAAATCAAGAAAAGGGGACCAGAGTGAAGGTTAATACAATGTATCGGTCGGGTCGAATAAGGATAATATACGACTTTGACTCGTAAATTTTCGGCATTGGTATACGTTATGTTATACGATATCGCACTTGATACGAGCACAGTAGCAGCCAGCAGGTAACGGGGATTAGACATTATGGCAGGTTTTGTTTATGTTATGACGAGAGGAAGACAAAGATGTGACGTTGACATGTTGTAGGTCTAGGTATATTACATACATACATGTATGCAAATGATTCATCGATTCATCGTCGTGTATATAGCATAGCACGTTGTTCTTGTTATATTGTAGTACTACGAGTAGGTATAGTTCTCTTACGTATGTCGTTGTTTATGTCGTAGTAGGTCTAGTGATGTACTATGTAAATTAGGGCGTGATATATAGCACATGAAAGGTGTACCGACATATAGGAGGGATTTTCGCTGGTTTATTACTATAAAGGTAGAAGGTACCATTAATATTTTACACATACGAGTATACGACAGAGTACAGTACACCACAACACTTATGTACGTTGTAATTGCAACCGATCGATATGTTGACTTCTTGGCTGTATTCGTATCAGCTGTTGAACTATACGTCTTGTACGAATATCAGACATGTATGGAGTAATTACCCGCTTTATTATTTTATGTGCAAGTGCAAATTACGTATATTTTGAGTACCTACTTACGAGTAGATGCCTATTTTTAGAGTACATACACATATTTGAGTGAATTTGAAGACTCTAGATTAACGATACGATTATTCATTATGTTTCAGCCGAAGATACACGTTTGAATCGAAAAAATACCACGACGAAGAATAGTGATGATTTTATAAAAATCCATCTCGGTCGGTTTCGACTTAGCCGAGAGGAACGCTCATCTCAATAAGCGTTCGGTACCGGGCGCTTCTGATTAAAAAGAAGACGAAATGAAAATGGTATTGTCTCAACGTCAGAGAGAGGAGCTGTAAGTATCCAGAATGATATTTAGTACATTGTATACCTAGTTATTGCGTATCGAAGTGCGTAAATAGTAGATACGTAGAAATATTCGTAATACGAGTTGAACGTAACCATGAGTCATGACGATATTTATGCTCGAAACGAGTTAGTGGATTTTTCAATTACCTGGATGAAATTAGATTGATAAAAGTACATTAGATTAGAGAAGTTAAGCTATACATACACATAGTCTTCAGGCTTATAAGTAGCGAGTACGAGTACCTGTGCTTCGATAATGTAATTAGAGCTACAGTACCTACAAATGGTATCCTAAGAATGTTGCGAATGAAGGGAACTTGCCATGGGTGTAATGAGCTGCCGAAGTGGCGCTACGTATCTTCGCCTGTGATCTCGATTTACGAGTCAGATTGGTCTACGAAAGGTGCCGCGAATCGGTATGGTCGCGTGTCCGACTCGTTTTCCCATCCGCAAAGGTACACGTTGGTATGGAAATTAGTCGGGTATTTTTGACGTAGATTTAACTATCCTGCTGTCCCCCTCTTCGTAGTTGGAGTCGTACACTGCTGTAAAATAAAAATGTAGATAAGAAATTCACTGGCTGAAATGCCCTTTTCTCTTTTTTTAAAGGCTAATTATTCTGTGAAGATTCCAACCCTCCCGTATTCCCAAAACTCTCTAGTTTCTGCATGAAACACTAATTTGAAAATTTTTCTTCACCTGTTTCCCCCCTCCCGTATTTCCGAGATTCACTCGTCCCTGCATGAAATACTGATGTTTGAAAAAATTTTCCAACAGAAAATTATTTTTGATTTTTTCCCCGAATTTTAAACAAACCGATTCATTTGTTGACAAGTCGGAATACACAAATACCCATAACATGTAAACTTTAGGGAAACCATAAGTTCAAAAAAATGGTCTAATCGAGATCCTTGACTTTGATGCTTGAAATGCAAAATAAAAAACACTATATCCCACTTTTCCTTCATCAAAACAAAAACAATGCCTGACTTTTCTAATATTTGAGAAAAACATTTGAAATAATGAAAAGTCTACGTTTAGAATTCAGAAAAAAATTATAAAAATCGGGAAATCGATTAAAATTATAAACTTGTTCAATTTATAAATGAGTAGTAAAATTTTTACGTGTCATAATTTTTTTTAGATGTCGTAAAAAAACAGCATAAATCGTTGAAAAATCGTTCTTTAACTCATGATAATTGTAAAAATCGTGAAAATGGTCGATGGAAATTAAAATCAATCTTTAGGTCACCATTTTTCTCTAAATCGTCAATTTTAGTCGTCAATTTCAAGTCCTCAGATTTTGCTGAATTTAGAATGGTAGCCAATAAAATTGACCAAGTGTGAATATTAAAAATATAGTAGCACTGTAAAATTTTTGCTCGAAAATTGTGAAAACTTTGAAAATAATCTCTGTAAAAATACTAAAGTATGGGAAATTTTGATAGAATTGATCGCAAGCTTTTGCGTTTGTAAACGATTTCCCTGCTTTTCATTGCTGGGTATAGTTTTGCCTCATTCCATTTATGCAGAAATAATTATAAAAATCATTGTTGAATTAACCTCTTAGTTACTCGAAATAACCAAATTAGTGAAAAAATTAGCATACCTAATTAAGCAAAATTTTGCGAAAATTTCTTGCAAATTGGATGAAAATTCCATAAAAACTGTACAAATTGGCTGAAAATTCACGAAACAATGTAAAAAATTCAGCAAACTATCGCAAAAATTCTCAAGTTATGAAAAAAATTAGTGGAAAATTACGAAAAATTGATCAAGTATTGAAATGAAAATGAAATCAGGGAAAAAATCACATGAAAGAATATAACAAAAACCGTAAATTTACATATTATGGAATTTCAGTGAGAGTAGTGTCAACTCTGAAAATGCGAAAAATTCTAATGTGATGATGATGAAGTTTTTTCATCATTTTTTCAGTGATCAGCACGAAAAATTCTGTAAAAATCACCCATCAAAGTTAAATTTGAAACCTTCGTGATTTTGAAAAAAGCTCGTCCAAATGTGGAAATTCGGTCTTCGAAAAATCATCAATAGGTCATCCTTTTTCATTTTTTCGATTTAGTTGACACGTATTTGAAAAAATTCTTGAAAATGTAATTTTTTCGTCCCTAAGTTTTTGTATGTTCAATTTTTTAAAAAACTGAGAAACGTTTGGTGAGCTAATTTTGACGTTTTTGTTCTAAAAGTATTGAAATCTTTCTCCCCACCCCTCCCAAAAAAAACTTTCAAGTCTCCATATTTGAAAATATTGAATTTTTTAATAAAATCAATTTTAGGATAAGTTTTATAAAAAACTTCTGCAATAAGGAATTAAATTTAGATGACAATTTAGAAAAATTGGTTCTTTAATAAAATGTGGTTTTCAAAGTTACGCGTATTTTTATAAAAAAAGCTCCCTCTGAGATAAATTTTTGAAATTTTTGAAATTTTGCTCTATTTTTTGATAATTTTTAATCTTTTTTCCCCAGCTTTTTGAGAAATATGAAATTTTGAAAACCTTTTATCATTAAATTCATGACTTCATGAAAATGATTGAAATTAAATACTCAATTAATTCCGTTTTTTTTTTTGGTAATATTTTTTTTTGTGATTCTTGAAAATTTAGGAAATATGTACTTGTCCATTTAAATACAAAACGCATCATTGAACGAAGTCTACTTTTATAGTAGATCGCTGTAAATACACTAATGAAGCGTAAATACGAGAAAGAGAGAGATAGAGAAACAACTACAACTACGTGAACGACATTGTACGCTTGTTAATATTTATACACATAAGCGGAAAATCTATCCGGTATTATCCCTCCTTTCGAGTAATTTTTTCAGAAAATTTCACGCGTTTTATTGGGGTCAAATTGAACAAGTCGAAAGGTTTTTTCATCAGGCATCGTATATGCATAGAGGCTTGCGAGTTGATATACTGTTCGTAGGGTTTCGTGAGAGACCTTCTAATGTTAATAAAATAACATATTAATACATGTAAGATGAAAAAGGAGGAAAAAATGACCGACAATCGGGCACTCATATACTCGTAGATAGAGATAGACGTTATAAAAGCGAGAAAGAAGACGCGGACGATATAGACTTATTACTTGCACTCGTATAATACATGTTGTATTCATTTCAATATTTACCTTATGTACCTAAGCACATGACTAATTTGTTCGTGGATCTAGTTTGAGTTGTGAGTTGTGTAGGTGTGTGGATCTGTTTTTAAGGACGCCGAGTTGTAGGAAAAATTCACGTGTATCGGTGTACGTATCTGTAGAGTTATCAGAAGGATTTTTGTAATGTGTACAAATTTACGCAGATCGTCAACTAAGTATGGTAATATAATGTACTTGGCATGAAGACAGAGAGCAGAAAAAAAAGAGGTGTTTATGTACATAGTTGGAGTTAATTATATGGACACCACGACTCCATAGAACAAGCGTCGAATAGCGAATGCGAATGATGGCTAATTTGAATCGAATTAAGGTTAGAAATGTCCATAATACATATACGCTGTGTACCTCGACATAGAAAGAAATTGTATAGGAATTAGGTATTAGTACAGGTACTGTGTAAATATACTCGTACTAATGTAAAAGCGAGAAAGAAATGAGAGATGTACGCCGCCATTTAGAGAAATATACGTACAAAAGCGACGAGAATATTTTTCACCAATTTAACGACTACGTTTCTAAATTATCGATAAACGACAATAATAACTTAATTGCTGTAATTATCAACGCTGTAATTATGCTACGACGCGGTATTATTACAATTTTTTTTGTTTCGTGAAATTATACAGCTAAAAGTTACATATAGATACACATTGCTGTAGACATTTTTGTAATTTTCATTTGTCGCGCGATGTTCTTTAATGAGTTGGTATTTGGTAAAAATGTTACGTATGATGATCACTGATGAGCTGTAAGAGCTAGAGGGGACTTTTACCAGTGGAAGTTACAGCGAGCGGAGGTGAAAGAAGAAATAATGCTATACTGTGTGTAAATTAAAATGATCTAAGTAGGTAATAACTGAATTTTAAATTTTAGGTTTTACGACTAATTGTAATCTTTTTCATTGTGAGGAAGTTGAGGGTTTTATTTTATTTTCGACGTAGGAAGAGGGAACTACATATACATATGATGATACTTATTTTGTAAATAAAGCGCTGGAATGTAGAGGATTTCGGTTGGAGTTGTAATTCATTGATTTTCATTAGAAAGAATTTCAGTGAAAATGTGAACTGGTTTAGTAAATTGGGCATTTCAATTTCATGAGTAATTTTTAATGTTAATTTTTTCACCGAATTTTCAAAATGAGTTTTGGTTGGATCTTGGATTTTTTTTTGGGGGGGGGGGGGTCTAATTGAATTAACACCTTGAAAATAGTTCACACGAAATCCAGTCGTTTTTTCCCCTAAATAGTAATAGGACGTTGTAAAAAAATTTAGTGTTTTGCTCAAATACGTGTTTTGCTGTTTTCTTAGAGTAGAGAATTTATAAAAAATCCATTTTTTCCATAACTGATTGCTGATGAGAAAAAAAAATAGATTTTAGCAACTAACTTTTAAAATTCAAAGCAAATTCAACAGTGGGTTGCTTAAGTTGTAAAAAAATGCGCAATTCATCCGGAATTGCGAATTTTCCCTTTGGCTTTCTCAATTTTTTTGCCATAATGGAAAAAAATACAGGAAAACCTTTTTTAAATCACAAGTTTACGTTTGCCCTCGCTTCGCTGGGCTACTTGGCTTTTTTTCAAACTCAAATAAGTAGTTCAAAAATCACAAAAATTGTACGAGCCTTGTTAGAGGTTGCCTGAAATTTTTTTGACAATTCTCTCGTTTTCTTTTTGTTTGTTTCAAAATGATGAAATGGGCAGAGAGAGGTGGCGAGAAGAAAGTGAATCTTGAACTCTTATGTACCTTCGTCCTTCATGGAGAAAAATGTCAAAGAATCTCTTATTAGAATATTTTTAAAATCTGGGGGCACCTTGAAGACTTGATTGGCTGTTTGGGGGGGGGGGTTGGAGAGGGTTAACTATGAATAGATTTGACGACATTTGACGCGGTGCGAAATTTTATTTTGCGAGTACGAAAAAAGCACCAAAAAAGCACGAATTTAGCTTTTTGGATTTTAGTAAACACCTTGCTTTTTCAAAATTTGGGGGAAATTTTTTTTGAATTTTTTGAGTAATCAACAATTTGAAAACCAATCAAAATGCCTTGAAATAAATTTAAACCCCTCTCCTTACTTACTCCTGCCTCAATACAATTTCATCGTGTCATATCATCCTAATTTTTGGACTCCCCCCCCCCTCTATCAACTATTTGATCGGTCATTAAACGTTTGTAAAAAAAAAAAAAAAGTAGCCGTCTTTTAGGTTGACAGAACGTTCAAAATTTCGGAAAACTCAGTGTTTTCTGGAGAGTCCGAATTTTGAATCGAGAAGTCGAAAAATATAAAAATTCAAAATTTATTGAAGAAGCCCCCAGAAGTATTTTCAAAAGTGGTCATTTTTATTGAAATTTGAACAAAATTGAAATTTCGTGTTTAGTGCCCTTTTTTCTCTAATACTCGATAATTCGAATTTTTCGAAAAGGAGATTTGTATCGATTAATTGTTTGTAGTGTGCTAAATATAATGGCGGAGATTTAAATTGAGAAAAATATTGAATAAGAATAAAAATTCAATCTCTTCATGAATAATGCAGCGGAACTGAAAAATGACGCATTGAAATTCGAAAAATGGCTCAAAATTTTTTGCGTGTCTTATTTCCACAAATACGTACGAGTATAATATTTTATCTTTATAGTGTAAGCATAACTTCGGAAAAATCCAAGTACCACTAATAAAATTTACTGGCACAGCAGTAGTACTGTACATATAGGTGATTTAGCTTGTACGTGTTTCTTGGAAAAATAGTAAAAAATATTCTTTCGATTAGTTCAACAACGATGACGTTGCGGTCGTTACACACGTAAAGGCCAAATCGCGTAGTCTAGTCGGCGACAACTGTATCGATCACCGCGTTGCACCCTTACTTATGCTAAAAGTGAAATTTCCCACACCCTTGTTTCAGCCCTTTCCTTTTATTATTATTTTTTTTTTTATTACGATTTACTACACACATCCATTCGTCGAATAAATCCAAGCACAAGGGTAGATTTAAACGTAGACATAATATACTCCTACACGTACGTATTATAGCGTGCATAATATAAACAGGTGAACTATTTTTTTCGACGAGACTTTGTTTTCGACGTACAAAAATCTGCGTTGTTTTTTTTCTCGTCTTTTTTGATGCGTAAAAGGGTATTTCAATTCGCTGGGGAAATGCTCAAATGTGAATAAAATGATTTGAATGGAACCTATAGGTGGTGGAAAATCAGAGGAAATGTCAGCATTTTTTATTGGTGACAGCTTTTCAGCCATAAGAAAGTTGGGTTTTGAAGTTTCTATCGATTTTTGGAGAAGATTAGTCAATAATAATTATTATACCATGTAGAAAGCTAAAAATACTTTCAAATGTAAAACATGTTACACTTGAGAATTGAATGTTTTTGATAACTACGTAGGTAATTCTGACCTCGTGAATCGATCGAATATTTTCCAGCCATTTTGGAACCATTCATCCGAATCGTAATGCTATGGAATTGGAAGGCTCATTTGAATAAAATGCTTTGAAAGTTATTCAAAATATAGAGAAAACTGTCAAAATACGTTCTATAAATTTCTGGATACCAATTTTTTTTTTTTTTTTTTGAAAATTCTTAAACAGAAATTGGCGAGAAAATAATATTAAAGTTTTGAAAAAGTTTGATTTCCGAACATTTTTCTTGATGTTTCAATTTATTTTTACATTCCTGAGATGCATTTTCAACATAATTTTTCCTCTGCATCTTTCTTTCATGATTACAAAGCAAAAAAGATTGAAATCTTCTGTCCGATCTTCAATCGTTGACTATAGCCAATCCCAAAATATATGTAATATATGGCCCAATGAAGAAGAAACGCGTGCAATTGTCTCAGCGAAGCATATGCTTAGGAAACTTCAATTTCCTACATTCCAGCCCAACCTATGGTCCACCAATATAGGATGCTACGTGTCCACCATATGCAATAACAATCACAATCATAATACTTAATGTGGTAGTAGGTACGAGTGAGTCGGTTAATTCGATTGCATCTTCGTCATAATACATTACAAAATCACATATAAATACACGTATCTGTATAGTAGTGTATACTCCTACGCTTCTGAATAATATGTACATCAGACGTAAGTATGTACTTCTCGCAATATGTGCTACGTCAATTACGACGTATTATCTATTCACACACTCTAACCAAAAAATATACGAAAGAGAAAGAAAGAGCGAGAGGTAGAGTAAAAAACCACGTCCTTATTTTCACTTGGTCTATTAAAGTTACTCGGCATAGGTACGTTGCTTTGGCCGCGAGAAAACAATACCTACGTAAAGAGTAAACCGTGCGAGCATCGTTCAACTAACGGATTTCCCATCTGTTTGTTGGCGCAGATTCTTCTGCCACCGACCAACCAAGCGGTACCTTTACGTATATAATTTTGATAATTTGGCCAAAGTAGCCGCGCTGCCTTCTCCGCCTTCGTTTTGATTCAATTTTTCGAGTTCTTTGGCGAAATTGCCCGAATGGAAGAGATGAACGATGCTCGTCACGTTCCGAAGAAGAGAATGAGAACCACGTATTTATTTTTATGTGGGGGGGGGGGATCTCGAACTTCATGTGCTTCGAAATGAAACTTAAGTTGGTGGCTCAAATTAGGAAATGGTGACAGTTTGCAATCGGATCCTTGGTCAAGATTTTGTTCAGTCGATGAAAAGGAAATTCCAGCCGAGGCAAGAAAATTACTTGGAGTCAATTATAAAATGAGGGGAGAAGATTCCCAGAAGTTGAACTGCATATTTTTCAATCACGCCACGTTCTTTCTTCCCCTTTAATAAAAAACGAAGATTCTGTCCGTAAATGTGGTTCATATGATTGAAATTCAAATTCAAATCTATTTATTGCAGTTGACAGCTTTTGCTATATTTACAATGTCAATGCAACAACAATTTGAACATAAAAAAAGGATTGATAGATAAAATTGAATGAGTACGAAATACATATAACATTAAGGGGGTCGGGTAGCTTATTATGGTTTTTTTGATTACCTCATTTTCTGAAGTGATATGGGTTCTAAACTTGATACATATAAGCCATCAGGGGCTGTAAAAACATAAAATTGTAGTAGGAAAATTAAGCTTCTCAAAATGCTACTTTTATAGTGTGAATTGGCAGTGTACAAAAAATACTTCATGTTAGACCTGTTTATCCCACATAATGATAGATCACTTTTATCGAGGTCATAATGCCTCAAGTTGAGTAAGAAAGAGTAATAATATCAGTAGGAAAATTATATCTTTGAGAAATTTGAAAAAAAATTAAATCAAAATTTCTCAGCATCATAATATTTGCACATTTTCCTACTGACCAAATGTACTAATTCAGCCAAACTCTTCAAATACTTTCTCAGTACCTTGCGATTTATTATTTCATTCTTTATCATAATACTCATTTGAAGTATGTACTCACCGGGAGCTGGCAGTATGTTATTTTCAATAAAGACTGATTTAAGTACATGATTCAGAGCTGTGGGTCCGAAATGATTTTGGGATTGGTTTCAAGATTGAAAAAATTGTTTCGGTTCTAGTTTCAGGATTTTCATTTCAACCAATTTTGAGCCTGCAAGCGGTCTACAAAATGGGAGGTTTTGACTTGGGAATCCGATAGTGTAATTAATTTAATGTTTTAAATGCATATTTTGTTCAATTAGGTGAGTAATTTCTATTATAAACCGGATGAATGATAAATGATGTGAAATGACAATTTATCAAAATCAAATCGAAGAAAAAATCAAAAATTTGAAACCCTGAAACTGAAACTATTTCGTTTCAGTTCCAGGATTGTTTTGGGTTTAAAATTATATCAGTTTTGGGACCAAGAAAAATTATGATATCGGTTTTGGGATAGGTTTTGAATCAGGATTTAATCGGTTTTCGTTTTGGGATCATTTCAGACCCACAGCTCTGTCAGGATTCTCTTGGATGTTTTCGAAACATCATTCTTAGAACTCTTTTTTATATTAGTAGTACATGTTGAAGTAGACTGCAATTACCATCCCCAAAGTGCTATTACATTGCTCAGATTATAATGAAATAGGTCAAAATATGCAATTTATTTTTAAAGTATGTGAGTGTGTAATTTCACCGAGTTGCCTTATGAAGTAGGTATAGGTGGGAAGTTTTTTGATTAAATGGTCCACTTGGTTATTTCATTTCAAGGTCAAGAGTCTACTATAACTCCCAAAAATTTAGTAGATTTGGACAGGAACTCTTATCATCAAATGTAACAAGAAACTCTCAATTAATTTAATTTTTAAAAGAAGGCAAAATTTGACGAAGGCTTTCGTACCGCTTGAACTCTATGTATGTAGGAGTAAAGATTCCTTCAAATTCAAATCCATGACCAGCTCAACAAGGAGGAATTTTCAAATCTGATGACTTTTTTTTTCAAAAATCAATGTTAGAGATATACGTGACAAATCTATGGATTTAGGTTGCTGCAAAAATCCTCGAAAGTGACTCTGTTGAGAACTAGATCTCCAAGTGGGGCCAAAAAAAAATTAACTAAAAATACAGCACTCAAATGGTGTGTTTTTCAAGAATTGCAATTTTTTTTCAGGAAGAATTTTTCCCAATCTAATACCAAACCTTGTACGAATCAGGGCAATGCCCTTGCTGTCCGGGTGCTGACTGCAGCTCTGGATTGTTTATCTGATGTATACGATTCTATATTCAATTACATAACTCGATCATATCCGCTGAAGTAACTACGAGCTCTGCGCGATAACGACGATCGCGAGGGAGATGATGCATTAACAAGCGACGACGACTACACATTGGCCTTCTTTGGTTTCGCTCGTCTAATCTTATCGTCAAGCGAACATGGTGCATTGTTATGGTAGCATCGAATGCTGAGACTGTCAATTGACTTGATCTATTACAGCATCTTATTGTAATTGTGTGCAGAGATCTTGTCGATGCATTATGAGAGATGTACGGATGCAGATAGAGAGATTGAAAGAAAGCTCATTGTTGGTGAACTTGGTCTTGGGAGCTCAGAATATCCATACGAGTACATTACTTACTTGTGCGTTTATGGTTCAAATACACTACTGACTGGTTGCCGCTGCGATGCCTTGTTCATCGTGACTCGATGTTTGTGATCTGTTTATCTATCTTGTGTATTTGCTGATGAAGAGAGATAAATAGAGTGTTGTGAGAGAGAGGACGAAGGCACTTACTAAAATATAATACCGTATGTAATGTGTACTATGTAAAGGTGAAATGGCATAGATCTGCATAAGCGAGTACTACAGATCTACGCACGATGGACGACCGCACTCGTTGTCGGTTCATTAATTTAAAATATATATTTTTCTTTCTTTTTTTTGAACGCATGAATGTGGTATAGCTGCAGATACATACTACAAGTGCTGTGTATTCGTTTTCATTCCATTATGCGACTTACGTCAGCCTCTTGTGATGCTGCCGTATGTATTCTTGTTACCCATAGAATGAGTTCACTGTGCATGGTCGTATAGTCGTCTCTCGACTCTTGGTACTCTGTTTTGGTTCAAGTCCACATATTACTATACGGTTCACCCGATCCTCTTCCTCTTTCACTTGTACATGAGAGATGTTCGTCGTGCTATTTGAAACGCTGCGGGTACCTTTGTGTACATCGCAATGCGATTACCAGACGAAAAGATTGTTGAGCTGCAGTAGAAAATGGTGTAGGTTAAGGTATAGTGAGTTATCACTCGTATACTATAATGTTAATGTATGGTATGTGATCGATTTAACCGTGGAAAATTACGCTAGCATTGATTAGTGCAGGATGAAAAGGGCAGTACGATTTGGTTGAATCGCATCGAGGTATTTATTTTATACGAAATCGATCGTGATTTCACTCGTAGACGGACGAATTCATTTTTTTATGATTGAGAAGTTTTTGTTGGAGATATTGTAGTGTAGTAGAATTGAATTCGAAAATATTTTTCATTTTTATTTAGTTTTGAAAAAAGATTGAGATGTAATGCCCTGACAATCAGCCTAAGTTTTCGTTTCATGGCTCCAGAAGTACAGTTCATCATTTTTGGGTTTGTTTGATTTGGATTTTGCCAGCTACCTTTCGTCATTCGGAGGACCATATCGAAGTAAAAAAATTGTGTCCTGAAGTTGATATGGGGCCAAGTTATTCGTATTTTTGCGTTTTCTTGAAAAATCGTTGGGTGAAAATGAAAAACCACTCCTAAATGTATCACGCCGATTCCAATGACGACCCCGCCATTCGGAGGACCATTTCAAAGCACGTTCATGACGAATAAATTGGGCCCTGTATTTTATATGGGGCCGAATTATTGGTATTTTTGTGTTCTCTTGAAAAATCGGTGGGTAAAAATCTACTTCAAGTGTGACATGCAGATTCCAACGACAAATCGGCCATTCGGAGGACCATATCGAAGTATAAGTAAAAAGTTGTGTCCTGCAGTTGATATGGGGCCAAGTTATTTGTAGTTTTGAGTTTTATTGAAAAATCGTTGAATTTATAATGAAAAACTACTCCTAAGTGTATCACGCAGATTCCAATGGAGACCCCGCCATTCGGAGGACCATTTCAAAGCATGTTCATGTCGAAAAAATGGTGTCCTGAAGTTGATATGGGGCCGAATTATTTGTATTGTTGTACTCTCTTGGAAAATCGGCGGGTAAAAATCCACCTCTAGTGTGACATGCAGATTTCAACGACAGCCTTGCCATTCAGAGGACCATATCGAAGTAAAAAATTGTGTCCTGATGTTGACCTGAGGCCGAGTTCTTCGCATTTACTTTAAAATGTTGGGATTTTGCTCATCATGTTTTTTTTTTCAATTCAATGTTCAATAACTCCTCTCCACATCAACTTCAGGACCTGGAAATTTGGCTTTGTGGGTTCCTTGCGATGCTCTACAAGCCTGTGCTAAAAAATTTTTCACCTGCATAGTCAACTCGGGGTAGCTCCCAGAGTCCTGCACGGTATAGTTAAAATAGCCGAATAACCGCCGGAGCTATCGGCTAATTCAACTACACGTTACGAACTGTAGTTAGTTTTGTCGGCGCGCGCAACCGACAAATAACTAACTATAACTACCTGCCGATGCAGCGGTAAGTTAGCTTCGGTTCTGTTGATGTCTCATCAATACATTTTGGTGACTCATCAAACAGATAAGAAAGAAGCAAACGTTATTTTTCCGATAAGAACGCGGTATAATCGCAGGTAGTGTAGTTATTTCAACTACAAGTTAGTCAATGGTTACGTTATCTGAGTTACAAATATTAATCGCACTGGCCGGTGCGGTTATAACCTGCCGTTAGGATGACTACTAACTATAGCTATCCGCCCTCGACGCGCAACTAACGCAGATAACTTTTAACTATACCGTGCAGGACTCTGGTAGCTCCCTTGTAAAAAAAATAGCTATCCGCCCTCGACGCGCAACTAACGCAGATAACTTTTAACTATACCGTGCAGGACTCTGGTAGCTCCCTTGTAAAAAAAATCTTCAGGTTTGAGCATATGAAGGTTTCCTCAGGATATGCCAACGTGAAATGAAGTTAGCTATGAAAGCTGTGTTGGTAACAATAATGGACGACAGTGATGATGATGAGGAGGAGGTATGTGTTCTTTCATTTAGAGCTTCATCTGCTCTAGTCAAACCGCCTCCTCATCCTCAAATCATCGGTCCAAGTCCTGAAAGTTTCACAGCATGAGAGAAAATGTAACCCTTTCTACACTGAAAGAAATAAACAGTAATAGTTACATTAAAACGATGCACTCAGTGCATTAAAACGCGGTAATTTTGGTATAGGAATGAAACGCATTAATCAGTACAAATTTAGAGAAGTAACTATTACACAGGAGTGCAGTAACCATTCCATCGTTTTTATCCAGCAGTATTTAAATTTTAAAAAGTGGGGTTAGGTATTTTTTTTTTTTTTTTTCAATCAATTTCAAGTTTCTCCGCACATTTAAATGTTTTTCACTGCACCGAATTTTTCATTTTTCAAGACCTAATATCCCTACGAAAATTTTCCTACCTAACCGGGATTCGAACCTGCGACCTCTCGTTCTAACTGCCTGCACTTAACGACATGGCCGCGAGTAGAATGTTTAATTCAGGCCCTCGAAGTATTTATAAGTTTTTCATTGTTTGGAAATGTTTACCACTGACGATGTACTCAGTACATCGTTTACTGTATTCAGCAAATCACTACATGGTTCTCAGCCATGTTTAAGGAATGTAATCATTGCTTACTATACGATGTAACTATTACCCACCAAATGATGTTCTGAATACCATGTCTGCAGGACTGAGTCCCCAAAGAAATGTAATGAGAACATAGAAATGAATTTTGGAAGGTGATGCAATAAATCCATCCTGGCGATGTACTCATTCCATTATTTGATGCATTCTCTGATTTGAACTATGTAATCATTATATCAAAATGAGGTAATTTGAAAATTACTGTACTGTGCAGTAACCATTGCATCAATTTCGGGACTGAATACAGCGTTTTGAAAATCATTTCTTTCAGTGTAACGAGTCAAAATCTATTTCTGCCCCTCGAGTTTTTCACATGGCGAAATCATCTACTATTTTGAATTAAGAAAGAAAAGTTCATTTTCAAGCAGCAAAAGAGGATGCTTATGTGGTTGATCGGACATTTGCGCCAACTTTGAATAATTTTCACGTTACCAAACACTGAACTTCAAAGACATCTGAAATTACTCTGATTCAAGCTGTACTATGTACTATACCCGAAATTTCATGTGTTTTCCTTTTTGGGAAAATCTACTCTACTTAACTGCTCATATACAACTTGAACTGGGTGCAAAATAATCTAGTTAACATTAATCTGTACGATACCACAATCTCAAGGCCGACATGACACATACTCTCGCACACTTATCTATGTATATTATTCGTATCACAGAACACAACGACCCACATATTCAGCGTGTGTCTCGGCCATTATAGTAACTTGTAACTTTGTACTTTAGGTTAATACGGTAGGTACTGGGTACATGGTGGAAAGGTGCGGGGTAGATGGCGCAGCGTCGGCGTTTAAAAAAAATCAGAGAAAAATCCGACCTCGGCGCCTCACCTCCGATTATAACATTTGTACGAATTCCCTCGCTTGGAAAGAACATGCTGGCGGGAAACAGATGAAAGAAGAAAATAGAAAAAAAACCACTTATATTGACCATAACACCTACCTAAGGTAATATTTGTAGGCTTTCAGAGAAATTGAATTTATTCTCAGTTGGTCGTCGACGTTGCTGCCAAATTAGCTCGATATCAGAATAGTTCAATGAATCGTAAGGTTACTTAAAGCAGTGCTTTTCCACTTCATCTCATGAACGCTTCATTTCTCTCAGTGGACTTCCACTCCACCGAAATTGCTCTTTAATTTAGAAAATCAGTCAATGGAAGCTCCTAGATTCGCTTCAAAAAAGTTCTACAACGATTTGATTTAAGCATGTGGGTCACTCCACGTCAATTGGACCAAGAAGTGGTAGGGGGGTTCGGCGATTTTTTTGAAATTTTTCCTGTGAAAAGACCTTTTGAAGGTATGACCAATGGCGCAAATCGCAGCCCTCTGGCCCAATTTTAAATGCAGCCAAGGGGTGTCAAAGTTTTCAGTGAACCTAAAATATCATCCATTTCAGCAGTGGACTACTCGATAACCGCGATACCTACCAAAATGGAACATTTTCCCATAGTTAGGGGTTTTGAAAGGCTTTTTGGTGATATCATAAAAATCAGTGTTGCCACTTTTTTTCGTACAAAAAATTAGCTCAAAAAGTTTCGAAACGTAGTTTCCATATCGTTCCGACTCTCAAAAATTCTGAAAAAAATATATTATGGACAACTTTTCATGCTGAACAACATATTAAAAAATTGGGATGGTACCATGTTGCAAAGTTGATTTTAAAAAATTTAAAGTTTGCGAAAAAATGTGATTTTTTGGTTTAAAACATGAAAAAAAGTTTTGATAGGTAAAGTTGACCCATTTGACTCCAATTTTTACGTATCTGTTGAAAAAGTTGAAAAAATCCTTTCACTCGATGAAATGAACTCCTCACAAAAAAATCAAAATTCGAAAAAATTCAATTTTCAATTTCAAACATCAAAAATAGTTTCAATTTATTCAGTCGTCTTATTTTGACCGCTTTCTGACGTATTTCATGAAAAAAGTGATAAAAATTACACTCAAAACAAAAAAATAAAAATTCGTTCATTTTTTGAATTTTTTCGAATTTTGATTTTCTGCATTTAAAAATGGACTAGAGAGCTGCAATTTGCGCCATTGGTCATACCTTCGGAAGGTCTTTTCACAGGAAAAATTTCAAAAAAATCGCCGAACCCCCCTACCACTTCTTAGTCCAATTGACGTGGAATGACCCATGTAAAGCTATTTCAAAATTTCAGTCGCTCATAATTTTACTGTATTTTTATCAAACCATTTTCAGTCTGATTTGCGATGATTGGCTGTGAAATGATCTTTTTGGGGCAAATATTCTTCAAACACCTATGAAAGAAAATTGAGATTTCAAACTTTATTTAAATGCTTTTAATTTCCTATCAGAAATCCCCCCTTCTTATTCATTCCAAAAATTAAAAATTATCAATTAATTATTTCTTCGGCTGAAAATTGGCTGTTGCGAGCAAAATTTTAGAACGTGTTTTTTCTTCATATCCGTCGCGAATCTCGGGTAAATGAGTTTATGTTCGAGTATTTTTCCTGTTGATATAAAATTACAAAATATTTATACTTATTTGAAAGAAGATGCCATAATATTACCAACGAATAGCGCGCTGTGGATGGCGTTGGGAATATATTTCATCTTCTGACTCATATGAGAGCAGTCATTCTCACAGCGTGATGAATAATCCTCAGTTCACCTGAAGAGTCATCCGATGACCTTACATCAATGTCGGATAACTCGTCCCAGTGTTGTCAATACCATTAATTAGTTTGAAATATTCCTATGCAAACATCCTGCTGAACTTTTCACAAGCACGTGCTTTTATTAGATAAAGCACTGACTCGAATTTCACTTGAAAATGTTTGAACCAAAGACGAAAGTGGTGGTAAACTTGGATTGATCCTTCGTTCAGATTTTTTTTCACTCGAGTGTATTTTAGGCTCGGGTAACTCGTTTCGCAACTACAATTAATCGTACTGATACCCGATTGCCGAATATTGTAAAGGTGAAAATCGTGCATAAATATCGAAAACGTCACATTGACAAATTATCTGAAACGGTTTTCGATATGTTTTTTCTCTCTTTCTTGCTTGCTAAAAGATGTTAAGACGATTAGCGCCGGGTACTCCGTACTCGTACTTGTATATGCGAAGTCGTGATTTATGCGATGGACCGTTATAAAAGAAGAGGTTAAATTCGGCCAATATTGATCTTTTCATAAAATATAAGATACATAATATACTATATACAACAACGACGACGACGACGACGCCATCCACGATTACTCTCGTCACTCGCGTGTAATGTATGAAGAGTGTTATGACGTCGATCGTGATTCTGTCCGCCTGTCTGGCGAAAAATTTCTCTTCGAGATGCATCTCAGTATCATGTTGGTCGATTTTAGCATGTATTTTTATTTCTACTCGTACTACCGATACCGCGATAGCACCGCAGTTGATTGAACAGTGAATAATGCAATGAATTTATTTTCGTTTGTTTACAGGAATAAAGCGGTAGCCGATTATTTGCGCAGCAATGGTTACATGACCGCTTTAGAAGGCTTAAAAAAAGACGCAGATATGCCGGGCGAGGTTGAGAAAAAATACGGAGGTCTTTTGGAGAAAAAATGGACTTCAGTCATTAGATTACAGAAAAAAGTAAGCGTTCTACCATAAATTAACAATTGATTGCGAAATGAGCGAAAAACACACACTGTTGTTTGAATAATGTTGAACAAATTTCGCTATAAACTACTAGACTGTGTATTGTCTCACGTGTTTGGGAAAAAATAGGGGTGAAATTTTGCCCGGTGTTTTTTCCTTCGTAGAGCTACGCTTGGATGAGTTTTGAATGAAAAAGTCCTAAGATCGATGATCGTCGTAGGTTTTTTTCTAGATCAATACGTTTACTCGAAAGTGGAGGGTAAGAGTGCGTATGTTTGACGTAGAGTGAAAGCTATACGAGGAGGGTGCCTGGAACCCTTCTTAATGCAGCCAGGTGGCGAATAATCGATAATTTTCACGGTGATTAATAAAACAATACGAGAAATGAACCATTTTTTTTAAATCGGAAAGTACTTGATATCACGAATACAGAATTAATCATTTTTATTCGATTTAATTTATTTTACGAAGAATTTTCTGAAATTGAAAATTAATGAATTGAACTTTTTGGGGAAAATAATGATCGGGTACCTGCCGATTTCGTCTTCACTCCATCGCTAAATAAAACTTGTTAAATTTATTGAGAAACTTCTTGAAGCCCCCAGCAGAATTTTGGAAGTTGAAATTGTCATCAAATTGCACCCTATCAAGTCGACGAAGCTGAAATTCATTTTATACATAATTCTCGACATGCTGAGTCAACTAGAAAAGTTTATTAAGATGGGTTATTTTTTTTTTTTAAATTAGTGGATCTTGGGAAAAATTATGGTCAAATTACTTCAACAAGACGTAGAAAGAATTTCAATTTTTAACCCCACCAACGAAAACTCAAACTTTGAAAAATTGGAAATTTTTCTTGCTTCGAAGTTTTTTCCCAATTTTATGGGTTCGGATGATCTTTTGATGTCTACTCCACCATAACATAGCGTAATATAAATTAGTTTTTCAATTCTAACCATACCATCTTGAAGAGATATTCGCAAAATTATAATTATTTTGAAGGAAAGAAGTAAGAACTACCATTTGGAGAATCCCTGGACTCAAAAGAAATAAACTTTGAGCTTCACCAAAAAAAAAGTTCAAAATTTTCAATTTCTCGTGCTTTGAGCTCTCGTTGGAGACTTGAAAACATTCATTTGAAAATTTGGAATTTTTCTCATGACTTGTTGAAGTCAATTGAACATAATTTCTTGCTTGGCTTCATCAAATTTCCAACAAAAAAAAAATGAAAAATGACCCACCACAATGTTTATAATAATGTAGGTGCTCACGTTCATAATACCAATATTTTGAACGTATTTTTGGGCATTTTTTGAAAAAATGAAATTTCTAAACAGCCTTAAACCACCTACAGTCGACTTAGCATGTCAAAAGTAGAGAAGTAACACAATTTCAAATTTCCAACTTACTAGGGTAAAGTTTTGTGGAAATTTTTCATTTCCAAAAATCTGCTGGAGGCTCCAGAAGTGGTCATAATGGCTCAGAATTGATTAAATCGATTGAAAAGGTCAAAATTGAAGGTATAGATTGGGGTTGATCGCTCAAAAAAAAGTCGGCAGATTCTGATTAAATTCAGCGGAGATCTTCATTTTGATTTGAATGTTACTCAGAAAAATTTTAGATCTAGAGTTGCCTTTAAAAGATTGAGAAAAATAGCCAAAAACTTGAGAAAACTTTTTACGATTTTTCCAAGTTTGCAATAATGATCAAAAAATTGGCACCAATGATTTTCAAAATATTTTCCCAGTTTTAGGGATGATTTCTTTGAATATTTTGGCATAATTAATGCGAAGAGTATTCACGAAGAAAAAATTTTCAAAAACACTAGACCATTTTCCTCAGAACAGGTTGGGCAGAGTCTAGAGCGAAAAAAATCACAATTTTTCTGAAAATGTCCTTTTTTTGAGGATACATATCTCACCACCAGGGGCACCTCCAGAGCTGACATTTTTTCTGAGTAACTTTCAACTCGAAATGAAGGTCTCTACTAAATTTGGCCAAAATCCGCTGCCTTTTTTTCAAGATCCACCCTAGTAGTATTAATTTACATACTGAATGTCAGAATGTCCTAAAGCTGCAAAAAAGAACTTTGACGCTGGAATATTTTTGCATTTTAATTTATTTTTTTCATCCAACTTTTTCTGGTTCCAAAATTTTTCTGCCAGTCGAGATACTTCCCTTGTAAGACGAAACTTTTTTCTAAAATTAATGAGTTTTTGAATTTTTTTGAAATTTTTGTCTGCGATTAAAAGGAGCAAAAATCCACCAAAAAATAATTTTATCTGCAATTTTTTGCAATCTTAAAAACCATATTCTTTGAATTACTGAAAAAAAAAGGAAAGGTCTTCCACTCTGTTTTGTGATTTTGTCTCTGCACCTTTCATAAAGAAAATGAGAAGGGGTAATTTATCGTATTTTGTGAAGTGCTCTTTGTGTCAAATTTTCATTTTCGAAAAAAATTGTGCATATTCGATAATATTGAACGGATTATTTTTTTTTTGTAAGTTTGAATATTTTTTTATATAATTATATTTTAGTGGAGATATCATAGTCAGGATTCTTCCGAGTGAAGCCAGGGCAAAACAAGATTTGTTTGGGCACGAGACAGTCGAAATTTGAATTAAAAAGTGACAAAAACCTGTAAAAATTTGTCAATATTTTAGAAATTGGTGACTTTTTGAATTAAATTTCTGCCATCAAAATAATAAACCTCTTGGAACTGGAAAGAGGCATCAACTATCCCAGAATTCTTGAAAATGAATGATTTGGAGGCGCACTCATTATAATATGTAGTTTTATTCTATTTTATTATTCATTAAAAATGTGTTCCTTAGCTAATGTTATACTTGTTTTTCTGCTCAGGTTATGGAATTAGAAACGAAATTATCTGAAGCCGAAAAGGAATATATCGAGGGAGCTCCCACAAGGGGTAAACGATTACCTACAGAATGGATACCAAGACCTCCAGAAAAATTCAGTCTGACTGGACACAGAGCACCTGTGACTAAAGTTAGTACATTGCTCGTATTACGAGTAATTTAACAAAAATGCTCACACTCACACCTTTAGTTAGATGATAATAAAACATTAGGTACATTACGTACGTCTACTTGTAGATGCACATACGAGCTATCGATGTTACTAAATTTAATATACTCGTCGTACACGATGAGAAGAAAGGTGTTTCCTTCGATTTTTATTATCACTCATACGTGTATTTCTTTCTCATACAAGTACTCGACACTTATTTCTTATATATTAACACGTCTTAATGCTGTTTTTTTTCTCTTTTCTTCTGTACTCGGCAGGTTATATTTCATCCTGTGTTTAATGTTATGGTGTCAGCGAGCGAAGACGCCACAATTAAAGTATGGGATTACGAGACCGGTGATTACGAGAAATCACTTAAAGGTCATACCGATTCAGTACAAGATATCGCATTCGATAATCAAGGCAAATTATTAGGTTGGTCATCGTCATCATCATCATCATCATCATCATTATCACCGTTGTCGTAATGTTTATAGAATATTACGCGACACGTGTTTTAATTATATAGGTGAAATTTTGTCGCCTGCTACCACACAACCAGCGTCTACTTCGCACGATGTGCGGGTGTATGTAATTTGAGAAAAAGAAAGGATGCTGGTGGTAGCAGATGCGTCGATATTAACTTTTAGATGGTGAAAAATTTTTTGTTTTTCTTCTCGCAGTTTCATGTAGTGCCGATATGACTGTTAAATTATGGGATTTTACCCAAGGATACCAATGTTTGAAAACTATGCACGGCCACGATCATAATGTAACCGGTGTCGCTTTTATGCCAAATGGAGATTTTGTGATTTCTGCTTCTAGAGATAAGACAATTAAAATGTGGGAAGTTACAACCGGGTAAGAACAGCGTGCAGTGCAGATGCACTTGCCACTTGCCAGCGTAACCGTTCGAACGAAGCCGAAGAATATTTTTCTAATCGTCGGTATTTTTTCCAGATATTGTGTTAAAACATTCTCTGGCCATAGAGAGTGGGTTAGACAAGTCAAAGTGTCACCGGATGGCTCACTAATCGCGTCATGTTCTAATGATCATACCGTTCGAGTGTGGTTAACTAGTACGAGGGAATGCAAGGTAAATTGCGGCGGTATTCTCGAGTTGAGATTTTATAAAAAATACGTAGTAGTTGACTTTGGTGTTTGTGTTTCTGAATGTGTCAGGCTGAACTCCGTGACCACGAACATGTAGTAGAATGTATCGCCTGGGCTACGGATTCTTGTCGAGCTGCCATTAACGAGGCTGTATCGACTGAAAATAAAAAAGGAAATCAAGAAGGCCCATTTTTGGTTTCTGGCTCAAGAGATAAAACACTCAAAGTAAGATACATACACCATGCCGATGTTATAGGTGACCTATCGATGAGCTGAGATTTTATACTATTGACGTTACGGTATTGATTTGTTCGTCTAGTTATGGGATGTAGGCAGTGGAGTTTGTTTATTCACATTACACGGCCACGACAATTGGGTAAGAGGTGTGATTTTCCATCCTGCCGGTAAATATATATTATCTGCTAGTGACGATAAAACCATTAGAATATGGGATATCAGCAATAAACGTAATATGAAAACTATCGAAGCGCATTCTCATTTTTGTACTTCTATCGGTAAGTATACTGTGTTTAGATTGTTTAGATCGTCGACGTGATAGAGGCAGCCGTAAGGATTTGTTTTTTGGGGGAAGGGGGAGGGGGATAGTTGCAATAATGGTTTGAATACATTACCCATACCCACGTTTTCGTTATCCCATAGAAAATGATTTTCATGGAAGGAAAAACGGGAGAGAGAGAGAGATGTCGTTGCAAATTTTTCTGTGCTGATTTGAAAGTCGTTCATTCGTTCGAATGTCAATGATTTGTCAACTCAATTTTCTATTATTTTTCCCATATTTTCTGCTATTTAAATTGGTGTATTTCATTATTGCATTCGATATTGATTTTTTTAATTTTTTTGTTATTTACAAGATGTTCAAAAAATTGAAAAATTTGTAGGTTTTTTCTCTTGAGAAATTTGAACAAATAATATGATCACTGTTTGTCTTCGAACAACTTACGTTTAGTATAAAATGCCGATGAAACGTGCACTTTTGAAATGGTAGAAATTTTGGTGGAGAATATTCATCGTGTTAGATCAGCAAAAAATGATATGGTTACTGAAATAATGCATTTGAAAAAAATTTGGAACCTCCTTCTATTATTATTACTCATAGTACTTTTAAATTATAAAAATTGACTCAATGGATTTATTTTTTTTTTAAGCAATAATCCGGAAACATGTTTTAACCAAAAAATTTGGGTCTCGATTTCATTTTGTGATTTTTGGCGCATTTTTGAAAATTTCAAATTTCAAAAAAGCTGTTTTTATGACGATTTTTAAAACTAGTGTGAGTAGTTAATCACTTTATTTCAACTCCCGAAAACTGGATGAGGTCTGGAAAAATCATAAATGTTCTCATGAGGGTTGTTTTCGAGTCGAGATGTCATGAGACACAGACAGACAGGGTGCCCAATAAGCACCGACCATCTTCACAAAAAAATTCGGTCGTAATATGTCGTTTTTTAAATTTTTTTAAAAATTTTTTCTGGAATTCATACTAGGTTGGATCAAGAATTAATTTTTTCAATTCTAATCATCATTTTTGCCCTTCCAAAGCAATTTGGAATTTCTGAAGGAAATTGAAAACTCGTTGGAGGTTCCAGAATAGCCTAAATTTACTTGGTTTGCAAAGAGGGATGAGGAATGAAATGACTTAGTTACTCTCTGTAATGCATTTTATTTGAAAAAAAAAATCAAAACATTTTTAAAAACGTCATAAAAACGGATTTTTAGGTATTTTTTTAATTTTTAAAAATTTGTCAAAAATCCGAAGATGAATTTAGGCTTTTGATATTTTCGTAAGCTATTTTTGGAGTTGCCCAAAGTGGAAAATTGACGTTATTTTCGTCCTTTTTTTCACCTTCCCTTTCCTTTTCCAAAGAATTCACAATCTTAACCTAACTTTCAGCTACCTGAATTCAATTTTCAATTTTTGAGTAATTTTCAAAAAGTTTATTTTTTGTAAAATTTATAAACATTTGTTTACAACGATTTCCCAAAACTGATTTAATCATTCCTTATTCAATTTGGAAGCTCCAGTCAATGTTTAGAAATTGATTGGATTTGAAGCTGAGCTAATAATTATTGATTTTCGAAATTGGGCAAATCAAATGCGATTTTTTAAATCTCAAGTATCTAGTAATTTTATTATGAAAATGGATTAGCTTTCAAAATCAAATTTCAGCATTTTTGCGTCCATCAATTTCAAATTTATTTCTGAAGAGTTTGACATTTGATTGAAACAGCTAAAGATTTAGCTTACAACACCTTCTAACGAACTCCTCTCGAAAATCATGTTTCAGGAAATTACAGCCGTACAATTCAGAACTTACGAGTATTAGGAGGAAAAAAATTGAAAATTATAAAATGTGAAATTCTTTGGGTTAATAAGTATTGCAATAATTTTTTCAGAATTTATTCTGAAATGAATAGTTAGGCTGAGGACCTCAAAGTCTGTGAAAATCTACTTTTCACCTGCACAAACTAATTTCCAAAATGGAAAATCATTGTGAAAAATCAAAATTTCACCATAGATAGGTATCTTATCAGTTTTCTGGGAAATACTCAGGGTTTTAAAAAAAATTACATTTTTGCGTTTAAAATCAACATTTATTGTGAACCCTGTTTTGTTTGTTGAACTGTTTTCAGAAAACCAAGCCTAAACCAAAAGTGATCAATTTTTCATTTTTTTTTAGTACTTTTGAAACTTTTTCTCATTGTATTTTATTCTATACTCGCTGATTTGACATGAACATGATATTGTCGATTTAGTTTAAAAGGTTAAGAATCATTGAACAGATGACAAAAATGTTGGTGTTTGAAATTTCATCAGTTTTTACAAAATTGTAGCTCGAATCAGTACAGAAATCCTCGTTTCGAGCTTTTGGATGAAAAACAAGTTTAATGGTTTTTCTGGACACCCTGTTGGCAGAACTGAAATCCAGGAAAATCCATTTATCAAAAAACGTTTTGAACCATAAAAAACTTGAATTTTATAGAAAAAATAAAACTGTGTCTTCTCAAGTTGATTTCACGGTTTTTGTAAAATTTTTGAAAATTCAAAATACATAATTAGGTGATTTTAAAATTTGTTATTTTTCAACTGAAGCTGATAAAGTACACTTTTAAATTCATTTCAATCTCCTCTGGAGCGATATTTGAAAGTTTCAAGTTGTTCTGGATTACTGAAGTTCAGTGACAACAAAATAGTTCGGTTATCAGTTTGAACTTCACCTCTTGCAATATTTGCCCATTCGAGTCATTCTGAAGCCTCACCCTTAGTATTATTTTTTTTTTGCAATTTTCAGGCTCTTGCTTCACATATTCCTCAATAACTGAAAGTGTGTAAATAATCGACTTCGACATCAAACCAGTGAACGGAAATGGAAGGATTTCTAATGGTCAATTTCAACTCCCTCTAAACCCTCTTAACTTTGCGTCTGCCTCTCTCACGACCCTAATCTAATAAACTATTTTTAGATTATACACTGAGATTTTAAACTTATTATGTGCAACTTTTATTTTTACAGATTTTCACAAATCTCAACCCTTCGTTGTGAGTGGTAGCGTGGATAAAACAGTCAAAGTTTGGGAATGTCGTTGAACGAACTTGAAACAGAACAGAATTCAATTACAGAAAAGAAAAAAAATCTCTACGGCTTTTTACAATTTATATTATTTCGCTGGCTGCCTCCCGTCACCGTTATTAGTGCTCTAATGTGTCACGCCTGAAAAAAACCGCGTTTTTATGTTTATTTATTACTTTATAACTTTTAATCGAACACAGCAGTGAAGTTTCATTTTTACGACGTTTTATTTCGATGTTTGTATAATTGGCTGCTGAACACAAAATGTAAAACGCCTTATAAATGTATTACATTTTGTATAATTTTCTAAAAACAAAAACAAATAAATATTAAATTAATGTAGTAAAATTTTTTATTTGTAAAAATATTGTACATACATGATTTGTGGACGAATGGACGTGAAATGAAGGAAAGCGAAGGGAAACATCAACATAGAACGATAATTTATTCACGATTTGTTGTAAAATTGAGCGACTAATTTATCACATAGGGACTGTATTTCTTTGAAGGAAAGGAACTCTGAAGCGAGCATGGCTTTCGAAAGAGCTAGCGTACGTTTGATTTGATGAGAACGAATGTATATCCTGCCGTTCATACCGATGGCGTATTCAAACTGAAGAGCTTCGCCGAGTTTATCGAACGGGCAATTTGGATGGAGTAATTTACGAACTAAATCTATACTGCATTGGAACAGATATCCGTCTAGTGGCAGAACACCCATCACGTCGCTTTTACCTTTGGAATTAATGCATACGAGTTCCGGTTCCATGTCACGATTCGCTGTGAGTAAACGACCATAGATTATGTCTCCAATTTCAACTTTTGTTCTTAGCTTTTTAGTAGCGCCTTCGAAAGCTTGATACGATAAAACGGCCAATTCGCTGGAACCGATGTCAACTCTGAAGTAATCTCCTTGCTTGGCTGTAACGATGCCGATTACGAGTTCGTCTCTTTGAGGAATATACCGTTTTCGATGGCTGTCAATCCAGTACGTATTGGGAGCTTTTTTACGTAAAATACCACCGTGACATGTGTAAACTTTTTCGGCGACTCGGCGTAAACCTGGACCCAGGATTATTTTCGTTTGCTTACCACTGTGTAGTAGACGAGTTATGTCTTCACCTGGTACTACGACGTCGTTCATGGTGGTTTAAATGATGGAGGTGGTACGAATACGTTGATTACATTTAGAAATTCACGAATAATTCAATAAAACTTGAAAAAATAAAAGAAGAAAAATATTTTGAAAAATTTTGATTAATTTTGATTGTTCGGCGTTCGCAGTGATAACGCATGGTAATGTGATAAGAATTTACTTACATTTTTTTTTTCGCAAAAAGTTCGGGCATTTTACTGTTTTTGCTCTGTTTGACGCTTTGACTATATAGATATTAGATGTGTTCTTTTAGCACAGATTTTGACAGATTTTCGAGAATCTGGATTTTGGACGTTTTTTTAAATCTCTTTTTTTAAACATTTCTGAGAATACTTTCACCAATCTTTGAAAACCTTAAGTCTTCTTTAACTAACTAAAATCCAAAATCCATTTTCAAAAGCTGCTACCCAAGCAGATTCTTGTGGATTTATAAATCTGCCAAAATCCAGATTCTCAAAAATCTGCCAAAATCCGTGTAAAAAGAACACATCTATTATAGTCAATGGTTTGACGTGTTGACGAGTATGTTTGTTTTAGAAAATTTTCAATTTTTTTTAAATAGGTAAATTGTTTGGTTTTGCATTTGAAGTGTAATAATACTGTTTTATATAAATTTTCTTGTTCCTTGCCTTTATAATCGCCCGACATATAATGTCAGACAACATTCTTGTCAGTGAAGATGCTTGGGGTAGTTTACTTTCATCCAGAGATGAATTGGCAAGTCCGCTACCAAAGTACGCGCTCTACAGGTGTTGGTTGCAGGCTGTTGGTTATGGGATATGATACAATAAACATTAGGATAACAATGGGTTTATTGTAAAAGTTGGCATACATCTCGAGAACGGAGCCTCTTAGCGACTACTGATGACCTTATCTGAAAGGGAATTTTATCCCCTACAATTTTGTTCATAACCATTTTTTCCCTGGGATTCACCGTTCGTCGGGAAAGTCAACTTTTATGTCAAAAAACGTGAATTTCACAAAAAAAGAACAATGTTGAATTCATGCATTTTGACATCAATGTTGATTTTCTGGACAAACAGTACATCCTACGATAATAATAGTTATGAACAAAATTGTAGAAGCTGAAATTTTCTTTTAGCAGAGTGTCATTATCTTTCCCTCGGATGCTTGGTTCTTGAGATACACGCACATAAACAGTGTTTTTCATATTTCGGCATTTGTATGTTTTGGCATAAAAGTTGAATTTCTTTGGAAAACGGTACATCCTAAGATGAAAAATGTTATGAACAAAATTGTAGAGAATTAAATTCACTTTCAGATCAATATCATCAGTTTTTTAATAAGAAGCTCCGTTCTCGAGATGTACGCGAATTTTGATAGCGTAAACTAACTTTTGGACACCCCAGTATCCCAGTGATAGTATCATTTCTCATGAAAAATATGATTTTTGAGAATAATGTACACTTTGTAATATATGGCATCATATGCCTCCACATTACAATCATCCATTTTTGGTAAAACAATATTATAATTTAATAATTAATCGAAAAAACGTCTTACATCTGTACACCACCATAATCAACAATGGTGTGTGATAACCTCCTATCCCATAATCAACATGCGACAGTAGCGCTCCTGGTGATAGCGGACTCGCCAATTGTTGAAAGAGAATGTCAAGCTAAAACTGGAATTAGTAAGTGAATTATCAGTTTATCACTGGACTTTTTTACTTTCTACCCCTTTCAGGTTATTAATTGATTAGTGCATGCTTTCATTTGCTGTTTGCTGTTGATTTGAATCATTTAATTTGTTTCTAATGACGTTTGTTTCTGCATTTCGGTTTTGATGATCACAGTTTCCAGAAAGCATCCACTGATCATGATGAAATAAAAACCATAATAGGTACCTACTTATTTGTTTCTGACAATTAATATTCCTGATTCGTTTTCTAGGAAGAAAAAGAAATCGAGATGAAAAAGATGAAACCTATGCTCAGTATTCAGAGAAAAATTGAAATTTATGAGATGATACTTGCGCCGGAATTGAAAGATCCTACATCCGTATTTAACCATAGTGTCATTAAGGGTACACACCAGTTAATGGAGTATCATGAAGCAAAATGGGCGATTATTCTAACCAAAATCAGTGACCCGAGAGTAGTACGACTCAACGGCTTAATTGCGAGCGCAAATATAACATCGTTAATGTTTTGTCACACGATAGGCAGATTTTTCACAATAGCTTTAGGATTAGGAGGAATTCATGTGCCGGACCTCAATAGCTATGGTAAACAAGAGATGGTGGATATACTTGAAAGTGACTTTCATATCTACGATAATTCGACCATTAGATGCATCACCGATATTTTAATGGTCATGTAATAAAAATGTAACAAATTATTTGCATAATCATTTTTTGTCTTCCATGATAGATAATATGTAATCATTTTTTTTTCCTACGAGGAATATCCATGTACAGTTATACAACTATCTTAATTTCTTGTCATTACGAATACAATTGTTTATTGTTTAAATTGATGTTTTTCTTTTTTTTATGATTTCTTTGTACACATCCCTCACGGAAAAAAAATAGTAGTTTTCACGTAGTAGTACTAAGTAGTACTTGGCTTAATTTACTACTAGTTTCGAAGTACTACTCCAGAACTATACCAATGCAAATTGCAAACTAACATAACAACTCCTGAAAGTTATAATTATTCAAAAATAAAAGTTCACTTGTACTACGAAGATCTAAAGATTATGTGTAGTCATTGACGTTACAAATGGGTTTTTACCGAAAATGCTAGCGTTTACCGTTACCTTGTTCAAAATTCAAAAATAAAATAGAAAATTGAATTAATTGCAAGAGGGTTGTCAAGTTATTTTTTTCTGCGAAGCTGCATAAAATCTTATTCAATTCAGTTTTTTAAATACTCAACATCAACATCTCGTGAAAGAAAGAACCTATTAAAAATTCAAACTACGATTACCTTTTTTTGAATTTTGATGTTCGAGAATACGTCAAATTTGCTCTGAAGTCACAACAATGAATTCGAACGCTACACAATAAAAAACTGAAAAAGAAAATTCAAAGTCACTTTTCAGATATTCAAAAGAGCTCAACAATAGGAGAGTTCCTAGCGAAAAATAAAACACGACGCTTTACTCAAAACGTTTACTTCTCTAAGTATTTAAAAATGACAACTCAAAGAAACTTCAATGTAAAAATACGATAACGATAATGGTAGTAAAACTTCGAAATCTAATCAAATCTACACGACGTATATGGTCTTTTTCATTTAATGTCCGAAAAACTTAGAAATACGTAACACAAGTAAAAAAAATCTCATTGTCGTACAGGTATTGATTAATTACAAAAAAAAACAACCATCGAGCAATATGATTTCAGGGTTGATGAAATTATCCATCATTATTTCTATTCATGTTTCTTGTGATACTATATGGTTCTCAAACGGCCAAAATATGTAGTAAGGGAGAGAATTGGAAATCGTTTAAAGGCTACAATCGAATAAAAATAATCCAAATCACACATAAATACTTCTTACATCATCCCACGAACTAAAATGATGTAGAAATTGAATCCAAAACAACAATACAACTCGAGAATACTTCCATACACTTTCTCAATCGGGAAATTCTCAATAGAGGGAGAAGAATTACCACCAAAAAAAAAAAAAAACTAAACAAAAAATAGTAGGAAAATTGCTACGTAATTTAAAACAAAGGGGGAAAAAATGAAACATTGATACACCATCATCATCAATGTACAAAATACAGATACACGCTTATAGAGTAAGATTTACGATAACGTTGAACTGAACAAGAGCAAAGATAACCGAAACTGCGGCAGTCTTTTGCATCCGGTTAATAGAATATAGGTGGAAATGTGGAATTTGTAAGATCGACTCGCGATCAGAATCAGAACTCAAGTCTGGAGGGGGAAAAAAGACGAGTTTGCCAAAGAAATTACGTTTCTTTGGTTTTAGCACGTTTTTCTTGTATCCACTCGTCTATTTTACGTTTTAGGTCGGTGTTTGGTTGCACCATATCCATCGTGAGGGGTGATCGGTTGAACGGATCGGTCTGATCACTCAATAAGTGTCTAGAAAAAATAAATTGATTAGTAAAATAGTTTGGGCGAAAGGAAACCAGTTTAGAATAAATTATTACCTAGCTATGGTAGATCTGTCAACGGTTTTTCGCGAAGAAGGTAATAAAACCGGATCGGTCATCAGTGTGGACATAATCGGATCTAAGTAATCATCCGGAGCTTCGGCTAGAATCTCTTCTTCGGTCATTTGTTGACTAGCTAATTCTGCTACTCGTTTACTCAATGTGTTTAAATCTTGAACCAATTCCAGGCCACGGATACGTACTGTAAAATATATGTATTTGGATAAATGAATAAACAGTTTCATAGGATGCGATCACAACAGACGTAAAATACACTCACCTAAGACATTGGCAGCTTGTTCGAATAACTGAGGACTGTAGGAACGTCCATCGCGACTCACAGCTGCACAGAATACATCGCTGCTACCGAGATGTACATAAATCGAACATATTTTTCGTACTATGGTACCCGGTTCGAATTTATACTCATCTTTGTTGTTAACCTAGTTAACAGAAAGCAGCCAAAATTAGATAAATGGTTCAAAATAGGAATAATCGAGTAAAAATATTCGTGTAATTGAACGTACTTTCAACGTTTTCTTTTTTGGGCCTACTAAATGGTGCAAGAAGTAATTCAACATGGCTGCTACTCGATCGACCATCGTTGAATGGCAAAATATCGTTTTTATTTCTTCGGTCAGGTATTCCAAAGTGTTGATGGTATTCATTCCTAGAATATTGTCGAATCTGTAACATGGAAAAAAATCGTGAGTCAGAAAAATTTTTTTAAACAAATGATTTTCAACTGACGTACCTGGCAATCATTCCAGTGTGCTGTAATTGTTGTATATTTTGCTCTCTTTCATTACTAGGTAAACGATCCCATTCGTTATTTTCTCTAAAAAACACAAAATAATCAGAAATTAAAATCAATAAAAAACTCATCCACCATTAATTCAACTTTACCGACGAAATAAACTTACAAAGCTGTTTGCATTTGCCTTAATTGAGCCATATTCGATAAAGCTTCGTCCAATAAAAATATAGCATCGTTGATCAATATGTTTATAAAACGTAAGAACAGCGGAGGATTTACAGCTTCCATATTTTGTTCAGCATCAATAGCTAATTCCCTGCACAAACGAACAACGAATTACTCATAAGTGAATAACGTAAACCAAACAATACAATAATGTTGTTAAGACAAGAACTCACTTGAAAACTTCTTTTTGTTCTGGTAATGTCCACAAGTAATCCATAATATTGTACATCGGCCTTCTATAGTTGAACTTCTGCTCAAACTGTACACTTTGACCGGTCATTTCGATACCGACAAATACCTCCAATAAAGACGAAATAATCTGATCGTGTAAAATAACCAAATTAGATTCAATCTTACACATGTTAAAATTCTAAATGTTCTTTTATTTTTACGCACATTTCTTCTCAAAGGATGCTCATTGAATAACTTAGTTCGATAGAAGAAGTTCAAAGGACTGCTACTTCCGTACGACATTTCAGGCATATCGGTTTCAACAGCCGTAGGTAAAAGACATTCCAGGCATTCTGCTAGACGAGCTCTCAAATGAGGGTTTCGAACAAGTTTATTCGAACCCATATAAACTACCAACGCAGTAAGAACCGCGTCGAGTAATTCGGTACCTTTTTCTTCTAAAGCTGTGGGTTTAAAACGACGTACGAGGACTAAATACGAGCAAAGATTTTCGAATACGAACTCCGGAACGCATCTGGAAACAAATATAGGTCAATTCTACCAGTTTTTGGGCGTAATATTAAATTAAACAACGATATCAACTTACTTTAAAGTATTCGGTGGATCAGGAAGGGGGAAACTTAACGGTCTATATTTCAAAGGAGCGAACGTTTCGCGTTCAGTTGATTGATCATTGTCTAATAACAATTGCACTAGCCATGTACAGCTCGCTCGGTGAAAATCTCCCAGGTATGAGATGAACGAAGGTTCGATTAAGGCAGTTTTCAAAGAAATGTATCTACAGATGAAAACACAACGAGAAATTAATACATACGTTAAATATAATGTAAATATCTAGTTTAATTCGAAGTAACTAATTACTTGATTAGTTGCGATTGCATTTTATCCTCCAATATTCCCCTGATGTTTTCATTCGCAGTGAATCTATCAGTTTGTAGAAGTTCTTGCATACGACCAATTTCTTGATTCAGATTCATCAGCCTGTCCAAGCAAGCTTTTACTCCAAGTTCCAATGCACTATGAGTCATAAAGAAGCATTCCGTAATGAACGAATATTCTCCTTTGGCGATCAAACGTTTTTCGTTTTCTTCCACAGGAATAAGACATGTTTCGGAATGAACGTTTTTTAAATGAACCTTTTTTGATTCGAAATCTACCGCAGATTCCTAAAATAAAACGACCAATAAGAATACGTTCGATATAAAGGGTGGAAATCACCTGAATACTTACCACAACGCAATAAGTGGGATCGATTTTTAATAACTTGGGATTATTGGCAGATTTCATAAACGGTTCGCAAAGTCTTATCAATACAGAACACAAATTTAGAGCAAAACCATCGGATATGTGTGTATGCTCCATTGGTAACAATTGCTGCATCATGTTGCCCCATAACTGCTTCCTCGACGTGTTGTTTTCGATACATTCGCCAAACCATGCGAGTAAATCGTTACGTACTTCGGGACATCTGAGGAAACATAGCATAATACGATGTAATCGTATGCTCAGGTTTTCTAAACCTACCCAAAGGTTTTTGAAAATCAACATCGCGTCACTCTGCGGCAGAAAATAGAACGAAATTAGATATACCAGGAATAGAATTCAGTCAATTGATGATAAAATAGAAAAATATTTACTCGGATGGTTATTTTATCGAAATATTCATCTCTGCTGTCTGGTTTTTTAGGTAAAGATGATATGCAGAATATAGCACCCAATAGCCTATCGGCGTAATTCTTGCCTACTCTTCTATTTTGTGGCATACTGTGTTTAACTACAGCCTGAAAAAGTTACTAGATTAATTACACAGTCGTTGAAAACGATCGCTGTAAATTTTTAGATACGTACTTTAGCAAATTCAGGAATCCTTGAAAAAGCTTCCAACGTATCTAAACATACGACTGGTAAAATAAGTATACTGCCTTCTTGAATATCTTTCTCAATTATACTCAGAACTGGTTGTAAAAATGAATATATCGTATTGCTACCAGCTTCTTCATCTTTCATTTCTTCGGCTATATCTTTAAAGAATTTGATTAATTCTTCACCGTGTGAAATATTGTTACTGGAGAATACACCGATGAACTGAAATTACAAATCAACGTAAGTACTTCCTTTCGCAGATATCATTCCAGTAGCGAAGCTGACGTACCTGAGCGTGAATATCCTGCGAAGAATACAGTTCCGGTTGTTTGAGCGCTGTCGCGGCATTTCTAATGATAAGTCTCATCACATGGTTAATGATATTCTTCCATTCTTCGGGTTCGTTTTGAATATTACGGCTGTACTGGCTTAGATCTTTAAAACATTCGAACAAATACGTAATACATTCGTTCAAAGTAGCTCGAATATCGACTTGTCTGTCGCGTTCTGTTTTCAATAAATGTGGCGTTGGGTCTTCCAGCAATAAGCGTTCGAATAAAGCGTGCTCCAGTACTTCTAGATCTATGACAGGTTTTTCGGTCGTCGCAGCTACCTCGTCCAAATATACCAGGGTTTGTTTGTCGGATGTGGCGTTGTTGCGATTCTTATTTATGGTGAATTTAAACACGTTTTCGATTAACGAATTGATTCGAAAATCTAAAGAATTACTTGTCGATGGTAAATGACTCATAGCTGAGGGAGTTACTGCGATTTTAGTTCATCAACTACGAAACGTAAAGCGAAACGTGCTTTAAACATTTACTAATGCGAATTAACACTTTTTCAATATCTAGTAATAATTGCGATGTGTAAAACAGTAAATCGTTACGAAGGCAAAAATTCTAGTAATTATCTGTTCAACATTACTTGCAAAAATTAGATAGTGTGATAATGATGATTGTTTGACAACATCACAAGAAGATTCGACCAGGAAAAATGAATTTCTCACCACGAATAAACTGCTGGTCGAACAGTGTTACCAATCTTCAGAGAAATGCTTCGTTACCAACAGGGCTGCATTTAGCCAATCGCATTGGCTAAGCTAAAGGCTAAAGCTAAAAAAAATTTTCATTAGCTAAAAGCTAAAGCTAATGGCTAACAACTTCTGATTGGCTAGCTACAGGGCTTGCAAACCGAAACCAAAACCGAAACCGAAACCCCCAAAAACCGATTAAAATTGCTCAAAACCGAAACCAAAACCGAAACCAGGAGCGTTATTTTCCCACAACTAAAACCAAAACCGAAACCGGGAGCGTTATTTTCTCAAATTCAAAACCGAAACCGAGAGCGTAACCAATTGAAAACTGAATTGGTTTTGGTTTTGGAATTTTTCAGGTAATTAGCCCAATTAATACTGCATTTTTGGTAAAAATGAAGTGAAAACTGATGCTAAAGGTAAAAAGGCTTGAAAACTAAAAAAAATGACAAATTTGGCACTGCCAAAGTGCAGCTTTCTACTAGTCACATACACAAAGTACTTGAAAAAAAAAAATGATCACTTTCTTGGCCTTCTTCCTTCTAAATAGTGTTGGCCTGAGAATATTCTCAATGCGCATAATCTGAGAATATTCGCGAATATTCGCGAATATTCTCGAATGCTTGGAGAATATTCTCTCAAAAAAATAAAAATCATGATTTTTTTCAAAAAAGTTGAAGATTTTTCTTCAATTTTCCACAGTTTACAAGTTTTACCACTACTTTTCTTTAAAAATTTCCAATTTTCCTTGATAATTTGAAACTTTTTCATGGAAAGTTTCCTATTATCTCTAAACTAAGCAATAATGTTCTATTTTTTGAAAAGAATCTGCGGAATATGCGCAGGAAAATGCGCATATTCTTGCGCATGCGCAAGCAAAAAAAGAATATTCGCGAATTTGCCCAACACTACTTCTAAAAAAAGGAGAAAATAGGAAAAAACCGAAACCAAAACCAAAACCGAAACCGATTCCTTTGAAATCAAACCCTTTAGGCAAAACCGGAACGAGAGAGATATTATTTTTGAAAACCTAAACCAAAACCAAAACCGAAACCTTTACTTTTTCAAAAAACATAAAACCGAAACCAAAACCGAGAGTGATATCTATCCGGTTTTCAAGCCCTGGCTAGCTAACGTTTAGCTAATGGCTAATTTTTTTAAAATGAAGTTGTACCTCAAAACACTCGTTAAAAAAAGACCAATTACATGGTACTCCCAGAAATTGTTTATTGACATATTAATCATTATGTAAAAAGGAGTAAAAAGTAAAAAAAAAAAAAAATTACTCAAAATCAGGTTTAAAAATCAAATTTACATAAAATTAAGAGTCTAATAGGAGCAAAAATCAGCCAGCCATGGAAATGAAAAATGATTGGCTAAAAGCTAGCTACTAGCTAATGCTTCGGAGAGTTAGCCAGCTAATGGCTAAAGCTAAAAAAGCATTGGCTACCCTCGGCTAACGGCTAATGGCTAAAAGCTAATGGCTAGCTAAGCAGCCCTGGTTACCAATTCTTCTGCCGAAGAATTTGCCTAATTTTCTTCTCGTAGGAAAAAATTGCCAAGCAGATTTTTTTTAAAAAAAAGCTACAGAAAGTGAAAACTAATAATATTTGTACAAGTAATCAACATGAATGAAGAAATATTATCAAAACCGAAGAAAAAATTCAAAGGTTTTACTCCGATATTTCAAAACCCGAAGAAAAAAAATGTAAAAAAAGAACCCACCAAGAAACCATTTACCGGATTCTCAGAATTTTACAAAAAAATAAAAGATTATGAAATCTACGACGAAGATGACGATTACGATAGCTTGTTCGATGCCTACTTACCAAGAAAAGAAGCACCTAAGATCCAAGAGAAAAAAGAAGAACCTTCTCCACCTCCGGATAAACACTTCAAACCTCAAAAGTACTTCGCATGGTGTAAAGAACGATCAAAAGAAGCTTTCGACAGATGCGCCGAAGAAGAGGGAGATATTGTACATAACGAAGAAAATGATGAAAATGAAAGAGCCGGATCAATTAAAGCTGATTCGCTGGTAATGGATATAAAAAGATCATCTGGAATGAAGAAATACGACGAGTATCGAAAACCCTATGACCAAAGTACGCTTGATAATTCATCGCAAACGAAAGACGATCACGATATTAATCCGTGGTTTCGTTCAATGCTAAATAAATGGCAAAACGTAGACACCTTGGGTGAAAATCGTGTACAACTTGAAGTACCTGAAGTTGACGATGGCTTAAGAAATATTTATGAAAAACTCAACGCTAGAGAAAAGTTGAAATTTAACGACGAATTGACTCGTAAAGTGAACACTTACCCGTATGATTTTCAATTCAAATTTTTAAATAAAAGGATGAAAAACTTTTTACAAAGAACAACACGTGCTGGGAATTTAGATGATGCCAGGTCAGATCATACATCAACGAATGGATCAGAAATTCCTAATCCGTGGAATTTCAACGATGAGTTACCTTGTCAGAAAAAAGAATTGGAGATTTATTTTAATAAATTAACGAAGCCTAAACGTGAAATCAATTTTCAACCAGAAGATTTTAAATCGTGGTATACGAAGATGACGTTTAATTACGATCGTCGATTTAAAGATTTTGATGAAATGAATATTACCCCCGAACAAGAAGATTTTAGTGTCTGGATGACCAAAAATATCGAAAAATTGAATAAAAAATATAACGAAGAGTTTTCCAAAGCTATGATGGATCTTGAACAAAGATGTCCCCTCAAAAATAATGTGCGTAAAGACAGATCTCAAGATCGTTTAAAAGAGGATTTTCCATCTGATATATCGAAATGTAATTGGTCTACTTCTAATGTAAGTAGTTGTAGAAGTATGATTGAAAAGTTGCAATGAATTTGTAAATTCTGACCTAGATGCAAACGTGGTATCCATGTTTTAAGAATAGAAAGTGATTGAACAACCCAATTGATAGGTAATGACAAAAAAAAAAAACAATTTAAAATAAATTTTTTATCATTTGGATGGAAAATGGGCAATGTATTAGTACATATAAGTAGAGATTTGAAAACCTAACCTGAGTACCTCTACCTACCTCATTTTTTGTGATAATGTTTTTGAATTTTAGTCGACATTAAAAAAATATATACCTATATATTGAATTATTTTGATACATTTTTGCTTTATATACTTTATAAGTCTACACTTGATAGAAAAATTTATATAAAATTATAACCTACTGTACAATGCTGAATTGCTGATACTTAATTAAATACTTAAAAATTAATGGGCCCACGGTTTCCAGCCTTTTTTCTTAAAATATTTTCCCAAAATTGTAACATGGTTTTATTCTCAAAATTTTCCATTTTTTGGTCCGTGGGCGAGTAGATATTCAAACAACGCATTTCATCATCCTTAGAAACAGGTTCCCAATTCACTAATGGAGTACTAGGATTTCTGCGCAAATAAAAATTAGGTAAATGGTTTTAGGTTTTATGAAATTTGGTCACATACTTAGCTTATAAATACACAGACACAACATACCCTGTTTTCATGAAAGCGATAATACTGGATGATAAAAATTTAGCCATTTGGTCATCGAGTTGATTTTTTCTTCTACCGTTCCAACTCACGATATAAAATTGATCGTCACAATGACAAACACCTTAAAAAAAGAAATTGGTAAATTGATTTTAAATGAGGAAAAATACAACTTTTTAAAAATCTGTAATACTACATTGTGAGTTAAACATAATTCACTGTTTTCAATTTCATATTGTAATAACAACTCAAACAAAGCGAGTTGGTTTGCAGTCTTTGAATTTCCGAAAAAGCAAGCAAAGCTACTCCATAACTTAGTTGTTGTTTGAGTTGCAGCGTTAAATTAAGGAAGGCAAAACATTATTTTAAATCAAGAACTTTACTACTTACTTACCTGTGTATTTTTTAATTTTTTTAAAAGCAACTTACCGTAATTTTCTTTACCGGGATGATAATCAGAGAAACTTTCAGATCCTCTGTACTTGAATCGGTAGCAATAGACATTATTTTTTACCACAGAATTGTGTAATTTGGTGACCTTTGTTACAGGATGGTAGAATAACCGGTCCCCTAATGCCTGGAAATAATTTACCAAGAATACTTACTGCTTTATGGTTCAATAATATCTACTTTTATTAAAATATAATGTGGAGTGTTCCCGGGTACGATCAAGTGAGCATTTTCGTAAAGTGCCAATTTTTTCATGATTTTTGATTCATTTTTAGAAGGAATTATCTTTGCGAATCATGATAAACATACCTATAGTCAACGAGGGGAAGTTTTTAATTAGTTCATAGTGAGATTTATGAATCATAGAATCTCATTGTTTTTTCACCCTTCTGATTTGAACTCACAGAGAGATCGAATCCAAAAAATAAATGGCCCATTAAATTCGTAGTTGCTGGCTCAAGGTGGAACGAACTTCCTTTTTTTTATCAACCCGAAATGCCTACAATAGGTAATAATGTATTCCACACCAATATTAATACTCACCCGGAATAATTCGTCAATAGTGTCATTAGATATTTTCCTGTCTCCAAAATAATGTTTCTTTATCAAAGAACCGATTTCACTTCCTGGTTTTTCCAATAGGCTGTTGTTATTATACAGAAACATGTCGGGTGCTAATTCATCCCATTTTTCATCCAGACTGTTGAAAAAGGTTGAATTGGAAACGATCGCTATAATATAATGAGACATATTCCATTACAGAATTTTTCAAATACAAAATGTTGATACTAATTTGAATAAAATTATAACCAAATTAGCACGTACCGATTCCAGGAACTGTGCCTTCTCTATCGACTACACTAATCATCCAAGGTATATCGTTTACATGACTATCTTCCAATTCATAAATTGGATTATGACTTAAGAACGAATTATGGTGAAAAGGTTCAAGGACAGGACCGAATGGTATATCGGTATCATGTTTTCCCTCCTGAAAATGAAAATTACGTATCTATGAAAATAAGTATAACTGCGAATACTCACTTCTTGTGTCATTATTGTATTACGAATGAAAGATATTACCAATAAAATACATGTGGCTCGATATATTTCCTCGATAGTTTTGTTTCTTAAACAGTTCAAAATGTATGATGAATCTCCGTTTTCACATTTGAGTATTTCGGCCAATTCCAATGATTTTGACCACGTGTAAGGACGTAAGGACCAAGGAAAACCAGCTGCGCCACTGGCAGATATTGCTTTTTGAAAAAGATCTGTAATTTTCCGAAGAAAAATCACATTCAATTTATCAATATTTGAGCGAAAATTCGTCATTTTAGAATTTGGAAAATCATTTGTAACATTTAGGGCGAGTTGTAAACCAAGATTGTCATCTTTCTTAGCACCAGTCATTACCAATTTAATGGCCTATAGCTTGATTTATGTATGTAGGATTGTAGGTACCTACCTGGATTTGCCATCGTCCTGTTAATCGGATGGTGCGAGCGAAACAGCATTTCATTATAGAAAATACGAGTAATCATATGATAATGCACGCAGGCAGCTCCCGCAGATACTCCATAAATAGTGACGCTTTTAGGATCACCTCCGAAATTCCGGATATTTTTGTGGATCCACTCGAGAGCAACGACTTGATCTTTCAGTCCATTGTTTCCAGGCACAATTAAATCACTAGTGCTGAGAAATCCTGCGAAATGAAATCGTTAAAAGTCACAGCTGGGTGCTGGCGAAGTTTTATTCGGAGTAACCTACCTAGAGGTCCGAGTCGATAATTAATGCTGACAAATACGATATCGTCGTTTTGCATAATGTAATCAGGATTCATGTTTTTACCACTTCCGTACATGAATGCTCCACCGTGTATGTAAACTAACACGTTCATCAGTTCTGATGAATTGGCTGCTAATATCTAAATAGGTAGGTAAATATAATTACATAAATTTTTTTAATGTACCTATCGTGAGTATGGTCAGAGATTAACTGGGTAGGTAAATGTAAATAATCACCTTACCTTAGGAGTGAAAACGTTCAAATAAAGACAGTCTTCATCACCTTTCACTGGAGTCTCTTCTGATTTGCGTATAAATTGAACACATTCTGGCCCTCGCACTGTAGCATTTCTAACTCCATTCCAACCTACTACTGGCTGAGGATTCTTGAAAAATTAAAACATAATATAAGACAACTTGCCTACGTACTGATGAGCAAATCGATATAAAAAATAGATCGGTTTACTTTAAATCTGTTTTCTCCAATAGGTGGAGCAGCAAAAGGTATCCCATAATATACGAATACTTGTCGATTATTCGGCAAAGTGTACGTTGTTCCGCATAATTCACCTTCTGTTATTTTTACGCAAGGTTGGCAATGAGCCAAGGTGCAAACGCAGATCACTAGGAGCAATTTCATTGTAGTAGTAATTCAATATTTGTGGTTTGAATAACTGAAAATACGTATCAATGAATTTTTGTTCATATTAATTAGAAAGAGGCACCATTTACCTATAATAATTGAAGATAGTAAATTTTTCTAAAAACTTTAAGGTAGATTTACCATTAGAGCTGTTTTATCGATGTTTCTATCGAATTAAATTTTTACGTTTCCCAAATTGAAATTTCTTTGTCAACAGCTTTCCACGTTAATAATTAAACAGACTTCATTTTCCCGATTTAACTGAAAAGTTTTTCAAAAAATGAATTAAATTTTTTCACTAAACAATGAGAATAGTTCTTTGAAAAAAAAAAAAACTTGCGTAACTTACCTTTTAATTTTTACAAAACATAATGAGTAGATAATTGCAATTCAAAAATGTTTAATTATGTGCTTATTTACTTACCAGAAGGATAACTTGAAATAAAAATCTTCAATCTTTTGAGAAAAGTTTCTTCCGATCACTTCAAATTCGTAATGATCACGTAATAATTTTCATTTTAAGTTGTCGATAAATGTTGGTGATAATTGATAAGGTTTTTAATTTGATTAACAATATACTTTAATGGGTTTTGATGAGAGCCTAAATTCAATACTTACGATAAGAAAATATTCTATTGCAGTCAATTTAAAAATAATTCGGCCAAAAGCTATTAAATATAGGTACATATCACTGAAATAATCACAAAAATTATTTCTTTCCTAATCACTCTTATTGAAAAAATTTGCTACCAGAAAAATATTTTGGTTGATCAGAGAAATATAGCGTGATACGTTTTTTTCCAAAATATTTCCCAGTCATCAAGATGGCAATTGGGGAAAAGTATAGTGAGTCGTGAAACAATCGATGGGTCTGTTCTATCATTCATTCAATAAATTTCAAAAAGTCGTTCCCACATAAAACAGCCATTTTTATATTCAACATAATTTCAAACTTCAAAAAATGGAAAAATGACTCTTGCAATAAACGGATAGGTATAATAAAAATAATTTTTGAAGCAAGTGATAATTATTGAAGTTTTAATAGACAATCAAATTAAATAAAGAGTAAAACTGCAGAATTCTTTGTGGAAATGTTCTTTGATGAAATGAAGCTAAACTTCAGGTAAAACTAAATTTAAAAACAAATTATAGGTGTACCTATCTATGCTCTCAAAACTATCGAGACCTAAAATGGGTCCAGAGCGAATATATTTCAGCCTTTTTCATTGAAACTTATTTTGCTAAAGAGTCATTAAACTGAAAGATCTACTTGGAAATTTTTTTTCAAAAAAAGATCAGCATTCAGTTGCTCAAATAATTAAAATTAAAAACAGGTATAAAATTAAAATTGACATTTTTCAATGAATTTCGAAAATTCAACGCCTAAAATCCTGAATATTACATTATTTTTAATCTCAAATTATTATCTCTTCATTAGGAACTAAGTAGGTAAGTAGGTACATAAGCTATACTTATCGAACACCTAATTGAAAATCAAATTGTAATTTTATCTCATAGATAAAATAAGCAAATTTGTACTCGTTTTCCGTCATTTATTTTGGTACATTTAATCATTAAAATTAATGACAAACTTTATGCATTTTTTAATTCAAATGATCAGGTGATTCAAATTTCATTCTCCAAATGTCCCATATAGTACCTACGTCTTTTGATAACAGTTTTTGTCAAAGTTCATCTCTTCGCATTACTGCTAAATTAGATGAATATTCATGAGATAAAATATTTTTCCAAAATTTACTAGTAGCTGGATTCGTTATGTCTTTATACACCATATCGTCTGCTGAATTGATATTCAAACACATCAAACTGGGAGTTTGATCTTTGGCAACTGGTTTCCAGGCATTTATTCCAATACCAGGATTTCTAAAACATGTATTAAACAAAAAAATGGGTATACAATCAGTGCAATTTATTGAATTTTTTTGAAGAAAAAAAGTTGGAAATAATCTCTACCCTGTATTAATGAAATTCGCATAGATAGATGATATTAATTTGGTCATTGCTTTATCTGCTTCAGTTTCTTCAGAGCTTGTTGGAAGATATCGTAAAAAGTACAAAATATCATCCGCATGACTAGTTCCTTGATGAAAACGAGAAATGAAGAAATAATAATTATTATCAGAAAGTATAGGTAATACTCGTAATACTCTACGAAGCGATAATAATTTTAATCATGAGAATTAAACCGAAATAAACTCACCATAATTATCGAAATTTTTCGTATATACATTGGTAAGACTATATTTTCCTCGATAATTAAATTTATAACAGTAAACATTGCTTTTAGTAGCCGAACTGTGCAGTTTTGTAATATCGAATATTTCATTATAGAAAAATCGATCTCCCAGCATCTGGAAAATTGCGATTTGAAAATTGAATGCCAGAGTAATCTTTTGATTTTGCATGCTATTCAATTATGTCTTGGGTGCAGTCTAAATAAATAGGTACCTAACTACATACATAGGTAGTCAATGCAAATATGCTCCATAGAAATACAGTAATTTCTTACTTGAATTAGCTGATTTATGGTTTCTTTAGAAATGGGCTTGTTCCCGAGGTAGAATTTTTTTATAGCTTCGCTTATTGCATCTTTCTCCTTTTCTGGTACACTGTAATTATACATGAGTAAATTCGGCGCTAGTTTATACCAATTATCGTTCAATTCTTTCAATAAATTATCATGAGCAATGAATTCTGAAATTCAAAGTCAAAAAAGGAATTAATTTGTCTCACTTGTTCATAGAAATATTCGTAGATAAAAAATAAACGTTAAGAATAATCAATCATATTATTAGGTAGGTATATATGTAGTACCTGCACTTGGAAACAACCCTTCTTTTTCAGTAACACCTGTCATCCAAGGTAAATCTTTCACTTTTCCTCTCGCCACCAACTCAAGAGGATGTGATGATAAAAATGCATTCGGACTTTCTGGCTCTACCACTGGACCAAATGGTGAAAATGGACAATACCTCCATTCCTAAAATTAATAATCAGTACAAAATTTTCGATCATAAAATCATACATATTTCACAAATACATTCACCTTATGATCTTTAAAAGTGGATAGAAACTTGATCAGTCACCATAAAATTCCTCGATTGTTCTACAACAGCTCTAGCTGGCCTTTTTTGCAAACATTTCACCATATCCACGTTATTATCGGTAGGGCAACCAACAAGGGTAGCCAAATGAGTAGATTTTTGGGTAACGTTTCGTGGTAAAGTCCATGGATGGAATACATTTGCACTCAATGAAGCGCCTTTATGGAAAAGTCCTGGTAGAATAGAAGGTAAAAAACATGAATGGAGTTTCGGACGAAGAAAAATTAAAGTGCAACCAAAAACAACACCAGTAAAAATTTCAGGAGCTAAATTTCATTTTTTTTGTCATCATCGGTAATTTTTTAAATTTTAATCATGGTTTTTTTGGGGGGGAAATATTCAAATTTTAGTAAGACTGCTAGGTAGGTATTATAGACAACTGAAATTTATGTTTATGCCCTATTTTTGCCTTTTCTAATCGATTACTGGTGGTTTTGAGCAGCTATGAAGCCTTCAGCATTTTAGGGTTTCTAGTTCTAGACCAGAATGAAATTATTTATTTAGCACCTAATTTCAATTTTCAAATGATTTTTTTCCTTAAATTACGAATTCTGAAAATCCTGCAACTCTTTAATAAAGACCTCACAATATCTTTTCTCCCTTACACGGTCGATCGACTCTAAATTTTTTTTTAAATCATAATGAAAAGGTAGGTAGGTAGGTAAGTAGGTAAGTACATATGTCGTCTACAGTCATGTTTAATTTATTACCTTCGCTCAACGGTGAAATAAAATGATAATGAACACTGGCACCGCCAGCAGAAGATCCAGCAATCGTAACGCTAGAGGGATTGCCACCAAAATGAATAATATTTCGCTTAATCCACTTTAACGCAGCTACTTGATCTTTCATTCCAAAATTACCAGGAGCAACGTTATCAGCAGTGCTGAAGAATCCTATAATTAAAAACGATCGCTCAAGTATTATGTAAAGTTTAATACATACAAGCTTATCAAAACTACTGCGAATATACCTATTGATTAAATTTTTATTTTTACCTAACGCTCCCACACGATAATTAATGTTAACAAAAACAATATCGTTCGTCTGCAAAATATAATCAGGATAATAAATTCCTCCACTGCCGAACATGAAAGCTCCACCGTGAATGTACACCAAAACATTCATCAAAGGATTATCAACTCCATCAACAGGTAGCTGTAGGTAATGAAATTAAAAATAAATCCACCGAACGAGAGAATCAACATGAAATTACCTACTTTAGGAGTGTAGATATTCAAATAAAGGCAATCCTCCTCCCCTGAAATTTCATACAGTCTAGGACGATGTGCAATTTGTAAACACGAGCTTGGGAGTTTTGTCGCATTCCATACTCCAACCCATGGTTCCAATTGTTGAGGATCCTATTGAAATATGAAACAGGTAGGTAGGTATTTTAGGTGACCACGTGAATCAAGTACCGTACCTACCTAATAAAAGTGTTTACATATATGTACCTAACTAAATAAATGACTATTACCTTGAATCTATTTTCGAAAATTGGGGGAGCCGCATAAGGAATTCCCAAAAATGCATGCACAATACGCCCATTAGGTAATTCATAAAAAGTCCCAGCAAGCTCACCTTCTTCGACCCTAACAACAGGTGATGAACTCGAAACAAATTTTAAACAGCAAACGATAAAGATTAAAAGCATCATTTTTACGAATGTTCAAGTCGCGAATTGTTTTGAACCGAGCGGTAGCAACACGTAGTAAACATACTGGGGATTTTGTAACACAGCAATGAGAGATAAGATAAGTACTGCTAAAGACAATTGATGAATAGTGATGGTTAAATCAGGTTACCTTTAATATTCTCATACTATACAGGCCACAGGGTGTTCCGGAAATCGTCTGCCAAAATTCAATTGTAGGTAGCTTACTAAGAGGAGACGAACAAAAAACGTTTTATGACTTTGAATAAATCATTTAAAATTGCCCATCTTCAAAATTGAAGGGGCAAACTTGATTCAGAATTTCCAAATTTGTTGTGGGTGCCCTAGATTTTGAAAATTTTGAATTTCCGAATTATGGTTGTGCCTTCAATTTTTAAGATAGGCAATTTGTTACGACAGCATTTTTTGTTCGTTCGTTTGAGCACTTCGGGTTATTGAAGTCATTTTAATGATGCAAACATTTTCATTGTAAATTCAAAATTGAAGAAGTTACACCATTTTTGAGTAAAAATTTACCAATTTTGAAAAATTTGCCAAAAATGAGAAAATGTTTGAATCATTTAAGTGACTTCACCAACCCGGATAGTATTCGAGTGGTCAAACAAAAAAAAAGCTATCATGGCGAATTGCCCATCTTCAAAATTTAAGGCACAAACACTATTTGAGAATTCAAAATTTTCAAAATTTAGGGCACAAAAATTTGGAAATTTTGAGTCAAATTTGCCCCTTCAATTTTGAAGATGGGCAATTTATAGCGTTTTTTGTTCGTCTCCTCAAGTACTACATATCTATATAGGTAGTTGAATTTTGGCAGACGATTTCCGGAACACCCTGTATGTATAGTCTTTCGTTGTGCTTGAAAAATTTGAATCTATGTTGCTTTCAGAAAGAATATACGAAAAATTATCTTCAAGGTTTCACTAATTAGCTGATTTTTGTGATGGTAAATCTTTTATTCAAATAATGACTACAGAAAATTTTAGTAGGTATATATTTCTTCATGTAGTGCGTTGACATTTAAACGTATCGGCTGTTCATATATGAGATGTTCAACTACCTATATATAAACTAGGAGCGAATTTGTTGATTCACTCGAAGTACCTAGATCAAGATCTTTCATGCATGTACGAAATGTGCGAATTCCTACCTGTTTAAATAGGTACCTACCTATATCATTGGCTGCTGTGTGGAATCAGTAGGTAGGTAATAGGTATATTTCACTAGATAGAGATACCTACTTGATGCGGAGTATTTGGAATTAGCAAATTACATATCATTGTACCAAGTAAGTAATAGGAACTTAAATATACCTATCAGACACTTTTGAGCGTTTTAGTAGGTATCTCTTTAAAACATTCTGCACATTTTTTTCATTGTTTAAAAAAAATTACAGATATTTAAAAAGAAATAAGGCTATGATTTGCAAACAATTTATAATTTCATTTAGACCTAATGATTGAGCTCGATAAATTGTAAAGTACACGTAGGTACTTACGTACCTACACTTATAACAGTTATAACGAACCTAGATTATTAAATTTATAATGACTCAGTTTTTTATGTAAGTACCTATTTGAAATATCTACTCCTTGAATTGACAATTTGTATTCTTCAAAGCTCATCTCTTCGCACTACATCCAGATTGGACGAGTATTCGTCAGATAAAACATTTTTCCAGAATTTACTCGTAGCTGCATTCGTTATGTCGCTGTACACTAAATCATCTGCTGAATTGATATTCAAACACATTAAACTGGGATTTTGATCTTTGGCAACTGGTTTCCAGGCATCTACTCCAATAGCAGGATTTCTAAAACATACATCGAGCAAATAGGATGTGAAAGTAGACAAGGCAATCTTATGATCAGTTCGATCGAATAAGTAATTTCTTAAAGAGAAGTGCAAAATTAAACTTACCCAGTTTTCATGAAATTCACATAAATGGATGATACTAATTTGGTCATCGCTTTATCTGCTTTGGTTTCTTCAGAGCTTGATGGAAGGTATCGCAAGAAGTATGATATATCATCCGAATGGCTGCTTCCTGGATTTGAACCAGAAATTTAAAAAAAATAATTATTGTATATCAAGTTGGTAATATGTATAAGCAATTAATGCTTCTTTTCCACCATACATATTTTAACCGTGTAAAGTAGGCTGAAAAGTGAACTGAACGTACCATAATTTTCGGAATTTTTCGCATACACATTAGTAAGGCTATATTTTCCTCGATAATTGAATTTGTAACAGTACACTTCGTTTTTAGTAGCCGAACTGTGTAGTTTTGTAATATCGAATATTTCATTATAGAAAAATCGATCTCCCAGCATCTGAAAAATAGTAAATTGAATAAATACCTATCTAGTGGGGGAATCTGGTGCTTATTTTTTTGGTTTAAATTGTTTTCTCATCTCCTCGAATTTTAAAATTATTCTCACTTGAACTAGTTGATCCCTAGTTTCTTTGCAAATAGGTTTGTCTCCGAAATAAAAGTTTCTGATGGCATCGCTTACTGCGTCTCTTTCTTTTTCTGGTACGCTGTAATTATACATGAGTAAATTTGGCGCTATTTCGTACCAATTATCGTTCAATTCTTTTAACAGATGATCATGAGCCATAAACTCTGAAACCCAAATTGAAAAAAAAAACAATAAAATATTATGCATCATAAGTAGGTATTTAAATTACCTATCTAAAATAGACAATAAAAGTGTATACCTGCTCCTGGATACAATCCTTCTTTTTCAGTAACACCAGTCATCCAGGGTAAATCTTTCACTTTTCCACTTGCCACCAATTCAAGAGGATGTGATGATAAAAATGCATTTGGACTTTCTGGTTCTACCGTTGGCCCAAATGGTGAAAATGGACAATATCTCCATACCTATGATTCAAAATCGCATACTTAGCTATATCGCGTTCTAAAAATTCACCTTATGATTTTCGCAATTGAATGGAAACTAGGACACCTACCATAAAATTCCTCAATTGCTCTACAATAGCTCTAGCTGGCCTCTTTTGCAAACATTTCACCATTTCTCGATTGTTATCAATGGGGCAACCAACAAGAGCAGCCAAATGAGTAGATTTTTGGGGAACGTTTCTTGGTAAAGTCCATGGATGGAATACATTTGCACTTAACGAAGCTCCTTTGTGGAAAAGACCTGATAGGAAAAAAGGATAAAAATGAATGGCGTTTCGTGCTGAGTGCACAATTTTTGAACGAGTTGAAGTCAAATAGGTGAAAAAAGACGTTTCATCGAATTTCGATGAATAAAAAAATGAATAAGTAAGTATTTCAGCAAAAAAATGATGAGGTATGGCAGGCTTTTGGTAGAAATATTTTTCACTCTAGACGACTTTTTTGCCATCATTCTCCTTCTACTCTTCTTCTTGGAAAAATTATACTACACAGTAGACGATTTTTGGATCAAACAACAAAAAGTCGAGATGAATGTGTCAGTTTCCATGGATTTAATTTTTCAATTTTTGGCGAATTTTTAAAAATTCGAAATTGCTAAAATGTTTACAGAAAGTTCAAAATTTGATAAGATCAAGATAGAGAGCTGAAATTTGGTTCGTAGGTACTTCATGTTTGTCCTTCCAAATCAACCGGTGGTTATTTTAAGCCTTTTTAGAGCCCCGGCAGTTTTTTTATATATATTTTTTTGTATTGAAAAGCAAAAATCTAGCTGGAACATCTCATTTTCATCCTCTCCTGTTTTTTTATCAACCAAAAAACCATTAAAATGACACCATTTTTATCATTTTTCCTCCTTCAATATTTTGCCATTTTAGTCGGACCTTATCTCTCCCTCTCACCTATCAAGAAATCTCTGGTTCAGTTATTACCTTTTTGGAAATAAATTTTTAAACTGTCTATAGGTAGCTACTTACTAGCATCTATACCCAACCGAATGTCGAAATGTGATAATCATTTTAAGCACACTGAAGTAATTTATCACTTTCAAAAATTATGTAAGCAGTAGCCATGTTTAATTTACCTTTACTCAACGGAGAAATAAAGTGATAATGGACGCTAGCGCCTCCAGCTGAAGATCCAGCTATCGTAACACTGTCAGGATTACCACCAAAATGAATAATATTTCTTTGAATCCATTTCAACGCAGCCACTTGATCTTTCAATCCAAAATTTCCAGGGGCAACGTTATCACCAGTGCTAAAGAATCCTATAAGAAAATCACATAAGTACCACCCTTTATGTATGTACCTATCTAACTTTCATAATCTCCTCAAAAATTTCTTGCTTGTTTTTACCTAATGCTCCGAGACGATAATTAATATTGACGAAAACAATATCATGATCCTGTTGGATATAATCTGGGTAGTAAATTCCTCCACTAGCAAACATAAAAGCTCCTCCGTGAAAGTAAACCAAAACGTTCATCAAAGGATTATCAACTCCATCAACAGGCAACTACACGCATGGAATTAAGAATAAGTCCATAAATTTATATCAGCTAGGATTAAAGACTGAATAAATTTACCTTATGCTACCTTATAGATTATACCTACTTTAGGAGTGTAGATATTCAAATAAAGGCAGTCTTCCTCCCCTGAAATTTCATACAGTCTACGATGCTCGATTTGTAAACACCAGCTCTGGAGTTTGGTCGCATTCCATACACCAACCCATGGTTTCAATTGTTGCGGTTCCTGAACATGAAAAAAAAAAAAAGAACAAAACATAGGTAGGTATCAAGTCAGGAAAAATGTTTGTGGAGGTGTGTGATTTTTACCTTGAATCGGTTCTTGAAAATTGGCGGAGCCGCATAAGGAATTCCCAAAAATGCATTTACAATACGTCCATTAGGTAATTCGTAAAAAGTTCCGGCAAGTTCGCCTTGTTCCACCCTAACAATAGGCGATGAGCACGATATAAAGGTTAAACAGCACACACTAAAGATTAAGAGCATCATCTTTACGACTGCGACTGTTTCAGTTTGCGTACTTACTTGATTGTATCGCAATACAGCAATGAAATGTGAATGTACGTATCGACGATTTTGTAATATTACTGTTATAGAGATAAAGTACCTATCTATAAGCGCTTGAGGTGCGGCCGTGCGGGCTTAAGGTACCAATTTGAAAATCTCAACGGTTAAATAAAGTTATACCGTCATAATCTTATCCTATTTTCAAAAAATTGCAGTCTGCTTATTCGCATTTAGTAACAATATAAAGTTATCTTCAAGATTTGACCAATTTAATTTTTGATAAGTGAAAATATTCTGTCGATAGAAAGTATATCTACCTACTTATTTAAAATCTCGAGTATAATCAATATCATGAATTACTAACGTGTATTGAAGATGCGATATAGGTAATTGATTCGAATTAATTGCCTGTACAATACATGTTTGATATTATCTCAGGATCGTTTTATTCGCGAGTGTCGTTGATGTGATCGGCAATCTAAAAGCACGTGGGTATCTACCTACCAACCAATTTTTTAAAGAATAATTCTACTTGTATGTACAAGTACAATGAGTAGGCAACTTTATTTACACTCCTGTAAATAAAATTGACTAGACTGGATGATATTCAGATGAAACATATAATTTTCAGAAGTTGTGAGTGCTGATCTGATTTTATAATGCTTACTTGGTTGCGTTAGTTGTTGCAACTCCCAAGACTGAACAAATGGAAATGTATCCTCAATTTTCAAAACCATCAACAAAAAATGGACAGGTTTCTATGTTTTATAAAAGAAGAGTGATATTCCAAAACTCGCTTTGTCCATTTTTATCGAAGTTGGGTTTTCAGCAGTACCTGGTAGATGAAGTACTAACTCACATTCCTACATCATCAACCTACCAAAATGAGGTGTTAAACTCACCTAAATAGCCAATTCACTAAAAAATTAAAAAAAAATAATGTTCCAAAACGCGCTTTGTCCATTTTTATTGAAATTTTTCTCAGCAGAATTTAGTGGATGAAGTGTATACCTACACTCCTACATCATAAATCCACCCAAGAAAGTGCTAAACTCACCTAAAAACCCAATTTACCCGTTTAAAGGGAAACTGTTTTTCCTCTTTCCTGAAAAGATCACTCTTCAAAAGAATTCCAATAATCCAATTAAAATTACAACGCTTTATTTTCATAAAAAGTCCATTGTTAATGTTCCATGATTCATGATAGGTAATACTCGTATATACCTTTTCATCGGCTAGATAATACATATTTCCAAAATTTCGAATTAGGTAGTTATGACTTCAAATTTAACCTCGCTTGGTGATTTTTATATTACTCGTAAGTATGAATATTTTACGTAAGTCTCTATTCTGAAAATTGCAAGTCATATGAGCTAAGTATAGGAAATCCCTATTTGCACTTACCATTTCAAGCCTCCTGTTTAGTATTTTTACTATAACTTGTATAGAACAAAAGAGTTCTTAATAAGTACGTTCCAAAAAATGAATTATAGAAAATGTATCTTTCAAAAGTTTGCAAACATTTTCAAAAATTTTAAAATAAAAATACCGTACACATAAAATATTGAAATATGCATTTTTGAAATCTTGAAAACAAATTACAAAATTTAAATTGATAGGTACGTAGGTGTCGTAGGTAGATACAACACCTGATTTTATATTATACTTATAGCTCATCTTTTTTTAAGGAAACACGACTCATAAGATGTTCATCAGGTAACGTATTTTTCCAAAATTTGCTTGTAGGTTCATTTGAGATATCCTCAAATTCAACGCGGCTCGGAGAATAAATATTTAAACAAGATAAATTGGTGTTTTGGTCTTTCGCAACTGGTTTCCAGACTTCTATTCCGAGATTAGGATATCTAAAGATGAAATAATCTCATAAATTTATAGTAGACACATGTAGGTAGGTACCAGAGTACCTATTTACAATGATGCAAGTAGTTTAAAGGAAATTAAATCATTTACTCACCCAGTTTTCATAAAATTAATAAAAATGGCGGATATGAATTTGGTCATCGCTTTATCCGTTTCAGTCTCCTGGGAACCCGTAGGAAGATGCCGTATAAAATATGAAATATCATCACCATGACTGGTCCCTATAAGTAATGAACACCAACAATAAAAGCTTTTCTATCACTTCTATCAGTAAAAATCAAAATTCACTTGAAGATGCCTCTTGAAAATAAAGTTAGGTAAATATGTATAGGTACCATAATTTTCATAATTTCCTGCAATGTAGTTTGTTAAGCTATATTTCCCACGGTAAGCGAATTTATAACAATATACATTTGATTTGGTTGCCCGGCTATGTAATTTCACAGCTTCGTATATCTCGTTGTAAAATAATCTATCGCCTAGCATCTGAAATTTATGTAGGTAGGCAATTAGGAATAAGGTAGACGTGCATAAATAAGTACATACAAAATTTAAGTTTTTTGTAGGTTGTGCATTAATTTCCGCTTTTGGTCGTTTGATTCTCACCTGAATCAGTTGGTTTACAGTTTCTTTTGAAATAGGTTTTTCGTTGAAGTAGAATTTTTTAATTTCACTACTAACTGCATCCCTTTTTTGCTCTGGTACACTAAAATTGTACATGAGTAAATTTGGCGATATCTCATTCCATTTATCGTCTAGTTCTTTGAGCACGTCATCATGAGGAATGTATTCTGAAAACAGAAGTAGGAGTTGAATAATAGTACCATACCAAATTAAATTTTATTTCACCCGTTGATCAAAGTCCCAACAAATGATACAACCTGCCCCTGGATACAATCCTTCTTTCTCCATAACACTAGCCATCCAAGGTAAATTTTTCACTTTGCCGTTTCTCAATAACTCAAGGGGATGTTTCGATAAAAATGCATTTGAACTCTCAGGTTCTACAACTGGACCAAATGATGTAAACGGACAATATTTCCAGATCTATTGATAGTGCCATAAGTATTTTTATTAGGTAGGTACTTCATTTGAGTATTAAATCCACTTACCTATACCTACTTATCTATGTACGAAACAAGAATTCATCACAATACATAGGTATACCTACCATAAAATTTCTCATTTGCTCAACAATCGCTCTAGCTGGTCTCTTTTGCAAACAGGTCACCGTGTCCTTGGAGGTCGGACAACCTACTAATGCTGCTAGTTGGACCGATTTTTGAGTAATATTTTTTGGTAATGTCCACTCAGGTAATGCAGTTCCACTTAATGAAGCAGCTTTATGGAAAAGCCCTGATGAAGAAATGTGAAAGTAGGTAAGTACCTAAGTTAAAAAAAAACTCGTACTTGATATTCTAATCGTATACTAATTCTAAGTAGGTAAATAAGTGATAGGTACCTTCACTCAAAGGTGAGATCAAATGATAGTGGACACTAGCTCCACCAGCAGAGCAGCCAACAATCGTAACGCTGGCAGGATTGCCACCAAAGTTTAAAATATTACGTTGAATCCATTTTAACGCAGCTACCTGGTCCTTCAGTCCAAAATTTCCGGGTGCTACTGCATCACCAGTGCTGAAAAATCCTATTTAGATACGAATCAAGATTAACATGTTTACCAACTTGGATGGCAGTTGTGAGCATACGTGCTTGTATTGTGCTGGGGAAAAAATAGTTCAAAGTCCCAACTCGCCGGTAAAAGATTTTTGTAAAAAAGATAAACTACCTACTTATCTAATAAAAGTTATGAAAAATCCTACATTTAATTTTTCTACTGCGCTAGCCAAATCAATTAGTGAAATCTGATTTTTCACATAGGTAGGTACTAGGTAGTTTTAAATAATCCGAAATACCTATTACTACACCTACCTAAGTATAGCATTTCTAATTTTTATCTAAAATTAGGTAGGTACTTCATTCAGATAATTATTATTATGTAGATGAGCGCACATTGCACATTGATACTCATAGTACAGCATTGCTTAATGCTTACCTAAAACTCCCAGTCGATAGTTGATACTGACATAAACGATATCATCATTTTGTAAAATATAATCCGGATAAAATATGCCACCGCTACCGTACATAAAAGCTCCAGGGTGTATGAAGACCATAACATCCATCAAAGAAGCATCTCCATCAAGAGAGATATTGGTTTTTACTTTAGGTTTGTAGATATTTAAATAAAGACAATCTTCTTCGCCGGAAATTGAATATGGTTTTACAGGTTCTATTTGCAAACAATGACTCGAAAATTTTGTCGCGTTCCATACACCCTTCCATGAATTCAATTTTTGAGGTTCCTATTTACGAAAAAAACAACTTCTCTGTAAGAATTCGTATACCTTGTTGTTTAAATTAAGTACCTATGTATGAAAATATTGCAATAAGAAATTACACCCTTACCTTAAATCTGTGCTCAAAAATGGGGGGAGCTGCGTATGGAACTCCTAAATATGCGTCAACAATGCGTCCATTAGGCAGCTCGTAAGAAGTGCCTACAAGCTCACCTTCTTCAACCCTTACCATGGGAGAAAAACATAATATCATTGAGTTAAAATAACATACAAAGATAACTAAACGCATCATCTTCGCAATTGTCACTTTGAAAATAGATAATCTGAAAGAAGAAAACGTCGATTCGAACAATTTAAGCATTTTTACATTTTTCTACGATTAGATAAGATGAAATGAAAATCATTCTCTCAATAAAATAATTAATGTTCATAGGGTACTTCGTTCTTAATCTCTAAAGTTTTGAAGTGTATGTTGATCCGTTGATCTCCTTGTGACGCAATGAGTTTTTCGTATGTGTAGACACACAATGGAGATTTGATAAACGTATATTCTCTAGTAGTAGGCTAATCAAAAGCCTTGAAAATTAGCCCAATTTACAATATTTACACATCCTAATGAGATTAATTTTTTAAAAACTTAAAGACCTGTATGAACATTTTTATGTTTACCTACAGTTGATTATTGTAGGTGGATTTGTTTGTGCAATCGTCGCTACTATACAGGTACTTACTTACCTATACTGAGAATTTGCCTATACCTATCAAAAATCGCAAATTAAAAGTAAACATGAGTTAAGGAATATACATATTATTATGAATTAATTACTATATGTAAGTAGGTACCATTTAATTAACACACCATAGAATAGAATTATCAGTCGGCACTTAATTGAGCCAATTAATTGGTTATATTGAATGATTACATACCTGCCACAAAATATTTAGCCAATTTGGTTGAATATCATGCAATTTTTATATGTAGGTGATTGTGAACTGACAAACTTACATTTTGATGAACTTTACTATAATAGGGGTGTTCGAGCGCTTCCAGAGACTTACAATTTCCAGAATTTACAGCAAAGCAGTTTTACAGCATACTGCAAAACTGCAAGTTGAGCGCTAGAACACTTTTTGACAATTCTGTAAAAGCATATTGCTGATAAAAAGCTATAATGCTGTAAATAAATTTATACGACTTTCTACTGATAATTTATCACAAAATTTTGAAAAAAATTTCATAAAATACGGCATTTTATCATTAATAAAAAATTTTAAAAAACGAAAATGAAAACTTTATAAAGTGGGAGAATGAAATTACGTAATTACACCTTTAAAATTATCATTCAAAAAAGAAAAGAAATCAACACTTTGAAAAATAAGGACAAGAAAACAATTAAAGAACCATCTAACTGCTATTACAGCATTTACAGTACCTCTCGAGCTGCTGTAAAAAAGTAAGCAGAAACTTACAGTTTCTGTAAAACTGCAATTTACAGAAAACCGCTCGAACAGCATGCTGCAATTACAGCAAAACCGCTCGAACACTTTTTTACGTTTTCTGTAATTTTCTGGAGGATTCTGTAACTTGCTGGAGAGCGCTCGAACACCCCTAATTAGTGTAGCGCTACCAACAGGAATGGTAAAAATAAATGAGGTACAAAGGTGCCAAAGAAACGTATAGATACACATAGATAGGTATATGTAGGTATTATGAATAATTAGATGCTATAATCAAATGATTTTAAGGATATGTTTTCTAGAAGAGGGAACCGAAATAATTTTTCGTAATGAGTCATAATCATAAATTATTTAATGACAGGTATCAATCGTAGCAGATGTGTGACGAACTGATGTGTCCGGGGGAGGGGGGAGGGCAAGACTGAAATTTTCCCAACTTTTTTCGCCAGATTTTCTCTACTTTTTTACCACATCTTTCCTCCTGGAATTTTCTTGCTGATTAGGCAGATATGTACCTATGATTGTATGGTTCGAACACATTTTTGAAAGGGAGAAACAAAAATGATAAATATTTTAACATTTTCAAAAACGATGCTTAACTATTACAAAAAATTGAAAAAGTAGAATTGTTCTATTGTAAGGGATCTTACTGAAATCCAAATTCAAAAATTCGCACCTTCCTTTTTTGTTACCCACCTACCTACATACCTGCCTATTTTTCAAATATTTTTTTAGGCTTTTGATTATTTTTTTTCAATGTGAGAAGTTAATTTTTTCATTTTCCAACGTTTTTGATAAAAACTTATTTCGTTTTTAAAAGATGGATGCAAACGTTATTTTTGCACGAAAAATGCAACTTTCATTTTTGCAATGAAAAAACTAAAAACTTTATTTTTTAAAGGAAAATGGAAACTTCATGAAACAAAAGTTATCAAGCTTTGTTTGCAAAAAAAAAAGTTTCTTGTGGGAAATTTTCTCGAAGAAAAACTTCTATACAAAAGAAAATCCACCTATTTTTAAAATAAAGCTTTCATTTTTGAAGAAAACTTCTTTTTGAAAAAAAAATCTTTGGAAGAAACTATTCCAATGGGTAATATTTTTGTTAAAAATGAAATCATCATTTTTACTAAGGGAAGAAGATTCTTCATGGAGGAAAACTTGTGGGAAAATTCTGTTTGGAAAACAATTCATTTTCGACCTCAATTTTCCACAAAAAATACCTGAAAATTTGCTTAGAAGAGTTTCACGTAGGTCCCATGTTCTAAAAATTGCAAGTGATATGTGAGAAAATCCCTATTTGCACTCACCATTTCAAGTCTCTCTGTTCAGTAATATTTTTTCTTCAACTTATATGGAACACAATCAGTTCTTAATGTGTACATACGCGTTTTATAAAATACCGAGAGATTAAGTATATTAGATGTAGGAAACAAATTTCAAAATTCAAATTATTACATACAACACCTCATTTTTATTACATAGGTACTTAAAGCTCATTTTTGTAATGAAACACTATTCATAAGATATTTATCTGGTACCTAACGTATTTTTCCAAAATTTACTCGTAGATTCATTTGAGATATCCTCGAATTTAACTTGGCTCGGGGAATAAATATGTAAACAAGATAAATTGGTGGTTTGGTCTTTAGCAACTGGTTTCCAGGATTCAATTCCGAGATTGGGATATCTGAAAATGAAATATTCCCATAGTAGACACATGTGGAATGTGGATAGGTAGGTACCAGGGCACCTACAATAATGCAAGTTGTTAAAGGACTAAACTAAGGTATTCACTCACCCTGTTTTCATAAAATTAATAAAAATTGCGGACATAAATTTGGTCATCGCTTTATCTGTTTCAGTCTCTTGGGAACCTTTAGAAAGATACCGTGCAAAATATGAAACATCATCAGCATGACTGGTTCCTAAATAATGAACACCAACAACAAAAGCTTTTCTATAAGTGAATACAAATCCCAATTGATTTGTTCATGTTCCTATTATAAGAAGATGCCTCTTAAAAACGAACATAATTATGTACATCCAAGTAGGTATGGTATACAGGTGCCCAGAAATATCGAGCACCCCTAAGAAAGTTTTTCATTAAAAATATAGGTTGGCAACGTGAAATAGATGCATATGGTTGGTGGAATGTTATCTCTCCAGTCCAACAACCAATCATGACGTGCTATCATTATTATCATTCACTGTGACCAACCAAAGTATTTTAGTAGAAAACTTTCTTAGGGGTGCTCGATATTTCTGGGCACCCTGTAGGTAGGTAATGACATGATGTAGGTATACCATAATTTTCGTAATTTCCTGCAATGTAGTTTGTTAAGCTATATTTCCCACGGTAAGCGAATTTATAACAATATACATTTGATTTGGTTGCCCGGCTATGTAATTTCACAGCTTCGTATATCTCGTTGTAAAATAATCTATCGCCTAGCATCTGAAATTTATGTAGGTAGGCAATTAGGAATAAAGTAGACGTGCATAAATAAGTACATACAAAATTTAAGTTTTTTGTAGGTGCATTAATTTCCGCTTTTGGTCATTTGATTCTCACCTGAATCAGTTGGTTTACAGTTTCTTTTGAAATAGGTTTTTCGTTGAAGTAGAATTTTTTTATTTCACTACTAACTGCATCCCTTTTTTGCTTTGGTACACTAAAATTGTACATGAGTAAATTTGGCGATATTTCATTCCATTTATCGTCTAGTCCTTTCAGCACGTCATCATGAGGAATGTATTCTGAAAACAGGAGTAGGAGCTAAGGTACATATCTACCATATTAAATTTTATTGCACATTGATTAGAGTCCCAACTAATGATACACGTACCTGCCCCTGGATACAATCCTTCTTTCTCCACAACACTCGCCATCCAAGGTAAATTTTTCATTTTGCCGTTTTTCAATAACTCGAGGGGATGTGTCGATAAAAATGCATTTGAATTCTCAAGTTCCACAACTGGACCGAACGCTGTGAACGGGCAATATTTCCAAATCTGTTGATAGTCCCATAAGTATTTTCATTACTTCATTTGTGTATTTAATGCACTCATCTACTGAAACAAGGATTCATCACATTATACCATAAAATTTCTCATTTGCTCAATAAGCGCTCTAGCTGGTCTCTTTTGCAAACATGTCACCATGTCCTTGGTATTATTAGTGGGACAACCTTCTAATGCAGCTAGTTGAATCGATTTTTCAGTATTATTCTTGGGTAATGTCCACTCAGGTAATGCAGTTCCACTTAATGAAGCAGCTTTATGGAAAAGTCCTGATGAAGGGATGTGGAAGTAAGTTGAAAAACCTTCGTACTTACTATTTTTATCGTATATTTATTCTAAGTAGGTAAATAAGCGATAGGTACCTTCACTCAAAGGTGAGATCAAATGGTAGTGGACACTAGCTCCACCAGCAGAGCAGCCCAACAATCGTAACGCTGGCAGGATTTCCACCAAATTTGAAAATATTACGTTGAATCCATTTTAACGCGGCGACCTGATCCTTTAATCCCAAATTTCCGGGTGCTGCTTCATCACCAGTGCTAAGAAATCCTATTTAGGTACGAAGCGAATCATTGATTAACGTATGATTTTTTATCTAAAACTACCTACTTCATTCAAATATTAAATCTAATGAACGCAATTTTGTACACAGCTGATACTCGTAGTAAAGCATCGCTTACCTACCTAAAACTCCCAGTCGATAGTTAATACTGACATAAACCAAGTCATCATTTTGTAAAATATAATCTGGATAATATATTCTCCTGCTACCGTACATAAAAGCTCCAGGGTGTATGAAGACCATAACATCCATCAAAGAAGCATTCCCATCAACTGGTAACTGATGTCGAGTAAAGAATTCACTATAAAACTATTATTTTATTTGCCTTTTGCTCCAAATGCGAGAAATGTTGGTTTTTACTTTAGGTGTGTAAATATTTAAATAAAGACAATCTTCTTCTCCGTAAATTGAATATGGTTTTATAGGTTCTATTTGCAAACAACGATACGAATTTTTTGTCGCGTTCCATACTCCCTTCCATGAATTCAATTTTTGAGGTTCCTGTATACAAAACAAGCAATTTGTATGTGAAAATTCGAACCCCGTTGTTTAAATTATGTATGAAATACCACGCAATAAGAAATTATACACCCTTACCTTAAATCTATGCTCAAAAATGGGGGGGAGCAGCGTATGGAACTCCTAAAAATGCGTCAACAATACGTCCATTAGGCAGCTCGTAAGAAGTGCCAACAAGCTCACCTTCTTCGACCCTTACGATGGGAGAAAAACATAATATCGTAGAATTTAAGCAACATACGAATATAACTAAACGCATCATGTTCTCAATCGTCACTTTAAAAATAATCCAAAGGAAGACTACTTCGAATCGAACTATTTTTTATACTTAGTTTTCTACATTTATACGATAAGATAAGATGAAACGTGGACTTAGCCCACATCCCAAATTCTCCGACAAAAATATCGGGAATTTAACGTGAGAAGTTTACATTTTCAATTTTTTTACAATCAATAATACATTTTTAAAAGGAAGGCATAGCCTACCTACCGGTATCATACCTAGTGATGTCGTTGATTTCGAGCTTGATGTATGTATCAACTATACGCACTGCATCTATAATTGCCAACTGATGAACCTACATTTTGATGAACTTTACAGTTAGTTGTAGAGAGTATTCGAGGACCAAAGTTACTCGCTATAGTAGGGAACTTTATGCCCTAAAGCCGAGGCTGCACTGCGTAGCAGCGCGCTCTGGACGGATTAGTTCGGACAGAGTGCAGGACGAACATCTCGGACGTCTGTGGCCTTATTATATGTTTTTACTATGGTCGTAGTCGCAAGTGTGCAGAAGTGCTTAGGTTAAACTTTGTACAAACCGCCGTTCTAGTTATTTAATTAGGATAGAACTAGTACTCTGTATAGTTTAACGTCATCCAATAAACATTGCGCATTGAATGAGTTATAATTGAGTACTAGATAGCTAAAGGTGACTCTGACGAATCTCCGTGAGATCGGAAGGGTGGGTCGTTTTATACCCTACTACAGACTTGTCCTGTCTTGGACGACAAGTTTGTAGTACGATTTACCTTTACATTGGCGCTCTTAGACGTGGGTCTTGGACGAAAAAGCATCGCTTTTTCGAGCTGGTCGTGGATTTTTAATCCAAAGCACTGACGTTAATCTTGCCGTAAGTCTTTGGACTGGACGAATTACAAGCTTAGTCTTGATGGTCGTGTTCGTATGACGAAGCGAAGTTCCAGCCAATGCTGCAGAGAAATGTTCAGGTTAGTGTTATTTTATATCATTTATTCGTTCGTTCAGTTAAAATCGTCGAGAAATTCGTAAATTCGCGTTCAGTGGCCGTTTTCGCAAGGGTGTGTAAACGTGTGCAGGTTGCGCTATGCACGACGTTATCTAGTCGAGGTCACGTTCGTTCATTGCTTCGTTTCGGCAGGCTTGGACGGGCGATAGTACCTACCTGCGGACAAAGAGTTTTTGTTTCACGTCAGGACGCGCTTTATTGTCTTTTCTCTCGATAACTATGAACGGTTGCGATAATTCGGAACTCCGAAGTGGTAGTGTTAGTCGAACCCTGACGCCTACCAACCAAAACGAAAGTTTGTCTGAATGTAGACGTAATTTTGGTAGTCCTAGTTCTGATAGAAGTCTGTCAGGGACTAGGCAAACTGGTCCGAGTGTCCGTGGTACACTGAATTGTCGAAGACGACAGGCTGAAGTCAATGGCGAGGCCACAAGACAAGAAGCCTCAGTACCGAAACGTAGGAGCACTGGGTCGAATAACGGTTCGAGCAGTGTCTTGGATTCGGTCGGACATAGTCAGACACGTCGGAATATGAACTTGGACGATATTAGACCCTTGCCTAATCCCAACAATAGGAATGTTAGTAAAACGCAATGTGCGGTAGACGATCCGTTTCAGAGAGCGATTGACGCCCTGGGCGACGTAACACCTCTACAACCTGCTCAACAAAAGCAAAGCAGGACAGGCACGACGGAGGCTAGGTCGGTAACGTTCCAAGGAACAAATGGTAATGGTCCGCAGTCGTACGGACAAAATCCCCAAACTAGTCGAACGTCAGGTACTCAAGAAGTACCCGACGTTAATAACCAAAATAGTCAAGTGTTCGGTACCCAGTTGGTGTCAGACACAAACACCCGAAACGGACACGCGTCCGAAGCAAATGCGACGGACGCTATAAACCTAATGAGACGTGTCCGCGTACCAGACGATTTCTCATCGTCTGAAACCGAAAACGATTCGGACTCAACAGTTGTAAGCAACCCATGGGGCAACAGGTTCAGTCAAGATACCTTTACACGCGGCGTATGGGAACCACCTCAGGTATTGTTGGCAACGCCACGCCATGGCATGCCGGACACACGAGCCAGACATGATTTCCGCCCAGTCGATCTTAGTGTGATATATGAACTAATGCCGATAGCGGAAGACGGTCCAGCAAGTGTGCTGCGAGATAACTTATACATAATGGATGACAGAATGCAAGGCATAGAGCATCATCTCTCGCACACTCGCAGTGATTTGCAAGAAATCTACACTGAACTGGACGAAGGTAGGCAGGTAGATTACGCTAGTCTAAATAGGCGCCTGCTAGATCTGGTGGAAACGTTCGGCACGCGTATGCGTGAAACTACTGCTCGTTTAGACGAGTACACCCAAACTATGGAACACAGGACGTCGTGCGCGATCAAAGGGCTTAGGACGCTGTCTGACCAATTTGTGGCAGACAGAGATGATAGAGCCCATGATTGTGCTATAATAGGCGAATTTGGTCGTAGGATAGAAGCACTCGAAAGAGCGTTAAATATCCGCCAAGACCGCGAACGCGAGGATGTTAATGTACCCGGACACGCGTCTGGTGTCGGACACAACAACGAGTCGGACACCGAAGACGAGACCCGGCCACAACACGAAACTACAGGTCGGGCCCGTAGAGGAGACGAATATGGGAGGCAATTCGAACAATTGCTGAACAGTGAAAGGGTCGTTGAAGCTCAAGAAAGAGAAAGCGTACCGCACGGACGTTCTGAAACAAACCCGTCTGAAGACAGACTCGAAGAACCCCTATCGAATAGGACGGGGGCAAGATTCGAATTTAACAGACTCAATAGTGGCCGTGGTGACCGTGCAAACAGCCGAGCAGGGTCAACTGTCCGATTCGAACAGGACAGCCTCCAGGCCAACCGACTTAGTCGTGAGGGTAGCCGTCCGGACAGCCGTTTTGGTCAAGACAACAGACCCGAACAGGATGTAAATCCTGGTAGGTTTAGCCGGATGGACAGCCGATTTGAAGAAAGGCCGACTAGAGCTCAGGCATACCCAACGCCAACACCAACACAACCTGTGCCTTTAAATTTCGATAGTAGACAATCCGAGCCCGACACGGTCGAGTTTAGACTGGCTAGCAAACCCAGACGCTACAACATTGTCTACAGGTCTGGACAGACCAATTTCAAGCAGACAATGGTACCGTCGTTTGATATAGCGTTCGACCACAACAGACAGTTCGAACCTCATCTCTTCGTGAAGGAGTTTGAGGAAACGATGGACGAGTACGTCGCGTCTGAAATCGCCTATTGCAAAGCGTTCAGACAGCTGATCAAGCACCCGTCCGCGGACGTCTGGAAAATGAGGAACGAGAGTAACAACAGTTATTACAAGTTGAGAGACTCCTTCCTAGCGACGATGTGGAACCAACGACGACAGAAAGACGCTATGGAATATTTCGAAGAAGTCGATATGCAACAAAGTTCGTCGGCGTCGCAAATAACTGTAGCGATGAAATGGCTTAGGATATTGTCCAGTGTGGACTCCACGGATTGGCAAATCATAAACCCGATTTACGAGCGACTGGATGAAAGAATCCAGATACGTATCCCAGAAGACGATAGGGAAGATATAGAGACGTTTGCATTAAGACTGGAAAGACTCACTAGAAATGAGCTATTTATACGGACACGTAGAACTCAGCTCAGGCAAAACTGGGGTCAACGCAGTCGCTCGGCAGACGATTATAGGCCGAATAATAACAGTAGTAGCAACAACAACGCTACAAATCGGTCAAATAATACATCTGGACGTAACGAAAACCGAAGTCGTTCCAACGACATCCGGATGAACACCGGACGTGACACGAACGCTGAGAATTCTCAGAACAGACGTAATACCACCGGAAATAGGCAGCCTGCGGCTGGCGCGAATTCAGGTAATACAAATACCGCACCTGAACGAAGAGAAAGGCGTCAGGACTCGCACCCAGTTAGGCATACGGACGCGGATGTAGGAGAGATCCCACCGGACACGAGCATGTCCGAAAGCGACCAGGAAAGCCAACACTCCGAAGGGTCGTCTTTAAACGACGATCAGACGTCTGCACCTCAGCAGTAGAGGCCGAAAAAAGGCTACCCTTTGACGAGTACGAAATTGTCGGTGACGCAATGGCGCGATACATTGCGGAACAGTGGTCGAAGGGAGCTGGCCAAGCAACCGAATTTGACAAAACCCTAGGTGATAGGGCGACGATAAGTAAAATTTTAAATTACATACGTAATAAGTCGTTTACAAAGGATAAAGTCATCATATCCTTTGGCATGTCCGAACTAAACTACGGTACTGTAAGAGACTCGCAGATGCGAAGGAATGTCCGTGACATAATTTACACATTGAAGGAGAAAGGGATAAAAGATATTAAAATCCTCTTTCCTCCAATATGTCCACATCAAGAAGGTGAAAAGCGGGTGTCATCAGCGAGATATTTCGCATTTAAAAGAATATTCAACGAGGTATGCGATAATCGGACGACCACTTTGTGGTGGACGCCAGCCGCGGTTTTTATCAGGTTGAAAAAGCTTGAAGATGGACGTTTGAAATTTGCTCCGGACGCGAATAAGAATGTTATTCCCAGGGATAACAAATTCCGCAAGGCGAAAGGACAGAAGCGGTTCCAGCCTACGAATGGGGCAAAAGACGAATTGTTCCACGAATTAGACAAGTGTTACAACTTCGTATTCAAGCCGAAACCGTCCTCCTTAGGGCCGGACGAACAGGTGATTGAGAAATCCACCGACACTTCGGCGGACATCGTCACAGGTTCAGACGGAGAGGACTATTTAGTCACCACTAGGGACGAACGTGAGGTCATCAAGGCCAAGATACCGAAACACAAAAGCCGTCCGATTGCCAAAATAATCGAAGAACTAACGCCGATGGAAGTCAAGCTAATGCCGGAATGGCAAAAGCAAGTAAGCCAGGCTTGTAAACAATGGACGAAAATGAAAGAACGGACGTCCGACAAAACTAGTGCCGGACAAGGTTCGGACACATCACCTACTATGCCGAATAATGGGGCGAGTCCCAGTCGATTCCCCACTATTGCCGAAGTAAACCAGATAACAGCAAGCGTCCCAGAGCCGAAGGAATCCAATGTCGCACAGCCAAAACCAGTGTCCGAAGAAGAAACGGACTTGGACAAAGTCGATCAGGACGTGTCTGTGCAAATCACGGAATTACATCAAGCTAAAACTTGCGTTATACCTCTGGGATTTGTGGATATCAAGTTATTAATACAACTTGATTCGGGCGCCACGCCAAATGCTATATCTGAAGGTACTGCTAACTTCTTGATAAATAATTACGACGAACATATTGAGCGGATTCATTTAAAAGAGCCCATAAAATGCACTCTAGCAGACAATAGTTCGGTAAAGACGTGGAAGACAGTACTGGTCTTACCTTTGAAGTTCGGCAGACACAGACTGAAAATCCCTTTCTTCGTCCTACCAGGTGACAATAATGTGCTATTATTGGGCACTAACTCGATCGAGAAGTTGGGTATAACGTTAGATTTTCCTAAGGGAAAGGCGACTTGTACCCCTAGAGGGTCGAAAATCACCGAGGAGTTAGCATTCCTAACAAAAGACGAGTGTAGGAATGAGAAGTGTATAAATAAGGTAACTATGGACGAAGAGAGCATACCCAAAATTGTGGAAATAGTAAACAGAGCTGCTCTCGCGGACTTATTCCGCAAAGAAAAGTCGCCTGAAGACGATGGCCCGGCCATCTTCGAAAGAAATCTGAAAAGATACTTGGCCGAAGCGGTAAGAGAGAGACGGATTACGCAAAAAGAGTCGGACGAAGCCTTAGACGAGCTGTTGGAGTTCAAAGACATTTTCAGCCGATATCCAGGGACGTTTAAAGGGGCACCTGTGAAATTAAAATTTGCAGACCCAGACAATATTCCGAAGTTCAGAGGTCCGAACTATACACCCTCGAACCATCAATTGGGTAAAATAAGGAGGGCTCTAGTCGAAATGCTTGAACATGGCATTGCCGAGGAGTCGGACACCCCCTACATAAATCCCCTGGTTCCTAATGAAAAAAAGGACGGTAGCATCAGACTGTGTCTGAATCCGGTCGAATTGAATCCGATTTTGGAGATCAATTATAATGAAGCCGGACTGATGGATAGAATTGTGCCGTCGGACGAGGACGCTAAGCTTTTTAGCACCCTCGATTTTGTCGCCGGATTTTGGCAGTTGCTGCTAGACGAAGAGTCTCGCAAATACTGCGGATTCCAGGTCGACGGACGCGTCTATCAGATGCTCAGACTGCCGTACGGACTAAAAGTGTCTTCGGCCGAATTTGTCCGAATGATCAACTCGATCATCCCGGACATGGCCGGCGTAATTAAATACGTGGACAATCTGCTTCTAAGAGCAACGACGTTTAAGGAAATGCTTAGATTGCTGGTCCTAATCTTCTCTACGTTGCGGGAGCACGGACTCCGTTTAAACCCAAACAAATGTAAATTTTTTGCTGGAAAGACTGACCATCTTGGTTATACCCTATCACCAGGCCGGATAGGGAATCAAAGCAAAAAAATCGAAGCTTATATGGATTTCTTAAAGAAGCACACCTGGAAACAGACGGGCAAAGTACGCCTGGGTAACGTGAAACAGGTCCTCGCTCTGATAGGTCTAACTGGAATTTACAGTCGTTTCATTCCTAACTATCAGGACATAGTTAAGCCGTTATACGAGCTGACGAAAAAGGGCGTAAAGTTTCACTGGGGTCCGGAACAGGAAAAGGCCGTTGAAGAACTCACTGTCGAGTTCGTTAAAGACTTTGAAGTAATTGCGCCAAAAGCCGGATATGACCTGTACTTGGACACGGTCGCGACGGAGGACACCATTAATGGTGTACTCTACCAGAACATTGATGGCGAAGATAAGATCGTTATGTTCGCAAGCTGCGCGTTGAAAGACTACCAGACAAGGTACACGGCGATTGAGAAAGAGATGTACGCACTGGTCCGAATAATCGATAAGCTGCAACTCTGGGTGCACGGACGCCGGATGCACGTCCGAAGCGATATCAAATCCATCGTGCATAAATTTACGACGCTTGCGAAAGTACACCGCAAGGCTGCCGGATGGATAACCCAGTTGAATTGCTATGAGCTCATTTACGATCTTAAGCATAAAGTCAGGGGTGCTTGGTATGGTATCAGGGCTCCGGAACTGACCATATACAAGTGCAAATGGACGAATATGCTACCCGAGAAGGTATCACTGGTGGACCTGATTAAGGACGAAATTATCGATCACCTGAGACGAATTGATATTTTCCAGAAGAAGGACCGGATGTGTTCGAAAATCATCCGAAAGTTGTTAGCCGATGAAGTCGATATGACTGCTAAGCAATTGAACTCCAAGAGGAAAATTCAACAAAAGTACGCACTAGTCCGTGAAAAAGACATAGACGTATTGTTCCGAAAGTTTCGGGATGGGTCGAGAGTGCCTGTGATGCCGGACGAGTTGTTCCGAGACACGGTAGTGTACCTACACGAGATGTACGGACACATCGGAGCGAATAAGGTCGAAATGGTCTTTAAGAGGCTGTATTACTCGCCGAATATTGTCAAGATTACGAGAGTAATCACGAGCGAGTGCCTGACGTGTAAGAACAACAAAGGATACAGCGAAAAGAAAAGACTGCAGTTTGCTCAAATTGAGGCTTACACAATCGCGGACGTCTTGTCCGCCGATTTATGCGGACCAATCGCCAACGAGAGCGGCGAGCCACGGTACATGCTGGTAGTGAAGGACGTGTTCACTGGGAAGGTGTGGATCCAGCCACTCGAAAGTGTCCCTGCCGATAAAGTAGTGAGAGCTATGGAGATCGTGCTCAAAGACGTTGAGGACAGAGGCTATAAAGTCCGAAAAGTAATCACGGACAACGGGTCGCAATTCACGAGTTCTAGTTGGAATGAACTCTTACTCGGACATGACATTAAGGTCGGACACACGACCACCTATAACCCTCAGTCGAGTTTGGTCGAAAGGACCATGAGGATAATAGGGGATAGGTTACGAGTTAAGATCAATGAGAAGCCTGAAAATGACGATTACAGCCATCATGGCTGGCATATACACGCTAAAAAGATCGAAGACGAGATCAATAACACCCCTACCGAGTTGGGCATAAAACCTAACGAGGTATGGGGCATCGAAGATCCATTTTCAGCAAATCTACCGGTTAAGACGAATCAGACCAACGCTAAATTCTTGCTAAAGAAGTTACAGCAAGACATGATTGCAAATAACCCGCAATCTGTGCCGAGTAGTTTACTACTTGAACACCCAATGGACGTTGGTCAACTAATTAAAGACAAAGATAGCTATTACTGGGCCGCCGTGGACGGAGCCTGTTCAAATAACGGGTCCGCGGATGCTGTAGCCGGAATTGGAATAGCATGGACGCCGTCAGGAGAACTAAATGTGTCCGAACGCGTCCGACACCCTAACTATAGAGCGACGAATAACCTGGCCGAAATCATGGCGCTTGTCAAAGCCATGGAGATATTTTTAAAAGCCGGCGTCCGCAGGGGCAAGATCTTTTCCGATTCTTGCTACCTAACGACTGCCATAAATTATAATGTCGAGAAATGGCGTTCAAACGGATGGAAGAATGCCGGACGCAAGCCGGTGTGTCACCGTGAGATATTCCAGCAAATACTGGAATTGAAGAACAAGTTTGAACGTTTCGAGTTGAAATACACTCCGGCTAGGAGTTTCGATCGAAACAACTATACGGCCGATAAGCTTGCGAGAAAGGCCGTGTACACGCAGGAATTACTCGAACTGTGTATAGACGAAATGGACGATAGACAGGCGTTACTGAATTTTATTCGTGAAAAACGTAAGATACAAAGGTCAAAAGACGAAGTCGAGTTTTATAAAATACACGGAGATCCTATCTGCTATCAAGAAGGCGATATGGTAATGTTAACAGACCACCGACAATCGTCGTACGATAAGGGCGTCTCGAAGAAACTTTTCCCGAAGAGATACGGTCCGTATCTGGTGAAAAAGCACGTCGGACATAATGCCTATCGTGTCCGAAGCGTCTCGGACGAATCGGACGAACACATTGTCAACGCGAGACAGATGTCGATATATCTTACGGTCGAGCAACAAAAACAGCTCGAAGAGGATCCGAAGCTTCAGTCGAAATCGGACACGCGTCCTCTCATAGAAAAGATAATAGAAAAGGTAACGCCGAAGGAACGTCCGCGACACGAATTAGACGAAGAGGAGGACGAAGACATCCTCGATCTGGAAATTCACGACCAAGTCGCTGAGAGAGCCGCGAGGCAACTTGCACGTGAGAAAAGACGGAAAGAGTCCGAAAAGGACTCGAAAGACCAAAGACTCAAGGAGTTCGATAAATTAAAGAAGAGAGCCAGACGCGAATTGGACCAGAAAGAACAAGAAAAAATTCGGAAATGCATTCGAAGGGCCGTTGGTACTAATCAGGAAGCGGACAAGATATTACAGGACGCGGAGGAAAAGTACCAGAAAAGAGCTCGTAAAAAAGTGTCGAATTCGGACAAAGAAAATACAAGTCCGGACGCTGAACCAAGCCCAAAAAGACGAAAAAAGAAGACGATTAATTATCTGGCGATGGATAAATTAGAAGGACACCATCGGATATCTTTCGTACATTTTTACAACCGGTACGAAGACTTGGTCGAATAAAAACTTGCTATAAGTTGGTCCAATTTGAAAATCGGAAATTTTTTCCTGGCCGAGACAAGTTGAATTTTGTCGAACTCCACGTTACTAGGTAACGAAAATATCTTGTCGTTTTATGTGTGTGTATTTGTTTTGTGTGTGTAAATATATTTTATTCTTGTGAGTGTGAATTTTAGCCGCTTTTGGCAAGTATTTTTATTCGTGGATCGAGAGATTCATATTTTAATCGCATGTTTTATTCTATGCATAGGTACAGAGACGTGTATAGACGTGAAAAGGTTCGATACCTACTTAGTTAGCCGAGATTACCTACCTACACGTAGTAGAAGGAAAAAATATGCCGTGTTGGTAGTGATAAATTCGTTGGAATCAGATAACAAAAGGCAAGCGAGCGTTGCTAGAGATAACAACGAGCTGCAGTACAATGGGCTTCGGCCGCAGCCGCCATTTTTATTTTTTCAAAGGAGATAATACTCGATACATCAAACGTTTTGATGATTGAGCTCAGTTCATGTTATTTCGTGCTCGTGCAAGAAGGTTGTTATTTCTGTGCGGTCATTTGATGGTATTTAATTGATGTTATTTTTTCAAGGCAGCCGTGGGCTTTTTGTTTGCGTGTTGTCGTTGCGTTTTGCTTTTCGCGAAATATTTAGTGTCGTGTTATTGGTGGTATAAATAGAAGAAATTCTCCTGCTAAAGATAGCCGATTCTCATTGGACGTCCGAGGTATCTGGATCATTGGTAAGACGTAATTCCATTTCTAACCGTATAAATGTGTCGAATTATTCGTTAAATGTCTTATGTCACGATATATTGATCGATGTCGGTTTGTTTGTTTCGTGTCGGACGCAGATCCGCTGGTTTAGTCGAGACCTAGAGAAAAGCATAGGACGTTCCGTTGACGGAGAAGGCTAGTCGGCGGATGGACGTATTTGGAGTTGTGTCCTAGACAAAGTTAAGGTGTCTCTTGTTCGATTGCTATCTGACACAAATGCTGGTATTAAACTGTGTCAAACGTCTGACCAGACGGAAACTCGATTCCTGCAATTGGAAGATAAAGATTAGGTGTTATCGGACGTTAGCGTAAGACACGGACGCTGAAAACGTTTGAGGATAGGTCTGCGACCGGACGTTTTGTGTGTTGGTCGAAGAACCTAGAAGATTCAGGTTTCCTTCTCGGACGTGGTTGAAGTCGGACGTTGCTAAGATCGATAGACGTGTAAAATATGGACGCTTCTAGCGGAAAGACGCAGTATGAACCGGTGCTGAAGAGACAGGTCTTAGTGTCGGTTGGATTGTTGTACAAATGTCGGACGTCTGGTCGATCTGCCACTTGGTAGAAAAGGGTTTTGCCATCATGCCGCTTGGTATTCTTTGTATTGGCCTTAGTTACCACGTGTTCTCTGTACTTATTTATCATTTTTCTTCTATTTGTTTTTTTTTTTACTATTATAATACCCTATCCGAAGCTCTTTACCGGAAGGGATAAGTTTTTTTTCCTTTTTCTTTTGCATGAGTCGGTTTAGACTGACGTATAATAGTCGTGACGCGTGTCTTGTCGTATTCGTTCTTCGTATATCTTTTTCTTCATGTGTTACACCGATTACGGTGATGCTGTTAGAACGGACGGACACAGCGTGAGACGTACAGAGAGATTGAGGGAGCTTGAGACGGAAGGTCTGGTTGACCGAAGTCGCCGGACGCCGGAACATCTGAAAGACAGAAAGGTTTCACAAAGTAAAGTGGAACATAAAAAACGTCGTAAAAGAGAGTGCGAGTAAAGACTTCCCGTGGCGGTTTGAGTAGAATGACTGATACCCACGGACGACTGCGAGAGTAAACGGACGCAGTTACCGGACAACATAACCGGACTCGGACGGTGTAACGGACGTTGGGTAACGGACGGTGGACGACATAGACGGCACAGGACGCAAACCTGTAAATAAAAAACAAGACGTTGAGAAAAGACGGCACAAACGTGCAAGACGTAGATTTTTTCTCACTCTAGCTAGCAAGAAGACGCCAGCCAAAAGTCCAGCCAGAAGCAGTCCACGGATAGAAGGAAGGACGTCCGACTCCAGCGGCGCAGGACGCGTCCGCGCGAATTGTTTCACCGTCGGTATTCCAGAGGTTTCGTACTCTCTCTCTTTTTATTTACTCATTATTCGCGATGTTTTTATGTATCTTTCGTATGTACTAGTATTAAGCTCGCATTCTCTGTCGTTAGTTTTAGAAAGCCTTCTGCCAGACGTAGCCGTTTTGGCCACAGAGGACATCTCTGTTCGGACGAAGCGGGGCAGCGGTCCTCGATGCTCTCTGGACGAACGTGTCGTTCCTCTTTTTGAGGCTTCGACGCCCAGACGCGCCCTCTGGCACGCGGGACTCCGCAGCCGGGGCATATGTAGAGAGTATTCGAGGACCAAAGTTACTCGCTATAGTAGGGAACTTTATGCCCTAAAGCCGAGGCTGCACTGCGTAGCAGCGCGCTCTGGACGGATTAGTTCGGACAGAGTGCAGGACGAACATCTCGGACGTCTGTGGCCTTATTATATGTTTTTACTATGGTCGTAGTCGCAAGTGTGCAGAAGTGCTTAGGTTAAACTTTGTACAAACCGCCGTTCTAGTTATTTAATTAGGATAGAACTAGTACTCTGTATAGTTTAACGTCATCCAATAAACATTGCGCATTGAATGAGTTATAATTGAGTACTAGATAGCTAAAGGTGACTCTGACGAATCTCCGTGAGATCGGAAGGGTGGGTCGTTTTATACCCTACTACAGACTTGTCCTGTCTTGGACGACAAGTTTGTAGTACGATTTACCTTTACATAGTGTGACGCTATGACAAGGAGGAATCGCAAAAATAAATGAGGTACAAAGGTGCCAAAGAAACACATACCTACGTACGAGTATACTTATGAATAAATATTTATTGGATGCTATAAACAAATGATAAAAAATATGCTATCTACGTAGTAGAGAGAACCGAAATAATTTTTCGTAATGAGTAACTAATAATAAATTATTGATAGGTAGGTAATAATTCTCCATGTGAAGATAGGATGATTGCAGAAATGTGACGAAGTGATGTGTCGTGGGGGAGGAGAGTGAGACTAAAAACTTCCCAACTGTTTACCCCAGATGACCCCTCCCAGATTTTTCAAGATAATTAGCCAGATGTTGTTCGAACAAATTTTGGAAGGTGTGGTAGATAGGAAACAAAAATGTTGAACTTAATTCAAAATTTTCAAAATCGATGATTAACTATAGATACGAGTACATATAATAATCTAGTCAAATTAGCTCATATAAGAACTCAACCTGGAATAAATTGGGGGAAAATTTTTTTTTGCGCCAAAATGCTCAGGATGGTGTCCTAAATGACATACTAAACCCCCCCCCCCCCGAAATCCGCTCGGTGCTTCGCCCCCCAGACCCACATTTGTGCCCCCAAAATCAGTTTTTCGCGATTTTCTCCGCCGCATTGCATTTTAGCGAAAAATATATTGAAGATAAAATAATCTACGTCAAATTTCCGATCTAATGATGTATCAACTTTCCTTGTATGTTCAAGGGGGGCGGAACCATAGCCATTCAAAAAAGGGGGGTTTCCTGAAAAATACATCAAGTATATAGGCGCCTAAGGGTGGTGAAATGGTCGCCAAAAGCGTTCGAGTTGATATCAGCATGGAAGGTGGGTACGATGGAGAAACTTGCGCGTGAAAAATTTCAGATCCACACCCTCACCCTTTTTTGGGGACCCCCCCTTTCCTGAAATTTCGATAACGCTTTTCTCAGCCCCATGTTGATAGATTTTGAAAATTTTTCTGGAGGTTATGTATATCCTTAGTAGGTATCCCCTCAAAAATTTTTAACCCCCTCCCCTCATATTTAGTCCTCAAAATGGTGTAAAAATGTGTCATAGGGAGGGTTGGGGTAAAATGGGAATTTTGGGGAAAATACCCAAATATTAATGAGTAGGGTGTTCTTTTCTTATGATTCGATACCACTGAGCACGAATATGACGTCAGATTTTTTGCTACCCTCGTCTAGCTCTCTCCAGAGCACTTAGTCCCTTCAATTTTCACTATTGTTAAAAAGCATAAAAAAATGAAAAATCGCTATTTTGAGGGGGGGAGGGGGTTGAAAATTTTTGTGGGGATACCTACTAAGGATATAGGTACATAACCTCCAGAAAAATTTTCAAAATCTATCAACATGGGGCTGAGAAAAGCGTTATCGAAATTTCAGGAAAGGGGGGGTCCCCAAAAAAGGGTGAGGGTGTGGATCTGAAATTTTTCACGCGCAAGTTTCTCCATCGTACCCACCTTCCATGCTGATATCAACTCGAACGCTTTTGGCGACCATTTCACCACCCTTAGGCGCCTATATACGTACTTGATGTATTTTTCAGGAAACCCCCCTTTTTTGAATGGCTATGGTTCCGCCCCCTTGAACATACAAGGAAAGTTGATACATCATTAGATCGGAAATTTGACGTAGATTATTTTATCTTCAATATATTTTTCGCTAAAATGCAATGCGGCGGAGAAAATCGCGAAAAACTGATTTTGGGGGCACAAATGTGGGTCTGGGGGGCGAAGCACCGAGCGGATTTCGGGGGGGTTTTAGTATGTCATTTAGGACACCGTCCTGAGCATTTTGGCGCAAAAAAAATTTTCCCCTAATTTATTCCAGGTGAAATTCCTATTTGACTGTATTATAAGTAGGTAGGTACTTATTATAAAAATTTAAATTGTTCTATTGCAAGATTGATCTTACAGAAATCAAAAATCAAAAATTCGCAACTTTGTTTTGTTAGGTACCTACTTATTTTTTGTGTGTGTTACGCCAAAATTTTGTGATTTTTCGTATATGTATTTGAATGAATTTTCACATTTTGAATTTGATTTTTCATTCTTGAAAATTAATTGAAAAAATTATTAATTTGAAAAGTAAAATAGGTGACTGTTGTAAAAAGTTGATTTTTATTGCTTCAACATAAACCTCCATTCAAGACGAGACTCTCAAAACATTAAGGAATTGGAGAATAATAATGCACAGGTATGTACATTTATGTAATACCTGAATTCGTGGTACCAATAAGTATCTACCTACATATGTGTATAGGTATTAGGTATCTAATGTGAAATCATTTATTTACACAAATGTACCGTTCATTATTTGATAGATGGACAGCAGGACAGGAAACATTCCATACTTCCCAATGGTACTGAAAATTCTGTCCTTTTTAGTACCTATACCTAGATAAATATTGGGAAAATTATTGCCATTTACTGACGTCCTCACAAGCATTAAAAGATCAATTCAGCAATAAAGGTCGTATAGAGATAACATACTTCTGTTACCTCTGCGCAAGCTATTAAATATTTCGAACAGCTGCTTGTGTTTGAACAATTTTGAAATGATGAACTTGCAATACATACCTACTTACCTTTAAATCATTCGAACGTAAAACAACGGGTACAAAAATCCATTTTTTCGGAAAATTAATTTTTTCAAAAAATTCTTTTTATTTGTACGTAGGTATGTACTTGCAAATGCAAACGCAGCGCGACGAGTACCTACATTCAATCCAAATAGTTTTCAGTTTGATTATCTTTCACGAGGAACTTTGGCGTAGGTGTCTTCAGTTACAATGATTTTGAAATTGATATTAGTGGCAGTAATGCTGATAGCAAAAATTATTAGCGATGTTGACGGAAGCTTGGTAGTAAGTTTTAAATTATGAATAATTATTTGTATCGGTATTGCCAACATGAAGTTTTCATCTGTGATTTTTGCGAGCTAATTTTTGACCTACTTATCAAATTATTGAACAATTATTTTTTATAGTTCAATAGAGTCGAAAATTACCTACCTAGCTGAAAATGCAAACGAAAACTTGACACAGGTTTTTCTCAAACCCATCTTTTCTACATCACGCATTGTCACGCTCTCTTTGTCCACTTATAATCCTCAATATTATAGATATATGTTTGAAGGTAGATGTGATTGTTTTGAATTTTCAGAACTTCAAAGATGGAGTAGGAGAAAAAGGAGACGGATCGCTTATCGAAGCACCCCCTGGAACTCCAAACTTTAAATTGTTCGATAATGGCAAATATTACAGTTATAATGGGTATCTCTTGCCTAATCATACGGGCAAGGCCTACTGACGAGGATACTGTCGTTTGTTCTCTGAATGTCTATCGTTGCACCAGGCAAAAAGCAACATTTTGTAATTTTAAATAAGTAATAAAGTTGCAATGCGATAATGTATACTGATATCTTATTAAAATTTTATAAAATTACTTTTCTTTAAACATATGTACAAAAAAGTGTAATACATTTTTTTTTTACTTCTTTATCAAATTTGGCCTTTGGGCACTGCTTCACAGTAATTTGAAAGTTTGGAACGTAGTTTTTTTCGACGAGTTATTGATAAGATACCTACGATACGAATCTATTCGTTGAATTTAATACTCAGGATTCTTCATGCTATATTCATAAGACAGTGTCCTTTCCCAGAATTTACTTATGGCTGGATTTGATATGTCTCCAAAATCTATCTCATTAGGGAAATTAATACTTGAACAAGTCAAATTACCGTCTTGATTTTTTGAAATTGGCTTCCATGCATCGATTCCAAACGCAGGGTTCCTAATAACAAGAATGATCATTATGAATAAATTTAGGTAGGTAGACAATAACGTGGGTTTAGGTACCTAAACAATAAATTTTGTAAGTAAATAGGTAGGTAAACATTACCCAGTTTTCATAAAGTTTAGATAAATAGACGACATGAATTTGGTCATTGACTTATCATCTTCGTTTTCTTCGGAACTTGTAGGAAGATATTTCAACACGTACAATAGATCATCAGAATGAGCTGTTCCTAAACACAAATAATATGAAAAGAGTCAGGTGTTGCATTTGATACAATTTCATTACCTACCTATGTACTTCAAGTTTCTACAAATGATTCTTTTATTTGGGGAATAGGCGCGAACTTACTACTAACCATAGTTCTCATAGTTGCTTGAAAATATATTTGTAATGCTGTATTTTCCTCGATAATTAAATTTATAACAATATACATTCGTTGAAACGGCTAAATTGTGTATTTTAGCTGCTGTGAAAATTTCATTATAAAACAATCTATCTCCGAGCATCTGCAAGATTCAAAACAGGGGGAAAAAATAAAAATAAAAAGTAGGTAGATAAATATTTATTTTTTAAATGATGTAGTTGGAAATTTACTTGAATCAGCTTATTCGTTGTTTCTCTGGAAATCGACTCATCTTCAAAGTAGAATTTTTTAATTGCATCACTAATTATATTTTTTTCCTGCTCTGGCACACTGTAATTATACATGAGTAAATTTGGCGATATTTCATGCCATTTTTCGTCCAGTTCTTTCAGAACAGCATCATTAGGAATGTACTCTAAAAACAAGAGTTCAAATCATTAACCTCTTTTTTTTTACATTTCTCTCAAGTGAACTCTGAACAAGTTGTTCAACCTGATCCTGGATACAACCCTTCTTTTTCTGTAACACTTGTCATCCAAGGTAAGTTCTTAACTTTGCCATTTTTCAATAAGTCTAGAGGATGTGTGGATAAAAATGCATTTGGACTATCTGGTTCCACTGTGGGTCCAAATGGAGTAAATGGGCAGAATCTCCAAACCTTTGAAAAATATTATAAATCTTGTATTGTACTGTACCTATTGTCTATTTTTTTTTTGGTTTCACAATTATATAGGTACACCAAAATCTAACGTAACCTACTTTTATCAGTCAAATATTACTCGATGAAAAAATGTAAAAATATAGGTACTTACCATAAAGTTCCTCATTTGCTCTGTTATAGCTCTCGCTGGTCTGCTTCGTAAACATTTCACCATATCTTTCGTGCTATTGGTTGGACAGCCAACCAAATTTGCTAAATGGGTGGATTTTTGAGTCACATTTCTAGGCAATGTCCATGGAGGCAATAGAGTACCGCCTACTGAAACTCCTTTTTGGAAAAGTCCTTGAAAAATTGAAATCACAGCCGAGGTATAGGTGCAGGTCCCTCTATTAGTTTATTTTGCAATTTTCGATGCCAGAAAAAAAAAACTACAAAAATCATGTAAATTTCACGATCAATTTACCTTCACTCATCGGAGAAACGAAGTGATAATGCACACTGGCGCCACCAGCAGATAATCCAACAATTGTAACACTGGAAGGATTGCCACCAAAGTGAATAACATTACGCTGAATCCATTTTAACGCGGCTACTTGATCCTTAAGTCCATAATTTCCAGGAGCAACGTTATCGTCAGTGCTAAAAAACCCTATAGGTAAGTATAAAAATATCTTGTGAGTATATTCGAACTATCTAGGTATAGGTATGTATGTACAGTATAATAAATCCATGTGCATGATGCACATCTGGATTCTAGAGATGATAGGTAGCTAGGTACTAGCCTAAAACTCCCAGTCGATAATTAATGCTGATGTATACAATATCGCCATTTTGTAAAATGTAGTCAGGGTAAAAGATATCTCCACCGCCGTACATGAAAGCTCCTCCATGTATAAAGACCATGACATCCATTAAAGGATCAACATCGTTAACAGGAATCTGACAAAAATTAATTCTTCAGTAAAATCACATCTCAAAAGATTACCTTGGTTACAATTTTATGCGCATAGTTTTCTCTACTCCTTATTTGACTCCTCACTCCTCATGAATTGAAAAAAACTCTGCCTCTATGGCTCTGATTAAGTTCGCCGGCAAAAAAAAAAAAAAAAGAATACCTCGTAATACATGAATATGACCCTGCAGGCTGCAACAGTTACTGAGTCTACATGAGTATGTTTGCCTAACCCCCAGTTTGCAGGAATAATGCAAGTTCATCAAAAAAATCACATAGGTAATTATTATTTCTTCAATACTATCGTCAATGTTTATAATTTTGATACCTGTATAATGGCTTGTGACTGGTAGAACAAAATTGGAATTATAATAATTACAGAACAAAGTAATTCATTTTCATTTATATCATAATAAATAGCCAACATTCGTGTTTCATTCTTCAGTCAATGTTCACTGAGAAAAAATGATAAGTACATAATCCTCTGGCAAGCAAAAGCAGTGAGAAGTTGTTTAAAAATTGCGTACCTTCGGTGTGAAGATATTCAAATAAAGGCAATCTTCTTCCCCAAGAATTGAGTAAGGCTCCAGAGCGTCAATTTGCAAACAACGACTGAGTGGTTTTGTTGCATTCCATACACCAAGCCACGGTTTCAATTTTTGTGGCTCCTGTTCAATAAAATAAATTAGGTGGGTTAAAGAGTTTCTGTTAAGTTGAAGATGTTTGGGATTTCTACTCACTTCTTTGTTTTCTAAAAAAAAAATTTTATTGGCACGTAGGATTTTTTTGAATATTACCTACATATAGGTACCTACTTACTTATTGTCAATGTCAATATCGTTTGAAAAGTTTTTTTTTTTTTTTTTTGTGAGCACTCATTTTCTGTTTACAGTTTTTTTCTCACCTCCATTGCATAAAATTAAAAAATGCTCTTAGCACTAATTTCTCCAAAAGGAATATTTTTATCGTTTTTCAAACAATATATGAATCTCAATTTGAAAAGGTTGAAAAAAATGTTAGACCTACCTTGAATCTATGCTTGAAAATTGGTGGAGCTGCGTATGGAACTCCCAAAAATGCGTTAACAATACGTCCATTAGGTAACTCATGAGAAGTTCCTGCAAGTTCACCTTCTTCAACCCTTACAACTGGGGTGTAACACAATAAACATTTGAAAAAACAAATTATAATAAGCAAACGATTCATGTCTTTGATCAACGATCACAAAATATTTCGGAATATTACTTTACAAGTTTAGCAAACTGCGCAAAATAAATGACTTCAGATTTTGCTTTCTTCACTTAGATAAGATGATTTAAATTGAAGATGTAGGATAGGTTGAACGGATAAACAGGTATTTATTGTGCGTATAAAGAAACTCGAGATAACTGCCTAAAATAAGCTTTATACAAAGTTAATGAGTTCATTAAGGTAGGCATAAGCCTATACATCAGATAATAGGTGGTGAATATTTCAGATAGCATAACTAACCATACTTAACACGAGCTTCGCTTTATTGTTTAGGTATGATTTTTATCTCCTCTTGACGGCAATGATTTCGAAATTTACTTTTTTTTAAATCATTCCACCTGATTATAAAAAGCCATAGGTGAGCAGGGTGAAACTGCCATGACTATTGACTACACAACGAAAAAATTACAAAAATGAATATTTTTTATTTCATAGAGGAACAGGCAAACAAAAGAAATCAAAAATTAAATTCAAGTACCGATATTAAACCATAATAAGTACCTACCTATGGTATTTTTTTTTACGCGGATTTTGCACAATCTGGATTACATACTTATGAATTGTAAAAATCCTTCAAAATTTTGTTTGATTTAGGAATCCAAAATCGGTTTCTGAAAATCTGGTTGTTCGTTTTCCCAGATTGTGAATGGATTAAATCTGGATTATTGAAAATCCACAATCTGCTAGGTTGGCAGCTTTTGGGAATGGATTTTGGACTTTACTTAAGTATGCTAAATTTTCAAATCTTATGTTTTCAACCGAAATTCTTTCAACTCTATCTCTCTGAGTTGAAATAAACTGATTTCTTTTCCAATAAGAGAAATCAGAAGATTTAGCGGATGTGAGAGACGTGAAGAATTTCGGTGAAAAACATCATCTAACGATGATGATGAAAAAAAATTGTCGATCGTGGTGCATTCGAAGTTGTTTCTGTTGACAATCATTTTTGAAAAGAGAGAAAACCATCCAAATTTCAATCCCAGAAATAGGTACCTAAAATCCGGAATTTAAACTAGTTCTTTTAGGGAAATAGATTTTAGTTTTTTGGATTTTCCAACAAAATCCATGAACAATCCAAATTTCAGATTCTTGTAAAATCAGTGTAAAAAAAATTAATTGCTAGCCCATGGCCGTAACGCCGTAAGGTAATATACTACATATTCGTAATACCGCGAATTTATAACAACACGTACCTAATTCATTATATCATAATCTGACAACGAAAAAAATCACAAAAAAGCACGTTGAAAATAAAATAATACATAAAACAGGTCGACTTAGAATAAGTACATCGAATGTAAGTACAATATAAAATGCAACAAGTTATTAAAAAACAAAAAAAAAAAATGGAATTTCAATTTCAAATCTTTGGAAGAGAAGAGATTTTCATCTAGGAATGTATTCGTATTTTAATCCCTAGGGAAAGTAGGAAGAGGAGGACAAATTACAGAGTCACTTGGGTAAGAAACATGCTCGGCACCTTTGAGCAATAAATGATCATATTTTCCATCAGTTGCTATGTCTTCTGGACCTTGTAGGGCGTTTTGTTTAATAAACTTCGTCACGGTATCGTAATCAACAACACTCATGCTTAAGTATTTTCCCCAAGCATAGAGGGCCAACGGCTGTAACAAAATTTACAATCATAAAGAATTTCAGATATTGAGCGATATTTGTAAAAAAATTTAACGTACTCGTTCGACAGGTAAATGAGCATACGGAGTTATGATGTGTCTTCTTAAACACGAAGTGACTAGTTTTCGTAATTGATCTACAACCAGGGGATGGGCACAAGGATGGTATAACATTACCACAGCGCCATGCTGTAAATAATTGATCAGTTTTTAAAAAATGTTTTTCATAACAAACTAGTAAATTACATCGATAGAAAGCATTACTTCGAGATTATGCATCCAACGCTGTTTTGGTAAATATTCGTATTCTCCGTACCGACCCCATAAAGGTCTATGAGCACCACTATACATACAAAAAAATGGCACGTTGAAATGTTCAAAAAATTAGAATAACTTGTAGCTAAAAGGACGATACTCACAATGTAATCATAGGATCTGGATATTCTATTGATGTTTCCATACACATATGCGGAGGCTAAAAATGAAGCGAATGTTAAAAGATGATCCGATCAATAAAATTAATAGTCAGAATGTTAAAAATGAAGATTTACAAAATATGTCTTGGGAATCAAATCTTCATGAAGAAGTGGAGCCACACTAGCATGGGGAAGGAATGTCTTCGTAAAACAGATTGTACTAATATCTAAATCTTGCAAGTCCAAAGTTAGATTTGTCTGTAATTAATGAGAAAAATTAAACTCGAATATTACGGATTCACTACAAATTTAATTAAACGTAAAGGAACAAGATTTACTTTTGCATCGTCACATTGCACATCCACAGTAAACATATCATTTCTGTCAGCGAAAAGGAAACGATGCTGGTGCGATTCATCTGGAAAACTTGGCATAGTCCATTCCTTCTTTTTTTTCTCTGGAAAATTCTCCGAGGGCCATTCTCCCTCCTGATCGATAGAACTAAGAATATAAAATTGACAGATTAATTCAAAATGATGTTCTGTCGGAAAAATATGTATTGTAATGCGATATTCTTACTTCGAATGGATATTTATTACTTCATTGTTGAGACTCTCCACTGTACCTGTTGCGCTCGAGTAATCATCTGTAATGAAAGTTACGTAAAATATATTAATGCAAAGAACTTTTGGATAACAAGTACATACATTGAGAATTTATAATTACCTCTCACTATAGTGCTTAAACATTGATCAAAAATAAAAAGTCCGGCAATGAATGTTACTTCAAACGAAAACATTTTACTCCATGTAAGACGTACTGAGATGATCATGGCTGTGATGCACAATTTTTCATTTTAAAAATACCTCAGAATTGAAATTACGTTTCATACATTCCATATAAGTTTCTTGGCATATTTAAGAGTCGCTCAAAAATTTCTAACAGAATTGAGAACTCGAAATCTGTTACAATTTTTTTGAAAAAGTTGTTATCTATTTTTCACACGTTGCAAAATATTGATAAAATCAGTGTTACCATTACGGCGGCTGCTGTTTCAGTCGTAAAACAATCCCCCTTCCCCTCCATTTACTCCTTTAATTAAACAGATAGGCAACATATTTATCATCAATGCAGTATTTTTATTTAATTTTTTTTCATTTTATTAGGTACCTAGGTATTATTTGAAAAGTTTATTTTTATTTTTTGAATATTATTGGGTTACTTGCATTACTCTTTTCTTCCGGACTTCGCCTTACTCAAACTCAACTACATGATTTGAATTTTTAACTTAAATGAAGCCAAAATGATTTCAATTTTGAAATAAACAAACAGTTGAAATGAAATGTCTAGATTCAGAAGACAGGAGTAGGGCGTAGGGCTATATCAAACATCTGAGCAATTCTGATGAGAAAGTAAGCAAAAGCAGGCACCCAGTTGCTCATCCCACAAATACTGCAGTAATAATTTTAACTGTACTTTTATAATGATTCATTTTCTATTTTTTTTTTTGTATTATGTTGATTACCAACTTAAATTATTACAGAAATTGGGAAAATAATGAAAATATAGATCACGGATCACTTTCTTACTTAATACCTAAGTAAAAATGAATATCATTACTCACTTGAAACGAAAATTACCCACATTTATAATGAACATCTCACAAAACATTCCTTCAAAATAGCTAAACTAAGTATTATGCTATGATATGAAGCATATGTGCTGATTTTTCAGTGAAAAACTCCAATAATAAATGGTTAATAATTTTCAATTAAGCATCTACTCATTTGTTTTATATTATGAAGGTAAGTAATTGGTATTGTGAGTAGGACTATTGGTGCGGTGGGAAGGGGCACTTCATAATCAACAGTAAAACAATAAATTAAACCTATAATACGAAATAGGTAGGTTAGGTGCGTGTAATTTAGTCAATGAAATTCTATGGACCTACAATTTTTATTCGTCCACGTAAGCTACCAACGTAGGTAGAGGTACCTTAAATATCGTTTAATCTTCTATTAGGTATTTATTTTCTAGTCGGACTAAATTGTTCGTTTTTCTTTTGCGGGAACTTATCATCATTTCTGAAACGATCGTTTTCGATTTCTTCTTTCGATAGTGCCTCTAATTCTCTTCGAAAATTATCTTGTAAGTTTGTTACCAAGCGTCTCAATTCCTATATATTCGAGCACAAATAAACGAAATAAAATATTATGAATAAACCAGGATTTGAAATTTAAATAGCAATGTAGTTTTAATTTTGAATCTGAAGACACGACATAGGTATTAATTAGGTACCTAGGTCCCTTTCTGCTAACATGGCTCTTAAATTCAAAAGTAACGAGAAATGAAATTTAGACTGAATGTATTAAACGGTGAATTGACCTCAGGTGCAGCCTTCAAATGATGTACCTAGTACCTATACCTATTGTAAATTTGTTCCCTATTTAAAGCAATAATGAAATCGTAAAAATAGTAAATCTTAATTAAACGGTAATTTCCAAATGAACTTTCTTTTTTCTTTCTTTCTTTTTATCACGTACATTCAGCATTTTGACTTTATAAGCTTTCAGTTTGCTCATTTCTGTTGCTTAATAAGCTAATCTGGCGTTAAAATAAAGAACTTTAGTAGGTATAGTCGGGTCAAAACGACCATTTCTATATTTTTAGATGTGAATTTTTCATTGCAGCTTCAAACACGTCGCGCAGTGATGGTAGGGTAACTCTGCTGTGTGTGTTGTTTAATACGTCTTGCTCCTATACAGGGTGCCCAGAAATATCGAGTACCCCTAAACAAGTTTTCTACTAAAGTACTTCGGTTGGTCACAGTGAATGATAATAATGATAGCACATGATTGGTTGTTGGACTGGAGAGATAACATTCCACCAATCATATGCATCTATTTCACGTTGCCAACCTATTTTTTTAATGAAAAACTTTCTTAGGGGTACTCGATATTTCTGGGTACCCTGTACAGTAAATTAAATACCAAATAGGTACAATCAAAATTTAGGTCTGACGTGAGTTAGTCAAACTCGAAAGTGAATTTATGAATATTTTTATGAGATTCTAAAAAGATTTAACAGTAAACTTGAAGCCATGTGCACATTAAGAATAAAAAATACCCATAAGCTTATATGCCTATTGATACACTGCCAAATTGAATGAATCGATTTTAACCTTCTTTCAAAATTGAAGAAATGCACGAAAAAAATCAGTGAGATATGACCTCAAAAACTCATAAGGACATGGAGAAAATTTTATATTTTATCCCACAATCCCACCTTCCCTTGTGCAAAGATTAAACCTTATGGTCCGATCATTTCATTTTAATTTTTGGACAATGAGGAAATGTTTTCCATAAAAAATACTTCTTGGAATGAAATATGAGAAATCTGCAAACTTATTGTTAGATATTGAATAACCTTATCACGCCAATGTGTACTTGGTCCTTGGTCAGATAGTACACATCAACTTGAAAATTAACTTACAGCTTGGTATTCTGGAGACCCTTTACCGAATATATTCTTTTCTTCACATCCAACTACAAATCATATTAAAACGGGAGTTATTTTCAAAAAATTGTGTCAAAAATTCCAATGACGTCGCGTAGGGTATGAAAAAAAACAAGGTGATGTAATACCATAATACAATATTAATAGGTATACATACCTACTTAGAATTAATATTTACCAAAAACTGAATTAAAGAAAATGCTAAATTCAAAAGATATGGGTAAAATAATAAGGCGATCATTGGGTACCTATATTTGACCTTCGTTATTACAATGTAGATGATTCTGTTATACCTAATCATTTAGAAACCACAGGATAATATGTACCTAGTATTGAATTACTTTTTTTATGGGGGCACACTTAAATTTCTACCGGGAAGGTCCTTAAATCTAAGTATACATCTTAAATAATCAGTATTATAGGTATTGGTAAAATTGGGTATGTACTATGTAGGTAGGGTAGGTAATACCTGAATTTTGAATTTGTGAACCTTGTACCACAATGTGTTACTGTTTGTTTGGCCAATTGCACCATTCATTATTTTGATAAATAGACTTACGAGTATTAGTAGGGCTCGGAATTATATGTGAGTAAAAAGGCCGAAATATGCATTAAATATGCGGATCTTTTTTACCCTAAATGTGGCCAAAATATGCGTTTTTGTTAAAATATGTACCTAACTTTGATGTAGCTGTTCGAAAACCGCGTTCAGAATTGTTGTCCAAATTTTACTCCGAGCTGAAACACCAAAGAAAAATGAAAAAAAAAACAACAAAAATTCAGATGCGTAGAGAAAACGTTTTAAATTCAGATAACATAATACACGACCCTCTTCATTTAACAGGCCAGAACCGCGAAATCTGGCAACAATGCTATCAGGCCCAAATCACGCCAAAGATAACATGCGTTTAAATGGGCCTGATACAATTTTAAACTGTTTTTCGTTAAATAATATTTTTGACAGCGATTTTATGACAATTTTGTTGTATAAGATCGAAAGAGAATAACATTTGCAATCGAATGGTGTACTCATTGTTGAATTTTAGTCAATTTACTATTAATCAACTCGGAATGTGTGTAAAATGATTGTTGGGTGTCCTCTTATTATCACTAATTGCACCGAATATTTTCATTCAAATTATATAAAACTATATATCATTGGAAAGAGGATAAAAAACGCTACATTTTGAAGAATACGAGTTTCAAGTAATCTGTCATAGTTTTGAGAAAATCTTCGATTGAAAATTTGAATTCAAATATTTCAAATACGGTAACAAGTGACTCAACACTTATAGTGCTCAAAAGGTAGCATTTTTTATGCTCTTTCCAACGATATATAGATTTGTATAATTTACATGAAAATAATTGCTACAATCAGTGATAATAGCGGACTTTCAACAATTGTTGTACACATTTTCCCTACTTATTAGCTTACTTACGAAGTGAAATTCATAAGTACATATACCATTCGATAGAATAATTAATTTTCTTTCGACCATGCTAAAGAAAATTTTAGTTTAATGTACCCCATAAAAAGAAATTAACGAAAAACGTGAAAAATGTACATTTCGCCATAACAACAATGCGTTATCTGGGCCTGATAATCGTAAAAATGCGGCGTTGCCGTTAGCAGCGGTTCCGGCCTGTTAAATGAAGAGGGTCGTGCATAATATAATACAAGGTGGTGTTTCAGTGCTACCAAATTATCCATGAAAAAATATTTTAAACTTTTTTTTAAATTAAAATTTTTTTCAATACAATTTTTACAAGATTAAGAGGGTGCTCTACACATTGCGTTTTTTAAATATTAGGTATAGCATAACCAAAACATACAAGGCAGAGTACTGATTAGAGGCAATGCATTTTTCGATTGCGTATAAATCGAATAATTGTGAAGGTATTTAACGAAATTTTTTTTGCATAATATTTTAATTTGAAGTTTGTTTTAACGAGTGAAACCATTCAACACTTCAAACAAACATTATTATCGAAGTATTTGCCATTTTAGAAAGTTATCAAAATTATGAGAGTTGATGTATGTAGTTGACAGAAGATTGCTCCAACACTACTGAATGAAATTCGCTGAAATTTGAATATGTTATACTTGTATTCCTAACAAGTTAACGTTGCCCATTTTTCGATTTTTCATTTTGAATGAAAATATGTATAACAATTGAAAAATACCCTCAGATGATGCAGACCCAAATAATTTGAAAAACAATTCGAAGTACCTAATAACTTAATTTTCTTTCTTTTTCTTCTTTTTCATCGTGGAAAAGAAAATAAAACCAAAAACCTAATGTTCAAACTTGAATAGATATCGATTTTTCATTTTCAATTTTTGCTTTCAAATTTTTGAATTGATTTTGAAATTTATAAAAAATCTTTTCAACAAATTTTGGATTTATATTTATTCCAGTGTAGAGTAAAACAGAAATATCCACCTCAACATTGCTACAAATACATATTTTGAGCACACCGGAACATTTGAAACAAGAAACAACATTTCCAAACGAGAAACAAAACTTCCTCATTCCGTTTATTGCTTGTTTTTTTTTGGTATCACGTTTATGGGTAACCCCTTTGCCAGATCGCCTGCGACCTAGCTTGTTTCTGTATTAGAATGTTTTGTTCGCATTTTGTTACTTTTTTGACTACTTTTCAATATTACCTTATGTTTACTTTTTCGAGCTTTTTCAGTTATAGAATTATTTGGGGGGGGGGGGGATTGAATACGAGCTCTGCCCTCGTTTCAGTCGGGTCTTTTGACTTTTCATTTTCAAAAATAAAATTTTTACACATCTATTGATTTTCAACATTCCCTGGAGAGGAAGGAGACCTGACTCTCATCACCCAAAAACGGCCAATGATTTTGATTTTTCTGACTACTGGTAGGTATAATGTACACAAATGAAAAAACACAATTGAAAAGTGATTTATGTACAAAAGTGAGTTTAACAACAGGTAAATAGTAAAATTAGGAGTAGGTAATCTACATAGAAACATTTCTGTGTGAATAAAATATATCTATACATACCTAGGTATACCTAGTAACTCAATTAACAGCATATATACGTACATACACATAAAATAGGTATCAAAAATGACATCAACTCTACTCCCACTGGTCCCACTTCCTTTCATCGGTAAGAGCTTAAATACATCAGAAAATACATTTCAACTCTTTAATTAGCAATAATGTGAAAAAGTATTTTCCGATATCTTCTCTCAATAAGTTACAAGTTTGAAATTTTTTTTATATTCTGTGAAAATTTCATGGTTTAGATTAGGATATCTTTTTATATTCACTACTGTGTGGAAAAAAACGAAAATTAGCCATTCAATTACTTATCATATGGAAATAATATAAAAATTATCATTATATTTTGAAGAGAAAAATTGGTAGGATTAAGTATTCTATAAAGTCATGAACTTGGCAAAAATAAACTTTGAATTTTTCTCCAAATACTGAACTTGAATATTTACCTACATCAAAAGATCATCCACACCAATAAATTGATTAAAAAAGTTATGAAAATTTTTAAAAATTGTATAAAATTGAGATCATATATAAAGGGAAGGGGATAAAAAGCAATCAATATTCACTTAAAATTTGAAATTTTCTCCAAGTTTTATTGATAGCAGTTAGTCAAACCTAATTTTTTACCAAGCTTCATCAAATTTCCAAAAAAAAAAAAAAAAAAAAACCTAATACACATGACCCACACTCACTTATACGTTCTCATTCCTTAAGAAATATTTATAAAATAAATATTTTCAAAAAATTCCACAATGAAGGTATGTAGGTAGGTCTAGGTACCTATATCGAATTCTTTTTAAGTGTTTATCGAAATCTCCATGCCCCATATCCATTTTTTGCAGGATTCCACTACTTTCTCTAACAAAAGTCCCGAGTTTATTGTTTGATGATAAGTAATAAAGTGTTTTTTTTTGTTTTTTTTTAATTATCAAAAAAATCAATTTTTGGAAAATCCTGACCTCTAAAATCGAAGAAGAGAATTCTGAAATAATTTTCAAGTCACCGAAAAAAATTGAGTTTTTGATGGAACCAAATTCTGATTCTAAACAATTTTCAATTCCACAAAATCGAAAGTAGGCCTTTTACAAAGGAGGAAATTGGATTCTAAAATTTTGGAAAATGAAATAGGGTGTTGAAGAAGTGATTTTTAAAAAAGTTTATCGGTTTCTCAGTCACAAATTTTACTCATTTTTTTTCCAATAATCAAAGTACAGAAGAAATATGACCCGATTGGCACATTTCTTGTGATGTCTGACTAATCATTTCTGCAGTCAGAAATTGCCGTTTTGACAGTCAGATTCGCAGTCTGACTACAATCAACCAATCAGAAACAAGTATTTTTTTGAAATTCCAAGATGGCGGTGACTCGTCAGAAGACTGAGTGGAGATCTGAGCGTGGATCTGACTAGTCAGATCCACACTCAGAATCACAGTCAGATATTGCCGTTTTGACAGTCAGAAAATACATTCTGACTGATATGTAGTCAGATCCCTATTCAGATGCACTGTCTAAAAAATGCCGTTTTGCCAACCGGGGAGGACCTAAGAGTAACTCCCGAAAAAATTTCAGGAGCGCAAACGAAGCCCAATTTCAACTTGTAGGTATTTTTCGGGTAAGTGCTCTTTTCTTTGAAAAAAAATCGTAAAATGACAAAAAAAAACAGTTTCTCTCTGCTCGGGAGCCAAACGGTGGCCTTCAAAAAATAAGGGCAGTGAGACTAAAAATTGACCTAATTGATCCAAAAGGAAAATGATACGTTTTCTAGAATCTACGAGTAGAATTGTAGCTACTCAATTACATTTTCTTTTTTTTCGCTAAAAAAATTGTGGTCCTAAAAATTATACAATTTGTGCAGATACTAATACCTGTATAGGTAATCGTAGCATGAGTTCTATTCTCCGGTGAATTATATATTTTTCACCCGATAAAAATAAACATCAATGACATCAACCTAGCATGATTGATTACCGATCCACCTCTTCAAATTTTTCTATTCGAAACAAAAACAGAATTCACAAATCACAAATTTGACCAGTTTTTGCGCCTGTTTATTGGTTACTTATTTGAACATAATATAATCATCTTCGTTATAGACAAGTAGGTATTTCCTGGACTTTATCCCACATCTTTCTACTTGCATGCTTGTAGATGTAGGTATATGTGTACTTATATGAATCATAATTTTTGAAAGTAATCATGATTCTCTAATGTTATGTGTAATCTTAATAGTGAAGAATTTGCTGATCATTTTGAAAATTTCACTGCATTTGAAATTATGTACCATGTACCAACAATAGTAATGTCTGAAGTTCATTCAGATGTAGGTATGTACTTTAGAAATTTGTAAAGCTATAGGAGCATAAAGTTCTGAAAAGGCTCAGGCATGCTCATATAGGTAGGTATTCCTATATAGTTTATAATTTTTTTATGTGCATTGTTATGTTACTCGCGATTAGTACTTTTGAGTACATATTTCTCTGGTGCTTTTTATTAATACCTATCTAAGAAAATACCCGAAACCAGTGAAAAAATTCACCACCATGAATCACATAAATACGAGTACCTATGACCCTCATTGTAAGAGGAATAATCGAATCGAAGTTGGTATTGATGTGTCGTAAGTATATACTCACCAATACTAGGGTAAGTAGATAGGACATGTAAAAATTTATGATGGCTAATGAAAAATTTATTGGGAATAATTTAAGTTGATAATTGTGAAAGTGTAAGAGTTCAATGAAAAGTATATACACATTTTTATTTCAGAAAATATTTAATCTTGAAGTACGTACCTAATATTGATTAGGTTGGCGTGTTCCTCTAGAATAGAGTCTCACATGTTACTGTGATTTCATTCAATATTGTTCTCAATTCTCATTTTAGTACAGAGGCCATAGGGTAAAACACTCAGTCATTAACGAACAGTAGCGTAACTTAACACCCCTTCTGGCGGGGGGGGGAGTTGAAATTGAGATATGTACATGTACTAGATATCGTACAAAAAAAGTGTATTTTTAAGCAACGGCATGGCCGACTGCGAGCGAAAAATGAATTTTCTCAGGGTTTCTGGTGGGGGGGGGGGGGTGTTCCCAACACCCCCGAATTGTTTCAGTTAAACTAGGTACATGAAAGATGAAGTGTACCGACTACAGTACGCTACATCCACGAAGACTGAACTCGATTAGATCTGGTAGATGTATGGAAGAAGACTGAAGAAAGTAGTACCTAATGAGAAATTTTAAGACTGGTCTTTCAATACACAAATTAGCTTTGACAACCCGTATTCGTATAAATTCCAATTTGAAATTGATACCATGGCTCAGATGTTTCGTGCTCCAGATCCCTATAATATTCCAACCACTGGCAATGGCACCGTGAGTCTCCACAATGGGCACGATTTAAGTACCTAGCAGTAGGAAGTTTTAAGACTGGTTTTATATATGTACCTACACGAACATGGATCAATCTCTCTACCATGTCTGCTCAAGATTGAAGAAACCATGCTGGTAAAAAATAAAATGGTATACCATAGTGGTATTTTCAGCGACGATGACGATGGAAATCAAAAGAGCAATTCCGAACGACGTCCTCCAAAAGATTTTTCAAGATCTTCAACTGGTGTAGAGATAGGACGAGGACATCATCTACTTTCTGCCCTACAAAAGATATCAAATCCATCAGCCGCAGCGATGGACCAAGATCTGGTACGATGATCAAAAATTTGAGTGATTTGTTCCGATGGAAACGCTCCAGTATATTTTTCAAATTTTTAACATCGACGATTCGACCCAAAAGTCAGTGATGTTAGATTTATTTCGGTACTATTTTTCTCATTGTTCAGCCGTAAAATTCCAATTTTAGGTAGTTTTGATTTTTTTTTACCATCTTCTGATTTAAATTAAGTAACTACAAGTTACCCTAATCGTTCGTTTTATTTGTCCTACATTAGATATATATGTAGGTAGTTATAATATAATATTGACAGTTTTCTAAACTGGTACTACTTATTTTAGGGGTGTTCGAGCGCTTCCAGAGACTTACAATTTCCAGAATTTACAGCAAAGCAGTTTTACAGCATACTGCAAAACTGCAAGTTGAGCGCTAGAACACTTTTTGACAATTCTGTAAAAGCATATTGCTGATAAAAAGCTATAATGCTGTAAATAAATTTATACGACTTTCTACTGATAATTTATCACAAAATTTTGAAAAAAATTTCATAAAATACGGCATTTTATCATTAATAAAAAATTTTAAAAAACGAAAATGAAAACTTTATAAAGTGGGAGAATGAAATTACGTAATTACACCTTTAAAATTATCATTCAAAAAAGAAAAGAAATCAACACTTTGAAAAATAAGGACAAGAAAACAATTAAAGAACCATCTAACTGCTATTACAGCATTTACAGTACCTCTCGAGCTGCTGTAAAAAAGTAAGCAGAAACTTACAGTTTCTGTAAAACTGCAATTTACAGAAAACCGCTCGAACAGCATGCTGCAATTACAGCAAAACCGCTCGAACACTTTTTTACGTTTTCTGTAATTTTCTGGAGGATTCTGTAACTTGCTGGAGAGCGCTCGAACACCCCTTTTGTATATTTTATTTTAAAATAGAAGAAAAACATATAGGTACCTACTCTAAAGTCGAATAGGCGTACATACATAAAATTACCTACTTAGGATTCGATTGGTATCCACAATAACCAGTTAACTGGTTTTAATTTAATCTAAAAATTCAGTAAGTAGATGAGTTCTTTTTGCAAAATAGTACTCTAGTTAGTAAAATGATCAATTGTTTCGTCATATTAGTTCAAGTATGTCTGATTCTGTGGCTATTATTAAATATTTCCTCTTTTAGATTTTATTTTTCAAAGTGTTCTAATGCTAAATGAAGGTACAATACCCGATATTTAAAATGAGGTGCTATTCAATCCTCGTCCTCCCGATTGATTATAAGTTGATAAAAATAATGAATTAAGTTTAAAAAAAAAAAGAAAATCACTCTCCTGTAAAATTTTACTTTTTTGAGACATAACCTTATTACAGTTATTACTCCAAAGGTGCGATATGTAAAAATCTATGATGACTAATGAAAAATTTATTACAAATAATTCAAGTTGATAATCGTGAAAGTGTGAAAGTTACAATGAAAAATATTTGAAAAAATGTTCAATGTTAAAGTCTTTAATAAATAATTGATTAGGTTGGTGTGTTCCTCTAGAATAGTCTCACATTTTAGGTGTGATTTCTTTCAATATTGTTCTCATTTTAGTTCAGAGGGTCGATCACCTTTCTTATAGTTGCATTACAGCAGAAATTCAGAAAAATAACCCAGTAGGTACCTACCTACATATCTATGTACCTACCTCGTTTTTTTCTTATTGCTGCAGTTTGCTATCGAGTCAAATTTAATATCGGTTTAGTGATTGGTAGGGCTAGGATTTTTATGATAATGTTTTTTTTTTTTTTTTGTAGCAACACCCTATACAGCATAAATATATTTTCTTTGCATTTCATTCCATTCTGAAACGAATGGTGAAAGTTGATAGTGCTTTTTTTTTGTGTAAATGCTTTAAAATGCTTATTTTGGGCCAAAAAGGTGAAAATTTTGCTTTTTTGGGGCTTTTTTTCATCGTTAGCGCTTTTTTTGGTAAAAAATTGGTAAAATTGAAGAAATTAGTTCCAAAAATACAAAAATTTACGAACTTTTTGCACATTTTTGGAAAAAAATAATTGTTAAAAAAAGATCAGTTTAAAAAAACAAGGGCGGAAAAACGGAAAAATAACAGATTCAGTTTTCATTTTTCAATTTTTATTATTTTTTTTTTATGTATGAAATTTTTAGTTTTAGTTTTTTTCCTTTTTTTTCATTTTCTTCTTTTCGTTAATTTTGGTTCAAGTTGTACATACTCGTATATTTAAGGGAGGTATCATTGCTAGCTTTGAAAAAAAACTTTATTTTGATACGTAACATGGTAGGATTTGATAGCGCTTTTTTTTTTGCTTTTTTATTACATTTTTATTGCTTTTTTATAGCGCTTAAAACGTGTTTGATAGCGCTTAAAAATCCTAGCCCTAGTGATTGATTACTGTTCTTCCTATGCTATTCAAAGTCTCATCACATTTTACTAGATATTGACACTACTCCTTAGTATCTCTACACATTCTCTCATGAGATATTTCAATTCCGGTCCACTTCTATCTTGAATTACCCCATTTTCATTTCATTAAATAGTGTAAGGGATATCAAGGCTGCAAAGTAGGTACGCAAATTATTTGACTCATCCTATAAAATGAATTTCATGCAATGTTTTTATACAGCAGGCATAATTACAGTGTTACAGTATAGCTATTTTCCAACTCGAAAAGCGGTTGTATAATGTTTAACAGATGTGTTAGAGTGACTTGGCATCGTTTTCATTATCTGACAGAATAATGCTCGGTTCTGCTGATGAGTGTGAATTTCTCTGAGAAAGTGTTTCTAATGCTGCAGAATGCATGCTAACTTCTCCCAGATGGTAATTTACTAACAAATTAAAACTTTTCATTTAGAAATGCTTCGAAAGGTTCGATTAGGCAACTTCTCTAACATACGTGAGTAAGGAAAATCTGACCCAATCATATGTTCCAACAAACTGATACATTTTCTAATAAAAGATAGAATTTTCTTTAAAAATTGAAATGCCTATGAAATGGCCAAAGTATGCAATTCTTTCAACACACATTTTCAGCTAATCCATAAGCCTATGACGTCACATGAACACTTAAAAATCCGTTCAAGCAAACGCGATATCAAAGTTTGCTTGCTAGGACAAAATTACCCGAAAAAAGATAAACAGGTACCTACACAATAAGTCTTATCTCAAAACAAGAAAATAGAGGAATGAGTGTGGGCAAAAATAAAATTACCCACCTCATTTCCAAAGCGAAGTTCAATAAAGTTGGTTGGAGAACATAAAATAGGCTTCCTTTGTTACGCAGACATCGACGATCCAACTACAAATACATCAAAAATGAATTATAGAACGTTATTCGATATACCTAACAAGTAAGTGTACCTATTGTAAATATATTTATATTATTTTACCAATTAATTGTCAACAAAATAAAAATAATATTATTTCATATTTTTTCAGTTTTTCTTACTATCGACGATATTGCCTATGCTACCATCGTTGTGCCGCTACCCGTTGCAGTGGTAATCATGGCGATAATATTCGTAATAATCTATTTACGGTTCTACTAAGAACAATTAAATGTAAGTAGTTTTTTATTTTACATATTTTTAGAGTTTTTGGTGTTAGCACCGCGATTGATTCTAATCAAAACTTTTTTTCCAATTTATAGCAATCATGGGTACGAGTACCCTCCAACCTCTAAAAAGCAAATGAAGCAGAATATTCCTATCCCTAGCGCGGACATTAATTTCATTTGACAGTTGAAAAATTATATTTGTAATAACAATTAGTAACCATTTATGGCTTAATTACAATAGAAAATCAATTCATCTTATATGTACTCGTAGTTATCATTTGGTCGAAAATTCCTTTTATTTCCAAGTTGAAGGAGCTAGAGAGATGAATGAAGCGACGTTGACTAGGGAAAAATGAGGGCTTTCAAAAGTGACCTTGAAAATTTCAGGCCCATGCACAGGGTATCCACAAATTAAAAAACATAATGCCATCCCAATTTTTTTATATGTTGTTCAGCATGAAAAGTTGTCTATCGCCGTCGTCGTGGAACGATATGAAAACTACGCTTTGAAACTTTTCGAGTTAATTTTTTGTACAAAAAAAAGTGGCAATATGCATACTGATTTCCATGATATCACCAAAAAGCCTTTCAGAATCCTTGACTATTGGGAAAAGTTCCATTTTGGTTGGTATCGCGGTTATCGAGTAGGTAATCCACTGCTGATAAGGATGATATTTCAAGTTCACTGGAAACTTTGACACCCCCTAGCATTCACTAACTGACTGACTGACTGCCTGACTGCCTGCTTGTCTGTATGACGTTCCACTTACTATCACCTCGAAACATTTTATCGTTTTTGTTCCTCTTTACCATTGCGATAGCACTCCTTCATTAAGTTGCTAGTTATTAATTAGGTATCTGTTTATATTTTTATCTGTATTTTTTTTGTTTTGTTTTTTTCTCTTTTTTTTCGCGTCGTTTTAATTGGTTTTGTGTACCTGCAGCCTCCTCGCTCACCTTTATTTGGTATAGAGGGGCTTTTATTTTATCTTAAAAATTTTGTTAATAAAAAGAAGCTAAAATATACATATATGTATAGGTACCTATTCTGTAAAATAAATAAATAAATGTTATAAAGTGTTATGAAATCCTTTTTTTTTTTGTTGGAAAAATTGACACATTCTCATTCTTATTATCATAGAACGCGAAGGTATAATATTATTGTGCACATTGCAATCTCAATAAGTCCATAGGAAGCTTCATTTCTCATTTGAAAACTGTCTCACAGTTTTTGCGTCAATTTTAGGGCAATTTTTAATTATTTTTGCTGACATTCCCAATCCAACATTTTTTTCTGGTGAGTGGCTGCACTGGTTCACTGTTTTCATAGAAATGTTACCCCGCACCGTTTTTTTTCAAAACCTACATAACAGCTCGTTCTGATCGTATTTATTTGTCAAGTTTTGATGTGTGGAAAAAAATGTGTCCTTCGGCTTGTGTTTTTATTTATGTTAATGAAGCCCCCAAAAACTTTCTATGTACATGATAAGTGCACATTTATTGTGTGTTAAAAATGAAATAATGTCCAGTAAGTGAGGCTAGAAACAAAAAAAAAACGTTGAGATTGTCCTTCGACTTGTGCAAATTCCAGACAGCTGTACTTTTATCGCGCTAGTCGACATATGTGAGGGCGCATACGGAAAGGGTCCAAATGACCAAAAAAAAAAAGAAAAAAGTTCTCTGAAATTGTTGTAGGAACCCTTTACAGAGTTCCTACAACAATTTTAGAGATCTTTTTTTTTTTTTTTGGTCGTACGGTCCCTTTTCGTATGCCCCCTCACATATGTATTACATGATGGGCAAAATTTGGTATTTCCCCCCTCCCACACCTCACCAACACCCATACCAAAAAAATAGACCAGATTCGGACTCAGTGACCTCGAAAACATATCTCGACATATTACACGATAATATATGCAAAATTTGACATTTTCCCCCTACCCAAGCCTCACCCTCCACCTCTACAAAAAAATAACTCCAGATTCGAATTCTACGACCTCGAAAACATATCAATCGACATATTAATACACATCGGTGAGGGTCGAATCCCAATTATTTCCGTTTTAGGGGTGGTCAGGGCCCACTGTTTGGGGGGGGGGGGGTTGAATTGAGGCCAACACTAGAAAAGTGATCTGGGGCATCTATATAAATGATTCCCACTTGAAATTTTTCAAAAAAATGATTTTTGTTTTTCCAAATTAGGTATGCATATCAAAATCAACTTTTTTTTGAGAATTACCCATGTAGAAGCTAACCACAACATTTTGAAAAGTACCTAGATATTTCAAAAGGAAATTCAAATTAAGGATAGAAGCTCTCTTGGATGAACTTTATAAAAATGAAGGTAGACTTTTGGTTCAACATTCAAAAAATGTTGTGTGGGAAAAATCAGCTGTGGATTCGACTTGTATAATGACTGAGGATGAATTTTGGAAAGACACTAACGCGGTATTAAAATCTCTTCAAGCGATGTGAAAATAATTTTCGATGGTAAAATTAGGTACATATTGGCAGTGCTGTTCGCAATAATCTGACGAGTCAAAGTTTTACACAATTATTAAGAGAAATGAGCGCTGCAATGTGGCTGATCATTGTTACGTAGTTACCTATTTCAAATGTGCTGAGTCTGCATGCGTTGATTTATGTTTGCATTTATATTCGTGTGACTGCACAGATAGGTCTCCAGTATGTAAACACAAGAAAAAGTACCCGCCCTTCGGGCGATGAATATACTTCCTTAGTTGAACATTTGCCTATACTGAAGTAAGGATCAAATTTTTAAAATAATAATTGAGGGATAAGTACAATAAGATTTGAATTTCAAATTCTAAAATCTTAAACGCCAAAAATAAACTCCTTGCATAAGAATCGTGGTTTTTAGTTCTCTCAAAATACAAATTTTCAAAAGTTTCTTTCCTGGCTTGGCTCGAGCCTGTTGTGTTTCCTTGATTTTAGACTTCGTCTTCTAAATTAAAAAAAATAACATGCCCCAAAAAATCCAAAACGGATAATGTAAACTGTTATGATTCATATGAATAGTTATGATATGAATAGGAAAAATTGGTATTTTCCCCCACATCAGTCGAACTCCATCCCCTTTCCCCTATCAAAAAACTTCTATTATATAGTTTCATCCCTAGAAATAGTGTCAAATTATATGTACGTATTTGCCCCGGGCGGGTCCGCATTGGCTCTCGACGGCCCTGGTTATAACTGCAGAACGAATCACCTACATCACTAAATTTCTTGTAATTTTCACCGACACAGTATCGCAATTATAAAGTACATACAGATTTTTCTGAGGTTTCGTTCTCAACTTTAGTCTTTTCTCTTTTCTTTTTCAAATTACCATCCTAAAAAAAACTTTCAAATTCTAAAATTTTAAAAGCCAAAAAATAAACTTCTTGCATTAAAAAAAACATGATGGTTTTTAGTTCTCTCAAAATACAAATGTTCAAAATTTCCACCCTCGCTTGGATCAAACCTCTCCCCTTTCTTTTTTCAAAACCAATTTCCTAAAAAAAAAACATTGTATTTAGGTCTCTCGAAATCAAATTTTCAAAAAAACTTTCACCCTTGCTTCTTTCGGGTCAGTTTGTTTCTCGTTTCAAAATCACATTTGGGCCTAAAACCGAAAAACGAAAATAAAAACTTTTATATGTCATGAAAATCTTTCAAATTCTAAACTCTTAGAAACCAAAAAATAATAAACTCTTTGCATAAAAAAACCTGGTACAATTTTTCAAACGTTTCCATCGATCGCTTCGCTCGAGTCTGTCCGCTTTTTTTTAAAACCAACTTCCTAATAAAATATTGTTTTTAGGCCTCTCGAAATCAATTTTTTTTTAAATTTTCACCTTTGCTTCGTTCGGGCTAATAATCCATACCTACAGTATCGCAATCTTATCCTATAAAAAGCGTCGTTTTTACGCTTCTCAAAGTACAAATTTTCAAGAACTTTTGCCCTCAACTTAGGCTTGTTCTCTTTTCTTTTTCAGAATTAGCATCCTAAAAAAATCTTTTAAATTCTGAAATTTCAAAACCCAAAAAGTTAACTCATTACATAAAAAACATGGCTTTTAGTTTTCTCAAAATACAAATGTTCAAAAGTTTCCACCCTCGCTTCACTTGGGTCTGCAGTACGCTTTTTCTTCAAAACCAACTTCCTTATAAAAACATGTGGTTTTAGGCCTTTTGAAATCAAATATTCAAAAACTTTCACACTTGTTCTACTCGGGTCAATTTGTTCTTGTTTCAAATTTTAAAAAAATTACATTTGGACCCCAAAAAATCCAAAACAGAAAATGAAAACTTTTATTAGTCATGTATGAATTGAATCAGTATAAAATAGGCAAAATTGGTATTTTCAACCTATATCAGTCGGCCAATGTTGTAGACGAACCCCCTCCCCCTCCCCATAAAAAAACCTCTACCTATAATTTCATTCTTAGAAATGGGGCCAAATTATATGTGCCCGAGGTCTGCATTAACTCTCGATTAATATACTGAAATGAAAAAAAAAAGTGATATATGATATAAAATTGAACTCAGTGGCGTATGCTGAAATCATTGGGGAGAGGGTTATATTTTTATTTGTGATGGAGAGGGGAGCAAAACAAGATTTTTGGTCATAAAAAATCAAAATTGTAGGTAATTTTCTGAAAACTCTTTAAAAAGAATGATTATTGAAAAGAAGGTAAAATTACTGCTCGAGCGAAGTTTTTTCGAAAAAATTTCTTCAAAAAACTAAAAAACGACCATTTTTGTATGTTTTTGAACAATCTTTGTTCAGAAAAAATTAAAAATTCGCCTATTTCAAATGGTTTGGGTACTACGAGTATTTCAGGAATTTTCCTTTTAATTTTTGAATTCACATCAATTTTAATGAAGGAATTTGTTTTTTTTTATCTCAACATTTTTCAAATTCAATCAAAGATTTCGTGAAAAAGTTTTTGAAAATTTGTAATTCTCAAAGGAGAACAACGTCATTTTTAATTTAAGAATTCGATTTTTCCGATCTCAACTTTTTAAAAATTTTATCAATAGTTTCTTGAAATTTTAAGCGGGAGCGAAGAGAACCAAATTGGCCCGAGCGAAGCGAGGGCAAACGCTTTTTAAAAAATTGAGAATTTTGAGGATACTTTGCTAATTTTGTCGGCAAATTAACGATTTTTGTCGACAAATTAACAATTTTGCCGACAAATTCCGAATTTTCAAATTATTGGGGAGGAGAGGGGGTGTACATCCCCATACTCCCCTTAAATCTGCCCCTGCATACTGGCGATAATTTTCAAATCCAATAACAACTATTCATACAATAACTCACGAGTGATCGCAAAGAAACTTGAAATGCAGTGCAAGGTACTTAATAATATATATATGTAGTTCGCAAAAAATTACATGTAAAATTTCCGGGAATTTTTACTCATCATGCAACGTAAGCGACGTACTCCTCCGGGCGATGAATAGGTAATGAAAATTCAAGATTCAGTTTGACCTCGTTAATCTTCCTAAACCCAAAACTGTGGATTCTATTGAAACGATTATTTTCATTTGACCAAATTCATTAAATTGAATAGTGGAAGCCAGTTTTCCATGTTACTGAGATGTCTTGCTGAAAGAAACGTCAAAATAAAATACAAGCTTCAAATTCGATGCAAATGTATAATGTATAATATGTAAATTAGTGCACCTTTTACAAGCATTGCTTTTTTTTTTTAAAGATATCTTGATCTTGAAACTGCGAAGACGACAGTAAAATAGCTACATGCTCCAGGAATCCGCCATTCGACGTGGCAACATCCATCACGCAGCGCTGCCATCTTTTAAAAAAATTCTTCACTTTTTCTGAGTAGGTACCTATGTGTATCGTAGGGTGTAAATAAAAGTTTGCCATATTAAAGTAATAATAAATAATTTTACTCTTTAAAGATGAGCAATACCTTCATCTAACATTTTCCCGTCGCGGTCACTCCTCTTTAAAAAAAAAAAAGGAAATAAGTATACCTACTCATTCAGAACCCGAAAAAAAAAACACGAAAATATTGAAACATTGATACACATTAACAGTTCATACAATTACATAGTACTAACTAATTCTCAAATTAATTAACTCAACTTGACAGCCACGACCACAGGGATGCATATTCGCGCATACGAACCGGTTCCCCCTTCCAGTTGACGTTGTCCCTTGCCAACAAGGTTATCCACCATCTCCACTCTAATCCTACTCTATACGAACGTAAACTGCAAAGATATATATTTTTGTACCCACTTACAAATGCGCAGGTAGGAATGATATTATTTTGATCCACACTTCCACACATCATGGATACGCATAGTTAGGAGCCATACCATAGTACATACATTATACAGCTCTCAAATCGAATTATTTGATTTGATATGAAGAGACGGAGACGAGCAGGAAGGGCTTCGATAGGTATCGATACTTTTGAAAATCTACTTTTCAATGGTAGGTAGCTAAGTACCTACCTACTACGTTAACTGGATGTATCTATTCGTTTGTACATTTTTTGAAACAAAAATTCATTAAGTATCCGTCGCCTTTTATTGAGCTAACTCAAGAACATGAAAATTCTGGAGATGTAATAAATAATCTTGGTCTGATACCTCTAGGTACAACGCTCACATGTGACAGATTGATTTCTTTGATGAATCTAAGAATGTTTTCCATCTGTTTGATGTCAGGAATTGTAGGGTCAATGTCTGAAATGTTTAAGGAAGGGTAGGCGTTTTGATTATCGTTTATTTGCCGACAAAATGGCCGATCTATCATCAAAATTTTAATTTTTTTCCAAAGCTTTTGCCATCGCTTAGCTTGGGCCAATTTGGTTCTCTTTTACTGAGTTACAATATTTCACTCACATTTTTTGTGAAAGAAACTCTCATTTGATTTTTTGTTGAAATTTGTACAAAATATAACAAATTGTAAAGTCTGTACCTTACCTACCTACACTAACACTAACCATAATCGAACTGATAATCCGTCACACCTCCCCTCCCTGCTTAGGCTTGGGGAGAAGCTGTAATCATATTTAGATACATATTTTTATTCTAGTAACGCTTAGTCTACGATTGTTTTCTTTATATTTTCAAAAACCCTCGGCGCCTAGTGCGACCGAGGTAAATACGTAATACGTAAATGCAAATACAAAATCGAACTGATAATGTCCTAGCTGTCGTGCACGAAATTATTTTAGCATGAATAGGTACTGCTTATCTCGTTACTAAAATAGGTACATACTTATGGTAGTCGTTCATTCATCTTTTTATGAATGTAAAAACGCTTGTCGTGATGACGCCCTTTTTTGTCCTCTGTAATCTTCAAAAATTATCAAAATTAAATAAATGCAAATAGGTAATTCATTTTAGCCCATAACATTTTGCATCATCGCGGTCAAAGTTCATAAATGAGAAAGAAATGGCGAAAAATCATCCGTACTAATTTACTAATTTTGTCAAAATATACCTACCCTCTAAATTTGAAACAGTGAATTTCACTGCTTATAGCAGTCTCACGACATTTTGCCTTTTAGAAAGCAGTAGTTTTTTACTGCAAACCAGTGAAAAATTTACTGAATTGGTCAGTAAAAAATCATTTTGACTGACCAATTCAGTAGATTTTCTACTAGTTTGCAGTCAAAAACTACTGCTTTTAAAAGGGCAAAATGTCGTGACTGCTAAGCAGTGAAACACTGTTTCAAATTTAGAGAGAACTACCCAATGTCAGTGTAAAATACCTCTTACACATTAAAATTTCTGTAGTTCAGTTTAGTTTAGTTGTAGGTACATATTGTTTTAAAAATATGAAAGATGAAAGAAAAATTTGAAAAAAAAACAATATCTAATGCTCCGCTTAAAAAGAAATTGGGACGGTTATGTGGCAGTTTTTATTTTATCTGTCAAGAGAGCGTAAAAATGCTACATTTGCTTTTGACCAAAGGAATGAAATCTATCTGTGGAGTACAAAATTGTTTCTCAAAAAAAAAAGTTGGAAAATGTGTTAAAATGAAAAACCAAAATTATTGAAAATAAAAAGCAAATAACTACATGCCTACGATAATCGGTCACACCGACGACAATCGCCAGTATTATCGCTAGTGTTATGATGTGTGTTGTGGCGATAACGGTTGCCTTCACCTAGACACCTACGATATCCAATTCTAACCGCCAACATTCGTTGTTACTGATTATTGCCATCATATCACTAGGTAACCCTATCCATGAGAAAATTTTATTCGATCATTTGTTGCCAAGTTCCTGCTCCTGCCCCTTATCCACCCAGTTCGCGTAATCATACTTTCCATGTTATGCCTATGCATTCAACAATCACACCTCAACTTTTTCCATGTTTAATCATTTTTATTAAAAATAAATTGAATTGCGCAAATTTGAGGACCCCATGCTCGGACTAATATGAACTCCAAATAAATACATATGTATGTACATAAAATGTATCGCAATTTCATCAAAATTAGAAATCTTTGCCATTTCTTTGGTTTTTTCCTACTTGACCCTTTTGACAACAAGATAAACTAACATAAAATTTGAAGTGCTTTAAAACTGAATAAGGTTGGTTGCTGTTTAGAACCCAAAATTTGCTGGAAATCGCACATTCAGAAAGTATTCATGTCACAAAATGGCAATAAACCTTAAATTGTCTATTTTTCCATTTATGACAATTATAAATCAAAATCAAGCCTTCTGAGGTATCTGATATTTCAAGACGAAAATATTGATAAGTATAGGTAACAAGCATTTTTTAAACTAGAAAAAAAGACAAAATAAGTTTGTGTACGAAAAAGAAATTAAATTACCTATTAAAGAAAAACAAGGCATGAGACTTCAGATGGTAATTTAAATTGCAAATGTTTGAATTGATGGAAAAATGTTTGCGTTATAGAGAGAATTTCTTGAAATTTTGAAAACCCATGTCTGATGTCACAATTCAACGATCATTTTCAATGAAATTCTGAGAAGTATGATATCATTTTCATTTTTTGACACATACATCTCTCTTGAGATAATTTGCTTGGGCGAGTAAGTTATCTCAGAAGATTTCTGGGTAAACGTTTGCGAGCATTTGACTGTCATGATGGATACTGTGTCATAAAGATTGCGCTTAATCAATTCATTATCTGCGAGATAACTTCTAAAAAGTATGTACCAAATTCCAGTAATTCCACAACATGACATATGTGTACCTACGTAAGGTATTGTATGGTTTTTCACTTTTATTATCTCATAATGACGAACAGATTGAGCGATATTATTATCGCACAGTATCCATCATAAAATTCAAATGCTCGCAAAAGTTCACCAAGTGCCTAATCTTCTGAGGTAGGTAACTTATCTGCTCACCCAAGCAATAAATCACCTCAAGAGAAATGTAGGTATGTGTCAGAAAATGAAAATGATATCATAATTCATACTGTTCAGGTTGAATTGTGACATGAGTTTTCAAAATTTCAAAATTGCTCTCTAAGTATAACACGAAGATTTTTCCATTAATTTTCATCCTTCCAAAAGCAATTATGTACCTTTAAAAATTTGCAGTTTGAATAACTATCTGAAGTCGCGTGCCTTGTTTTTTTTTTCAATAATTTCTTTTTTTGCACAAACTTATTTTATTTTAGCATGTCTTTTTTCTAGTTTCAAAAATGCTGGTTATCAATATTTTCATCTTGGAATATCAGACGCCTCAGAATGTCAGAAGGTTTGATTTTGATTTATAATGCTAAGATTTGGTGTCATAAATGGAAAAATAGATAATATAAGGTTTACTGCCATTCGTGACATGAATACTCTCTGAATGTGCGATTTCCAGCAAATTTTGAGTTCTATCTTACTCAATTTAAAGCCCTTCAAATTTTATCCATCAGTTTGTCTCGTTGTCGAAAGGGTTAAAATAGGTAGGTAAGGTAAAGTGCTAAACCAAAAGTCCAAAAGTTACCCAAAAAGTGGCCACTTCATAAAAAAGTTTAAAATTTCAAAAAGTTATCCTAGTAAGTTAAAATTTCAAAAAGTTATCCTAGTAAGCTGAATTTTAGTACGTACTACCTACCCCATTTTCGACACATCGAATAGATTAAAAACAATTGTAATCTGTTTTGAGCAGTTTTGGAGCCACCAACAGATTTTTTAACGTTGCAATTCCCACAAAATTTTACGAAAATTCACTTTCAACCACCGTTTCAAATTGAATTGGTTGTGATGGTGGTGGTTCTTAGAGCCTTAGAATATTAGTGGTTCTCGGTTTCGGTTCCCAAAAGGTTCTCAGACATGGCTTGGTAATGGTTTTGTTTTGGTTCCAAAAGGTACTTTTCACATTGTTCTTCCAAAATGGTTCTCAGTTTTTTTTAAAGTCAAATGGTTCTGGTGGTTCTTTCTACTTCTCCTTTGAGTTTGATGTTTTGCTGGTGGTGCTGGTTGTTCCACCAATTAAAAAATGGTTCCAAATGGTTCTAGGTCCAAAAAATGGCAAAAAATTGAAAATTTAAAAAAAATCCCCCCATACCTCGCTTATTTTGCATGGAAAACACGAATTCTTATTTCACTTTGGTAAAAAAAAAAAGAAGTTTCAATGATGAGGGAACCAAAAAGAACCGATTCCTGAATAGGGTTCTGATGGTTCTTCTTATTTGAAACTTGTTCTGGTTCTTGTTCTGGTTGTTCTTTCCTTAAAAAACTCAATCGGTTCTAAATGATTCTAAATTGTTTCAAAATCATTTTATATGGTTGTTCTTTTGGTACTTCTCTTTTCCAAATTTTGAAACGGTTCTGATGGTTCTGGTTCCCGTTTCACCTGACCTAAAAAAGCGGTTGTGGTGGTTCCAAACGGTTGTGGTTCCAAACGGTTTTCAACCCTGCTTTAAACCTCGATTTCAACATACTCAATCTACTGAAGGTGACTTCAAGCCCTATGGAACCACCAGGGATATTTTGGAAATCTGCTGGAGACTTAAGAGCTGATCAAAACGATTCGAAACCATTTTCAATCGATTCGGGGGGATTGAAAATAGGGTAGGTACATACCAAATTTAAGCTTTCTGAATTAATTTGGTGAAATTTTGTTCCTTCAATTTTTAAGTGGCCCGCCCAGTTTTGAGCAAAGTGGGAAAATTTGTGCCACAATTGGCCTCCAAAATCATTTAATCTAAATGTCATATTCACCACAAGTATTGTAAGTATTACTTTATATGTACTTACACAATCTTACAAGAAAAATAGTTAGAAACTTATGAATTTTTTTGAAATTTTCAATAATGACTAAAAAATTGGCATCGTTGCGTTCCAAAATATTCCCCCCGTTTTACGAATGATACTGAACATTCCGATGTTTTGGCTTAATCAATGCGAAATAGTTATTGGAGAAGAACAGAATTTTCAAAACACGAATTTATCCGAAAATAAGCAAATTTCAAATTGTCACCTACTCAGTAGAACCCTAGAAGTCGCCAAATAGGTTGGATAGCGACAGGAATGAAAATACCACGATTTTTTCAAAACCTCTTTCTCCTTGATGGCTCATTTTTCTCTTCCAAGGGCACCTCCGGACCCGGAGCTGAAATGTTCCCTGAGTAGGCAACTTTCAACTCAAAATGAAAGTCTCTGCTGAATTTGGTCAAAATCTGCTGACTTTTTTTGGGGGGAGGTTCATCCTAAAATAGGTAGCCTTTTTTTTTAAAAATCGAAAGCCATAACGAACTCGTCAAGCTCAAGCTCGTACACATTTATGTAAAAATACCTAGGATTTTATCAGGACCCCGGAAGGGGCAACTTCGCATTGGAGTTATCGCGACACTGATATCGCGCTATCCATTGTAGGTATGATGACGTCAATGGAAGGTCAATAGCCTTACAGATAGGAAAGTACAAAGCAAAATTTTTACCCACGAAACAGTAGAGAATGATAGTACACATTTATGTATTATCGCAATTAGAGACGGAAGTATAACATTCACTAAAATAAAGATATTTTCAAGGTGTAAGGCCAATGCCAAACCTTACATACGCATATACTCGTATATGACGTTCAAATGGTTATAGGAATACCTTATCGATAGGTGCCGTAAATTTTTATGTTTGTGGAACTACGAGGTGTTAAATTATATAGCATCTAGCTATTCTGGCATATGACTTTTTTTTTCAGGAGACCCCAGTACCAACGTCCTGTGGGTGGGCTAAAATAAATTTTTTGAAGTGGATATTCTAAGGAACATTTTTAATGCAAACTTTCCAAAAAAAAAAGTAGGCCTTACTAGCGAAATGGCAGCCATTTTGATTGTCAGGTCAGCCGAAATCACAGATTTTGCTTACCAACATACTTAGGACTCGTGCGAAATTTTTTGAACTATGGACAGAGCTAGATCGAAGAAGCATGTAAAAATGTATCACCCGCCAAAATTTAAAGTGCTAAAGCGCATTTTTCGATTTTTTGTTAATTTTTGATAATCAAATAGGTACCTACATATTTAGTCCTACTCTCTAAATTTGAAACAGTCAATTTCACTGCTTTAAATTTAGAGAGTAAAATGAGAAAAATCCAAAGTTTACTAAATTGACCAAGAAAGTTGTACTTTGGGATATGCCCTATGTTTGATCTGTTAAATTGATTGGAAATAATTTCAAACTGTTTTGAGCATGTTGTGGAGCCTCCACCAGATTTTTAAGACTTGATATTTCCACAAAATATTATCAAATGAGGTTGGAAAGCCGAAATTAGCTCTACAAACTAATTTCAATACCTACGCTATGAAGTCGACTGCAGCTGTGGATTACAAGTTGTTTTGGAAATTACTGGAGTACATTTTTGAAACTTATTATTTACCTATACAAAATTTCATCAAGTGGAGTTGGAAAGCCGAAATGCAAAAGTTGACTCGGGTAGACTTTGTGTAATTTTTCGAAAAACAAAAGTTCCTAAAAAGCCGCTGAAGGCTCCAAAACGGATTGAAATTGCCTGTAATCCGTCTCAGAATAATGTCAAGAAAAGGGTGTAGACTGAATTTCATCTTTCTACCTCAAACGGAGGTGAAAAAGAGATTTTCTAAATTATCAAAGAAATATGAAATCGATGGACAAAAATATGTTTCAGACTGGAATACGTATGTACACCGATTTTGAAAAAAAATAATAATAACGGGTAGATACCTTATTGACCATGAAGGTTCAAAAATTAGTTGAAAGCTTAAAAACTCTTCATAGCGACAGCGTATTGAAATTAAATTAGTTTGCAGAGTTAATTTTGGCTTTTTAACTCCATTTGACGAAATTTTGTGGAAATTTCAGGTTTCAAAAACCTGCTGAAGGCTCTAGGCATTTTCAAAAATCCACTAGAGGCTTCAAAATGACTTGAACCCTCATGCAGTTGACTTGATAAGCGTGTTTAAATTAAAGTGCAGCGTGAATTTCGGATTTTCAATTCTGTTCGATAAAGTTTTATGAGAATTTCGATCATTGAAAATCTGCTAAAGGCTCCACTCCAGTAGTTTCCAAAAAGTCGCATGAGGCTCTAAAACGACTTGAAATCTATCTGAAGTCGACTTCGTGGCGTATTTAAATTAGTTTACGGAGTAAATTTCGGCTTTCCAACTGCATTTGATGAAATTTTCACCAAAAGTCTGCTGGAGGCTCTAATAATTTTTTTCAAAAAGTCGCTGAAGTCTCCTAAATGATTTAGACCCAGTGCTGTTGAGGAAGGGGGGACAAAGGGGGCGATTTCCCCATGGCCCACGCTTTCTGGAGGGCTCGGCAAAAGAAACGTAGGTATGTTTGAAAATTGTGAATATTCGTTTCGTCAACATTTTAAAAAACATTTGTGAAAAAGTTGCCACAATGCGAACCCAAATAATTAGGAAAATAATTCGAATATTCGTGATCACAAATAACTTTTTTTTATTTCTTTTTTTTCTTCCTTTTTCCATCATGAAAATGTGGAAAAGAAAAGAAAACTCAAAAAGTTTTGATGTTCGAGTTAATTTTTTTTTTCAAATTTTTGAATTAGGTAAGTATATCAACAATTTTGGATTTATATATTTTATTCCAGTGTAGTGTCAAACAGAGAAATAACCTGCTCAACATTGCTTCAAAAATACGAAGTCGAACAAAAGTATTTATTCATTCATTTTCTAGTTGTTTTTTTTGCACAAGTTGATCAGGTTTTTAAATTATCACAGAAATTTGGAAAGCGTAGATCATATGTAGATTACTTACTGACTATGTAAATATACCTAAGTAAGAATAAATATCACTAAAGAAAATTAGGCACCAACACTCATGATGACCATTTCACAAAATATTCCTTTAAAATACCTAAACTAAGTACATATCATGCTATGAAGCATATGTGCTGATTTCTCAGTGAAAAACTCCAATTACAAATTGGGTCCATAATTTTCAATTAAGCATCTACTCATTTGTTTTATATAGGTAGGTAAGTAATTGGTATTGTAAGTGAGGGACTATTGGACATTGGTGCAGTGGGAGGGGGCACTTCATAATCAACAGTAAAACAATAAATTAAACCTTTAATACGAAAAAGGTAGGTTTGGTGCGTGTAATTAGTCAATGAAATTCTATGGACCTGCAATTTTTATTCGTCCACGTAAGCTACCAGTACCAACGTAGGTAGAGGTACCTTACACATCGTTTAATCTTCTTATTCATTTTCTAGTTGGACTAAATTGTTCGTTTTTCTTTTGCGGGAACTTATCATCATTTCTGAAACGATCGTTTTCGATTTCTTCTTTCGATAGTGCCTCTAATTCTCTTCGAAAATTATCTTGTAAGTTTGTTACCAAGCGTCTCAATTCCTATATATTCGAGCACAAATAAACGAAATAAAATATTATGAATAAACCAGGATTTGAAATTTAAATAGCAATGTAGTTTTAATTTTGAATCTGGAGACACGACATAGGTATTAATTAGGTACCTAGGTCCCATTATGCTAACATGGCTCTTAAATTCAAAAGTAACGAGAAATGAAATTTAGACTGAATGTATTAAACGGTGAATTGACCTCAGGTGCAGCCTTCAAATGATGTACCTAGTATGTACCTACCTATTGTATGTGTGAAGCAGATAGACCAGAACAAACATATTTTATAGTAGGTATATAGGTAATTAGGTACTTAATAATGACACGAAAATTTGTTCCCTATTTAAAGCAATAATGAAATCGTAAAAATAGTAAATCTTAATTAATCGGTAATTTCCAAATGAATTTTCTTTTTTCTTTCTTTCTTCTTATCACGTACATTCAGCATTTTGACTTTATAAGCTTTCAGTTTGCTCATTTCTGTTGCTTGATAAGCTAATCTGGCGTTAAAATAAAGAACTTTATTAGGTATGGTCGGGTCAAAACGACCGTTTGGTCCGTATCTAATTTTTAGATGTGAATTATTCATTGCAGCTTCAAACACGTCGCGCAGTGATGGCAGGGTAACTCTGTGTGTGTTGTTTAATACTTGCTCCTACACAATAAATAAAATACCAAATAGGAACAATCAAAATTTAGGTCTAACGTGAGTTAGTCGAGCTCGAAAGTAAATTTATAAATATTTCTATGGGATTCTAAAAAGATTTGGAAGTATGTCAAACTTGATTGAAAAGTAAATTTTGATCCACAAAATGTTGGGTTAGTAAACCCTACACATTATACGTAAGAATAAAAGTTTATGCCTATTGATACACATCCGAACAGGATGAATCGATTTTAACCTTTTTTCAAAATTGAGGGTATGCTTGAAAAAAATCAGTAAGATTGATCTCAAAAACTCATAAAGACATGGAGAATATTTTATATTTCATCCCACCTTCCCTCGTGCAAAGATTAAATAACCTTAAGATCTAATTATTTCATTTTAATTTTTGGAAAATGAGGAAAAGTTTTCCATAAAAATACTTTCTGGGAATGAAATATTATAAGTAGCTAGAAATCTGCAATTTTACGTACACAATCAATTTGAAAATTAACTTACAGCTTGGTATTCCGGAGACCCTTTATCGAATATATTCTTTTCTTCACATCCAACTACAAATCATATTAAAACGAGAGTTATTTTTTGAAAAGCTGTGCCAAAAATTCCGATGACATCGCATAGGGTATGAAAAAAACAGAAGCGGTGTAATATACCATACCTAATACAATTATAAAATTAATATTTACCAAAAACTGAATTAAAGAAAATGCTACCAGCACAGATCAGCATGAAACAGTACAGCATTTTCATGATACCTAATTACAATTTTATTAATTTGAAAAAATCTTTACATGGAACCACTAAAAGTATAAATTCCGAATGTAAATGTGAAACAGCCTATCTCATGTTTTTAAGTGAGCAAAATTTTAAGATCATTTTTTATCATAAATTTTAAGCAACTCATATCGCTTTAGATTATCATTATTAATGTGTAAATAGGTAAGAGAAGTAGCATATTCCATTTCAACAGGAGAACAGCGTCTTACGCGATAAATTTATTGATATTTAACTTATTACTGTTGAAATGTTGAAAACAAAAAGAAATTAAATTCAAAAGATAGGGGTAAAATAATCCGGCGATCATTATAGGTACGGTACCTATTTGACCTTCAATTACCTATACAATTTAGATGATTTAGTTATACCTACCTAATTATTTAGAAACCAGAGGATAATAGTACTGAATTACCTATGGGTATAGGTATAGGTATTTTCCCTTCACCAATAAATGTTCAAAAAAATGAGTATGTAGGTAGGTAGGTACTTGAATTTGTGTATCACTATAGTACCTAATGTGTTATTGTTTGTTTGCCCAATTGCGCCATTCATATATGTTGATAGATAGACTTATTATTGCGGTAAACTATGAACCATGTTTTTTCCAATGATGTTGAAAATTCTGTTTTTTCGGTATAAGTATTATAAAAACTGACGTTCTCGCTAGTAAAAAAAAAATTGAGCGATGAAAGATGAAACAATTATTTTTATGGAATTTTCCAAAGATCACAAAAATGCATGTTACCTACTTGAAATACTCCAGTTTGAACGATTTTGAAATTGTTTTTCGGTTGTTTTGAACTTGAAATAAAGTAGGTACCTACCTTTAAATCACTCGCGGGTAATGCATTACCAGAGACAAATTAAATAATGTTTTGAAAACAAGTTGCACGAATAAATACTCATGAGCACAAACTCAGCATATGGATGCTTGTGACGAATTAGAAAATCAGTTGTATATTTTGTGATCTACTCGTAGCTTTGGTGTATGTACTTTTGAGCACGATGATTTTAAAATTGTCAACTATAGGTATAATGTTGTTACTGGCCTTTAAAATGACCGACGTTGAGGGTATAGTTGACTTGGGAGGAGGTAGTGGCAGTAATGATGGCAGTTGCAATGGAGAAAATTCTGTAAGTTTTGATTTTGAATGATCGGTGATTATTTGCTCGCTATACCTAAACATAAATTTATATTTTTCAACTTAAATTTTGGTAAGTTTTTGGTTATACTTACTTACTTACTTACTTACTTACGTATCCGTCTGCATCATGCAAGTACATTATCAGATCAGTACGAATCATATCACAGTTCACACGTATGCAGGTACTACTAAAATGTACCTATACATACGAGTATAACTGTTTTGAATTTTCAGAAATTGAAAGTATCCATTTCAATTGATAGTTTGAATCAAGATACCATTACTTTCATGAAAAATTCAGTTCAACCAATATTTGAGGAGCTTTCTAGCTGCATTTTGTGGGATTTTATACCGTGTTCGACATCGTGTGTAAGAATTATCTCACAATACCTATTAAATACATATTTTAGTCTACTTCTACATAGCCACATTCAGTCTTTAAGGCACATTTTGTTGCATTTTATTCTGAAAGTCGTACATTATTCCAAGCCTCTTATAGAATTTTGGAATACTTGAGGTGTATATTAGGTAGAGGTACATCTCTGATTTTAACAAAAATTAAATTTTTATGAAAAGTCTTGATACTCACAATCTCATGCATTTAGATTAGATTAATTGATTTTTCGATTTTATGACTTTGCAAATTGACAGATCGTTCAAGATGTATTGCAATGCAAAAGTACCATCCAAGAATGTAGAGTAGATGCTCTCTACGCCTGTGCTTCTAACTACTTCAAGGATCAACCAAATAACGCAGCTAAATTCCTCCTTTGTATGATGACTAGTGAAAACCAAATGGCAGCAGGTCAAGAGGTAACAGAGCCGTTTGTTTTTTTTTTCTTTGAAGGTCATTAGATAACAAAATTACCAGTATGTTTTCAGTGTGCAAATCAAGCAGGCATAGACTGGACTCAACTGCAAGGATGCAAACCATGTGAAGCAGGGCAGTTATGTGAAAATCGATATAATTTATTGGTTCAAATCAATCAACCAAACATACCCAAAGTGATGTTTAATTTGGTAAGAATCTCCCTAACTTATATTTTGTTAAAATAGAATCGATCATATGTATCAAACAGGTACCTGCTTATTCGTCTTCTGCACAATTTTAGAATATCTCACAGTCACAGCTCATCTTATTTTATTTGCTGATAATATCTCATTTGCAGAAATATGATTGTGAAGTGGAGCAAAATGCTATTAAAAATTTAAAGGGAACGATATGTGATCAAATAAAGCAAAACAATATGCAGTGTCTCGCTTGTAATGGTAGTGGCAGTGGTGGCGGTACAGAAGGAGGAGGAAAAAAAGACGATGGACCCATTGAAGCACCTCCTGGCACTCCGAACTTTCAATTCTTCGACAATGGCAAATATTTCAGCTATAATGGGTTTCTTTTGCCCAACACTTCCGTCCAATTGGATTGACCCAGATTTTTGTCTGTTCTTTGGATGTTCCATAGTTGTATCCGGCAAAAGCAACGTTTTGTGATTCAAATACCTACCTGTACCTACATATAACGTTTAATTAAAACTTCATGCATTTACACTGTTTTAAACACATACCCAAACTATATAGGTAGGTACCTATCTTGAGTCACTGTGTATCACAAAGATCTTAGGATACAGAAAACGAACATGAACTCGATTAATTTTTCCATACGTTGACACCAAAAGCATTGTGGGATTAGTGAATAACAATGCATATACCTTACTCGTTAGGTAGGTTGGTACCAGAATTCATGTAGGTCGTATCTACCTTAATGTGAAATCATTTGTTTACACAAATGCGCCGTGTTCATTGTACGATTGTACTACCTACAGAAAACCGTCATATTTTCCTATGGTACCAAAAATTCTGTCTTTTTGGTATAAATATTCACATAAGTAGGTACCTTTAAATCGGTCGAAGACAGACAGCCGACTTTGGGAAGCTGGCATACGGGTCAATGACTACAAGAGGCCTCACAGACGACAGACGACCTTAAATGGCTAGACAGCGAAATTTCAATTTGGTTTTTAGAGTTTGCATGTCCTCCAGATTACAAAATTTCAATTTTATTTTTGAACCTTGCATAGCTTCCAAATTACAAAATTTCAATTTGTACTCTGGAGTTTACACGGCCTAAAACTATGAAAAATCAAATCATTTTTTTGGAGTTTGTAATAGAAAACGTCTTGAGAGAAGTAAGAGTGATTTTTTATGGTCTTTTTTCAAAATTTGGACCCACCTCCACACGAGGATTCAACCTTTCAAAAAAAAAAAAAAATGTAACATCGTTCCTGAAGTTCAAAAAATTTGAAAAAATTCAGGTGCATTTCCCTCTTGTAAGTGCTTTACTTTCGTGCTATATTTCAAGGCATTGGGGGACACTTTCTCCTCTCAAGTGCGGATGCAAAACTCTTTCTATGCTCAAAAACTATCATTCAGTAGAGTAGGTATTAAACCATAAATTAAATAAAAATTAGGATCCAAAGCTCAAAACACTTGATGATGGTTTTGAATTATTCATATTAAAAGCTTTCATCAAATTTCTCAATTTTTTAATAGGTACCTAACTAAGTAGAAAAGTTTCATGATTCAAGTTCTAAAGGAGTTACAAGTATATGTATAGGTAGTTGGTTTTACTAGAATTTTAAAGTGCCGAATTTTTTCAGGGATCTTCTTACAGTACCAATGATCTTCAAACTGTAAAATTTAAAACCCACGAAGAGTTCTACCTTAAGTATAGAAAATCCGTAATAGTCCAAAAGCAAGATTCACCGATAGGTTCCGGAGATCAGAAACAGAATTACATAATATAGGTAGATTAAATTTTAAATTGCTCGGTACCACTTTTAGATTAAATTTCAATATCATTTCAAAGAGTTAGATATTTTATTATTATTCATACTAAAATTGGTGAGCATTCCAAAATGTGAAATTCTGCCCCTAAAACTTAGCATTTGTGTGTATTATTATTTTCATGAATGCGTTGAAAACTGTCCAATGCCAAATGAAATAAAAATTGACTTTCACAAAAAACGCGGCGATTGAATAAGCTTTTTTGCCTTCAGAAAAAAATCACGCTATTCGAACATAACTTTAGGTAGGTAGGCTGTTTTGTTTTTACATAAAAAGTGCGAAATATTTTAAAATAATTTGACAAAGCATTTTGATAGATATTCATGTTTTTTTATTCAGTAATTTCACTACGTAGGTACTACCTATTTACCTATCATTCTATCGTAGTCACAATTTTTTCAAAAACACATTAACAGTTCTATTTTTTTTGAAATTTAAACTTGAACAACCTTGTGATGTTTTTTTTAGATGATTTTCCACTCACTATACTGAGTTATCAAACATGTACGAAACCTTTATTTGAACAATTTATATTTTTTTCATGTGTTTCATACCGTCAGTATTCTAAAACGATGTACGGTTTGGATCATAAATTATCAATGATGATTCGATATAGGCACACAGTTCGAATGTAGGTAGGTAAAGGTATGTGAATTCAGCATATAAATATAACCACGTTCGAGGTTTCATTTTAGTATATGATTCGATGTTCAAAAAAACCATAACAACGTAGGTACGTACTTATTTTTGTACGTCATGATTCCAAAATTTTTAGTTATACCTAGATAGGTGTAACATTGATGTTATACGAGTATGTAATTTGAAAAAGCCGATTACGGAGATGAATGCGGTGACCTCAATAATAGAAGAAATACTACCTACCAAGAGTAAGTTTGAAGATACAGAAAAACGTTATCTACACCAATATTTTTATTGATTCAAATCCTCATGTCATGTGTCATTGAAGATTCATGAAATTATTTTCGATCTTATTTATGTACGACTCCAATGCATAACACATTTTTGAGAAGATTCTAGATATAGGTACCTACATAATCAGAGTTTATTCGAACATAAGTATATTTACTTACTTCTTGTATTTTCATTCCAGTGTTGTGTGTACCCATCTATGCAAAGAATACATGCCTTTTTATTCATATGAACTGAAATTCGTAATTTTATTTTATTATTGTTTTCACAGGGGTAAATGGTAGAAAATGCAAGGATGCGATTTTTTACCAATCTATTGCTATAAATTAACCGCATTTCCTATTTGTACTTGAGCTTGTGTTATTCAAGTTCTCATTTTTTCAAAGGTGTACTTGACGTTTACTCATAAAACTCTTCATTTCGAATTGACGCACAGACTGACGGAGATTGAATAGGTACCTATTTTATACTTAAGTAAAAAAATTGAGGTAAAACTAATAATATAAATGTCTTCATGTACCTAACATTAAAATTTTTTGAATTTATAAAACAACATAATTGAGCATTTAAAAATTTCCAAATCGTCCGCCAACTTCGATTGTAGGTACCTACTATACCTAATGGTTTTCGCGAATCTACGACCAATAACATAATATTCACAATACGACGATATTTTGAATTCCAAATAAAAGGGTCCTTTCAAATTTCCCATGATGGTTCGCCTATTCCCATAGGGCCGTAAGTAGCTATCTTTGGATTTTGTCGTACGCGCCTTTGTAATGCTACGGTATTTTCTTTTTCTTTGAGCAATTCCGTCAGCAGATAAATTTGACAGTTTTTTTCTTTGATAATATCGTTGAGTTCCTTTTCGAAAACATTTCTCAATCTTTTTTTCACGAAATCTTTCAAAGCCTGCGCATATTATTCAACAAAAGTAATATAGGCTTTGTAATGCTAATTATATGTACCTAATAATAATTTAGCCTACATCCTATGACCGATATTTGGACTTACCCAAGATTCTAAATGATTCAAAGGAGGCGAACCATTCGTAGTTTTTGTAGAAGTAGAAGGTTGAAATTGTTGAATTATTTTATCCTTTTCTACAATTTGTTCGTTCAAAGATCGAATTTCTTCGTTTTTATTCTTCATAATCAAGCTGAACTCTTTCAAAAATGAATCTTGCAACATTTTAGATATGAACGGATGCAATTCCTAAAGGAGAAAATGAAGTGAAACGCATTAAACTAGGCACCTGTACCTAAAAATAATTGCTAATGAGTCTAATAAAGGGTTTTGAAAAATCAACTTACGATATGATAGTCAGTGGCATCTTGATTAGTAAGAATATTCGTGTCATTTTTGCCTTTTTCTGCAAATGAAATTGTACAACAGCATTAATCAATAGGTAATCATATTCAACTTTATTTGTTTTTTTTTAATTAAAAATATTGAGTAGAAAACATTTACCAAAAGTTGCATTAGATGAAATATTGTGATCACTCGTGTTATTTTCACTCTTGACTGTAAATCAGATTGCATTACAGTATAGGTAAGACGACAGTCTATTAATGGTAATCAATGAAAAAAAATGTAAATTAAGTACAAAAAATTTACCTACCAAAAACAACATTCGTTGAAATGCAAATACTGTAAGCTAAAACAATACAATTTGATAATTTCATTATAGTGATTTTATAAATCGTAGAAACTGCGAAAATAAAAATAAAATACTGTTTAAAATGTCGTAGTTATTCGATATAGGTAAGTTAGATCGTATTTTGCCAAATACTTGATTAGAAATGTTCAGAATGTAAACTTACTTTTTAATCTCGTAAAGGCGCGTATAGATTATTATCATCATAGATTATCGTAAAAATCATTGCTCTATGATTTGTTTTCAAATAAAAATTAATCTTCAAAAACTTTACAAATGATTTTTTCAATTTATCGAATCGTTTGTTAATGAATATATCACAGTCAATTTGCAGTATTTTACGAGAAAGGAAATTATAGGAGATAGTACATACGTGTATAAAATGAAGCATTTGTTAAAATCATAATTAGATATCAAATCGAAAAGGAAAATTAAAAAATGTATTTTAAACGGAATTTTTAAATCATTCGTCAAATTTAAAACAGTACAGATAATTATCCCTACATCCAACAATCAGATAAGAATCGTGAACCACAGGAGATGAAAATATAGGTCCAAAAGTATCAAAGCTAATTATACAGTTTCCGTTTTCTGCTTCAATTACATGGACACTACCAGTAATACATGTTACTGCCAGATATCGATACTGCCAAGGACTAGTTTCAGGTTGGGAATTTTCAAAGGCGAAAGGAGTAGAATAAATATTCGCTTCTAGTTCTTTTTTCCACGTCAAACTCAAAGATTCGTCGAATATTTCAAAACAGTAAACATTTTTATCGTAGCATCCGAAAGTGATTTTACAATTAGACGAATAATCCACGATGGCAATAGATGAAAATACATTTCCGTTGATACGATGCTCCCATATCTGAAAGAAAATATTGAAATTTAAATCAAAACAGTCCTGCTTGTGGGTCATAAAGAAGATAAGAAAGTGGGACGAACTTTGTAACCAGTGTTTAATTTGATTAGACGCATAACTCCGGTAACATCGATGACAATAAATTCTTCTTCGGTGGGTAATTTCAAAGGATTAGAAAAAAATGGCTTCCCATAAGATGCGCTGTGTTTAATGGTTCCAGTGTGGTTTAAAGCTGCGACCGTTCCGCCTAATGTAGCAATAATAATATATTCGTCAGTTACGATTGGAGTAGCGTATATGGAAGACTTATCTATATCTTGTTTCCACATCAGGGAACCAGTCTGCAAAGAATAAAGAATAAAATATAATGATTGGCGAATGAGAAATATTTGTATGCATTTTGTCATAACATAGTTTCTTACCTCGGATGATAAGCAGTAAAAATTATGATCGTATGAGCCAAAATATACTCGATTTTTGAATAAAATAGGAGTACTTTTGATTATGTCGTTTGTTTCGTATGACCATTGGATAGAATTCTTCTTTATATCGATGCAGTATAATTTTTTATCGTAGCAACCTGAAAGTTGGAAATCAAAATTACTCATAAAATTCATGTTTACAGATCGGTATGTTTATATCATAAATATTTTTTAGTGGCAATTATTTTGATTACTGAGGGATAATTTTGGATCATAGTAATACATTTTTGGGATAACTTATTTTAAACTTTCATACCGATGAATAGAAACTTTCCGCAATCAGAAATTGAAGCAGATGATTCAATTCTATCTGGTAAACGTATTTTCAAATTAGAATTTCCCGATGGCACATCTATCATCGCCAGCTGACCAGAATGAGAACCACAAATTACAAAAACGTCACTGAAAATAATGACAAAATATTAAATATGAGTATGACTGTTTCTATCACTAAAATTAAACTATTTTTTAAAAACATACTTTTCAAAAACTACTAAAGTAGGAGACGCGTCAACACATTTTTCCAAATCATATTTCCAGCTGAGTTTTAAATCGGTAAGTGAACGAATTATATTCTCAGGATAGGGGAGATTTTCTGGAAAATTTTTACCTTTTATTCGAACGAATTCAGAGTTATTAGACGTTTTCAGTTTTTTCATTGATGATGACTCTTCCAGGGGATCGACACGTTTGGTTGCAACTTGATGAGTTCCGGTAAAAGTATTTTTCACTTGCGCGTACGATCGGTTCTCGATGAGCTTGAGACAGTCGAGATAACTTTTATTTGATAATAAAAAGGCAATAAAATCTTCCGGAACTGGACACAAGCTCGCTAATGTGGTTGTAAATTGTAAAGCAAGAACGGAATTTCCACCAGAGTCGAGAAATCCTCGATCGTGATCAATAACTGTGCCTTTGGTGGTGAATTTTTTCCATAAGCTTTCAAATCCACTGGAGAAATTTTTTATTTTCGTTTTCATAGCGGAATATAATTCATGACAAGATTTTTCGCAAATCTTACCTGAAAATTGAACAATTTGATTAAAATTATTATTTTTTTCTTCATGAAATATATTTTCAGTAATTTTCAATTCTTACCATGATTGTTTATGGGGATTTTGGCTACATAAATATTAGTAGGTATCATAACAGATGATAATTTAGCTCGAAGAAATGTTTCCAATTCATTCAAGTCATAATTTTCACTTCTCAACTCGACAAATGCAACGATTTTGTTTTCCTCTTGGATGAAAATGCAACAGCAACGTTCGATATCGTTCTTTCTTGAAATCACAGCCTCAATTTCTGAAAGATCCACAATATGTCCATACAGTTTAACTCTACGATCTTTCCTTCCGATATAATAATATTCTTCATTCATGATCTGAAAAGTAGATATTTTGAATAACAACTGTGATCATATGTTTGCATGAAATCGCTGTGATTCACCTACCTTGACTAAATCTCCAGTAGGTCTGAAAAGTATTTCTTGGGTAAGCACATCGAAATCATCGTTAACCACACATTTTCTACGTCTACTACCTGAAATTGAAAAGTTAAAAATGAGATAAAATTTTGAAACTGGTTTTTAATACATAATATATTTACTTTTTTTACTCTCTCACCAATGAACAGTTCACCGACAGAATTGGAATTTTCACCTCCTTCAGATCTGAGCTGAAAAATCGTATCAGATAACACAGTTCCCAAAGGCACAGGTCTGCTCAAATCTTCGACCAAGTGAATCGAAGCCCAACAAGATACTTCAGTGATGCCATAAATATTGAATATTTTCAAGTTTCGCAAACAAGGCCACATTTGATAATTCAAACTAGGGAACTGTTCACCACCTAATATTAAAATTCTTAAATTGTTTCGCTCCATGTTTTTAGGAAAACATTTCATAAAAAGCGAAGGAGTAGTGTACCAAATTGAAACACGAGTGAAAATATCCGATAAAAAAGTCGAATCGAATCGATGTTCACGAGAAGGTAACAAAATAGAAGCACCGGTATAAAAAGCTAGAAAAATATCGACAATACAAGGATCAAATGTTAAAGGAGTGGTTGAGTATATTACATCTTCAGGTACTGTTTCATAAATGTTTCTGTAACATAAAAACAAAACTTAAGTAATTTCAAAATGAGCTACGACTGGTACCTTATTAAATTGAACGTACTTTAAATCTTGAATATTAGGAACAATGGAATCATGTGGAACTTTGATGATTTTCGGTTCACCAGTAGATCCAGATGACATCACAGCAAATGCAAATTTACATTCTGTATTTGAAAGTTCATTATCACAAGTAGATTTATAAATACAATAATCCTTTTCTAAAATCTTGAACGTTTCTACGAATTTGAACGAAGTATACGAGTTTGATTTCTCCATTAAGTGTTTTTCGCCAATAATCCATTTAATGTTCAAACGATTTATTACTTCCGGTAGCTTTGAAGATGATATATCAAGAAACACAAATGCATTCTCTGTATCCATGATTCTGAAAAATTACACACCATTCAAATTATAGCACGGTTATAATGGAGTATACAATGGACAGCATCAGTGATTTCCTTACCCTATTAAAAGAGCGATCATCTCGATAGATAGTCCCCTTCCAGTAATACCGATGAACTGATTCTTTTGCTGCGGAATTCCACATTTTTTCAGCAATTCAAGAATTTCTACGATAAGAGTTTTCGTCTGACCATAACTGATGGAGATTTGCGAACGTTCAGAAACACTAAGAATGCATTGTTTGTCTCCAAACTGTTCGCAAGTATCGTGGAAAAACTTATTCAAGGTGTGATTATTCATTACCGTAACTTAAAATGAGTGAATTGTTTCGAAAATAATAATTCGAATGGCATTACATTCCACATTTCTGATACTCTGATAAAAGAAAGAATTGAGTGATAAGAAACACGTTTGTTGTTGTTTAGCACGGTGAAGTCAGGTCAATGATCCCGTCGCGTCATACTGTCTACATTTTTCTCATTTTCTGAAATGCGTCTAAAAAGTAAAATGCGCTTATTTATCGAATATTTTCCTTTTCCATTATGAAAAATCTTTTACATCGGGACCGGCGAAAACGTTCAAGATTTGAAATCAAGTTAGAAAGAAAGATTAGAGAGTGCCAGACTGCCCAGAGTGGTTAAAAAAGTCGGCAGGTTTTCAGCATTCTCTCTTCAAAAAATGTTCATTAGTTTTTTTTTAATTCAATCATTGAAATAAATAATTCAAAACTCTTGCAAAATTGTAATATACTGGATTAAAATTTAAAATTCTACAAAAAAAAAAGAAGTAAAATGAAAAAAGAAAAAAGTTAGGTAATAGTAAATTGTACAATTAAATACAACAATTTCAAGAATATAAACACTTAACTAAAAATGTCCTTTATAAACCTACTTAACAAAAATAATTATCAATAATTATAAATACCTATAACATGAAAAAACATAAAAGTATTACGTTAACCAAAAATATAAACATAATAGACAAAAATATCACTTATTTTAAATTCAGTCTTTGTAAAATTCGATTAAAACTATACATAACTAAATTTACTAAAAACTAATAAAAATGAAAGAAAAAAACAAGTATTTACATAGGAAAAATAAATAAAAGGTAATACATTCAAATAAGGCAACTTCTCAGCTTTTAAAAAGCGTTCAAAGGAAATGCAAATTAAAAAATATTTTAAGGCCACTTCAATACGAATGCAGGCACATCTTTACAATTAAAAAAGAAAAAAATATTATAGAAATTAAACTAATCCGAAACACATTGAAAATTATCAATTTTTTTTCAAAAAAGAAAAGAAACAGCACCGTTAATAAACGAAAGTATTCTTCAACCCTACTCAATGTGAGATTCGGCTGTAAAAGTTGATGATGAAAAATTATCATCTAAAATAGGTGAAAGATTTAATAAATAAATAAAAATGTCGATGCGAAAATAAATTCCATGAGATCTTTGTTTCATTAATACCATTAAAAAAATTCATTGTTAAGTGTTTCGTAATTTCTATCAAAATATTTTTTTACAAAAATGAGATCTATGATTATCTATTACTTTTCACCTACAAGAATTTTAGCCAACAGCTACTTCTTGAAATAAAAAACTACTAAAAATAAAGGTCAACTCAAAAAAGCTCAGCTTTTCAGAGAAAAAGTCTAATTTTTTTTCGAAGATTAGATTGCTTTTAGTAATTAAAAAAATACTAATTTAAATGTTGCTTTAAAAGAACACACTAACGTAGAAATGAATTCTAAGTCTGCTTTGGTTGAAAGGGAGTAGCACAAGGGAAAAATGCGTTTAAAATATAAATGTAATTGAAAAATTTACATTTTGTCATATTTATAGGGAGCTTAGAATCATTTTTCTTGAGGCTATCATATTCGTACTGAAAAATGCTAACAATGTGTTAAATTTAAATGGCTCATAGCATTTTGTACGATTTATACGGATCCTTGAGAGCATTGAATTCTGCAAAAGAAAAAGAACATTAAAAATATAACCAAGACGTATGAAATTTCATATAAAAATTGATATACCTTTTATATTTTGCATTGTGATATAAGGCACGAGATCACTTTTATAAAGAATATTCACATCAAGGTTCCTATCTTTCAAAGCGGATCGTAATCCATTCAACCCTTTTATTGGAACAGCCCACGTATGAAAATCTCCGACGTGTTTCAATTTTTGGCACTCCAAGATGAATTTTAAAACTGTTTTCTGCTTGAACTGTGAATAAAATAATTACACTTACAAATCGTAATTAGAAAAAAATATTTGATTGAAAATTATTTGAAACTTACAGTTCGAGATTCAGAACTATTCAGTATGAAATATTTTAACGAATTCAAAGATTGTGGTTTTCTTTCTATCAAATCTTTCAACCAACCATTATCAAATACTACAGTGTAATTAGTAAAGAATTCTCTGTGATAATTTAGTTCGACCTGAAACAATCGAACAACTTGTAGTAAATAAGAAACGATAGGCGCAGTTGTATTACTTATCGATTACAATGCTTACCTCAAAATGCTCCAAATTTGGTGTATGATCAAATATCCATTCCACTACATCGATTTCGGTGGTTTTAATATTGGCTTTGATCAAACGCAGAGCCTGAATACTTTTCGCAGCACTGTCCATTTTAACTGCGCAATTAATTTCGATTAAATTTGGGCATGATTCTAATATTTTAGGAAGATCAATATATCCCGCCTGTAACGAAAAAAATAATGAATTAAAATTAAAAATTGCCACACATTGAGTACTCAGGCCTAAAATTTTTATCAATTTCTTTACCTGATCTTTTAACGTAATTGTTCTCAGTTGTTTTCCGCTCGACGCGAGGAAATTAAAAAATACATCTTCGTAATGATTAAAATCAAAATCGATGATTATCTCGCTTAATTTAGAGAATCTTGTAACCAACTGTAAATGCATGCATCTGGTATAAATCGAAGATAAATTAGGCAACACAGCTGATAAATGCTGAAGTTTAGAATCCGTTAAATGCGTATCCCACAATTCGGTTAGATTTAATTTTAGTTTCTCTTGAGCTAATCGAGACAAATATACAATATTATCGCCGACACTCCTGTAATGAAGAGAATAGTTTCGTTAATAATCGGAAAAAAAATGTGTATAGACACGCTAATTTTCATATTTACCTAAAATAAATAAAACCTCCCAAGGTTTTTAAATTTCTAATGAAAATTAATAGCATTAATACAGCGATATCCGAAGTATTCGTATCCTGTATTCTGATATCGCATAATGTAAAACAACACTGGTTTAGAGTCTCCGGTTTCATCGACATCATATTCAGCAAGAGTTGAGGTGTATGTGTATCTCCTTCAACGATATCCGGAATACAATCTGGATCCTATAAAAAGACACAATATGAATCTTACATATTTTTCTTCACTTGAGAAGGCTAATGAATATTATGAGTCTAGGCTTACCTTAAGACATAAATATTTACATCCGTTATCGTTAACGGACCACGAATTAGTGACGTTGAGTTTTGTCAAATGCATACAATTTTGTCCTAATAATTTGAGTATTTCGTTATCGCAGCATGTTTCTAAGACTAATACGGTCAAATTTTTCGCTAATCCTTTTACTAATAAAGAATAAAATAATTTATTCGCTTTCGAAATGATTTCTTCTTCTTTGTTTTTTGGACGATCGTGTCCAACCTACAAACATACCAACATTTGAAAACACGTTGCAAAATCAGAATACCTACAGAATATACTCTAAATAAATACCTTGATATATAAAGATTTCAATCCTGTACATTCTCTATTTCTTAGATGATGTATTAGAGTTGAATAATGATCAGCTAACAGATAACCGGTTCCAGAAACTGGACACAGATACCCAACACTGGAGTCAATTAATAAGTTGATTAACTGAAGTAGAACGTGGATACGATTTCTGAAAAGAATAAGAATAAGGTATCAACCGAATCATTTAAAAATATTGAATCGCCGATGAAATAATTACTTGTCTTTGAGCACAGCTAATTTTAAAATATGTTCTCTAATTCCTCCATGAAGATTTGTGACAAAGTGTTTTCTCATACGTTCGAGTGTTTTTGAATCCACGCCATTTGAAACCACTTCGTAGAGACTTTCGAAGATACAATTTAAACATTGGAAATACAACGAGTGAACTTGTTTCACGTGAGGCATCTTTCAATCAATACAAAACGCTTTGAATTTATCAGTTTGAGAAGATAATCTGTAACGCAGAAAAAAGTTGAAGGTGTTTGCATTATATGTACGAAAATAGAAGAAAATTATATGTATTAGTAAGAAACATGCCGCATGCAAACAAAGGTCTAGTATTTCTTTGTGCGGAAGAAAAACAGGTCATTAAAACATAACTTTAATGATTAGATGAACCACAATGAACGGAGTAAAATGTAATTTTAGACTTACTTCATGTATGAGTAGTTATCGAGGTTAGTTTAAAATTGAATAATTAATCAACTATACGAGTTCCATTGCACAGGAAAGGGTTAATTTGAACTGAAAATAAGTAATACAGGCAATGGCAATAATCAAAACTTGTAAATAATCTTCACCAGCTGATCACAAGTTTTGCCACCTGGAAGAAAAGTTGAAATGAAAAACAAAACAGAATCGAATCAACTACGTTATCACTGAATGCCTCCGCCTCTATTTTTGATTCACGAATGATGATTGAGGAAAGACTTGTTTTCATGGTGAGGTGCATTATTTTAACGTACTTTCAATTTTCACTCTGCTGAGAAAAAAAAGCTGAGGATTTTTGATTTTGATTTTCAACGTCATTCAAGACGTTGACGTATCGTTAAATGCATTGAAATGAAATCTTAAGCATTTTTTGCAAATAATTCCCTGATCTCAGCTCAGCCATCTTCGGCCTCTGACTGTGTAGGCGCCAAGTGGCATTTAAATGAAAAAGAATCATAGCCACTCAATTTAAAGTCAATTTAATTCCTTAACAACGAATCATAATAATAGATTATTTACAATACAAATAAAATCGAAAAAAACTCGATTAGTAACGAATTTTAAGCCATGGGATCGAAATCCCTACTTCTTTTCATGTAATAAGCTTCCATTTCTTCTTCCGAAGGTTTCTTCACTTCGTACATACTGTTGTATTTTCGTTTACGGTCATCAATTTCTGTATACTTCGACTTTTCTTCTTTCAGCAAGGCCTAGAAAATTCAATTCACATTATAAAAATATTTTTTATAAATTACGAGAGTTAAAAAATATATATATTTACCGTTTTCAATTTCTTATCATCAATTCCTTCTTTAGATTCTTTCGTTTTCTTTTTCTTCATTTTCTTCTGCTTCTTCTTCTTCTTCTTTTTACTTGTATCTTCTTCAGACTGCGAAAATATGAATAAATTATATTCAGTTCATTAGAAAAGAAAAACATACTACAAATCGATTAAGATTACTTACATCAGATGAAGACGACGACGAAGATGATGAAGAACCCGAAGAAGACGACGATGACGATTCGCTAGACGGCTTCGTTTCTTTTTTCGAAAAAGCAGAAGAAGACGGATCGGTAGTAATGGCGGGAGCATTTTTACCAGCTTCTCCAGTGCAGTACGAATTTTTAATAAGGCTGTGGCAACATTTGTATCCCCATTCACCATTTGACCAAAATGAGCCCCAGACAGATGTGTGGTTAAGAGGATGAACATCTTCTTCGTATCTCGAGACAACTTTAAGTTTTTCTTCTCCCTGAATTTAATACGAAATATAAATTAAGTAAAAATATCTCAAGCGTGATTGATTACTTCTGATTAAAAGAATAACTTACTTTCACTAATTTCCCGTATCTGGTATACTCTCTGTATTCTTCGGTTTGCGCTAACAACAGTTCTTTCGGTGGAACTTTCAAATGTTCTTCACCACCATATTTTTCTAGGACCTTTTCTTGTACTCGGTGCTTAAATTCGTTTTTCTTTTCTTCGTATTCTTTTTTGAGAAGTTCCAATTTGGTTGGTTCAGCTAGTAAATGTACATCGACACCTTTTTCAAAAGCTTCCCAAGCGAATAGTTGAGCGGTTGCGTGTTTCTGAGTATCTCCGGTAAAACGGACAAAATTTTCGCCAGCGTAGTCCACTCTGCGAATGAATTTCATTAGAAATTGCACATATGTACATAGGTAAAGGAGCTACACTAGGTTTAGTAATACTCACTCTTCGGGATCTTTGTTAATATGAGGATTATCTCTCATAGATCTCGTCTTAGGATCATAAAAGGCAGAACCGAGGTCCAGATTACGGAGATATTTCGCCGTATCTTCTCGTATTCTCAAGTTACGAACGGTAATTCGCTGTTTACTGTCTACTTTCGTACCAGGCATATCGAAATCATCTACATATTTATCTTCATCTTCTTCTTCATCGTCAACCTCCTCTTCTTCGTTATTTTCACCCTGTATTAAAACGAACGATGAGTAAAGTATGTAAAATGGGTCAACGGATGTGTTAACAAGTCGTACGTACTTCTTTAGTTTCTTTACTTAATTTTTCAGCTCTGAGTTGTCGTTTGGCTTCTTCTATCTTTTGATAATGTTCGACGATGGTTTTATGTTGAGATGGATCGTAACCAGCCCAACGATCTCGTTTTCCATCATAACTTTGATTCAATACAGGTTGGACGAATTCGTCAGGAGCGATTTGAGAATTGGTGAATCTGGCTGGTCTAGCTCGAGGTCTTTCCATACAGTCTTTACGTTTATGCGTCATTGCACCGCAATTTTCACACGCACCTTTGCGCCATTTCTTAGCTTTGGACTCCTAGAAAATAATTAGTCACAAATATTCAGTAAGTTATGTCAATACCTATTTACGTGAAATGAAACTTTGTTTACAAACACATACTTCATTAACGCCACGTTTGTACCATTCATCGATACCAGCGTATTGGGGTACATTGTCGGGTTGAATACGTTGATGTTTAAGCGTTGGTCCTCTGGAACCATAATACCATGGAGTAGACGATATATACTGTGGAATATGTGGATTGATGTCTTTTCCTTCTTCATCGACGGCAGCTGGAGCTGTACCCGCCTAAAGCACAATAAACGTAAAGTTACAGATTAAGATACCAACATAAAACATAAATTTCACATCTTCTGAAGATGGAATGAAATGGTGCTTCAAAGCTTACCTTACGAGCTTCCTCTAATTCTTTAGCTTTTCTCCAATCTTCGCGAGATTTTTTCTTAGGTTCATCTTCAGCTATTTCTGATTTTGATTTGATAACTTCGGAAACAATCACGTTTTTATGGAATGATGCCATGCTTGGAAGTTTATATTTAAAACACTTACTACTTGGGCATTATATCTACGACTAATAGGCAAACTTTAAACGAATTTAATTAGATTTTACGTTGGAAATGACAACTAATGGCACAATTTTCCATAAATTTATCAATTTCTACTGTGCTTATCACAGGATTTCACCATTGACGAAATTTTGAGTGTTTACAAGTTCCTGAATGATTCGACGCATATTTCGAAAAAAAACAGCAGCTGATGAATTAAAATTGCCATCCTTATTGCACCTCATCACGAAAATTCACCACACCAAAAGAGATAAATAAAACAAAAATGCCACGAAAAACACGTAAAAACACAAACAAGACTCGGTGGGGGTGTTTTCTAGTGTTTTCCAAACAAATGGAGAACCCATTGTTGTTTCGTTATCAAAAATTCTGTTGTTAATTTGATAATAATGTTTCGCTTCGCGATATTCACTTTTTTTGTTCAATTTTAATTATTTAAGTAAGTTTTTAATTAAAGAAGAAAGATGAACGTGATTACAGCTGTCAAGAATTACATATCGATGATGACCGAAGACAGTGGACCCGGCATGAAAGTACTTTTAATGGATAAAGAAACTGTAACGTATCCTTTTTATCAGAGCTTCTGACCATTTAGCAGATGGTTTCCGATCATTTTGAATAAATATGATGATGTTCTTTTACAGACCAGTATCGTCAGCATGGTTTACAGCCAGTCTGAAATTTTACAAAGAGAAATATATTTATTCGAGAGGATCGACATGATAGCAAATAGTGAAACGATGAAACATCTCAAATGCATCGTGTTTCTTCGACCGACTCGAGAAAATATTACGTTATTGTCCAGGGAGCTACGAAGTCCTCGTTACGGAGTGTATTATATATGTAAGTTGAACTTCAACGTTTGACAAATCTAAATTTTATCGTCACATCCTCGCTATATGTGTTTTCAATAACTTTCGAATGCTCAAATTGCAGATATGAGTAATATAATCGCCAAAGCTGATGTTAAAGTTTTAGCTGAAAACGACGAACAAGAGGTTGTCCGAGAATTACAGGAGTTTTACGCTGATTATTTAGCTGTTTCGCCACATTTATTTTCATTCAACATACCAGTTTGCGTACAAGGTACATCGAAAAATAATTACACTTCGAGTGTTTTTATGGCTCAACTAACGATCATGATATCCATTAGGTAACAGCTGGGATCCTGTTCAGCTTCAACGTTGCACCCAAGGATTAATAGCTGTTCTATTATCGTTGGAAAAAGTACCTGTTATTCGTTATCAAGGGTTTTCCGAACTAGCACGAAGATTAGCGGAAAGAGTTAATGTAATACCGGAAATTCATACGTATTCATTTTGATTCATCATTTTTCAAGCGTTTAAACACTGACTTGATATTTCAGGACGTAGTTCATAAAGAAGACCGTCTTTTTAGTTTGAGAAATGAAGTCCCTACCGTCCTACTGATTCTAGACAGACGCGAAGATCCTATTACTCCTTTACTTACGCAGGTGAAAATCATCTCGTTTGATATCGCCGTGTCTCGAGTATTATTGGTAATATTTTGGTCATTTTTATAGTGGACTTATCAAGCAATGGTTCACGAACTTTTTACCATCAATAATAACCGAGTGGATTTACGCCACGTTGAAGGCATATCGAAAGAATTACAAGAAGTTCTATTATCGCCCTTACAAGATGAATTTTATGCACAAGTGAGCTAATGTTTTTAATTGGTGATTTGTATTTGCAAAATTATATATTCTTACGTATTCCGGTTACAGAATATGTTTAAAAATTACGGAGAAATAGGCCAAACCATTAAAGGTCTAATGGACGAATATCAAGTGAAAGCAAAAAGTCACCAAAAGCTAGAAAGTATCGGAGATATGAAAAATTTCATCGAAAATTATCCCCAGTTCAAGGTATTTACGAGCCAAGTTCAACTTTTTGTCAACTTTTCACGAGTTTTGTTCACTTGTAAAATAAATATACCCATGTTGCAGAAAATGTCCGGTACCGTAGCAAAACACGTTACTATTGTCGGTGAATTATCAAACGCCGTAGCGAAACATCATCTATTAGAAGTTTCCGAAATAGAACAACAAATCACGTGTCAAAATCAACACGCGCAGCAATTACAAGTATGTAGATGATATTTCTGCTAACGTGACCGAATTTCATTTAATCTATACGATGTTTTACCTCGTTAGAAAATCAAGACGATATTGTCCGCTGGTAAAATTCGTCATGAAGAAGCTGCCAAATTGGTCATGTTATACGCATTAAGGTACGGAACACATCCAAATAACCATATCAATGGTTTATTAACCATGTTATCTAATGAATTGGGAGTTTCCCAGCGTTGGATTCAGGTAAATTTCTCAATTCTCGGTATTAGCCTACGATTCGTTATCCGCGTTTTTATTAATTGGACTTTCATTGATACAGTTGATTCATAAAGTTATCGAATATGGTAGTAAACAATCCCATCTGAATGATAATTTTGGCACACAAGAAGCAGTTATACAAATTACCAAACGGATTTTTAAAGTGAGTATGCAATACATGGGAGAAGAATTGCCGCTTGATTATTTGAATAAAATGATAAAAATGTAACAATTTCAGGATCTACAAGGCGTTGAAAATATTTACACTCAGCATACTCCATTACTGAAAGAAACGGTCGAAGATCTTCTCAGAGGAAAGCTGAAAGAGAACAATTTTCCATTTCTTAATTCATTTGACATTCCTAACACTAGGTAAAATTGAATGATGATTTTCATTCGATGATGAATTGCAAAATTTTTGTAACTGTTAGGTTCTTATTTTATTATTTTTTTTTACAGACCGTCTGATGTTATAGTGTTTATTGTTGGTGGCACTACGTACGAAGAATCTTTAGCAATACACCAGTTAAATTGTACATTCCCTAACGCTAGAATAATTCTGGGTGGATCAATGATACATAACTCGACTTCATTTTTGAAAGAAGTAGAATCGGCCATCGTCGATACTTCGCAATCTAGTTCTACGAGTAGATCTCATATTCTTCGTAACATAAAGCGTTCCTAATATTTACGGTTTAATCATCGTATTATTTGAATATATATATACCATGCTGTTTTATTCGAACAATGTTTTAGCCTGTAGCTGTATTTTTATTTTTGCTTTGTTATTTATTGTTTTTTTCTTTTGTACGCTTATGAAATACAGTTTTTCTTTTGAATTTGCGTGTTGAAATTTCCAGAGATTTCAAAGCATAAGTTCGTTGTAGGAGTAATAATTTTTGGAATACGTTTACGTACATACTCGTAATTATGTCGATTGATCTAGTCTGCTGGGCTATCTTATCTTATGAGACAAGTAGGTGTCTGTTCAGTTTCCAATGATAGGTACGTCGCGTCGTCGTTGAAACGAGCCCTTTCCTGAAACTAGTCAGAGCACAACCCAGAATAATGTTCGTTTCAGAGAGAATCTTTTCATCGCATCTTTCAAGGGAACCTCTTGAGGTGTAACACTCCGATTTGAACGGGACTGCGATTTTTGGAAAGAGCATAGTCTAAAACCCCCAAAACCAAATTTTCAGCTGCCCAAGTTCATTTTTCGATTTTTGGCGAATTTTTGAAAATTCAAAATTGACTGTTTTTGGCGATTTATGCTTTTTTAAAAAAAGTATGTACTTGATCAATAAAAATGGTTAAAATAAGTCCCACAACAAATATTAATTACCAAATCCAAATTTCACCATTTCCAACCATTCGGGAGCCTCCAGCGCGATTTTTCAATTTCTCCAGAATTTTGAATTTGCTCCAGAAGGCGTGAATATGAAGTTGGGCAGCTAAAAATCGAGTTGTATATTACACTCGACTTGTTTAACGAGTTTATCCACATTTGAGCTGATTTTGAAAGTGACACCTCAACAGTGGTTTTTTGACCAGATTTTTTCAAAATTAAAAAATCCAAATATTCAAAAGATAACCGTTTGTGAGGAAATTTTTGAAGTTTGCGTCATCGTTGTATTTCTTTTAGAACTAACCCCCCGAGCGCAAATTCTACCATTTCCAGCCGTTTTGGAGCGAGAGTGACACCTCAAAAAACCACTCTTGAGGTGTCACTCTCAAAATCGGCTCAAACGTGGATAAACTCGTTAAACAAGTCGAGTGTAATTATACAACTCGATTTTTAGCTGCCCAACTTCATATTCACGCCTTCTGGAGCAAATTCAAAATTCTGGAGAAATTGAAAAATCGCGCTGAAGGCTCCCGAATGGCTGGAAATGGTGAAATTTGTATTTGGTAATTAATATTTATTTTGTTTTGGAACTTATTTTGACCATTTTTATTGATCAAGTACATACTTTTTTTAAAAACAGCATAAATCGCCAAAAACAGTCAATTTTGAATTTTCAAAAATTCGCCAAAAATCGAAAAATGAACTTGGGCAGCTGAAAATTTGGTTTTGGGGGTTTTAGACTATGCTATTTCCAAAAATCGCGGCTCCGTTCAAATCGGAGTGTGACACTTCAAGAGGTTCCCTAGCTCAGTACTCACAGTCAAAACATCTCATTTGAAAATTTTCAAAGTCCAGAGCAACTCTCTTATCAGCTTTGGTAGACTGGAAGGTAAGTTGGTTGGAAAATCGAGGGATGTACAGGAGGTCCTGGGTTCAATTCTGACCTCAAGTGGAAAATTTGTTTAGGTGTTTCAAAATTTTTTGCAAAGAATTTCTCAATTCTTATCCTGCAGCTTGCAGGGAAGCATGCTAAATTCAATCGTCAAGTCACATAATGTATTATATTTTAATTTTTTATATTCACTGCTAAGAAAACCAGTAACAAGTAGGTAGGTACAATGGTACATTTTGTTATTTGACGCAAGGGATGTGAACTGCATGGTCAGTTAGTCACCCACTGGGCATTGGTATAACCTTTGAGGAAGGAGATTTTGAAGCTCACCAGAGTTCTTTGTTCTCTGGGAAATTTTCTCATTAAAACAATTGAGGGGTGGATAAACGTAACTGTCAGACTTCCTTTGTACTCTAAAACTCAAAAAATTCCCCCTTTTTTCAGGTAAGTTTCTTCATACTTACGAAGGAGAAATATTGAAAAAAATCAACTTTATTAAGTGTAATTATTGCCTATAAGAAGTTAGGTAGGTGTATTTTCTTCAATTAATATTTTTGTATCTACCTATTATTCTTTTCATGTTCGAGTAGGTATAACTTCATGTAGAATACCTACATAAATCGCTTAACTATGGCCTATCCCTGTAATGTGTTCCTTTATTAACCGATTTTTTCACTTGGAAACAGAAAGGTTACAACCTACAATAATTTTAGACTCAAAAATCAACTCAGACACCAATTTAAGTAGCTACATTCCATCTGGATGCTGCAATTAAACCGTAAACACTCGTTAATTATGCGCATAAACTACTCACTTAAAGCATCGTACACCTACGTAGGTACTCGAATCAGCTCGTTATAATTTATTGTTTCCATTTCAAATGCTGCAAAAGCCATATCACTATAATACGTTCACCTTCAGCTTCATCATTCATTCATTTTATTTTAAAGTTGGTAAACATCGTACCTATATACATGTATACGTTTAACTCTGAGTAGGTAGGCTACTTTTTGGCATGCATACGAGCTTCTCGATTGTTTAGATAACAATAGATGAAAGAAAATGTATCAAGATGTCATTCTTTTACTGTTTCTCGCTTTTATTTAAACACAAAGATATACGTAGTATGTGTTACTGGATGCTATATTTAGGCTCTTTACTCCCAAATATCACTTAACTGGTCGTTAAAACTTGAAAGTGTAACACCCTCGCTTTATTGTTTCTTTATTCTCATCTCGTCATATGCACATGGTTAACAAGGAACACGTAAAATCATGAAGGAGTAGTTCGATCGTCTTATTGTAAAAGTGCGTTTTGTTATTCTGATTTTTGAGATATTTTTTCATCTTAAAAGTTAAATAAAATGTGTAATTGCCCGAAAAAATGTGATTTTTAAAATTTAATACAAGTTTGAAAATGTGATCTGTAAAGCTTTAAAAAAATTAGCATGAATTTTATTATTAAATTCTTCGCGTTTGTAATATGTTTCCTAATCAACTTAGGTAAGTTTTTTTCCTGCCTATTTGTTAATTTTTTTCGGATGTTTATCTCCATCATGTAAAAATTTGCTTCAGTCTATGTGAATTTATTGGAAGTGGATGTGCAAATTTCCGAGAATGTGGAAGCTGGAGGAAATGCAACATTACGTTGCCTATTCAACTGCGACGTCAAAGAGATTGTTACCCTGAAATGGTACCGAGGCAATCGTGAATTTTATCGATATATGCCCAGTACTTACCCATCAGTTAGTGTGTTTCCTTTTACGGTCGGTGGAATAGACGTAGACGTGAGTAAGATAATTTTTCACCTATATTGTCATTAGGTAACTGAATCATCGTGCAAAATTTACTCAATACCTGCCTAAGTGCCTTTAAAATCGTCGTGTGAAATATCTCAATTAGATATAGTCTTAATAGAGTTGTAAAAATTAAAATAATAACTGCTCCGAATGTTACCCAAGTTATAACACGTTATAATTAATTATTGCTCGATTACAATTGTTTCAAAATTTTTCGAAATTTAGCTACGAAATTCCAATGCTACTCAAGTAACTCTACGTAACGTATCCGAACTTTTATCCGGCCAATTTACTTGCGAAGTTACCGCCGGACAAAATTTAACAACTGTGTCCGCTTACTCGACTTTGCACGTTTATGGTGAGTGACTCATCAGAGTATCATACTTAGTTCTAAATAAGTTTTTATATTATAATTATAATACACGTATTATTAATTATCACGTATTCGTAAATAGCACCGAATAAAAATTGTATTATTCTATATAAGAAGAAGAACTCGTTTACTTACACGCGTTTTAATCAACTCGTAATTAATTTGCGAGTAAAAAATAATGTATTTTTATTCGTTTAAATTAAGGGTAATTAAAAACACATTTATAAATTATCGCGTACCATGTCATAGGCTGCATGCGATCTTACTAATTAAATGCCTACTTGTTTTAAATGAGTTGCATAAGCGTCAGTTGTCTGGGGGAGAAGTCAGTTGACCTATGCAGAATGCAAATGAACGAATGTTTTTGATATTCGAGTTTAAATTCAATTTTTTGAAATTTCATTTCACTCTGTAGATCATGCAGTATATGCGAAACCGATAATCAAATACGATGTTGCTCGACAACAGATATCTTGTTCCGGTATCCAAGTTCGCCATCCGGTTAAGAGATTCTCGACTGTATTTTACGTTGATAACGATAAAGTAATTATTATTTTTTTCGAGATAAGTTCTTATTAATTGAAACGCATTCCTCTTCTCTCTCGAATGAGAAATTAAACAGTGTAAACAATTTTATACATGCGCATATATAAACTTTTTATTGTTCGCAGATTAGCCAAAGCAATGTTACATATGATAATAATAGCACGGTAATATTAAATACGCAAAGTTTATTAGACTGGAACAATGGAAAATCAAAAGTGATTCGATGCGAAGTAGATTTACCAGGAACTACTCCAACCAGTAGTGATGAAGTAATCGTGCAGACTGATACGAGTACGAGTAAATTTTTCTCCGTTAATTTGCAATTTTATTTTTAATAGGAAGTTCGGTGACTTGCTCGGAAGCTTAGTCATAGTGTTGGTGTAGGAAGAAGTAGGAATCAGAATTGAGGGTGGAATATGAGTTGGACATTTATCAGGTGCAGGGCAAATGGCTGTAAATGAACTATCCCTCAGGGATTTTTATGAAAAGTGATCTAGATTGCAGTCTTTGGGCCACATTCTCGTACACCAAAATTTCAGCTGCCTAGCTGTTTTGAGTTTGAAGCTTGTACCTACTTTTTAAACAAGGGTTGGGAATTTTAAAACTACGAAAATATTCGAGAATTCGCAGCTGCTTTCGAAAGACTTGGATGTAAAAAATAATAGCACCGTCGGATCCATCAAATCCACGCTGAGTGTACAGAGTGTTCCGTAACGTTTGTTGAATAATTTGTCTGATATCACAGCAACTCGAGCTACTTGAATGTAAATGGGCTTGCCAATCGTAAACTTTGAAGGGGAAAAAGATATCTAGAATCGATTCCAATTTCTTAAAGAACCACTCAGCACTCACGATTATTGAGGTCCAAAACTTACGGAATAAATGTATCTCAGGGGTACCAACACACCACCCAAAGTTCATTCCAAGATGCCTCGAGGGTCGATTCACTCACTTTATCCACCTTATGGCCTTTTAAGAAAAAGTTACTTATGCCTTTTTTCAAGACGAATTTCTGCTGATTTTCCATCCCTTTCTCTTTCTATTCATGAATTGAAAATTTTAATTACTGCCCCCCACCCTCGCCAGCGATAAACTTCATCACAAGAAAAATTTCATTGGTTGTAAAATCACAACTTTACGTTGTTCCGAGCTAGTTGCCTAATCATACTATCATTTAAAAAGTTCACCTCGCACGAGATGTTGAGGTTATGAATGATAATTAATTTCATTTTTTGTATTTTCAGGTGATACCATTGCTGTACTACCGTCCACAGTTTTTATTTTCATTGGGTGTATTTTAAGAAATTCATTCAGCTTATTTTAATCGAGTTGTTTACTGTATCTAATTAATGAATTTTTGGTACGTAAGTAAATTTTGTGATAATAAATGATGCATTTTATATACATTCCTAGCTACTTTGATTAGATCTACATATCATCGATGCATAATAATTTTTTCAATTATAAAGATTACCTGTGCAATTTTTATGAAAATCACTTTTTCAATAAAAAAAAAATGCCTCATTGGTAAGGTAATGCTTATCCCAGAATAAGAAGTACGACGACGACTGAATTGTGAATAAATGTCAATATAACAATACCTACCTATACCTATTTACAATTTTACATATTCCAACTAATGGCTTTGAAGCGTCCAAATAATACTAAAGTTATTTAATTCAGATTTTAAAATACACAAGTTACGAATGAGTTTAGCTCAAATGATTTTCATAGCCTTCAATATAATTCAAAAAAAAAAACAAAAATAGAAATAAAATTCGTTTTATTATTATTTACCTACCATTACCACATTGAAAAATAATATCTAGTTTGGTAAATGTAACCAGAAACATAAAATTTAGCAAAAGGCGAGTCTGTCTGGTACAATTATAATATTTTATGGAACAAATTATTAACAATCTATTATTTCTGTCGGCGACACATTGTCTTTGAAAAAAATAAATTCTCAAAAAGTAGGTAGATAATTTGGCAAGCATCCATTCCTTTTGGAGTCACTTGTTTAGACGGCAGTTAAGAATTGTCATTGTTAATTAAGTATTTAAACTGTCTTTTTATAGAAATACTAAATTAAAAACGAAAGTAAAAATGTCGTAGTAAAAATGTTATTTTCAAGTATACCTTATCTAGTTAAGTAAACTGAATTTGGAAACTTTTTCTATAGTATTATGTAGAAGGACTGTAAGTGAGGGAAAAAATCAGAAAATTTTTGGCAAATTTCGAATGCTCTGCATACTTTTAGATTTATATTGTCCTAAGAGTACAATGTTTATAATTTAAAATCCGACTTTTAATGGGTTTCAAATTATTAAAACGAAATTTATTGGAAAAAACATCAAAATAACATGCGTTACAAATTTTGAATTAATTTCCGAGTGATTTTTAATTAATTTTCTGACAGATTTGAGTTGAATTATGATAATACCTTAATACCTACTGAAAAATTTCAGGAGGGGAATTTCTCCATAGGTACTTTGAGTGTATTTACAGACAATTTTTGCATCTCATTGTCGTTTTGAATTCGTAGAGTAATTTAAAATAAATTTTCAGCCGATTTTCTGGAGAATTTTCACTTTATTGAAACAGTTTTTGAACCATTTTAACTCGATTTTAAAATAATTTTACATTTGTTCCTTTCCAAATAATGGGAGGTTTTACCATTTTTAAACAATTTTGTTCGTATTTAATCATTTTAAATTAATTTTTTGAGCACTTTATAATTCGCATTAATTTCTTCATAATTGGAAGAATATTTCATAATTTTTTATTTATTTTTGAATCGGTTCCTAATTTTGAATCGATTTTAAATGATTTTATACACACAAAGAATTCCATATGTACATATAGGTACTCGTAGTCGTAAGTTTAAGAATTTCTTCTGATTTTGAGCAGGGGATTTCAGAAAGATTTTTCAATTTCATACAAAATTCTATAAAAATCTTGTAAGTACATATTCATTTTTGACCATTTTTGAAATAATTTTCCAAATTTAAATATGATTTTTATTTTATTTTTATGTGATACTTCGAACCGATTTTTTTCGCGATTACTGAAATATTTTCGATGTTGAATAGATCTTCACATCGTTTTCAGGTTCTATAAAAATTTTTTGTGAGATTTTAGATCATGTTTCCTCAATTTTGAATGGTAATACAGATATATAGGTACGTGTTAGTCAGCGATTCACTTTTCTCAACTTTACCTATTTACTTTTTGAATTTCTACATAAAATGGATCAAATCAATAGATCAACGTACCATATATCCGCATATGAATAACAATAATTAACACTTTGTGTATGAGTACCTATTTTTCTAATCAATCCATATCATCAGGAAAACAAACTAATCACTTATTTCATGCACGTTTGATTTGTTTGGGTATATCGTATTGGGAGCAATGAGAAATTATGAAATTAATATCGATTAACGGTTCTCAGAAGATAATAATTGAGATGACACGTGTTTCATTTATTGACCACTTTACACGATACGATTACCTTGTAAATAGCAATTCAATGAACCACGACGACTAATATTTAAATTATTATCAACCATTTACGTCAATGCACCTACCTCGGATACGTACATTCACTCTTTAGTGTGATAAATCATATACGTAGAGAAGGCCTTCTTCCAGGAAATCTGCCATCCTCAAAGAATTTAACCAAACTAATTCTGTTCTGATAAACAAGGTTCATATACTGAAGCCCAATGTACCAATGTTTCAGTAATTGGTGGTACCTATTGCATAAAATGGCTAATTCTACCTGTTAAGAATATCAACATAATGCTGCTAAATTACAGAGTAAACTTGCGAATGTTTGTGGTTACACAGAAGCCGTCCACTCGTTGAACGTGTGCGTCGCTCAACGAGCACACGATCTCAATCTTAATTTATTTACATAGGTTTATAGGTATACTAACTAATAAGACCTACCATCAATGAACTTTCTATTTAACGCGTCAACAGAGTTTATTTACCTACGTGTTATAAATATGCCTATTATAGGTACTCGATAGTTTCTTATATATCTGCTTATATCATACAAAATTTTCATATCTTTCTTTATTTTACCCATTATAGGTACGTTGATCGCTTATTTTTTTTACTTTTAAATGCATTATTCATTTTCTAGCAGTTTGATTCATTCAAATATCTTTGCTGTGGTTCAATTACAATTCTTCCAAGATTAATTCGAGATACGCATCTGTTATCTCAATAGAAAAGTAATTTTACGCGAAATGATCATCATTACAAATTTCATTACTTACATTATACGTACATATTTATTATGTAAAACATGAAATCGGTCCATTTTTGCATAATACGAAAACTGCCTTGAACGCGTAAAGTAGGCAAATTTATTTACATCAATTTTCATCAACGAGCAACTCAGCTTTGACGTGGGGTAACGTTCGGAAGAAACATAATTTTTTACGTAGGTACCTATGTTGAAAAGTCAGTACAATGGTAAGTTGATACTCGGTTCAATTTTAAAAATAAAAATGATTCTTAATTTCAAGAATGATTGTAATATCTTAACAATGTTTCATTATTGTTTCTTTAATCGATATAAATGATATACAAGAAACTGAAACATGTTCGTGGTACTGGTATTGTTAATCCTAAAAAGTATCAATATTTTCGATCACTCTTGGGAACAAATTCATCGTGAAAAGAATAAGCTGACTAATATTTGTACGTGAAAAAGAAAAACAAGACTTTAGGAATTTTAATTAATAATAACCACGATTGGTAGATATCAATTACTTGAGCAGAGTTATCAATAAACTGAAAAATTTTCAATGTAGATATTGAAAGGAACTTACTTATGTGTATAGGTACCTACATAAAAGTAATAGTAAAGGTTCTTGGTATTTTATTATCAAGAGTAAGTGTATAAATTTCAATTTCTTCTACAGCTGCTATGAAAAGCAGGTCTAGGTAGTGAGTACTGATCGTGAGTACGCAAGGCCGAAGAAATGTTTTCATTAGAATAATACGATCATTTAAAATATGAGCATAATAAAATAAATAGATAACTTATACCATGTTTTATCTTTCGTGAACTTCCTCTAAAAATGTTTTTCACCAAAGCTTCTTTTGTGTATCATAAACATCCTGCATACGAGTTTGTTTGCGGCTTATTATAGTATGGTTATTCGTTTGATTTCTTTCGATGCATAATACGATAATAATCTGCAACAAATTGATAATTCGTCTCCTTGAAGCGATTCTTGTATTTTTGAGCATTCATTGGCACAAACAGGTGCACTAAATGATTGCTTTACGTGGTTATACAAATTATTTATGCATTTCACGCTCGAATTGGTAGGTACTCAAGCTATGATTTTTTGATTTTTTTTTGCAACGAATTTTGTTACTTACTTACCTCCCAACTTACCTGTACCTATATGCTTAGTTTTTTGATCGAATTTCCTGAAGAAAAGATTGTTTTACTCTGGAAGAAGAGAAATTGCTCATTTTAAAATTTTATTGTACAGGTAGGTAATCCTTTTTTGGGAGAGGGGAAGAGGAGATGGATGATGATTAATGCATATGTAACGGATGTTAAGTTGAAAGATTCAAACTTACTCATAGACCAACTTCCTCAATTTTAAGGAAGAGCTTTCTTTTCTTAGGAAATTCTAAAAATTGGGTGTTTGTAATGTACCTAACTGTAAGCGATCTGGGTTGAGCTTCAACAGTTTTTTTGTTTTGAAAAATTGAAGAGCTCAATTTGGAAAAAAACTGTCAAATAATGTTGAAGAATCTGTCACAGACGGAGATTTCAAAAATCACCCAATTTCTTGTCCTACTTTCAAGTATGTATACTTACCTATATTATTCAAAAAAAAAAAAAATGGAAATACGAAGTTGATGAAAATGAGAACAATTACATAGCTATTTTTACAAGAGAAAAAAATTAGTTTAAAAAATCGTTCATAGCAATTTTTTTTCAAATAGGTACCTATAAGGGTGAAAAATTGAAAGTTTTTACATTTTTTAAGTAGGCACCTACTTTGTCGTTGTTATTGTTGCTTTTTAAACTGAATCCAACGACGAAGGGATAATATGTACAAAACATTGTATACAGTAGTTTTTTAAGTGCTGTTAATACATTTTCATTTGTGATAGTTTTTGAAAATCGACGTTGACTAGATGCAGAATATTGATTGGTCGCTATAAGGTGGTTTTTTAAATACGTATACATACTTTATCATCTATCTCAGGCGGTTTTTGAAAAACCTTGGATAAGTAGATGGCGAATCACAGCCATTAAATGGATTTATAAAATGTTTCAAATGTTCATAAAATTTGATTGAAAAACTTTCATAACTCATAATGTTGTTGTTGTCATTTTATACAGAATTAGATATGCATTTAAAGTAATTTTTGTAAAAAGACCTTAACTGTTTGGATGATCAAGCTCCCTAAAGCGGTTTTTCAAATACATATAAATAGTACCTACATTTATTTGTAGTCGTTTTTGACAAATAACGTTAGCTAAGTGGATAATCATGACTCATAACGTGGTTTTTGATAATTTTAGTTAGGTAGTAGGTACCTGTATCCCCACCTTATTTGATCATTTTTTTTTTTTTTAGTAATTTTTAGCCAGTTTTTTTTGTTATTGTATCTTTCTTAAAAGAAATTTTTTTCAATGTTTCATCAGTTTTTATGCGATTTTAACAAATTTTCGTACAACTTTTAAAGAATTTTATTCAATTTTGAACTAAGAATTGATACATTTCTAATTTAAAAGAAATAACCCGTAATTGCAATTTGCAGGAATGATCGTACCAATAACTTCATCCAATTGTTTGAAATATGTTTCGGTATTGTTATTAATAAATTCATTAAAATTAGAAAATTTGTGCATTAAAATGGTTATTAAAGATGAATCGAAAAATCCTAGTTCGTTGATGCTGATTTAAAATTTGTAAAAACATCAAGTTTTCCATCTCCTTTTTTTGAAATTTTGATTTGAATTAATCATTTTGAAAGCTCTAGGTAATTGAGCATGAATTGTTAAAATTGAAAAAGTGATCAGGCGTTTTTTTTGAACCAGAAAAAATGTTATCTCAAAATTTCCAACTTGCAAAATTGTTTGAACTGAACTAGTATTGATTTTTTTTAAATTACTCATCTGAAAAAAATGCTTTATATTTCAAAAAAATTTGATTGAAGCCGGTATTTTGAAAATTACTTTCGAAGAGTTCTATTGTGAAACTGTCGAAATTAAAGGCTCATTTTTATTTCAAAGCTGAACATTCAAGGTGGAAGTACCTACACCTGTTTGATCTGTTCACATTACAAAAAACTTTTAAAATGTCCCAAATATAAGTTAAAAATTTGAAAAAATTCCATCACTCAAAATCTTCTTTACTCTTCTCTTCTACATAAACTCAAAATGGGATCTCTACTTCGCTTGGGTTTAGGGAGGAACATAAACTGAAAATACAATTACCTATGTCAATATAACGCTTTTGCCAATTTTGAAAATGTCAGCAACTGGGGTGGACACCGAGAGCTAAAATTCATTTTCATTTAAGCAAAATAATACTTACATACAAAAAACAGTGATTACGTAGGTATTCTATGTAGAAGTACTTACCTACGTACCTAAAATAGCACAATTTCCTTGAAGGAAACTCGACTTTTAAAAAACGAGTGGGTAATGATGAGGATAAAATTTCGTTCAAATAAGTAGCCAAGTAATTACTTACCCATTTGTTTCAACGAAAAATAATTTCAAGTGTGCAAATATTGAACAAGACAGATGTCAAATAGGTACCTATTATTCAAATATTGCAAAACTCGCTGGTTTTAAAGAATGGCATAAACTACGTCAATGCTACCTGTGTAATGTCTGAGGAAGTGAGGATACCATATTTATGTATTTTTCATTGCGAATTTGTTCACTTGAAATTATTACAATCATCAATGAGAGTTTTCCTGTTATTTGAAGAATATTTTTGGTTGATTTGAGGAAATATACTTACTTACACCATACAAATATCTAGGTACTCGTACCTATGAAATCAATTTTTTTTTTAAATTACCCCTACCCTATCAAAAGAGCAAGATTTACCTTACGTTAGCGTTGCAGGTATTAGGTACTTAGATACCTACCAAGGAATTAAGCTAGAGGATGCGCCAAAAATAGAATAATGGAAATGTAATATTGTCGAATCAGATACATGTATTTTATATGAATATTCCTGCGTGTCATGTAATCGTATCGTGTACAAAGAAACTGATAACAAAATTGATAGAAAATTATGTCAATATTGTCCATTTAGTCATCATTTTTCTTTTGATAAACCCACAATTTCGTTTAAACTCTTCGTGATTATGTCTGAATCGTGTAATAAAAAATCATCGTTGAATTAAATTATTACGGGTTTAAAACTTATTTTATTAGTTGATTTTTTCCCTTGAAATTGTAAAAATACCCTATTATAGGTGCTTAATTTTTATTGTAAATGGAAATGCAAGTAAAAGATTAACTTTTGAACTTGCAGTTGGACCTTGTTGCCAAGTATAACTACTTAGGCACCTTTTCGTGAATTTGTGAATTTTCGTGATTGTGAAGTAAACTGGAAGAAAAAAACTTCAACATTTTGGTAACAAGACTATTAATTTTTTATTTTGTATTCTTATTATTAGTCAGAAGTAATTATAGTTATTCGTAGGTAGTAATAATTTTTTGTATGAAAATTTTAAAACAAAGATCTAAAAGATTTACGTAATTAAAAAAAAAAAAAAAAAAAAAAGCATCCATCTATTATTGGTATAGGTCAAAGAACAAAGTACACCTACCAACCTACAATACATGATTCTCTACCCTACTTCTTATTATCATCCCTCGAAAATCATCACCTACTTACCTGTATACACCTTCCTAAATAATAACGTGTTTCTATTGTGTTCGCACAAAAAAAAAAAAAAAAAATACATCACACATCACAAAAAACCATATTGATTGGTAAACCCTGAACTAGACCTTGAAATTCTTAACATATGGAGTTAATCCACCATCAAAGGGGTTGTTTATGAGTATATTAATATAAATTCGGATAGGCGCGGTAATACGCTATGTGAATATATAAGGGAACCGGTTTTTGAACTGGTTACAAGGATTTAATATCCTTTTCACTTATTCTCACTCATTTGTACACAATGTACCCGGTTACGTGTTTATGAAATGCTTTCTTTTTAACAAATAGTGCATAGCGTTGTGTATTTGGTTTAAGGACATCGGCAAAATTGGTAAGTAGCATTTAAAAATTTTTCTTACCCGTTGAGTGGTTCTTTAACCTGCTCGTATCGGAGAGGTTATATATTATAGAAATACGAAAATAACAATGTACTTTTCCCGGTTCTTATATCATAAGTTTGATGCATAAAATCTGCCACTGCCACACCGTTGTTGTCGTCGTCGCACTTCCTCGTTATAAATTTGTGTCATTGCGTTTGCAAGTGCTCTCGAACAGATAATATTATTATCGGTGAAAAAAAAGTCACAGTTTTTATATGGGGCGACTCGACTGTATTAATGAATTATAAATAATACCTCGCGTAAGTTTAATAAGAAGTTTAAATATTGCGGTTAGTATAAGTATAAAATTATTTAATATTCGCTCCAATGATTTGTTACATAAGATTTTCTGCTGTTTTATTCTTTTATCATAATATGTGAAGGAGAATTGCTCAACGAAAAGATGTAAGGATTTGTTTTATGAATATGTAATAACGTATATTTTAAATACCGCGCGTTACATACTTTTTTTCAATATTATCGCGAAATTCGTGTTTGAAAAAAATTTAATTGAAGGCGGTACGGGTATATACAATTTGTATTATCTGGGTTTGTTTTAAAAATACATGTACGATGAGGTGGTATTACTTACTAAGTAGCGTTATCAGTGAAGTAGGTAATTCTTAATTTGTGCGAGATGAACTGACGAAGAAGGTTACTCATTCCCATTCGCGAACTCGAACTTGATTTTTTTAATGAAGAAAAATTTCGATAATTTGGTAGAAAGATAATAAAGTGACTAGGTGTTCGATAGAGTAGGTAGATCATTTTGCAATTTTTTTTCATGAGCTGGAGCACCTTATGTGATAAAATATTAGTTAACTATGCACTTTTGACTTGATACTACCATATCTGGTGTGAAATACATAGTTCTGTAGTTTTATTTTAACTAGAATTCGAATTTTTTCTGAAACATTCATCGTGCCATAAAATATACTCGTAGGTATTGAGGAAAAACGCGAAAAATGTTTCATCCGAGAGGAGGGGAAAGGAGAAAAAGCGGAAACAGTTGGTTCGATGAAAGATGATTTCATTATTGTATAATTTTCACTTTTGATTCAAATGTTATCAGAATTTAATTTGGAAACAGTATCTTTGGAATTCATGAGCATTGGAAAATGCATGTGAGTTGCTCATTAAAAACTTTAAACCATTTTTACATATATTTTTTTTGAATTTTCCTCCCAACTACCTCTCTTCCCTCCTTAAAGTCTAAAACTCCAATAAATGTGTCAAAAAAATCAAAACTTTCAGAAAAATGTGATTTTGTTCAAAGAAATTAGCATTTTCCAAATGATTTATGCATTTTTTTAGAGTCTCTCAGATCAGTTTTTTTTTGAAAAATTTAGGTGCTTAAAAATATTTTTTATTATTGCGGTTTTAAAAGGCTTCAAAACGTGACTTTTTCTGATGGCTATAGGTGGATAAGTTTGGCGAATTCGCCCCCGAGAACTTCAGGGTTGATATTAGACCCCCCCCCCCCGTTTTTAAGACCCCCCTGTTATGAAATTACAATAAAAAAAAATTCTCAGCTCCATGAGAACCGATTTTTTCAATTTTTTAGTATGTTGTAAACATCCATCAGAGGTAGCTCCACAACAATTTTCACCTCCTCCCTCATATTTTTCCCTCAAAATGGAGTTTTTTCAGCTTTGTTTACCCGTCTTAGCGATGACCATGATTCGGCACAAAAATGGGAATAGAATTTTTAAGTGTGTTTTTGACTCCTAAAAACATTATATTTTTTTCAAAAAAAAATTTGAGGTGGGCCGTGGTCAAAAATTGAAAAAACTTACAGAGGGGGTAAAAATGGATTCTGGTGTAAATTATTGTTTTTGGTAAACGTAAACGAGGTGTCGTTTCCATAAGAATCGAACCCCCCGAACACGAATATGACGTCCAATTTAATATTACCCTCATCTACGCCCCTCCAGTACCTCTGCCCCCACCTCAATTTTTACTATATGGAAAGTTCAGATATTTTCATAATGTTGGTGTCGTTTCCATATGAGTCGAACTCCCCGAACACGAATATGACGTCCAATTTAATGTTACCCTCATCTACGCCCCTCCAGTGCCTCTGCCCCCACCTCAATTTTTACTATATTAAAAGTTGAGCTATTTTCATAATGTTGGTGACGCTGATGAATGTTTATAACATACTTAAAAATCGGTTCACATGGGGCTGAGAAAATTTTTTTATTGTAATTTCAGAAAAGGGAGGGTTTCTCAAAAACGGGAGGGGGGTCTGGGGATCTGAAACTTTCCTGACGGAAGGTGCTCAAGGGTACCCACCTTCCATGCAAATATCAATCCTGAAGCTCTCGGGGGAAAATTCACCATACTTATCCACCTATAGCCAACCTGAAATGGCCTTTTTTAGACTGAATTACTAACCAACTGATTTTTTTTAAAACCAAATTAATATATTTACAATTTTGTAGTCATTTTGAGAAATCCAACCCTTCTCAGGACCTTCTGCATTTTTCAATTTGCACAGCTGAAATTTTTTGTGAGCTGCTCGGAGAATCTTTCATACTTATCTACTCCTATCCTATGAAACAGCCTGCAAATAATGGATTGCTGAGTTATTGAAAAGTCCTTCTATAAATTAAAGCACATTACATTACATTACATTCTCATTTTTTTTTCAAGAGTACCTACCTGTACCTAGCTTATTGAAAAAAGACACAGGATACCTAATGTAAAGAGAACCAGATAAAAAATGCATAAAAATTTTGAAATTTTAGAATAGGAAGTAGGGGAAGATTGAGAATGAGATCCAGCTATATTTGCAAAGTTCCAGATTGAGTAGATTTGTTCAATTGAAATTTTTCGACTGGAGTAGGATTGAAAAAATTGCAAAATTTTGTTCGAGGTGCCACCCTCCTCCTCTACGCCTCTTTTCCTCTACCTACAATACTTGCTAACAAAAGCTCTCAGGTCATTCCATGTCAACTCAACCACAAAAAGGCGATTTTGAAAGTCATGTCTTTCGATTTCGCTCAAATTTTTTCTACAGTATAAACCCACCCAGTTTATAATTAAGAACGCAGCAATTAGTTTGGTCCCAGCCCCCTCAGGGTGCGGGTGGGGGCTTCCATTATTTTCACATTGTCTCAATGTATACTCAAATTCAGCAGCCCCTTCCTCCAAAACTATGATACTTTGATCAAAACTGATTTCACAGTTCGAATGGGTATTGCATTTAGAACTTTTTAAGCATTTCGAAGGGAGCTACCATTTAAAATTTTTTAAAAATTTCCATAGATGTACCTTTTGATGCTTTTTCGAAATATTCAAGTTTCGAGATGGGATCTCCTGATGGAGAGGGAGCACCCCCACTCCCCCCAATTTTGGGCAAAACTTTCGAAAGAAAATCTGGGGCATATGATATATTGAATTGTATGTTTTTGGTAACGCTGAACGCGAATATGACGTCAGATTTTTGATAGGACCCCATCCACGACCCCCAGCGCCTCCCCAAAGGGAGTGACCCCCAAAAAAATGGTTACATTCGTGTGACACATGAAATAGTAGGTTTTCGATATTGCTGAACAAGAATATAGCCATAGTTTTTTAAATCCACTTCACCCAGGGCCCCCAGAACCTCCCCTAATAGGTAAAAGTCAAAAAAATTGGTGGGGGTCGTGGATGGGGCCCAATCAAAAATCTCACGTCATATTCGTGTTTAGCGTCACCAAAAACATACTATTCAATGTGTCGCACGAACAAAACATTTTTTTTGAACTTTTACCCCCTTTGGGGAGGTGCTGGGGGCCATGAATGGGGTCCTATCAATAATCTGACGTCATATTCGTGTTCAGCGTTACCAAAAACATACAATTCGATGTATCACATGCTTCAGATTCTCTTTCGAAAGTTTCGCCCAAAATTGGGGGGGTGGGTGCTCCCTCTCCATCAAGAGATCCCATCTCAAAACTTGAATATTTCGAAAAAGCATCAAAAGGTACATCTATGGAAATTTTTTCAAAATTTTAAATGGTAGTTCCCACTTACAGCGCCATTTTGAAATTTGAACTTTCAATTTAAAAGTTCAATTTTCAACTTTTGAAAATTTCAAAATTCTTAAAAAGTTTTAAATGCAATGCCCATTCGAACTGTGAAATTAGTTTTGATCAAAGTATCATAGTTTTGGAGGAATGGGCTGCTGAAGTTGAGTACCTCGAGACACTTCAAAGTATCAACTTTATCCGAATAAGTACTTCCTTTCCTGTAAGTTTTATCCATTATATATGTACTTCTTCTTCGAGCTTGAAATTTGAAAAGTATTTCTTATCACGCTCGAAACATAGAGTACGTTTTACGGAACACCCTGTGTATAAACTGGGTACGATCTAATTGAGTGCCTGAATCTAAAATCGGTAATTGGAACTCAATTGATAATTTCGCACGTGAATTTTTGATAAAAATTAATCACCTTTGCAGCCCAACTCGGGAAATTTTTTCCACCGTATAGTTGCTTGACCAGCAAAAAATAGAATAAGCGATTAAAAAAAATTATTATCCATATACGATATCGCACTCGGTGAAAAATGAGTTCATGGCTCAAATGAATTCGATAAGCTTTAAGTATTATTAATGCTTGCATTTACCTTAGCGAAGAGAACAAAAACCGATAAAATTCGTTATCAATTGAACTTGCACAATTGGAAAATTGCTCTTAAAATTTCATTGTTGCATGAAAAATATCGAGGAAGAATTTCAACGGAGCGTTTTGAAAAATTTTAAGCATTCATTTTATTTGTCTTTGGAGTTTGGAAATCATTCGTAGGCTACATGTTGATGAATTTTTGCTTTTTTTCGCATGCCAATCAACGTGGAATTTTTATCTGATGAACGATTACGTACCTATTAGATACGTTAAAAATGGGTATGGTATAGGTAATTACCTACGTAAAAAGGATATGCAGTAATGATTGTAATCAAAATGCAAGTATGAGGCTAATTATTGATTTGAAAATCACACGAGTGTTAATCTCTATCAATCCTTTCTTGTGCTATTGTCTACTGTGTAGGTAACCCATTGATTAGAATTTTATTAAACGCGCATAGGTATTTAAATCCTTTTCCGTTTCATCTTGACATTTTCTTTCACCGCGTAGATACAATGAATATAAGAACGTATTAACGCCGATACTATGTATGTTTATAATTAAATGCATCGCGTTTAACCCTGACCAAATATTTCTACCGAAAAATTTAGGTACAAGTTTAAGGCCAAAGTTGTGCGCAATACCAACTACCTCTACCTGTAAGTAACTATAACTACCTTCTGGAAACCATCTAAAATAAAACAATCTTCCTTTAATAATATTCAAATCTCCTCATCTCACCACCACGAAACAGGTAACAGGTTAGGTACGTAAATATGTTTGACGACATTAAATTTAATTAATTAGTAAGGTAGGTATCGTATACAACGAAGATGTCCCCTATACCAATGAACTTGCCTAGGTCAATACGAAATGATACTTCAATAATTTCAAACTAACATATCCTCGATTAAAGATGTAACCGGACCAAAAAGTTTTAGCAGTAAAATACCTTGAATGACCTTGACACGATTTTGAACTATTACTCGGTCAGACGACCAGCTAATAGTACATATAAAACAACTGCAATATGTATTTTATACCTACCTGTATTTAATACAATAGGATGATACTTACTGATCGATATCTGTATCTCGATATCGTCAACTCTCCTGTCGAGTATTTGTTTATTAGTATGAGTAATAAGTATAATTTACGCAGTGAACTGACGATGATCTCAATTGATGGGCTTCTTGAGAATGAAACATACGAAAGTTAAAATAGGTAAGCACCAGGCCATGTTCGTTGTTCGCGTAAGATGAGTAGGTCTAGGTACATTGTATCTGATGCTGATGATTTGCGGAAGATTACTTATGGAAATCAACTATATGTAGTGTGTAGATTTACAAGTGCTATTGACTGATTGCATTCTAATGTAGAATACATGCAGCAAGTGTATGCTATATTGGTAGAGGTACCTCATGTTCTTATCAGAAAACCAACACTGTATTATCATTTTATTCGAGATAAAATATACGGCTCAGGATCACGTTTTACAATCATCGAATACATTGTATGGCCTAAGTACCACATTATTAAGGTAGGTATTCGAAAAATATTATTTCGTTCAATCATTTACGGACTGTTTCCTTGGAGAATTAAAACTACATTTATTTCATTTTTTGAAATATTCATGAAAAAGTAAATTATTATTCGATACATGGTCAATCGATGGAACATCGTTCAAATATAATTTCAAGGTTACATTTTCTAGGAACAAGGATTTCAGAGATGAATGTACTCTCCCCCCTCCCCCAAACTTATGGAACAAGGGTCCGAAAATTGCCAAATACGGATAATTGTCCCAGGAACGGGGTAGGGGGTGGGGGGGGGGTAATATTCTATACCTATCCTCTTCAGAATGGACAGATTTCAACTTTAACTTTACTACAAGCCGATTTTCTGACAGTTTCACTTCAGTCCCCTGTTTTTCAAGTTTTTTAGAACTTTTCCTGAACATCTCTAGATCGAAATTTTGAAGATTTTATCAAGGAAGGAGTGAAGCAAAGAGCACCTTATGAGAATTCAAATGATGTTGGAGTATAAGCTGTGTAATTATAGTTCTTAACGTACTCGTATTTTTTCAACATAATAAATTGTACTTACCTATTCAGTAGGTATTCATTGTAAGAAAATGAAAATGCACAATATTTAACTTTGAAACATAACTCGTCTTTAGAAAGGGAGATTTTAAATGTATATTTATCTGTCCAAATATGAAAAAACATGACAAAAGCAGGACATTTTCTCAAATATTACTTGAATGGAAGTGGGAGGGGTTACTAATTATTACTACATACCTATCGATTTTTTCACCAACTATACACTTAAGAAAACATTTTGATTTTTTTTGCAATTTTATTATTACTCGAGAGAAAATTTTTAGAAATTCAAACTTTCAAAGAGGGAAGAATACGATAAGTAAATGAAAAATTTAGAAAGTTTGATTCAAAATATGGAAAATTCTGTAATGAAAAAAATAGCTTAAATCACTTTATTTGTTGACTTTAGAAAAGGAAAGTTGAGTTTATATGTATAGCGTTTTTATGAGTTTATTTGGCACCAGCGACCTCAGGCACGTATTTTGATAAAAATTACGAATTTAACAGAGCATCGCTTCTTTTTTCGAAGCAATTTTACAAAAAAATCTAAATTTCGTAACTTTCACGCTTTGTTTTTTAAACTGCTACCTATTTTTAAAAATGTTTATTTTTTTGAATAATCTAAGAGAAACCAAATTACCTGATAAGCTTGGAGCTCGGCCAATTCATAGTTTTTTCCAGGATAAGTAAGTATTGAGAAAAAATATTATGAATTTCATTTTTTAAAATCTAATGCCTGAGGATGATTTTTTTTTAAAAAAATGGTAAGAATATTTTTCACTCAAACACTTTTATTTTTTAATATTTTCAAGGGAATGGGGAAAGAGAGAGGAAATACTTGAAAGAAATGGCTAATTTATTCGGCATTTCCACAAATCACTCAAACAATCATTCTCAGTTGAAAAAATCTATATAAGTACAAGTGAATATGAACTTCTAACTTCTATATAGGAAAAAAAAGTCATCTATTCGTCCCAGAGTGAGGAGACGTTACATCATTTTTGAAAAATTTAGCACAAAGAAAGTGTTTTTTATCGCATATTTTTTTTACACATGTATTCATTTTTAAAAAAAAAGTGTGAAATTTTTTTAAACGTCATTGAGAGGGGAAAAGTACTTGGATAAAAACACTTTATGATAGCCTACCTACTTATTTTATCATAATTTTTTCGGTTGACAAACACGAAAATATCGTGATTCGGACCACAAATTTAACATTTTTGTAAGAAGTCATTAAAAATTTGCAATGTTTTGAATCTATAATGTAATCTAAACATGAAAACTCGTAATTCTGCAGGCCTCTAATTAATTTTTTGTGAACATTCATAGTGCTAATTCAAAAGTTCTGGAATAATAATTAATCAGGATTTCTCCATTCCATTCAAAACTAACATGGGTAGGTATAGCTATTGAAAAACTCTGACAAACTTGAAGATCCAAAAGTTCTGCGATTTTATTCCAAAGGTAATGGAAAAAGTAGTAGTTTTGAATAAAAAATCATGTAAAATTATGCGTTCTCTACAAATTACCCAGAAGTGGAAGAAAAAAACAACAGAGATCAAGATTCTCACCGTAATAGGCAGGTACTTAGGTATGCCTTTTTTCTTTTCTTTCCTTCTTTTTTTTTTTTTTTTTTTTTTTTTTTTGGAAAATTCTAAGTAAAAAATTTTGATATTGATTCAACTGATTCTTCAATTTTTGGAATTTGGTGTTGATTTGGTATAGAACTGCGCAGATTACTTTCAGAATTACTCGCAAATAAGGCAGAATTTTCTGTTCGAATATTGCGTGGAAGAATTCTAAAGAGTCCAACATCACCATCCTACCATCGTCTTGAAGAAGGAAAGGGGAGGGGGATCGTTAATAGGTATCTGGTATGTGCTTCAAAAGATAGAATTTTTGGTCTTAATATCTCTATCTAGAATATTTTTTGGTTAAATGTGGTATAAAATTGTATATTTAAGCAAGGATTAGGTATTTTGGTGTTTTTTGTACCAATTTTGAAATTTTGAAAGATATTACTCATCATTAGGTAGCATAAATTGATTTTTTTTGCAAAAATTTGTGATAAAAATCAGAAAATCAGTTTTTGGACCAATGTTTTTCTCTCCTAAATTAATTTCAGCTGCTTTTGAATCCATCAGCTTTCGGTGAAAGTTCATTGTCTTTTGTCCAGAAATTCGGAAAAATATGTATCTGTACTGTGCTGCAATAATTTTTGGCAGCTAAATGTTCAGTGTTCATCTATTTCTGCAGCAAAGCAATCAAATCTTTCAGCTTTTCCTAATACATCTTGAATTTTACCTCCTTCCCCTCCAAACCGTTTGCGATCAGTTTCTACCAAGCCAGTCTTTAGCTCATAATAAAGCGAAAGAATTAAATAGGGAAAACAAACGTTTCAACTAGGCTACTAGCCGCATATTTCACCATCATCATCAAAGTTCCAAAAACTCAAAGCTTCCAAGTTTATCGAGCGACAAAATTTTTTGCGACATTTTTTAAAACTCATCATTTAGAAATCGGCTGAACTAATTTTGATCAAATTTGAAATCTCATTTTAGGCCTGCACGATTTCTACAAAGTACTAATACGACCCTCAATTTTTGATGAATCGTTCATGAACGAATTGATCAATTTTTTGAAATAACCTTAACCCCATTCGCCAAACACCAACGAATTGATCAATGTTTTAATTTATGAATCGATTCGTTCACGAACGAGTCACTTATACGAATCGATTCGTTCGCGAACGAGTCACTTATAAGAATCGATTCGTTCGCGAACGAGTCACTTATAAGAATCGATTCGTTCGCGAACGAGTCACTTATACAAATACAAATCAATTTGATTGCGAATGATTCACAAAAAATAATTCAATCCGTTCGTGAATGATTCGCTCACCAAAAATGGAGCAAATGAATCGATTTGTTCGCAAATGAGTCACTAATACGAATCGATTCGCTCGCGAATGAATCACTAATACGAATCAATTCATTCGTTCGCGAATGATTCATCAACAATTGAGTAAATGAATCGATTAGTTCGCGAACGAGTCACTTGTCGAATCGATTTGTTCGCGAATGATTTAGTAACTATTGATCAACTCGTTCGCGAATGATTCATCAACAATTGAGTAAATGAATCGATTCGTTCGTGAAAGAGTCACTTGTCGAATCGATTTGTTCGCGAATGATTCAGTAACTATTGATCAACTCGTTCGCGAATGATTCACCTACAAATCAATCGAATGATTCACCAAGAAATCAATCAATTTATTTATGTACTTGATCGCCAATTGTTCGAAAATTATTCGATTCGATTGTAAACAGATCAATTGCTGCACAAATGTTTCAAAAAAAAAAGTGAATCAATTCGTTCATAAAAAATTTTTATTTAAAGAAAAGTCGGTCATCTCACGCTAAATGCGTGAGTGTTTTTCAATTTTTAAAAAATTATCTCAGTCTCCCAAATTAGGGGGTTCCTTTTCAGTTTTGAGGATAGATATTAAACATTAGACAACTCATCATAACAAGGAACTTTTTTTCTCCCATTCAAGCGGTTTCTAATAAAGATAGGTACATCTATACATACTTATCTATAATTTCAAAACTTTGGAGTCCTAACTAAAATTTCCTTTCAATAATTTTTGACATTGAACTCAATAGTCAGCGGATTTAGGTACCTACCTAGTACCTACTTAACTTACTGTAGATGAATTTTCACATGAATTGTAAAATTGAACATCTGGTACGTAAGTAAATAATTAGAAAACTCTCGTAAACTTGCATACCACTGAAAAATGCATTATTATTGCCTTATCTAAGAACGAATTATCTGTAATGCTGATAATGGCGTTAGAACGGAATTATTTCGTCGTTTGTCGAACCCAGAATTTATTACATTTCAACATCTTCAATACGTATCGTGTATCATTCAACCAAGTTTTATTTAGTAAATACTGTACATTAACCACTTGTGAAAGTGTAATAAGGCGTATAGGCCTGTGATGTGAATTGTGAATTTTCAAATCATCTATACACTTCATGTGTCTATAGATACGAGTAGGTATCTAAAACTGAACCAACGCGTGTACGACGAAGTAACCTATACGATTGCGTGTGTTTTATAAATATACGAGTAAGTTCCTTATAAAATCGTAAAAATCTTTTAAAAATATTAATTTTTGAGATGTTATCGCGAGTACAAATATCAATTGATTCGTTCGAATCGAATATCAGTAATGATTTACTCTTCGGCATGAATGGTTGCTCAAGTTACTCGTCTAATTTTCAAGTACTGCGTCGATTTGATTCAATTTCGTAATCGATTCGCGATCTCTCGATTACGCTTGGTAATTTTTCGCTGTTAAAAATTGGCCGAATAAAAGTGTTAGACGTGTGTAAATGGTGTAATCTCATCATTCATCATTCTGTCCACTGGTTCACAAATAATACTGCAAGCGCGCGCAGGTATGACAATTTTTTTTCTCTTTAAAATTATAATTAAAGGATGTAGTACGTAGATATCTCTTTATACTAATTACGAGTGACTACTACGAATAGCAGATAATTTTGAATAAGTAACGAACTCGAATCGAGCATTTCTTAGAACGCATGAAATGAAAAATTTGTAAACACTCGTAGATAGGTACTGTATTACCTACAACACGTTAATTGGTTTATAATTTGGGTGCTTCACCTCCGTTCTTAGGTGCCCTTACTTATACATATATCTATGTACCTATCTCTTTTAAATACTCGTACGTGTACTTCTGTCTTCTACCTATAAGTATAGGAATAATACCTACCACTGTATGTACGGAGAACAACGTCGTAATTTTACGAATAATGAAGTACCATACCTACGCGTATTGCACGAATAATTACATAATAATGTTTCTTTTTGTCTTAGTCAGCTAAAGTCTTTATTTACTTTTTGGCATTTTCAAGTTCGTCAAAATATTTTACCGTTAATGAACTTCGTTAGGATGAATTATGAGCTAAGAATTTCATGACTTTTTTTTCTCTTCGCGCAGAGAACTGATTGCGGGGTTCTTATTTTATAATTTTTTGTTAATGAGCTTGTATTTGCGATGTAGCAGTCTCATCAGACGCAGACGGTTCCAAGTAAATGACCGCGAGCTGATTTTACTTAATGCAACAATGTTTTTTATTTTTACTCGCGATATTTTGACTTTCGCAGTTTATCGAGTTTTTCGAGTGAGCGTGTGGGATGTTTGTAAATCGAGTGATTGAAATTTTCTTTCGAGACTGAATTAAATATATACGTCTGATCGATGATTTGTTTGCTAACACTAGAAATCGAAAATGTGTTCTTTTGATTGGTTCACGAGATCACTGGTATTTATACTAGCTTACAGTTTTAAGTAAATATGTACTTATTTGCTCGCATCCGATTCCGATAGTATCTACATCATAGCCTGTGAGATAAGATTAAGTTGGAGGGGGAGGGCGAAGTGTTTACTAATTTTAAGTGGGGATTAGAATTAATATTAAATAAAATATTATTGATCTGTTTCTCGAGTTCGTACATAAGTTCATATGTTATGTTCGTGGAGTACATAATTATTTTTTACTGCCTTAAATAGAAAATTACCACCAACTCGAGTTGATTATTTTCGATTGGGTTGGTATACTGATAACGAACATTAGATAGATCTGTCTCACATTGAAATTGAGGAAATGACTGTCTAATCATTGATGGTATCTTCTTTTTGAAAAAAACTAGATGGTTGAACCACGAAGTAATTTCCCTCTCCCCAGCTCCCTTTCCCCACCTAAAAAAACTTAAGAAGGTCACGTGATGTATAGTCTCGTTTCTAGCAGAAAAATTAAACATTTTAAATTTCATTTTCTTCAGATAAACTTCAGTATTTTTAGTATCGTTCGATTTTTTTCAATTTTAAAATAAATAAAACTATTTTTTCTCACATACATATTGAAAAAAATTGACGATTTTGTTCACTTTATCTTTACTCTACTCACAGGCTTATTACACACTTCTTTAAGAAATATAAGTAGGTAAATACGTAAACTGGTACATTATTTTGAGTGGCGTAAAATATCGCGAGATTAGGATGTTTTAAGATTTTTAAAAAATGATAATATTGCCATATTGCAAAATACAGTTTGAACGAAACAAAATAAATGATTCAAGAATTTTTGAAAAATTGTTATACGACATATCAAAATACCTAGGTTAAAATTTCGCAACAAAATCAAATTTTCCCAAAACATGTTTTTTGAGCATTTCTGAAGAATTTTGGGGCCAGAATTGGGCCACGATCTCAGAGATTTTCGAAATAGATGTTATAAAAACCATTGAAATGAGTCAAAATTTTAGGAAAAATTAAAAAATTTCCATCAAACATTTTTGAGCTCTTTTGAACAATTTTGAGTCTAAAATTGAGTCAATTTTTTTGAAGCTTGTCTATTGTTTTGAAAATTATATGTTTTGGTATAACATCTACTTATTATTTTGTTTGCCTCCATGAGAAGAATTTCTTTGATTTTTAGTAAAATTCCAAAGCATTATAAATAAATGATTTTCTTCTATATTATAATTTTCACTAACTTTGATAAGGTATCCAAAAAATGCTCAAAAAAATTTGTGGTCCAAAATTTTGATATTTTTCTGAAAATAAAACCATTTTTAAAACTCGTTAGTCACTTTTTCAAAAAATCTTACAATTAGTCTAATTTTGGAGTCAAAATTTTTCAAAAGTGCTATAAAAAGTTTTGATGAAAATTCTCGATTTTTTGTTGAAATTTAGACCTATTTTAATAAGGTTCATGACATCTTTTACGGAAATTTCCGAAATAACGACACCATTTTGGGCTCAGAATTCTTCAAAAATGTGCAAAAAAAATATTTGTAGAAATATTTGACTTTCTCGCAAAATTTCAACTTATTTTGATTGGTCGCGTTATATTTTTTCAAAAATGTCAAAAATCATGACCCAATTTTGGGCTGCAAATTTTTCAAAAATGCTCAAGAAGTATGTATGTGAAAACATTTGATTTTTTTGACAAAAATTTAACCTATTGTGATGGGCTGCGTAATGCGTTACCGCGTTTTTGAAATATCCCAAAAATCACGAACCTACTTTGGATTCAAAATTCTTCAAACTGGCTTAAAAACATTTTCGTGGAAATATTTGAATTTTACCCTATTTTGAGGGGTCGCGTTATACTTTTTCAAAAATACCAAAAATAATGACTCAATTTTGGGCTCAAAATTATTCAAAAGTGCTCAAATGACATTTTCGTGGAAATATTTGAATTTCTCACGAAATTTTATCTTATTTTGATAGGTCGCAACATCACTTCTGAATAATTCTACAAAAGTTCATTTCTATTCGAAATTTTTTTTTTTTGGGGGGGGGGGGTAAGACTTCAAAATTCCACTGCACCCTATTAATCTAATCCTTTATGTTATATGTAGATACGACATCTTTAGCTTGCATGATGCTTGTGTAACCATTTTTGTGCCAAATATTGCCCAAAATAACACTTGAGGGACCCTAGCGCCCTAATATGCAACTAATAAGTTGACGTAAACATATATTCGGAATAAGGAGAGTGTCCAGAATTAGTTTTGCGTCCGAGTCATTTTGAAAATTGGGATTTGTAGGTTTCACCCTCCCCCAGAGGTTCCAATGTTTTGACTATTATTGACAATTTTAAAAAAACTTAGATAGGTATGATTTTTTTTTTTTGATTTTTCGAAGTTGGAAAAAATATTGGTTTAAAAGTTGGCAGTTTGACTCCACAGCGTTCCAAAATATTTCCCCAGTTTCAGAAATGATATTTTTCAATATTTTGGCATAAATTAATGGGAAATACATTTTTGTGAAGAGAAAATTATCAAAATACGAGTTTATCCAAAAATAAGACGTGATTTGCAAATTCTCATCCGCCGAGTAGAACCCTAAAAGTGGTTTTGGATTTCGATGGCAATAGCACAGATCGACGCAGAATCTCAAATACTTTCGTTTGGGACTAGGTCTTTTGCCCCAAAACAGGTTTGATAGCAACAGGAGTGAAAAAAACCACAATTTTTTTGAAAATTCCTTTTCTTCGAGAGCTAATATCTCTCCTCCAGAAACACCTTGAGGACTTAAATTTTTTGCGGGCAGCTTTAACTCAAAATGAAGATCGGATTTGATTAAAATCCAACGCCTTTTTTTTTGAGCGATCCACACCCTGAATTTTTAAAATTATCCCTCAATATTTGAACATAATTTTTACGCCCCTGCTACTAACAATGAGTGAAAACCTGACAAAATTGTTCTGCTCGGCTCACAGAGACATTCTTTCCATATCCGGAGTCAATTAGAGCTCCTTTCATTCCCACAAAAAATATGAATCGTAGCGTGCCTACCTATACTTTTGATTCAAAAGTTCAATGACTAGGTAGGTATCTTACATCTACTTACTTTTCTTCCGTTTTCCATTCATATAAAAATAGTCAATCGAATACCTTCGGGCGCATTTTTCTCTTATTCAATTAGAAAAATATCGCATCTATTTATCCCAAGCGAATCTCACTACAATCTCTACATTTCCACTAACACATGTTCAATTAACAAACACTTCCATATCATGTAATAATTTACAGTTATATTCTAGGACATTATTTCTGAACTAGTTTAGTCGACACGAAGCGACCTTAACAATAACGATTTCCTTTTTATATGTAAGTTTAGTTTCAAAGCTGTGTAATGATAAAGACCAAAGTTTAATCGCGATACCATTACTATTCTGACGCATCTATTGTAAATGTGACTTTGGAAAACATATAAAAATCATCGCACAACTATAGCAAAGTTAGTTATCTCACAGTCTCGTGTGCTTTAATTAATTACACAATAATGAACTTTAGTCTCGTTTGCTGAAACTTTTCGATCATTAAAACCACTCTTCTTCGTCACCCATCAATATATCTAATCTAGAAAATGTCAATTTTTCCTGCTGTAAAAATAAAATACGAGAGCTATAGGTCTCTAAGTTTATATGGAATATTACTCGTACCTACCTACGAATAATATAACAGCGTAATAATTAATACGATTACGTGATAGGTACTTCGTATAGACGTAGGTACCTCTACCAAGTCAGCTGTCTACGTAACACAACTTCATTCATCGTTCGCATCAGTTTCTGTTAATTAGTTCGGTGCCTTAGCTTACTCATATTGCATGCTGTAGGTATTAGATTAGGTATTAGACTTGGGTGTATAATAATAGAATGCGTACGAGTAAGCGGTATATTTCGAAGCCCTGAGCATGAAGCTCCTATATACAGTGACACTTTGTATACAGGTAACATTGACGCTGATGAAATGACCACATGTTTGGGTAGGTAATGATAATTTACAGTACACACCATATCGTGTCGTCGTAAAACGATCTTATAAAGGTCAAACATGTAAAATTTATTTTATTACGATAAGAAAAGTAATAATTTACCGATATTCGTCGGAAAACAGTAGCACACGCCTTCCGGTATATACTTATGTGTGAGTATATACCTCTTACCTACTCATATATGCGAAAAATCGTCAAAGCGTGAAATTCATTTAACCATCGTGTTTATTTTTCTCGACGAGACTTTCACGCTGATATATTGTAGCCCTATATAAAACTAGATACATAGATGTCAGGTACCTATATAAGCTGTGTGTATATACAAATTGGCGAACTCTAGGTATGCACGCGTTCTTATCCAATAACAACGATAATTGGTAAAATTACACAATTCCAACAGTAAACTGTTAAACTTTAATAACGAGTTGAGTAATATTTGAATATGTAATTACGCCTAAGTATGCATCACGAAAAGATTAAAGAGAGAAAAAAAAAAGAAAGAAAAAACCAGTTGTCAAAGTCCTTCGTCGGTCTTTACTGGCGATGCATTTTGCACTTTAACGCATTTCGCGTTTGTTAATTGCTGGAAACTATTTAACAGGGAGTTGACACGTCGTCGAAGTATTAGCCGGGAAAAAGGTTTTCCTTTTTAGTAATAGTTTAATAGGTCAGTGGGGATGTTTAGATCTCGGAATACAGGCGCAATGGCATTGATATTTATATGAAAGTTCTGAAAACAAATGTTAGTTTTGTATTTTTACCATCGTATCATCTCGTATATCTGTATCCATCTCCTTTCTGACAACATGTTTTGTACTTCTGTCATCTGTAAATGGATCGAACCTGTTACACGTGTTGTTTCATGTAGGTACAGCCATGTATACAGAAGGTGAACGAAAATGCTCAGAAATATACGTATAATTTACTCGTATAGTTGTGTTATGTACCTATCTACCTTAATTGAATACTTACCTATGAATGCTAAGATAGGTACCTATACTCAACTCACAGGGATTAACGTTTACAAGACGTCAATTTTAATCAAATCTAAGATGAGCTCGATAGAAAAATTTGAAAAAAAATAAAAACGAATTTTTGGAAATAGCAGAAACATTCTATCGGTTAGTAGGTAAGTATCTGGGACATTACATGCGATGTACTATTTAAAAATAATTTTCGGGGATTTTGACCAAGTTCAGTGGAGCTGGAGACCTTAATTTTGAGTTGAATGTCACTCAGAAAACATTTTAGTTTTGTAAGGTGGCCCTAGAGAAGAGGTAATGGGTCCTCAAAGAAAGTATTTTCGAAAAAAATTCTGTTTTTTTTTTTGCTCTGGCCACTATACACAACCTGTTTTGGGGAATATGGCCCAATTTGAAAGAGAATTGGCAACAATGGCCAAAAATTGGCACCGCTGTATTTCAAAATATTTATTTTCCCAGTTTTGGAAATGATATCTTTCGACGTTTTGGTATAAATAATACGAAATATTTGAGAAGAAAATATTTTTAAAACACGAATTCACTCCAAAGTTAGCAATTTGTAAATTTCCAGACGCTAGGTAGATTTTCCTCGATGTTCTGAAATTGGATTAGCACCACTATGTTCCAAAAAATTTTCTCATTTTCAGATATAATAACTTTCTATTTTTAGAACAGAAAAAATTTTCAAAACAAAAATTTAAACAAAAATATAAGCGATTTGCAAATTTTAAAGCTACTTAGCAAAACCCTGAAAGTAGTCTTGGATTTTGACAGCACTAGCCTAGGTCGACGCAGAATCTATACCTACATACTATTTTTTGGAACTGAGCCATTTTTGCAAAGTTGGACAGGGGGGGGTCTAGATCAGAAAAAATACGATTTTTTAAAAAATGTTTTCTTTTTGAGGATCTACGTATATCTCCCCTCCAGCGACATCTCCGAGGCTAAAAATTTTTTTGAGTGACTTTCAAATCAAAATGAAGGTTTTTTCTGAATTTGAGTAAAATCCTCTGAAATTTTCTCTTGTTCAATTCACCCTAAAATAGGTAGAATTCATTGGTTTACATACGATGTATGTAAAATCGAACCACTTTCCAGTTCATCTAGAACTTCTAACGAAAGTGAACTTTTTTCCTGTGAAGAATTTTCCTCACTATATCTTATGTTTTGAATTTGGACAAATGTTTGGCAAAAGTAGGTAGTACAAAATCTGAAAGTATCCAAGCACAATAAATTATTCAGATTTTGACTTTTATGCCATTTTTTGTTTAGGACTACCTACATACCAATGATTTTTCAGCGCATAAACGAGTTCCTATCCACACTCAAGGAGTGATCTTATCTACCCCAAAATGCGTTTTTCAGGGATTCTAATTCCAGGCTATTTTCATCAAATAATATGATTTACAACTTGGCCATTCAATCAAAATTTACAATTTTCCAGGAAAAGCGTTTCAAGTTTTCCGGAAACGTTTTTTTCAAAAAAAAAAAATGATTTTTATGTCACTTTTAAAATCATATTTTTGCATTTTGCTTATCCAAATACATAAACTTCTGTGCCTGGAATGAACAGATTAATAGGTAATGGTGGAAAATACACCAAAAAATATAAGTAAAATAAGTTTTTTGAATTTCCTCTTAAATTCGAACCATCCTCCAAGTGATTTGAAAATTTAAAAATGGATTCCAAGGCGTTGTTGGGGGTCGATAAAAAATTCAAAGTTATTTACCCTGTAATACTTACGTTCACTTTCATGCCAAATTTCAAATCAATCGGTTGATAACAACCTCCTAAAATGAAATTAAAACACCCGAAAACACTATTTTGGTGAAACCATCCGCACTCGATAGAAAATTGCTTATTAGCTCAAAAATCATCATTCGGTAGAACTAAGTCAGATAAATAGTATAAAAGTCAAATTCTGAGTCATTTGATCCAAGTTCAATCAGCATACCCATTCACATTACTACCTATACTTACTAGAATCTTTGGTAGTGACTCTGTCCCTGTCACACTCCTTCCAAACAGACTAAGTCCTGATTTGTAGTCATTGAATTTCAAAAACATAATTATTTGAATTTGAAAGTAAAAATTAGTAAATAAATCTTCAAAACCATCGTCAAACTAGTCACACGTCGTGGTAGGTAATTCAAAAATTTCACTCCCAATTTGGGAGGGCAAGCTATAATTTTTCAAAAAACAACTAAGTAAACAATTATTGTTTTCAAAATAGGTAGGTACTCGATTTAGTGTGATAACTGACAATGCTGGTCAAAGTAATGTCGAGTCCTCCAAAGAAAGTGATATTGAATAATATGTTGAGCTATAGTTAGAATTGACATCATTGAATTATTTATACCTACTTAATTACTATTAGGTAGGTACGTTGAATTTATTCCAAGAAGCAAGTACTAATCAAACGATAAATCATTTCCGAGAGCATTTAATCGAGTATTTAATTGTAACGATCACTTAACGACTAATCCTCGAGTGTGCCTATAATGAAATATTTAATTTTTTCTTCTTCACTAGTCACACCTCGTGTGCAAATCTTAGATACAACCATTACAACAGGTAGCATGTATACAACTCAAATACAATTTATTAACATCAGTGTAATGTTCAGTTCGCCTTTATTACAAGTACATAGGTACGTAATAACTTCCGCGAGGATTTGAATTCATTTAGGTGCATGGTAGGAAGGTATATGGGTAACCTATCTCATACTGTACGAGCACAGGTACATATAATCCACACTCCACAGGTACATAGCACCCATAACGACTTCCTCTTCGCCTTTTTCGCCTTTACATCATTATTAATCGTATAAGAATGTATGCATTTCTAAACAATAGATTTAATTCGTTTTTAAATAACTAATCTCAGGTTATATAAGGGACTCGATACGACGACGTAATAACTAATAGGCAGAGGCATATTGCTCGTATCTTTACAATGGTTGGTAGGTATTTAAATGGCTCTGGCTCTAGTTTGAAAAAATGCAATGAGAATTATTAGTTCGTGGATTATAAGTTAGCTACTTATTCACTTACTGAGGTATATATCTGCGAAATGTCCACTACAAACATGAGCCTACACGTAGATTTTTTTTTCATTTTTCGTTTTTTATTGAAATAAATTCGTTATGCACGTTCATCAGTTATGTATAAAGAAAGTAATAACCGAGCGCGGTTAAGTAAAATAATTCGACATTGTATTGGTATAGGGTATCTATAAAATGAATACATTTTCGACGCATGAAGTATTGCTTTGCTGCTGAACTGTTAGCTGTTCGCGGTTTTTACTGGCGTGTGTTTTTTTTCTCTCTCTCCAGCAATAATCATCTAGCTGCTGGCTTTTGTCTACTCGACACCTATATTGTGGATATATCAACCTTCAAATTTACAACGTTCATCTGGAGAATTCGTTGAACTTGTTTAAATGGGGCTTTGTTTGTGAATAAATGGAATGTGTACCAGTTCACAGGTGAAATATTGGATTGAACTTTTGATGATGGAGGTTTCAGGATCAGAGATACTGAAAGTCATCAAAGATCGAACGAATAAGTTGAATGACAGAATATGTGTATTGTGTGTTGAGAAATGGAAACTTGAATCTGAATGAAATATACATAGATACCTATTTTGAAACACGAAAAAAATGTATTTTCGTTCGCAACTTTCAGGTACCTAAATTTGTACAAAAAGTAAAGATGTGCCCTACATAGTTTTTAAAATTTGAGGAATCTGAGAAAAAAGTTGGAAGTAAAGTTAAGGAAAAAATTAAGATAAAATTGAGATCTTTATTTTTTTGAGCATCAGTTTTGATATCCTGTAACGTAGTATGTATATCACCAAACATTAAAGAGTTCAAAACGTTAAACGTCGACAAGAAAAAAACAGATATTAAATGTTTGTGAGAAAAATGAGTTCAAACCTTTTTTTGGTCCATAATCACGGGTTTTCAACTCCGATCTTATTAAAAATTTTAGATGCAGGTATAACTATTTTTTTGAAAAAAAAAACAGTCCAATCTTTAAAATTGAATGAATTGTTCCTAGATAAGTAAATACATATTTTATTCCTTTTTTTTTTTTTTTTTGATAAATTTAGAATATTTTTATGGGTACTGTCAAGTTTTAATTTTAAAGAAAAACTTGAAGCGGAAAGAATGCAATTTGTGTAAATCAATCAATCTCAGAAAAAGTCCAAGTGGGTAATACATAAAACTTGAGTAATTTCAAATTTCTGGTTAAAAATTTTCAAGTCTTAATATAAAATTGCAGCAAATATACAATTTTTGTGATTTTTTTTTAAATGTTTAAAACATCCAGAATTTCTTGAAAAAAAAATGGCAACTCTTGGCTAGAGACAGAGATTTATCAGAAATCTTGCCACTCCACGCTGAGTTGTTTTTTGCGTGGAGAGGAGGGGGGGGGATTTACAACAGAAGTTGGCAATCTCAATTTTTCTAAAATATGGGTTGCTTTCAGTTGGAAATCATATAGCTTAAAAAAATTTCAAAAAGCTTGTGTGAAAGCGACCATTATTAAGTTTAACTTTTTTCAAGTTGAATGGCGAAAAATTGCGAAGAATTCAGTTGGGCAGTTACAATAACTGAAGCTCACTTTTAATAAAGTACCTAATCAAATAAATATTCCAGGAATTCAATTTTTTATGGGAAATAACAGGCAAAAAATTTAATCTTTCGATGTTATTAGTAGATAAACCTATAAACGCTAGAAAAATTGAAATAAATTTTGATTAGGAAAGTATGGCTGATTCTAATCAAACTTTTCGCCATTTTCAATTTTTTTTTTAGAAAAATATAATCTTGAAAAATAAGTAAGTATAGATATTTCAACTCGCCAGAAAAACTATAGGTAGGCTCTAATTTGATTAGGAAAGCCTAGGTACTTATTTATAAATTTTAGTTATCTAGATAAATATTCAGTTGAATTTTCATTTGTTTTTTGGTTTTTATTTTACCTTTGTCCAAAACCCTGGACTTTTTTTTTCTGGGTGTTTATAATTACAAGATTATTACACCCGTAGGGGGGGTTAGATTTGGTTTGTGAGGTGGACTTGTGTGCTAGAGTTACTGAAACATTGGTTCCTTAGATTCCTGGGGGGGGGGTTTATGGTTACTATTAGACAATGAAATTTCATTATACTTACTACTTACAAACGAATTTTTTGAGCTGTATATTTTTGAAAAAAAATTACAAAGCTTTTAAAAATATTAGTTTTTATAGAGAACTCATGTAGGTTTAGGTACCTACGTAGGATGTTATCAATTTTCATATTTTCTCAAAAATCAAAAATGCTGCAGGGTTTCATCATCTGACTTGAAAGCTCCCAATTTCACACCAAATTTTAAGAAGTTACGATGAGCTTTAAAAGTGCTCAGTCCTTTTATATCATCTAATAAAATTAATATCTTTCTGACTCATCGCTCGGTTCCCAAGACACTTTTTAATACTCTCCGACACTTCTACTTTCGCAATTAAGAGCATCGAATTCATACCGTATCTAAATACTAACCCTATAAAATTGTTTTAAAATTTTGAAATTCGACCTTGAACATAAAACAATATTCAGTCAACAGATTAAATGTTTATTATTAATTTAGCAGATATTGTGTTCAAAATACTACACCCAGTAGTAAAAATATTTCAAATTTTCGTCTCGTGTTTTCAAACTTGCTACTTACACTCGTACTTTGGTGATGTCGCTTTATCATATTCGTTTATTAAGAGTTATTTCCGCTTATAACACGGTTAGCATTTCGTACAATTGGCTCATTTGTTGCAATTGCTCGCTTGTCGTATACTTAGGTACATATGTCATTGGCGTCAGGAAGTGCTTTCCATAGGGGAGAATCGGGTAAATGTCCTTTTTAGCAGCGAAACTACGAATCTACGAATTTTATTTATCGAGGGAATAGTTTCTTTATATCATACAGACGATATTTAAGTTGAAATAGGTTTAGTTTGTTTTGTTAAATATAGGTAATTCTAGGGGTATTTCTCAACTCGTTTAGCCATGATACGAGATGTATTCGAATAAAGATAACTACTATATTTTGTATGCCGTCGACCTAACTGTCTAGTGTCTAACTGTCTACCCGAGTATTATAGAGAATAAACCCTAACAAAAAGTATATTGTGAAGTGAACCCTTGCTCGGGTTAGGTCAATGTAAAAACGAGGGTTGATGAACGAAGGTAAAAAAATAACAGGTGTTTTTGAACCTGTCTGGCTAGAAAATCAACGCACAATATTCCAACGATGGTAAAAGATTAACCTAACCGCTAGATACTAAAATGCTTACGGTTTCCTTAGTACCTGCTTATTTTATTCTTCATCGGTTGGGTGGTTTTCGTATTTTATAAGATTTAAATCAAGTTAAAACATTCGAAATCATACCTACGAACTTGAATCTTAATCTTAAACTTCTCACCAATTATCAAGTACCTATTTTATTCGCTACCTATCACGTTACGATTCGATTAGATCAAATATGTACCTGTTCGAATGTTACGCAAATTATAGGTTTGTATTTATCTTAGACACGATCATCTAGTTAGATGCTGAAATTATACCTACTTTAGTCGATGTGAAATTCGCGATGAATCAGTTGACAACGCTCGAGGGAATACTTTGCTTATGCCTATAAAGTATGAATCATGCGAGAATACCTACCTACGTATCGAAAGAACACAAATTATTTACGCAAGTTCGCGGAATTGGTGTTATTTTACCATAATGTACCAACGAGAGATGTTACTATTCAGCCACATAACCTAGTAGACAAACGTGTAAATTAATTTGCATAATTAGCAAAGGTGAGATTTTTCAAGTACCTTATAGGTTTTTTTTATTTTTTTTATTTTAATATGTTGTGATCCGTGAACTATACCTATACTTGAGTAAGGTTATTGATTTGAAATGCAGTTTTATGCATATCTATACAATATACAGAGGAGACTGTATCGTCAACTAAATTGCTCCGGGTGCAGCTAAAATTGATAAACGTTTGTCGTAATAATACGAGTATTTCAATCGGAAATAATTCCACCGATGAGGATGATTGATTGGTCCACACAGTTTGATATATATAGAATCATAATCGTATAAGTAATTGTATCGTTTTCAACGCCATGTAACAACGTGTTTACATATCCGAAAGATGGTCGTATTTATATGGGACGATATGGTAATTAAGTTTATTTACGTTTTAATGAGAAAATCCCAATGAAAAGCGACGTCGTTAGATTAAAATTAATTGTTTCTTTTTTTCCATCCGCGAATGTTGTTTTCTTCGAGTTTGAAAAATTACTCGTAATCGTACCTACGTACAATCGAGAGCTTATACCCGAGACGATTAAAAAGTATAATATAATATGGTAACAGGTGAAAGGACTTGGTATGCACTTTCAATGTCGACCATATACACACGTGAACTTATTTCATAATTTCCAATTGACCACTTCGATCTGCGAGTATATCGAAAATACGAGTATACCAGTACCAAATGAAAAAATAATGGCAACGAGTCGACCAAACGGGCATTCTTTTTCGGAAAATGATACAGTTTACCGCATCGTTGTGCAAACGTTGACTACTGTGTTTGAACTTTTTATGCCTGTAATTCAGTTGAGGTTTGGTACACAGTACGAGATCCGAGTAATTGCAAAAATTGACTACTTTATGCAATGATAGAATATCACCAGTATGATCTTGAAGCAAATTACGAAACGCGATTTAACGTAACTGGTTCCAAAATCGATAATCGAACGAATTAATATATAGCCAAAGGTTCATTAGCCAGTGCAAGTACATACGTACTTATTAATTGGATTGGTGAAATTCACACGCACACGGGAGTACCCACCAAATATAGAACAATACTCGGGTACCTACCTATAGCTACAGTTGTTATTTTTTTTGACAAAAATGTCATGGCTGAGTAGATCAATATTGCAAAGTGTATCGCTGCCGCCATAAAGAATGTTTTCGGTTCATCTTAGCCTTCACTTTACACCGAACCAGTCAGTCGTCCATGAATTGTATGATATACGTCATGGCTAATAGATATGCTAAGGTCAATTTCGTTAGATGAGTTGATCTTGTCAAATTTCCGCTAATGCTTTATGCGATTAAGTGCATTTTTTTTTTGCCCAAGGGGTAGGTGTGAACGTCTTTTAGATTTGTGCCATTTGTCTGACTACCTATACCTAGTACATACCTTCCAACCTCATCCGTAATCGTAATAAAAAGGGTGTCGTTCATCTCGTGGTAACAAAAACCAAAGTAGAGACCATACGAATCTATTAGGTTAAAAATGATTGTGAGATTGATGAATGGTCTGTCACTTTGCTGACTTGAACGTGTGAGTCACGTTACATAAGATATATTGAAATTTGAATGTCAATAAGGAATAATTTTGCATTGATCGTGAAGTGATGAGGTAAATGTACTCTTGGCTTTTGAGAGATTCGATGGACGCGTTTTCGATCGAATATATTTTGTGCTCAGAGCTCAGACTTTTTTTTGAAACTACTGAAGAATCATTTTGAGATCGAGAAAATACTCAAAGTGAAGAACCGAAAAAATGAAATCAGTTTTTTTTTTGTAACACGTTATGTCACAATGAAGGTATGAAAAAGTTCCCTACATCTTCATTCCGCTCCTAGTAAAGCTAGAAAGTTATTTTTTTTTAATTTGTCAACTCTCGACGAGTACTACGATTTAACGAAGGCCCAATTTAATTTTAAAAAGTCTCAAATTTGGAAGAAGTTGCCCAAAAATTAACATAAGCATTTTTTGAAAAAGTTTCTTTTTACAAATGTATGGTGAATTTCATTCCAACCACAAATCCAAAATTTGGTCCAATCCGGTCTCATAAGGGCTTAGATATACCCCAAAAATCAATTTTTTGGCATTTTTGGACCCCCTACCCCAAAATTTTGAGAAAACTGAAATACAATCACAGCGTATTTCAGCATGAATATTATCCTTAGAAGTCTGGTGAAAATTTGAACCATTTGGCTTTCTTTAGGGAAAATTTCCAACAGAAATGTCAATTTCACCCCTGGGGGAAGGGGGTCAAGGTCGTCAAGGGTGAACTAGTGACCTGAAAATTTTAATTTCAGAATCCCAGCCAATATCTGATTCGCCCTACTTACCCAGCTATGCTCTTTATGGGGCAATAAAAGTGGAGAAAAAATTTAAATTTTACCAAATTGACCAAGAATGCTATAATTAGGCATGTAGTACCCCATATTTAACCTCTCGTCGAATGGATTGAAACCCCGTTCTGAACCGTTCTGAGACTGAGTAGTTCTGGAGCCTCCAGCAGATTTTTGAAAGTTTGACACCAACATATTTGATTTTCACAAATTTTTGATGGAAAGGTGCAATTTACTTTATTCTCTAATTTTAACATTTTGAGTCGATTAGAGATGATTTCAAATCATTCTGGAACCTCCATCAAATCAACCTCCTGGAAATTCCAGTTTTCATAAAAACACCTAAAAATTCCTCCAATTCGACTTCAACTGCACAGCTTGTATGACGAAACAGAATAGGTGTTTGTTATTGACCTATAGGTACTTAACCAATGACAACCCAATTTTACGAAATTGGTTTCTGCTAGTTCGGAGCCATGATAATTCTCTTTGACACGTTTCGGCAAACTGGAAATTCCAAAAAAATTGCTGAAATTGAATTTTAGATTTCTTGGGTATGTATAGTCAAGTACCTAGGTCATTGACAACAAAAATTGCCTTTGTACATGTAAAAGTTCAATTAAACAGATAGTTATTCAGCTTTTTTTATTTTTTTTTATTTTTTTTTTTGTTGAAAAATCTGGAATATCCAAAACGTTATTGGAGCCACCAAAACATCCTAAAATAATTTCCATTCAACTCAGCATGTGAAATTAGGATATACCTAAACTAATTTTCAGCATGCAAACTTCACTGAGTAAAATTTTATCGAAATTTCAATTTTCAAAAATCTGCTAGAGGCTCTAGAACTTTTCAAAACGGTTCGAAACTGTTTTCAATCGATTCGTGTGATGAAAAAATAGGGTGCATACCACATTTCAGCTTTCCAAGTCAATTTGGTGAAATTTTAATTTTTATACATTTTTGGCCCAATGAAGTAAGTACCTAATACCTATAGGTAATTTTCAAACACCAAAAATAGAAAAATGCACTTCAGCACCTGAAATTTTAGCCGATGATGTATTTTTGTATATTCTTTTGATTCACCACTGCCTGGTTCGAAAATTTCCTTACCAGTTGGAGAACCTTCCTTGTGAACTTATCTCAAAATCAGACCATGGCCTTTAGCTGTAGGAAAATTATATTATGCTCTATTATTTTTCTTGTGATGTTCTGAATATTCTCTGAATAATTTCAATATAATCATGCTAGTTTAAATTGAAGCGATGGTGGGGCTTTTACATTTGGTATGGTTATTTTAATTTTATAGTTTATGCTTATGATTAGGCTGCGTTATGAGATGATTACCAATTCAATGATTCATAATAATCAGTTTATTTTGTGTTTCTGTTTCAGGTGAGTTCAGTTTTCATCATCCGGTAACAGATCATTATTTATAGGTAGAGTAAGTTATAGGTTATCCTTTATTCTTTATGAATTATGATTAACAAGTTATGCAAGAAGCTACCTATCATCAATTCATTAATTGAAATTAGTATGTACAATCATCCAAGTTTTGAGTGTTTATCTAACCTCATAAAATTGGCAGTCCACATTTTGTACTTACCTTATATTCGGCCGTTATCAAGATTAAAATTTTCAAACTGTTTTTTTTTCTTTAAAATTTTAAGTTTTGTTTAACAACTTGGAATGAGAGAAAAACACTAGCGTTGAGCACTAATACTTATCTACCTACTTATTTTTCATTACCATCATCTTACTCCTTACTGAAATCTGTAGGTAAACAATTAAACATCTCTTCCAACACCTGAATATTTCTAGGCAATGAAATCATCTTGCTAGACGTGGACATATTCAAACGATTCTCTCAGTCTTTCTCATGCTTCTCATGCGACTCATTAATTTTATCATTACCCTATACCTACTGAAATTCCTGCACTAGATATTGAGGTAACTTGGGGAATTTTTAGGTATCCAGCCTATCGTCAAGATTTTAGAATAACAGCCTCACTCAACTACACCACTTAAAACATTTATTGGTCACATTAAAGGTTGGTAAAACCGTTTCAATGTTAGTTAGGTGCATTAACACATTATCTCGAAACACGTGTAATATTTTTTTAAAAGATTGTGATACGCGTCGTTGGCGATACCTACGTTTAAAAATAGCATTAAAAAATTGAATATTTTCAAAAAAAAAAAAAAAACAATGAGGTGTGAGTATAACGAATTCTAGGAAGTTCAATGAAACGTCCCATACCTTTACCTACATATAAGTGTACATACTTATGATGAGATAAAACACGTACATATAGGTAAAGATATTACCTCCAGATAACGTACGAGTTGGAGTGTAACGACCTAACGTCTGTGTAAAACAATAGGAGAAATTTACTAAAAGAATTTTTGTCTCATCAACCGACACGCTAATTCATGTTAAGGTATTCTAGGGGTAATACTATGGGTCATTCTAACAAAAAAAGAACGATTCGACAAAATAGTAAAAATATTCCAAAGGAAACGGTCACAAGTAGGTACTCGATGTTTATTGAATTATTAAAATTTGAACTAGAAATTATACAGTTTGAATAACGAGTTCATTGGAACACGTTAGGTACCTACTCATCGTGTAGATGACAGGTTGCGACCGCCGATTACGAGATAATACCTGTGCAGTGTGCACTGTGCAGTTTGTCTTTCCAGCAAAGATTCTTTCATAACTTGCGCGCGTATAGAGACGTCGGAAGTAATGCGAAACCGGTTCTACAATTGCTACCAGTTAGAATTTGAATCATTTGGTGCGGCTTGTATTCTTGTATTCTTGTAGTAGAATCGTATATTATCCTATATCATATTGTATCGGAAATAGGTACTTAGTTATTTACCGCAATGTGTAAATTTTTGTGGTTTTCATCAACCGGTTTCCATATGTGCGAGGTTATCGTAAGGGTTGTTGAATTATTGTCACAATGTCACGTGTCGATGAAAACCATATTCTACCCTTTTGTTCTGATTGAATTAATAGGTAGGTATTTATTGTGTAGTCACAGCTGAATTAACCAGTACTTGGGCCGAAGTGATGCACTAAAAAGCCGTCTCAAAGTGTACAATAGTTGATTGACTCGCCAGAAAATAATTCAAGTCATATCTCCAAATTTTAAACCAGTTCATGTCAGGCACTAGGGTGTCAAGCACTGAAAATGTATATCAATAATGGGGAGGGGGACGTTTTTTTGAATTGATTTTATAATTGGAGGAAGAAGATCGTTTTTTTTAATATTATTATTATTAGAAATCTCACGGAATGGCAATTTGATGAATTTGGGCGAAATGTGGGTCACAATGTCGCAGAGAGTAAGTTCCAAAATCTTCTATGTACTAAATTTTTAATTTCTCGTATTTAACAAAGTTTATTATGTATGTACAATCTTAAGGAGACCTTAAATAAGTAATATATCTGACTTTCAACAAGTTAGTTACATGACATGTGAAGGATATTTCTCCAGTGAGAGTACCTACTTTGCTATTTTATAAAGTATCTCTCCACTCTCTAGTGAGAGTACTCTATTTATTTTTTATAATATCTATAACCAAGTTATGAGGTTTTAAATGATGGAAGTTTCTTTGCTTTGAGCTCGTTTTGTGAGTTTTCAACTATTGATAAATTCTTTCATCATCCATTTTTTGAAGCAGTCCCGAATGTCACTTAAGCTTGGCTGCTCTTTTAGTTCCACTGATTCGACTGATTCTTTAGTGTTATTCTTTGGAAGATTAGATTTCTGTTGATAATTTTGGCTTATTCTGGGTTTTTAGTTGGTTCATATCTGCTTCTGGCCTTGAGTGGTCCTTTGTTTGACACAATCAGTTATTGCTGTCATAAAAACTGTTGGGTAGGTTACATTTGGAAATGATATCAAAATGGCGATTTTTGGCCAATTGTATCAGTAACAAGATGAAAACATGTGCTTAAAACAGGACGTACTAATATTTAAGCGTCAAAAAATCATAGGGCCCATTAGGTATTTTTTGGGCTTTGGGCTTTAAATTTTCAAAAAAAAATTCTCGGAAATGGTCGGAAAATGTGATTGGACGACTACAACACTTTAGGAATCACCTTTTCTAATAACAAGTCAAGTTTCTGGAGTTTGGACACAATTTCAAATCTGCACACCTAAAAAAGGTACCTACTCGTAATTTTTGAACCTGCAATTGTCAAAAAATTGTTCAAAAATGATCTATAACTTTGCGAATCATCTTCTCTAGTCAAAAGTAGAGATTTTTAAAGGAGTGTTCAACCTAAAATTAAAAAAAAAAAAACAAAAACAAAAAATACCCAAAAATGGTCAAAAAATTGTTATCTTAAAGCTGAAACCGAGTACATCCATTAAAAAAATTGTCTCTTTCTTGCATCACAGATAAGACTCTTGGATACCCCTGAAATGGAAAATTTGCATGTGGGTGCAGTAAAAGTGCACCATGGAAGATGCACGAAGCTAACCAATGTTCAATCAGGACTCAATGAACCCTTCTGAGCACATCCAAACCTGAGTAAACACGTTTTTTTTTTTATGGACATACTCGGTTTCAGCTTTAAGGTAACAAAATGTGATTAGGCAGCTATAACTTTGGGAACATTTTCTCTAGTTTAAAGTAGAATTAGGTATTTATAGTTTGGGTGCAATTTGAATCCGCGCTTACAAAAAAATATTTTTCGTGTCTAATTTTTTAAAACAGTGCCCGAAAAAATTCAAAAATTCAATTGGGCTCCTACAGCTCTTGGAACCATACAAAGCTTGACTTGGGATCAGAAAATATGATTCCCAAAATTTTACCTGTCTAATCTCATTTTTTTGACTATTTCTAACTAAATTTTTTATAGTACATATGTACTTCGGTGTTCAAAAACTCCCTTTTGGATGCCAGCACAAAAGTAAATTAGACTTTAAAAAATAAAAATGACCAATTTCTGGAATTTTGATATTAAGTATTTCATATATCCTCTGACGTTTTAATATTACTTATTGGAAACTTAAAAAATATATACCTACAGTAAAAGCTCGTTATAACACTCTTCAAGGGACCTGAAAAAAAGAGCGTTATAAGCAAAAGTCTCGTTTTAACACTGATGAGTGTAATACTGCGAATTCTCGTTTTAAAGCAAAAAGAGCGTAATAAAAGAATAGGAAACGTGAACTTTATTCTGAATTTTGAACAACTGGGGTGAGTGGGGTACATACATAGAATAAAATCCTTCTTAAATGCAGAGAACTGATGAAAAATAAAACTTTTGGTGACATTAAAAAGTTCAATCATTTACCTGCAGTTGTTTGAAACAATTCAATTTCCATTCTTTGAATAATTACAATTATTTCTTCTTTTTAAAAAACCCGTTCCTCAGTCACTTATACCTGCCTTTTTTGTTAGAATTGTAATCAAGTTTCTATTAAAGTTTCATAAGATTATCAAAAAATCTAACTTTTTTTGGCCAAAATCGAAAACAATTTTACTTGTTTGTATGAACTGAAACTGTTGAAAGTTAAAAAACAGATTTTTAGGCAAAATTTTGCCATAAAAGCTTTTTTTTACTTTTTTTAAAATCAAAACTGCAAAAATTGCAAACAAAAACTGTTGTTGCGGCCAAAGTTTTCAGAAACTGAGAATTTTTTACATGAAAGTAAGCTTTTTTGTCGCAAATTTATAATTGCTCATGCTAGCGTTATATCGCGATTAATTTTACATTGGTTTAAATGGGGTTGTTGAGGGACCAGAGGAAATCAGCGTTATAACGAAATCAGTGTTATAACCAAAAGCATTATAACGAGCTTTTACTGTATATTAAGTTCACAAGGTTTAGACGTAGAGCATCACCTACCTAACTTAACCTAACTATCTAATTTTTCAATTATCTGACTTATAAGAGCTTGAAACAACATTACTAAATTGGTTAGAGGCCATGGCAGGAAGAGAGACGACCTTAAGGATGCTAGGTAGACGGACCAATGACCTTAAGGCGCCGAGCAGGCAGACAGACAACCTCGAGAGGCCAGACAGGCAGACAGACGGCCATGAGAGGCTCGACAGGTAGGTCATTGACCTTAAGAGGCCAGCCAGATAGGTCAATGACCTTAAGCGATTAGACCGAAGACCTTGGAAAGCCATACGTGCTGACTGGTCAATGACCTTAAGAGACCGGGAAGGCAGACAGACGACCTTTGGTGACTAGATAGGCGGGTCAGTGACTTTAAGAGGTCAGACATAGGGATCAATGACCTAAAGAGGCAAGACAGGCAAACAGACGGCCTTGGAAAACCATACTGACAGGCCATAGTCACCTTAAGGAGACCAGACAGGCGGACAGGGGACCTATGGAGGCCAGCCACATGGGTTAGCAATCTTGAGATTCTAGACACACGGGTCAGTGATTTCAAAAGCCAAGGCAGATAGGCAGGCAGGCTGACGACTATGAGAAGCTAGACAAGTACTCGTAAGTCAATAACCTACCTACCTACCTACTTACCTATCCATGTCAAATTTTAGCACCATCAAAGCAACATTTTTCAGTTCTAATTTTTTTTTTTTTTTGAAAATTTTATAAATTAATTTCTAGGTATGTGTTTGGTTTTTTTCACATTGTTGAATTTCAAAAAAACTACTATTACCATCAAAAACAATTTTTCATTTTTGCAAGAATGGGATTCTGCTGCAAAAGCATCCCGGTCAATTATACGATAATGAGATCTACCTATCGAAAACCTCACCGCAGCTTCATCATAATTAACATACAAAGTAGGTACTTGCGTCGAAAGAAAAAGAGGTGCCTGGTTAAACGAATTAAAATAATATTCGTAATGATTACAAAACTCGTGTCGTTTAATTAAGATGCATTGAACTACTCGACGACGACGTTACGCTTGACACTGTCGATTATCTAGGTAATTGTTGAATTTTTATCGTAATTTGCGGTTTTATTGTTGCGCAATTTTTGTTTTGGATATTGAATGGAGAACCTATTGTTGTAGACGTTCGCGACGTCGCGATCATACGTATTAACAATTATTATTTAGGACATTTGTGTCCCAGCATCGATTGGTCATTTATACTGTGTACAAGCTCAGGTCGCGTGCCCAGTATCCATTCGTCCAGCCGTACTGGATATTATACATAGTAGGTCTAGGTACCTATAAGCACCTGTAAATTCTTTGTTAGGTACGCCTGCCTTTACGCAAACAATGTATTCAGCTGTATAAATACTTACCTATACATTATACGAGTATTATGCGGGAGCGTTTTTACGACACCGTTCAAATTTGTCTTTAAAACCGTGATTGGTGCTTCTGCGAGCAACGAGAGACGACGGTGCAAATTAAAAGATAAATTGCACATTGAAGTCGTGACGAGTTGTGGGTCATTTAACATTGCTATATTATAACATAGTGGCAGTCTATGGAGCTGTATAAATAATGTGAAAAAGTTTATAAAACGATTTATAGAGCTATCTAAAATCCTAATTTGTAAGTTGTTTTACACCTTGTGAAGATGAAAATTTCATTAAAATTGACCTTGATTTTGAACGCAACCGAAACGTTCATCTTCAACTAACCGTAGGTAGGTAGGCTAGGTACCTATTATTTTGATATTCGTATGATGAATCAGTAAAATTACGTGGAACCTACTCATACCTAGTATGTGGATCCATGTCGGTTTCATTTGATATCAGGAGCTTGCCGATCACTCACATATGAGTCAAATGGACCAAAACAAAATAGAAAAATAATTATATTGTCACATTGATTTTGTGCTCGGCAGGCTTCTACACTATTGTTGAACGTGAGAATACGCAGCATCATCTTTGGCGACGATGACAGAAGAGAGTTACTTATTCGTTCCAAATAATCGATCATCATATATGTCAAACTAGCCGCGAAATTTGTCACAGCCTATGGATGGGGATAATAATTGCTGTCGAGTGTGAATTTGGAAATTTTCTAACACCGCGAATCGTGCCAAAGAAAAGGGATCCGTTATAATTGGATAACAATATAACCATACATAAGCTACGGTTGCATATATGTTCATACGTTTATGAGCACTCTATAATCATTATCAATTGGCCGAGCACCAGTAATAACAACGATATAGACCTACATGTAAACTTGCTTAATTATACGCGATGTAACGTTATCAAATTTACAGACATTATAACAAAAGTAAACACGTCACCGCTAATATAATGGCTTTCTGCGACTATAAACTTTCCCTAGCAAAAATGGATACCTATCAGCGAATTAGAAAATCCTACGTTGACGCTGAGCTGCGATTCCTATACACTTGTAACATTTGGTGATGTCCTTTCACTAGATTCCGTTCGTTTATATCCTTTGGCTGTTTGACCTTGACTTTGTGCACTTGAAATGTGCGTATTTGACGAAGGCTCGTTTTTGCTGATTGACTGCGATGGATCAGATCGAATGAGAAGGGTGTTGGCGGAGGATGTTTTTGGAAAGTACCTAAGCGATTAGGTACCTGATTAGGCGAAGTACCTACAGACGAAAATGTTGCGTAGAAAGAAGTAGATATAAGCGAATTATTGAGTCGTTTAGGTAGCCTATAGAGCTCATTTTTATGGTAGAAATTCAAGAATAATGGTTTAGATTTAAAATAATTTCAATTTTAAGAATTGAAAATATGAAAATATTGAAAAAAATGCCCGATAAATTCAGACTGTTTTTGAAAATTTTCAAATTTTAATAGATTTTTAACTCAATCTTATTTAACAAAAACAGAATTATTTTTAAGCTCCTATAGTTATTCGTCTCGTAAAAAATGCAAAAAAAAAAATGATAGAATACCTAAAGCGAGGGAAAATTTACATTTTGGAAAAATATATTTCAGACAAAAAAATTAAGTAGGAAATATGAGAATAGGTAGAGGTAATAGGTATTTTAAAGATTCGAACTCGAAAATGAACTCTGCGATTCATTTGCGAGTCTCATTTGCGAGCAGACTCGCGTCATCACTGTTCTTATAAATATGAATGATATGATTCAAAAATTGAAAAAAATAGTCAATTTTTGAAAAATTACATTTAAACCCTGGTTGCCAGATGGATGATTGGGATAAAATCAAAGCCTAAAATTTTCAACATTAAAAATCCGTTTTGCTTTTTTGTAAGGAACCAATGAAAAATGCAAAGATTTGGGTAAAAAGACAAATAAAATTTTGGGAAAAAATTCAAAACGTTGGCAATTGGCATTTTAAACACGTTTAAACTAAAAAAAATTGAAAAATACAACACCCAGGTTTTAAACAAACAAACAAAAATCAAACATTTCAGGGGTTTGTTTAAAAAACTACAAACGTTTCCAAATGAAAATTTGACAAGAAAAGCAGTAAGGAAATGAATTAATAAAATCACGTTTTCGTTATTTTTTTTTAACTTAAAAAGTTGGCATTTCAACTGGATTCGTGAAAAAAAATCCGCCATATTCAACATTTTAACAGGGAAAATGAGAAAAAAATTGTGGAAAATGATTTTTTGTTTTGCATTTTCTGAAAGTTGACCTTTGATGAACAACAGTCTCAAAATCAGATTTTCATTCCACGACCAAATTTAATTGATGTCAATGTCACTTTGTCCTCTAATAATTTGATGTTTTTGATTTTGACATACTAGGTAGTTCTTTAAACGAGCCCTTCATTTCATTTCAAGTTGAACTTTGGGGTTTGGGCAGGTACTAGGTAGGTAGGTAAAATGAATTTCCAACATATTAAAAGACTAAAATAATTACATGAAACTCTAATTCGTCATGTACTTATTGCTATTGGCTGATCAACTCATTTTCATTTTCAAGCTGCCCAACATTTTTTTGTTAAAATTTTGAAGATTAATAACATTAACAAAAAGTGCTGAGTGAGCCGAAAATTCAGTATTTTAAGCAGAAAAACTTGAAATTGTCGCATTTTTTGAAGAATCCGTATAAAATTCGTTTTTATATTTTTCAAACCGTCAAATTTTCGTACAAATACGGATTTTTCCGTACCTACATATTCTGGCAACCCTGAATTTTAAACTGATTTTGCTCTTATTTTTTGCAGGTATTTTTCATAAAAAATTGCTTAAAAATTGAAATTACAGTGTAGACACTTTTTCAATTCATTTATGCAGCATCAATTTTAACATCGACGCTGTTGAAAAGGCATGTCAATGAAGTTTTAAATAGACAAATATTAAAAAAATTCTCAACTTTTTGAAACGAGTGTTCTTCACTTATGAAGATTTACTGTTCATTTTAATTGTTCAATGCATTTTTTATTCGTGTATTAAGGGGGAAAATGATTATAAATCTGTCGACATAAATTTCTATGTCGACGAAAATTTAAAATATGACTTGAGTCAATTTTTGAGTAATAATTCAAAATATAATGCAATTATCGTAAAACTATCTAAGTACCTAGGTAAATGTAATAATACTGAAAAATTATTTTAAAAATTAAATTAGACGTAAGATTTGCTATAAAACCGGTAATACGTAATGTTAAAAAACACATTAAATAAATCTTCATCTTCATATTTTTTTGGTCAAAATAAATACCTAAGTACCTACATGTTTTATGTGCATATTTCGAAGTTTTTTTTAGCACATTAAAATCAGCACTTTAATTATCACATGGAAATTTATTGATTTGTTTCAAGTTTTTAAAAATCATATTTGAGATCTAAAAGTCTACTTCAATATTACTCGAAATGTCAGAATTCGAAATTAGTCTGAAATTTTGTCCAAAGATCAGCGTCTCAAGGATCAGGGAGGAGAGCTACAGCCCCTCCCAAAAATATAAATTTTCAACTTCTCAGAGAAGCCTAAAAATGGTCTTGGATTTCGATGGTAATGGGCTAGGTTGAAATACGAGTAGAATCTCAAAATATACAGTGTGACACAAACGTAGTGCTCGTTGGCTTTCATTTCGAAGTGGAAAGAGCTAACGAGATTAATGAAGCGGCGTTGAGTAGGAAAAAATAAGGGCTTTCAAAAGCGGCCTTGAAAATTTCAGGCCCATGCACAGGGTGTCCACAAATTGTAAAACCAGTTTGGTCAAAAAATTCAAACTGGTTTTTATTGGCGCAAAGATAGAGAAAAAAGCTTGAAACAGAAGTTGTAGAGCGTGAAAAATTACACAATTCTGTCTAATCACATTTTGAAACCGGTTCATTGATTCACATTTAGCAACCAGTTTTTGACAATCGCCTAAAAATTGGAGATAGAGAAAAAAGCTTAAAACGAAGGTTGTGGAGCGTGAAAAATTGAACTATTTTCGCTGATTAGATTTTGAAACCGGTTCATTAATTTGCAACCAGTTATCAAAAACTACATAAAAATTGAAGATCGAGGAAAAAGCTTGAAACAAAAGTTGTAGTCTGTGAAAAATTACACAATTCTGTTCAATTACCTACTTTTTGAAACCGGTTAATTGGTTCGCATTTAGCAACCAGTTTTTGATAACCACCTAAAAATTGAAGATAGAGAAAAAACGTAGAACAAAAGCTGTAGAGAGTGAAAAATTGAACCATTTTAGCTTATCGGATTTTGAAAATGGCTAATTAATTTGCAACCAGGAAACTTCCAATGGCTTGCTGCGAATTAATGAACTGGTTTCAAAATCTGATTAGCGAAAATAGTTCAATTTTTTACACACTCCGACTTATGTTTCAAACTTTTCTCTCTATCTCCAATTTTTAGGTGATAGTCAAAAACTGGTTGCTATAAAAATGTGAACCAATGAACCGGTTTCAAAATGTGATTAGACAGAATTGTGTAATTTTTCACTATTTCACTCTCTACAACTTTTGTTCCAAGCTTTTTTCTCTATCTACAATTTTTAGGTATGTTTTGTTAACTGGTTGCAAATTAATGAACCGGTTTCAAAAAATTCATATCACGTTTTTGTCGCCTTAGTGTGTAGAATACATTGCACCAATAAAAAGCAGTTTGAATTTTTTGACCAAACCGGTTTTACAATTTGTGGACACCCTGTGCATGGGCCTGAAATTTTCAAGGCCGCTTTTGAAAGCCCTTATTTTTCCCTACTCAACGCCGCTTCATTCATCTCGATAGCTCTTTCCACTTGAAAATAAAAGCCACCGAGCACTACTTTTGTGTCATACTGTACACTGTACAATGTACATACTGCTATATCTTTTGAAACTGCACGGATGGACCATTTTTCCCAAGACAAGTCGAGTGAAGGCTACAGCGAAAAAACCACGATTTTTTTCACAACAATTCTCAACATTTTCAATATTTTCTAGCAAAATCATTTTTCATACAGATTCCAAACAAATCTGAGGAAATCACGATCCGAAGCGAAAATCTTATCATTTAACTTCAGTATTGAAAATGTGTGAAAATTGACTCTAAAATATTATTTTTGACCAATAGCCTATCTGAATCAATAAACGCGACTAAAACATTTTATCAGCTCAAAAAGGCAATATACCTACTTATTTCACAAATTAGCCTATCGTTTTGAAAATGAAATAAAAACTGAAGAATTACCAATACATCGTGGTGGAAATTCCGCTATAAAACGTGGTTGAAATGAAATCCAAAATTATAATTCTTTATCACGTCTCCAACAGCTATAGTCTCTGTTGATTTAAAATTCTCACGATTTTACGATAACAAAAGGCTATTCTTGTATTTAACTGCGGATCAACGACATTCAACGTTTACACATATCGCACGCGAAAGGTTTCTCTCTCGCCTCGAAACAAACACCCAGATAGATATTGAATTTTTTTCATTATTATTTTTTTGTTATTGCTACCGCTACCTAAGTCCTATTAAATGGAAACACAAATGCAGAAAAGGAAAACGTTCGATCGTATGTATTTGGTATAATCACGAGAGAGCTTTTAATTACGATAGCGTGTTGCGGCTGTGCCGACATCAGCATCAGCCGAAGAAGAAACAAAGCGATGCTAAATTTCTTTTTCGTTTCATTGTCGTATTCATCATCATCGAAAGAAGACAACTTAATGGTTCACTTTCGCTAAGACTAAAGGTATTAATAATCTATAGAGGAGTCGGTATTGGAATTCGTCTCTATTGAAAACGAGGTCAGTACTTGACGTTACAAAATTTGGCATCCTGTACGATTTTCTCGGCCATTATAATTAAAAACACGTACGAGATATGGTGTGAAAATCATCACCACCGTCGTCGTCGGATCGAAACGAAACGAAACGATCGCGAAAAAAATGATATAATTTTTCTCATCGTCGTCATCGACATCGACATCGACGTCGTCGACGCGATCACGATCCCTTTCGTGGATTTATCCGGTTCTCTCGTGGCCTTACGCTGGAGGGGAAGTGGTGTACCTTTTTGGGGGATACACGCGTATTCGGTTTCAAGTCGAGAACGCGTATCTTCAGTTTGTTATCAGGTTCGAACGCGTCTCTATGTGCAGGTTTACGTGCTGCTGTGTCACTCATTCGAGAGCTCGTGGTTATTTTTCATTTTCGTTTTTACGCTGTACGATCATGTTCTTCTGTGTCGGTTCTTGAAGATTTATCGTGTGTACGGTTAATTTTCTCAATTTTTTTCGCGTATTTAACGTAAATATAATATCTGGTGTTTTTATCGCACTGCCGAATATTTTTCGAGTGGAATAATTTTATTTTACTTTTTTTCTTCAAATGGAGTGGTGAATCATTTTGCAACCTATCTATTCGTCGATGGAATATGAATTCTAAATATAAAGTGAGTTTTTGAATCGATTTTTAATCAAATTAGATTACGTCGAGATAATTTTTAAGTCAATTTTTTGCATTGAAATTGTGAAATTTACCTGACTTGTTCTAAAAAGCTTGACTTATGTGGCCTGGTTACTCTTTTGATTGATATGTGAATATTGTCTCAACTTGATCGAATGACGTATTGTATTATAGGTTGACTTATGTGAACTTACTGTAATTCGAATGTACAGTTCCTCGATAAAAATCACCGTCTTATTCCGTTTCTTCGTCGTCATAATAATCAAATCGAATGGCAAAACTTCCTTCATTCGTCAGAATAAACGTGTTCGTTAATTTCCAACTGATACCTACCTAGTGCGTAGGTGAATCTCGAAAATGAATTCAGGAAAAAAATTGATTTAATGTACATTTTTTAACGTTGGAAATAAAAATTTCAACTCTTGGATGATTTCCAATAAATTACCTAATTTTAAAGAAAATATAGTAAAATATAAGCAATTTACGTCAATAAGTGACGAACTGACGAACTCGCTGTGTCTCCACAGCTCGTGGTGCTTATTCGTAGAATTTCTCCTCACGTCACCTTCTCTCTAATTATTATTCTTCGAGTTGAATTCATCTCTATAGTTATATAGAAGCTTCTATGCCCAAAAATGTCACAAAACGTATCCATAAGAAAGGAGGTCAGCCGGCTTCATTCGCAAAGCTGCAAGGTAGCAAGGGTAAAGTGCCCGGAGTTACACTGATTGCAATTCTCTAATCGTATTAAATATTAATCGTTGAAAAAATTTATAATTTTATGGTCTCGATGAAGTTGAGAGAAGAAAAAATTGTAGATTGGGTATGCTAACCTTGAATCGAGAGATTTATTGAACTATGAGTCGGTACTCGGTCTGCCTGTAAGGGTGATTTGAAGTGATGCTAGGGGAGTGGGAGGAGGGGAGTACGGTTCAGTGACAGGGAACGTGTTCGTGAGAGGATTTCTTAAATCGAAGTGAAAAATTAAATTAATTTTACGAAAATCTAAATTCTAGAAGAATATTTTTTCGATATTTTATTGTTCCATTTTTGGCTGCAGTTATACGTAAGATCGTAAGAATGCCCTGAAGTTGAAACGAGGTTAGATATTTCTCTATCTATGTAATAAAATTGTGAGTTGTGTCAGTCAAGTGCTTCTCTTACGTTCGCGAATAACTTCAATCAAAGATGAATGATCACAGACCAATCTATTTCTGCTTATGTATTTAATGGTCAATTTTTACTAGAGCTCTACTTTGTTCTTTATTAGGTTCAGTCACGTTTAAGCGTGGAAAAAAATTTCTTGTGTGATGAGGTAACACTAAAGAGGAAGAAGAAGAAGAATTTAGAATTTAATGACCTTTCTAATGTTGGATTATTTAATTACAAACCCATAGTAACACTTCTCTTATCTTTAGAATATTTTTTTCAATCCATTTCTACTCAAAAACGAACAAAAAAACATTACCTAAAAGTGAAATGTTGAATATTGGAAATTTAGGAAACAGAAAGTGAAATGTTCGAAATTGAGTCGTGAACTTGAACTTGAAAGTTGAAACTGAATTTTGAAACTCGAAATAATGAAAAGTATAAAATGAAAAATGCAAAAAATTGAAATCTAAAATTAAAAAAGTTGATAATCGCGAGTTAAATTTCTTCGTAAATGCAGATGAACATTGACCCCAAACTAAGTAACATTTGAGAGTTGAACGTGAATTTCTTGGAGATGAAATGTACCAATATTTGTTCTCGGAATTGGCGAAAAGAAATAAACAAATTACACAAGAAAGTGAAAGTAAAATTGTAAACTACGAGTATGAACTGGTTTCTTAAATTTTGACGAAACTAGTTGAAATTCGTAGAAAAAGAGAAGAGTTTGAAGCCTAAAAATTGTACTTAAGTAATTGACTTCGAAACTTTTTAAAACAGACGCTTAGGTAGGTATACCTTCTTGCCTATATGTATAAAGTTGAAAATTGAAAAAAATTGTGAAACGCATATGAACTGTGAAATTTAAATACTCTGCTCTGTCCTTGAAATTTTCAGAAAAAGGAGAAGGAAAATTTACGCAATAGATTGAAAAATTGCCAGAAAAATTGAATCTGAAATTTAAAAAATTTGCCAAGTATAGGTACAGGATATTGAAATTTAAATCGAAAAATTGGCAAAATTTTGAACTGCTTATTAATTCTTCGATTTCCTAAAACAAATACGTAAGTAAATAAAACTCATTAGGATGTAAAAAATCAGTTTAAAAATGCACAAAAGTGAAAATGAAATTGAAAAATATGAAAAATGCAACATGAGCTGCAAAATTTAAAAATTATAATCATGTAGAACTGACAAAATTTTGAGCTAAAATAGATAAAAAATTAAAATTTGAGAAAAAAAAAACGAAAAAATACCGTTGCTAAAATTCTTTTCAGGAAAATAATTTGCATTCATTAAAAATTACTGCACAAATGGAGCAAAAATCCAAAATTAAGTAGTATCTATTAATTCTTTAATGATCAAGAAGAATCGGAGGATTAAACTTGAGAATGGTATTACACTTTGAAGACTTCGTGCAAGTTTGGAGTAAAAATAATTTTTTCTTCATGAGTAAGATTTTACGTAGGAAATGAGTAAAATTTTGCCAAACTAACCTCCTTCAAATTTCCTGTGTTAAATTTATGTTGGCTCGAGGTGAAGTGCTCGAAATGACTTTTTCGTTGAAAAAATAAATCGAAACAGTGCAATTTTTCTTTCTTTTTTCCGCGAGTTTTCATTTTAATTGCTGTAAAATTCTGAGTAATTCATTTCGTAGTTCTTTTATTGTATTTTTATTTTTATTTTTTTTAGATAGAAATTTTAAAATGCTGAATAAATCGAGAATAATGTTTAAGGCTCCAAAATGCTATGGAACGGTGAAATTCGTATGGTGGGAGGAGAGAGAGGGGAGAGGGTGACCAGGTCTAGGAATTGGCCCAATTTTGAATAAAAAACTCGTTAAATTAGTCGATAATGCCAGAACTAGATTTTTAGCATCCCAAATTACAAAAATTTCTGAGTCTTGTGGAAAAATTTGATAAATTCTGGAGAATTCTGAATTCGCACTGGAGGCTCCAGAATGCTGGAAATGGTGAAATTAGCGTCGAGAAAGTAAATACTTATTAGATTCAAAAGTAATTTTTATCATATTTTTATTGAAAAAGTACATTCAAGTACCTAAAAGAAATTTTAGAAAATCGTCATTATTTAGATTTTCAAAAATTTGTTAAAATTCGAAAAATCAGCTTGGACAGTGACACTTTAGACGATGCTCTTCATTAAATCGGAAGCAGGCACCTCAAGAAGTTTCTTTGTTAGGTTTAACTCGTCAGGGGTTCGGAGTCGAAAGTGGAGCCTCGAGAACCCTCTCCAGAGAAAGTTCAGAAGTTTGGTTTAGTTGGAATTGAGGAGCCAGAGAGAAGGAAGAACTTTAAAGGATTCATGGAGAGATTCCCGGAGGCAGGCTCCAGAAAGCCCTTTTGAAGCCTTTGGAGGAACCTTCCGAAAGTTCATTGAAAAAGGAGCTTGGATGCAGAGAGGGTTTAAATCAGCGTTTAAGCATCTTCAGAGCCAGAGCTGTGAGTAGAGGTACTCGTCTGATCAAAAATCGAGGAACTAGAGGCATGATCATTTAACCTTGATTTCTGGACTCTTTGCTTCGACTTTCAACTCCTCGTGAATTTTCTGGCACGTTCTTTTCTCATAAATGCATATTTTTTTCCAATTACTACCTAAGTACTTATACTAAACATTGTCCAAAATAGAATTTTTAAAGAAAAAGCATCAAAAATTTGTGATAAAATTGTTCTAAAATCTTCAATACCTACCTAGCCTATTTAGATCCACCATTGTCACTGCTCGTTCGTTTACTTTTCTTCTGGGAGGGCGGGCGGGGTTAGGAGCGTAACTTTGGTGTATGAAACTATTCACCACATCACATCTGCTTCTTCTTTATCAATGATGAATGGTTCCTCGTAGCTTGTTCGTTGTTCTTAATTAACAAAAAAATTCACGTGGGAAATCAAAAATAGATAATTTTGAGTCGATCTTATTTTGTGTATGAGATTTCAATTCTTATCATCATCTAATTTTAAATGGTAATACTGCAGTTCAGTACGTAAATACGTGTATGTATTTGTAAAATGTATAAATTCTCATCTTGTCTATCTCTTTCATTCCGTATCCTTATCACATATCTATTAATGATGATTGCGGACGACTGTTGGAATTTTCTTTAGAATAATCCCACAAATGTGCTTCTGCAATGTACCACTAAACTTCTGTATTTTCCCACTTCTTTAGTGTTCTTCCTTATCAATGAGATCATCATTCACGTGAAGAATCCAAAAATCAATGTGGCGAGTAATTAAAATTTCAACATAGGCACTTTTAATGTAGATATATTTGTAAATACATTCTGTACAAACGAACTTCTCCGAATAAGATAAAATACCAAAATTCAAATTACAAACAAGGCTCCGATTCATTTATAATTTTCAGTTCCAAATCGATAGATATTTTATTAGTTATTATTGTATAAACGTTCGTTCAATTGCGATGAACCTGTATCATCTTTGAAAGATTGTTGCGCGTGTCTGCAAAGAATTATACTTACCTACTGCAAGTAAGAAAATTAAAAGCTTAAAAATAAAATACGTGCGGTTATCATCGACAATAACAGTGATTTGCATTTTTTTTTCGAAAATATTTTCAGTTCTGTTGAAATTTCCCCATCATTATCTTCCAATATTTTGAAGTACCTAATTGTGATTAATGGATCTTACAGTCCTCCGTACCCAATATGTTTAATGGCCAATTGATTTCATTATTTGTAGGTATTAGTATATGTACTTTAGTACTTCGCTTGCATTGCATTAGACTGACTTACCTATATACCTACCAATACTTACCTTACGTACTTATATGCTAAAAGGTTGCAAAACTTGCGTTTTATTTTATTCTTAATTTCATCGTGTGGTTAAATGGACTCGTTTGGTTATTTTTAAAAAGTCGTTATTTTATCGATGGTGTTTTTTTTTCTCGTCGTTCTTCGAAGCTGGAAGGTTTAATGATAACGTTCGAAGACATTGATTAAATTAAACACCGCCATGACATATAATTTCAACGCCATCGCCATTGTAGTTTGTTTTGCAGCATGCAGAATTGTCAGGTATCGTGAGAGACGATTTACTACTACTAGCACTAGTGCGCAGTACTTTTGGAAAATTTCATCACTAGAGGTACCTTGAAGTGCTCATTAATCAAATGGAAATTGAGAGAAAAACATATATTTGTGTTCGTAGGTACCTTTTTATAAATATCCACGCTTCAGTTATATGCGAATGATTCATCTTCTATTTGTAGGGTTAAATTTAAACGTTATCGGCGCGTTTAAAAAAAGTCGTCGAGTCGTCGAAAATTAAACTAAATTGGTCCAATTAATATTTATGTACTACATATATACTGGCAAAAGTGGATGCTCGCAAATCCATCGTCGTATAATCTCGTACGCTCCCTCGCGTGGGCTCGTAAATTTTCATCGCGCGAATAAGTACCTAGACCTACACATGTGCCGGTAGATTTATTCGAATCCATGCTCGCAAAATTTTCGCCAGCGATGGTGCGCGAATTATAATAGGTACTCGCTCGTAATACGAATAACAAAGACGATTGTACCGAGATTTATGTTAATCAACGTTATCCGTAAGTCGTTCGACTAAATTAAACGTTCTACTGAAAAACAAATAATGTTAATTGAAGTATAATGAGTCGGAAATGTGTCAAATCATTGGACGAATTTTTTCACTTGACCAATTTTGAATGCTAGTGGAGGTTTTTTTTTTCGACTTCGAGAAAGAGAAAATTACCTTGACCACATAAATTCTGTGATGAAAATTTTCACGAAAGTGTGTAACGAAGAGGGATGATGGTTTTGCGATTTGTCATTTTGTGTCAAAATTAGCCCAATGTTATTATTATTATTTTTTTTTACAAGAAAATGGAAGAATTTTTCTGCACAGTGTTGAGTGTACGCCCAAATCATCGTATATAAACCATTCATATCAATATTTTTATTTGGATTGATCTGTTCACAGTGAGAATTTCTGAAAAATTAGATGCTTGTTTAATCCTTTAGTTTTTAATCACGATTAGACTAAAATCAGATAATATGGACGGGTGATTTGAATCTAACTAAATTTTAATTTTCTTCTTCCTGGAAGGTAATTAATATCAGCAAGATTATTGATCTGATCTTTGCGAAACACTTCCTCGCAAGATCAAATCTAAAGTAGTGACTTTAATCGACGAGAGAAATGTACATACTCACATTATCGAAGTAGCAAAATAGTGATAAATAAATACGAAATTTGTGAACTACGATTGCCCCAGTTGTTCCCCTAAACATATTGGTATACCTAAGCATATTTTTCTTTCTCTTAAAGAAACTTTTGCAACCCGTCAATTTTCATTGAGCTGGAATTTGGCACACTGAAAAAACATGTCTTCCCGATCTCAGACTAATTTTGAGCGGCTGAAGTTGATTTATCGATTTTTGTCGATTTTTGGAAGTCTCTTGATATAGGTAGGTAAGGTATATTAATCCTCAATAAAAAGAGTGCCTAAATAAAAACGCAAAAATCTGAAGTTCTGTTTATGTACAAAAGTCAGCCCTCCGATTCGATTGCTACAATTTTCGAGCCGATCCGGAGCTTACAGTGAAAGTTGACTTTTCTCTATAGCAATTTCAAATCACTCCTGGAGGCGTTCTAATCAACTTCAGCTGCTGAAAATGTAATCCTGTCATAAGTTGAATATTTCAAATCGATTAGGGCAGGTGAATCTAGATTTAAAAAATGTTTTTTTTTCTCAAGTTGAGGATCTGAATTGAAAAAAAATTCAAAATTGTCAATTTTGCAACACATCATTCAAAACTTAATCTTCTACCTCCTAAAATCAACTTCCCAAATCGATTTCTAAGATTTTTGAGCTGATGTGGATCGAACCTTCAGCAAGTTCAGCAGAAGTTGAATTTTCTTTAGTACATAATTTGAGGAGCGTTTTTCCAAAGTCAGCTATGTTCTTTTTCAAATCACCAAAAACCAATAGATGTGAATCCATCGTACATAGCTGGATTTGGAAAACCGGTGTTTGCGCATACATTTTTCCTTTGCCTAGAGTATACATATAGAGGAACGAGACTGGCAATCCATTAGCGAAATCTGATGCGAACACCTCCAAACTACGCGAAACCGTAACTAACTCGACAAAATTTCAAAATGAACATAGCTGACTTTGGAAAAACGCTCCTCATTCAAATTGCTCCAGATGAAAGTGTTGTAATAACCTTCAGTACCTGAAAATTCAATCCTATCATAAGTTGGGCATCCCGAATCCATTAAGCAGTGTAAATCGAAAATTCTAAAGGTGTTGAAAAGTGTATGTACTTAGGTAGGTACTTCCATTGGTAGTTTTTGTACATGCTGGGAATTTTACACTTCAAAAAAAAAAAAAAAAAAACAGTTATCAATTTTTGCAATAAATTACCCAAAACTTCTCTCCTCCGCCCTCCTAAATTCACCTCGGATTTGCGGTTCTGTGAAATTATGTATTTTGAAAAGACGTGATGAAAATTTGAGAATCCAGAAGTTGATATTTCAGTTCTTCAGCTGCAGCTCAAAATTTACAAATTGCGAAAAAATTTCAAAAAAATCTTTCAAATGAATTTAACTTGAAATTTTAAATTCGTTTTCATTTTCAGTTTGTGCGTTTTCTTTGGAAGAGAAATTTTCCAATATTTCTTCGAGCTAACAAATCACTTCTGTTTTTCAGGAATCATAAAAATAGAAAAAAAATGAAGTTTCCAGTTTGGAAAAAATAAAGAATGTTCCTCTTTCAGTGATCAAATTTTTCTGGTAATTTCAATTTGCCATTTCATGCCTCATCCACCTTTCTTCTTCTAAAAAAAGTACGTACTGAAAATTAATGGAGTATTTCGAAACGCGCAAATGAGCTCTGCTACAAGAAGGAGAGAATTCAATGTTTAGGGAAAGCGATTCTGGAATCTATAGCGGATTTTTGGATTTCCAGTTTTGAAAAAATTTGAATGAAAGAGAGCCGAATAAAATTCAGTCTGCACGAATTTGAATCGGTCGACCTTGTTATCTCTTCAATTTTTTCAAGCACCAATTTTCAAAATCTATTGCTACCGGTCCAAATTTGAAATTTTCTCCACTGATATTTTTGTCAAAAATTGGTAGGTATGTATATTTACGAAACAAATGTGTTGGGAAATTCGTCGATTAAAATCAATTTTCATCAGTTTTAATTCGTTTTTCAATACCTAAGTATGGTTTGTTTTTCGAGAACTGAAGAATTGAAAGATACACTGGAGGCTTCCAGGTAGGTTGAAAAGACCACCTATGGATTTTGGAGGTCAAAATTTCAGCTCCTCACGTACAAAAATTGACTGGAATCTCCAGAAAAGTTTTTTGACTACCTATTGCGAATCGACCTGGGAGGTCGAAATTAAGGTACCTACCTATTGAAGTGATTTGAGGTTCCTGCCTTAATTTGATCAAATTTTGATTTTTTTAAATGAAAAATCTATCAAATTTGAAATCTGAATTAGGTAAGTAGTAAGTACGTATCTTCAAAATTAGGAAAATAGAAATTTAGCATTTAAAAACCTGGTAAGGTATTTTTGCCTGCTTTTACTGATTTTTTTCTTTGCCGAATTCCAAAAAATTCCCACTGGATGGGATACCTCCCTTGTCAATATTTTTGAGTTGAATGGGTGTTTTCCTCAATTTTGAGTTGGCCAATTGATTTCTAGGATCAGTGATACATTGGCCTTCAAGAGAACAAAGTTGCAATAATGAATCAGTTTTTAATTTTTCAGCATTTTTCAAATTGATAGGCTACCAGAATTTGTATCGAAATGAGTTTAGATTTATTTTTCTATCCAAATTCCAAATTGACCCAAGAAGCTCAGAATGTACTTGGTTATTTAGAATTTATTTCAAAACCATGATCGAAAATTTTGTAAAATTAAGTATTTACTTGTAAATTATTTTTCCTCAAATTTGCATTTTCTTCTTAGGGGATTCATTTTATGAATTGTAGGTACCTGAAAATGATAAAAATTAGGTACATTAAATTTTTGACACTCCATTAAAGAATAATATTCATGTCGTGCTATCATTTTGAAATTTCGGATTTTAAATAGGTAGGTGTTTTTCAGGGTGAAGAAAAACGAAGTGAAGTGCTCTCGTACCATAAAATTCAAAGTCCAGTACCTATTTCAATAGAGATATACTCGACAGTCAACGCATATTCGCCACCTCCAAATATGCCTTTAATGACAGAAGAATGTCGTTCACGTTTTGTGAAAGTAGATACCTAATAGTGTAAAGAATGATAAAATTTTCCATAAAAATATGCATTCAACGCGTGAACCTAATGCAAATACGAATAGACGTAGGAGAGAAAATTACATAAACAATCGTCCACCGACTGAATTGCCTGTTATACGAGTAGATACATTTTTTATGAATGAAATTTTCACGACACAGTATCATCTTAATTCACCATATTTTCTCATCCGTTCTAATAGCAACATTAACACTTTAGAGGATATTAAATAATACGTCGTTTAATAGCGAAGCTTCTTAAATATGTAGGCACCTAGTTTAGTCTATCCTGTCATTTTTTCGTTTAGGTATGATAATAATAATCAAAACAAAGGTTCAATATTGTTCCTTTTTTTTGGCGGATATTTAATTGTAAACGAAATTGGAATCGTGTCAGTGGACATCGTGATGATATAACCCATCTTTAACCCATTTAAAATCGAGTAAAATTACGAAATTTCGACCAACACCAAAAATTTTATGGTTAATTGTTTTATTTTAATTTGTATTTGATACAAGTATGCCTACTTTGGTGAATAATTTGTAGAAACCTTTATATTATTGCATTTTCAAGTGTACTTATCTCGTGTATTTTGGAATTTCAATCATTAACATTCGTATAAGTAAATTTTTACTCCCTGCTTCTCTACACGAGCTCGTGTCTGTTTAGCAATAATGATCGAGCAGCGAACTCCAAGTGGAGAATGTTATGGACGCGGATCTCGCTTCTCGGTTTCATTTGTTATGTCTACCGTATTCAATTATCAGGTCGAACAAGTTCCTCATCTTTTTATAATGGCCGGTAATTAGGTTAGTTTTATACGGTAAAGCAGAAATCATTATTACTCGTATGTAGTATATAGTACCTACTACCTACCTATGTACCTGTGGTGGTGCGGTCTGGTGTGATTTTGCTATTTGCTTTTGAACAGAATAACGACGGAAAACTCTAGCGGCGTCTAGATCATCATGAATCTTTCATCATGTTCATAGAAGCGCAGAAAGTTAACGAAAGCGATTTTTTTCTCGCAGTTTGCGCGAATACGTCAGCCAATCGTGTGATAAGGGAAAGTGACTAAAAAGTTAGGGAATTAGTGCCAGGTTCCTATACGTATTCTTATGGCTAGGATAGGACGCGGTATAGGCTATTTATTTTGTAAGTCTAATTACGACTGGACTAGTGGCTTAATAAGGTACATTGATCGCATCACTCGTACGAGTATTTATCATTTTACCGTTGGACGAGGGAATTTTCGAGAAAAGTATTATTGGAACCTGTTTGATGATGATCATGTTATATTATGTGAAGGTACTTTTACGTAGGTATAGGTATAGGTATGTGGGGTTTTCATTGTAATGATGCAACTTGTTCATGTTCACCCATTCGAGCGTGATTTCCACAAGTGCAGGTAGATTTTTCGTCTAAATTACGTGATGGAAATGACTATGAAATGAGACCATACCGTAATAATATTTTATCGATCGGTTTTTAAAATTGCCAATTGGATTAGCGAATCGAATATCTTTACGTTATTATATCTACCACCTGTATATTTATAGGCAACATCTTCTCTACTACTGTTATGACTATACTGTCATTTGTGTTTCCTAAGATGAAAATTATTAGGTGTTCGATTTTAGGTGCTAAACGCTGATTCAGATGTCGTCGAGTTGTTTTGCTAGCAGAAACATAAAGCTGAAATAAAAACATAAAAATGAAACTCGTTAAAAAATAAATCGTTCTTGAATCAAAATGTCAACTAAGTAGTAGGTATTCTATTGCCAAATTTTCTATCGAGTATATCAACAATTATAGGTATTGAAATCTGTACGATTTTTTTTTAATGGTCCATCTATAGACTACATATTTCTTTCGAGGAGGATAGATCATCGAATCTAGGGCACAATTATGAACATGATCCAATTTTCCTCAAACTGAAATTTGATTTATCAATGTGTTCTGATATTTTGAAAAAAGCGTGCAAAATCAACAGTACAACTAGATAGGTACATGCATTATCTGTGCAAGATTTACGTTAGGTAGGATGCTAATGAGAAGAAAATAGACAGGATCGAACAAAATTATCTACTGCAAATCTCCTTCGAAAGTTGATTGTAAGGTTGAAGTGCATTTTTCAATTTTCAGTGAATTTTTGAAAATCAAATAAGGATCAAAAATTTTCAAAAAAATAAAAATGTTACCAAATTGACTTGAAGAATTAAAATTTGGGATTTGCCTTATTTTCGGTCTTTCAAATCGATTGGACATAGTCTCGAACCGTTTTGAGCGATTCTGGTGCCTCCAGCAGATTTTTTCAACTTGAAATATCCTCAGAATTTTAGCAAAAGAAGTTGGAAAGGCGAAATATTACTCTACACCTTAATTTAAACTTGCCGGGTCAACTAGAGGTGGTTTTAAATAATTTTAGAGTCTTCAGAAAATGTTTGGAATTCACCGATTACACGCTATTTTTTTCAAAATCGGGACGTTCCAGTTTAAAACCATAATTTTACTCATTGTCAGTGATTTTTTTGAAACTTCACCGTTTGATGTAAAAAGCTCAAATTCATTTGAAATTCAGCTTACATCCTATTTTTGTAGTTTTGATTCAATTGAAAGTGATTTCAAACCGTTTTTGGAGTCTTTATAGTGACTTTTTAAAAATCTTAGTTTTCCAAAAAATTCCATAAAATCTGTTAATTTGGACAGATTTTTTATACTGTTCTCACGATTGGTGCTGGTTAGTAACCGCTTTGACTGCTTTCACAGTTCACACCCAGTTTGGAACCATATTTTTGTCCGTCAATTTTATAATTAAAAATGTAAAAAAATTTGGCTAAAAATTCCGTTTCCCCACTTGTTTGACATAACCCGCATAGCACAAGCGATGGCAAAGTCGATGGAAAAGACAAGATCTCTAATCCGTCACTTGTCGACACGACGACATTTGTTGACACCAATGTCGATAAATGACGAATGAGAAGTTGATATCGAAGTCGACTGTCGTCTCCCTTCAATTTTGGTCTCGACATTGCTGTCATTTTTTTGAGTCTAAAAGAAGTAAATTTTGATTGAAAATGTGCGAAATGTGCCCAAAACTCTTTTTTTGATACAAGTAAAATTATTCTCAAAAATATTTCACCCTAGAAAATTTTTTTGAAAGAAAAAAATTTGCCACTCTCTTCTATCATGTTCTCTAACCACTACACCATTGCAGTTGTTGAGTGGAGAGGCCTTAAAAGAATATTCAGTCCATCTTATTCTGGACTTGGAAAATTTTTCTTATTGTATTGTCGACTCAGACATCGACAAACGAGTCGGCAACACTTCGAAATTTCTAAAAATATTTTATAGATCTTGTAATTCGACATCAACTTCCTCATCAATATCAACTAGATGGTTGATGTCAATTACAAGATCTACAGAAGTATCTACTTACTAGATGACCACATTTTGTAGATACTTTTGTAGACCCCATTATCGATATTGAGATTCAGGTTGTCTTGCTGATGCCAAAATTGATGACAATTATTAGATTGACAAAATTAACATTTTTTAGATGCTTTTGACGATCTTATAGTCGACAATCGACATCAACTTCGGATCAACAAGACGACCTGAATTTTGATATCGATCATGGGTCTACAAAGGTATCTACAATATATTGAAATCTCGCACATGACTGTAGATAAAAATGTAGGCAGCAATGACAACCATCAGCATTTTCATCATAGTTTTTGAAAATAGTGTCAATTTTTAATCAATCATCTTAAACGTAGTTAGATTAACCCCTTTGTGGATAATGTTCTGACTTTTTTCAATCAACAATCATATAAAATCATGTCGACACTTTTGTCGAGGCCACTGACGATCTCATCAGTGCTACGCGGGAAAAAACTGAAATATAGTTTAAACGTCTTATTTTTGATATTCTGTTTTTGAGAAGGCAAAAAAAATGCTGAAAAGCAGTTTGATATTTTCATTTTTTTTTTTTTTTTTTTGCAAAATGCGTTGGTTTTTCCTACATGCAGTTGATGTGGGACTTACCTTCAAATATCAGTAATATCACATTAATACTGTGTTAGCGAAGGCAAGGAGGATGGCCTATTTTGTTGTCAGAAATTCGGTGCTCTTCAAGAGGATAAGTACACTCAAAGTCCTATACTTCTCATTCATAAGATCAGTACTTGAGTGTGGTGTACTATAATTTGGTTCCCTCATACTAAAAAATTTATAAAATAGCTTGAAAAAATTCAAAACAGATTTCTGAAATATATTTTAAAACTTTTGAATATTATCCCCATCATCTAACGCAAAAAGAGCTAGGGTTTAAAGTAGATTTGTTAGTAAAGAGAAGAGAGCAGACTGCATTAATGTTCTTATACGATCTCAACCACTGCAACGTAAAAGATAGTAGGTAACCTTTTGGGGAAAATTAATTTCTGGGCCCCAAAAATCCACTCCAGGCAAAAAAAAATATTCTCTCTACACAATTACAATACATCTAGGATGAAGTTGTCTCCTATGAAGGCTATGAATAATGTCATGGGTATCTCTGACACTCTCCTCTGTGTAGGTGTGCGGATGCAGACATCTATAGTATGGGTAGGTCTGCTTTTAGGCGTGTGGTGGGGAAGGCATGGGAATAGGAGCGTGGGTGCAATAGGAGCTGTTTATGAGCCATTTCATATCTCAGTTTTTTTTTTCTTTTTATGCCCTTACTCTTACTAACGAGGTATGCCCATTCCAACTGATGAACAATTTTTAGACTGAATAAAGGAAAATTTGAAAGAGCATCTCTATAAATACACCACCAAATCAAATTTCATGTGTTGATTTTAACTTTTTGATTTTGAACCAATTTTTGAGTATTCAAATGGTGCATTTTCCATGAAAAATATTAATATTTGACAAAATTGAAATAAAGTGCTGAAATTCGGCTTATGTTCTATTTCTCATTTTCTGAATCGATTGGTGATGGTTTACTTTGAGTGTAATAAGGTTACCCAGAAAAATGTTGAGTTCGTTAACCATGCTCAGAGCTACAGGGGTACTCAAATTGAGGTAATTTTTAAAAAAACTCGTGTTTTTTGCCATTTTATGGGTAAACTTTGTCCTGATTACCCCCAAGAAGGTGCGAATTGAGCCGCTGAACCTACCTGACTCATTGACTTTGAAATTCAATACCACTTTAAATCTGCTGTGAATGACTTGAGGATCGATGGATCGCAAAAATTACGATTTCTCATCAATTTTATGGAACTTTTCGACCATTAAAACTTCCTGGCTACACTTCATTCGGTTATTTCGATCAAATTATCCAAATTAATTTTTTTGATCTGATTTTTTTTCAGTATAATATCCTCCATTCCAAAATAAATAAAAAAATATGAATTTCTGTAAAATATAATTTTTAATAGTGGAACCGTATTCCGCCGAATTGATGAAAAATCAAGAATTTCCTATCAACTAATCTTCAAGTCGCTCGTAGCGGACCAAAAGTGATTCCTATTGAATTTTAAAGTCATCGGGTTAATGGTTCAGAAACTGAAATCACATCTCAAAGGAGGGACGTTTTTTCAAAAATGACCCTAGGTACACTTTGAAGATTTCTGACTAAGTACCTTGTGCGGCTTGAGCTCAAAATTTTTCCGGATGGTCTCCCACTCAAAGTGAACTTATTTCCCACCAATTTTGGTCAAAATCCAAGACGTGTTTTTTTCACATTTGTTCTTTCTGTAATTTTTCTCGAACAAAGCAGCCTTTTGAGACTTTAGAATTTCTAAAAAAGGAAGCATGTTAATCTCACATTTTTAAATTCAACTTCTTCAGATTTTTTTAAACGTGAAAAAAAGTCAAAAATTTCAAATGAATGACGTACATAAATGCTGACTCGCCTGAAGAATTCAGAAGGGAAGTTTTTGCGTTTCGCGTGGCGTCGTAGAAAATATGCGCTCTCATTTCTTCCGCAACGTGATCAATCATTTGATAATCATACTCAACGGAACCTTGAAATTCAACCTCATTGTCGTTATCGATAACGATTGACAATTAAACTCGACAAAATGTCGAATGCATAACTCGAATAAGTATAGGCATTCTTATTACTTAAAGCCTAAGAAGTAAGCCCTATAAGCACTAGATAAGCAGGCACTTAGCAGCCTATATACTGTTTCACTTACATACAATTTTATTCGTTGAAAAATACTTATGTGATCTGTGATTCGTCGATATTTCTACGATTCTACGCACTATACGAGTATCATATCAATGTGCGTTGTTTTTATTTTAAATTAAAATTCTCGAACTCGTAAAGTTTTACAGATTATTGTACGAGTATAATACTCGTATCATAATGGCATCTGTCTACTGATGCTGTATCGTTTGCCGTCTGGTTTGTCTCAAATTCAGAAAATACGTCAGTAGATATAATATTTCTATTTTGTGATTTTGGCAATTTCATTGAAAAAAAAAATAAGTGATCGAAAATCTATGTTTTTGACGGGTGTTTATACGTAGCTGTCACAAAAAGACACGTTTTCCCAACGTTCTTATTAAAAAGTCTTCCTCATTTTCAAATATAACAACCGGGTATTGCTAAATACCTACGTCACTTAATGACGTAAAAGTACGCATACCTGCGTAGGAATATTTCAAATTCGTATCTGTATTTTGCACTCAGCAGGTGACTCAATTTATCCTCACTTTTTTGTTCATAATATTGGAAAAGTGGATATGAAAGATTTTTCCTTACTTAAAATACAACCTTTGTTATGCAAAATCTCAAACGAAGTTTACAAAACGAAATTTTATCTTCAATTTTGTTAGTGAATTCATTTCCATCGAGTAAGATCTTCAAAGGTTCCTCAATTCGTAATTTCTTTTTTGAATAGGTACCTATTTTTCTCGTTTTCGCCAACTTTATAGAGAAGTTTTTTTTTTAACCATGAATGAATAGTACCTAACCTTGACGGCAAGAAACCGTTAAATGCACTTTTTTTTCAATTATTCGCGTGCCTAAGTATTTTAATGAATTTACTATCGCAAGCCAACGAACGAAGATGTGTATATCTTGATCACGTGTATCAAAAATCACAAACTTACACGATGTTGTGTTTATACAGAGGTATCATTGACTCGTTCGGAAATATTTAAAAAGAAAGAAAGAAAAAAACTTCATTTACATTATGTCTGGAGTAGAATAAGTATGTGTGCAGTGTGTAGAACTCGTACTGGTTTAAAGATACTAAACCAGTAACATGATTCATTTATGGTGTTATGTAATACTATACCTACCTACCTACACAAGCGCATATTATCAAAACAAAATTCAACTCTTCTTTTCATTAGTTCATTGGCCCAGCATAATTATAATCATTAGACGTAATCGAAATTCTAGAAAGAAATGAAAATTCAATCGCAAACTAGTTTCATTTTTTGAGGATAGGTAATTTTTAGTAAAAAAATTGAACTTCAATACTAGTAGATTCTTGTACCTATTTATTTCAGGTATCTGGAAATATTGCTTGAGGTTTGAGTGTGTTTTTTCTTTACTTATAGGTAGCTTTAAGTAAGATTTTGTTCTTGTATGAACAATTTCAAGTTCATGTATATAAATTTATTGCTGGGCCCAGCTGTAATGAAGGTAATTTTGCAACATAAAATGCATATTATTATACTAAAATAATAGGTACTGAAATTAAATTTTTTTAGCTTCAAAAACTTACAATTATTTTTCTCAGAGTTCTTTAAAATAAACTTTTCGCATTTTTGAAATTGAAAATGACTTTTTTCGGCGATTTCTGCATCTTTTGATCTCGAATTACTTCTATTTGATTCCCCACAGTCTATTGTATGTACTACTACCCCAGTCCCCATGGCAAATAAAACTTAGTTTCGACCATATGGGCCCTTTGCTAGCAGAATGTCACCTATTGTGAAATCCGAATCTCTTATCAAAGTGTAAAATTAAACATGCCCATTTATTCTATTGTAATTTGTACAAAACGTGTTGCGTTCGTTCACACATTTTGTGCTCGCGGTCTCTCTTTCTGACTCTATGACTCTCTCTCTCTTCGTCTGGCTTGTCTGTTTACGCGCCTTATTATTTGCACGTTTTTTAGGTCTGAAAGTCAAGGTACATGGAATTAGATAATTTCAACAATAACAGTTCTCTCTTTCTGTGACATAAGGTGTTCGATTTGTTTGTCGTGTGTGTTGTATAGAATAGACATACTCTATACTTATACGTGCGTATAGTACTTGCGTGGTAATTTTGTGTGGCAATTCGATTTTTTTCACAAGAGTGAAGTCGAACTGCGAAAAATTTGTGGTAACACGTAAGTTGAGCTTTGATAGAGAATTTCACATTTATTGCGATAGAGATATAGCAAAGTCAAGTACACGTGACATCGAGTTTTATGATTTACTCCTCGAGTGTTCGATGTCGTATTTGTTCAATTTTTTTTCTTATTTTATTATAGATTGACCCAAATAATTTTTTTGATGATTTTGCCTCATTATTATTGTGATTTGCTCACTGGTAGATTTTGAGATTTGGATATTTTTAGTTTGATATTTGTTGCACTTGAAATTTTTGACAATGAGGCTCTAATTTTCTTTCAATTTATCACGAATTAAAATGGTGTCTCTAATCAACAGTAATGTAGGTAAGTTTTATTCAATGTTGTTGAAATTTTTTTCTCAATGAATATAAAATATCTCGAAAATATAATTTGAGAAATGTTAAAATTTTCGTGAAGAGGCCTTCAATTTTGACATATTGAAGTATTCAAATGGAAGGGAAGTTCGTGAAGTAGATGTGGGTTTTTTGCATCGAAAAATGATGAAAATTCGTGGAATTGACAAACTTTATCGATTAATGAAATGAATAAGTTATCTCATTCAACATTTGATGGATCCAAATCAAATCATTTTTTTAAATTCAACTCGAAGATAAAATGTTTGATATGCAGTTGGTAATGTTCGAGCTTGTTTACCAATCCCTCCTTCTCTTCCTCTCCCTTCTTCTAATAATTTATTTTCGATTGGTTGCGTTCCACGTGGTTCGAATTTAATTTAGGTAATAGACATAGGTACCTAACAACCGGGACATATTCTAAAATTTCAAGTTCTAAAATTATATGTACCTAAAATTTGAAATTTTCATAAAATGTACTTGTTTTTTTTTTTTTTTTTTTGTTGAATATTCCAACGCTTTTGAAGAAATTGTCATCTAATGAAGCAATATAAAGAACAAGGGCGAAGAAAAAAAACACCATCGTATAGTAAAGAAAATGTAATGATTACGTAGATTTTAAATTCAAATCGTACAAAATATTTCGAATTTTCTTGCTAGGGTATATTTACCTGTCACATGTTTGAAACTTCTTTTCCTTGTTTTGTTTTGTGTTTTCACGAAAGTTACGTAGTGTGTTATTTTATTTAGAAGAAGAAAAAGAAGGAGTATCTGTGAATGGCCTTCGCGTTTTATAATTCCTGAATCGAAGTCTATATTTTTCTTCAACTTGATTCAAAACCTAAGTTGGTAATTGATTAGGAAAATTTTTTTCGATTTTAAATATTTTTTAATTTTGTAGTGTACAACTGAATTTTCTCTCGTAGGTAGGTAGTGTAAATCTTTTTTCCTTCTTTTTTTTTTAGTGGACCATAACAAACAATAGATATCTATTTATTCTTTCGAATAAAGAAAACAAGAGCTATTTCTGGAATTGTATTACCTCAAAAAACTTGTAAACCTAATTTTAACTTGCAAAGCTTATTTTCCCTTCACCATTTTTGCCAAATTTCTGAAAGTTCGAACCTACCTATTATTAAAAGAGTATGCAAAAATACCCCTTCGAGTCAAATCTTAAGCGCCTGAAATTCGTTTTTTGATTTTTGAAAAATTCTTGAAAATTCAAACGGTCCATTTTCCATGAAAAAGATCAAAATTTAATGAAATTATAGTTTGGGTTAGATATGTCACATTTTTGCTTCTCGAATTGATTGGGGATAGTTTTGAGTCCTTTTGAAGACTCCTCCAGCAGATCTGTAGATTTTCCAGTTTTGGAAAAAAATTTGTAAAAAGAACCAAAAATAAAAATCAGCATTTTTTTATCGCAGGAAAATACAAAACTCTACTGGAAGCTCTAAAGACGCTCAAAATCATCGCCGATCAATTTATATAAAGTCGTTTTCTTTTCTCTCATTCATTTCCAAAGCATTCTTGACTTTCTGAAATTGAAGAAAAAATAATAAAAAAATGTAATTCAAAATTTTGATCACGAACAATTCACTTTTAGGAAAACTAAACGCTCCAAAAAAATTGTAAAATACCCAAGTCTTGAATCCCATTTGTATGGTTTCATCATAGGTTTCATTTTTTCAATGAGGCTTCGTTTTCAAGACATAATTTTCAACAAAAGAAGCATTTTTTAAAAAAATTTCATCGCTAGAAATAAATTTTTTGGGGGGAAATAAATCTGAGACTTTTTATCAATCGCTATAAAAATTGAATCGTCTTTTTAAAAACTCACTGGAAAGAAAAACAAAAGAATGAATAGGTAGGTAGTGGTATTTTCTCGTATCGATAAAAAGCTCTCAATTTGATCACCTCACGTCACATTTCGACCCTTTCAACATATTTCTCACATGTTCAGAGATTTTGAATTTTATACTTACAGGAATACTGGCAACACTGTTTTCTGCATTTGTTTGCTTTGCGAATAGATTATGAATCATTGTAAAATGGATTCCCTATCGAAGTCTTATGCTAAGGGATAGGAACGAGAAGGAGAGGGAAAATGAGAGATGGAAGTAATGGATGGAATGATACACGAGAACGAGATACTTACCATTAACTTACGTCAAATACACGAATCGATGTTGGTAAAAGATAAACTTCGAGATACCGATTCGGATAAAAAGTAGCACGTGATGAAAATCCATTCGAGCATTATCACAGCGTAAAAAAAAAATAAGAAAAACAAGTTCATTACTCCAAGTTTTTGTACATTATTTTGTATGAACGATCAAATAATACTACGACATTCATTCGCCAAACATACACAAAATTTTCAATCGACTGGAAATTCAAAAAAAAAAACTATAAACGTGTTGGTATAAATAGGTGTGCGATGGGTTATAGACGTTATTTTTCGTGCGATAAAATCGAGACGAAAATTCTCTCCGCAGTACTTTTTCTGTACTCGTATATCGCAACGAAGAACGAACGAACCAAGAACTGAGCTTTAAAAGTTATATTCAATGTGTTCACAATACCTATACGTCGTCGATCGAACCCAAAAGCACGACGCGATCTTTGTGTGAATTACGAATAAAACCACGATAACGTGCAGTGATAAAACCAAGCTGATATGTAATTTAATGAAAGTTCTAATAGCCAATCATTTAGTAGTGCTAATCATTTCAAGTTGAAATAATTTATCGACGTTTTGATATGTATAATATTATTTTCACGATTAAGTTGAGTGGGTTTCATCAAGTATGTGTATTCTTTTTTTCTTTTTTATATTACAGACGTGGAATTATAAATTCGCGGAACAAATAACGAGATGATTTAGAATGCCAGTGAAGCGCCGCTATAATTTTTGTTTCATTTGATCATCGACATTTTTTTCAAGTAAGAATTTTTTCAATAATTTTTATTCCTAATCTTATAGACTATATAAGTACATATTTATATATTACGATTTTCGTCTTGATATACGTGGACTTGTATAACTAAACACGTAGGTACCTATTTTGTGTTACGACAGTGAATACCAACCTAGAATAATTCTGCACGTAAAAAGGTCCTTAGATTATAGGCCTTTATTAAAGAGCAAAAAAAAAAAATTCGAATCAGTTTGAGAGCTACGTTGACGAAATTGATCGCATGATGAAATTATGCTTCGGCCATTAGAATGATTAAATTTAAAATGATAATTGTAAAATAACAAGCACGTGTGCTTTATGCATCAGTTATACCCATTACTACTTACTTACTCGTGGGTTACGCCAATAATGTTGTAGAATAATAAATAGGATTTTTTATGTAATATTACATAAATTATGAGGCGAGCACTTGCATGTGCTCTGGCCAAGACAAGATGTGTGCACTAAGTTTATAGTTATAACTGAAGTTAGGTGGTTGAAAGGAATGTATAAAATTCATGGGCTGCTATAGAGGATTCAGGTTTATTGAAAATTCACCATTTACCTATACAGATAGGTGCATTTTCATCTGCTCGACAGAGTACGACTGAGTCGGGTAGGTAAAAGGTGAATGTGATAGTAACCCAGAGAGTTGTGAGTTGTAATGGTGATTTCATCTCGTTATGACATAATATTGCAAAAACAAGTGTCACGGCTTTCACTTTTGTGAAGAATTCTGAATGTCAAGTTATATTAAAAGCGCGATCGATTATTATAAATTTTTTTAAAGATGCATTGTGCCGAGTTGTTGATCGATCGAGATCACGAGAAGGGAGGACGAGTCGAAGAGAAGAATTTTAACGCGTGTCGAAGAAGCGTGTGTGAGATCACGAGACGGTGCAAGGATGGGGGAGGAGGAGAAGAGTTGGAAAAAGATGCATAAGCGCGAACGAGCTCGCGTCTCGTCTCTTCTTCTACGAGAGTAGGTAAACTGAAAAAACAAGCTAGTGAGATGCATTTTACGTAGTGTATAAACTCTATGTATAGATACGAAGACGTAATGACGGTAATTAATAAAGTGTTTGAAATATACGAAGTAAATGTTAACAATTTACTTTTCAATAATATGCACTTCATCGATAATACTGGTTTTGTGCCAAAGCATCATAATAACCTTTAAAGAATGATCCAACAGCCATCATAGAGTAGCAGAAAATTACCGCTAAAGGCGATCCGCTAAGGTCGTACGAACTAAGACTAAGAAATCTCAATAAAACTAGCTGTTGACATACTTTCAACGTAAAATATATTCACTTCCAGTTGTGTTTGTATTTCCCATTTTTTTTTTGTCTTCTTCTTCTTTTTATTAGGTACAAAGTACCTACACAAGTACCTACTTACCTATCAGCGTAGGTAGCTTCAGTAGCTTATGTACTTACTACTTACACAGGTTCTGTGTGATCTTCCACATCCAGCTAACTTTATCGTTGCCTCACGTACTTAGTATGTACCTACGAAGGTATCGTTGATGATTTTTTTCTCTCAATTTTTCACTCATGTCATGATCTCTTCTGTTGTTTTTCAAATCATCATTGTCGTTGTTGTTTGGTTCAGTATACACTGGCGAGAAGGAGAAGAGAACAGACAGATGAGAGAGTGAGTGAAGATGACGATGCGACTCAGTGTGTCAGTGACGTTCGAGTATCGATATTATTGGATATGGATACTTCGCATACTGTTTCGAGGTTAAATTTTACGACCATGAATGAATACAGATTATCGCCAGCCAAGCATCGATTTGTTGTACGTGGGTCTGCGTTTGGATACCGCCGGGTACTTACCTGTTGATTCTTTCGATGCGACGTGGAAATATTACGTACACAGTATGAACCAAGTACCTACCTATTTACATGTTGAATTCGATCAAGTGTCAAGAAATTTGTCCATGGATGAAGACTACCTATAATACTTTATCATAGAAATAGGATATGAGATTCGTTTTGAGCGAGATTCAACTTTCAAGGAGGATCGTAGGTTCTTGAGATATTTACGTTTTTTTTTTCGAACGATTATTTGTTGACAATTTTTTGAAAAACTGAAGTAGACTACATCTACTTTTATGGCAAAAAATTCAGAAAATACTATGTAAACTTCTAAAAAAAAACCATCAACATTTTTTTGAAAAATCTAAGCTTCATAATTGGGCACTTGAAGGATTAATTTCAAAAGAAAGGTTTCAACTCATCATTATTGAAAAACTCATTTTCTCAAAGAGACGAGACTAGAAAATGAACTCTTTGGAGGTTCTCTAGGTTTCCAGAGATATTTTCCTTTTTTTCAAACGATTATTTATTGCCAATTTTTTGAGATAGTGAAGTAGAAGATTATGTAGTTTTTAGGCAGAAAAATTGCTAGAAAATATTATGTAAACTTCTAAAAAAAATTATTAAGAATTTTCTAAAAAATTTAAACTTTATAGTTTAGCTTTTGAAGGATTAATTTCAAAAGAAGGTTTCAACTCATCAATATTGGAAAACTCACTTTCCCGAAGAGACGAGACTATGGAAAAATAACCCTTTTGAGGATCTCTATAGGTTTCCATGTTATGGAAAGTAATTGCTTAGAGGAGTGTAATAGGTGACCTATACCCAATTGACCAAATCACAAAAAAAGTTGAGCTGTCAAAGAAAAATCATTTTGGAAAATGAATTGGATTTTTTTTTTCAAAAATAATTTTAAAAAAAGTAGGTAAGAGACAATAGTCAGAAGCGTTTTTTGAAAAGATTTTTAAAAAATTATTAAGAAAGAAAATCGTAATAACGACAGTAAACAGGTTATTGGTATTTCCCAAGCTGAGCAAAAATGAAAACTTGGTGAAAGAAATGCCTTTGTCCAAAAAATGAATAAAACAAAAATCTAGCCACAAGGAGAGAATTTTTTGTCAAGTCATAAAATCTTGTTGGAAATCGGACTGAAATATGACACAAGACTTGGAAAGATTGAGAGCTTTGTGGGAGGGGGAGGGGGGTAAAGAATGATAGAAACATTTTTACTTTGAAGCAGGGCATGTAGCATAGAACTTTCTTTCATTTTGGAAAAAAGGCATACTTTTTCACTTAATCAGATGTTAGAATAATTAGTATGAAGATGAACATAAAGAGAAATACCTGGTAAAAATGGTAAATAAAAATAAAAATTAATTTGTGAGTTCAGTCTTCCATTTCGTTTATGGTACGGATCTGTGTTTTTTTCCACTATTTCTCTCTATGCTCATCTTCATATTTCAACATTTGATTCAGTGGTAAAACACTTATATTTTTCCAAAATGAAAGAAAGTTCTATTTTATGTATTTAAATACTGGTGACTACTTGACTTCAAAATCAAAGCTAGTTGAGCCCCGATCTCCCTTGGAGGATTCAATTTTGGTTTTAGTGAGGATCAGAGAATTGAAAACTTTTATTTTTATATCCATTAGAGTGCTTTGTTTTGATTTTGAAGTTAATTTTGGTGCATTAGACTACTATAAATCAGCTCCTTTAAAAACAATTCTATGCTCATATTATTGTTTTGATAGTTTAAAATTTTTTCAGCCCTCTCCCCTCTCCTTCTTCTTCAGCAGACAATTTTTCGAAAATACGCTAAGAAACTGTAAAATGAAATAAAAACTCAAAAAGTAAGTACGAGAAACTATAACTCTGCAACGTTTTTTTTCTGGTACAGTGGTTTTTGGTGTTGTTCCCAAATTTTAAAATTTTTCAAAAAGCTGCGTAAAATGTGAAAAAAGTGATTGGGCACTGGCAACTAGAAATCTGACGTTCTTTTATTCTTGTGATACCTGATTTATCATTTACCTTTGAGATATACCTACTTCAGACATAAGTAGGTATTATTAAGAAGTGTTTTTGAGCTCAATGGATTTTTTTTGTTTTGTAGGTAGGTATCTACATTTTTTCTTATTTGTATCTTGTACATTTCATTTTTTTTTTTTTTGAAAATTTTAGAATTGCTAATTTGGAGATTTTGTGATATTTTTTGAGAAATTCAGAGTCGCAAAAAAAAGTTTTCACTTATGTCAAAAATGTCATTCAAAAAGCCTTGGTATTGTTGGAATATGGTCTAGAAATAAAGTTGCTATCACAGCTTTTAAAAATTTAGTGCCCTCTATAATCTGTTTCTTCAAGCTGTGGTCTCAAAATTGGGCTTCGAAATTGAAATGTAGTTAGAAACGTCTTTTTCCAAAATATTATTACGTTGGTACCATTTGATTTTTTTCGTTTTGCAAACTTTCCTTCGAATTCTATATTTTAGAGAAAATCCGAGATAGGTATTTCATCATCGGCTGGCTGAGCTCAAATTTTGAAGAGAAAAGGTTTATTTTCCAACAACAAAGTTTTTATTTGAAATTAAAGCTTCATTTTGTAAAGTTGAACGATAAAGTATTGGTCTAACAATAAGTCCTTACGTAGGTACTTTGTAAAAAAAAAAAAAAAAAAAAAATGTTGCATTGGATAAAATAAGAAAGTCATTCACTAACCTCTTCACAATTCATGTTTTGAAATTAGATTATTTTAATTTGTAAACTTCCTTTCATTTTAACATCATTAATTGACTATAAACAAAACTTATTAACAAAACGTCATTTTCAGACTCACGTTCGACATATTTTCTTATACATATCTACTCATACTTTATACTCTTTAAAAATAAAAAAGTACACGAATTCTCAATGTTACAGGTAGTCAAATGCATTTTGAATATTTTCATCAAACACAAAAGATACCTACTTACTTACTGCTGAAATGTTTATGCAACATTTGTTTGTTTTCTTAGACATCTATAAATGAATTGCTATTGTGTGACAGAAGGAAATTAATTTCGATTGTTTTTACGTGTCGGTTATTTTTCTCTTTTGATTTCACGTAATTATTTCAAGTATAAAGTTCACACGTAAAAGAGGGTTAAACTCGCTGTTTTGATTGGATTTTTCACTATACGTATTTACGTATATGTGACCGTCCGCGATAAAACCGACCATCCGTCGCAAAAAAATCGAAAATTTTTTTTCGCGAATTTTTGTTCCCTAAACCATTTGAGACCCAAAAATAGGCGAAAAAACGTTTTCAATTTTTTGCGACGGATGGTCGGTTTTATCGCGGACGGTCACATATAGTCTCAAAGGAAAGATGTCACAAGTTTCAGCATTTCTGCTAACAAAACAAAACAGTCTGGTAGTGGCGACACGATAAATTAGACATTTTTAAATACCGTACTTGAAATTGAAATAAAAATTGATCTTTTCAATTATTGTTTCAATGTTCGAGTATATTTAAAAACGATATTACCTACCATATAATACATATATTGCTATTATCTACTATTAGGGTATCATTACCTAGAAACATATGGCACAACAAACAGCTCGCAGCGAATTTCTCAGTTCAGCTTAATTACAATGTTGAATTTTGTTTTTAAAAAAAAAATCTCGCACTCGTAGGTCTAGGTACGTAGTACGTACATTGAAAGAGGACAACATCGAAACGAAATCATCATTGCTACATCGTCGTCGCATAGTATTCGCGTGGCACCGCGCCGCCCCTACTTGTTTAAATACTCTTACATATGCATTACAAATACGCGTACCTACGAGTGAGTAAATCGAAAGAAAAACACACATAGGTACTTATATGTATCGAAAACTAACTAATAAAATACATAGATAGTTGCACAATCAATTTCGTAAATACCTTTGGCTGGCCGATTGCTAGAAGTCAACAAACTTGCGAGAAGGTTGTTGCACACTGTACAGAGATACGCGTCTTTGGTAGACGTTTCGACGAAATGATCACCTTGAACTTCGGCTTCATCGCGCCGTCTCTTCGCCCAAAAATAATGATCGTTTTTTACCCTATAAAAGTAGAAGTATTTTTAGCCTCCTAGTACACACGATTGTGGTCCATTTGGTGTTGAAAAACGGAGGAGAGGGGTTTTTCATCAGGCGAAGTGTGAGAGAAGAGTTTTCACGAATGTAGCGAACAATATGAAGACTAATCAATTTTAATTGGAGATTGAAGAGTGGGATCTGAATTACATACGTACGTATGTTAATGGAATGGAATGTATGATGATTTTCGAATTTCAGTATGGTATTTTAGTACCTATTTCGCTTTTCTCGGTTGATTGAACATTAATTGTTCGTTAGGAAGTATTTTTTTAGATTCTGACTTCAGAGATTTTACTATATGAAAATTAAATATCAATCTCAAACAGGCTAAAATTAATTTTGGGATGCCAGGGTCTTGAAGTAGACTCGGAAGGAGAGTTTTGGAAATTAGCTGCATTTCCTCTATTTTTGATCATTTTATAGCAACTTGGATTTTTTGAACGGTAAAACTAGGTGGGAGGTTGCTGTGCCCCAAAATTTTTGAAACCCCTGAAAATTCACCCAATTCGAAGATTATTGGTTTACAAATTGAAATAAATACGGTGATGATATTTCAATTGTAAATTAGGAAAAGAAGTTTGAATGCTTTCACATTTTGAAAAAAAATGATAAAAATGAATTAGCTGAATTCTGTTTTTAAAATTTGTTGGACAATTTTGAAATCCCTGCTCTCAGAACTCACCTTGATGGGTTCCAAGTGTTATTACTGCCTCCAGATTATCTATTTCACTTTCAAAATAAAACCCTAACCATCCTTTTCGAATCTTACAGTTTCGTTGAACGTTGGCAAAACTTTGTGAATGAAATACAATTTTATATATTATGTAGATGATGTTTGAAAAATCTCATCTTTCCACTATTTAATCTTCAGATAATTGAAATTTGGAAGACCTGGAAAATGTTAAAAAATGACCAGAAGAATCAAGAAAATCTGAGAAAAATCATCTCACATGAAAGGCTCTGAATCTAGAGTGGCTTTATTTATGTACTTATTATATGTATATCAACTTGGGAACATTTTTTTACGTTTTTATTGCTCCCGCGCCTCCTAAAGTTAGTAGCTTTTTTTAAAAAAAATCTCTGACTTTAATTGAGAATAAAAAAAATGTAAAATTTAATTTATGCATCAAAATTATTCTAAGGAACTCCTTTTTTTGAGCATGGGTAGGTAGGTACGTTTTTTTTTGTGCTGAGGATCAGTTCAAAATTTGCGTGACGTTGATTCATGTATACGAAGCTGGAGTTTTGGGAAAAAAGAATCAGATGAATTTTCGACATTTTGACTTCTCTCTATGATTTTTAGGTAGGTATTATGTACAGCTTTTTAAACTTGAAATAAAATCTCAACAAATCTTCAGAAAGTTATTTTCAAGTTCTCCAATTTTTGGTGAATTAGGTAGGTAGGTACTGGTGATTTTTCGGTAGATTACCAACTGGTAATTTTTGGTAAATTACCAACTGGTAATTTTTGGTAGATTACCAACTGGTAATTTTTGGTAAATTACCAACTGGTAATTTTTGGTAAATTACCAACTGGTAATTTTTGGTAGATTACCAACTGGTCATTTTTGGTAAATTACCAACTGGTCATTTTTGGTAAATTACCAACTGGTAATTTTTGGTAAATTACCAACTGGTAATTTTTGGTAAATTACCAACTGGTAATTTTTGGTAAATTACCAACTGGTAATTTTTGGTAAATTACCAACTTGAATTACTAACTGGTAATTTTTAATAAATTACTGCACGGAAATTTTGAGTAAATAACCTTATGCTAATTTTTGGTAAATTACTCGTAATTTTTCAATTTCTGATTAGTTAATAGTTATTGGTCATTTTTGCTGTATTACTGGTAATCTTTGGATAATTTATAAATTTATGTGCTAAACATTTAAAAGTATATATGGTATAGCTTTCTGATATCTACACAGTTCCTATCAAAAATATTTCACTATTAAATTGAAAGCAAAAAACATATCCGTGATTTTAAAATTTACTGGCAATAAGAGAGACTTCCCCCGCCCCGTTTCGAGAAAAGTGCCTCGGTCCTCCTGGCATAATACATATTAAACCGTTTGTACAAAGCTATCCAAAATTCAAAATTTAGATTTGGTTTATTAGATTGGTGTTTTTTAGTATGGTTATGAATTTTTGGATTTCACCTCTTTGTCTGAGATAGTCATAGAATTTGGGTTTATTTGGAGAGATAGTCTTTGAATAAAAAAGTTGAAATGTTTTATAAGTTTTTAATTTTTGTCAAAATTGTAGACTCTAATTTCATGAAATAGCATTCCCCATTCCATGATTCCCCAAGAAATTTTTCCTCCTTTGTACAGAATTCTCTACCTAAGTATAACTACATGTTGAAAAAAAATAAAATGATCAGTTTTCCAACAATTTTCAATTGGTTTATTTTCAACAAAAAATCCCCCACTGATCTCTAAAACAATGTTGTGTTTCTGTATGCAGCTTCTCAGAGTTGAAAAATTTTTTTATATGAATTTGAGAAAATGGTTCAAAATAAGGGGGGGGGTAGATATTCCTAAAAAAAAAAAAAAAAAATAGTTCAGTTGGAGGAATTCTGAATTTTTGTCATAAATAGGTAGGTATACTTGATAGAAAAATGTTGAAAATTTTTTATCAACTTTTAAATAAGTAGACTAGGTATTTATTTACCTATTCATTATTTGTGTATTGATAAATTTAATATTTTTTAGACTGGGGAGGTTTTTTATCAGAATGGAAGTTATTTAGATGAGTTCTAAAGCGGAAATTGCAAAGTTTTCAAGAATTTATTTATTAGATATTTTTTATTTTTTTCAACTTGGGATGGGGAGGGGGACACCACTAAAGACCTCATACAGTATACACCCTATTATTTCTCTCATCATCAGTAGATAATATTTTTTTAAAATTTTCTCGATTATTTGTTGCTATGAAATCCGGAAACTAGATATAAGATACATAAATCTGCTCATATGAACTAGGTATTGTAATTTCGTAATAGTTTGAACTATTTTGCCTCCATTCCAACCCTGCGGCTGTCAACTACAAACGTAATAAGCATTGCTCTCGGGTACATTTAGGAATTATTCTTAGACACGATTTTTTCCCTTTTTACCGAGAAACGTTCGGACTCGGTAGATTATTTCCTGTAACGAAAGGGCCGGATTATTTAACCATTAAACCAGTGCAGTAGATAAGCAGGCTATATGAATAATAATCAAGACTGCTGATAATCTACGAGAGAAATAATGGTACCTACCTAAACTAGTTTTCAATACGATCTGTTCGCTGCATCCAGTATATCCACATAGATGTGCCATATGCAACCTACTCCAAAATTCGTTCAAAAAAGCATATGGTGGTCGTTATATAGTGGATTGCCCAACGTATGCCTTAAAAAAATTGCTAACGTCAATATTGCTTTGTAATCGAGTTCTTCAAGCGCAAAGATGCCGAAATAACTAAATAATCCTTTTTCGAGTGTCTCGTAATAAGCTATAATAATTATCGCCCTAAAATGAGAGTGCAAAAATAAAATATACCTACAGGTGCTAGTGCTCGAAAAGTAAACACGAATGGTTGCGTTTTTGGCTTTTGCAGTAATTCCTTAATCGATTACGCTGACGTTGGCGTTAACTTTGGACGACGAAATCGTTCGCAAACGATGATAAAAGTAAAATTACGTTACGCCATTCCACCGCTCTGTACGAGCTACGAGTATACGATGGTATAACTCGATTACGACATATTATGTGTGTTCCTTCCTGGAGATGGCAAGTTGAACCATTTGCCACCGAATAAATTAACGAATTAATATAGGTATCTACCTAATGTTTCGGTTTCATTTTTTAATATGTCTATAAATTCTGAGACTGCAGAGAGAGAGATACGAGTAAAGGCGTGATTACTGTGTTCACTTTCTTTCTGAACGTAGCGTTCAATGGACAGGTATAGGTATAGGTAGGCTATTTCTCGGTCTTTACTGCCTGCCTCTTAGAACTTGGAACAGATCGCATATTAATTAAATGTTTCGCATCTCGTTAACTATATTATCTTGAAACGAGAACTCGTCTGCATTTTTAGTACAATATAATACGATGCGGTATAAAAATACTCTACCAACTAGCTCGTGGTACGAGTAATAATATAAACGCATCTTCTTCGTCGGTTCTACTTCTATGTCATGGTACACAATATTACAGGGTCATCGAAAACGAAATGTTTATGCAGTCGCTAGGAAGTTTCCTATTTATCGTATAGTGAAAAATACCCATCCTACGCGTTCTTTCCTTTCAGTGATTAATTTCGGTGTCGCTGTCGTAGTCATACTTACTTACCTATAGGGATAAAAAAAAATCTCGAAATAATGCATAATCGAGGAGAGCTAGTTGCTAAGGTCGTCCAAATACTAGTACTAGTTTAGTTTACCGCGAATTCTTAGTATATATAGATTTACACATCAAATAGGTGGAGAGAAATTTCCGAAAATTAAAACGGCATAGAAAATAGGAAAACAACGTAATAAATAGATCTCGGATTGCATACTCTTATATGTTTACGTGACATATTAAAATGACAATGACATCGGCAACGTCGCCTTTAAATTTTCAACGTCGTTGTAATTCGTATACATTAAATAGATGCTAAATTAAATTATACTCTTTGACCAACTTTTTTATAAATCGTAAATACGCGTGAATGCATGCACCCTACGTGTACATACGTGGTGATTATCGTAACTGATAATTTTAAATTTTGTCTCTCGTGTAGTGATAAAACAACGTTGCCAAGTTGTTCGCTTAATTTAGGCAATTTTTTTCGGCGTAACAATGCGAACTGCGAAGAGTTATTTTGAAATTTCAAATTCAACAAGATAATGCCAAAAGTCGCCAAATTTTTATTTATGAGAGTTGGCGAGATTTTTTTTTTGATACGATGCTGGTTTGTTTACGAGTCGTTTACAATTAAATGTAAGATCTATTTAATAACTACCTACCGGATGTCTTGAATGTAGTTGCGAACTCTTAACTAATTTTCCTATTTCATTTTTTTGTAATAAAAGAGCAAATTAGGTGAATTACGATACATTTATTTTATCGCTTAGTAAATAATTTGTTGGAATAGGTAAACGCAATGTACAGGTTGCCCAGAAATATCGAGCACCCCAAAGAAAGTTTTTCATTAAAAAATAGGTTGGCAACGTGAAATAGATGCATATGATTGGTGGAATGTTATCTCTCCAGTCCAACAACCAATCATGTGCTATCATTATTATCATTCACTGTGACCAACCAAAGTATTTTAGTAGAAAACTTTTTTAGGGGTGCTCGATATTTCTGGGCACCCTGTACCTTGTACCTACCGGCTACCTATAATGCACATGACTCATTTTTCTTCGGAGTAAAAATAAAACTTATGAGTGAAAATGGTTAAAAACTAGGAGTCCGCAATTTTATTAATCAGACACTCGGTATACGTTGAGTTTTGAAATTTGACGAACATCGAAATCATTGAATTGAACATTAGCAATTAAATTTTATTAGAGCATTAATGATGATACTTACCTACTAATGGGAGAGATTACGACTAATTTTGGTGTTGATTGGTGATTTGTGTTGAGTGTGTTTCTTAGTTTCGTGTTTTCAAAAAAATCAGTCGGTAAAATACATACTTTTTCGGGAGAGGAGGGGGGGAATGAAGGTTTGAGAAACAAATTATGTACTTTACAAAATAGGAAATTCCATGTATACCTACTCTACAGTTTTTATTCTCTGCATTTCTTTAGCGAAATTCTTGCATTTGCCTATAAATTCATTTTCTGTGATGAAAAAAATATGAATATCAAATAAATTGAACTTTATTCACAAATTTTGTGTAAAATAATTTTTGGTCATCAGGAAAAATGTTTTCCCGGGCTAAATGAAAAACTATTCTTAAAGTATGTACCTACCTGCCTGTACTTTGAATTCAGAATGACAAATTTTTGTATAATTTGGATCTACACTCAAAAATTAACGCTTCTGCAGTTTTTATATTATATTTTTCAATGTCATACCTATTATTATGTTCCGATGAAGAAAATTTTGGAAATTTATTTTTCGATATTGAATAAGTTGGCTTGGGTGGCTGTTGCCTGACGCCATAGGTATGTAAAATGAATATTTTTGTTCCTTCCTTCATCAAATGCACCGTGTTTTCAAAATTTTGATTGGAAAAATTCCCAAAATTTTCATTATGATGAAAAATTGAAAGCCAAGTTTTTAGCTTCTTGAACTAATATTTTCTTTCATTTTTTGTAAAAGAATATGTTTGAGTCTTTCTGTCACTAATATCGCAAAGCAAGGAGACCAGAGGTGGCTCAAAAAAAAAAACACTGACCAGATAAAAAATCGAGTACCTTGTTATGGCCCTTTGATTTTTCAAAATTGACTAAAAATTGCATAAACTGTGATGAGAAAATTGGAGTGCCAGTAATTCCCCTTGAGGACATGACTTATTAGTCAACTTATTACTAGTACGGGAAGAGGGAGGATGTTTTGAACACTTTTCTTTGATTTGAAATTGCAAGCGATAGGAAACGCTTAGAAAGGTGGGGTTGGTCTCATTTGAAAGAGGATCTCAATGCGCACATTTTGACTTTCTAGAAAAAATTTTAAGTTGCAAACTGAACAAACCATTGGACTTTGAAAAAACACCATTTTGGGTGGATGTGTTGGACAGCAGTGTGATGTTTTGTACACGATAGGTGGATGTTTTGGACATGCTGAGAAAAGACGTTTTTTTGAATGTTTATTTTTGGAAATCCCAAGTTTCAATACATTAGAAATCAATTGTCAGTACCTGTCCACAATTTCACACAATTTCAGTAGACTCGGATTGTTTTTAATATTAGTGAGGCAATGTTAAAGAGTCGTCTTTTTTATGCCATATTTTTCAGCCAGTGCTGGCCTGCTCGAATCGACATATTTTCAGGAGGCAACTTCAAATCGTTCTTGATTAGCATTTATCATTTCAGACTCATTAAAAGTCTTTCCTGGATTTGTCGGATAAAACTGAGGCATTCTTACACCCAAACATAACAAATTAACATGAATTTATCGCGGTGTCCAAAACATCCCCACTATGCCATTTCTACTTAAACTGGCTGTGGGAAAAAAATATCAGCTTTTCAAGAAAAGGTAATTAGTGATTATTGACGAGAAGGAATCAGAGATTTCATTTTACTTGGGCTCTTGACAAAATTCCTCACGGTTATTTATCAGGAACTCAAAATGTGAGACGAAAATTTTTTCCAAAAACAGCACTTCAAACCAAAAGCTGAAATATTTTTATCACACGAGTTGGTATCCGGTAAATGTTATCAAATATCAGTTGTGGTACGACATTGCCACATAATAGTGAAAACCCCGTCAAAAAAAATCAAACCAACTCGTCAAACCAGCAACTGTCCAAAACATCCCCTCTCTCGTCTCCCCTAGGTACAAATTTTTAAAATGTCATGGCAAAAAATAAATAAAGTACACAATTTTTTGTATGCTGTGAAAAAATCCGAAATTTGTGATTTTTTTATTGAAAAAATTAGTCGCTTTATTTTTTTATCAATTCGTGCAATTTTTGGACTAAGTAGGTAAGTATTTAGTTTGGAAAATTCAAATCCTAGAACCATCAATTTTTCGTTTGAGCTGCTGAAATATTTTAGAAACTCCTTTAAGTAGATATTAATTTCCATGCGTTGGTAAAAAAAAGTTTAAATTTTTTAATTTTGAGTGAAAGCTCACTACGATATATCCTCTTTAATTTGATGAAATTTTAAAGATTTCTCAATTCTTTGAAATACTTTCTTCGATATTCATTTTAAAAATATTGATGGCTCTAAAAACCGAATTTCTGAATCAGATTTTGTCCAATTCGAAAAAGCTAATTTCGTACCTAATTTATAGGAAACATTTTTGATCGTTCAGGGTTGAAATCACAAAATGTTTATTTTCAAAAATAAAATCCTTGAAGAAGGGGAAACTTTTGAACTTTTGACATCAGCAATGTATTTTCATTCCATTTTTCATTGAACACTTTTTTTATGGGCTCTCGAACTTTCCTTTTTTCAAAAATAAGGATTTTTATTCCAAGTTCTATTTTGAAAGGAAAACACCTTGTTTGAAAAGAAGTTTGAGTATATTCAAGTATTCGGCAGATGTCTATTCTTACTTTATAAAGTTTCTATGTAAGCTATTCTGCCCAAGAAGAAATATTTTTCAGGTGTTTTTTTTCGTGGGAGTATTGGCATTTTTTTTTTGTTGGATTTCGAGGTTATATCCCCTAAGGAAAGTAAAAAAAAAGGTAAGGTATGTAATGAAACCGATTCTAAATCGCCTTTCTTTTTTTGAAAAACTCCATAACAAGAAAGATTTGAAAAATTGTTGTAATTATGTTTTGGAAAAATTGAGCTTCTATATCACTCAAAATTTTTCAAAAATTCCAAAAAATGAAATTGTTTACCAAGTTGGAAATTATTTGAAGTAATCTCCAACTTTTCTGTCTTTGAAGATAAGGAGCTATTCAACTTCCGAAAAACTGACGTAATTCGTTATCCAGCTGTGTGCACTAATTTTTTTTACCCACTACCTACATTCTTTTGACGTCATACCTACAATTTTTTCCATTTTACGATCCATCCTATTAGCCATTGTATTGTACATATCTTTTACGAAAGGGTATATTTTTTCGAAGCTCTATGTATACTTTATACTTACCTAATATACGTATAAGAATACGTAAGTATTAACACCTACGTGCTCTCGTGTTGGAGATTTTTTATTGAATAAAATAAAATTACGTATAGGTATTCGACGTGGTTTTTGTACTAAAAAGAATCCTGTAGGTTGGCTTGATATCTATTCTAAACTTTTTTATCGGTTGATCCGTGATTTGTATTTATTGTTTAATTAGGGTGGCATAGAAAATTCGTTTGTGGTTTTCATTCAAATAGGCTCATGCCAGGCAAAACTACGTAATACTTTGGCATTTGATAGCTTATTCGTTTTTTGAATTTCAAAATGGATACATTTTTCGTATTTGATTCGATGCTCTCCTGCTGCGAGCAGATATATGGGAATTGAAAAAAGGATCAGATTTATTGACTCTGTAGATGCCTGGCTTGCAATTTTTCAAAATACCTAAAATACACACTATTTCAAATCATTTGTTACCAATACACAATACACTATGTATGTACCTACCTAGTTTTTTAAAAGAAAAAATAAACGAAAATTGAAGTCTTGATCCAAAGTGGCGCTTAGTATTGAAATGAAGTGATGAGAGCGGTAAATGGTTCGAAAATTGGAAAAGAAACTGGCCTGCAAAAGTGTGGTCGTTGACATTTCTTATCGTTGGATTGAAAAAAGTTAATCCATTTTGGCTTGTTAGGTTACATAAATTTTTGATTTTTTCAGAGAAAACGTACTTACCAAATTTTCATTTTCAAAACGTTACCAGAAATGAAAAAAAAAAGTAATTAATTTTCCATTTAAAATTTGACGTAGGTACCTAAATTTTTCTGTCGGAATTGTAGGTACCTCCCTTGTTGGTATTATTTTTATTTTAGGAGGAGTATCAAATTTTCAAAAATGAAAATAATACCTAATAAAAAAATAAATAAGTAGGTACATAAGTAATTAGGTACATAAATAAATTTTCAAAAAATGGAGTCTCTTAGTAAAAAAATAATACTTATTTTCTAATTGTGAGAACGTGATTCGGGAAACGTTTGGGAAATTTTCTAACAAAATTTATAGCATTTCTGATGAATAGGTCCTGTACTTACTACTTATCATCAAGTATAGGTACTTTTACGACAAGTTTGCTTAAATAATTTATGGCTTGGTTGATTTTCCACGCCGATAGTAAAAAAAAAATCTGCAAATCCGACAGAGATATTCACTTTCTTAGCATGCAGTCCATCAGTAGGTTTCAAATTCGTGAACTTCTTTTATAAATTTTACAATTTTTTTCACGACTTACGTGAACATTGCTTGGACTTGATGATGGGAGATCTTCAACAAAACGAATTTGCTAATGAATTATCGGTGTATAGGTATGAGTTGAAATTCAAATAAATACCTACTCGGTTACTTTACCACCGTGGTGTCGGCTCTTCCTTCATACTCCTCGTTAATATTATTTAATAGCTGCTGTTTTATTTCTTTTACACGCATTATTATTTTATTTTTTTTATCTGCATCGGCTATTATTACGTTAGGTTATTATTTTACGCAACGTAATAAGTATTTAAAAGATCTAAGAACGTCATCCGATGTTACCAATACAAAAGTAGGTACCTATCTAGGTTGTAGGCAATAGGCATAGTCTTTTGTCGATTGGTTCGTTTATTTCCTAGGTAGAAAAATTACAATTCTCTAAAATTATCGCGGCAATGATCTTTTCTCATTGACAATACTTACAATACGTATCATCTTTTTTTTATGAACGTGTATTGGCGCATCCTATCGACATTTAAATTAGGTTTTATTTCACGAAACAGTTCCTCAACATACTTATACACTCGCGATATTACCAAGTATGATAATAATATTAACAATGTAGCTAATATAGAGACGATAGATCTTTGATGGTTAAAATTAACGTAATTGCCTTAACTAGTAGGTAGGTAGAATGATTGCCATAGTGACACCCCTCGGTGAAATTCAATGTAATTACGGGTACGGTACCCTTGAAAAGTACCTACCAGTTTCCTGGATCTTTATATATGGTACCGTTACATTTACTATATTTTGATGTTGATGTTGTTGTTGTTTTTTTTTTTGGTACATTTAACACTAATGTAAGTCAAGTGCTGGTGTTTTGGGATCACGTTTTGTATATTGGACTTGATATCTTACTTACCTACCTATATGTGTGGATTTATAATAATCTCTAAGTACTCGAGACAGAGAAGAGGAAACATAACAAAATAAAATTCTGTGAGGCGCATTTACCTAATGGCTATATATGAGCTCGTTCGGCAAAAACATCCACATGGTCGAAAAACATGACCAAAAAATTAATCAACGTCGTGATACGCATGCTGAAAATGATGATGATCGATACATCATGTATACTTCGCTTCTCATCCGGTTGTGATCTTTGTGATTTTTTTTTTTTTGATTACCGCTTAGCGATCGCGAAGAATCTTAGAGCCTGTCTTAGTCCATTAATCATTTCGTCACCGAGTGGTTCGATTTAATAATGGTGGGTATATCTGGAAGATGATCGCGTAGATGCTTGATTATTAGACAGCTCTACGTACAGCAGCTGATTTAAATTGGGAATTCATTTTTACGTATTGACTTCACCTATCTATATAGTCAGGATACCTGAGTGGATATTTTTGGCGTCATACGTGTGTGTGATTTTCATGCAGTTTTTTCCCTCTATACCCTCTCCTTCTGAACATCCTATTAGGTAGGCTTCTTAATTTATATAGCTACCTATATGCTTTATTGTCTATGAACCAATAGGTACGATGTATGTACACGTTTTTATAACTTTCCATAATGAATTGCAAAATATCGTATTACTATTCGACGTAGGTTCCAAACTTATACATGTCTTCGTAATATTGCTCATATTGCGCGTACTGAATATTGTATGTGTAGGTATGAATTAGTTGATGAGCCACCAATACATACATAATGTGCAAGAGCCTTTAACTGTACTGTGCTTTGTTGTCCTTTTCATCTTTCCTGCAATGCCATCCAAAATAGATGATATTAGAAGTAATGATGAATGATGATGAATTTGATATGTTTTGGCAAACTTTAAATTCTTCATATAATTGCACGTTTCCGAAATCCCCATCAATTACTCATTATTATTTACCGAGATAATATTAATTGTTCACGGTCATTCGCGATGATTTGAACTTTGCACCGAATATGTACCATACGTAGTAGAATCATTCATGAAGTAAACATGCACGTAGTGTGTATTGTGTGCTTATTTCCTTTGCTTCGAGTATTACCTACTCGAGCTTTGCGGATACGTACCTATATCTATATCACTTACTCATCTGTAGGTAAGTCTTACAAGGGAACCTTTACAACTCGTCTACTCCTATTGATCTGAAATTTGGATCACTGGAAGACCATGTCACCCCCAGACCTTAAAACTGAATTTTCAGTGGTGACCTTTTAAAAATGGCAGAAATGGCGTATTGGCATAATAGGGTACTTATTAATTTTCTACAAAAAGAGCAAGCATTGAGATAAAAATCTGACACTCGGTTTGTGTACTAAAGTTGAATCCCTGAATCGATTGGCACCATTTTCCAGCCGATCTGGAGGCTTCGGTAAAAGTTAGCTTTTCTCCAGCAACTCCAAATTGCTCCAGAAAGCGTTGAGAACTTGTAGAAAAATATTATATTTACGTTTCAACTCATCACCTCGAATTTCGATTCACCGACTTTAATCGATTTGGAACACCGAACATACAACAGGACTGAATTTTCAGCTGCCGAAGTTGATTACCCAACTTCTTTTGGAGTGATTTGAAATTGCTAGAGAAAAATCAACTTTTGTTGGAGGCTCCAGATCAGTACAAAAATGGTGACAATCTATTCGAGGAGTCAACTTTAGGGGAATAGGCGAAGTTTCGGACAATTTATTTCAAAAATTGGCAATTCTGGAATTTTTTGAAAATTTGAGTTTTTTTTCAACTTGTAAAAAAAATACACTTTTCAACTCGTCACCTCGGATTTTCGATTCACCGACCCTAATCGATTTGGAACGTCGAACATATGACAGGATTAAATTTTTAGCTGCCGAAGTTGATTACAACTCTTTCTGGAGTGATTTGTAATTGCTGGAGAAAGGGCAACTTTTGCTGGAGGCTCCAGATCAGTACAAAAATGGTGACAATCTATTCGAGGAGTCAACTTTTGAGTTTTTTTTCAACTTGTAAAAAAATACACTTTTCAACTCGTCACCTCAGATTATTGATTCTCCGACCCTAATCGATTTGGAACGTCGAACATATGACAGGATTAAATTTTTAGCTGCCGAAGTTGATTACAACTCTTTCTGGAGTGATTTGAAATTGCTGGAGAAAAGGCAACTTTTGCTGGAAGCTCCAGATCAGTACAAAAATGGTGACAATCTATTCGGGGGATGAAATTTAGGGGGATAGGCGAAGTTTCGGGCAATTTATTTGTAAAAATTGACAATTTTGAAATTTTTTAAGAATTTGAGATTTTTCAACTTGTAAAAAAAAATACATTTTTCAACTCGTCACCTCGAATTTTCGATTCACTGATTCAATCGATTTGGAATACCGAACTTATGACAGGATTAAATTTTCAACTGCCGAAGTTGATTACCCAACTTCTTTTGGAGTGATTTGAAATTGCTGGAGAAAAGTCAACTGTTGCTGGAGGCTCCAGATCGGTACAAAAATTGTGACAATCTATTCGAGGGGTCAATTTTAGGGAATAGACGAAGTTTGGGAGAATTTATTGCAAATTCACAATTTTGGAATTTTTTGAAAATTTGAGATTTTTTAATTTGTAAAAAAATACACTTTTTAACTCGTCTCCTCGGATTTTCAATACACTGGTCCTTATCGATTTGGAATATCGAACTTATGACAGGATTACAATTTTCAGCTGCCGAAGTTGATTACAACGACTTCAGGAGTGATTTGAAATTGCTGGAGAAAATTCAACTTTTGCTAGAGGCTCTAGATCAGCTGAAAAATGATGTCAATCGATTTGGGGTGTCAACTTTAGTATACAAACCAAGTTTCAGATTTTTATCTCAATGCTTGCTCTTTTTGTAGGAAATTGTATCAATATGCGATTTCCGCCATTTTCAAAAAATGCAACTTTCGCAGCTGAAAATTTGGTTCTGAGGTCTGGGTGACATGATGATCTTCTATTAAGCCAAATTTCAGCTCGATCGGAGTTGACGAGTTGTATAGGTTCCCTTGTCAGTAGTAGGTAAATTAAATTAGCTCGATGTCTATTGAAAAATCGTATAGTGCTGAGAAATACAAGGTTAAAGGTATATAGACACTTCGTGGAAGGTAGATGACCAGCTGAGTTGTGGAGTCGTTTTTATTTTTTATTTTTGGTGGTACTAGAGTATGTTATATCTGTATTTATGTTCATAAACATATTTTGTACATAATAGTAGGTACGTAATGTACCTAGTGTTTTGACTATCAATATCGTACCTAATATTTCAATGAGTTCCGTCTGCGATAAATGCTAATCTTTCTCGGACAAACCTTCGAGGAACCTTGTTTGTTTTTTATTCCATGTGCAATAATTATTCTTCGAAGTTGGCAACATTTTTCCTCGTCTGAGTTGAAAAATTTTTGATATGAGGATTGATTAATTGTGAGTAGATTAATAGTCGCATATACGTATCTGATAATTGAAAGCAGCTGGTTGCCTTTTTAAAAATATTTGAAATTTTAGGCAGAACGAGATAAATTTTAAAAATGAAGTTTGCCTGGTCGGTTTCCTATTTCTTGAAGTTTAATATCAAATCTGTATCCATATCATTTTTTTCGCCAAAAATAAATGAAATGACTTCAGATTTCAACTCTTAGGATTATTTTTCACTTTTTACACAATTTTTTTTTTAATTTATCAATTTTTAGTTGTTTTTCATTACTTTTTTGTAATTTTAAAATTTTTCTGACTTATTCTGAAATTGTTCCATTTTTGTATGATTTACTCGTACTTATAGTGAATTTTATGCCCGTTATTCATTTCTTATAATTTACGAAATTTTTGCAAAATTCAATTTTATTTCGACTGTGATTCAATATTTCTTAAAACAATTTTCAACGACTTTGTTATTATTCTAGACATTTTTAAAATACTATTAATTATCAACTTCTATTTACCTATTTTTAAATATTTTAGTTAGATTCTAACAAATTTTGAATAGCAATTTTTGTCAAGTTTTACAGTTTTTTTTTTACTGTGCTATTTGCAATTATCACTCATCAGTCATTATTCAGAAAGTACACCTACGCATGTGATAAACAATTATATTCCTATAGAGTGTGTATCGAGTTGAAATAAAGAATCCCGTGTCGATATGAAGCTTCATTCTGAATATATAATAGTGTAAAACAATAAAATGAATCATATTATGACGCCTAATGTCTTATCATCGCAGTTGATTCATCTTTCTGAACAAGTAACTTCAATGAGGTGGGTTTACGACTGATGTAAATGAAAAGAGATTACCCAATTTGAATTTTTGATCGACAGTTGGTATGACGAGAATGTCTAATGTTAATGTAATGAAAAGTAAATGCTTAACTTTTTCAAAAATTTCCAAGATTTAGGGTGCGTTTGAAAATTGAAGTGGAATATTGACAGCAGTCGTATCATTTATGGTTCTTCATGGTCTATAATTAACAACAAAATAATGTAAGTAAAGTACCTACCTTCATATTTAATTTTTTATTCGTGTATAAAAATTTTACTAATATTATCATTCAGTTACCAATTTTTCTTACCTTTTTTTTTTTTTTTTTTTTTTTTTTTGCCAAAGAATATTAAGCAATATAATATGAACCCTTAGGGTGGATAGCTCCCAAAAAAAATTCCGTATGACCCTGAATTTTCCGTTTAGACAGCTGAAATTTCAGTTCAAAAATTGTATTACTTATAACTTACGTATAACTGATGAAAAAAATCGAATGACGAGTTATTATCCTAGTAAATAAACCTCTAATTTCTCGTCACATTTATTTACAGAAGCTCAATTAATTTTGACACACGTAATCCGAGGAAATAATACCAAAATTTAAATTAAAAATTAAAAAAAAAATTGAAAAACTCTTTTATAAACTACGACGATAGAATAGAAAAAAAATACGAAAAAAATGTTTAAAAACAATTTTTCCCCAAGGATTATTGCATTAGGAATGTCCAAGTGTTTATTCTTCATGGAAATGATATACTTATTCACTTAGGTCAGGTACTCGTGTGTTTATCGAACTAAAATAGATCGTGCTTGGCGCAATGTCAGCAACCTAGATTTAGTGGTAAACCTAGGGAAGAGTATTTAAGGTTGAATATTACCATCTTCGATTCTTAAGATCAAGGTCTGAATATTCAAATACATGTACGAGTGTGTAGATAGTCAGTAGGTAGTTTAGGTGTATCTCATACCCATAACACATAAAATGTCCCTAAAAATAGTTACCCAGCTCGGTAGATAGGCTGACGTTCGACAACAGAGATGTAATTAGTGTTCGGTATTAACTACACACTATAGAGTGACGCATTGTGAATAATTTTTATTTATCTCGCTTAGAAACGTATTGTGTTTAAAGTGGAAATTGTCTTATGAACAGAATACCTACGCGTGTAGCTTTTACACGAAAAAATGAAAAATAAATAAATAAATAAACAATTACTCGGATAAAAAGAGAATTTTATACTACGTATGTGATTCTTGACCTATATTTTAAGAAGAAATCGACGTCATATTATAATCGTGATAATTTAAGTCTAATGTTATCTCGAAAATAATAAAAATAATTTCGAAAAAAACCACGTACTTACCTCTCTACCTATTGAAATAAACAAAGGAAATGAAAGTCAACGGTGAAGAGGAAGGTAGGTACCTATAGGAAAGGCATTTAAATCGATAAACATTTTTACGTAGGTATTTACCTCCGCCGTATCCGTCGCTTCTTCACTCTTCATCGTTTGGAAATACCGAATAAAACATCGCAGAGGATAAAGGACAACAACATTTTATACGATAAAGTTTTTTTAACAGTGGTAGAATTTTTTTTTATTAATGTTTAGTACAAACATCCGGAGCTGTAGAGCAAGTAATCGTGTCAATTATGAGAGAAGGACGGTGTGTGGGGCAGCGTATGTATTAACATCATAATCTACAGGCGAAGGGAGCAAAACAGTATGAGATACAGACAAGGCGAGATTTATATGCTAAAATAAGTGTGAAAAGTGAAAGATCATCGTTTACTATTTAATAAATTAATCGCCGACGAAGAGAGCGGGAAAAAACCCTAATCGGTGATGTAATTGATGCTGTGTACATGTGTGGACTTTCTCTGACGTCACGTTGTGCTAATACGCTTTTTTTTCTTCGTATATAAACGAACCGGAACAAAAAGTTTTTGTCTCGGACCCGCCGTCTTCTTGGTAGCTCTTGCCACCACGTACACAGGAAGAATACCTTGAGTCTGGTTAAAGGCATATACATATTTGACATTATGGTTACAAAACAGCACGACGATGGCGATTGCCGATTGGCGACCGTATATACTTATTTGAACTCTGAAATTTGTTTTGTTTAAATTACACGCGCAATATACATAATGAATGGCTAATTTCATGCGTAAAAATACAAATCATCAGCTGTGGGATAATTTAAAAGGTATACATTGTATTGTATTTTATTATGTAACGCGCCGTGTTTGCTGCAATGGTAGGCAACTTTATTAACGCTAGGCGAAGTGTCATAATTTGTTGCTCGATATTTTGGGGACTCTGGGTGTAATTTTTCGATGCCCTGGTAGCAGGCTAGTCAGTCTCCTGATTGATCATCGCTAAATCCTGTCATTTTTAGTACAGTTTTTTCGAGCTTCAGAAATAATTCGGTCAGACCCTTTTCTTAAAATATGGAGGGAAGGACGGAGCACAAAAAAAATAAACATACTACAACAAAAGAGCACAAACGATTGACACCATTATAACACTCCTCTACCTGAAAATGGTCGACCTGGGAAATTGGACCTTGTACTTTGATCCTCGTTGAATTACTACCTATAGATTTCAGCATTATTTTTTAGTGTACGCTGATACGAGTAGATAGATACCTATACCTATACATGTATTTTATTCGATGAATTTTCTTTATTTGTTACAGAGGCCATACGATGGGTAAATTAAGGAAAATCATCCTGCTACTATGGAAAAATTACTTAATGCAGAAAAAACAGCCAATTCACACCTTAGTCGAAATACTACTACCTTTAGCTATATCGTGTCTATTAGTATGGTTAAGATTTTATGTAAATACCGAAGAAGTTCCAAATCCTACTAAATTTAATTCATTTTCATTAAAAGACTGCTTAGATACGTCGTTAATAATGTCAAAGTGAGTATACGCGGCTATTCTCGATTATGTATGGTAAATAGCGTAAAATCATATACCTAGTAGTATACGAGTACATTACGGCCATTACCCTCGATTCGAGTCGAGCAGGCGAAAGTGTTATTTTAATAAATCCTTTTGTGTTATTATAGGACATGGTCTATAGCCTGGTCACCGAATACCAGTCCCTTTGCGACCGAAGTTATGAAAAAATTTAGTTTTGAAAAATTAACAGCAAGTAGACCGCATCATCCGGGTATTTTTAGTAAGTATCATCACTGTGCTCGAATTAATTGAATATTATATGTATCTACCTACTCGTAGGTTAATTTTCTGGAAAAATGGTAAAATTTTTTCACCAAGAGGATTATGCATTTTTATTTTTTTATGAATTTATGGAGCGAAAAATTGTGTGCGATTACTTTCTATTGTGAGCGATTAGTTTGTGAAAGAAGAAGTAGGTAATACATGTTGGTACCTAGTTTGTTGATTCTATGAAGTTTTTTTTTTTCAGTAAAATGAGAATTTTTTTCAAAAAAATGACAGTTTTTGAATGACGAGATCTTCTCGTTCAGTTATCATTAAAATTATTTCTCTGAATACTCGATAATTTTTTTCGCACGGTTCTATCATTTGAAATACCTACTTAAATTAGGTACCCACTTACTCTTGTGAAAAACTTCTTGAATATTGTAGAGACTATTGTCTTGAAAATATTGATTAGATAAATTTCAAATTCCAAATTTCAAGTGATCAATTTTCATTTATGCACTTTAAAAACTTTTTTAAAGAGTTTTTTTTATTTTCTTATTTGTAGTAATCTTTGCATTCTTTTTCCAGTGGAACCTTTTGCCGATGAAACCGAAATGCAGCGCGCACTTTTGGTCGCCAATAATACTAAAGTAGTCTTGGTTGGTATTTCATTTGACGATTCAGTCGAGGATATCGATCAAGAAGAGATGACCATTCCACAAAATTTACAAGTAAATTGATCAATATTATTCTAATTAAATATAACTTAGCTTTATAGCGTTTGCACCTCCCCCCTCCCCCACCCAAAACAGATCTATCGACCTAGGTACATCAAGTCGATGTTCTTGAAATGTAAAATGTTATAAAAAAAATCTTTTTGAAGTAATTTTTGCTGCATTTTAAAGGAACATGACAGTAGAGGATTTTTTCATTTTAGTATTTTGACCTTGATCATGAAAGATGATCTTTATCCATTTGAATTGTAGAGAAATAGGTTAAATATGGAAATTTTCCGAAATAGGTAATCAAATTAGGAGTGCTTAAGTGTACGTTTTTGAACTAAAAATTTCAAATTTTTTTTCTCAAGTCACTTTATAATGTAATCTCGTCAAATATTTTTTTATAGAAAAAAAAACAAAAACGATTTGATCTGTAAAGATGGAAAAATATTGAAAATTGAATGAAATTATAAATTTTTGTTTTTAGTAAGTGCTCAATAATTTTAAAAATATGGGATTTGTTCTCATCCTTTATTATCTGTAGGCTTTGAAGACTTAAAAAACATGTGAATGCGATTCAATTCAATAATATCTGCGTTATTTAGAAAATTATGAAATATTTTTTCATTTTTTCCTTTCTTTTGTCTGCTGACAGCCCTCATATGAGTGATTTTTGTACGTAGGTAGGTATTTTATTCATTTCGAAATAAGTAGGTACATTTAGAATTATCATGGATATAAGTGTCGTTGAAAAAATAAAAATTTGAAAATTGCGTGCAAAAATATGGTAAAATAGCGAAGGCAATAATTTAAATTTTTAAATAAAAAAGTAATCGAAAAAAATGAAACATAGATCATAGGTATTGATGATGTCGTTTTGAAATGCCAGGGAATTGAAGTAACTATTTTCAAGGATTTTAAATAATATGATAGGTATATTTTTTTAAATCATATTGATATCTAATAAAATGCTGAGAAACTAAAAACTTTTTTTTTTGAGAAGAAAAAATAGAAAAAAAGCCTAAAAATTGGGTCGAAAATGATCCCAAACAAATTTTGTTCTAGTTAAAAAAAAAAAAAATGATTCCATTTGACAAGATATTTTTTGATAAAACTATCAGAAAAAAAATAAACAATTTTCCCATCGAAAAATTCTACTCTAAAGCCTCTTATTTTTTGGTGTCATAACTTGAAATTCTGCTAATTCTAAATAATCCACCATGTACTCATTTCGATTGCCCACCTACACGATATTTCTGCACTTCGTGATTGAGTATTCAAATACTCGTATTTCAGGTACGAATTCGATTTCCAGGACTATCGAGGTATATAGACAACCAGTCGACGACATTTGATACTCAGTTCCCTAATTGGAGAACACACACAGCATTCCCACTTTATCAGCCATTCGGTCCTCGAGATGGATATTCTATTTTCGGAGGGCAACCAGGTAATTATTTTCGAGCACTTATGAATAATAGAATTATTCTCAGAAAAAATCAGTTGGCTCTCAATATTGAGCGTTGAGTAGGTACTTCTGCTCACCTATCGATAATCAAAAACAGAAAATTTATTTTCATTGATATAGTTATATTTTTTTTTGTCAGATAAGTTCGAGTACCTACCTGTTGTAGATATAGCTATGTAATTAGTCAAATAATAGGTACTTACTTGTATTTTATTTTTCAACAGGGTATTGTAAAGAAGGATTCATATCGGTACAACATGCAGTTTTCGAATCCATTTTCGACATATACAATACAGAATTTCGGCCAAATAATACAATCAGGGCTCCTGAATTCCTATTCCAACGATTCGCTTACCCGTCATATGTCCAAGACAGGCTATTGCCGGCATTGATCTCATTCATATCTATTTTCATTATATTTAGTTACACGTATTCCGCTGTTAGGACCATTAAATTAGTAACTGTCGAGAAAGAGACGCAAATGAAGGTTCGTATCGCGTTTTTTTGAAATTAATATTCCGCCAGTTTGTACGTTATTATTAATCGATATTTAATTCACGTGTAGGAAGTTATGAAATTGATGGGACTAAGTAGCTGGATGCACTGGACTGCCTGGTTGATTAAAGAGTTCATCCAGTGGTTTATACTTAGTCTACTGATAACCATCGCGTTGACGATCGAATGGAAAAACGGATGCGTTATTAAAAATACAAATTCTGTGATAGTCTTATTAATTCTAATGGTTTTTTCTTTCACTAGTATCTGTTTTTGTTTCCTTATAACTTCGTTTTTCAATAAAGGTACGTATTATACAATAAAAGTAGGTAGTCGAGCAGGCACTTATCAAGTACCTACTTATAATGTAATCCTATTTTGACAATCGCCTTCTTTTTTACAGCCAATTCTGCCGCTACTGTCGGAGCAGCCTTATGGTTCCTGAGTTATTCGCCATATCTAATATATCAACCTTCGTACGAAAGTATGTCTTGGTTGCAAATCGTATCTTGGAGTTCTTTATCCAATACCAATATGGGATATATTTTCCAAATGATCGTCATGTATGAAGGAATAGGTATAAAATTTGCTTTAATCTATGATTATTAATTCCTATTATTAATGCTTTTTTAAAAATCTAACTCGATTAATTTCTTTCAATCAGGTACGGGAATCCAGTGGGATAACTTTTTTACACCTGTATCACCTAGTGATAAAGTTAGTCCAGGAGAATTGACCGTTTACTTATTCGTCGATGCCATTATTTACCTTTTGGCTGCTGTCTACAAAGAAGAAGCTTGGCCAGGAGCTTACGGAATGCCTAAACCGTGGTATTTCCCCTTTCAGGTATGTGAATTTTAGGTATTATTGATCGACGTACTGATTTATGGTCCTCTTCAGCTTTGAGAATAGAATTGTTAAAAATTGTAGATCGCAATTTCTTGGAGTTTTTGATTATTTTTTGAAATGAATAATAGGTACATATTAACACGTCATAATCATTTTCTGTAAAAAAAGAAAAAAAAACATTTTTGATTTTTTGCACGTAGTTGACGTGATTGATCAGTGTAGTAATAGAAGATCTCTATGATTACAATGACCAGACCACTTTATAAAAGCAATTATTTCAATTAGGTACATAAATATAAAATGAAACAGGCCCATTTGCGTGGAAGGTATTCCTTTTCCTGAAAGGACATTTTAGGTAACTGAATTTTTCAAAACATATATTTGAGAGTTTTTTCCATAAAACAATTTAACAATTTGTGTGGTGTGGTTTGATGGTGATAACGTTTATTTTTTTCCTCAATTGTATTGTATTGAACTTGAGTGTTGCAATTTTTTCGTTTTTATGCCTGAAACAAATCACTAATTTCCAAGTCGATTTTTGTTCTCATCAATTTGTAAAATCCGTTTTGAAATTTTTCAAAAACACAATTTTATTGATTTTCAAAACATGTTATATGAAGGTGAGGTAGGGTAAAAAATGAAGGTCCAAATAATCAGTTTTAAACTTTCAAAATTCATTAAAAAAAAAAAGTTTCAATTTTGCTGTGATAATTTTTCTACGAATCAATTTTTTGTAGAGAAAGGTCAGGCTCGCTCTGATTATTGATGGCTCTACAGATAAATACTCAGGTAGATAGGTATATTTACAGTTCATTCAAATTAATTGATTCAATAATTGAAAAAAAAGGGTCCACAATGGTCGATAATAAAGAATAATAAATCGAGTAATTCGAATTTAATAACAGAGCTAAACACTTTCATTATATGAAAAAAGAAAGCAATGAAGGTATTTTATGACAAAATAGAAGGTCAAATAAAAATAACATTTTATTTATTATCGAAGCTATTAACGTACCGGTAATTATTCAAATACAGTTTGGAAAATCTAGAAACATTCGATCAAGCTTCACTTTTAGAATAGTTTGATTCAATGACGATGATAGAAGGAAATAATGTAAATATTGATAGGTATGTAGGTACTTATTAATTTTTTTTATTTCGATCTACGTAATAATAATATTTAAATTAATGGAATAATTTTTCTTTACAATCCTTTGGACTTGTAATATTTTTCAGTGTTGAAAACTAAAAGAACAAACAAAAAATTGAGAGTTTGAAAAATCACCCAACAATAATTTGGCTCTCTTTCTTTTTTTAGGCTGAGACACTTCAGGATTAAAAATTAAAAAAAAAACACTTAAAATTTTAATCATCGGTATATTCGCTGTATTTATTTTGCACAATATAAAATACTACGGTGGTAACTAAACAAATTAATCCAGTAAAAATATAAATAATAGCTAGAAAATAATTACTCGTACCGAAAATCGAAGTATTAGCGATGACTAAACTTTTAGTGCCATTAAAAATAGCCGTCGGAAAAGAATAATTGACCTTCAAGACGTATTCTCCTTTGGGTAACCCGTCAGTATACCCGTTAGTATGATTAACCCTTCTATAGATCTTCTTAAAGCTGGACAAAGTAGCCGGCTGCATCCACACGATGAAGTCTTCGTTTTCAAATCCGTTGTTACTCGGATCCTCTAGATCCAACTCCCAAATATTCTTCTGCCAGTTTTTAGGTTTGGCGAATGTCGCAAACGCGTCGGTCAAGTTTCCCGGAGGATTTCGAAATTTATTCATTTTCATTATCGGCCAAGTGATATTCTTTTTGATTAGTGGCACTTTGGTGCCGTTTCTCATCTCGAAATCGAGTTGATCGTTGAACATGGAGTTGGCTATGGCTCCGCACGGAGCTATTGGTGTTCGAACGCCGTCTTTCGTATAGTAAGCGAACGGTTCGCAATCCACCGAAACGTTGGGTTTTAACTGACCAAGGAGTTGTTTGTTATCTTTGGATGAAATGTAGCTGCGATGATTTTGGTAAAATCTTGTCAGCGCGTAGTAGACGAATACCGGACCTGCGATATCTGTATCTATGGTAAAATTTACCTCGCAATAGCAAGTCATCAACGTACTCGAACCTATTATATCGGCGCATGTTTTATTTTGGGTATTATTCTTCGAATAGCAATATGTGTAGTCGACAGATACTTCGTGAACATTGCGAAATATAAATATGATTACTATACCGATTGCGAGCAGGAGCACTCCGCTGACGAGGAATACTGGTATGGTGTTTTTGATCGTCAGATTCGGATGCCAACTTGGTAGAGTTTGATGAAAAAATTTATGAAAAGGGTTTTCGTAATCGCTCATCTTGAGATTATTTATGTGAAACAAAACACCACTGTTTAACGATTTATGAAATTGTTGTTTTGGGTGGTTGTTGATGAATATAGAAAATGATAGATTTGAGTCAAGTTGCTGCAAGAAGCCAGTTATATGTTGTGAAAAAGGACTGTTGGAGAAGTGTGGTTGGGTCAAGTAATCGAAAAATTGTCATTAATTTTGAGATTTTTTTGATACTATTATGGCTTGCTATTTTCAACTTGAGTCCTTGAAGTACCATGAGTCTGAATTTCTCGTGAGAAAAAAGTAGAATAGACTTTCCCATTTCTTACTATTACTTATTACCTATCTATCTAGGCCCATCAAATGAATTAGAAAATAGAGTAAATCTAATCGTCGGTTAATTTTTATTGTTTTCAGGCATCGTATTGGTGCGGTTATAAGAAAACTTCGCAAAATACTCAAGCTCCGAAAGGAATACAAATAAGAGATCTCACTAAGATTTATAAAAATGGTCTGAAGGTTAAAAAGGCTGTGAAAGAATTAACCCTCGACATGTATCCAAATCAGATCACCGTCTTATTAGGACACAACGGAGCTGGGAAATCATCATCCATGTCCATGTTAATAGGTAAATATAACCAACGAATTTCATTACCTTGTCAATTATTATGGACTTATTTGTACCTATGTGATCTTGAAAATATAATAAAATCAGGATTACCTAATTTAGGATATCAACTCTTAAGCTTTAAATTATAATGACCGATTCCAATTAACAATATTTCAGGTTTAACCAGACCAACATCTGGAACAGCCACTATAAATGGTTACGATATTTGGTCAGAAATGGAAAAAATTCGTGAAAGTTTAGGTCTGTGTCCACAATTTGATCTTTTATTCGAAGAATTGACCGTCGAAGAACACTTACTATTCTTTGGAAAGGTACTTATATATTCAGATTACCTTTACCTTCCTATATCGTAGTATAGTAATAATAGATATAACTTATTTAGCTAGGTACCTACTTATTTATGAACTATAATGCTATAATCTTTTCCTTGATCTGTATCAGTTGAAAGGATGTTACGGGGAAGACCTGAAAAAGGAGATAAATAAATACGTTACCAAATTAGAAATGGAGAAGAAATTGTATAGCAGAGCTGGTGGCCTAAGTGGAGGATATAAGAGGAAATTATCTGTGGCTATCGCATTAGTCGGACATTCTGAAGTGGTCTTGTTGGATGAACCTACATCTCGGATGGATCCAACTGCTCGACGTTGTCTGTGGGATTTGCTGCAGGTGTGTTTGCTTTTTTTAATCATTTTTTGATGATTGGTAATTAATCCTGCGTAGTATAATGATACGGCAACCTAAATAACACCAGTGTAGACTTGTTCGTTGACTCTTGAAAAACTTGCTGACAAAAATCTTCTCACAAGGGAACCTCTTGAGGTGTCACACTCCGATTTGAACAAGGCCGCGATTTTTGGAAAGAGCATTTTTCGATTTTCGGCGAATTTTTGAAAATTCAAAATTGACTGTTTTTGGCGATTTGTGCTTTTTTTCAAAGTATGTACTTGATCAATAAAAATGGTCAAAATAAGTCCCAAAACTAATATTAATTACCCAAACCAAAATTTCACCATTTCCAGCCATTCTGGAGCCTCCAGCGCGATTTTTAAATTTCTCCAGAATTTTGAATTTGCTCCAGAAGGCGTGAATATGAAGTTGGGCAGCTAAAAATCGAGTTGTATATTACACTCGACCTGTTTAACGAGTTTATCCACATTTGAACCAATTTTGAGAGTGACACCGCAAGAGTGGTTTTTTGAGGTGTCACTCTCGCTCCAAAACGGCTGGAAATGATAGAATTTGCGCTCCAGCGGTTAGTTCTACAGCGATTCGTGCAAATTTCAAAAATTTCCTCACAAACAGTTATCTTTTGATTTTTTTTGTTTTTTAAATTATTTTTGAAAAAAGCTGGTCAAAAAACCACTCTTGAGGTGTCACTCCCAAAATCGTCTCAAATTTAGATAAACTCGTTAAACAGGTCGAGTATAATACACAAGTCGATTTTTAGCTGCCCAACTGCAAATTCAAAATTCTGGAGAAATTGGAAAATCCCGCTGGAGGCTCCAGAATGGCTGGAAATTGTGAAATTTGGATTTGGGGGGTTAGTTACGGACAAAATACAGCGATTTGCGTGAATTTCAAAAATTTCCACGCAAACGGGAAACTTTTGATTTTTTGGATTTTTTAATCTTGAAAAATGCTGGTCAAAAAGCCACTTTTGAGGTGTCGCTCTCAAAATCGGCTCAAATGTGAATAAACTCGTTAAACAGGTCGAGTGTAATATACAACTCAATTTTTAGCTGCCCAACTTCATATTCACGCCATCTGGAGCAAATTCAAAATTCTGGAGAAATTGAAAAATCGCGCTGGAGGCTCCAGAATGGCTGGAAATGGTGAAATTTGGATTTGGGTAATTAATATTAGTTTTGGGACTCATTTTGACCATTTTTATTGACCAAGTACGTACTTACTTTTTTAAAAAAAGCATAAATCGCCAAAAACAGTCAATTTTGAATTTTCAAAAATTCGCCAAAAATCGAAAAATGAACTTGGGCAGCTGAAAATTTGGTTTTGGAGGTTTTAGACTATGCTATTTTCAAACAAACTCAAGAGGTTCCCTTGTTAGTTGAACATTTTTGCCAAGCTAGATTTTCTATATCCATTTATAAGTATTTCTTCCTTTTTTGAACCCCTTGAGCGTGTGATTTTATAATTTACAGAAGAATTAATTACCTACGAAGTTGAAAATTTCTGTTAGCGTAATTCTTTTCATGTCATATGTATGTCAGATTAGGAAATTGAATGGAAAAAATCTATGTTTTTTTTTTAATCGGACGGAGCTTAGAAAATAATTCCTCTTAATTGAAGGTATTTAAGCTTCTGATTCTGCTCCAAAGAAAAACTAAAAGCTTCAACTTGAAAAAAAAAATATTCAACATTTTTTGTAACAATATGGCATGCTTTTTCCCAAAAAAATTTCTTCGCTTATTTTATTTTATTTTATTTTTTTGAGGGAACAGATGCCATTAAAATGTCATTTTTAGTGTAGGTATTTTTTAAATTCTAGCAATGATGGAGCTTTTTTGAGAAATGTTTTCTATTGCTCCCACTTTTGTCAAATAACATTCCACTTTTTTGTGAAATACCTATCTACCACTCACCTCCTTCACCTCCTTCCTCCATCAATTTTTTGGGTGATTAATCTCTTCGTTTAATTTCACAGGAAGAAAGAAATAACCGCACGATGATGATGACAACTCATCTTATGGATGAAGCGGACTTGCTCGGTGATCGAGTGGCTATCCTCAGTAATGGTCAATTGAAATGCGTAGGCACGCCATTCATGTTGAAGAAACAGTACGGCTACGGTTACACGCTGAGCTTGGTTAAAAAGATACCAGATTTAAATCTGGATAAAGTGACCTCATTCTTGAAAGCTCACAACAACGGTGTTGAATTAGTTGCAAATATGGAAACCGAAGTTAAATTCAAGTTGGACGACTCGGATAAAATGTCCATGTTGTTGAGCGAATTATCAAATAAACATAACGATTTAGGAATTAAAGAATATGGCATTTCGTTGACCACTTTAGAAGATGTTTATATGAGGTAAATAATAAATTAATTATTTAGAGTAGGTTGAAGTTTTTTTATACATGTGATAGGTTCATTTGTAGGCTTAGACCTATTACTTTATCGTCAATTGTTCGCATAATTTTATGTTTTGTTTTTTTTTCTAGGGTTATCAACATGGAAGATGAACTAGATCGCGTGAAAATCGGTAACGTAGATGAAGGCTACGTCAACCCTTGTAATATAAGTGATAAAATACCAGATTCTCGGATCGATTTACCAGAATCATTGAAACCTACCTCGAAAAGTAATTATTATCATTAGTAATTAGCAAGTTATATGTAGTTTTTTTTTTCAAATTGCAATTAATATTTCAATTTTTAATTTTTTTTCAAAGGTACCGTTGATACTCATGTCAAATGGACCAAACAATTCGGAGCGATGGTTCATAAAAAATATATTATATCTAGAAAAGGCTGGCGATTGCATTTGATTCAGCTGTTAACCACGTTCGTCTTTCTATTAATTGCCACCGCTGTTACGGAAGCTTGGAGAGGAAGTACTGACTTGCCACCGTTGAATTTAACATTGAAAGTAAGAAGATTAAGTTATAAAATTAGTTTTTTTTTAATGACTAATCTGTGTGTATACTAATTATGCGTTCGATTGACTCGAAAGAATTACAGAAATCCGGTTATTATCGCTAGTGAAAATACGGGTAATGGACATCAGATTTTCGAATCGATAAAAAACACAGCTCGACGAGAGAATGCTGAAGTGATTCTTAAACAAAATGCATCAGAATCTTTCGACGACTACTTATTAGATATGGTAAGCTGGGTTCAAAAGTGATACCTATACTTGCTAGGGTACTGGCTGTGTAGGGTTCCTATTGTCGAAATTCTCTACGAAATATTTCTAATCCTAAACCTAATTTTATTCTAGTACAAAGATCGATTAGAAGTGATCAACGAACGTTACATATTCGGAGCCGAAATCGATAACAAATTCAATAATAATTTAATCAGACTTCATTTCAACAACCAACCATTTCACTCATTTGCAACGGCCTTATCTACCATCCAAAACGCGATCATAAAAACAGTCAGTGGCGAAAAATATTCGCTCACTTTTGTCAATCAACCTTTACCATACGTGCCGGAAGAAAAAGTAAGTATTTTTTTTACCTTCTTCTAACGAAAGTACAAGTAAGACGTAAGTTGACTAATATTTTAAAATATTCGTTCTGTTACACAGATCAAGAAATTAGAAGGCGGTAGTAATTTCGGATTCCAAATGGGTTTCAATACCGGTTTCGCGCACGCCTTCATCTGCGCTACGTTCATCGTGCTTATTATGAAAGAACAAGAAACCGGAGCTAAGCATTTGCAATTTATTTCCGGTGTCAAGCCGTCTGCGTACTGGAGTGCTTCGGTGTTATGGGATTCGTTCATGTATATGATATCGATGTTCATCATCATAGCGTATTTGTTCTATCATCAAGATGCCGCATTCTCCGACAACGAACAGCTTGGTACTGAACCCGTATGTTCGTTTTATGCATGTATCGTTACAATGTTCCGTACTTTGTGTAATCATTTGCACGAAAATTATCAGCGGAACAGGCTCACTAGGGGATTGAGTAGGCAATTTTATCAACGTGGGGATATTTTGGTCGTTGGTGGTCTCCTCGTAGTGATAGATAGGCAACTTGATTCACGTAAATGTAGAAAAATTGGAGGATTTGGACCAAATTCAGTAGAGATCTTCATTTTGAATTGTGAATTTCAAGAAACATACTGATAAAATTCGAGATATTTTTGGCTATTTTTCTTAATTTTTTAAAATTGGCAATAATGACCAAACAATTGGCATCACTGCATTCCAAAATATTTATTATTTACCCACTTTCAGAAATTATATCTTTTGATGTTTCTGCTTGATAAATTAAATGTAAAATATTTCAAAAGAGAACATTTTCAAAAAACCATTTCCCCCACAAATAAGAAATTTTCAAATTTTTCAACCACACAATGGAATCCTAAAAGTGGTCTTGGATTTCGTTGGCAATGGTCTAGTTCGGCGCAGAATCTCAAATACATACAATGTTTCGGAACCAGACAATTTTTCCCAAAATTAGTGGTGTAAAGATTAAAGCGAAAAAACCACGAATTTTTAAAAAATGTCCCCTTTTTTGAGGACCCATGTTTCCCCCCCCCCCTCAGAAGCATGTCCAGAGCTACAAAAATTTTTGAGTAAATTTCAACTCAGAATGAAGTTCTCGATCCCCTAAATTTGATCAAAATTTTCAAACGTTTTTATTTCGTGATCCATTCCAATGCGACGTTGTCAAGTTTAGGTTTTGTTTGAAAATTTCAAATTTGTCGTAGAATGTGCGCAGTTTGATTTAATTTGAGTGATTTGTTTGCAAAAATTTTATCTGTTTTGATTCTACATTTTGGTATAAAAAAGGTGTCGAATACTGTAAGGAATTTGGGCGACTCCAGTGACTCGTGAAAAAGTACATATAATACGCATATATACATACAACGTTGCCAAGTATAATTTTTGAATGAAAAATTGGAACAAAATATTTAGATACCTAGTTAGTTACTCACTCATATAGTTTATATCATTTTTAAAATATCAGCTGGATACTTGGAACTATTGACTCCTCGTCCAGACCAATATTTTAAAACATATTTTTTTATGTTATTTCAGTTCAAGTTGCTGTATTGTTGGCATCATACGTTTGGGCAATCATTCCTGTGGTGAATTTGGCTTCGTATTTATTTACTAAACCTTCCATTGCTTTTATGAAGACTTCTTTGCTCGGAATTTTAACTGGTATGGCCGTAACTTTGAAGTAAATAATATAAAAATACAACAATATATGTATAGTTAGGCCATAATTTTTTTATTTTTTGTTCAGGATGCAGTATATTTGTGATTGTGTTAATCCTGGAAATCAGGCCTTTGTTTTTGGTGGACGAGGCGAACAGTGTGGAATCTGTGATGACGTGGTTCCCACATTACATTTTATGCCAAGGGTTGAAAAACATTTACCTGAATCATGGTCAAAAAGCAATTTACAGAAATAAAGGTAGATACTTCCCTAATTTATATTATTCTCCATTGATGAAGTAATGCTAATAAAACACGAGTATCTTGTAATTGTTTGATGTATTTTTAAAGGTCTCGATTATCCTGGAAATTTTGCTTGGAAAAAACCTGGAATTGGGAGGAATTTATTCACACTTTTCATCATCGGTTTAGTGTTCAATCTCACGCTTTTGAGTTTAGAAAATATAAAACATAAATTGAAAAAGTTATATAGCATCATATATAAATATTGGACACATAATATGAGAAAGAATCCTGGCACGAGTAAGTACCCTACTGCTTCATTTTGGCTTATTTTATCGAAGTATAATTATTAGCTGGAACATTTTTTGAAAAATTCAATCGATTTCAGATATTGAAACTGAACTCAAACTGTGCACCATGTTCGATGACGCAGATGTAACGTCTGAGAAAATTATCGTCGAAAAATCCTCTAAATTGGATCATATTGTGATAATGAAGTAAGTGTGCCCATTTCGTTCAATTCTAAGTACCTATAAGTACCTACTACTGTATATAGTTTATTGATTTTTAATCTTTTTTTTTTCAATAGAAATGTTACCAAAAAATATGGCAACTTTACCGCCGTGAAATCGTTGAATTTAGCTTTACATACTCACGAATGTTTTGCCCTTCTTGGATCCAATGGAGCTGGTAAAACTACGACGTTTAAAATGTTGACTACTAAAATTGATATGACAAGCGGATCAATTGACATTTGCTCGATGGATATTGTACGAGAAAGATCGAAGGTACCCAAAATGATTAACATTTTAACTTGACTTACCTATTAATATTAGAGAAGTAAAAATTAAAATCGTAAATTGGCATCGAGTTTTTCAGAAGAAAAAAAAAATTAAAAATATGAGTCTCTTGCTATTTATAAATTGTAGAAAAAAGTTCTCGAGTAAAGACCTGTTATTTTTTCCCATTACGAGTAATTTTTCATGAAATTTGCAAATTATGAGGAATTAATTTCAGCTTTCTTCTTTATTTTCTTCAAATTTTCACAAACAATTAAAAATAATATGAATACTTTGATCCAGGTACGAAAAGTAATCGGTTATTGTCCGCAACAAGACGCTTTACTAGAAAAACTAACTTGTCGAGAAACTATGAAAATGTTCTGTACCCTTCGAGGAATACCAAAAGACGAGCACGACTTAGTCATTTCGCAGCTCTCGCAGCGATTAGTTTTTTATAAATTTTTAGACGTTGAAGCTGGTAGAAACAGGTGAGCAGCAAAATATTTTCAATTGCTAAATTTCTCAATTCGTGTATGAAAATTTAATCTCAAAATACGAATTATTCGAATAATAGTGGTGGAAATCAGCGAAAATTAAGCACTGCCATTGCGATGATCGGCGACCCGCCGGTTATATTATTAGACGAGCCTACGTCCGGTATGGATCCAGAAGCTCGAAGGCATTTGTGGAATGTAATAAAAGAAGAACGAGAAAGAGGGAAATGTATCATCATTACTACCCACAGGTAAATGAAACGAAATAATAGGATACTGTAAATGTCTAAGCACATTTAAACATCTCTCTAAAGGCCTAACGACGTAAAAGTTAACACGTTCGTTTTAATTATTACAGTTTAGAAGAATGCGAAGTCTTATGTACCAGATTAGCCATTATGGTTGAAGGTGAAATACGGTGTTTAGGCTCGGTTCAACATCTTAAAAATAAATTCGCTTCCGGTTACAAATTACACGTCAAATTTCCTCCCAATAAACAACAAAATATCAAAGTTTTCATATCTAGTAATTTAACAGGTACGTGCGTGTGATTTCGGTTGCAGATTTATTCGATAGTAGGCATTTACGACTAAATCATTTGTTATTTCTCGTACATTTTCATTTCTTTTTTGTAAATTTGTAGGAAGTTCAGTTCACGAAGAATTCGAAGGTATGATACTGTTCCACATTCCAATAAATATTTCATGTTCGAGTGTTTTCTCGGCCATGGAAACGGCCAAAAAATTAGCTTTAATCGAAGATTACTCTATTCAACAGACCAGTTTAGAACAGGTGAGGTCTCCAGAGATATTCAATTTGTGTTTTTTTTTTCAATCAGATCTTAAATTGACTCTTTTTTTATTATTATTCATTTCCAGGTTTTCACTAAAGTGACGAAGAAAGTTTGTTGACAGTCTAAGTCTGTTTTTTTGTAACAATTTGTGATCGCGTTCAAGTCTACGTGTTTTTTTTTCTAAGCTTAAATGACAATTCGAAAGAGGGATTTTTAATCGAACGAAACCAGAAAACGACTCTACTGGCATTTATTTAATGTAATTTTTATAAGTTTTTTTTTCATTTTTTTCAGTACTTCGTGAATTTATAAGTAAATTGAGATTCATATTTTCAGACGTTTTGTTAATATTATAGTTACCAGATATTTTTATACTGAAACGAACGAATTTTTCGAAGCATTTTAAGTGTATTTGTAAGATTACCTATGTCGATTTATAATGTGTTTTTTTTCTATTTTTTATAATTTTTTTTTTCATTCGAATGTGATTGTGTTTAAAATAATATTAATTACCGACATGTATGAAAATCAACGGCGATGCGTTTCACATTTTGTAAATCGTGTTCCAACTTCATAAATAGTCAATTATTTTTAATATCTTGTAAATATGAAAAGAAAGAACGAAACGCATATGTTTTTTTAGACTGATTTTCTTTCATTTTCAAGTCCTAAGTTTTTAATTTTTTTTTTTTAATTCTTCTTATTTATTTACTTATTTATTTCATTTTTATATTTCGAGTCTTTTTTTGATCGCGCGAATACCGGTAAAGTGTAAAAAAAATGGTAATTACGCGAATTATGTTTTTTTATTCATTTTTTGTACCTATCGAACGAAATCATTTTGATTATTTCTATTATAATGTGACAACACCGAATCGTATGTTTGGTGAGATATTCTGTTACGAATTTCGTTTGCTCAATGTTTCTTTTTTTTTGTCCTCATACCATATTTTTCATGTGTGTTATTTTTTTTATTTTATTTTATTGTGTAATTAGAATTATGCGTTTTAATAATCATGTATTTATTTTTTGTGTCATTTAGTTTGGTAATGAAAAACTAAATAAATTGTTTGTGTGTATTGTTTGTACTTTGCATTGATTTTAATTTTGAACAGATTGTTATTTTTTCGTTGATAAATTGATAATGAATGCCCCTGCAAAAACATACCATGGGCTATCCGAGAAAAAATTTTCAATCCGAATCCGGCTATAAAACAATGAAACAAGTCGTTTTTAAAATACACAATTGTTTGGTCTTTAATACCCCTACCTACTCATTTTAGACAATTTTTTTACATTTTACAAAAAAAAATCTGAAAGCTGCAGCATAGACTTGAAAAAAGATTTTTAATGCAGCTGTTTTATTAGACTATTAAGTATTTTTTTAAAGAAAAAAATAAACCAGCTTATAAAAAATTCATTTCTGATGATAGAATACCTCAAGTTAGGTACATACTTATTAATTTAAAACAAAAAAACAAGAAAACAAACAAACAAACAGAAACATTCAAATCGTGTGCAGGTTTATAATAATTGTTATTTTTCAGCTATGTATTTTTCAAAAAGTATGTAGGTACCTACTTTTTTGAATCGATTGAGGATAGTAAAAATACATTTTTATGCCTTCGAATGAGGTTTCTCGTAAGATTTTTTCCATTCTTTCAAATGTTTCAAATTCTGCTAATCTTGCTGGTGATGTATTTGGTACACCTGTACTTATTGTTGGTGCAACTCATCTTCTTTACTATGATGATTCTGCCACTTCTCTTGGTTATGTAGACGTTGCATTTTTTCTTCTTGGTTTCTATCACATGATACTTGCTGATCGTATTGCTCTTTTTCTTTTTCATCTTGTTTCAGTTCAGGTTTCTTGTTCTCGTTGTTTTTATCTCGTCCATTATTCGTACTCGCCGTTTTTGTACTCTCAAGTTCGCAAAAGTCATCCGGGAATCCGTAATATTTCTGAATTGGCAGCGAGTGCCAAAATTTACGGTTACCGTAGTTGTCATTTTTTTTCAAATACATACGATAAGGATTTTCAAACTGCAAATAATAAGCCTCATCTCCGGTTTTGGGTTGTGGCAACCAGCCTAACTTATCAGCAACTGAAGGTTTACTGAAACAGATGAAAAATTATTCATAATCTTGAGGTAGTGTTTATACAGTAGGTAGGTCTTATGATGAATTTCAATCTGTCTGTAATCAAATTTTGTAAAAATTTTAAAAGTTTACTATACCAACCCATCAACCATGAAGGAATAGTACAATTCTGTCATGAAATCTACCATGGCTTTATCTTTTTTACTTAAACGTATTTTCTTATCAAACGCACTATCGAAAATAACATATAAACTGGCATCGGTGTGAGAAGCGCCTACAAAAAACAAAGGATAAAATTATTATAGATAGGTATATTTCCATTAAATGGATAGATTTCGTTGGATGGTTTCACAACAAAATCACTTACCATAATCTTTATTCGACTGTACAAGTGAAAGAAATATGCTGGTGCTGAACACGCCTCGGTAGCAATCGCGAAAATTATACACTGGCATATTAGAATGTTTGGCAAATTGTAGCCATTGTGTGTATGATCCTTCAGAAATAAGCGCATCAGTTACCATCTAAAAGACATTTTTGAAATATTCAATCAATTCTTTTTTTTAATGAATTTCCAAACGATTTATGCAGTTAAATTTCATGATTTTTGATTATTAATATTTTAATAAAAAGATAGATAGGTATAGGTACGTATCTGATTTTGAATTTTAAAATTCATATTATTCGATCAACGAAATGTCAGACTTGAGTTATGAAAAATGATGGACAATTCATGTTATAAGCAACAATACTTACCTACCATTGACGATTCGTTCAAACAACAAATCAAAACACATATGTACTTAAGTACATACAACCAATAACCTGTTTTGATTTTTAATTCAATTAGCTATATGTACTTAGGTACTTACAGACTTGAAACCACGTTCATTAAGTGACATTAAGCCATCTCCAAAATACTCTTGTTTAATTGCTTCGGAAGTGTTTTTAAAAAGATGAGGTGGCATCGTATGATAAAAATCCAACATGTATTTCAAATTTTTTCTGTAAGTCAAGTCCATAACTTCCATCAAGCCAGGAACAGCCATGAAATCTAAAAAGAAAACCAACTTTGTAAATTCGAGTTATTAAACATCAATAATTTTAAAATAGGTGACGTCATTTTCGATACATGTTTACATACAAGCCAATATATTCCCTTCATACTCCGTTTCTATATGGAGAATTGGCACATTCTGAGCTAAGTCTCCATCAGCAAGAGCTTTTATAGGTGTTTTTGACAACAATGCACCTTTGTGGCATATTTCTATAGTACTTCCGTAGACTTCAAGCGGTAAAATAAATAATTTCTAGAAATACAAAATAAGAGTAGTAGATACAGCTATTCTATTAGAAATGTTCTGAGCAAATCAATAGGTTAAAAAATAGGCTAGGTGTTATATGTATATATACTCACTCGAAACTGCAATTCAAGGTCAAAAAATATGTACGAATTTTTTAGTTTTAAACATTCAACCATTTCTTTGGAATTTTTAGTTGGGCAATTTAACTGATTAGCGACCGTCTTAGCAAGTTCCTTTCCTTCAGCGTGAAAAGCGATGATAGTGAAACTATTGAAACTGGACGCAATTACACGATGAAATAGGCCTGAGAATAAATCATATTAGACGTATAATTTTTTCCTGTTCAGGAACAGCTGTCAGGTGGAATTAAATTAAGGAATAACTATTTATTTTGAAAAATAATAAAATACTTACCTCCTCTCCTCCTTTCCATACAGCCCAGTGGCCAATTGCAATTTTTGGGGTATAAAAATTTGGTACAATGCATAAGGATCCCCCCCTTCCCAATTTGAATATGAGGGTCATTCGCCAAACCCCATAGGAGAGGCACAGGACTCACAAGAGGGTTCGAAGAGGGATTCCCCCCACCCATTTTTTAAAAATTTGGTCACGAGACCATTCATCGGTGTTATTTTCATATTATTCAACCCCGGTGAGTTGAAGATGTCATTGCTTTCAAGATCCAAGGGAGGGGGTGTCTTAAATTTGAGTTTTTTCAACTCAGGATTTTGCATTTTTTTCTCCCTCAAAAATACCCCAAGAAAGCCTAGCGAGGGCACAGGTTGTTTTTGCTATAGAGGTAGTCTCTAGGTAGTAGCTCGGGTCATCAAGAGGAGCCAGTCCCAGCTGTATTCTGCGCGTCCATCGTTGGGCGGGGTGGTAACATGTTGCTGTTTGATGAACTTGGAATTGATAAACATGGCAAAAGCAGAATTCTCCAGTTAGTGGAATGACGGGGAGGAGTGGCAAGCCGAAGGCCACACCATCTACATAAATATGGATTAAGAACAAGAATGCATAAGAGCTGCAGAACACCAACAACTCACTCATTCCAGCCCCAGACAAGCACAAGAGCTTCAGAGTGAGAAGGCAAACACCAGCGCCTCAAAACTGGAAAATTTGGCTAAGGGAGTAAACCCTAACACCATTACATTTCCCTAGAATTATATGGACATCAATTTAGCAATGGCCCTATATCTCTGTCATCAGGCTGATCCTCATCCGCCAAGAGAGCCGGATAGGGTGCAAAGAATATGCGGAGTCAAAACAAGGTGGAACAACATCAACATCGCAACCTGGAATGTAAGGCCTTTGTAATGGCAAGAGGGAGGAAACGATCAGAACTGTTAACAAAAAACTCACCAGCCAATTTTCCCTGTACCTACCTAAGAGCTAAGACCCTGAAAGAAACTATCAGATACAGATATGCTAGAAACTGGCTAATATAGTAGATGGAAGTATATTACGCTGAGCTGAGGGTAAGTAAGGGCACCAATTATGGACCAGTCCGCAATATGGACCACTCTGCAATATTGACCAGCGTCTGTTCTCGTCAGTAATTAGCGCAATCTGTTAGGAAAAAAGTTTTCTGATGTATTTTTCACCAAAAAAAACAAATGAGACAAAAATTACAACTGTAAAGTCAAAACTCGCTGAGAAATTTACAAAAAACTGTTTTGAGAAACTGAAAATCTTTTTCAGTGTGTTTTTCAACTTTTATTAAAATATACCTATGTTACTGTTAATGTGTTCACTCCAGGTAATGTATGAAATAGCTAGATATTTCATACATCAACGAAAATGTACTTGATGCAAGTAAATTGTTCATACTTCATCTAGGTAATGTATGAAGAATCTAGTTACCTATTCTATGAAATAGCGAGGTGTGATCAGTTAAATCATTAAATGAACTGTTAAAAATTGAGGTTTGCTGGGCTAGATAGCAAATTTCTTGTAGAACTTTTCAATGTGGCTAATAACTGCAACAGATCTTTAAATGAGAGTTTTAAAAAAATGAAATTTTTAAATTTTTCCAAGTTTTTGTTCAGCATTGAAAGTGGTGAAACTTTTTTACAAATTGAGATAGAGAGGAGGCGGGGGGGGAGGTTTGCAGTACCAAAAATATCACACTTTTTCAATTCAAGGTAATTGATGAAAAGGATATGTCATAATGAAAATTTTTTTTAGGTTTTTTACAAAAACAAAAAAATGCCAATTCTTGAACACGTTTTTCCAATTATTTTGCTTGGTACAACTCTTCCTATTCATCTGGTGCAGTTATTAGCCATATCAAAAAATTTAACGTTGAATTTGCTATCGAGCCCTGCAAACCTCAACACTCTACCTATCACAGTTGCTCAATGGTGTAATGTTGAAAGTAACGTACAAAATGAAAAAAGGATGTACTCGTAGTTTCTGCTGGAGTGATCAGTTTTTGCTAGAAATGAGGGTATATACAGAAATTTTTAGTGCAAAGTTTTTTTTTATGAGGTGCGCTAATATATAGTCCGTCCAAAATAAGATCGTCAAAATAATCAAACTGCAGTAGACAATTCGGCATACCGAGGGGAAAAGCGATTACCTCGATTCACACTGCGCAACGAAAAAGTGCGTGACAAAATACAGGCATCAAATGAACGAAGTTCTGCGTGGCGATGAGCAAATGTGTGAACGTCTCTTTGATTGTTTTGACGATCTTATTTTGGACGGACTATAGATCACCTATGATATTGAATTTTTTTTACCTACTCATTTTCGTAATTTCTTACAGTCGCTAAAAAGGGGAATGCTTGAAATATGTACTTCTTTTTGTTCATTTCCACAAATAAATATGATATTTTGAAACGTAAAAATGTGTTTATTTTGAAATTCATTAGGTGCTCCATACTAGTCATCCAAAATTTTGATCTGTCATTTTGACACTTGTCATTCAACAATTTAAAAAAATATTCAAAATTGACGTGAACTGCTTAGAATATGTTTTTTTGTTCATTTCTAGGTACAAATAAATATGACGTTTTAAAAAATAAGTATGTTTATTTTAAAATTTTATAGGTGGTCCATATTAGGTGTCCAAAATTTTGACCTGTCATTTTGACACTTGTCACTCTCAACAATAAAAAAAACATAGGTACATACTTGAAGTTGACCTTCACCACTGAAGTTTTAAGCCTTTGTGGAGGTTTCTACCCCCAACAGTTTTCAAGTGGCAATCCTAAAAAAAAAGTGGTCCATGTTTGGTGCCTCTACCCTTATCTCCCTACCCTCATCTCCTGCAAAGGAGTGCAACTACAACAACGACCCCAAAAATGCTGTTTCTTGGACTTACTTATACAACTTATGTTTCTTCAGACAAGATTTTCATGGGGTCAAGTTTGATAGTAGTTTATTATGATCCATTTTGCAGCCTTCTATAAATGTTGGCCAAAACAGATGTTCTAAAGTCAATTTTTGAGTAGGTATAGCTCGAGTTCGCAACAGTATATTTATACAGTCACTTCCTGTACCCCTCTGCCGAAGGGGATGTTATTTGACCAATATTTCACCGATTTTTAATCATTTGATGAGGTTGGGAGAGGGAAGCATGAAATTTTGACGAAAAATCTGCGTAATAGTATATAGGTACGTATCAAATCCATGATTTTATGGGACACCCGTTTCAAATATCAACGAGGCAGGAACTGAGGAGGGGGGATGAAGGGAGTCCGGTTACAGGGCTATACTATTGCATCTTACCTTTGCCAAGTGGAGAAAGCATGAGTAATGATGCACCCTTAGCCCCTTCCGATATTCCTTCTGCAGTTACCAAGTTTGGATCACCACAAAATGATCTAATGTTTTCTTGCACCCATTTCAGCGACATGACCTGGTCTTTAAATGCGTTATTCCCAGGGACGACATCGTCACCAGTTGTAAGATAACCTAAAAATTAATTCGATCAGGTTGGTTTGCATTCGAATGAAAAATGACTTCAGAAGCATGATTACCAAAAATGCCCAGCCTGTAATTAATTGTTACAAATACAGCGTCATGTTTATCTAACAAGTAGTAAGCTTCCTGCGGGGTTCCAGAAAAGAAAAATGCTGAGCTGGAGTGAAAATGAACCAAAACTGGGAGTAGTTTATCACATTTTCCATCTTTTGGAACCTTGATATGCCCAAACACATAACGAAAAAAAAACGATGAAATAGGTAGGTACTTACTATTACCATTTTTTAAAAAAATCATCCACAACGCTAAAAATATGCTTAAGTATAAATTACAGACTTACTTTTGGCGTGTAAACATCCAAATAAAGGCAGTCTTCGTTACCAGTGGAAACAGCTGGGGCTGCAAATTCTAACTGAACGCAGAAATCTGATTTGTTGGTTGCAATTTTGGGCTTATCCCATGGTTCGGGTGGATAAGGAGGCTATGGATAATTTAATTATTTTTATCAAGTAGGCTGTAAACACTTTGAAACCTTATTATATCTATACTTATTGGTGTTATAACGATCGTTATAATTACTTCGAAACGGCGTTCTTTTACAGGAGGTGCAGCGAAAGGTAATCCATAAAATCCCCACACTTTTCTACCAGAATACGTTAAATAAGTTGTTCCTATAATTTCTCCCTGCTTTATTTTTGTTCTCGGTGCTTCTGATTCATTACTAGCAACATCCCCTGCAATGCCTATCAACACGAATAACACATAATAAAGCATTTTATTTTCACGCAGAAATTCTAAAAACTGACTGCAGTTCACATCCTTCATTCAGGTTACCTACTTATTTGGAATGGACTGATTTTTTTTTTTTATTACGTTGATGGCAGTAACTTTAAAAGTTGTTGGTTTTATTGTTATCTACATAAAAACGTTGGGTACCTAATTTAAAGGATGCTTTTTTTTATGACCTAATGCAACAGCACTTATTATAGAATAGGCCATAACTCGGCACTGGGTATATCTTTCTGGTTTGTTGGATAAATTTATGTAATTAAGCTAGGCACCTATGTTTTATTTAGAACTTCCCGCTCAAGTTTTACGTCCTTTATGGGTATTGGATAGGTACCTGTATGAATTTGAGAAGCAGGTTTAAATATTTTATAATTTGAAAATTGAAGCAATAAGAAATGAAGTACCTTTTGTACCTTTTGTACCTTCTAAACTTTAATCTATTTTGATAATTCACGGGATAATTTTTTGAAAAAAATGAAAAAAATGACCTAATTTTGGGCTCAACACTCTTTTAAATTCCACAAATAAGTACCTAAGATTTTCGTTGAGATATTTGAATTTCTTTCGAAATAAACTTGATAGATTGCGTAAGATTTTTTTTAAAATTCTGAAACTCATGACTCAGTCTTGAGCTCAAAATTTTTCAGAAATACTCAAAAAAACACTTCGGTCAAAAAATTTGAAATTCTCGCAAAACTTTAGGTTACAAGGTCACTTTCGAATAATTCTAGAACAATTAATTTTTACTCAAAGGGGGGGGGGGGATTTCGCTTTTTCTCGGTGCTGATTGAAATGCCTTTTTTGAAATACGTAGGTACCTACCTAAACAGATCCCAAAAATGTTATCCGTTAAATTTCTTATTTAGGTAAGTATTTAAGGAGCTTACATAAAACATCTCAATAAATATAAGACTACCTATTTCAAATATTATTGTTACTTCATATTTTTCTATTTAATTGCATAAATTTTGTAACATCTTCTAAATTTTTCGAAGTAACAAAAAATGTGAAAAGGAACCCATAACATTTATCCCTTTAGTTTATAGTAAATAGGCAACTTATACAGATTTTGAATGCATGCCACGAAAAGCTAGTTGTGAATTTCATCCAATAAACGAGTACCGGGACCGGTTTTAAGGGGGGATTAAGGTGAGAATCCTCCCTCGTCCCTCAAGTCCGGTTTTTACTTTGAAACCCTATTTTTTTATGGCAAAAATTAATAATTTTCTAAGCTTATATTCGTGCTCTTATTGTGTCCTTCTTTCATTTGGGCACATATCACTTCATTATTTTTTTTTAGTGGAAGAGGCTTTTTTTCTCCTTTTCAAGCATATTTATGTGTTATGGACTAAGTCCGAAATTGTACAATTCGGAGATGGTACAGCTGATTTTGTACCATCTCCGAAGTGTCCGGACCAAACGTGAATATTCCTTTTTCATCGGGCTTGGTTTGTACCATGATCCGGAGGGTTCGGACAAAGTGGTCGACTTGGTACAGATTGTGTTGTGCAAAGTCCGAAAGATAGTTTTATAATGAATGAATTCGAATTTAACATCCCTTTATTCCATATATTGAACCAAATAAAAGGAAATTTGAAGATGACTCCAAAATACACCACCAGCGAAATTTTTAGGTGCTGAAATTCATTTGTCGATTTTTGGGGAATTTTTAAAGATTGCTATGCTCACTTATCAAGAAAATGATAAAAATATCAAATTAACGTACTAAAATGCTAAAGTTTGGTTTTTACTCTCTATTTTCAACTTCTCGAGTCGTGAAATTTTCATACCTTACTCATTTGAAAACTATGCTCTAAAACTTAGATTCCAAATTCATTTTTTAAATGAATTTTTGAAAGTCAAAATTTTACCAAATTGACGTAAAAGGCTGAAATTTGGTTTGTACTATATTTTCCATTTCCTGTGTCAGTAGCTGATTTCTCCAGTAATTTTTGAAAAAAATTTAAAAATTTTGGATTTGAACTGACACATGGTTTTGAAAATATATGCCTAAATCGATCGAAAAGGTCATAAAAATCGATGGCTAATCCGAGTTTATGCTAAATTTTAATTTTACACTGAATACTTAGTGTACCTACTTACAGCATTTTTTCTAAAACAAGAGAATCTGAAAATTTGCCGAAGGCTCTACAACGATTCAAAACCATCAACAAACAACTTTCAGCACCTGAAAGTTTTGCTGGTGGTCTATTTTGGAGTCACCTTTAAATTTCCTTTTATTTGGTTCAATATATGGAATAAAGGGATGTGAAATTCGAATTCATTCATTACAAAACTATATTTCGGACTTAGCACAACACAATCTGTACCAAGTCGAACACTTTGTCCGGACCCTCCGTGCATAGTACAAACCAAGCCCGATGAAAAAGAAATATTCACGCTTTATGTACATTATAGCTGTATTCGTACACTATAGTTACCTACTCGAAATACTTAATACTACCTTCCAGACAAACTTCAGTCGCTGAAGTCCCTCCTTTTCAAATAAACAAATGACATAGTTATTTGGTTTATGCCCTCTGCACCCCCCTCCCCCCGGGTAAGATGGCCAACAGGGTAAGATGGCCAGGTGGCCATTACACGAATATGGGATGGAAAATCGCGCTGCAAAAAATATATTTTATTCCTCATAAGAAAAGAACTTACCAGGCATAAAAACAATTTTCAGTACTTCATTTGTGTCTGTTTGAGAAGTGTTTATAACATTTAAAGGCTGATTTTTTAGCAAAAGAAGAATTTCAGATTTTCATTTTGCAAAAAAAAAGGTAAGTATTTATTTTCTGTGTCATTTAGTTTGGTAATGAAAAACTAGATGAATTGTTTGTACCTACTTTGCAGTTTGCATTGATTTTAATTTTGAACAGATTGTTATTTTTTCGAAAAACATACCATAATAGGGTATCTGAGAAAAAATTTTCAATCGAATCCGGCTACAAGACGATAAAACAAGTCATTTCTAAAATACACAACTGTTTGGTCTTTAATACCCCTACCTACTCATTTTAGACAATTTTTTTACATTTTACAAAAAAAAAATCTGAAAGCTGCAGCATAGACTTGAAAAAAGATTTTTTCAATGCAGCTGTTTTATTAGACTAAGTATTATTTTTTAAAAGAAAAAAATAACCCAGCTTATAAAAAATTCATTTCTGATGATAGATTACCTTAAGTTACTTATTAATTTAAAACAAAAAAACAAGTTGTTATTTTTCAGCTATGTATTTTTCAAAAAGTATGTAGGTACCTACTTTTTTGAATCAGTTGAGGATAGTAAAAATACATTTTTATGCCTTCGAATGAGGTTTCTCGTAAGATTTTTTCCATTCTTTCAAATATTTCAAGTTCTACTAATCTTGCTGGTGATGTATTTGGTACACCTGTACTTATTGTCGATGCAACTCATCTTCTTTACCATGATGATTCTGCCACTTCTCTTGATTATGTAAACGTTGCATTTTTTCTTCTTGGTTTCTATCACATGCTACTTGCTGATCGTATTGCTCTTTTTCTTTCTCATCTTGTTTCAATTCAGGTTTCTTGTTCTCGTTGTTTTTATCTCGTCCATTATTCGTACTCGCCGTTTTTGTACTCTCAAGCTCGCAAAAGTCATCCGGGAATCCGTAATATTTCTGAATTGGCAGCGAGTGCCAAAATTTACGGTTACCGTAGTTGTCATTTTTTTTCAAATACATACGATAAGGATTTTCAAACTGCAAATAATAAGCTTCATCTCCGGTTTTGGGTTGTGGCAACCAGCCTACCTTATCAGCAACTGAAGGTTTACTGAAACAGATGGAAAATTATTCATAATCTTGAGGTGGTGTTTATACAGTAGGTAGGTCTTATGATGAATTTCAATCAGTCTGTAATCAAATTTTGTAAAAATTTTAAAAGTTTACTATACCAACCCATCAACCATGAAAGAATAGTACAATTCTGTCATGAAATCTACCATGGCTTTATCTTTTTTCTTTAAACGTATTTTCCTATCAAACGTACTATCGAAAAGAGCATATAAACTGGCATCGGTGTGAGAAGCGCCTTCAAAAAACAAAGGATAAAATTATAGGTAGGTAATAGGTATATTTCCAATAAATGGATAGATTTCGTTAGATGGTTTCACAACAAAATCACTTACCATAATTTTTATTCGACATTACAAGTGAAAGGAATATGCTAGTGCTGAACACGCCTCGGTAGCAATCGCGAAAATTATACACTGGCATATTAGAATGTTTCGCAAATTGTAGCCATTGTGTGTATGATCCTTCAGAAAAAAGCGCATCAGTTACCATCTAACAGACATTTTTGAAATATTCAATCAATTCTTTTTTTAAATGAATTTCTAAACGATTTATACAGTTAAATTTCATAATTTGATTATTAATATTTTAATAAATAGATAGATAGATAGGTACGTATCTGATTTTGAATTTTGAAATTCATATTATTCGATCAACGAAATGTCAGACTTAAGTTATGAAAAATGATAGACAATTAATGTTATAAGCAACAATACTTACCTACCATTGACGATTCGTTCAAACAACAAATCAAAACACATAATATGTACTTACAACCAATAACCTGTTTTGATTTTTAATTCAATTAGCTATATGTACTTAGGTACTTACAGACTTGAAACCACGTTCATTAAGTGACATTAAGCCATCTCCAAAATACTCTTGTTTAATTGCTTCGGAAGTGTTTTTAAAAAGATGAGCTGGCATCGTATGATAAAAATCCAACATGTATTTCAAATTTTTTCTGTAAGTCAAGTCCATAACTTCCATCAAGCCAGGAATAGCCATGAAAACTAAAAAGAAAACCAACTTTGTAAATTCGAGTTATTAAACATCAATAATTTAAAAATAGATGACGTCATTTTCGATAGATGTTTACATACAAGCCAATATATTCCCTTCATACTCCGTTTCTATATGGAGAATTGGCACATTCTGAGCTAAGTCTCCATCAGCAAGAGCTTTTATAGGTGTTTTTGACAACAATGCACCTTTGTGGCATATTTCTATAGTACTTCCGTAGACTTCAAGCGGTAAAATAAATAATTTCTAGAAATACAAAATAAGAGTAGTAGATACAGCTATTCTATTAGAAATGTTCTGAGCAAATCAATAGGTTAAAAAATAGGCTAGGTGTTATATGTATATATACTCACTCGAAACTGCAATTCAAGGTCAAAAAATATGTACGAATTTTTTAGTTTTAAACATTCAACCATTTCTTTGGAATTTTTAGTTGGGCAATTTAACTGATTGGCGACCGTCTTAGCAAGTTCCTTTCCTTCAGCGTGAAAAGCGACGATAGTGAAACTATTGAAACTGGCCGCAATTACACGATGAAATAGGCCTGAGAATAAATCATATTAGACGTATAATTTTTTCCTGTTCAGGAACTGCTGTCAGGTGGAATTAAATTAAGGAATAACTACTTATTTTAAAAAATAATAAAATACGTACCTCCTCTCCTCCTTTCCATACAGCCCAGTGGCCAATTGCAATTTTTGGGGTATAAAAATTTGGTACAATGCATAAGGATCCCCCCCAATTTGAACACCGGGGGTCATTCGCCAAACCCCATAGGAGAGGCACAGGACTCACAGGAGGGCTCGAAGAGGGATTCGCCCCCCCCCCCATTTTTTAAAAATTTGGTCACCAGACTATTCATCGGTTCGTAAAAACGTTAAAAATACAATTTTGACTTTTTTTGGAAATGGTTTTTGGGAATTAGGGCTCATGGGTGGCGCCAAATTACATTTTTGTTAGAACCAAAACGTAGAAAATTTTTCAAGAAACAACTTTTATTTCGTGATTTTTCTTGTTGGAACGGTATTCAAGGTCGTAGGAAAGTTTTTAATGTGTGGGATCGGATGCTCGTGAAAGGGGGAGGGGTAGCGATTGGAATACGAGCTAGATTCACTTGTTTCAATGTGAAAAGTAATAATCAATCATAAAATCGCGCTCGACATCCAAATCGGCTGTATTTTTATTCAAAATAGCACAAAAACGCCGATGAAATCGCAACTTTTGAGTGTTACCCGTTTTCGGAAAAATTAGGTATTGGTACTTTAAAATTAAAAAAACAGCGTTTTCCCCCCAAAATGGCCCTACTTTGGGGAGCCACAGTTCCACCGCAGGGGCACGTGGGAGGCTGAAAATTTTTCTGGGGTCATTTCAACTCAAAATCTCCATCATACTTCAATTTCAGCGAAATCGAAGACTTTGTGGCGCCCAAATCGGGCACCACAAGGTCTTTTTATATAAAACGATGCAGAATCGAGTGAAATGCACTCTAAGGTGAAAAAAAATTTTTTGAGGCGGGCACCACGAGTACCAAGTTTATGTATCGGGCACCTCTATGACTAACTATGATGAAAAATCCAAACTGCACCAAAACACCTTTATCATATGTACATATAGTATGTGATCCTCTATGTACGCGGGCACCACAATTACCATAAAAGACCCGCGGGCACCACAAGGTACTAGGTACGTGTATTCATAGATATATCTACATATCAAATCCATGATTTTTTGGGACACCAGTTTCGAATATCGACGAGGCAGGAACTGATGAGGGGGGATGAAGGGAGTCTGGTTACAGGGCTATACTATTGCATCTTACCTTTGCCAAGTGGAGAAAGCATGAGTAAAGATGCACCCTTAGCCCCCTCCGATATTCCTTCTGCAGTTACCAAGTTTGGATCGCCACAAAATGATCTAATGTTTTCTTGCACCCATTTCAGCGACATGACCTGGTCTTTAAATGCGTTATTCCCAGGGACGACATCGTCACCAGTTGTAAGATAACCTAAAAATTAATTCGATCAGGTTGGTTTGCATTCGAATGAAAAACGACTTCAGAAGCATGATTACCAAAAATGCCCAGCCTGTAATTAATTGTTACAAATACAGCGTCATGTTTATCTAACAAGTAGTAAGCTTCCTGCGGGGTTCCAGAAAAGAAAAATGCTGAGCTGGAGTGAAAATGAACCAAAACTGGGAGTAGTTTATCACATTTTCCATCTTTTGGAACCTTGATATGCCCAAACACATAACGAAAAAAACCGATGAAATAGGTAGGTACTTACTATTACTATTTTTTAAAAAAATCATCCACAACGCTAAAAATAGGGTATGCAAGTATAAATCACAGACTTACTTTTGGCGTGTAAACATCCAAATAAAGGCAGTCTTCGTTACCAGTGGAAAGAGCTGGGACTGCGAATTCTAACTGAACGCAGAAATCTGATTTGTTGGTTGCAATTTTGGGCTTATCCCATGGTTCGGGTGGATAAGGAGGCTATGGATAATTTAATTATTTTTATCAAGTAGGCTGTAAACACTTTGAAACCTTATTATATCTATACTTATTGGTGTTACATATAACGATCGTTATAATTACTTCGAAACGGCGTTCTTTTACAGGAGGTGCAGCGAAAGGTAATCCATAAAATCCCCACACTTTTCTACCAGAATACGTTAAATAAGTTGTTCCTATAATTTCTCCCTGCTTTATTTTTGTTCTCGGTGCTTCCGATTCATTACTAGCAACATCTCCTGTAATGCCTATCAACACGAATAACACATAATAAAGCATTTTATTTTCACGCAGAAATTCTAAAAACTGACTGCAGTTCACATCCTTCATTCAGGTTACCTACTTATTTAGAATGGATTGTTTTTTTTTTATTACGTTGATGGCGGTAACTTTAAAAGTTGATGGTTTTATTGTTATCTAAAAACGTTGAGTAATAAAGGATGCATTTTTTTATGACCGAATGCAACTGCACTTATTATAAAATAGGCCATAACTCGGTACTGGGTATATCTTTCTAGTTTGTTGGATAAATTTATGTACCTACTTAGGCTAGGTACCTAGTTTTGTTTAGAACTTCCCGCTCAAGTTTGATGTCCTTTTTGGATATTGGGTAGGTACCAGTATGAATTTGAGAAGTAGGTTCAAATATTTCATGATTTGAAAATTGAAGCAATAAGAAAAATGAAGTAAAAAACCTTTATTTGTACCTTCTAAACTTTAATCCATTTTGATCAGTCACGAGATAACTTTTCAATAACTATGAAAATCATGACCTAATTTTGGGATTAACACTTTTTAAATTCCCCAAATAAGTACCTAGCATTTTCGTTGAGATATTTGAATTTCTTCCGAAATGAACTTGATAGATTGCGTGAGACTTTTTTAAAAATTCTAAAACTCATGACTCAGTCTTGAGCTCAAAATTTTTCAGAGATACCTACTCAAAAAAAACACTTTGGTCAAAAAATTTTAACTTCTCGCGAAATTTCAGGTTTTAAGGTCACTTTTGAGTAATTCTACAATAATTAATTTTTACTCAAAGAGGGGGGGGGATTATGTTAAAATTTCATTGTGCCCTACCAGGCTACCATGCGAGGCGTTTTTCGCAGACTTTAGTTAATACATACGACATACGTATGAATTGTATTGCACCCCTAAGTATGTGTTTATGACGCCAGTGTGTGGTATAGCCATTTTTATTGTATTTGAATCTAAAGCACACTATGGCTCCTTTGTGCAACTGGATAGTTGAAATAAACACACATTTGACACATTCGGAATCGGAGTGAGAGTGGTGTTCCTTGCCAACCTGTAAAAAAAACTTCGCATCAAAAAATTTTTGGAAATTGGAAGTTTCAAGCTTCACTTTTGTATTGTATACCGCAGAAAAAATTCAAAATACACCTTTTCTAAAATTATAGACCCCTGTGTGGAAAAAACTGAATTTTTTATGCCGCAAAAATTCCGGCCTTTAATTTCTAGATCACTTTTTGCCAGTTAAACGGTAGACTACGATGGAAAAAATGCACTTCGAGACCTATCAAGACATCAAATTTTAGACAATTCGGTATTTTTGCATGCCCTTTTTGATCTGATTTTGTTTGCACCAATAATTTTTACTGGTTCAGATATTTTTCTTGTTGATGAAGCTTGCTAACAATGCTTGCTAAACATTTAAGCGTTCATAGAAAACACATTTTAAGAGTTAATTCCTTTCTTTTATTCCATATTTTCTATTCAAGTTTTTGGATATTTAAAAAAAAACTTGAATTTTCGAATCTTTATACTTTTTTTATTAATTGGTTGTTCGTTATGATTAGGTAGCTATCTTTTTAAAAAAATGAAAAAAAAAATGACTAAGTACAAAGAACTGAATAAGTATTAACAAAAAAATTTGTAGGTAATAAGTAGGTAGATAATATTCGAGTGTGCTGTATATCATTTTTTCTACTTTTGCTTCTTTTTAATTTTGTCAATTGTTTCTGAACCATCACCAATCAGTTCGGTAGATCAAAAGTAGAGCAGTTACAGACCAAAGTTCAGCTTTCTACGAGTATAATCAAAAATATTGTATTATCTACATACATACCTATTTCGTTTTGCAAAAGTAGGCAAGTTTGAATTTTCGAAAATTCGTCAAAAAATCAAAGAATGAAATACAGTTTGAATTTTTTTTGAAAATTTTTGTAGGTACAATATTTTTAGATATTCTTTCGCTTTTTCTCGGTGCTGAGTGAAATGCCATTTTTGAAAGCACCTAAACAGATCTCAAAAATGTTATCCATTAAATTTCTTATTTAGGTATTTAAGGAGCTTACATGAAACATCTAAATAAATATAAGACTACCTATTTCAAATATTATTGTGACTTCATATTTTTCTATTTCAGTGCATAAATTTTGTAAAATTTTCTAAATTTTTCGAAGTAACAAATGTAAAAAAGAACCCATAACATTTATCCCTTTAGTTTATAAATAGGCAACTTGTACAGAATTTGAAAACATGCCAAGAAAAGTTGGTTGTGAATTTCATCCAACCAGGACCGGTTTTAAGGGGGGATTGAGGTGAACCGTGAAAATCCTCCCTCGTCCATCGAGCCCAATTTTTATTTTGAAAAACCATTTTTGATGACAAAAATTAATTATTTCCCAAGCATATTGGCGCTCTTATTGTGTCTTTCTTTTATTTGGGCACATATCACTTCATTTTTTCATCTTTTTTGAGTGGAAGAGGTTTTTTTTTCTTTCTCAAGCCTATACATTATAGCTGTATTCATACGCTATTTACTCGAAAGCAGTTTTTTGCCAACAGGTGTACAATGGCAAACAATTCGAGCTCCATAATACAATTTTTCATAGCCTTTGAGCACTCGAGAGGAAAAAGCGATGGGCATCATTAATTTCTGACCATTTTTGATTTTCCTCTTGCTCTTGCATAACTACCCCGGCGATAGCTTTCATCCTGGCATCTGTGTAAACAAAACACGGTTTCGAGAAGTTAGGGTAGGTCAGCATTGTTTCTTGAGCATGTTCTTGTTTGAGAGAGCTTCAAAATTTCTTTCTCGTTCAAGAATCCAGAAAAAATCTTTCGTTGATGAGGTTATCTGGTACAAAATGATGCACACAATTCGCTGATCTTGGATATGAAGTCACAGTACGTAGTATTGAAACATACCCAAGAAAGATTGAAGACCGTGAATATCTCGAAGTATCTCAAAATTGAGTCAGGATCAACTTGAACACCTTCTTCAGAGAAAATCATCCCAAGATACTTGATTTTTGAGTTTAGCACCACTTGGATTTTCGCAAATTGAGAGTCATTCCAGCTTTTTTGACTTTCTTGAGAAAAATATGAATGTGTTCTAGATGTTCACGAAGTGTTTGAGAATATTTATGATGATATCATCGACGTAAACACCAGCAAATTCTTCGCAGCATTTCAATACCAATAATAGTGCACAGATGAACGCAGCTAACGAATCAAAAGAGATGGCAAAATTACTAGCATGCTTTTTGACCCAATTATCCCCCTTCAAAGAAAAATCTTGGTACCGGCACTGATATGTAGGTACCTAAGTACCTATCTATAGCCAAACTATATAATTATGTTTTTAATGAAAACGAATTAGTAGGTATTTACTCGTTAAGAAACTTATCTATTTAATTTTGTTGTTCTTTTTCTATAACTTGACTGATAATACTTGTTTGTTACCGAATAAGTAAATAAAACACGATTTTTATGAAATATAAAAATGCAAATAGATAAGAATTGAATACCTCTGCATACAGATAGTGTCAAAATTATTGTGTAATATTGTTCAGTGTAGTGTGGATTTACAAACTAGAACCATATAGGCCTACAAGTGATTTTGGAAGTAGTGCATCATAATGAACAGATTTTTAGTTTTGATTTTGTTAGCAGAAAGTTTCATCGGTTCCGATTCAAATAATATTCCCAAAGTTCACTTGAATGATGGCGTAGTAACTGGAACGATTTACCAGACTGTTTATGGACGCAGTATTTACGGATTTTTCGGTGTACCATACGCTGCCCCTCCAATAGGTGATAATCGATTCGAGGTATCGTATTTTTTAAAATAATTCTCAGATTTTGGGAATACTCCTACCAATGAATTATTCTCTGTAACTAATTGAAGGGGAAAATCCATTTGAAAAAATCTCAGTCGCGTTTTCAACTAGGAAAATGGATGTCAACACTTCTTAAAATGAGATAAATTTCGGTTTGATCATTTTTTTTTATAAACGTAACATTTGAATAGCCAGGCTACAAGATACTTACCTATTGAATTTTTTTTTTTTTTTTTCAAATGAAAATATAATTCGGGATAAGGATAGGATACTCCTAATAAACCCTACTCAACTGTAAAATCACAAGTATGTAATAAAAGCTGCCGAATTCTATTCGAAGGCGTAAAATTGTTTACCTGTTCCAGTCGCCTAAATCGGTGAAACCCTGGATCGGCGAATGGAATGCTACAATTCTACCGACTCTTTGCTTACAATATACTCACATTAATTATGCCATTGTAGGAGAAGAAGATTGCTTATATTTGAATATTTACACTCCTGAAGTAAGCAAAATTTCTCCTCAACTGATTACTAACACCTTAAGCTATCTGAATAATATTTTCACATCTGTTTTACATTTGATGTATCAGTTACCCAGTGAAAAATCAAAATTACTCAATGTCGTTGTATATTTTCACGGCGGAGCCTTCATGTTTGGAAGTGGAAACGAAAAAAAAGCAGATCATTTACTCAAACAAAATGATATCGTTTACGTAAGCGTCAATTATCGCGTTGGAACTTTAGGTTTCCTCAGCACCGGAGACGAAATAATTCCAGGAAATTTCGGTTTGAAAGATCAAAGTAAAGCTTTACAATGGATCAGATCGAATATCGCTAATTTTGGCGGCAACCCTTCTCAAGTCACCATTACTGGAATGTCAGCCGGAGGTGCCAGCGTCCATTATCATTTTCTGTCACCGATGAGCGAAGGTAGCTGTATATTAATCCATTCATCTCGCATATGAATTTTACATCGTTTTAAGAATAGGTACCTTATTGGATTTTTACTCGCTCGTACGTACAATTTGAATTATAATAGGTTTATTTCAACGAGGCGTATCTCAAAGTGGATGTACTCTGGTATCGTGGGCGCAACCTAAAAATGTCCCAGAAAAAAGTAAACGTTTGGCTAATTTACTCGGTTGTCCCACTCATTGCACCAAACAAATGCTTAAATGCTTGAAAGCGAGACCGGCTAGAAGAATCGTCGAAAGCGTCAAAGAATTTATGGTAATGAGGAAATTCGTTATATTTGTACCTTCTTCGTGAGAGGTTTCAAGTCATGATAAACACATTCATCATATCGTACTTGTACTATAGCCTTGGCGGTATAACCCATATTCACCTTTTGGGCCTGTTGTCGAACCACCTGGACCAAAAAGTTTCCTATCGGAAAAACCGATCGATATAATTCGTCAAGGTAAAGTGAAAAATATCCCTTGGTTGATCAGTGTAACCGAAGATGAAGGACTATACCCAGTTGCAGGTATATATACTTTTAATACATGATATTTTATAAGTTGGATGACAGACTTTTGAAAAAGTTCAATAAAAATTAAAAAGTTACCTATGTTTAGAAACGAGTAAAAAGATTTAAAATAAACATCCCTGATGGCTTTTGATATGTACTTATAATCTATCCACAGATTTTCTTTATGATGACCAGCTAATGAAGGAAGTGGATGAAAACTGGAATAACATAGCTCCTCACTTAATGGATTATAATTATACAGTTGCTCCAGAACTTATAAATTCAGTCAACGAACAAATTCGTCAACACTTCTTAGGAAATGAAAAAATTTCACCAGCTAATTACAAACCTTTAACAAAAGTAAATTAATTCATGTCGTTTTCTAAAGACTTGAAACGTTTCCCGACACCGACCTATTTTACATTGTAATTTTTTGTTAAATGTTACAGCTGGTGGGAGACAGGCTATTCACTGCTTACATTGAATTTGCTATTCGAGAACAAGCAAAATTTAATTCTGCTCCAATTTATTATTATAAATTTAATTACAGGGGCAAATATAGTCTTTCTGAATTTTATTCCAACAGACGTGAAAATTGTGGTCCGTATTAAATCCACAAGTAATTTCATGTAGGTACCTACCTAATTTAAGGATGAAAAATATTTAATTCTTATGGGGTTTTTGCAGGAGTCAGTCATGGAGACGACCTGCAGTATGTTTTAAAGGTATCTTATGGACATCCTCATGAAGAAGCTACCGATCAGAAAATGGTGGATTTTATGCTTAATCTTTGGTTATCGTTCATCGATTCCGGGTAATAATTACATATTCATTATTTATTACCTACCTAATCAGTACCTAATCATTATGGGTAGCATTCTTTCATCGAAAGTAACATTTCTAAATTTAAATTTGGAATATTTCAATTTTTTTAAAAATTGTACCTACCTACCTACCTCCGTTCCAAATTTTCAAGTATGAAAAATGTGAGGAGGTAAACGGACATCAATGTGTAGAATCCGAAGAAAAAAATATGGCACACAAGTTTTGATTAAGGAGAAGACTGAGGAGTTATGAGATCGAATTTAAATGCGCTAGGTCTACGATTTTATTACTAATCTACTTTATAAATTTTGAATTCTGGTAAAAATTAGTAGCGCTTTTGCTCTCAGGGGTATTGAGAAGCAATTTAGTAAATCAATCTGTTTAAAAATTAATAAATAAATACCATTTTAAAAAAAAAACAGTGAAAAAGGTCTCTATGATTTTTTTTATATTTTTAAATGATGGCTTTCAACTTTATACTCATTGTTAGCTGAACTCTTCGTCATATTTTGAGCTTTTCAAATTTTGATGATTGATTTTTTATTCTTTATTAATTATTTTCTTCGAAATTTAAAACAATAATTAGCCATCATTTTTTACAAAAATTTGGCTAAAAAAAACAATTTTTTCAATTTTAGCCAGTTTGGAAAGTAAGAGGATTTTCAAACTGACATCCTCTGATTTGAACAAAGACAAAATGGACCAGAAGAGTACGTCCTGAAACTCCTATATCCAAAACTTTAAATGTTGAAGTTCATTTTTGGATTTTTGGAGAATTTTAAAAATTTTAGAAATTAAAAAAAAACTGCTTTTATGGCGATTTTTCAACTTTTTTTATTGTCACATGGACTTTTGTTTTCAAATAAAACGACTGAAACAGGCTTCAGTAAGTTTATAAAAGATGTAGGTAAAAAAAATGGTTGAAAAAACTACCTCGATTTTTAATCAATCAACCCTTTCATCTCCTCAAAAAAAATATCGAAAAATAAAATGTAAAATTTCTTGAAAAGTCAACTGACAACCAACTCCTTTCGCAACGATTATGGTGAAAATTTGAGTAAAACTCAAGTAGGATCCAATCGATCAAAATCTGAACCAACAAAATTTGACTCGACAGGACAAGTTTACATACTTCATGCAAAAATTGAGTAAAACATAGTAAGACTCGACTTCCTTCATCATTTTTTTTTCAATTTTTTGTCGTTTTTAAAGTTTTTTTTTAGTTTGGTTGACTTTCAGCGATTTTTTAAAAAAATACACTAATTTTTGTTATTTTTAGATTGACTCCCAGGCCTCATCCCTCAGCCTAAAATAAGATATCAATTTTAAAAAATTGATTTTTTTCTCATCTTTTTTTGTATTTACCTACCCTCAACTTAAAAACATTCTCATAGAGAAAATAAAAAAGGACCATTTAATAATTCAACATCTGAATTTTTTCATTTCAGGAAACCTCAAATAGAAAATATCTCGTGGTCTCCGGTTTCAAAAACTCCGGCAAAAGATGGAATCACGTATTTGCAAATAAATTCTCCTTTCGATGCGAGAATAGAAAATAGCAAAGATACGAGCGTATTTGACTTTTGGAATTCTTTATTGCACGAATATGATGTACAAGACGAACCTCTACGAGGAGACGAATTATGAATCATGGGTTATTGACTCAATTTTTCGTACTGACAAAATAAATTATACTCAATTTAAATTACATTATACCTATTATTGTTGAATTCTTCGCAAATAATCCGGATTATTTCATTATTCTTTTATAAAACCTAATTTAGATGCAATGCAATGTGGTGAATAAATAAACTAAGTATTAGATAAAGTTGTACTCAATTTAGCTAGTTAATTCGACCATTTATGGTGTCCAAAGATTATCTTTCCATTATTTCAGACAAATAATACTGTGTTTGGATTTAGTTACCTTAATAAATAGAAAAAAATACTTCTTTTTTATTGATATCTTTATTCACCATACCTACTTATCATTTGAAAATTGGTTCCATTTGAATACATGTTTTTTATACGATAAGGATTTATTTTTCTCTTTGATTAAAATCTATGACATTAAAAAATAAAACCAGATTTTTGAAATTCTATTCTAATCCTTCAAACAATAGTTCGGTATTCATCACATATTCCACAAAAAAATATATATATAGGAACCTTTCAAGTTTCAACATTTATCCAATAAAATTTGCGTACTTTCCTACAACTAACTATCTCATCATTTATCCTTAAATATGAGTCATATTTTAATTTATTGCTGACTAGTCGAGTCTCCATAATTCAAAATTTTCAAATAGAACGTCTTTTATATGCATATCTTAATAGCGACAGATAAGGGTCAAATAATTTACGAAAAACTATACTCGTAAGTTCGATAGCATATAGGTACCTATTCAATTTTTATCTCTACAAGCAACAAGGTTGCGAAATTATCCATCTGTATCACAACTTATTTACCTAGGTATCTACAGCTTACGGTGATATAAGGTTTTGTCGTAGAAAAAAGACCACCAGTAGTAAAAAACCAAACATATTCCAACCATGTTTGTTTCGTTGTACAGTATAATATCGCTGCTGTGTTTTATCAATTTGGTAATTTGCAATTCCCAACCACAAGTTACCATTCCTTCAGGAACTGTAAGTGGAATTGATATAACTTTATCAAATGGCAAAATAATCCAAGCGTTTCTTGGAATACCATATGCACTTCCGCCTGTGGGAGAAAATAGATTTGAAGTAAGTGAATAGGTACCTATACTTATCTACACGTGTAGTATCAATTCAGGGACACAGGTGACTGGTAGGAACAGGAAAATATCAACATATAAAAACTATTCACACAAAATGGGAGCTAAAAAGATGAAGCAATAATGAAGCTCCTGGCTGTGTACCTTTAATGTTGAATATACCTTGAGAACTTTCCAACTGAAACCATTCAAAATGTGATTCAATCAATTCAATAAAGGCTACAAATCGTCTTGCTCTTAGTTGAACTCTATAAAAATAAAGCAGTTGACGATTTTCAATAAAAATATTTTTCAAATTCAGGAACCAAAACCGTACGATAAATGGGAAGGCATATGGAATGGATCAACATTTTCAAGATCCTGTATGCAATTCTCTTTACTAAGCGATCCATTGGAAGCTGTAACAGGAGAAGAAGATTGCCTTTACCTGAATATCTTTACACCAAAGGTAGGCTCACCTGATCTTCTTGGACCTGAAATTGCCTAATCCTCACCCTATTCAAAAATCTCTTTCACTAGTTACCTCAAAGTTCGACTCAACCTTTGAACGACGTAATTGTATTCCTTCATGGTGGTAGTTTCATGTTCGGAAGTGGTAACTACGTCATACCAGATTATTTGCTCGCGATGCACGATGTAGTCTTCGTTTATATAAATTACCGATTAGCTATGTTTGGTAAAATAAACTTAAAAAGATTATAAAAAATCGTATTCAGATGAAGCTACTCGCGATCAACGAGCTTAATAAAATTTAAAAAGGATTTTATAGCACCGACGACGACGTGGTACCTGGTAATAATGGATTGAAAGATCAAATAATGGCGCTTCGATGGATACAGCGAAATATAAATAAATTTGGTGGTAACCCTAGAAGTGTGACTTTGGCAGGAAATTCGGCTGGATCAGCGAGCGTGCATTTTTTGCTATTATCAGAGCTAGGAAAAGGTCAAGTTTGTGTGGTTTACTCGTAATTACTTGTACAATGCCCGTGAAATTAATCGAATTAAATTTTTTTGTTCGTAAATTGACTTATTTTGCAGATTTATTTCATAAGGCAATAATGACCAGTGGAACGGTTCTACAACCTTGGCTGTTATTAGGTAAAAGCGTATCTGCTATCAGTAGAAAACTAGCGTCGATAGCTGGCTGCCCTACGAAATCTACAAGGTCAATGGTGGATTGCTTGAAGACTAGACCGTCTATGAAACTTGCCGATTCGTTTAGAAATTTTCAGGTAGGGGTTCTTTTGAATGACCTTGATTGATTCCTCTATCAAAAAAAAGTAACTTAATCCAGAGCAATGCTTTAAAATTTAAAAAATGAAAATTTCAGCAGATTCTAATTTAACTTTTGAAGTTTTGAAGGTAGGTAGGTAAGTATTAAAAATTCCCTACCAAAATGGGCTATCTGTGAAGTTAATTTAGCAAAAAATATATCATTTTTGTTATGTCTTATAGTTATACCAAATTGAAAGTTTTTTTTGTTCTTCGTCAAAAGTTACACCAGAAGTAATGTTCAAAGCCAAAAAAAGATCAATTAAAATGTTTTTCGAAAAAATTTGTAATTTTTTGATTTTTTTCCCCAAAATTTTTACTTTTTTGTAATTCCTTTAATTTTTGAAATAGACCATTTTGGTAGGTTAATATGTATCTTTTTTCGTTTAAATATCACAAAATTTTTAAAAATTTATACCTACGCATGAATCTGTAGAAAAAAAGTATTTCATTCTACAAAATAATATTCACAATTCAGCTATTTTATATTTTTCAAATATCGATAAAAATTAAAACGTCAACATGTTTTTTTTTATTTAAGTATTTTTATTTTTTGTAGCGAAAACAAATTTTGAACTAGCTAATAGCACATTGAAATTCAAAAAAAGTAGTGAACAAGGATAAGTAGATACTTACCTAGGGAAATCATGCAGCTTAATTCAATTTTTAAAAATTGAGTGAATGATGAACAGCTTCCATTGTTTTGATTACCTATATTTTCAGATTTGGAGACATTTAGGATATTTATTTGGACCAGTCATTGAACCTCCAGGAAGAAACAGAGTACTTCAAGACGATCCTTTGGTATTGATAAGAAATAAAAAGGATACCATACCTTGTTTAGTCAGTGTTGTTCAAGATGAAGGATTTGTTGGACTGAACAGTAATGTTTTTATCATCCCGAAAATTTTGAGGTACAAGCAGGTATTTATAAAAATGGATATCGTGCTTAAATTTGAAATTATTTCAGATTTTATAAATAATGAACGGATACTCGAAGAATTAGACAATAACTTCAACGCGATTGCTCCTTATATGTTGTTTTACTTCCACAAATTACCTGAAAATCAGTATTCTAAATTTGCTGATAAAATACGTCAACACTTTTTCCATAATCAGTCCATCATTTCGGATGAAAATTACCCAAAATTGATTCAAGTAAAGAAAATTCTCATTTTTTTGTTTTTTATTAGAAGGCAAATAGCTTTAATTTACGTGAAGTAAATTTCAGATGCTCGGAAATCGTTTAATAACTTCAAATGTTGAATTTGTTATTAGAGAACATACTGAACATAATTTTGGGCCAATTTACTATTCTGTATTCAATTACAGTGGTGAACATAGTATACTAAAATTATATGCTGAACCTACATCCAAAAGAGGTTAGTGAATTCCCAGGGGAAAATATTGCATAGATCTGTTAGATAATGATAAGGAAATATTCCCTCTTTGAGCACATCTTGGAGCAAATGCACGAATTTTGGCAACGCTATTCGTCTGACCTGTTTGATTGATTTTGAGTAGACCTATTTAAATCTGTTTAATTAGATCTGATGAGCTCAAAATTTTGATCTCACCAAGACCGGATCAGATCTAATCATTTTCCCTTGGTGATTCGATGGGTTGTATTGTATGTACTTATTTCTATGAAATTAATCAACGATGGAATTACAGTTTTAGGAGTGAGTCACAGTGACGATATGATATACCTCATGAGAAGTACTTTTCTTGATAATAAATTGAGAAGGCCGGAAGACATGAACGTTAGCAAATTGATGGCAAATATTTGGGCATCGTTTGCTAAATCGGGGTAAATTATCTGCTAATTATGTACAATGTTTTTTATTGGTATATTTTGTAAGGAGTCATAAAATGATTTTATTATAATAATCGAATAATTTTCTTATTTTATTACAGCAAACCTGAAATTAATACGACGAATTTGACTTGGCCAGCTGTTTCCCATGTTCATAAAAAGGGTATAGCGTATCTTAGAATAAACTCAGCTGACGATTTGAAAATTCAGTACCGGTACTCAAATGATCAGAAAGCATTCAATTTCTGGAACAACAGTTTGAATGAATTTACAAGTTCAAGTCAGAAAAGAATCAACGACGAATTTTAATTTCAGGAAATTCTATGAATATACTAACTTTCTGTGATACCATTTATTATATGTACCTCTACCTACCTATAAATTTATTTATCTGTACCTTGCTACTGTTACCTGTTTTATGCTATCCTATTAATCTAATTAAAAGAAGTAGGCATTCAATATCGATTTTTAAAAACTGAAATGCTTTTGAGCATAAGAATGATTTTCAATTTGCCTTCCAAAATTTCGTTTGGTGACAACTTTTTAAAATATAGGTACCTATCTCATTTTGACGATCAGCTGCAATATTACCTACCTAGGTACCTACCTGAAACGACAGCGACGTAAAAAAACGACAGCACGTAGAATGGTGATTTAATCACTATAACGTTTGAAAATTGTCATCCACGTACTCAATTTAATTATTTTCAGTGATAGGTAAGTTACATATGCTTCGCTATATATGTATAGGTACTTGAAGTATGAATGAAGACACAAATGACAAGAGATTTTTGAGCTTTGTATTGTACGTCTACGTATACCACGTAGTGTGATGGAGGAGCAACAAGTAGGTATATTATAACATGCGTTCATTGTGAAAATAATAAACCCTGACAACTGTTATCGCAGATGTTTGCGAGTGTTATTTAACACCAGATAGAATTCAACGTCAGAGCTGCTACCTTTCGGCTTGTTGCTGTTGTTGTTGTTTTTCAAACATTACAACTACCTATACCTACGAAACAGGACGGAAATTTTATACGCTTGCTTCAAAGAAAAAAAATTCGCGACAGCGTTTCTCGTCAATTTTTGAAATTTTCATTGCTGAGTCGCTGGGACTTGCAAAAAATCATATTTTTGAGTTCTTTTTTAATGGTCGAATACGAGTAGGTACTTGATCTTTGCTTTGGTGTGTATGTATTAATATTTTAAAACTGACTGATAGCAGATCAGAAGTGACCATTTAATATTTTAAAAACATAGAAATCATAATTAAGTTATGCCTATGCGTATTAATTTGGTGCCAATTGTTCATTTAAAACATGGTTGATTTAGGCACTTACTCGTATTTCATTATTTACAGTATTTAGTAAACATTTACGTCACGCTGTATCGATAATTAATCCTGACAAATTACTTAGGTACCTAACTATAGATAATACAAATACAAAAAAGTTATTATTACCAATGATTTAAGTTCTCTTATCAGTGAATATTACTCGTATTCTTCCTTCCCAACTCCTAAATACAAAGTAATCGTGTTCGTGTTCTCACGTAAAACATATGAGTACCTACCTACGTATTTAATAAAATTAATCAACGAGCTTTTTATTCGTTCCCCTTCCCTGGGGTCACGTAAATGTATTCGTGATACAAGAAAAAAATATTTCCCCGATTCTGTTTCAATCACCTATTCACCTATGGCGTGAAATTGCACTCGAATGAAGTTATAAACCAAACCTTAGTTTTTTTTTTTAAATGAATATGAAACTTTATCCATGAACTACACGAATAGACACGAACGTCGTATTGCAGCCAAAAAACCATGTGCATTATCGGATAACAACATCCGGTACCGGATTTCCACTTCTTTGGTCAAATTCACCTATATATTGTAGTGAGGTATAGGTGCCTGCCTAGGTACTAATAATGAACGCGTTATCTCACAAATATTTTAAACTGGTTTAGTTTGTTTGGTGCACGGAGATGTACCAAGACTGGCCACCGAGTATTCATCTACGTGATTGCGCAGTTGGTAGTCTAAACATAGATAATAATTATTAATTTAGAATAATTATAAGAAAATTAGAGATTTTGGAATTCGGAGAAAATCATGGTAAGAAATGCTCGCATGGCATAGAGATATTCCACTGAGAAGTTGAACTGGTTCACGAAACTTTTTTAAATGAAAGTATGTGTTACGAAGAAATTTTTTATGAAATTAACTCGTCATGGCCGATTGGTAGGTAAAGGAATGAATTCAGTTTAAAAAAAAAAGTACCTATACCTACTTTTAAGAATTCAATGGTTTTCTTTGAACATTTTTTGATAGATTCTCACATTACAAAGAACAGCTTTGTTCAACTTTCTTTCCAATTCGAAAGAAGTCAATTTTATCTATGTATTGTAAAAAGAGTGAGAAACAATCAGATGGATTCGCTGGCCAGCCAGTTTCTGGAGATGAGGGGGAAATCCCCTTGAAGAGATTATAGAGCATCGTTGGAGCAAGTTGAAGCACCCAGTCTACCCAGTCCAGACGTTAAAGCAGCCCTCCTCCTCCTCCTTCTTTTCAGTCCCATCCCTCCTCATGGCAGAACAACCTGTTTAGCATCTCAAGGTCGTCTGTCTGCCAGTCTGACCATTCAAAGTTATCCTTGCCCGTCACGCCTATCGAGATCATTGACCCATCTGTCTGACCTCTCAAGGTCATCTGTCTGTCTGCCTGACGCCACAAGGTCACTGACCCTGCTGTCTAGCCTGGTAGTTGTTTACGAGTTGTTCCCTTTCAGAGTTCAGTAATAAATTAACCATCGTAATTTCTATCTTGACCTTTCAGTTAATTTGGCCTATTTTCTTTTCGCCAATTAGAAACTGCCAAACATTGAAATTTATACTTCTGAAAACTGGTTAAACTTGAAAAAAATCAGTTTGTGGAATTTCAAAAAAAAAAATCAAAATTCAAAATCAGCAGGTACCTAATTGAAATAATTTTCAAAATGAAAGCTCAACTCTGAACTCATGCTAAGTAAACACAAAAATCGAACATTGAAATTATTTGCCGGATTTTCCGACCATCTAAAATGACTGGGGGTGTTACACCCCCCCACCCCCCCTTAGTTTCGTCCCTACCCCCGCCTCTTCCCCGGTGCTCAATTTGAATATTTATTTGATGCAAGGCTATTCATTCTTCGTGCACAACCCCCTCAATGCCCCCTTTCTCAATCTTTTTGAAAAACTACAAATATATAAAAGTGGTGTAATACAATCAATTTTTATGCATTCTATGTCACTCGTGCAGTTCGAACATCTATTTTTTTTTTTTTTTTTAATCAAATTTTTCGGTATTCTTTTTTATGCTCCAACCCTCTGATTTGAAAAAAGTGGATGACTTGTGGACATTGAAAAATCTATCCAAATAGTTGGGTAGGTAGGTAAAACTCAGAACCCTCCGATTATAGGTTTTGTAAGAATCAATATATGTAAGTAAACTTACCCTGGGCTCTTTTTCATAATTTCTAAATTTTTTTTGTTTTTTCAAAAATTGGAGAGCTAGAATGCTTTATTTTTTGGAGCACTGATGAAAGATAAGAAGGGAGAGAGGGTTCAGATACAAAAAATTAATCAATATTCCAGCTACTTATCTCTAAATAAATAATAATAATGTGTCGTTATTTTTTTTTTTTTTTTGAAGGCTACATTATTCTGCCCTTTATTGAGGATCGTGATCCCATTTGAGGGTTAGTGGGCTCTTATTGACCACCAGTTTCTTTGTTCTTACTGCATAAGTCCATTATTTATTTATTTTTTTACTTACGAAATACTCACGCATAAACATACTCGTAGTTAGACTTACCGGAGTTAATGCCAGTACAGTTTAGTATAACACGTACCTAAAGCGTTCTATGCCTACCAGCAATTTACCTGTATTTAATTACTTATTTACAAAGAAGATAATATTCAACGAAACAAGGTGTAGGTACCTAATAGAATTACCTACCCGTATCAGTGAATTACATTAACCCTGAATATGCCACATAGCCCTCATATCATCACTTAACCAACACTCTTTATCATTTCCAAGCTCCAAGAGCTATGAATATGTATGAAGATGCAGCGTTCAGTCTGTTGTAGGTGCAGGTCGGTTTATATTACTTACTTCACGAAACCGAATCACTTGCCTATTTACTAAGAATATTAAAATATATGGTACCTGTGCCATCAATATGTGAATTGAAACAAACATAAAAGCGAAGCCTTGAGAAATTATTATATAAATTATGAAACTTTCCGTCTTCCTCTGGTTATTCGTTACATATACATACTTACTTACTGAAACAGAAGAGAAATTTATTTGACTTTTTTCTTTGACAAGATGCACCAAATGTACCTACCATACCGTTGATGAGGAGCGTTATTTATGCATATGATGACAACGTTGAAAGTACCCAACGTTTTCCGACTTGAAGATGAAGATGAAGCTGACTTCTATAGAATATTGTTTATTAACGTACGATGATGGAAGAAACATGTCATGTATAAGTACACTTTTGAAAAGCACTGCGCATCGTTTACCGTATTAACATTTACATATGTAGAAAGTACATACATATACAGTACACGGCAACGTATAGAAAGCAAAGCGTGCCATAAAGAATTACAGATGACTTCAACAAATCGTCTAAATTTTTTATTACTCCAACATAATAAGTAAGTAAATAAATAAATTTTCAAATCATGATTCATCTCATGCTGCGGAATAAGTTGATAGATGGGCACCCAGGCAGCTTATCTATTCTTTGGTTGAAAGTTCAATTTCTACAGACTGCTTAGTTTTGATGAAATTTTACTTCATTTGATAAAATTGAACTCGTAAAGTGGATTTTCACTCGTACTTACCTCCGCATATGTCTCATCATGACTCATGTGGTATAATTCAATGAGTTTCGTAAAGTGTTTGCGAATCGAAGGTGATTCGTTATCACTCTTTGGATGAATATCTATACGCTGCTGTTGTGATGGCATTACTCAATAATGTGTTATAAGTATTTAGGTAGGTGCCTGTGCCTACAGACAGAATAAACGTACTATACCTACCTACGTTGATGATATGAAAATTCCAGGTCATTTCAAAACCATTTTACACATACGTGTGATAAGAATAATAAGAATAATTAAGTAAAAAGGTCATATTCCAGTGAGAATGTAACATTTTAAATGTTTGAACTGTGTGGTTATATTATGTAAACGTATTCTTTGTTCGAAAGTGAGTATATAAATCATTTGTTCGTCGCAATTCTTTCTGAATGATTGAATATGCCCGTGAAATAGAAACAGAATAGATTTCTTTATGCAGAACATAAACACTGTGAAGAATACTATGTGTAAAATCGTATTATCTGCGGTATTTCTCTTTTATTCGCCAATATAAACACTGAAAAGTTTTTGTATTTTTCAAACAAAAATTACCGCTGTAGGTATCCTTGGATTAAATAGGTATGCCGATAATATACAAGTAGATTGATCTTTTTTTTATTGATGAAAATGGTGGTTGGTATAATGTTTCGAGAACGCTGCTGAAACTAATTTTAAATCATCTATCTGGCAGTATGAGTATATTTGGATGAATTTTGTTCAATTTAAATCGAATACCTACCTACTAATTTATATGTATTGACCTGAAAACACGCAGGTAGGTAAATAATTCACAACTTACTGTAAAAATGCATGATTGAAGATGCCAAGATACAATTATAGGTAGGTACCTTACAACTCACTCATTACTACATAAACTGACAAGGGAACCTCTTGAAGTGTCGCACTCCAATTTGAACGGGACCGCGATTTTTCGAAAGAGCATAGTCTAAACCCCCCAAACCAAATTTTCAGTTGCCCAAGTTCATTTTTCGATTTTTGGCGAATGTTTGAAAATTCAAAATTGACTGTTTTTGGCGATTTATGCTTTTTTAAAAAAAAAAGTACATACTTGATCAATAAAAATGGTCAAAATAAGTACCAAAACTAATATTAATTACCCAAATCCAAATTTCACCATTTCCAGCCATTCTGGAGCCTCCAGCGCGATTTTTCAATTTCTCCAGAATTTTGAATTTGCTCCAGAAGGCGTGAATATGCAGTTGGGCAGCTAAAAATTGAGTTGTGTATTATACTGGACCTGTTTAACTAGTTTATCTACATTTGAGCCGATTTTGAGAGTGACACCTCAAGAGTGGTTTTTTGAGGTGTCACTCTCGCTCCAAAACGGCTGGAAATGGTAGAATTTGCACTGGGGGGGGGGGGTTAATTCTTGAAGAAACACAGCAATTCGCGCAAATTTCAAAAATTTCCTCACAAACGGTTATCTTTTGATTTTTTGGATTTTTCAAATTTTAAAAAAGCTGGTCAAAAAACCACTCTTGAGGTGTCACTTCCAAATTCGGCTCAAATGTAGATAAACTCGTTAAATAGGTCGAATATAATACACAACTCGATTTTTAGCTGCCCAAATGCATATTCACATCTTCTGGAGCAAATTCAAAATTCTGGAGAAATTGAAAATCAGCGCGGAGGCTCCAGAATGGCTGGAATTGTGAAATGTTGATTTGGGGAGTTAATTACGGACAAAATACTGCGATTCGCGCAAATTTCAAAAATTTCCTCACAAACGGCTATTTTTTGATTTTTTGGATTTTTTAATTTTGAAAAAAGCTGGTCAAAAAACCACTCTTGAGGTCTCACTCCCAAAATCGGCTCAAATGAAGATAAACTTGTTAAACAGGTCGAGTGTAACACACAACTCGATTTTTAGCTGCACAACTTCATATTCACGCGTTCTGGAGCAAATTCAAAATTCTGGAGAAATTGAAAATCGCGCTGGAGGCTCCAGAATGGCTGGAAATGGTGAAATTTGGATTCGGGTAATTAATATTAGTTTTGGGACTTATTTTGACCATTTTTATTGATCAAGTTGTTATGGTGCAATCTGCCTCCACCTGCTAGGTGATAAATCTTAGGGTAACCCTTTACGCGATGTGATTTATAGCTATTTAGTAAAGAGGGTTCCAGTAACGTGGGAAAATATTATAACATAGGGTGTGAACAATACCTTTCAATCGTGAAGGAGGCACGAGCTTCTGTCGATTGAAAGGTATCATCACTTGGTTTTTGCGATCGGCCGTGGCAAGATCCTCGTCGAAGTATGTGGTTCAGGAGTAATTTGTATGTAACGACAGGCCTAGCCTAGAGTTGCATTATTCACAGGTTAACCCACCTCGCGTGTGTTTAAGATAATATTTGAGTTTATCGTAATCGTTGGTAGTTATTAATTAATTCTCTGAGGTAATGATCCGACGATTATAACCTTTGCGGTCATATCAAGATAAACCTAGGCATCTTGAATGAAGCGTGTGATACGTGTGTCTCTTCGTAAAGCAGCCACCGACAGCCACTAGTATTGGGGTAGGCTACGGAAAAGAGGTGGTGTGACAGTGAGCAGTTTATGGTAAGTGTAAGCTTACTAGGTGGTCTCTCAGCCACTATATTAATTATAACCATATCATAATTAATAGATGATGTCAATAGACGTGAGGGATGGAGCATGGATTCCTCACTCACGTCATTAGGTATATTTTTCGCATACATAATCGTAGTAAGATACTTGATTAGTAAGGTTTCAATTCCATGTATAATTGTCGTATCTGCCAGGAGAAGTGCCTTAAGCACCATCCTATCTGTCTAGATTGAACGCATTTAATAAATCAATAGCATATTTCAATATGCTATAAATAACGTAAATGTAGTGAATGTCTTGACTGAATAAAACTTGTACATAAATGGTATTTAAATGTTGATCATTTCTGTACTTTGATGACTTAGAATCTTTAATGGTCACTCAAGAGAACTCCCATCTGAGCTAGTCAGGAGTCGAATAAATCTCCCCCCTAAGGTGATATTTATGAGAGATACCAGCAAAAACGATAGGTACCATACCTACCTTCCATCGCCGATCATTATCAATTCTAAGATAACATTTTGGCGCTCAAGCGGTGGGACTTATTTTATTTAACTCGCCTTATGCAAGTTGAATTATAGGTGAGTCTCGAATTCACATTATCAAAATTAACATTCTCTTTAAATATGAATTTTTTAGAATATTTTAGTGTTCTGTAATATTCTCTAAGTCTGAAATACCTCGACGGCGAGTATTTCACCAAAATTTAAAAACATTTAGAAATAACCTAAAATCTTCTTTCACGTGTATATAGCTGCACTCGGCAACTACACTACACAATAGGCGACCCTAATTTTACAACTCTATTAGATACGCCTCTAACATCTTCATAGTCAGGATACAATGTAGGAGTCTTCTCTATAGATTTACGTATGTGTACCCTGTACTACCTAAAAATATCTAAGTTACGTGTTTTTTCAGTAACGGTGATGGTCAATTTAGATATTTTTAGATAAAAATAATTTTTTTAATTTTATACTTAGAATTATTTAGTTATGAAATTTACAAATATTGAGTTTTGTGTGTCAGTCTGTAACTTAAAAATTACGTTCTGAGACCCAAAATTCAAACAATTAGGTAATATTGTTTTATTTTTCACGAGTGTAAAAAATTACCATGATCCCAGATTTTTCCTTTAACATTCGCGTAATTTCGATTACGTGAATTTTGGGGAAAAATGTTCAACTTTGTCAGTCTGGAAGTTTTCGAGAAAACTATCTTTACACCAAAAAAGTTGATTTTCGGAAGATTTCGAGAAAAACATTGAAAACATGGAATTTTAAACTCTGAAAAATTAAAAATAATCCTTACCACCTAAAAATAACCTATACTAGGCTATTGGCTATTCAAATTTCTAAACTAAAAATTTCTATGTGCATTTTTGTAATTTTCTCACTAAAAAACGAAAAATTAGGATCGCTAAAAATTTAGGCTAACATTTTGTTCCAAATTAAATACTTTTCTAAGAAAAAATATAGACGATTCTAAGAACCTTTCAGGACTATTTTTCATTGTAAAATCACCAAAAATACTTATTTTTCGAATATTTGTGTCCAAAAATCCAAAATTACAAAAATCTCCATATGTGAATTTCCTAAATAAATTGCAACAAACCAGGGAAAGCTGTGTTCTTGAGCAAGATTACAGTGTTGGATAAGATAGACTTACTCTTATTGATTTTTGCAGAGATAGAATATTCTCAGAGAAACCAGTGCACTCTCATTGGGATTTCGTTGGTTACGATCGCGAAATCATCTCAAATGAATATTTTACCATGCAAAAATCTGTGGTCTGTTTGCACTTTTGGAGGATAAAGATATTTGCTGAGAAACCAGTGCACTCTCACTGGGATTTTGTTGGTTACGATCACAAAGTCATCTCAGGCAAATATTTTGCCATCTAAAGGTGTCAAATCAGACCGAAAATATAAGAGGAAATACTAAGTATCCGAGCTGTATATCTGACTAGCCTCATAGATACATGCCAAACCTGATAAATTGCAATTATTTCCTCCGAAGACGAATTTATTTCCTATCCTAGAGCATGAAATTTTTCCGACTCGGACATTCCAATAACATTTTTTAATTGGTGAAAACGAATTTAAAAATTAGAATTATTTCGTAAAGAACGATCTTACAAAATAATGTGATTCTTTAGCCTAAAAAAAAAAAAAAAAAAAAAATCCTAAGTATCTTTTCGAACCACGAGGTGACTACATTTAAAGATATATCTCGCGTGCCGAAAAGGTACCTACCTATTAGAAATCGATAGAAGGATCTTCTTTGTGTTAAAAATCACGCCTAATTCAAAACGATCTCGTGACTACGTACGGGATACAAGGTAAAGAACATCTGCACAAAACAAATGCTCTTTAACCCTATCAAAACCACTAGAATTTTCGATCCACGAGGCGACTACGTAAGGGATTTATGTATTGCATGTACCTATATGTACCTACCTCATTATTTTATGTACTTACATTCTTTCCAGAATCATCGAAAGACTACGTACGGGATCCGAAAATATGCTAATTAGATTTAGATAGCTTCAATCTGTTTCTCACGATGTCTTCCTTTCCGAGAATAGGGAAAGACCCTCTTTTAGATCAGGTAGCAGATGAAACTGTCAATCACGATTACATCAATTCTTGAAAGATAGAAAAGGGTGAAAGAACACCTTTTCACGCTAATTAGGGTGGAACGTGCCAGTACAACAATTGACAATTGTACCCATACATTACATACCACAGTAAAGTAATGTACACCTCCGCCACCCCGCCATCCGCCTAAACAAATTGACAAACGATCCGTCAACGAGTTTTGATACAAAAGAAACACCTTGACTCGGAAGATACGATGATTTGAATATCGTTCCCACGATGTTTTTGGCAATAAAAAATTTAAGCGCCACGTATCATCGAACCCTTCTTATTTGTCGTGTGCCAGGGCAGGTGATTGAACTCATATCGCTATAAAAATTCTCACGCGTATTCAATCATCCGGCACCCTAACTTTTATGATAATTAAGATACTCTGACCATTATTTCGGTAGTCAACAATATCTTGCTAAAATTTGCTAGATTCATTTTCCAAGTAACTCTCGTGAGTGTCGGAAGTATTGCGTTCGTATTTTGTGCTATATGTATACTCCTCCAGCTTTAAATACGCGCAGTAGAGTAAGTAAATCGTTACATACTTTGGATATCGGCAGAATAGATCGAGATTCCAAATTGGATATTGACATAATAGATCAAGATTCCAATCGCGGTAAAGCTTCTAAAATGAGTAGTAACCAAGATAGCCAAAATTCGGAACATTCATTCTTTAGTGACAATCATCAATTGCAAGACATGGATTGCGCAATTGGAGTTGAAATTAATCACACGCCTCATGATGAAGGTGTAGGTACTCAGGAAAATCTAAGGCCCTTTGATCTTGATTTTCGAGACACCACTAAAGATGAAATTTACGCAATTTTTCGGAAAAATTTAAAATGGAATGAATCACTTAAATCTGAAGTCAAAGCAAATTTCGAATTTAATAAACGCGAAATTTCTTCCGTTAAAAACCTGATTAAGGAAACTAAAAAAGCAACCATCCATTTGACTGATAGAATTTCTGACGTAGCGACTCAAACTGAAAGAAACATACTTCAGAGTACTGCATGGTACGATGAATTATCTGGCCAACTTCGTGAAACTAATATTTCGATCGAACATACACAATCCGAGGTCGCGAATAATTCATCTAATATTCAACAAATTTCGGAAGCCATTACTCAAATTAATCACGAAACTCAAGTCCGTGATGAGGGTAGTAATAGAATGGTTGAAGAAATCAACCATATTAAGGAATCAATGCGTCGCAATCCTACATCTTCTGCTGCTAAAACTAAAACCATGGCTATTGACTCAGGTTCAGTAATTAATGCAGGCATATACTTTAGCGACGACAAATTATTCTTTCCTCACGAATTTTTGAAACATTTTGATGACTATTTTTCAGAAGCAAATGTCGCAGAAAAACATAAGGTCATAGCCTTCAAAGGAGTAATTACAACCTCCGATCGAGACGATTTTCTTGAAACTGTCAATGATGTATCCCGATATGACGAAATGAAACAAAAATTTCTAGAATTCTATTGGGATAGACACGCTCAAAATGAGGCTATGAAATATTGTAAACTAAATTTCACAACGTCTAATAATATAAAAAGCATGGCCAATAACATGATTCGATGGGCTCGTTCGCTCAGTCATCATCGTCATGGGTATGAGGATGACATTATCGAAATGTTAATTGGCAAGGCTCCGGAACAATTTGAAAGCAAATTGTCAGAAGAGGGACAGACTATAGACAAGTTCATTAAAAAATTGACAAATTTGGCTAAAGTTCAACGTGATCCTGACAATGAGGTACCGATTACGATTCGTAATAATAATATGCAAAGGCGTAGATATAATGAAAACAATACTATACCTACACCACGACAAAGTAATTCGTACCAACCCTCTCATGAACAATTATTAGATTTTTGGAATCAAATGACTCAAAAACCGAAACAGCCTGTTAAGAAAAATTTTAATGTAGCAGAACGTTTAGGATTCCTTCCGAAAGAAAGCCTGGCCCCGAATAATAATAATAATAATAATAATAATAATAAAAATACGACGACGGACTCGGCAAAAGATAGATTAGATAGGTCAGATCAGCCTAAAACAACTCAACCTCCTTCTTTTCCAAAATCAAATCAAAATTCTCCGCCGCCGAATACAAAACCTTTTTCTATTGATAAAAATGGCAATTTAATTACCAATCCTAACAAATTTTATAATAGAACCAAAACTTCGCCGAATATACCACCTGCTCCTGTGCAGACGGTACGATTCGATGAAACTCTAGATAAATATGTTCTCGAGGAGACCTCCCAAGAGGATCTTTCTGCTCAAGTAAATTTATGTAACCTGCTTAATAACATATTCTCCAGTGACGAACCTGCTGATTCAGATCAGCAGACACTCACTGGAAATGTACAACTAATGACATCCCAAATTTCTGATGCCAATACTGAAGATTTGGCACCGGGAAACGAGATTCACTAGGTAGCCAGGGGGCAACTCCTAGTGCGATAATCGCCCCAACAGACGACATCCTGAGCGAATATTTTTGGGTTGGCGATGGTTTAGCCCATTATATGGCTCGCGGCCAGGTTATATTATCTACTCAATTACCCGATTATCTCAGAGATCAAATTCCTCTCGAAAAAATTCATAAGAGAATAATTGACGTTCAATTCCCACCGAAATCGAAATACATCCTTTCGGCAGGTCAATTAGAATTTAATTACTCACGAAAACCGTATCGCGTAATTGAAGAGCAGATTCACAAAATTATAGACGTATTAGTCCAGAAGGAGGCTGAAAGCATCATCCTTCTATTTCCTCTTGTAAAACCTAGGAATCCCGAAGAACCGATTCTAAAACTATATCGCTATATAGATTTCAAAAATATGTTTGTCAGAATCGCAAATGATAGACATATAAAATTCTGGAAGAAACCTTCTACAAAATTTTTAAGAATGGAAACCGTTAATTACGATGGTAAATGGATAATTAGACCTGCGATAGGATCGCGTACTGAAGTCTTACCTATCGAGTCAAAATTTCATTATATTCCGGCAATCCGACGATATTTTCCATCCATATTAGAATACCGCGAAATTAGAAACTCCATAATCGCGGAACTGATTTTGCAACTGCATATTGATTCTAGGACGGCGATAGAGCCAACTGATATCGCGCCAGTGCAAAACATCGATAGTTATCAAAATAGAGAATGGAGAAAATATTTGCCGGAAAAAACGTTAAATCTCGCGTTAGATGAAATTTATTACGATCCCATCTCGATATCCAACCCTCCAATGAAACGAGTTCTTGGAGAAATACCATTCGAAAATTTAAATAACATTCAATGGAACCATAAATGGTTCAAACCAGATAGAAAAAATAATCACATTAAATCAATAGACGCGATCGATAATGCCGCGCTATTCAGCAACGATGAACCTGACCCAGGTACTTCAATCCAATTAGTCACGCAACACACAAATGATCCTGCATGCGTTATACCAGTGATCATCGGTTCTCGTAAATTTGCACTCCAACTTGACTCTGGGGCACTCCCCAATGTTCTATCTCGTATAATGGTTAAAACTTTTTTGGAAGAAACTCCACAGTGGGTAAAATTCATTAAGTTGAGACGCAAGGTCCAGCTTAAATTGGCAGATAACTCATTAATATGTGCAGCGACACATATCATTGAACTTCAAATGATAATAGGCTCTCAATCTATAAAAGTACCGTTTTACATTATAGATGCTCCAGGACAGACATTTATCATGGGTAGGATCTCTATGGACTACCTACACATGACATTAGATATTCACAATCGAAGTGCGAAATGCGAACCAAATTTCTGTAAAAAATTCACTATTCCTTTTATGCATCCGGACGAATTCCAAAATGCACTGACCGTATTCTCAATATCAACGGATACTGAGGAGGACGATTATAACAACTATTATTATCAATATTCCTTAGATCTGAGTGATACAAAATACACCGACATTGATCGAGAAATCAATGAAGAACGTAAAAAGGCTACGCGCATTTTTAAAGAGAATTTAAAACTCGACCTAAATGAAGCTGCTAAAAATGGTTTCATTTCAGAAAATCAGGCTAAAGAAGGTTTTGATAGATTAGAACAATTTTCCGATATCTTTAGTCTAAATCCAGGAAAATACACTGGAGAACAGGTCAAATTTAATTTCATTCCAGGAAATGACCATCTTAAGCCTTGGCGAGGAGAAAAATTTCGACCAAGCAAGAAAATTCTTCCAGCACTAAGGAAAGCAATCGCGAAAATGCTGTCCTTAGGAATAATTAGGTATTCAACATCACCCTACATAAACACATTAGCGCCTGTAGTCAAGAAAAACGGTGATATTCGTCTGTGTCTGGATGCAGATGAATTAAATAAATTTTTAACAAATATTCTAACCGAACCAAACACGATTTCGAGTTTGCTGTATGACAACGCTGGAGATAGGTTATTTTGTACCCTAGACTTCACAGCAGGTTTCTGGCAACTTGTGCTCGATCCTGAATCTCGCAAGTTTGTAGCATTTCAGGTAGAAGGCCAAATTTATGAATTCACAAGATTACCATATGGTTTGAAAGTTTCTTCAGGTCTATTCGTCCATATGATTAATCAAGTGATCTATAACGAGGACGGTATTACAAAATACGTCGACGATATCAAAATTTCTGGCACTAATTTCGAGGAAACCATGGAAAGGTTAGAAAAAGTTTTCCACTTGATTCGTGAACATGGACTTACGCTCAATCCTACGAAAACTCAATTTTTCCGAAATCGCGCAGACCATCTAGGATTCGTAATCTCCGATCAAGGTATAGGAAAACAGAGCGAAAAAATTAAAAAACTCGAAGACTTCGAGAAAAAACATACTAAAAAAGGAAAATTTGCGATTAAAAACAAAAACGATATTCTGGCTCTTGTAGGTAATACTGGCTTATATAGGGACTTCATTCCGGAATATTCTCAAATCGTAAATCCTATTTACGAACTTACAAAAGGAGATGTACCAGTTGAGTGGACAGAGATCCAACAACTAGCCTTTGAAAAACTAAAATCTGAATTTCGCAAAGATTTTAAATTACAGCAAGTTCCTAAAGAAGGCGATCTATTTCTCGATACGAAACTATCAATAGATGCAATGAATGGAGTACTCTTCTATATGGAAGAGGAAGAGAAGCGAATTATTCTATTCGTTTCTATCTCATTCAAAGACCATCAAAAGAATTTCACGCTTTTCGATCGTGAAATGATGAGTTTGGTTAAATGTGTTCAAAAACTTCAAATTTGGTTACATGGCCGAAGGGTTCATGTTAGGTCAAATCTATTGCCCATAGTAAATCGTTATCGCGAAATAGCTCAAACTCATAGGAAGGCAGCCCATTGGATAACTGTCTTAAACTGCTATGATTTAATATATGACATGCATTATTCAAATAAACAGCTTTACGATATCAAAGCACCCGAATTAGAAATTAATAATGTCAATGCGGAAATTATTGAAAGTGAGAACGAAACTCACTCTTCAGACATCGAAGAAGACGATTTTCGAACTAGTATTGAGCCTTTCGAAGTGAAATTTTTAGACGAAAATATCCCTGAACTTCACCAGAGACTCAGAGATATCGCCTTCTATCAGAAAAAAGACATGACTTGTAGGAGAATCACAGAAATTCTTGAGGAAAAAATACCTCCTAATAATAAAAAACAAAGAGATATACAAAGGAAGAAAAGACGTAAATTTGAACTCATTCATAATGAGGAAGGCGACAAAATTCTTCACCGAATTTGGGACGACGAAACGAAAGTTCCCTGCCTACCTAATGAGTTATTTTTCGATACTGTAGATTATTTGCACTGTGCTTATGGACACGTCGGTTCCAATAAGCTAGATGCAATTTTTCGACGCATTTTCTACCATATAAACTCCCTTGTATACATTCGCGATATCTGTGGTTCATGCATTATTTGCAAAGTCAATAAAAATTATGCTAATCCTAAAACAATAGAATATGCTCACATAGAAGCATTCGCATTAGGTGATGTACTATCTGTAGATCTTTTCGGACCTCTACCAGCTCTGAAAAACGATCCAAAATATTTGTTAGTCGTAAAAGATGTTTTTACGAATCGAGTCTGGTTAAGAACTCTTTTTAACATAAAGAAGAGGTCAGTATGCATTCAAATGGAAAACGTAGTTGATGAGATTAGGAATCGCAAAGTTAGAATTCGAAAAGTAATTACTGACAATGGCTGTCAATTTATTTCCGATTCTTGGCATAACCTACTTGAATCATATCGTATCCAGGTAGCTCACACAAATGCATACAACCCTCAATCCTCATCAGTCGAAAGGACGATGAGGGGCATCGGGGACAAGATTCGCGTAAAACTCAATCAACATTACGACCCTCAGCGATCTCACTCTGGATGGCACAAGGTCATCGAAGAGGTAGAAACTGAGATGAATAACACTCCCACATCATTCGGATTTAAACCCAATGAAGCTTGGGGTATAGAAGATACAATTAGCTTACAATTTCCTCACGAAAGCATAAAATTCAACTTCAGACGCGAACTTACTAAAATTCGTGAAAAAATGGCTAAAAATGAAATTCCTTCCGTCTCTACAGCAACCTGTTTACAAAGAAAGCTAGATCCTAGAACCGACCTCATTATAGATGCAGACGACTATGTTAGGGTAACAGCTGACGGTGCATGCTCGAAAAACGGCGATGCATCAGCCACTGCAGGTATAGGGATCTGTTTCGCTCCTGACTCTTTGTTAAACGTCTCGCAACGGATAACTGAGTCAGAATATCCGATATCAAACAATCTAGCGGAGCTAACTGCTATTCTCACAGCTCTGAAAATTTTGAAATACAATAAGATCCAAAAAGTAAAATTATTGAGTGATTCGAATTATGCTATTAAAGCCCTTAATAATACGATTTCGTGCTGGCAAACTAACAACTGGAAAAATTCTCGTAACAAACCAGTACACCATGAAAAATTATTCAAGGAAATTATTGAGCTCAAAAAAGATTTCGAGGTAGTCGAATTTATTCATGTTTTTGCCAGAAGACATGAATACACTAACATCATCGCGGATGCTCTTGCTAAACAGGCAGTCTACAATATAGAGGAAAGAACTCTCCAAATTTTAGATATGTCCGATAAACAAATCATCGAGACATTTATTCGAGAAAAACGTAGACTCAAACGCATAGAGGAGGAATATAATTTTAATAAAAGCCATCCTGATCCAACATTTTTCAATGAAGGAGACTGGGTCCTTATGACAAATCATAAACAATCATCATACGAGAAACGGACTTCTGGAAAATTTTATCAAAAGAAAATAGGTCCATTTAGAGTAATTCAACGAAATGGCCATAATTGTTACTTGTTAGCACCAACCGATGGTTCTACACAAGATAGAGTTTCTAATATTCGACAGCTGACTCTCTTCATTACAAAAGACAATTTAGAGAATCTAAAAACTGAAGCTTGTCTAAAATCTCATATCGACCCTCGAACATTAGAACAACGAATTAGAGACTTTCTGACAGACGACCAACAAGATTCGGACGAAGAGAGTGAGGATGAAGTTCTCCCCTCTCAAAACCCACAAACTGAAATCGCTATTACAAAGAAAGATTTCAAAAAAGCGTCCGAAGCTGTCATGAAAGAGGTAAATAAAGCAGCTCGTGAATATCGTGCATTTGCTCGTGCTTTACGTGCTGAAGAATCTGAATTAGAATCCTCTGAACTAGACGAACGTATCCCAGAAGGTTCAACTCTTGCCAACCCCGAAGCAACGACTTCGAGTGGGGCAAGTGCTAACCCCCCTCAAATTCAAAAGAAGAGGGGGAGACCACCAAAAAATAGGTCTGAAAATGAATCTTCCGATACCCAAAATACGTCAAATTCATCAGGAAATTTCGACGATTCTCCTCCTATCTTAGAGAAAGCAAAGAAACGAGGTAGGCCGCCGAAAAATAAAGACACAGATACTCCCGAATTCGAATTCACAAATACTGTCGAAGACTCAGATGAGACAGGGGCACTTGAGGACTCGCCTTCTACTCAAACGAAAAAGAGAGGTAGACCACCCAAGAATCGTGAACAATCCGATTCCCCCGACTCTATAGTACTCACTGATTCTGAATTAACCCTTGAGGATATCTGCCCGGAGCACATATCACAAGAATACATCGACAATGTATTAGAGTCTCCTATCAATCAATCGAAAAAGAGAGGAAGACCTCCTAAGAATTCAGATTCGAGCGATTCTCAAAATTCTACAGTCGACACATTTTTCGAACAACCCTTAGATAATACCCGCTCAGAGCAGATATTATCTGAAGTCAATAATGATGTAACTGAGTCTCCTCCTTCTAAACTTACGAAACCAGACGACTCGCAAGAAATTTTGCCAGATTCAGCGATAGGTGAATCCCTTCCCCTTGAATCTCAGTCTCAAAATACTCCACGGACTGGGGCAAAAATTACGAGACCCACGTCACTCCCCTCTAGAAAGAAATCAGATAGGGTCCAAGCTAGGTTAAGAAGAATGGGTCCAGATTTTAAATGGAATAAATATATGGATATGAAAGCGGTTGAATATACGTCCGATGACGATAAACCACCATACCCGCGATTCTATGATATGGAACCTGACGAAAAATCAGAATCCGAAGAGCAAAAAGAATGCTCAATAAACTAAAAATAATACTTAAATATATTAGTCATAGAAAACAAATTTAGAGTTATCACAGAGATAACCATATGCACCCATGTGAAAGGACAAATAGATCCTCACAGGGTATAAAAAATTCAAACTTAGAGTTATCACAGAGATAACCATACATACCCATGTAGAAGGACAAATAGATCCTCACAGGGCTCAATCGAGTAGACATATAGATCTACCATACAAACTGTGTTACTTACCCAATTGCACAGAGCAGTTGCCCCGAATAGGTAACACAATGAAAAATAAAAATTACACAGTCTAGCCATAAGTTCTGACCCTACTTTAAACGCTTCCAATACAAATACGAAATTTTAAAAACGTAAAAGTGATTATATATTCGGAAAGTAGATGAAAAAATCTTTAATTTGACTGTATTTAGCTGCAACATGCTGCTCAAGGCGCTTAACAAAACGGGAATGACAGATGAAACAACAGATGCCCCACGTACGCAAAAAACCAAAAAAAAAATTGATCGAAAAATTTTTTTTTGAAATTTTTTTATGCGCATCAATTTTTTTTTACTAAAATAGTAATTTGGTGATCCTGGAGCACAGAATTATTGTTTTAGTGAAAAAAATTTGATGCGCATAAAAAAATTTCAAAAAAAAATTTTTCGATCAATTTTTTTTTTGGTTTTTTGCGTACGTGGGGCATCTGTTGTTTCATCTGTCATTCCCGTTTTGTTAAGCGCCTTGAGCAGCATGTTGCAGCTAAATACAGTCAAATTAAAGATTTTTTCATCTACTTTCCGAATATATAATCACTTTTACGTTTTTAAAATTTCGTTTTTGTATTAGAAGCGTTTAAAGTAGGGTCAGAACTTATGGCAAGACTGTGTACTTACTTGCACCCATAGATGCAGAAAGTAACTCCGAGAAAGTGAAACCAAAATGATCGACGAAAACTTACGTTCGAAAGATCGTGAATTGTTGAAATTAAAACCATTCAATTAATTCTCAGGTACCTTCAAAAAGTCACTAAAGTAGCAAAATTTTATTCAAATTCATCAGAAAATCACCCTATGAATTCAACCAATAAGTGCACAACATAATTTTATCCGTAATTACGGCAAATACTTTATAATTTACACAATCAAAAATTACATCCGAAGTGACCGCAAAGGATAGAAAGAAATCTTGGTAGAATTATTGCAATTCCGAAACAAAAACATCGTTTTTCCAGATTCTTCATGAACTCGTAGGAAAATAGGTCATCCTCAGACATATCGAATTCTCAAACCATTCTTTTTCAGTGTTAATTGGTTTGAACAATAAACAAACAAAATCTTGGCAAAACTAGTCAAATAATCGAAATTTTTTCTACTACCAAAAATATACAGGAGAATTTGAAATTGACATTTTTATAAAATTTCAAAACACCATGATCATCTCTCCTTAAGATTTTCCGGTTTACTTCCTTCCTAATGTCCCTAGTAACCCTCTTTTCCGCAAAACGAGACAAATTCTTAAAAATTTTTACGAAAGCTTTCAGCACAAATCGTTAGAACTAGCAGGACCACTTAGAGTAGATAATCTGAATATGACCATTATAAGGGGGAAAATCTAAGAAAACAATCTGAGTGATCACCTAAGGGTTGAATAAAGTTATCCTGATGCAACCGCACCATTACTTTCTATACAAAGTAGAGTATGTCGGCAACATGCGCACTTATAAATACAAATAAATGCTACCTAACACGATTGCCCTAAAAAGGTAGCATAACACAAAATTAACTAGTTAATTCAATAAAAGGACACTTTAGATCCATATTGAATAAGTTTAGATAGGCAGAATAGACCTACTAAACATACATGCTACCTACGCAATTTAAAATAGGAAACAGTTGCACCACAAAATAGGTAGCATACTATTAATAAAATAAACATTAGAATAGGCACATAGACCTATCAAAAATAGATACTACTTATGCAACATGTCATAGAGACAATTGCCCCAAAAAATAGGTAGTGCAAACAAATTAAAAACCAATAAATTCGATAATGGACACCTTATAGATCCATATCGAACAAGTTTAGATAGGCAGATTAGACCTACTAAATGTATCGCTGCCTATGCAATTTAAATTAAGAAACGATTGCCCCAAATAAAATAGGCAGCACATAATAAATAAAAATTACACAAAAGGACATTTAGATCCACTTAGAAGACATATTGATAGGCATATAGACCTACAAACATGCAATCAATCATAATGGATTGATCTCTTAGAATATAGTACATTAACCCTTTGACAAGTTCCTAAACAATGGCAATTACCCATAATTGCAACTTTGAGGTAGGTCAATTAAAAAAGGTTAGACAGTCGATACAGTCAACCTAGACCTACCAAAATGCTACCTATCCAATTGCACAGTAGCAATTGCCCCAAAAAATAGGTAGCATTCCGAAAACTCAAAGCCTACTTACATTGGCCACTACAAAACGGAAAACATTCTGTTGATTTTTCGATCAACATGATACCCAAAGATCGCTATTAATTATAGCAGCGATCTATAAATTCAAAAAAAAACAATGTAAGGCAATCTTTTTACGATTCGAGTAAACAACCGCAGTAGGTTGACTAGTTTTAGCTACATGTCAAAGCACGAAACTTCAAAGCTCACGGACAGAATAGATCCAAAAGCCATCAATTGAAGTTAATTAAATAATTTAATTTAGGAACAAGTAACACACGAGATAATCATTGCATGAGACGCGCTATCAGTTGTATAATTCTGTCTGGATTCTCATGAAGCTCGAATCCGATTTCCTCGTTGTAATTATCTGGTACTTTGATTGCATGATCAAAAAATTACTTAGATCTTTGTCTCGTTTTTACTTTACTTAATCATAGAAAGACATAAAAGCAACATTGATTGCACAAATTTATGCTTAATATTGCACATGGTGGATTATTATGCAGAAATCCCAAAATTACCATATCAATTGCCCCAACTTTTGATATACTCGTATGATAATCCACCCACACACACACACCATTGTTATTTATAAGACACAAATAATCACACATGTAATCGAACAAATAGATTCGTTACACGTAAGACAGGCCTTTGATTCAAAAGCCTCGATTTATTCTCATTTTTTTTTTTTTTTTAGCTTATACATATATTAATAATAAATCGGACCATCAAGCAAGTGTCTTTCATGACCAGATCACTTGCCTAGTCATTTAATTTTTTATACGATGGTCCGTATAATTTTTTTTAATATATACAAACACACATTCGAGCATAATGCCTCGAACACAAATTCTCACGCTTTTGGTAAATAAAGCTTTAACTGTACAATCGTATTCTGGAAACACATTCATAATACCTATTATTTTGTACACAAAGATGCACTCAAAATGCCATTTAGAGCATACGCATCAAAATAGCATATGAATGAAGAGCACAAAGATGCCGATACAGAATACGATTAAACATATTCCTGCCTTTGCGGCAAATTATACCTTAATAGATGTAACTGTTAAAATAGTAATAGAATATATACGAAAAGAGGGTTGACTTATTGAAACAAGTCACCTGCCAATAAATGAATAAATTTTTTTTACGATCCTTTTAGTCCACCTATGAAGACGATCGGTAGTAAGGGTGCACCGCACACGCCAACGACACATACGAGGACAATGTATCAAACAAAACCATTGATAAACAGATCAATGCATCCTCAAGTGATCGAAGCCGTTACAAACAAAAGAAAAGCCAACAACCACTTCATCCATTCATTCAAGTTATCACAACACAGCTTTCCATTCACCTAATGTAAAAATACCCACACTTCATAGCTGAAAGAACCCACTCATAACAAACAATACTTTCCTTTTCTTATCCTTCCTTTTCCTATTAACTCCAAAAAACAGTAACTGCCTTTACCGTTAACACATCTTCATTCTCCCTTACTCATGAATATCTTCAGATGGACGAAACGTACACCCCTATTGTCGGACTATCAACAAAGAAAGCGATACAGATGTATCGAAAAACCGATAGGTAAAAGAGGTGAATAAATTAAAATTTTTTTTTTTGAGAAATATAGGAAACGGTAAATCCAAAGGATCCACTCAAAAGATCGAAGTCGAAAAGCGACATCTCCAAATCATCTCGATCATATTAGTCGTGTCGTTTGTACTGAACAGACCTCCTCTCTGGACTTGGAACTTAGAAGCCAATATCAAGAAGGACCAAGGTATCATATCCAGCTACAACCGAACTTGACTGTGGAATCCAGCGAACCTGCCGAGGAACCAATTAGTATCAACTTTTGGTAACGTAATTCGTTGAATTATTAATTGCGAAATTGCTTATGAATTTGCTTTTCAAAATATTGTGTTTTTTCGCCGAAAGTGGACACTCGTAATATAACACATCATATTACGAATCAAGGGATTAAATAGAATTTTTTTCGCAACCTTTTCCGCAAACGCCTATACAGTCGCGCAATAATTTTCTCGTATTTTTTCGTATTCTTTTCTCCCAGTCTTTTCCCCTAAAAATGAATCACTACGAATTAATTTGTGATAAATGTACCAGACCCCTGACTCTGACTGGACCTCACTCTGAGCCTGGCCAAGACAAAATTTATCTGACTGTTTGTAGACACCTATATCATCTTAGCTGTCTCAAACAACATCTTGCTGAAAGTTTGGAAATTAACGCGCACAACACGAAAGTGGCATCGTGCCTCCATCCAAACTGCCATTCTAAAATTTCCGAAGTAGATTATTCGGCCATAGACCACTCCGCAAGGATGATTCATTATGTAAATCCTGATGCTCGAGCACAGAATTTACAGAATCAGCTGACCATGCAAAGAGACTTCAATTCTCGCATGCAAGCGTCTATGGCAACGATGTCCCGTGAAAATTCCTCTTTGCGAGCACAATTAGACGATGTGCAGCGCGAGCTCTCAAATCTTCAGGTGAAATACAATATGGCCCTCGACCAACAGATGAATAATATGTTTCTGGGTTTTCGTCCCCAAAACATAACATCGACGTCGAACATAGATCCTATACCTATGCAACCTCATTCGCCTGCGTATCCGCCACAATATCCCACTGGTACATCGACTTTTCGTTACGAAAATCCGCATCCAACTATACCCTTTTCAACTACTTCGACTCCAACTTCTTCAACTTTTCTGCCAATGAGGCAACAACCGCTAATGTTTTGCGGCGGTACCGCAATCGGTTCATGTTCAACTGAAACATTATTCAAAAGACCCGAGCCGGTGAGTACACCTGTACCAACGGTATACCCACAATTTTCAAATTCTCTTAATCCATCGCCCTCTGCATTGAACCAATCAACAGAGAGCAACGGACAGAAACGCGCCAGTATTGATTCTTGCGACGAAAGCGAACCGAAAGAATTTTGGAACCCTAGCGGATTAGGAACTAGACGAGGCAGACCACGTACTCGTGGCCGCCCCGCCAAGAGCCCCAAACGCGCCAAACGTCCACAAACGCCCAAGGCAAAAGCACCTCCGGCTGAAACTTGGACAAATCACAGACGCTATTTGAAAAGATTCGGTACAGATTCTACAGAACTGTTACCATTTTATCCGATAAATTGTTACCCGCTGAATTTCACTGCAGCTGGGTTAGAAATTTTTGAGGAAATTTACGTCGCCATAATTTTCGCTCATAACATCTTAATGATGGGTGACGGGCACATGTTTGGTATGGTTCAATACCTTACAGCTCGTAAACCATACGAAAATCTTATTAGTACCGAACTATATAGACAAGACCTCCTAATAGCCGATTTGGTAAATTACTTAAATAGCTTCAAATTTCTCCCACAGAGGATAATGTTAGCCATAGGCACTTACGACGTGATTATAGGTACCTCTTATTCGGAATTTTTCAACAGCATGGAAAAGCTATGCACTTTATTTAAGAATAAGGGTGTAAAGGAACTAATCTTATTACCCATTATTCCGCATAAACTTTTAAATGCTGCTCATGTTGCCCTAATTAATCAAGCTCTGGCCTATGAATGGGACAGAATATTAGGAGGCGAAATTACGCGAATTTCTGAAATCTTCGATACTATTCACCTGGAATTGACTCAATGGAACAATTTAGGCCCATATTATCTAGCGCCTCAATACTCTGAAATTGTTCGCATTATTCGAAAACGTTTCATTCCAGAGTGTAAAAATAATGATAGTATTTGTGCCGACGATGAGACAGGTGATCTGGACAAATCAGATCACTCAGATGCTCAACCCTCTGCTACAAATGCGGACGAACCGACACAAAAACCCAATGACCCTGCTAAGATCGATGACCTACCTATAATAGATGTCGTAAACATCGATCCGATTCCCTCTACTTCTGCTTCACCCGAAAACAACGAGTCACCGTGTTCTACCGATTCTTTAAAACTCTTAACAACAATGACCGAATCTATCACGGCCACCCTTTCGAAACAAAACTCGCCACAGCCAGGAGAGTTACTACGTGAACTCCTCCGACCTGTCGCGGTTGTAGAACCTAATCTTTCTCGCTTAGTCCTAGAAGAACAGCGAAACGAGCCAAGTGAACCCAGTTCATCAACGACAGTAGCCACTCAGACGCCATCGTGGGCTCAGGAAGCAGGAAGAGAGGCGGAAACTAGGTCAGCCGATCAAATCCTGGACGATTACATAAATCGACCATCTCCGGATTCAGCAGATCAACAGGAGGAATAAATCGTAACAGTATCAAACGAATACCTTTACTAATTCTATTTTTCCTATAAAATGACGAGATAATCCAATATAAAACGCATGTATATATTGGATTACAATAAATTCCATAAAACTAATACCTTCTTGTTTTTGATGCCTAGTTGATACGAGAGACATATGATCACCGTAGACATCGTCGTAGAGGAGCTGCGTTACATCGGTGGTACAGTGAGACCGTGTCTCCAGCCACGAAGCCATCTACCAACGACAACTCATCATAAACAAAGTAATCGATCCAGAATACATTCTGTATCCTTCATAATTTCATTTTTTTATTTTTTGAAAAACTATAACGACCCGACCCTACAATGTGTCCTACTTTTCGTTATAATGAAAAATTCAAAAATATCTATATCACATAATTTTTTGTAAAAATTTGTACATACGTGTTATTGTTATAATTATCATTATTAATAGTTTTAAAATATGTAAGCTATCACATGAACCCAACACTGCATAACACCTCTATGTCGAACTCTTTATTGAAAATTTTTTTTTTTAGTGACGTTAAACCATTTTTTAGAATAGGATATTCTTTCTCTCTCAAATTTTGATTCACAAAACCTTTTCTAGACTCGCTTTTGATCGTCACAACTTCTATAAAAATTATATAGACAACTCAAAAATACTATATGACGTTATAAAAACTATATTAGAAACACTAGGAATCTCGAATCGTCATATAGGTAATTAGGAACTCTAATTTTTCAAAAATTTTAGGCTAAATTTAACAAGTTATCACTGGACCACATACCAAGATAGAGAACTAGTCTTTTATACGTATCCTTACGAATTACGTATTTCTGAAATCAGAATACAGCGAAGTACAGGGGGCAATATACCTCCACACGTTACGATTGTTCAAAAATTGAACAAGCACATAAAAACAGTGCAGAATAGTAAGATATGTATCGATCGCTAAAATCAAGTGATTATTTTTCACTTTCTCTTTTTGACTGTCCCTACGAGGTTGATATTTGATAATTTGGCTACTTGGATAAAAAATATGCTTTGCATTAGACCCTTTTACATCTCGAAAACCGAGATTGTCATTTTCATTTTTTTTTAAATTATTACTCCACACCGATAAAATTTTTTTTTGTATTCAAAAAACCAAAAAACTAGAAAGCTTCTTTTTAGCACATTCCACAAAAAATCGTTACTGATTAGTCTAGCTAAAGTCTACCTTTCAATTCTCTGCAATATGATTAACATTTTCATCTTATACCTATACGTGTATTGGTAACTCAGTGTTTCATTCTGAGTGCAGAAATCATATTCAATACACTTCATGTCATATAATCCCGCCTCCGAACCATCTCTTGGACACTGTTTTACCCAGAAATAGCACTGCATCATCGCAGCAAAAGTACGGAGGGGCAGTGGTACCGCTAGGGCGAGGAATAGGTGCAGAGGAGCGGGGGGGCAGATTTGCTCATATTTCTTTCATGATCCGTGCTTTTTCTCCGTCTGATTTACTCTCCCCCTGAGTAAAACCCACGAAGGGGCAATTGTTATGGTGCAATCTGCCTCCACCTGCTAGGTGATAAATCTTAGGGTAACCCTTTACGCGATGTGATTTATAGCTATTTAGTAAAGAGGGTTCCAGTAACGTGGGAAAATATTATAACATAGGGTGTGAACAATACCTTTCAATCGTGAAGGAGGCACGAGCTTCTGTCGATTGAAAGGTATCATCACTTGGTTTTTGCGATCGGCCGTGGCAAGATCCTCGTCGAAGTATGTGGTTCAGGAGTAATTTGTATGTAACGACAGGCCTAGCCTAGAGTTGCATTATTCACAGGTTAACCCACCTCGCGTGTGTTTAAGATAATATTTGAGTTTATCGTAATCGTTGGTAGTTATTAATTAATTCTCTGAGGTAATGATCCGACGATTATAACCTTTGCGGTCATATCAAGATAAACCTAGGCATCTTGAATGAAGCGTGTGATACGTGTGTCTCTTCGTAAAGCAGCCACCGACAGCCACTAGTATTGGGGTAGGCTACGGAAAAGAGGTGGTGTGACAGTGAGCAGTTTATGGTAAGTGTAAGCTTACTAGGTGGTCTCTCAGCCACTATATTAATTATAACCATATCATAATTAATAGATGATGTCAATAGACGTGAGGGATGGAGCATGGATTCCTCACTCACGTCATTAGGTATATTTTTCGCATACATAATCGTAGTAAGATACTTGATTAGTAAGGTTTCAATTCCATGTATAATTGTCGTATCTGCCAGGAGAAGTGCCTTAAGCACCATCCTATCTGTCTAGATTGAACGCATTTAATAAATCAATAGCATATTTCAATATGCTATAAATAACGTAAATGTAGTGAATGTCTTGACTGAATAAAACTTGTACATAAATGGTATTTAAATGTTGATCATTTCTGTACTTTGATGACTTAGAATCTTTAATGGTCACTCAAGAGAACTCCCATCTGAGCTAGTCAGGAGTCGAATAAATCTCCCCCCTAAGGTGATATTTATGAGAGATACCAGCAAAAACGATAGGTACCAAACCTACCTTCCATCGCCGATCATTATCAATTCTAAGATAACAAAGTACGTACTTTTTTTTAAAAAAAAAGCATAAATCGCCAAAAACAGTCAATTTTGAATTTTCAAAAATTCGCCAAAAATCGAAAAATGAACTTGGGCAGCTGAAAATTTTTTTTGGGGGGGGGGTTTAGACTATGTTCTTTTCAAAAATTGCGGTCCCGTTCAAATCGGAGTGTGACACCTCAAGAGGTCCTCTTGTGAGGAGTGTTTCAGTCGTCGAAGTTCAACTTAAAAATTTTATAGGACAGCACTAAAAATGTACCTATTGAATTTAAAGAGAAAATAATGTTCAGTTTTTTGAAAAATTGCATCCAATATCAAAAGAAAAAGTGCAGGAAACCCTCCAAAGTTGAAAAAAAAATTAAAAAATGAGATGAAAAATCTTTTATTAAAAATTCCCAATAGCCTACTTACCTATCTTATCAAAATAAGTAGACCCTTTTTCAGAGGAAAAAATCATTCCTGATCCAATAAGCAATCCTACTTGTAGCTGGGGCTATTTCAGTCCTTTGAGAACCCGATGGATGCACATGCACACGATTTAATGCAACTCAATGATAACTTAATCTGAATATTTTACAACATTGTCCCCATCATCTGCTCTGAACTCTTATATCACGTACATTTTTCTTTGTTTCGATATTGCACACAGAACATATCGCATATAGTTGAAATACGTATGTGCAAACTTCACAGTGATATTTTCTATTACGCATTTGATAAATAAACTAAACTAGTCAATCACATTAACTCGTCAACTCGTCTTGATGATTAGATTGCATATGGATATCTACGAGTAAAACAATGCGGTGAAATTTTACATCGAATTAATCAAATAAAAGCGACGTTTAGCGAGAAAATTAAACCCAGGCTGTTTTTTTGTAATCATCAAAAGCACATCAAATTAAATTACCAGTAATATGTTGGAGAAAAATGATAGGTAATTTAATTAAATCGTCCGAAATTATGCAAATGGGTACAAAATAGGTAGAAGTACCTCATCTATATTTGCATCTGTGATCCATACAACATTATCGAATAATTATTACTCGTATACTACGAGCAGAGTAGGTAGGTATCATTTAACTAAACGGTATAGGTAAGGTAGAGGTACGTACAAAAGCAATAAAGAATAAACAGGGAGACGTAAAAACCGCTGGGTAACAAGTTTGATCGTAACGTGGTAAATTTTTAGATGCTCTATGGTGGGAAGGAGGTAGGTAAGAGGCCCTAATGTCATCATGACCGATCACCAATTCCGTAGCGTTACTGTTGCTAACGCTAAGTCACAGTAGAGCCAACATCAGTCAGTTGTGGTGCTGTGTTTCGATGTTTCGATAGTGCTGAGCTCGCGTTCGTGATCGTGAAATTTTTGTGTATTTTTTACGTTGTATGTTGCGTCGTCGATGTTCTCTTTATAGCTGTGCGATGTGGAAAAAATTTTCGAGCGTGGAAGTTTTGTGAACAAAATTTTTTGCTGCGCGAATTTCTCTATAGTGTTGGGTTCCACCTTTAGCAACAAATTTTACAATGTCAACCGGTTAAATTGAAATGGTGAAGGACAGATTACATCAATTACAAGCGGTACGTGCATTATATTTATTATTTCAATTTTTTTCCGGTCATATTTCGATTTTTAGAATCTCTCAAGTGGCTATAATAGTTGCGGTTAAACGATAGGTAAAAATAATTGCCCTGCATAGAATTATAAGTATGTAGAAGCTTATAGGTGAGTACCTAACTCACTTGCCTTACCTATCTCGTTAGAATTGAACATTTTGATTTATATACTTACCTACCTGTTACCTGCCTGCATAAAATGATAAAATATGACAGTTTTGATCATTTTTTTCCCGATATGGTGCTTGCATCTTGAGATTTTTCATGCATAGTTATCACGTTATCGTTTCTAAGATGTCATTTCAACACTCACCTTCTCCCAGAACCTGTGTTTCTTCCTGCTCTGATCAAATGAATACGAGAAAAACAACGAATGACAATGAATTATACCTATTTACTATATCAGGGTCGCTATAATTCAGCGAATCCGCTGATTTCAATGCTGTTCGTAGTTCTTTTCAATGATAGTGAAATGTTTTTCTTTTATATTTTTTTCTATCGTAGGTACTCGTTGAAATTATTTATCTTACCTGCTTGATACTTGGAATTGGAAACTTCAACTCATCGAAGAGTTTTCTGTTTCGAAAAGCAAATGTGGCAACGTTGCATTGATAACGCTTGTTTACCTATAAATAAATTTGATTGGTAAATCGCGTTCATCGCATATTGTGCCGCTGATTCGAGTTTTTCTAAACAATTTTTGGTAAATTCAAACTCTCTTCAGTATTTTGTTTTTTTTTTTTTTTTTTTGAAAAAAATGTTTGGCAGAAAACTGAAAGATACCTATTTATACTAAGATTAAATACCACACCTATATTGATCCTTTCTTAATAAGTTCCAAAACTGAAACAGACTCCGAACGATTATTAAAAGAATTTTGAGACATCTTGGATTTCTTGTACAGCAGATGCAAAATAACGTAAAGGAATTGACTACCCAGAGGATTCACAAAAGATCAAAGAGAAGGTCTCCAAAATCATAAATGGATCTCATTAAAATCTGCACATTTTGAAATGTCGTTAGAAGATTGTACTGCTCAGCAGGCGTATTCCAAAGCTCTTAAAACCAAAAATTGAGTCGAGCTTTCTGATTTCGCTTAAATTGATTCATCATTTTCCCATCCTACCCCTTCAGAGGATTTTCTGTATAGTAATTTTCACTCATTTGTGATTTATTGAAAAACTATTGAACTTAGAAAGCTCATTATCTCAATTTCTCAAGGATGTTTGAATTCTGAGTAAATTTGTTTACCTAGAAAATTTTAAATAGAAAAAACAAGAAATTTAAAATCTATTTTTAAAATTTCCATATTTGAAAGCTAAACTTGTGAAGTTGGAAATTTGAAAAAATTGCAGTGAAGATTTTTTTTAAATTTTCTTTTCAACAAACTAATTTTAAAAATGAAATTTTCATGCTCTTCAAGAGACTAAACGCTTTCAATTTTGATTAAAATTCAAAAAAAAATTAGAATTCTTAATAAAGTAAAATAATAGGGCACTGATTGTAACTGTAATATGGGCACTGACTTATTTTTTCGATCCTACTTTTCGAAACCCCTCCCCTCCTCTTATCATGTCTTTTAACATGGTCCAAGGAAGGGCGTCTTTGTTGGGTTTTCAAAAGTAATGAGTTCAGGTCCTTGCTTATTTTTTGTATGGGCATAAGTACATACCACTTTTTCCTACTCCTCCAACTTTTCAATTTTGAAAGAAAATGAAAATCTAACATTTTTTTGTGAATGGTTTGATCTACCCTCTTCTCAAAAAACTGAAGGGCTGAAAGGAGAGCAAGGCGTCGGATCGAGACAAATAATCAGAAATCTTAACTCAGAAATTATGGTGGGTTTTTCACTGGATAGTCGAGAGGAACTCATCAAAGAAAGAACAGAAGAACGTTTCCCAATGATAACGACCAAGGCAATCAGCATCAAATTTTTTCATCATTTTTAACCAATTTGGAGGCTCCAGCGATTTGAAAATTTACAGAAGACATAAAAATTGATTCTAGATCGAGCTGAATCCCCTAAAAACCATCGAACGTCAAGAAATATGCCTATTTGATGATTGAATTGAAAATTGAATTTTAAAATTTGTTTTTAATTTGAAAAATCTACTTTAAAAATCCAACTTGAATGAGCTATGCTGGAATTCAACTGCCCTAATGAAGTAATCAATCTCCAAATTTCTGATAAAAGGAAGTAAGAAAATATAGCTGAAGGCTCCAGACGGGCTGACAATGGAGAAATTTGGGATCAAAATATGTAAAAATGGATATTTGGTCAGAAACATCTTTCTATTAATTTTTCAGGAATAGAAGCGAATGTCTGTTTTATTACAATATTTTCATTTAAAAACTGCTGTTTTTGAGAGAAGATTTTTGAATTTTTAAAAATTATTCAATATTTAAAAAGGTATAAACAAATCAACGTGGGCAGTTGTGATTTAGGTGAGGGAGATTTTCAAACACGTCATTAGAGCCAAAAAAAAACCTCGATTATTTTTTATAAAAATTTTCTGCTCCAGGTGAAATTTTTTTAAACTTTTTTTTAACTCACGCACTTTTCCAATTTTTCTGGAAAAAAGTGGGTAAATAAGTAATTGAGTACCTATTTAAAAGAAAAATGTCGATCGCATCGAACCCAATTTTGTCAGCATTGTTGAAGGGTGGAAATACTCTCAGCATTGAAGTGTCACCAAAACACCTCATTTTAAAATTTAATTTTCTCATACACTACATTCTTAGATAAAAGACATGGCTCAGATATTATCTGAAGAGGGGAACGAGGTAAAAAGAATTTGGCTATTCTTTTTTAAATTAGGCAACGTATAATAGATTGATCTGTGAGCCAAACATTCACAATGTTTTTTGATGATCTTCGCTGTTCAGTGCACCCCCCCCCCTTCACAGACACTTCATTCTGTTAGCCATAATAAAGTACAAAGGAAATACGATTTTTTTTATTACAGCACCCATACTTGAAATGTGAAATTATACGTAGGTACTCGTAGATGATAAAAGTTGATGGATAATGTTCGTATTTATCGATTTTTTTCTAGAATTTAGTTTTATCATTCTATTTTTGGAAGATTAATTTCTCGGTAAATCAGAGATGATCATCTTTTCAACTAAAATAAAACAATCATAAAATATATGTAGATGATAATTCCGCAAAAATGTGCTTATTAAAACGATAAAATGATGTCTAATCGTATTCATCTCCATTCTCCACACAATTTTTAAAAAATATAAAATTTTAGTAAACCAGCTGTAAAACATTTTGGTACATAAACAAATAAACATAAGTATATATCTCTGAAATCCATGCTTTGTAGCTATAGTAGGAACATATTATAAGGTGGGTAGGTATACTTTGCTGTATGATGACATTAGAATACCTACCAGTAAAATTTTCATCTCTCAGCCCTTATACCTCTTCTCATATTCCCTACATAGAATGTCAAAACGTAGGTAGGGTATATCCCATGGAAATTAAAACACGTACGTACCTATAGACGGATACTGTAATTCCACAAAATTTTATATTTACTTAATGGGTTTTTCAAAATGATGTAACACTGAAATCCTACGATTTTGTAAACGTTTTATTCATTTCGGAGACAGAGACAGATCATTATCCAACGCGAATAAATCAACGATGAAAATCGCCTACAAATTCACCCACATTTTCTCATCATAGTCTTATAAAGTAACACGTAACACTGATGTAATTTTTTTTAGAATTTTCATTCAACTAACGTCAACTGTGGCTGTTGATCCAAAGATGAATTCGATTTATTTCTTGTTCTTTATTTCCCATTTTCCAACACCATTAAAAATGACAGATAAGTTACGCGTAATTTGATCAACTCGTATCATTGATCTTCATTTTGAACGCCTTCACTTTCCCTATCATTATCGATGAAGTTAATTTCGACTTGGACGAATCAAGGGTATGGTAATGGTACATTTAAAAGTAGAAATGTTATTGGTTTCTTATCGCGGTTTCCATTCAGAGTTTACGATAATGTATATTTTGTTACTCGAGATTGAACGATGAATTACTTAATGGCTGAAGTAAAGTTCGAATTACAGTTATTCTATGGCCCTTCATCGTTTCGAATCCAAATAATTTATTCGGCGTCACGTTGAAATTTAGCATCGAAAAGTTATTCTCTCATTACGAATAACGACTCGTAACACGTCGTTGAAAAACTTTATCGTTAATGGTAGCGATTTGAATGATGATTGGAAAAAAAATCAATGATGGACGAATCTGAACAATACTCTGAAATTTTTTTTTTTTTAACGATGATTTTGCTACGTTACAGTCAGCTGGTTTTGACGAATAATTGAAATAATGACAATAGCTACCAAGTTCAGTAGGTATAAGAGGATGCATTTCCTCGAACATTATCACGTACCTGTAACAATAAATAATTTAAAATGTACGAAGCACGCGAGTTTATTATGGAGATAAAGGTCGTAGATCTAGATAGTAGATACAGTACCTTCCTGTGTAGGTGTAAATACAGTTAATATTATTTTCATATCATAAACACAAATGATAAATCTTATAGGTACACAAAATTACTTTTCAATTCCCTATATACTTAAGGTTCGTGTATACCTGTGGATAATGCAGGCATACTGGTTGACATTAAATGAGAGATTTTGATCTGATGAAAGTGAAACATGGCTGGTTTGCTTGTTGATAATTTGCAACGTGGTCGTACATATAATTTTCAGCAATAAATGAAAGGTTGAAAGTACCTACCTATATACACGCTTGATTGAATCATAAAAATTTTCTGTAATTTCTTACACGATATTAAAATATTCATCAGTTTGCGATTAATCACCGATCGAAAGATTATTTTGAAATTTTTTAATCCAAGGTTTATTCACCTTTTCGCCGCATTTTAAAACTGCATCATTGTGTAGTTGTTGTTGTTGTTGTTGTAGCTTCGTCATCTGAGAAAAATACATGACACTGTGTAGGTGGGTCGGTAATAATGTATTGCAGAGATTACAATCGATGCAGCTTACCTTTTTTTTTTTTACTTGCATCGACCATGCTGTTTTATGAAACGTTACCTGTATGAATAGTACACACGCGTGTTACATATATCTATACATGTGTGTTACTTATGCAATTGAACGTTGTTGTATTATTTTAATTACACAACTGCGCGTGCAATATAAGTATAGGATTTTATTCGTAAAACGCTCGTTAAATTCGTTTAGCGAGATGGAAAGCAGTTATGATGAGGATTAAACAAATGCAGTAGGTACCTTATACAGGGTGATTCAATAGGTATATTTTCATAACATTTTACCAGTTGGTAGAGGTGGTCGAAACTTCAAAATATATTATAGATTTTAATAGGGATGCGATTTTTGAAAAGAGAGCGATCTGAAAACTCCTGATTCAAAATTTCATTTGACAAAATTGATTCAATTTTTGGTAGGTAGATTTTTAAAAAATTCAAAAATGTGATTTTTTTGAAATTAATACGTACTTTTTCTTTTTATACCTACCTACGTATTGGGATGGATTATGATGACAATAATTACCAAGTAATTGTCACCTCTGCATTCCAAAATATTTCGCTAGTTTCAAAAATCTCTCCACGTTTTAACATAATTAATGCAAAATATTTGGGGAAAAAATTCTCAAAACATGAATTTATCCAAAAATAAGTGATCATTAAATTTTCAACCGCTCAGTAGAACCCTGAAGGTGGTCTTGACGACAAAAGCACAAGTCGACTTAGAATCTCAAATATGTACTTTCATCTAGGACCTGTCTCCCATATCCAGGAGCACCTCCAAACCCCAAGTTTTTCAGCACGATTTTCAATTTTTCAGAATTTTTTGAATCACTCTAGAAGTCTTCAAAATTGGTTCGAACAATATTAGGTAAGTCAGAACTAAATTTTTAGTAGCTCAAATTAATTTTCTCACCTTATAAAAAAAAATCAAAAATCCTGGAAAAATCGAAGATCACGCTGGAGGCTCCAGAATGGCCAGAAAACGTTAAATTCCGATCCTCTGGAATATTTTCAGGGAAGATTAGGTAATTTGTTCGAGTTTAAAAAATTCCTCCACGAACAAGAAATTTTTGATTTTATGAAAAAACTCATTTAATTATTTTCCAACGCATTTCTTCGATAATGGTCGTCTCATAGCTATCCATTTTAAAATAAAATCGTTTCCCCTCAGCTCTTTCATTACGTTTATCACACATTTAAGAATTAAATGCGATGATTTTTCTAACGTCATTATGAAATGTGGTTAATTTCAGACGATGTTTCGAATTGCAATTTTATAAATTATGCGTTACTTCTACTTTGTTTACCTACGATAATTTAATACTGTGTAGAAAAAGTTCACGTTAAAGTATTTTGTAAGTTTGCGAGCTTTGGTAACTTTTTCTAGGTACTATATTTTCGTCACGTTGAAAGCTTAAGTAATCACTTGCACGTGTGGTATGCTTAAGTATATGTACTGTAATTTTTTTAGTCATTTCAAAATCGTTGGCATAGCTCATTTTTCATCGTGTGAAGCGCTGTAATTATTGTCAACGTATTGTAACTTGTGCAAGCTGAATAATATTGTGGTCTCTAGAGTCTGTCTACTACGAAAGACAGGTGTGAAAAAATTCTTACGTACGTTAGAAGGGTAGCAAAGCAAAAAGAGTTTAAAATTGGAAAACTTAGTGGTTTTTTTTCCTTAAGATTTTGTTGTCTTTTGAAAGCATTTAAAGATGTTTGGAATCTCAAAAATACATTTAGCTTCGTCAAAAACTCAATTTTAGTGCAGCTCAATCGATATTGAATGAATAATAATAAATTAATAATAAGCAATCGCGTGCTCTACGCAGAATCCTTAAATAATTCATCACGAACGAATGTTCTTTCTCTTTTTCTACAACAATACCTAATGGAACAAAGCCATGCAAATTATCGCAGTTATATCGCCAATTGGAATCGATACCGGTGCAACCTACATTTTAATAGCAATCGTGATTGCACCGAACGGAAAATAATCATTAGAGGAAACACCGTTTGACGAGAAGAAGTTTAAGATCACAGCTCAGGTCATGATAAGAACAAAGAGGAGAAATTATGCAAATCTCATCATTCTACGATGCAAACGTCATTGAATGAAAATAAGGAGCGATTTCTTTTTTGCACTTATGTATTATATTCTTTTAAAATAAAAAATAAAAAACGAGTTTTCCGTTAGGTGAGAACGAAAGAAAATTGTTAAAATTTTTCCTTATTAGGTCCCTAATATGTATGTAAGATGATTGCTTTAATATTTCTGAATTCACTTTGTTTAATAGCTCATTGAAACTTACGTATACCTATGCAAACATTTTTCTACATATCTTCCAACCAGTTTCATAAATTATGACCAAAAATGAAAAAATTATTTCAAAAATGGATAATAGGTAACTAGGTATAGTTAGTCGCATTTCATATTTAGATTATCTAAAGTGTTCAGTATACCAATACACGACGAGATAAACAAGGCACCATATAATCGGAAGCGTACTTATATAAGCTTTAGGCGGATCAAGGTGTGAAACTGGTTTTGGTGCTGTTAAGCGTGTTTGAATTTTGCTAATTTTATTGCCATTGTAGTTTTTTTCCTTCCTTTTTTATATTCCGCGTCGAATCGATTCATTCGATCAAGTGGCTCATTGTTGAACGATTTATTCGCGGTTTTATAATGGTCGATTGAGAGCTATCGCCCGGTTAAAATGGCGGGTCGATTTCAAGTAGGTACCTAGTACCTAGGTAAATTTTAATGATTCGATTATCGCCTCCTCTCCGACCGAAATACAGCGAGGGAACGATATATTGAAGCCAATATTATAATGTTTTCCTCCGTCAATCAGATTCTTCAAAATGGGGGGGGGGGGGGGGTGAAGAAATACTGAGAGGTCGAATTCAACTCGGGTTTTGATTTTGTGCTATTTCTCGTTTAGTACCCTCGAATGATTGATAATTATTTGTATTGTTGAGCGCATAAGCGGTTTTCTATTCGCACTAAAAAAGGCAGTACCCCCTCCCCCTCACCAAAACAAACATGTTTTTCAGAGATTTTACGCTCATATCTCTGACTGTTTCAAGAGGATTGAATTGAAACTCGATGTGAAGGTGCAGATACTTGGGGATAATGATCCTGAATTTTTTCTGATTTTTTTGACCCCCCCCCCAAAAAAAACCCTAAAATCCATTTTGAAATTTTCAAATCAGTGTAGAGGGAAGTACAAAATCTGGAAAAAAGCCAAAGAAATTTTGTTTACGTTTTTTAAAGTATTCTCTACCGCTAGTAATTATTTTAGAATTTTTCGAATGGTCACCACTGCTCTACGAGTATATCCATAAAACCATTTGAAAACGCGTTTTTCTCTCCTAAAGTGATCGATTTCAGTCGACATTTTTTTCCTCAAAATATATCATCAAAGACACTAAATTGCACCATAAACCCAAATTTCCATTAAATTCGTCGATTTTTCTGTGTTTCACAATTTAAAAAAAAAATTAGATTGCACCAATTTGAGAACCCCTGACATCCCTTCCAGATGATTCATATACGGCTCAAATTCATGCCCAAACAAATATTAACTCGAAATACATCACATACCGACCTATTTAAATTTCAGAAAAATTATAAATCTTTGATTTTTTTTCTACTTACGGTGGGTAGGTAGATAGGTAGGTACATTTTTCAAAATTAGAAAATAATCACATCTGATAAGTGATAATTGTTGTCTTTGTAAAATAGGTCATTTTCAAACTAGACCTCCAGCAGAAGGTTGAGTGTCATTGTCAAATGAGAAATTTCATACCAAGTATACGACTTCGGTTCTATGAATTTTTTTGATAGGATGCTTATAGTTTTACCGCAATTTTGAGTTTTATGTTGAAAAAAGTAAAAAAAAAAAAAAAGGTTGCAAACCTTTAAATCTTGATTTTTGAATGTTAATTTTTCACAACTTAACTTTGAACGGTCATCTAGATTCCAATCGATCCAAAAGTTTATCGTTTGAAGATCTGGCCTTGATTCAACACCTCAAATGTATATACGAGTAAATAGGCATTTAGGTACCTATTCGAACTCAGAAACCTCGAATTAGTGGGATTCGAAATTTTGCTACAGATTATGTTTTTCAAACTTTACTTTGAAATTGAGAATGTGGCGTTGGAAAAATACGAGGGATAAAATCCGAAAAACGATGCTACTTCAAATTAGAAAAATCTACACTGCATACAAAATTCTCATATTTTTTCAAACTTTTACTTCAAAATGTGGAGGGGCAGACGTTTATATCCGAAAATCAGATCGATATTCGAATTAAGTCAACTCGAAAACCTTACATACGAAATAGGCGACATACATGCCTTGTTTTCTTTGTAGTACAGAGATAAGGGGTTGGATCGTAAAAATATTTTTTTTTAATTTTAATTATTGTAATTACCTATATAGTATTTGTGACCCCTTCTTCCCACATGTGAATATCTCATTTTGAAAATACGTTGCTAAAAAGAAAGTTTATGAAAGGTTTTTGCTTTACTTACTTGATTTTTTTTTCATTTTCAAGTCACAGTTTTTAATTTTTGTATTCATCCCAAAAAGTTGAGATTTTTCCTTGAAAGTTTATTTTTGAGCTTTTTAAATTTTCTACCTACTTCCTTCAAAACCTTATAAATAGATTTTCACCTCGCTGAGTCGCAGTTCAAGTCTAAGCTTTCACAGTTTGCATGTTAGTGCATATAATTCTTAGATGTATAAAAATTATGAGGTCCTCCCTCCCACCCTCTCTTTTTCTTACAGAATTACCTACGTTAGAAACTTATGATGATTATTTCACTAAATCATCGAACGAAACTCGTTAAATAAAATTGAGTGCAATTGGAAAATCCGACATCAGTCTTGGTTTGAATTCACATAAATAGAAAGTGTTTTCAGTCTTTTCTCTCCCCTACTCCCTCCTCCAGCATAAGTCGATTAAAGAAGAAAGAACGGTACTTCTGTTTTTATTGAATGAGGAGAAATTCGAAATCCAAATTTTTCAAAATTGGAAAACTCTGAATCAAAATATGTGTATTAAGCTTTATTCACTTGAAATCATTCACTTTTAATCCTCGAAGAGGAATTCTTTTTAAACATGAATTTTCCCTTTTCTCCTTTCTCAAAATTGAGTAGATATTAGGTAATCTACGATTTTGAGTTTTTCAGTAAAACTTTACCACATGCACTTCGAGCTAAATTCCGTTTCACTTTTTCTCCGACGCTGTTTATTAAATTCCAGACTAAACGCGTATTTACGGCAAACTGGTTATGCAATTCTATTAACATTTGCGAAAGGGACCACCCACAGGATAATAGCAAGGGATGAGAAACAATAAACACGAAATAAATAAGCCAAACGTCGCAAATATATTCTGATAACCCCTGGAATGATAGAGAACTACCGTTTCATGACCGAAAGAGAAAAAAAAACACTTCGTTCCGGTAGACCACAGAGTACAAGGACAAATTAGCGAATAAAAAAATTACGCAATTTAATATCAAGCTAAAATGAAAAGCTACACATTCTGGTTGATTTTGCGGTGAAATCACAAGTTCCATGTGGAATATTTCCTGCTGTTAAAGCTACATACCGTGTTCGTCATCTTACGTCTAAATCTAAAATTTATTGAGGAACTCCTTGGATATAGATGATATGTATTTCGGTATCTGGAAACCGTAAGTATAAAGTGTATTACTCGTAGATAGCTCGTCAGATGATTTATTGTATAGCAAAATTGTCAACCGAGTTGATGAAAAATTACTCAAGCGATGAACGTTATTGACCTAGTTCGAGATGACAAAATTGGTTATTCGATGTGTTATCCTAACTCATCGTTACCTACGAGTATATATTATCCTTTTGTACGTTTACATATGTAATAATGTTTTCGAGGAGCTGTAGTCGTATGTACACAATGTATCTATTACGACCTTGAAAGATCTGAAAAAATTTGATATCGGCTCGTAAGTGTATTATGGGCACGTACGTCGAGATTTGTTAGAGAGTGAGAAGAAATAGAAAAAGGTAAACAATTAAAATGTATTTTGTATTCATACGAGTGCGTGTCGAATGTGAAATTTCACGTCCAGAAGAGAGAAAAATCGCATTATCGGTTCCCTTGTTAATATTATAAGTACAAACATCGTGAAATATTTATTGCCTATTATAGGATATAATACGGATTTTGTCGTCGTGGCTGTATGTTAATTATCTCCTCGATCACGTTACACAGTACCAGCCTACTTATTGTTCTATTTAAAAAATTTAGACATCTTGCCAGGAGATGATTTTCACTACACGTAATCGAACGTTGTTTTTTTTTTACTGTCCTTTCGTCAAATTATATTCCGTTATAAAGGTGTAAGTTATCGAGAGTTTTAAAATTACCAAGATTGAATCGTGTATAAAATGCCAGAAAATGGTCTCGAATTACGTATAATAGCCTCGCGTATTTAATTAACTACCTACCGACGACGTAGGTATATTGAATGACTAATTATTATTAAGCGTCGGTTTGAGGTGAAACTTTCCATGTTATTAAAATACCTTTACGCTAATAATACTTATAAAAAGATACGACGATTTGTAACGCTGATTATATATATTTCTTCTTCGTATGCACAGGTAATAAAATCTGAAGATGCGGATTACGAACTGCAAGACCAAAATATCCGCGGTGTTACCAATACAGTGGTCGATGTGGAACATGAAGAAGCCGGCTACATGGCTCATTTCTTTAGTGAGGTAATTTTAAACGTCGTCGATTCTCTATTATTATTATAAATTGAAAACGATACGCATAAATTTACATGTTAAACGATTCGCTATTTACAATATTGTCGCATGTCGTTATGGTATTTATTTTTCTATTTATATGTATGCTTAATTACCACTATGTGTTTGTTTGATTAATGCGGACAATAACACTTATAACGATATGCTTCGTCGATGTGGCTGCCTATAGCTGGCTAGAAATGAGTTATTCATGTGTTTATGACCGACCTATACGAGATTGTATTGAGTGATTAGGGGATTTGATTGGAATTTCTTCTTCTTTTTTTTTTGAAAAATTTCGAGATTTATGGGATTTTTGAACATTTTAAATGAGGCATTGAACAATGCGTTGGTTTAAAATTCCAATTCTGGGCGTTTCATTTGCAATTTAGGTACTAAGTATCTACATAAGTACCTAAAATTCGAACATTGAAATACCTACTAATTATTTAATGAACCAAAATCGAAAGTAGATTTTGAGGTTCCTTAACTACATACATTGGATTATTGCATTCCATTCTGCGTTTTGTTTGGTAAATTCTCTGTACAATAAGATCTTCTAGGGGGGAGGCGTTTCTTCAATTTTTTTCAAATTTTGATGGACTTAGCAAAAAATCGTGGCCAAATGACGTAAATAACACGCAGGAAAATTTTTTAATTTTTTGGTCAACGTTTGAACCCCCTCCTCCTTTCCCTCTTTTGGTATGAGCTCAAACTTTTTAAAAAAATTTCAGTCGTTTCAATTTTAAAAAAAAAAATCACTTCAGGTGGTCTTTTCACATCTTTAGTACTGTCTTGCATGTGATCGGTTTAAGGCCATTAGGAAAGTTCAAAGTAATCAATTTTTGTCAAATGCAGGAGCCCTCAAAATGTTCATTTTTTTCTTCAAAGTATGTAATGATAATTTTGTAATCATCTCCTTATAGTCCAGTCATTTTAGCAAAATTTGTAGTCGAACATCGGAAAAATTGGGGGAAAGCAGAATTTCACATTATTTGTTCAGATTGGTCTCTAAAACAACCCATCAAAAGTAGCACCTCGCAACTTGACCGCTATCCCCCCCCCGAGGTCATTAACCTTTGTCGATACAGGTTTTTCGGCTGTATCGCCGAAATGAAGGGGCCGAGAGAAAAAATGTTCGAACAAAAATTGTTCTACGCTAAATTTCCTATAAGTATGGCCAGTTCAGTTAAAATATACTTATTTCTCAATTTTTGGTAAATTTTTGAAAATCTAAGCCAAAAATGAGAAAAAAATCAAAATTGTACCAAATTGAGCTATAAAGCTAAAATTTGGTATATACCCTATTTTCACAATGCCAAATCGATTGAAAACTGTTTCAAACCGTTTTGTGCAGTTCTGGAGCCTCCAGTACATTTTATGAAACTTGAAATTCCCACAAAATTTCATCAATAATGAAGTTGTAAAGAGCAGGGTGTCTACCAGGTCGCTATAGCGTAAAAAGTCGCGAAAAGTCGCGATTTTGAAAATAGGGCGCTAAAGTCGCTAAAAGGTCGCGATTTTCGCCAAAAATACCAAAAAGTCGCTATAAATTGTCCAAACTTCAAATTTTAAAAACTTTTCGTATTATTATTCAATGTTAATGCTACTGCCAAATTAGCATTTTAAATAATCATAAAAATTCAAAATTTCAAAAGCTTTCGCCCTCGCTTCGCTCGGGCATATTATTTAGTTTTCTTTAGCCAAACGTTGAGTCTTGATGATAGAAAAATTGACTTCTCACATTAAAAATGATATTTTTTCACTTCTGGAGAATTGTGAATTTTCGTGTTACCAGTGCTTTTGCCCTCAGTTGGCTCGGTTCGTACGGGCCATGTAGGTGTATTTTTAGAAATATGTACCTATTGTAATATTTTGGAAATTATTGTTAGATTGCTGGAGGAGCAGGACCGTCGAGAGGGGAAAAGAGGAGAGTTTACCTAGGACTCGCTCATTCTGGAGGGTCCGACAATAAAAAAAGGGCCCGTGATGGAAGAAAAACGTGTTTTTTTACTTTTCAAAAGTCAAATTTTCAAAAGCTTTTGCCCTCGCTTCGCTCGGGCTTGTTTTCTTTTCTTTTTACACATCGAAATTTCTGAAAAAATATCATTCAACTTTCAAAGTTTTGAAGTGAAAGAATGAACTCCTCGCTTAAACAAAAAGAAAAATTAGTGGTTGAAATGACTAGAAAAAGAACAATCGAAGAAATTGAAATTTTAGAACTGAAGAAAGTTAAGTAGATGGAAAAGGAAAAAGAAAAGCTCGAAAATTTGGATGACTATTTATGTCACATGGAAACTATTGAAAGTTGTCCAAACCTCCCCCCTCCCACCACCCAATAAGTGCAAATTTTATTGGAACCCAATTTTTTTCGTTAGAAAATGGGGGGGGGGGTACTGAAAAAAAGTCGCGAAAAAAGGTTCTTCATAAATTTTTTTTCATGTTACATGGGAACTATTGAAAAATCCCATTTTTTTTGTTGAAAGATTGGGTGTGGGAACTGTTGAAAAAAAAATTTTTTCGTTGGAATTTTTTTTGGGGGGGGGGTACTTTTAACTGAAAAAAAGTCGCTAAAAGTCGCGAAAAAAAGTCGCTAAAAGTCGCGAAAAGTCGCTATTTTTGAGAATTAAATTTTGGTAGACACCCTGTAAAGAGGAAATCTACGCTGCAATTCAACTTAAACACGCTATCAAGTTGACTGCTGGTGGGTTTGAGTCATTTTGTGGCCATCAGCAACTTTTTGAAATTTCTTACAGCCTCCTGTAGATTTTTGAAACTTGAAATTTCTACAAAATTTCATCAAATGGAGTTGAAAAGCCGAAATTCATTTTGTAAACTAATTTTAATACACTATGAAGTCGACTATAAGTAGATTTCAAGTCGTTTTGTAGCCTTCAGCGAGTTTTTGGAAATTACTGGAGCCTCCTTTACATTTTTGAAACTTGCAATTTCTACAAAATTTCATCAAATGGAGTTGGAAAGCCGAAAGTTGATTTGGATAGATTTTGTGGCAGTTTTAGGAAAACATACGTTTTTGAAAATCTGCTGGAGGCCCCAAAACGGATTGAAACTGCCTGCGATCCACCTCAGATCAATGTAAAAAATGGGATGTGTCTCTGTTTGGTGACTTTTACGGAAATTTTAAGCATTGAAATATCTGCTGGAGGCTGCAGTAATTTCCAAAAAGTCGCTGGAGGCTCCCAAAACGACTTGAAATCTACTTGCAGTCGACTCCTTAGCGTAGTGAAATTAGTTTACAGAATGAATTTTAGCTTTCGTCCAACTGCTTTTGATGAAATTTTGTGGAAATTTCAAGTTTCAAAAGTCTGCTGGAGGCTCCAGAATTGCTCAAAATTGTTTGAAATAGTTTCTAATCGATTTGGCAGCTCGAAAATAGGATATATCCCAAATTTCATCCTTTCTAGGTCAATTCGGTAAAATTTTGATTTTTTTTCATTTTTGGCCAAAATTGGATTTTCAAAAATTCACCAAAAATTAAAAAATATATTTCAACTGAACTGGCCATGCTCATAGGAAATTTAGCGTAGAATAATTTTAGTTCAATCGATTTTTTCTCTCCGACCCTTCATTTCGGCGATATAGCCGAAAAACGTAGATTGACAAAGGTTAATGACCTCTGCGGGGATCGCAGACAAGTTGCAGATGAGTGCAACTTTGGTCAAAATATTTTCGAGTCTACTATGAATCGAGTTCACGTTTTACATTGTTGATTTTCATTTTTTTTTAATTTTCATAAAATTGACAACTTTACCCCTCCTCAATAAGGGTGAAATCGCGCCATTTTGGGAAAAGCTGAACTGGTCATGCTAATAAGAAATTTAGCGTAGAACAATTTTTCCTCTCGGGCCCTTAATTTAGGCGATACAGCCGAAAAACCTGTATCGGAAAAGGTTAATGACCTCTTGCGGGATGCAACTTTTGATGCATTGTTTTAGAGACCAATCTGAACAAATAATGTGAAATTCAGCTTTCCCCCAATTTTTCCGAGGTTCGACTAAAAATGTTTGCTAAAATGACTGTAGGTAGATACTATACATTGCCATCAAAATCCGAGACCACTTTTAGGGCTCCCTTTGGTGTTTGAAAATTTGAAAATCACTTACCTTTGAACAAATTCGTGTTTTATAATTTTTTCTTCTAAAATACCTATTTCACATTTATCAAGTCAGAACATTGAAGGATATCATTTCTGAAATTGAGGAAATATTTTGAAATGCAGTGGTGCCAATTTTTGGTCATTATTGCGAATTTCAAAAAAATTCGAAAAATAGCCATAGGTAACCCAAAAATGTATTTAATTTTTTTTTGGTTTTTTCGAAATTCGTAGGTAATAATGATTGAAAAATTGGTACCCCTGCATTTCAAAATATTCCTCCAGTTTCAGACATTATATCTTTCGACGTTTGAGTTCAGCTTTATGTGAAATATTTTGGAAGAAAACATTTTTTAAAAAATGAACTGGGCACCTGCTTCGATATAAATCAGGTTAAAATCTCAATCCATCTCAGTGTTCACATTTATCTGCCTCTTCGGATTTGATACCTATCAAATTAGGTCGTAAACTAGCGGGAATGTCTTGTTTTATAATACTGTATTCACATCCCTATCAACAAAATATTTTAATAATTACCTACGTATTATAATCGCAGCAGAGCTTTATAATTTATAACTGAATAGTAACGCGGATTTATTTTTATTTTGATGCAGGTTGAATTATCGCGATTATGGATAAGTAATATCAAAGAGCATATTAAACAGATAAAATCATTACACAGTGCCTTATTATCTTCGCCGAGAGAAGATGAAAGTAAGAATTATACTTTACACTAGATAATAACTTTTTGAATTCCGTTTCTGCGTGCGCATTTTTATATTCTACTCATTTAATTAGACTGGGATTGTATTCGAAATTATGTTCCATTTCTTTTTATCTCCTGAATAAGTACCCACAAAAATAATTCACCCATTATCATATCTGCATTATATAATGTAGGTAGGTAAAGGTGCCGATATACCTACTCAAAATTAAAAGACCCGGGTACCTCCAGATAACCTGACAGTACTTACGTTGAAAACTTTATATTCAAGTTCGCAAGCTGTTATTTTATTTTACCTAATCCGCATCTACCGCGTAAAAGTTTTTCAACCGTTCGAGAAAAATAAAACTTCATTTTGTAAACATCTACTGCGTACATATTCAGCAGCACCTGAAGTACAGGTACATCAACATAGTGTACCTACTTGGAAATAAAACGCTTTAGAAAACTCTCAAGCTGGCTTTATTTTATCTAAAATCAACAAAATGGGAAATGTCAGCAAGGCGTGAAAATTCTCGATAAAAACGCCGAAGAATAATTTGTTTACCGTGTAAAAGCTTACGAACATTTACTCGGTATTTTGAAATATCGTTGCCTAGTTGGTATGTTTTCTTTTTTATAAAACGTAGATAGATATGTGTAGTCGTTCATTTCACGTGGTTTAAAAATGTGCTAGATTTGAAATTCAATCAATATGATAGGTACATAAATTTTGATATTCTGGCAAGAAGAGTTGGTACATAGTAGTAACTTAGCAGAATTACATCATACAAGTTGGCATTTTATCATTCATTTATCGAGGAAGTGATTGAAATACCAGTATTTGGAATTTCAATCCAAAGTTTCTGAAGAATTTGTGAATTCCCATTAGATAGGATGTAAAAAATATATGGCGACATTAAACAGCTTGAGAATGATACCTGCATATTTGTGATCCTGTTTTATGAAATTATATACTGTCAATTGTATGAATAGGTAGGTACTTGGGTAACATTTTTGTCAATTTTTAATCAGCCATCTGAATCAGTATAGGTGACTTCCTACATTACCAGGCTGGGTAGGTAAATGTGAGTCCAGATAATATACGTAATACGTACACGAAATACTTGATAGTTTTTGTTGTCTCCCATTACGTTAAAGTTTATTGTTAGCAGATAATAAAGAGTTCTTTGATCATATTACGATACCATGGACCAATCTATTCGTTACAAATCTACGCAGTAATAATTGCCCCAGGCCTGGGGCGTGAAAATAAAATGAATACGAAAGATCATAATTTGAATCTACCTAATTGATAAATTATGAGTACTCGAGTAAATATTACCTATGATTAAGTACCTAGACGTGTTCAATTGAGATAGGTAGATTGTGAAATGGGACAGGTACCTATTTGATTTTTTTTGAACTAGAGATAGGTATTATACGACTGGAAAAGTACTACATTACACGATCATGAATGAAAAATAAGACCACACTGGAATTCTCGATTCAAATTTCCCAAGTAGGTACCTACACTTCAAAAACCACGTGAAATAAGACAATCCATCAATCGAGAAAACATTTTAACATATTTTAATTAATGGCGCAACCTAAAAACACAAATCAACTAATAGTTTCGCATTCGGCATCCGCTAAATGGACACTAAGCTATCATTTTGCAAAGCAGAGATGAATGCAAATTGTACAATTTTGGTTTGTTTTTAGGTATGAAATTGGAATTAGAGGCGAGGAACGAGACCGTAAAACAAATTGCCAAGAAGGTTAACAATAATTTAAAACGTAAGTATCGCCTGTCGGTGGCTAGATTTGTAGGTATACTCGTAATATGGAATAAGTTACCAAGCTGAGAAAGTGGTCGACTATGAATTTAAAGCAGACACCTCGATTCGAAGTGTTTCCAATTTATCACCGCGAATGTACCTTATTTATTTACGCACTGTTTAACACGCAGGTTACTTTATAAACGTGTGCGGTGACGACGCGACGCGACGGTTTGAATTAAAAGCGTCGAATAATTGCGATTAATTATTCCTCATCGTCTTTGTTTTGCTTGCAGTACTCGAGCGGGGTATTGTACAAGAGGAAGATGAGTTGGAAAATAAAGGACAATTGCCGGCTGGATTGAGAATACGAAAAACTCAACATGCGACCACATTACGCCTGCTCATCGACGCTATCAGCGAATTCAACGCCGAACAAGTCGATTACAAGGAGAAGTGCGAAGAACGAATTCAAAGAGTTGTATCCATAGGTATAGCTAATTACTCTCGTTACTTACCTATATTCGCAATGCGATGCCGAAGTCTTAGCTGGTTAAAAATTGAAATGACGTAGCTTTTGACTGAAGATGGACAGCGAGATGTTTTCACCTCGCAGTTGGATTTCTTATGATTGATAAGTGCCAGGTGCTTTCAAAATTGATGCTGGATTTTTTCGATCATTTGATCTCGTACAGTATTTCATTTGAAATTGAGGGCTCTTATTTTCCCTCCCAAATTTGGAGAAAACAAAAAATATTGAAAGGAACTAGGTAGTGCAAAACTGCAAATGTGATTTCACATGATGGACTCTTGGACAAACTTTTGAGATCGGAATTTTTAATGGGGGGGGGGGGGGGGGGTGTTTATAATTGACATTTCAATTTTAAACAGTGTTGTAGGTATACAAATCGCGTTTTTTTTTTGTTGAAAACTTTTTTTAATTTTTTTGTTTTGGAATAAGATCTTCTGTTTGTGGAATTGAACATTTAATGTGAGTTTTTAAACTTGTTTTATAGGTAAGTAAACGTATTTCAAGCAGAAAAACACCATTTTTTTAGTGCAAACCTATAATTTTGTTTATCAAGTAGGTAAATAGTAAAAAAAGAAAGGAGAGAGAGGAGTTCAAAATCAAATTTACGTAATTGTAATTTTTGAATATGTATAACAAAATAGTGCAATTTTTTGGTATTTCAACAAAGTCAGAATATTTTTTCCAAGTGCCTCTGCTATTAAGTAAATAAGCTAAAAAATGAGCCTAAATTATGAAATGAAATGGGAAGTAAATCATTGGTTGGTAGAAGAATTATTTGAGGTGTCTGCCTCTGACTCTAATTTCAACTAAAAATAAACTTTTGGAAAGAGCATGTTCCAAAAGTCCCACGACGAAAATTTTAGCCATCGAAATTAATTTTTGATTTTTGACGGATTTTTTATAATTTAGAAATTGTTGTCATTTTTTGATTAAGTATAAATGTTGTTTTTTTGAAATAGAATTATTTTATTGGGAAACTTGTGAATTTTCCCCCTAAAGTTATATTGACCCTCTCCCTCCTCTCCTAAGAAAAGGAGAGAAAATTCTTCATTTTAGTCGATTTGGAGCCTCCAGCAAAGTTATAGTTTTCTCGATTATTTTCGAATTCCTTTCAGGCAAAGAAATTGTGTTGTTTTTTTCAACTGTCAAATTTGATGAATAAAAATGGCAAATGTCATGACATTTAGCCGAAAACTTCAGGTGCACCTGAAGTGTTCGGCTGGAATTCACTGGACTAATTAATGTTTGGATTTATCTCCTCGAAAGTGGATAGAAACCAACTTTTCAGTTGTACAATTCGAAAATTGATACAGGAAATTAAATCCATGGCAATCATAATTATTAGATATGGACCTGCTAAATTTTTGAATATTTTTTTCTGAATTGGTCCTCATTCCAGAAAAAATTTGAAAGAATATTTTATTTGAAGATTGGAAAACCTGATTTCATGTGAGGAAGCTTTGACATATATTTTGTTTGGCCATTAAAGCCTGTTATTCTGGCCCTAAAATTGAACAGTCATTTTTCCCATGAAACTAAAGTTGGTGTAAAATTCAACATTTCTCCTGTTGTGAAATTTAAAAAAAAAAAATATTAAAAACCTTTTCTGATTGATACTGAGTTGAAATTTGGAAATATGCTGGAAAAAAATGAAAAGCATTGATTCATTGGTATCGATATACTTACTCAATTGTTCAACTTTACATCTTTGTATTTTTATAAAATTGTGAGAAGCAGCTTCCATGATAATTTTTGAAATGTAAAATGTTTGAAAAATATGCAATAAAAGAATCATGATGGCAGAGGATCGAAAAAATACTAATAAGTAAAGAACATTAAAAACTTTTCCATAGGTAATAAAATACATTATGTATTGTATTTTTTTAATGGAAAAAAGTAATTGCACTTAATGATATCATGTTTTGATATTTTTCGAAAAAATCCAAAAAAATGTAAAGGTTTAATAGATATTAGCAGGGCTCGGATATTCTTTCCCTAAAAAACCCAAAATATGCGCTTAAATATTCCGTAAAAAAGGCCAAAATATGCTCTAAAAAGTAAAAATATTCCCTAACGATATGGGAATTGTTTTACAGGAAAAATCAATTGCTATACAATTTTTCTAATCTTGTTGTGTAATACCAAGAATTCACAATCATGAATGCAAAACAGACCATTTTAAGATCACAAAAAGGTAATTCTGATTCCATTATTAAAGAAATAAAAAACAAATAAAATGAACAAAAAAAATATAAGAAGGTACAAGAGGGCTATTGCTCTCTTAATTTAAAGCAGTCAATTTCACTGCTTAGCAGTCACGACATTTTGCCTTTTTAAAGCAGTAGTTTTTTTTACTGCAAAACAGTGAAAAATTACTGAATTGGTCAGTCAAAATGATTTTTTACTGACCAATTCAGTAATTTTTCACTGTTTTGCAGTAAAAAAAAACTACTGCTTTAAAAAGGCAAAATGTCGTGACTGCTAAGCAGTGAAATTGACTGTTTCAAATTTAGAGAGTGCCAGTTTCACAAATTTTGTGGGGAAAAAATAAAAAATAGCCAAATACTAATTTTATGCAAAAATTTGAAATTGAGCAAAATATTCCCTAAAAATCGCTAAAAACGTAAAATATGCTCTAAAAACGCAAAATATCCACTAAAAAATGCCAAAATATGCTTTTATGCTTTTATGGTGAAATATGCCAAAATATGCTCTAACAAATTAGGCTCATTTTACTTGAAATTTCATGAATCCTGGAGATAATTGAAAAATTCCCTTTCCTCTATGCATACAAAAAATATGCTCCAGCATAAAAATCCGAGCCCTGGATATTAGGTATCAAGAAAAATACTGACGAAACTCGAAAATTGTTCTAAATTCTATAGCCAAAAAAAATCAAGTTAAAAAGCGATATTTACTTAATTAAGAATTCTAGGAAGTAGGTACCTTTACCTACCTATTTCAACATTGCAAACAGATAAATATTTTTCAAAATGTAAAAAATAAAGAATTTTCAAAAAAAAATTGATTTACAAAGAAAATAAATAGTTAAATTGATTGTAAAAAGATATCCAAACAAATTTAAATGTTCACTATAATTCCAAAAATATATTTTTATTTTCCTCAGTTTTTTTTGGCAAGTCCAAGTATGGACAAGCTTGACCCCTCACCTTCGAATTCCTCTCAAACAATAATTTGGCCAAGATTAATTTATTACTGAACAGTTAACTCGTGAAGTCGAAAATTTTGCTCCAATTTTTTGTAATCCTCATGATAAAAAATTCAGCGTCACCGGTGAAAACATTTCGCTATTTTTTCAATTAAAATTATTTCTATTATAGTCACAGTGTAGGTAGGTAGGTATAGGTACCTAGTACAATTATAATAAACTTTCACTGCACGTCGCTCGAGAAGGTGGTTTCATTGTAGGTACATATTTATTTGACAGCACGAAAATCAAAAATGTCATCTCTATGTGGTAGATTAAATTGCTTACTCATCATAACATATCAAAATACCTGTGTAGGGTTTTACAAAATGACAACGACGATAGGAATGAAAATTTCTACGATGAAATTCATACGTACCCATTTTTTTTACACCGATGCCGCGATACGCTGAACAGCTGTTCGTTGAAATTCGCAAATGTATTCCGTAGAGTAGATGCTATACGATGTTTATTATTCATATGTATAGTTTTGTGTATTGGTGTAATTATATGACATGATATACCACTACCTACCGAACATTAGATATTTTCGTATCGTGTAACCTGCGTAATTCGTTGTAGTAAAATCTACATCTACATTGTATTACACACATACCTACGTACAGGTGTTTCGTCAATCAAACTGATATTTTTGAAAATTATCAGTGCACGTTTCTCCTATCTTTTCAATGTACTGTGGTACAGATGGAGTAGGCATTACCTTGATCTTGAATTTGTCTTCAAACTATTAGGTACCCAATACATATCCACAGGTGGAAAATCATTTCCTGCCTACGTCATTGACACAATTATCGTAACCCTAGAGTGATACCTTGGTTAAAAGATTCTTGGCATTGATGTGTATGAAATTGTTTATGTTGCAGCTAAAGCTGAAATCACCGATGAGAAGCTAGAAGAGCTTTTAGAACAAGGTAGTTATGGATCTATATTCAATGGAGATGTAAGTTGAATTTCAAAGTCAAACTATAAGTCGTACGATGAATAAGCTGATTGATGAGAGGTTCAGTCTATTGAAGAAGTATTCTGTTTATAGATTATTACTGAAACAATGGAAGTAAAAAGAACTCTCAAAGAAGTACAAATTAGGCATCAAGAATTGGTGAAATTAGAAAAAAGTATCATGGAGTTGAAGACTCTTTTTGTGGAGATGGCTTTACTAGTAGAACAACAGGTACCTATCTACTCATTGAAATTTGTAATGAATTATTATATCTATTGAGAACATTTACATGTATTGCTATTTTTTTTTAAATCATTATTTCAGGGTGATATAATCAATAGTATAGAACATCACGTTCAATTGGCTGGCGAAGCGATGAGCGAAGCAAAAATTGCTACGAAAAAAGCAATGATTTATCAAGAAAAAGCCAAAATGGTAACTATAATATTGGAATTTTGTTTTAATTTGTCCGATGCTTTTGGTCAACCAGAAAGGAGAAAGGGGATTGAATAAACAAATAAGCTCGAAAAATTTTAATGTAATAATTGGACGGTTAAAAATTGGTAGCACTGTTATTTTATTTTTTTTTTGCTTTTTTTTAATTTAATTTTTTTTAATCCGAATGTTTTTTGGATGAAAATCAACATGATTTTTTGAATATTAATTGCATTTTTTAATCAGATACCTACTTAGGTAGTTTTTTTTCATTATTAGTATACGAGCAAAATGTTATTAACTTATTTGTTTAAAGTTTTGAGAAATTGATTTTTCCGATGACTTAACAAACAAATACGTAGCTATATACTCATCAAAATTCAGAAGTGACTATTTCAAACTCTAATTTAATCATCTGTCCATCTTACCACTTCAAATTTTTTTCTAATAATTCGGTTTTTACGTTTAAAAAAATGCACAAGTTTTTTATGTGTCGTTTTGTTCATAATTTTTTCATTTAAAAAAAGTTGAAGTTGGTACCCTACCTATTATTTTTTTTTGTCCATAACCAGAAAATATTCAATTTATTAATTATAACTTTTTCATATTTTACAGAAAAAACTCATCTTACTAGCGATTGCTGCGGTCTTCGTTCTCTTAATTTTACTCATGTTGTACTCAAAAATAAACTCATTTTTGACAGGAGGTGACAAAGAGACTGGCAATACGTAATGTCGAGGAGTTGTTCACAATGAAATGCATCAGGGCTGTGATAATTAGCATCTTTTATTTGTAAATATATACTCGTATAATGTGTGATTTGTTGTATTATAAAAAATGTAAAATACTTCGACTCATTTCCATTTTACTAAGGAAACTGAATAACCTGGTTGTTTTGTGAAATATCCAAGGAATGATTAGGTATGTTAGTTTTAAAGATAGGTAACGATCGAATACGTTGCCTTGATCGTATCCGTATTTTTTCATTTTGTTATCAGTTTCAATGTTGTATTTTTTTTGCGACCAAATGAATTTATTCGCTTATGTGAAAACTGAAAACCATGGATGACATTTTCTTTATATGAATTTTCGTTTTTATTTTAGTAATGTACAAAAATGACACGCGATGTACTCGTTTCAATTATGCAGGTATAAGAATTAATAAAAATTCGGATGTTTTGTGTTTCGTGTTTGATTCTTTTTGGTGATATTCCGCTGCGAGATCACCAAGTGTAGGTTTTTTTTTTAAATAATTTTTGTCAGCGAATTTTGAAGATATTCGAGTTCATCATGATAACTATAAATGTATTTGTAGGCTAGCTAACTCTGTAATTACTTTAATAGTTTTAAAAAACACTATAGATTATAGATTTGATGCTTATTTACTTAAAAAATTGATATCGTAATATTCTTGCGAGTTTTGAATCCCTTCATGAATATCCTTAAGGCTTTTCTAACTGTATTATACTCCTGTGTGTTCAAATATCTGTACGTACCAGGAGTTAATACCATATCTTGAATTGTCTGAGACAGAATGTGATGTGCTTTTGCAATTTGATCACTGAATTCATCCACGGACATCCCATTCTGTCTCAATTTAAATTTCAAATTTTCGATGAAAATATCGTTTGTATTTTGTTTTAATATGAACGAGTACCGCTGTTTTCGTTCTTCTTTTCTTCTTTCAAACATGTCTACTATTTCGATAGGTATATTTATGCTGATATTTCTGGCGTGTTTTTCTTCTGTGTTTTCAATTGCTGCGAGTGTAGTGACCATCATTTTTAAATGAGTTTGTAGTTTCTTTGGAAATAATTTCACGATCAGGATGAACATTAAATTATTAGTGAAAACAAAATGAAATTAGTATCAATAGATGTGTACATAATTAACGAGACTTACCAATTTGTACTTCATCTCACCAGCTTCTTCGGCCATTTCAGTAAGTTTTTCTACCCATGGTTTTCTTATTTCGCCTTTGAGGAATTTCTCCAAACTTGTTGCTTCTGATGCTGATTGGTTGTCATTTTGTTGCTGGTAATTGTTTTTTTTTTTCATCATTCAAGTATGTAATAGTAATACGTACAATACCTACTTAAATTAGAAAGGTTTTTACTTACCGAGAAGTCGACCATAAAATCAGATTTTATGAATTTAAATATGCAAATTAAATTCAGAATTACTAATAATATTTTTAAAAGCATAAGTGAGTAATTAATTTGATTGAAATTCAATATAATTTTTTAGTTAATTATAAATAAAGCTAAACGGCTAAAAACAATTTTAATTTACTTTCTGACTTTTATCAATTACAAACATCATAACCTTAATTTTAAAATCTCATCGATTGACTAATATTTTAAAGATACCCACCTACTTTATCATTTCAATATTTAAATAGGAATACTTTAATTACCTAATTGAAAAATTGTTCTAATGATCGTGAAGTAGGTTGGTAATAATGAATAGTTGTGCAAATGTCTGATAAGTAGGTAGGTACCTACGTAATACAATTCTCAAGTCAAAATGAAAAATTTATACATTTTTCAGTATTTATTATCCTTTGTCGTGAACCCTTCCATAAATATCCTTAAAGCTTCATTAACCTTCTCATATTCCTCCGGATCATCTTCTGTTTCATAACCATAGCAAATCTCAAAATCGCCCTTTTTCAAAGCAGTATTTTGAATTATCTGCGATAAATACTGATGAGCTAGAGAAATAAATCGGCAGAAATTGTCTACGGTCATTTCACTTTTATCTATACGTTTGAGCAACTCGTGAACAAAATTTTCGTCCTTTTTATGCATCAAAATATACATGAAACGTTGTGTACGTTCTTCGTTACGCCTTTCAAAAATATCCGTCATATTGGCAGGTATATTTAAGTTGACATTTTTGGCAAATCTTTCTTCGGTATTTGCGATAGCTTCTCGTGCAGTGACAAACCACTTGAAACGTTCGTGAAGTTTCTAAATATTTTAAAAGAATATCATAATTATTAAACTTCTTTCTCTATATAAAATCTGTGTAGAATACTCTTACTCACCAATTTATACTTCACCACGCCCATGTCTTCTCCTACATTGCATAATTTTTCGAGGATTAAATTATTTTGTTTATTTTTTACTTTGAGACATTCTTTAATAATTTCTTCCGCTTTTAGTCCTTCTTCTAGTTCCTTAAAAAATTATCAGATTTGTCAAATTATATTGATTAGAGTTGAATATTTACCTAATAAAGTAAGCGCATATATGCGTGACTCATCAAGTACCTTACTCAACAATGATTCAAAAAGTTCCACGTTGAAGAACTGAGTGAGAAAGACAAAGCTGCAGAGAGTAATTATTTTCAGGTACATACTGGCACTGACCTACTTTGTAATAATTAAAGAATCGCGATAAATCTATATAGGTAGTAATTTTAAATTAATCAAAAGCAAATTGAAGCAACGAACTTATGGGTTTTATCTGCTAATCGTATATCATGATAGTATCTCCTGCTATTGGTGTATTTAATTAAGGTAACTTGAATCTGGATATGATGAACTATGCTCATATGGCACCTATTTTTTCTATTATAAATACAATATTTAAAATTTTCAATAAAACATTTGATTTTCTAGATTATCAAAAAATATTTTTGGCAAAATCGCATCGCGCCTTCAAAGTTTGGACTATGCAACTCAATTTAAAAAAATGTTGTTGAATTGCATAATGTTTCAAAACCAATATTCAAATTAATTGTGCCTTTGAAGACAAAACTATGCAATTTAGTCAACACACATGTACCCAAATTGCATAACTGTTCTCTTCATGGTATGAACACTGGAAAATATGTTTTTAAAATTATTTAGAAGTCAGAATTTTTTTTTAAACTAAAAATGAATTTAATCAAGAAAAATAAACAGACAAATGACTCAAAGTTTATTATTTTTTTAAAACCATACTTACTACATTTAAAACGACTTTAATCCTAATTGTTGTTCTAAATTTTGTCGAAGTTTGAATTTCTGTATTTTTCCTGATGCAGTACGAGGGAAATCTTCAACAAAGGTGATATACTTTGGAAACTTATAAGCTGCAAACTGAAAGGAAAAAACAAAAAAAAACACATTATTATTCCTATTTATCACTATAATAATGATTTATTTTCTAGAGTCTAGACCTCGATGAATTTGAATCTGAAATCGAGCACAGAAAATGATATTTGAAAAAAAAAAGAAAAAAAAAGAATCCTCAGGAGTCGTCAATACACTCAACATATAAAATTATTATGAGGTTCTCACTTTTCCATTACAAAAATCTCGTATTTCTTCAGCACTCAATGAAGAATTTTCACTTCTAATAATGCTGGCTGCTACAACTTCTCCTAGTCGATCATCTGATATAGCATATACCTGCACAATAAAGTGAATTGTAATTGGGCAAATAATTTTCATTTTTTTTCTTCATTGCAAAAGTAAACATATACCTATAGGTATTTTTTTAAAATAGCAAATCCATTACCGTAGAAAAAAATTAATCCTTGTGTATTAAGAGAAGAACTTACTTGAACATTTAATACTTCAGGATGGGTTATTATAACATTTTCAATTTCACTAGGTTCTATATTTTCACCGCCTCTAATTATGGTGTCTTTTATACGTCCAACAACTTGCCCATATCCATTGTCAAATAAAACAAATCTGTCTCTGTGTGAAAAGCGAAGATTAAAATATAAGGACTTCTTCTGCGAGATGTTTTTCACTTGCAAGTTGATGAAAATATGAACATACCCACTGCGAATCCAGCCTCCTGCTAAAAAGGCGTTTTCATTTGCTTTTGGATTGTTGTAATATCCTTTCATTACATTGTATCCTCTAAAACATGCTTCACCGGGCATACCAAATGGTACTATTTGGCCTTTCTCATCGATTACTTTTACCTGCAAAGAAAAATTCCCAATATTTTAGTACCTACTTACTTAAATAAGTAGATAGGTAGTATTTATTGTATGCATATTATCATGCAATTTACATACATTCCATAATTTTTTTTTGTAGAACACTTTTTTTTAAAAAAATTGTTCATCTTATTTTTTTCATTTCTTGAATAAAATTTCACATCAAACTACTTATGACGGTACAATAGTAAAATTACCTCAACACAATCAATCACATGTCCGATCGTAGATGTCACCAAATGTTCAGGATCGTTGGGTGAGGAAAAGAATACTATTGGGCTAGTTTCAGTCATACCATAGCCAGACTGAAATAAAAATCATTCTTTTTAAAGGAATATTCATAGAGCAAACAAAACTTCTGAATTATTACCCACATTGAAATGATTGCTCACTGCATTAAAAAAATAATGAATTGTTAATAAAATGAAAAACAAAACAAGTTAAAAGTTCAATCTATACTTAGTGAGCCATAGATCTCAAAATTATGAAATCCATATCATCAAAATGATTTAAAATTTGTAATCAAACAATTTCCTATTTTTTTCTTCAGTCAGCTTCATTTCAAATGAGCAAACATTTGTTTACTGTTTGAGTGAGAGAACACAACATACTGACATAAATTCGTTTAAAGTGAAATTGTTCTTTCATTTTCCTAAATAGATCTGGTGGACAGAGGGATCCGGCTGTGAGGGCAACTTCGAGCGATGATAGTTTTGAAAATACAGTAGGATCAGAGACAGCCATTTTGTTAGCAACAGTCATCAAATCGATGTACATTGTCGGGGTGCCGTACATAATTGTGCATCTGCAAATAATTCAAACTAGTACCTACTTATAATATTAAGCATAATTATGTAGTAGGTACCTACATCAAAACTATAACCTAGGAACTTAATTCGGTCCCTTGATATTTTTCCTTTTTCTCAATAATTCATCTACCTACTTACAACATAATAAGTTTTAAAAGTTGGAACTTACTTTTCATTTATCACCGCTTCTATGGATTTAGTGGGACTAAATTTTGGAGATGGCAGGACAATAGTTGCACCATAATTAATAGCCACAAACAGGCCCAGCACAGTACCAAAAGTATGAAAAAGTGGAACTTGAAGACAAATTTTGTGATGCTGAAAAATATAAATTTTTAAAGGACAATTTTAAGAAGTATGAAATCTGCCTCAGGAAACTGGTCCCGGAGCTTCCGATCTCAGAACATTTCATTAGGTTAAAAGTTGAAAAATTTTATATGTGTGCTCTAGAAAAGTCACCTACAGAAATTCTCTTGAGGAAATACAATAATATGAACAGTGAGATCATGAATTTTATAATAATTATTTAGGTAGGTTCAAATACATAAATACCTACACACCTTATCCATCAGAAGCATCCTTTTCCCCACGAAGTAGGAATTATTTGCCATATTATTATGAGTCAAAGTGGCACCTTTCGATTCTCCGGTTGTACCCTGAAATCAAAATTCAACAGAGTCATTCCATGTAAAATCACGGAAATTTTTATTTTTCGCACTTGGGATCGGCGATTTTTTGAATATTTTTTTTTCAGTTAACCCTCTATGGGAGATGACGAATGACGCAAACCGTAGTTCTCAAACTGCTTTTAGAAGGGAGATAAAGGTGCTCAAAGTTTTGAGAAAAATAGGGATATGTTCAAGAGGGATTAACTTGAAAACTACAAACGATACACTTTTGAAACTTTTACCTATTTGTGGGTGGGTTTATAGAAGAGCTTTTTGAATATGTATGGAAAATCAGTGTTACCACCTTCTTGAGGATCAAAAATTAGCTGAAAAGTTTGAAAATGATGTTTCTCCATGTCGTCCTCGCTCAAAAATTCTGCAAAAATTACCTCAAGTACAACTGTTCATGCTGATCAACGTATCAAAAAATTCGAGTAGCATTTTTTTAAAAAATATTTTCGATTTATAAAATTTCAAAGATTACCAAAAAATACAATTTAGTTCCATGAAAGCTTGAAATTGCTCAAATTGACGTATTTCCATCAATTTTACTAAAAATGATCTGAATTAATTGATGGAAGTATATCAATTTGCACAATTTCAACTTCTTATATGGAAATAAATTGTATTTTCTCGTGATCTTTGGAATTTTCAAAATGAGTATATATACGAACCCCCCTCCCATTTTTTGATATGTTAATCAGCGTAAAAAGTTGTACTTGGGGTAATTTTTCAGAATGTTCGAGGGAAAATGCTCTAGAGAAACATGATCTTCCAACTTTTTGATCTAATTTTTAGTTCTCAAAAAAGTGGCAACCCTGATTTTAATCACATTTTTAAAAAGCTTTTCTACAAACCCACAAACTGGCAAAAGTTTCAAAAGTGTGTCATTTTGTAGATTTGAAGTTGACCCCGCTCAAACATTACAATAGATGTGTTCTTTTAAAGCGGATTTTGGCAGATTTTTGAGAATCTGGATTTTGGCAGATTTAGAATCCACAGGAATCTGCTCAGGAGTCGGGTAGCAGCTTTTGAAAATGGATTTTGGATTTTACTTCGAAAAAGAAGGCTTGAGGTTTTGAAAAATTGGTAATTGTAACCTTAATCTCAAAAGTTTTGAAAAAAAGAGATTTTAAAAAACGTCCAAAATCCAGATTCTTGAAAATGTGCCAAAATCCGTATAAAAAGAACACATCTATTATCTCTATTTTCATCAAAACTTTGAGAGCACCCCTATCTCCCCTACTAATGCACTTTGAGAATTACGGTTTGCGCCATTTGCCATCTCTCATTGAGGTCTAACTGCATAAAAAAAAAATGGTTTAAAAATCGCCGACCACAAGTCAAGAAGTTCGGCGATTTTCTAGGAAATAACCCAGCAATAAAATTGTTAGTTCTCCGAACTGTAGTGTAATTTACGCAGTAGCCTTCTCGTAAATAATAATGAGTATGACTCACCGAAGTAAATTGAATATTGCACACATCATGGATACTAATTTCGTTTTGAATCTGCTGCAGTTTTTGTCTATAATGTGGACTTGAACTGGAGAGAATATCAGTCCATCGATATGTTCCTCTGTTAATCAAAAATAAGTACAATTAAGTAGGTACGCGCATTTTAAAAAGAACTGTTAATAAAAATACAGACGAGACGATGTGTTCCTTGAAAAAAATATTACCTAGGTATAGGTATGAGGAAGGCGTAAATATGAACTGGAAAAATTAATCTAAGTCAGACAAAAATGGGGTTCAAAAGGGTACGAGAACGATTACCTAAAAATCATTCATTTGTATGCCTTGCACTTCTTTACGGTGGTAGGTATTTTTAAATTATTTTTTGAAAATCCAAAAATCCGTTAAAAGTTTTAGTCACTTAAAGGATGCAGAAGATGATTTTTTATTAATTTATCGAAGTTTTAAAAGTGAAATTCTGCTTCTAAAATGTTGCATGATACCTACTGCACTTTTAAATTCTCTTTCAAATTTTTTGCCCCAATAAAAAATTCCTCTCTGTTGAAATATTCCCCATCTTTGTTTGACTTTGAAGATTCGACTTTGATGGTATTTTCTCAGATCACCTCTCATTATAAATTCAGTGTTTATTGCTTACTTGTGAGAATTTTGACTGATTATGATTAATGTTTTGAGCAAAGGTAAGGCAGCCGTAGTAATCTGATTGCAAAAATCGTAATTTGAAATTTCTGGAGCTATTTTACTCAACATCTCGTAGTAGTTTCGATCAATCCAAATGTCACCAATTATTAGAGCTTTTACATCAGCTTTTATCAAAGCCGATTCTATTTCTGGGCATTCATATAGCGGATTAAGGTTCACCTGAAAGTAAAAACATTGTTATCTTACAGTGATATCAGCCAATTGCCATATAAACCACTGAAATACTCATGAAATTAAGTACATAGTATTACTGTTATTATGATCATTATTACATAAAGTAGGTAAGATACGTACAGCCACCAAACCAGCTTTCATTATTGCCAAAATTGAAATGTACCATTCGGACGAATTGGGTGCCCAAATACCGACGGAATCACCTTTTTTCAAACCGATTGCCAGTAGACCAGCTGCAAATTCATCTACCTACAAACAATTTATGTGAGATTAATTTTAAATGGTGACATAACCAAACTAATTTAGTATAGTATATAAATTTCCTAATTCCCTCAGGATTCCTCAGTTTTCTAGTTGAGTTAAAAATGTAATTCTTATCAGTTATCATACTTATTCTACGAGATGCATCGGCAACTGAATTATACTAACTTGGTGCAGAGCTTGCTTGTAAGTCAACTTTGTCCCTTGATATGAACACACAGCATATCTGTCTCCATATTTCTCAGCAGACTGAGAAAATATCTCATTTATCGTAAAATTCTTCAGTGGTTCGGTGCCTGGATTTTTCCAGTAACTTAGATCATTTCGGATTTCTGGATTCTGAAGTAATTTTTCTTCAAAAATATCACATATCTCAGTTTGTTCAATTCTATAACATCAAAAATCCCATCAACTAGGTAATTGAGTTTGATGTTTTAATTGTACTCTGGGGTTATAAGCAAGTAAATTTTCCTTGTTTTAAAAGAATTGGGATCGTGATTTTTAGATTTTCAACTTGTGGATGAGTAAGTAAGTAGCTATATACTGTATACCTACTTTCCACTCCACAGAGGCAGAAAAAATAGTTGGGTACTTTGAGAACGATTTTGTTCTCATGCCAAAAACGAAATTAAACATTCAACTTTCATTACGGTATCGGACTCATTAGGTGCCCAATTGCCCAAGTAAGTATTGAGAATAGAGAAAACAAACTTACGATACAGAGTGATTATTTTCAGGATCCAAAATTTCTACTTTATCATACATTCTGATATTGCGGTTGTATTTTGATAATCCTGTAACAGAAGCAATGTAGGTGTACAGGTCACAATGAATATTTTTTTAAGCTTTTATTAAAAGTTTCTTATTCCTTAAATTGATTGAGGCAACATTACATTACTACATAGTTCGAAAAATTTAAGTCATTTCTCTCGACTCGACAGATCTACCCAAAACGGAAAACCTAAATAATTTTTGGCACAAAGTATAGATTAGGAAATAGACACCGTAACTTTCGTATTGAACGTATAGGTAATGTTGTCTTTAACACTATGATAATGAATGCCTTCCACGAAAAAAAAAAAAACATCCGGAATGAAGAGTTCAAAAACCTCAGATAACACATTTCTTTTTCAAATTAGCTAAAACATTTTGAGTACCTATTATTATTATTTATAGGTATCCAAGAGTAAAAAACTTACTCGAAAGTACTGAAACAGTCAAACTAAAAAATATTCAGCAACTCCACCAACACTGATGCATATTGTGGCATTCGCAACGTTTCTACCAATGGTAGAAATGAAAAACAGGAATGAATTCTTACGATTTATACTTGTTACGTAAGCGAACTGAATATTCATATTGTGTACCTATTTGCACATATTATAATTTGACATTCTTTTAAAGAGAGAACAAAGTGTTAAAACTTTGTTGGGATGATCGACCAATTCATTAATGCATTCAAACACGATAGAAACCTAGTTTCTTCGTGTTCAAATGATTAGGATAGCAACAATGCAACGTAGGTAGAGGTACCTAGACCTACAATAAAATCAGAGTTTATTATGATTTTTTTTTCACGAAGACTCGTTTTACGTAAATGTCTCAATACATGAGTACTTAATGTTAAAGTTTTTCTGAAATGCATAATCAACTCTTTGAAAAGATTACTTTACTTATTTTTTAAAAATGATATACATACATTCTTTAATAGCCACAAAAATCTTCGCAAATGAGTGGTTTACAGCTGTTAAGAGGACTACCCGTCGTTATCTGGCTGATTCGAAAAGAATTAAACATCCAGGATGGATACCTACATTTTATCAAAGCCCTAGTCAAAGTTCAAGTAAATAAGATTAATATTATTGTGACAGCAACTTCAATAAGTAAGAAGGTAGGTACCTATTTATAAAAATCAGAAGTAGAAAAACTGTTGTGGGTGTACCTAATTAAAAACTTAAAACTTGAAAAATATTTGAATATTCATACCCGCGATCAGCGAAACGAAGCTATACAGGAATCGCGTTATAATTTTTATTTTATTGTAATGAGGCAATGCCAGAAATTCATAAGTATTATGATCATGATGGGTAATTCATTTAGATATCAAGTAAATTTATTTTAATGAAAGCACTTGTCGTATTTATAAAATTTACGAACATCGAAAGTATTCCACATACAACATAAAAATAGGCTGTAGTCTATGTTTAGCAACTTCATTTTACGATGCTTGAGAACCCGGATAGGTAAGAAGAGATTGGAAACTTGAAATCTTCAATAATAAATTTTTTCTAAAATTTTTCCATTTGGTACGTATTTAAATGGTTTTCAGCTTAATAAAAACGTTTCAACAATTTTTCATTTTCATTGGTCTTCAAAAACCTTGCATTTTGATAGGTACACATAAAAACATTGTTTTATATCGCATTTTCCGCGTATTTCGAAGTTTTAGTGCATATTTTTGTTTTGGCAGTTTTTAACGCATATTTGATACTTCTTCTTTTTTACTGCATACAAAACTTGCCCTGATAATAATGAATACCTACCTACGTAAAAAGGACATTTGTTGAGATTTTTAAGAAAAATTGTAAAAACAACCAACTATTGAACACGTTTTTTCAGACTTTTCTTCAGGTATAGTAAAATTTTTCGTGAGCGTAAAACTTAGCACCTTCAAATCCAAGGGTAGGTAAACGTGCATATTTGAGCTCAGGATAGGTTGCCTACGTTACTGGTCAGAGGGCGTTATTCTGTGCCGGAACACTCTGTAGGTATATAAGTGCACATTCAAGTAAGTATCACTATCAACTTAATCAATTCGGTTTCTCAAAAATTAAATATAGACAAATTTAAAGGCTGATGTGTTTTCTCCCAATGGATCCTTTTTTAAAATCTCTAAAACATATAATATGTAATTTAAATTTTAAAAATGTTTAATCAAATAGATGGGGAACGAAATTGTACTTGAATATTTTTACCCATAAACATTACTACTGATGAACAATCGTTTCTTCCTTTGACCTCTTCCACTTCTTTTCCAAAAAAAACACAATCAAAAATTTATTTTCGAATTCCTTGTATGAAAATTAGAAATTCATTCAGAGACAATTTCAATTCAAATTTAAACCATCGATCGCGATTTTTCACATGTGGTACCTTTCGCCTCAATCATCCTCAGGATGAACTGGAATGCTCGAATGAATATCTGCTGAGACTAATTTTTCCAATAAGTGAATAAAATAAAAATAATTTTGACTCAAAAAAAGAATATATTAAGATACGTAATTCAAAAAAAAAAAAAAGAAAAAGAAAAAACTCATCAATAACGAACAATGGACAACAAAAACAATAAATTCATAAAAATCACATCGATAAACTAATACTAAAAAATATTTTGATCATTGCTTTCATTTTTGATTAGACTTGAACTGAACGTGAGTTTTAAAGAGATCCTGCATTTTGGGAATCTTTGACTGAAACGCCAACTGCATCGGAGAACATCCATCGAGATTTTTCAGCACCGGATTCGCTCTATATTTCAACAATAACTTAGCTATATCGACGTGACCACCCAAAACAGCCACATGTAAAACGCTTTCACCATTCTAAACACAATGATACAGGTACTCGGTGTTAAATTAAAAACATTTTCAAATTAACTGTCATTGTTATCTCGAATACTTACAGGTAATAAGCCAAGATTAGGATTATGTTTCAGTAATTCTTCGACAACACCGATATGGCCTTTATGACAAGCTTTGAAAAGAGGTGTGCCGCCATCCTATAATGATACATTTGGGTGTAATTTTTATTATCTAAGAGTTACGAGTATTTTTACGCTAAACGAAAATACGAGTAAGAATTACTTTTCGTTTACTATCGATGAAGGCTCCGTGTTTGAGTAGCAGTCGGACAACATCTCGATGACCCATTTGTGCGGCGATCCACAAAGGAGTTGTGCCATCTTGCCTTTTACTGTCTATTTCGCACCCACATGATAATAAAAATCGCACCACATTTGTATGGCCATTTTGTGCGGCTATGAATAACGGCGATGATGCGTCCTGAGGGCAGAAAGAAATCAAAAATCAGAAATCATCCTCAACATTTCATAAATTCTATGATATAAAAATTAAAGCTCAATAAAACGTAAATTTTGGGCAGGGACAGAGCTGGCAGACCACGTAAAAAAACAAACTCTGTTAAAAACATTAAACAAAACCCATTTTGGTAATCTTTCATACGACTGAAACTGAATTATTCATTAATCATTATAAATTATTGAATGAAAAAAATATCTTAGTTTCAAATAGGTACCTAACTACCTACCTAAATTAACGACGCAATTCGCTACTCATGGTTTGTTGAAAAGTGATATTTTGAACATCAATAGTTACATTGCAGTGTACATATACGTATCAAATAGATACACAGCAAGATTTTAGGGAAAATTAACGATAGTCAGAGTCGTTAAATAATTGCTTAAATATGTACAATCTAATCGTAAAAAATGCTTTGTTGGTCCATTTCGGTAAGTTGGGTGCAAGAACTAGAGCGAAACTCAATCGTCATTCGTCAGGTATAAAATAGGTATACATACACCAAAATAGGATATAGCTAATTAATATTTTGACCTTGGAATTTCGCTTTTTATGCGATAAAAGTACGTATTTTTAAAAATAAATATCGGGAATACAATTCGTTTATTTTAATCGCCCAGGCGATATTGATTCACAAGACAATGAAATGAATCCTAATCAGTAATCATAATGCAAAGTGCCCAAATGTGGTCAAATTAAGGTTTTTTTCTTTTCAGATAAATGCAACCCAGCAAGCCATAGATCACTCTTAACGGCTTCAAAATCATATCAATCAAAAGTAGAGAGAATTTCTCATTTATTGAACACATTATTTTTCAAAAATAAATCAAGTTTGCGAACGAAATTTCTTTTTAAAAATTCCATTTTTTTTGCCCAAAAGTGGCCACCTGAAAGTACCCAAAAGTAACTATACTTGAAAAATAAAAATAATTTCAGCCTGCTGGTTTAGTTTGGAAGAACTGCATGAGATAAGATATAAGATACGCGATTTTCCAAAATCAAAATTCTAAGCTGGATCCGTCTCAAGTCAAGTGTGATTTTTCAAGCCAGATTTAAATCGTCGAATTGCGAATTTTTAGGTTAAGAACTTCTAAAACTAAAGGAAAAGGAAACTAAACTTTTAGTTGCCCTAATCAATTTCCACGTTTTTTTTTTGTTTTTTTTTAGAAAGAATTTAAAAATAATTTCAAAAATTCAAATAACTTATTTCCAAAATGCCAGATTCTTTATTTAGGTTGAAAATTATGAAATTCATTTAGGGAGACGACTACTTGGCTGGAAACAAATTTCTATTCATTTTTCATGCAAAATATAGGTACCTATTATTGAGATTGAATTTTCCCTTCACGAGAAAATTTCATTTTGAACTTTTACTAGGAATAAACGTTTCTTAATACTTGAATATTTTTATTAAAATTGAAGAAAACGTAGTTTTGATGATTTTTCTGATGAATATTTCTCCAATTTGAAGGACAGGAATCGCGTAAAATGAGATTTATGTGAGAAGTAAAATTTGTGAAGGAATGTTTGGCATGAAAAATTTTCTAGTAGAGCGCTCAAAAGAGGTAGCAAGCGAGTTTTCAATACTTTAAAGTGAATCTTTGAGTAATGGAGTAGTTTGAACTCCCCATCCCCCCACACACACACACACACACACACACATACACGCATAAAATAGCGGCATAGGGAAGAATAAGAATAGATACTGCAAAATAAATTAACCGTTGACCTGAATTCATACTGAGCGAGCAAACGATTAATTAAAGCTCATGAATACAGATGATACGAAGACGGAAGGTACCTAGCTCCGTTTTGAGATCATTTTTTTTAAAGGAGGGGAGTGAAATGGAAAAATTTCGAAGATATTCACTACTCAAACATTTTCATTTTTTTATACCTCAGAAAGATGAAAGCACAAAAAATAATTCATCGTCAGCACTGAAAGTTCATTTTTAAATTTCTGATTATTTCTATAAAATTTGAAAGAAAAAATTCTAGAAACTGTAAAAATTCCAAATCAAAAATGATAGTGATTTCTATCAACGTAATTCCAACAATTCAAATCCAGTGGTCATATTTTTTTCATACTCCTGAATCCTCCAGCACGCCAAAAATTTGTCTCAATATCTTCAAATCTTCCCAAAAAAACGTACTTTAACAGCTGAATTTCTAAATCTACCATGAATTTAAAATTCTGCATGACTCACAGCTAATCGACAATTCAAAATGGCTCCGTTAGACAACAGCATTTGAACAATATTCAAATATCCACACTGGCAAGCGACAAACAAAGGAGTGGCTCCATCCTGTAAACATAGCAAAAGTAAATAGAAACCATCGCGTCTCACCAACCTAATCTTGAGGCAATAATCAAATTTGTTCTCACCAGACTACAAGAGTTAATAGGAGCGCCGCGTGAAATCAATAGCTTTGCGACATCGGTAAAACCTCCTTGGGCAGCAAAAAACAACGCCGTCGTACCTGTCTGTACGTAACAAAAGCAATCAATACGAATTGTTCTTTTTTTTCAGTAACCAAACAACGCAAAACATGACTATTTATAGTCTAATAGAAATTGGCACATAAATACTGAGCTTTCATCGAGTTGAATTTTCGCTCGAATGTATGCGATAATGTACAAAAATATGTTCTGAATAAGCTGATTTCTCAAATAGGGTTCGAATTTCTGCAAAATCTACTTCTTTTTTCAAAAACTTCACGCTTCAGTGATAATGATAACGCGTGGTATATAAATCCGTCAAGTATTTTTGCAGATATACGTAATACACATAAAACTCAAATTTGATAATGTAACCTTGAGAAAGAGAAAAACAATTAAAAATTATGTAATACCGGTTTCCTGCTTGTTAAGCAGTATCGGTATCTTGTGAACTGCATACACATTTATGAATGTATTGTATTGTTATTATACTCGAGTTCTTTACATCTTCGTAATGAGAAGAATTTCCGTCCAGTTTACTAATTGTTTCAAGGTTATTTGAAGATCACAATTTACCAAAATTTAGAAAACCTCAATTTTGAAAAAAGAGCTCAAAAGTATGAGACATGAGAAAATCGAAATTTAAAAAAAAAATCGCTCGAAATGAAAAAGGTACAAAGTAGAACATGTAACATGAGCAAAAAAATCAGATATCTTACGAAATTTCAAGCTACAAGCGTCCAAAAATATTTCAAACATATCAAAAAAATTGAAAATGCATCATGTTGAACATGGGTATTTATTAGGAAAAAAATAATTTAATCAATCAAATTTGAATTTTCTACATATTTTTCGTCTCAATTGGATCTCTCAGAAAAAAATTCAAGAGTTTTTTCTCCAACTCCAAGTACTTAATCATTTTTTTTTTTTGTTTAGGTTCGTTTGGCATAAATGTAATATCTTTTCTCCATTCATTTCGACAATTGAAAGAACGGTGGGATTAATTCACGACGACCATATTTATGTAATTTAACTTCATCGAAACATTTCGCATCAACTTACGCATCGTGCAGCCGAAATATTCGCCCCTTGATCCAGCAACAAATTAACAGCGTCCAAGTGACCATTAGCAGCGGCTAATATAAGAGGTGTGGTCTTCTCCTGCACACACAAATTCAAAACTTGAGTCACTATTGTAACATTAAAAGCATTTAATGTACAAAAAACAACGCTGATTACAAAATAACAAGGTATTTTACTTAGACCATTAAACAGCGGTAATTTGTTAATGGAATTTCTTTTCGAAAGGAGTGCCAAAGTAGGTACATATTGTAATATTTTACAAAAATATTTTTCTTATGGTATATAAACTTTTTTTACGTGAACGCAATAATGTATTCAATAGTATTCTTTCTTGTGTAAACATTTTCGTTACTCTTGGGAAACATAATTTCGTCGTTGAAAATAACTCGCTAAATTGAAACGTTTTTTTTTTCAATTCGAAGAAAATAGGACTCATATTTTTTTCAGAATTTTTTCATTAAAATAAAAGGTATACGTAATACTAACGTCATCTCTGCAATCGACGTGAACTCTGCCAGTATCCAATAATTTTTGTATCAATTTAATATCGCCATTGGCTGCGGCTGCGTGTAGTTTTATGTCAAGTGGAGTTTCTTTCTGCAAGTAAAAAAAAAGAATGTCAAATATTCGATAAAAAAAATTGAAAACTTGTCTTTAATATTACGTAAATAAATCTTTGAAGAGACTTAGGTAGGTATCAAATTACTCGATAAATCGACGGAGGAAATAATTACGGTGTAGGAAATATTTCAATAAAGTCGTGTATTCGCTTCGTCTCAAAATATCGCACATGATCACGATAATAAAATAACATTTCTCATTATTGCTTTTTTTTGCAATTTAATCCTACACTCGGGCTCGAAAAGCGCAGCAGTAATGAAACGACCAATGCTCGATGATCAATTCTTTATATGAATGAATAACGTAATGACAGTGAGGTTCGTTGAACTGGCTTTTGAAAACAATAATTATCACGCAATGAAATATAAACACAGACAATCCGATTCGACCATGAACAATAACGTGTAATTGGTATATTTCTCAGCGATTTGATGGCATTCGAGTTTCCTAATAAATCAACGTTCAAAGGGAAGATGGTGCAATAGGTAGATCGGGAAAGTTTTTTTTTTCTATGCGGTTTTATAATCGACTGGCTTCTCACTCTGAATCTAAAAGATGTTTTCGAAATGAAATATTTTTTTAAATAAAGTGATGATCTCTCAGATCTAATCAAGTGATTCGGCATTGAGCCGAAACACCTTCAAATTAATTTGTCAAATTGACTGATGTAAATAGAAACGTTAGAAATAACACGTAGGCGACGTTTTTTTTTTTTTTTTTTTTTTTTCATTTTGCGCAAATATTCAAATTATTACAAGCATTTAAATTTAACGAATACAGATCTTTATCAAGCTTAAATTCATCGTAGAATTCATTTTAATGAGGAAAGTGGGAAGTTTTTGCCATGGTGAAGATCGTATCTTGAAAGTTGAAACTATCTTATGTATGTACATAAATTCGAAGTGATCAAGTAGGTACAGCGACCAATTTTTCAAAAAAAGAATATATTAAATTAACATTTTTTTTTTTTTACAATTGACACAAAAATACTCGTACCTAAATGAATTAATATTTTCAACAGAATGCGAGAACATTCAAAAATTCAAATCAGCTAGTAGGTATAATACTTGATGAGCAAAACGATTTTTTATTCTTAATAAAATCATTAGGTACCTACTGCTTCATGAATAATAATCATAACGAGACTTGAAAAAATTGAACAAAAATGTCAAATAGGTAGGAAGTTTAGTAAAAATTCAAGTACTTAGCAATCTTCGAATTTGATTTCAACGAAATTGACATTGCAGGTAGATATAAGATGAATGTCCATCTTCTTAAATTGTAATCTCAAGGAGTCAATACGTAGGTAACATTTATTTCTTTCACACAGACAGGGTGCTATACGATTTTATGAAGAGCCAGAAATTTATGCGAGGTAGAAAATGTGAGTGAAAAAAGTAAGTAAATGAGTACTAAGCACCTCTGCAGCTGCAATGTCAAAATAACTCATACAAGTACTCACCACTCCTCAAAGCTACGAGTACGATGTTATCTGTTAATTATTGAATTAATGATAAGAAAAAAACTTAAATTCATCTTACTTTTAAGGACATTTCTGATGAAACACTCTCGAGGACATAATATTTTTGGTTCAAAATACCACCTAGGTCCTAGATTGAAGGTGATTTTTCTCACAGATGATATTGCACTTGAGAGAAGAGCTTTCAAGCACGAGCAGAACAGACGACTATCAGAGCACGATACACACTGGAAACAATTACAAAAAATTCGTGAACTGTAAAGTTACATACACCACCGAGTACGTCTTCTACTTACATATCAGTTATCACGAAGAACTAAAAACGCCGAATGCAAGTGCGACAAAATACAGTTACGTTCATAACGTGTTTAATAATCTTGTTTCCTGTTACCGCGAGAATGAAATTGAAATGAAAAACTCGCGATCAGCGGATCGGGAAACAGAAGGAGAAAATTCTTGAAGAATGATAATTTTCATTCGCGATCGATAAGAAGAGATTCCCGAACGGTGATAAAAAGTTTTTATTACGTAACAACACTGTCAAATTATAAACATTTTGAAAAACAAATAAATGGTAACACTGTTTCTTCAGTTTTTTGTTTGAATCCGTAATCTCGAAACCCAAAACACCTGCTGAAACAAACAAAATTCGTAAATTGCTTTTCTCTCTCGAAATTTTTTTCATCGTCGATTTGTACAGAAAATTATTGAATTTTTATTAAATTCCTTGTTATTTCGAAATTAAATTTTACTAAAATACAAATATGCAAAACGACGCTGGTGAAAACGTGGATTTATACATCCCCAGAAAGTGGTAAGTACGAATTGAATATCTCCGGTCAAACTTCGGCTTTACACGTGTTATTTTTCTAATGATAACCCGCAAGTCGTATACGCTGTCTAATGTCTATAAAATAGTAATTTACATGTTTATTTTACAGCTCCGCTAGCAATCGTATCATTCACGCTAAGGACCATGCGTCCATCCAACTGAATTTAGCCGAAGTCGATCCAGTTACTGGTAGAATGACCGATAACGTGAAAATCTATGCTATCAGCGGTGATATCAGAAGGATGGTGAGTTGAATTTTTCTGACTTGATATATTTTACGTTATTATGTGTTGTATTAATGTGATACGTGTTTATGTAGGGAGAATCTGACGATTGTCTTCTGAGGTTAGCGAAGAAAGACGGACTTTTACCTAAGTAAGAATTTTTTCATGTTCAATACGATATTTGTTGTGCACGTAATGAGCTACGTATGTATGTACCGTCAGTACGCTGTTATATCCCAAATCGCATGTGTACTTGCGTTAGCATCGTAATTTTGAATCAATGCTTCAATTATTTTCAATCGTTTCATATTTTTTGAGGCGTTCTATTAATTTTTTTGTTTGATTTCTGTTGCAGGAACTTCTAATGTAACCGTTAACTGGAATTATGAACTTGTAAGATGGTATTTTGTATAAAACAATAAAGTGTATTGTTAATTTTGTGCTATTATTTGATTATTCTTCTGTATGATCCAAAACTTCTGAAATTAGGTTACGTTTGACTTACGATGTCGTGCTGAATGCGTTCCTTCCTTCGTTGGTTTGGTATTTCATTATTTGAAACTTGTTTTTACTTTTTAGAAAGTATACTGTACCTTTGGCTTCTATTTTCATTGCTTCAGGTGCCATGCTTGTTTATTTCACCGACGACGACTAGAGTTGAGATTTTTGAGAGCTTTTTAAATAATAAAAAGTGATTGAGTAGACATAGGTAATGACCAGATTTGAAATTGATAGTCATGATCTTTGAAGGTACATTATTACTGTATTACTTCAATATAATCATACTTCAAAGGTATTGTGAAGATGATCCAAAACCAAAATTTGAAGCTGAAGTGAAGATATCAGCAACTCGCTCAGATGTAATCTGTTAATGTATATTGTAATTTTTGTATAACGTAGACGAAACGGAGAGACAAGAGAACGTAATTTGAAACTGAATTTTTTCGAAGAATTGGCGACATGACTAAGTAAAAATATTACTATATATTTAACGCAATTGATTTTCATTTCTATCTTGTATAAATTATTAACTATCTCTCTCAAATAAACTTACATAAACTTGAAAACTGAGATTGAAATTTAATTTTTTTAAAAATTTGGTAAAATCGTTATCAATTTCTTGTTCACGAGAACCACATAATGTCTACTTACTACTGTACACAAAGTGTACATTGTACACAATTATTTTCACTGATAAAATTTTTGTGATAAATCGTTTGATTGAAGTTCTTTGAATGTAACGGATTTGCGATTTTCAGGTATTTTGATCCTCAAAAATTGGTTAATTTGTTGCTATATTTCATTAAAATTAATCGCGAAATGATTTGAAATCTTGATTTTCATCGCCCAAAACTTCATCTTTCATGTGAGTATGTTTTCAAGGTCGCTAATTTTCTGTTTGTTTTGTATTTTTTTTTCTTTGATAAATTCATTTGGAAGATTGCGTAGTGTGATAATTACGTGAATGTCTATATGTGTTCGTTGTGAAGGGCGTTTTAGTTTAATAAATATCAATTTTAAAACTTATTCTCCATAAATCTCAATCCTGGAATATGGTAGGTTCGATCTTCTTTATCCGCAGCTCATATTCATGGTAATATTTCAACAATAACATTGATCTCTAATGAGGTTGTGATAGCATGAATGATTGATTTCATAATTTCGCCTGCTTGTGAATTTCTATCAGAATTACGAATTTTGTGTACTAATAACTGTTTTGGAAACTGTAATATTGAGTATTTAGCTTAAATTAGTGTATCCTTTCGAAAACCCTTCCACTTGGGTGTTTCCACTATCGAACCATAGAAGCGAGAGTTGATTAAGTAATAGCATGACATTTTGATTATTCGCTGTTGAATTTTCCATTTCCCACCTATTTAGAACTTCGGTAGTGATTCTGCGACAAAATTAGAGCTTGATGAAGCTTATTATTAAGTTACTATTAGTTGTTTGAAACAAAAACCTCAGTTTATTGAATCAGTAACATCCAGTGTCTCACTATGCCATTGATGATTTCATCATATTGTATTGTACCTATTAGTTTTCTTAAGTTACTTTAACGTTAAATTATGTTTAGTATTTCATGTCATAATTTTTTACAGTCTTAACGTATGATACATAAATTGTGGAAATATGTGACATTCAATGGTCCTAGGCTGATTCGATATGAATCGAAATACAAATTAAACGCTGGAATCTTATTTTTGGTTTGTCCTACTATTAGTCATTATTGTTCACGCTGTTCATAGGAAATGCTTTGTTGCAAGGTTGAAAAATTAGTTCACTTAGTAGTTCATGTATAAAAAGCTATCGCACGTAGAAATAAATTCTTCTATGCAAATATTTTTATTGTAATATTCTCGTAAAACTTGATCGATTTCAATTCCAATGTCCGTAAATGAGTCTCATTACGTGGAAATTGAGCTTGTTTTTTTTCTCCGTCATTGTAGATTAGCTTAACTCGTTTCGCGATTTTTAATTGTGATTTATGAATGTGTGAATGAAAGAGACAGACTGAGTGTCGTAGTGACTACGTCAACGTCATTATAAGTTCACTACGTAAGTTGCATTTTCATGGGGAGCTTTCCAAGTTTTTTCTCAAGTGTTACAATATTGCACTTCGCGGAATGATTTAATGGTATTGCGTTGGCGTAGTGTTACATTTCTATTCATTTATAGTTGTAAATTTTGTATATACATTTTAATCATTACAATCATGTAAACACACATGTATATTTTGCTATATAAAATAGCTTAACTTAATATACCTAAATATTATTAATGTCAACTACTCGTACTTGAAGTGTGTGATTAATTCTCAAATTGTGTGTTACAGAATTATTAAATCTTATTGGCGAGGAGCAAGCTGGCGGGCTTAGAGGAGGATTCGACGAAGTCTTCCGCCGCAGGATGTTTTTTACCTCTTCAGAGGAATTCTCGCGACGCACAGACTATAACTGGTTAGTTAACTAATGAATAATTTACCCAACCAAGGTACCATCTTCGATATTCAATTACCATCTGGTTTGATCCGGAAACAATACAAGTAATGCTATTATAAGTTACATCCTGTGAATGAGAATTAGTGTACCCATTCTCGGAAAATACCCCTCCGCATATTGAGGAATGAATCATAGGGTATCTACGTAAGAGAATTTCTTGCATTAATTGTTCATTTGTTTCACGACATTTTTGCACCTCTTTATTCAGAGACGATATTTATGAAGATGTTGAATTAATTCAACATGTGTTCTTACGTTTGTTCTTATGTCTTAAATTACGTATGTATCTCACTCTTAGATAACGTTTATCCATCTAAATTAATTTCTACTTTGCTAAAAATTCACGGTCTCTTTGATCTAAATAAAGGAATGACATTTCTACAATGATAATTCAAGTTCAAAATTTTCCTAGAAGTTTGCCCTATCATCGCATACACTTAAGTGAGTAAACTTTTTGGCAATAACAATTTTTAAAAAAATTAAACAAACTGAAGTGGTTTATTTTTTTATTCCTAAATTTTCGAGAAAAAATTCACCTTTGTAACCCAATTTATTTGCTATCGCTAATCAGATAAATGGTTTGAAATGCTTGTCTGTGGCAGTTGTAGCACTCTTATCGGCGATCGTGTGCTTGTTTCGTATTTCATTTCCTCGATAGAAAATCAATAATGTTGAGAAGACAAATTGCTAATGAAAAAAATTATTTTTCAATTGAATCATTCGGATAAGTTGATACAATAATATTTTGACTATCAATTTTGATAAGTGGAGATCATTCTTTATATTTTTAATTTTTGCACCTTTTTTCACTATGAAAACCAAAAGGATGTCATTTCAGTGACCTCATTTAGCACATTTCATTTTTTTTTCTACTGGAATTATTCGAGAATAAAATGGATGGAGAAAACGTTAGTCCAAAATAATAAAATAGGTTAGAAAACAAAGAATATTTTATTCCATTTCTTAAAAGTTGATTGGGCTCAAGGGCCAAATGAAATTCGTAAAAAAATTACAAATACTTGCATTGTGATTTTTTTGTATAAAAATACCTATTTCTGAGTATAAATTTTTTTTTAATAAAGAGAATTAAGACATAAAAAAATGAAAATTTCATCATTTTGAGCAAGCCTAATTTACGCTGTGCTTTTAAATTTTTTATGAGTATCATTGTGCAATTGTGAATTCACTGAAAAATGGTGGGAGGGGGGATCAAGTAATTTCTACTAAAAAGAAGAAAATCTCGAGTCTATTGAAAAATATTTAAGAATAGATTTTAAAAAATAATTACCAACTTGCTAATTGAAACAAGTTTCTACAGTTGTAAGTTATGAATACGATGATTATTCTCATTAGCAATCATGTCAATCAACGTTCATTATTCTAATTTGAAAGCTACGAAGTCAGAATTTTGTTGGTCAAAAATAGATCTATCAATACTTTGAAAAATACGAGTATTTCTGCATTTTGGCTGTTTCTAAAAACTTATAATATTACATTTCTTATGTTTCTCCTTTGACCATTTTTGTACTGCATTTTTTATTATTGAACAAGAAATGATGTAAAAAAAATTCTGCCATTACCATTTCTTATTCTTCTTTTTTTTTTTAATGAAAAACTCTGGGAAAAATATTAGAAATGTATTTTTTGGGAAATTTTTGAACCTTATAAACTTTTTGAGCGAGTTCATTTTTTTCTAAATTGCGTACCTAATCAGCTATTTACATCATACACTAAAAAAGTTTCCCTTTAAGTATCTAAGAAAAGGTGCCATAGCCCTGATGAATATTGTATTTGGATGTACATATTAGTTCTTGCAAAATTCATATTTGCTAACTTTCTGAGTAATTTAGTAAGTAGTCACCAAAGTCATCAAGATTTACTTTTGGTAATTTTTCAAAAATGAAAGTCGTTGAGACCATTTATTCAGAAATTACATTTTCTTTTTACTACTTTAATTACGCCTGGAAGAAAAGATACATTAATTTATTTGGATTTGTATTTTAGTTTTGAGTGAATTTTTATGCTGGAAAAGATTCCTTTTGCTGCAATTTGGAGAAACAAAACCTTGAAATGTTATTCAAATCCCTAAAATGTAGTTGCTAAACTGCAAACCAAAATGTTTTGTTTTGTAAATTTTTTAAATTTTTTGGTGACTTTAAGTTTCTTGTTTTTTTTTTAATTTGCCTTAAAAATTTGCAAAATTTGATCAAATTTTAACCTTACTGATGAGAAATAGCCCCTCTCTTCTCTTTTACTATTTTATTTGAAATTGGTTGATTCTGAGTTTGTAATCTGTGAATATGTTCATCATGATCATGAATGTTTCCACTCCTACGAGATTAATTCTTTCACCAATCATTGGATGAATAAGTGTTTACATGAGAGAAAAAAAAATTAAAAAGAGCAATAATAAATCTAGTGTATTTATCTATTTAACGATACAACGCCATTAATTGTTAATTGGTTCTAGATCGAGCACACGATCATCGCTGCCAAAGCGTAAATAGCTTAAGTTCATTCGTGAGGTACTCTGCATGCATAAAAGAAGCTGTAGGCCAAAAGATAAACGTCGACACGAACCGTTGCGGTGCGACGACTCTAATTTTTTCCGTACTTTTCTACGAAATGAATTACAACCTATAACGCGAACGGGTCCGAAGATAAATTCGTGATCTGTACGGTAAATTACTATCGTATGGACTTCGACACGAATATCATTGTTGTTATTATTGTCGTAATTCACTCGGGTGCGTAATTTGTCATCGCGATTTACTCGAAATTTTTTCAGCCACAATTGCACAGTCGACGTCTCGCCGATTCTTGACACGCCTCATTTTGGCAATTATTGATAATATACGGCTTGGAAGGAATTTCTTTCACGTAGGTGTTATGTATTCGTATATGGGGCTCAAGATGTAAACATTTTTTGGATGTCATAACAAGGTTGCTTATTCGATAATTCACTAAAGTAAAAAGATCGCACCGCAACACCTTGGATGCTGTTAAGCGGATTCATGTGCTCGGAACGATGAAATAATGCTTGAATCAAGTTGGATACGATCCAATGATGCGTTCGCTTATTTTTGAACATCCTATTGGCTTTGTCATTGACGTAAAATGTCAGTATGCAATGGTTTTCCACGACGGCGGCGCCGCGTCGAGGAGTAAATTTTACTATCGCAAATTTTGGATCGTAATTTAACCAATTTCGAGTATCGATGTTTCGTAAACAAATCTCCTCTTCGATGTAATTCGATCTATTTTTCTAAAATTCTCGAAACGTTCGCGAAAAATTTATATATTCGGCGGAGGTGTATAAGATGAAGTGATTTACGATTTTGTGATTATGATACCATAAATACCAGTTCAGTTGTAAACATACCATGTTTCCGTGGTCTGATACGTGTTTGTTTAAACGTCTCAAAAAGCAGAGACATCTCAGCGAGAAGGAACAGGAAATTTTGAATTTGTGGAAAACAGGTACGATATTACGTTTAATGTATTTAGGTCGTAACCAGGACCAGGTGTATTTGTTGAAATTACGTTATCTGTGCGACGATATACGATCTTACGTATACTACGAATACTTTTCCGCTCATTGACGGATGTTTACTGTATTACATTATAGACCTACCTTTAAGTACTGCACTTACATTTTACACCTGCACGTTTAATGTGCACTTAACTGTATCGACCAATCAAGTCGTAATTTATCTATTGAGTACAGAAAAAGAATTATTATCTAATGTCGTCGATGACTCGTAAATGTTGACGAGGTATTTCGACAAATTTATTATCTTTAATTCTTTATGGAATATATATGTTAGGTACCAAGTCCGAAATTGTACAATTCGGGGATAGTACAGCCAATTTTGTACCATCTCCGAAGTGTCCGGACCAAGCGTGAATATTACTTTTTCATCGGGCTTTGTTCGTACCATGCCCGGAGGGTCCGGACAAAGTGTTTGACTTGGTACAATTTGCGTTGTGCAAAGTCCGATATAAAGTTTTATAATGAAGGAATTCGAATTTCATGCCTTTCTTCAAAAATTCAAACCTTGACATTTTATTCAAGTACAAAACGAAGGCGTTTTAAGCTTTTGCACTCGCATTTACCTATTTTATTATTCCAAAACTGAAATTTTTTTAAATTTATTTTTCAAATTTTTCAAATCTTAAAACCAGAAAAATTATCTTTTTGCATCTAAAAATAATATAGGTACGAGTACCTATAGGGATAAGCCAATTATTTTGTTCTTGAATTAGGAATTTTCGAGAGCTTCTGCCCTCGCTTCGCACAGTTTCATCAAATTCGGTTCAACCGTTCCTGAGAAATAATTTTTTTTAAAGTTCAATTTTAAATGAATTCGTGTGCCAAGTCATTACTCAAATACTTAAGTACTCGTACACATGTGAAAAATCCGAATGAGGTGAATTTGCACATAAAATTTAATTACTCAGCAACGGCTGAACTGATTTCGATGAAACTTGAAATCTCACTAGGTTTGCTCGACTCCTATCAAGTACTAATACGACCCTCAATTTTTTGTGAATCATTCATGAACGAATTGATCAATTTTTTGAAAGAACCATTCGCCAACGAATCGATCAATTCTTTAATTTATGAATAAATTCGTTCGCGAATGAGTCACTAATATACGAATCAAATCGTTCGTGAATGATTCACAAACAAATGTCAATTCGTTCGCGAATGATTCAGAAAAAGTAATTCAATTCGTTCGTGAATGATTCATCGAAAATTGAGTAAATGAATCGATTCGTTCGCGAACGATTCACTTGTATGATTCGATTAGTTCACGAACGAGTCACTTATACGAATCAGTTCGTTCGCGAATGAATGTTTAAATAAAAGTGAATCAATTCGTTCGTAAGAAATTTTTATTTTACGAAAAGTCGGTCTTCTCACGCTCAATGCGTGAGGGTTTTTTTTTCTTGAGAAATGAGCATAGCAATATTTGAATCTTTAAAAATTCCCCAAAAATCAACAAATTAATTTCAGCACCCGAAAATTTTGCTGAGGTGTATTTTAGAGTCATCTTTAAATTTCCTTTTATTCGGTTCAATATTTATGGAATAAAGGGATGTAAAATTCGAATTCATTCATTATAAAACTACATTTCGGACTTTGCACAACACAAATTGTACCAAGTCGAACACTTTGTCCGGACCCTCCGGGCATGGTACAAACCAAGTCCGACGAAAAAATAATATTCACGCTTGGTCCGGACACTTCGGAGATGGTACAAAATTGGCTGTACCAACCCCGAATTGTACAATTTCGGACTTGGTACCTAACATATACTTGCATAGGTGTCTTTCGAATCAACTGGTAGATTTTTCATTCCTCATTCGGGGGTGTGATTTAATTGCTTCACGCGTTTGTTGTTTTTTCTCCACTTTTTGGGCCAATTTTCGTTGATTTTTATTTGCAGTATTGATGACTTGAATATCAGCGTTGATTTTATGTGGTCGTTATTTCTAACGGAGAAGTTGCTGCCATCTAAATGATGATTTTTTTCTGTTGCTTTCAAGCTGACGAGTATTAATAAAGTTGTACCCTATTAAGACCCTGATACGAGAGACAAATACGAAGTAATTAAATTGCAATTTGAGTGTAGACCAAGATAAATACTGCATAATTGTTTATTTTATAGAGTTTATTTCAGATTTGTAGGTAGGTATCTAATGAATAAAAAATGATGAAATTTACAATTTGCCACATTTCTTTGATTTTAAACTTGACGATTTTTCAATTTTTCTATGAAAATTTTTTTTTCACAAATTGCATCAATTTTTGCACAACTTTCAAAAAATGAATTAATTGTTGAAAATCCTGTTTCTCAAAAATCGGATCTACGAGTAGATTCAAAAGTTGACTTTGAATCTATATTTTTTTCATGCTATTTTGGCTTTCTTTGGAAATGCAGGTATATGTATCTTCAAATCTTTCACAAATATGAAACTGAATCATGAGCATTTCTTTGGTGGAATGGTGTGAAATTTGACGTGTAAGTAACGCTAGTGGCATAAAATTGGTCATTTTTTGGAATTTTACCCTCTAAAAATCAAAAATTATGCTCACACCTCTAATTTATTCTTGAGGTGACAAAAAAATATTAATGAGCAAAGTATATGTGAATTTTTTTCATTGTATTCCTCGCCCTCAGTTCAGATTTATTGATAGGTCGCACACAACAATTAATCTAAGAATATAATTATGTCGATTTTTGACGTAAAATTTTTTAAAATTACTTTAGGAATAAAAGTTTATTATTTTCGTTTTTTCTTTGCGAAATTTTAACCTATTTTGATAGGTCACAAGATACCTAACTTTCTGAAAACTTTTTAGAATTGATCGAATTTTTCACTCAAAATTTTTCGCAAACACTCTAAAACAAAAATCATGGGCATTTTCATTATTCTATCTAGCAAAGTTTTAATCGGTTTTTATGAGTCACCAGAAAATCTTCCTGTTGATCAAAAATTAAACGCAGTTACCAAAAATTGATCAAAATATTCTCAAAATTGAATAATTATTTGTCAAAAATGCACAAAGTATGAAAATCATTGTTGAATTCATCTCCCAGTTACTGAAAATTCTCATAAATTGATGAAAAATGTTATAAAAATTGCTTGAAAATTTGTTGAAATAAATTCGAAATTTCACCGCGCTTTGTTATGCTGCCGGTGGTTCTTCATACTTGAGTTTCTACTCAATCGATATGAAATGAATCAATGCTTGTATGATGAAGCTGCATATTTTTCGTCCTGTACTTTGAATTGAGTTTTGGAGAATGTTTTTGTTTAAAAAAATGGCCGAAATTGGCAACAAAAAAAATCGTACCTAATCAAAATTCAAAGAGCTGTAAAAGGCAATTGTTCCTGTACCGAACTAAAACATGACACATCCACACTCGTATTTGTGTCCTTCGTCGCTTAGGTACTTAATAGTATGAAAAAAGTAATTTTTCGTCCCTTGACAATTTGGGAAAATTAGGTTTAGAAGCTCCAGTTCCATGTTTTGCCTTCCTCTTTGAAAATCACGAAGTGTTCGTTTTTTGAAATATCCTGCAGATTCCTACGTAATGGCAGCCATTTTTTGTGCGATCAACTGTCCCTTGTTTTTGCTTTCTGAAGCACTTTTTCTAGTTTTGAGGATTTTTTCCAAGCTCCTGTGTCAGAAACCATGATCAGAAATCAAATTTTCTAAATTTTATTATAAACTTTTTCTTCAACTTCCTCCTTTCCCTCCCAGTCTATGAAAAATTTCTACATATGGCACTGGTTGGAATCCTCTCTGGATAGTTTTTAAAAAACCCTTGGAACATTTTCGTGGAAAAATCTTGGAAAATGATTGCATATTATTGAGTAGCCCAGCTTTTATTTTCTGTAATCAAAATGACATTTTCAATCCTGCGTAAATCATGAATTAATAGGCTGTGATTTTTTCATGTTGAAGCAATACATTACATATTGAATTTCTATTCATAAGTTGAGTATTATTAATCTGACATTTGGTTCAGCTTCAATTAAATTGATCACTTGGTTAAAAAAACAAAAAAAAAAAATCGAAGATGGTATCACAATTTTGCTCCAAATCATTTTTTACACTCAGACAATTTTTTCAATATTAATTTCCTGTTTTACTTTTGCAGACGTGTGCAGCGGGGGTGAGTTACCAGAAGTTGAGATAGTCAGTTTACTCGAAGAACAAATACCAAAATATAAATTACGTGCCGATACTCTGACCGAATTCAGTGGTAAGTACAAATTATTCAGTATCGAACGAAATATGTAACATTCGTATGATTACTATGTATTTTCGTTGATTACTCTATTCATGTATTTTGAAAAGGTTTATCACCTTGGAATGATTTTCATTAGGCACGAGTCTGTATATAATAGTGCCAGCAACGATCACTTTCAGTTTTTATTCGTACCTACTCAAGTTCATGTTATTTTTTATATTTTAATTATACGGTATTTGAGATCAAGGGGCATTGTTTCCTTGGTACATAACGGATCTAATGCGTGAGATGCGATATACGAGTATTTTCGTGTATTATTATGTAGGCTAGTTTTTTCCGTCTTTTTCAAAATATACCGTTGACCATTGGGATTTTTGCCTATTGGAATTGAAGTATTAGCATTTAATTAGGATGGACGTGGTATAGGTAGAGGTACCTAGTTAGAAGGGTATTTAATAAATCAACAACGTGAGCATTGTTTTTAAGACGTTTAATACGTATTTAAATAATATGTATACCTATTCATAGTGGTTTACATGCAAAAGTTCTTTCCGAGGTGTTGTTGATATTACATAGTATATAAATAACACGTTTAAAAAGAAGTTATTCTATATAGACACGAGCTTTAATTACTCCATTTTCACATTTTACATTGGGTGCGATTGTTTCATCGAACAATGAATTCAATGTACCTAGAATGTAACAAAATTGTTAACGAATAACGGTGCGAATCAGTTTAAGAATCAATTATAATACATATATACCTGAAATAATTGCCGTGTGGTTAGAATTTCGTAAAAAAAATTATTTTATCGCATGAATACGTCGTGAAAATCATACTTCCTTGAATAGAGAAAGATTTTTTTCTCAGCGTTTTCAAATTGCAAAGCTGCCGCAAATATTGGTTTAATTGATGGGATCAGTTGAAATTATTTTTTTCATAACTTGGCAAAAACGGGACTCGATTGACTAGTGAGACGTTTTCTCTATATTTTTTTTACGAATAAATTTATATTTGTGCCTAAAAAATTGGTCAATATGATTTCAAGGCAGGCGTTGCGGTTTATGTTCGTGTAGCGATTGAAAAATATTTCAGTTTAGTTTTATTCATATTCGAGGGAGTGAATACGGGATACATAGAAAAGGATAATCAAAATTGAAATATGTTAAATATGTGAAGTAAAATCGAAGCAAAAAGATGTAAAATTGAACCATTTGTGGAACTTTTTTCCATGATTAGTCCATGATGTCACATAGAAAATTTGTTTTGTGCTAGGTAGTAGGTACAATTCTTAGGAGATCAAGTTTATTTATAAAGTCACCCAGAATTGTTGTCCCTTGACGGGTGCTATTTTCATAATAGAAAAAACTGATTCAATTTAATTTCTGATTTCTTCCTCTTTATCCCTCTCTAATTCTCAAATAGATCGCTTGGATTGTCCAAACATATATTTTCGAAATGCTCATTGCTCAAAGTGGAATTCAGTCTTCAAACGTGTACATTTAAAATTGATTTTATATTTTTTATTTTTTTTCAACTGCGGAGGCTCGTATAGAACAGTCAAAATTATTCGATGTAATGAGGAAGGTTAGAGAATTATTTAGAGGAATTCTGAACCAGAAATTTTTTCTTTTTCGAAGGACTTCGCGCAGGGAAACTAACACTGCTGGGGGCAAAGTGGTCTTTCTAAGGATGACAAGCAGAAACCCCGAACTAAAATCTGAAAAAAACGATTGATTTAGGACCAAAACTGAAACCTAAAACCAAACCGATGGATATAAATACAGTCTCAACAAAATTATTCTTTGAAAATGACTAAAAAGTGATGAAATTTGAGTAAAATTCGACCCAAAAAAGTTCTGAAACGTTAAAAAGATACTGAAACATTCAAAAAAAAAATGTAAGTCACTAAAAATTATCCAAAAGGGATGAAATTTTGGTAAAATGAGTCAAAAATGCAAGAAAAAGTGTTTCAAACACATTGATAAAATGAGGCGAAAACGTTAAAAAAAAAACTCACAAATAGCAGCAAAATTTTACTAAACGTTATCCAAAAATTATGAAATTCAGTAAAATCGTAAAATCTAACAAAATTGAACAGAAATCGTATGCAAATTAATTAAAACTTTTTCTAAACAAAAGTAAAAACTTTTAAAACCCTGTAAATCACAAAAAAAAAAACAATGAAAATTCAAACAAATTTTGCAGAAAATGCATGATAAAGTTGATAAAAACATGTTAAAATGATGTTAAAACACTAAGGCATTGAAATTACTGAAAATCATCAAAAAGTAATGAAGTCCGAATGAAATTTTTCAGAAATGCATGAAAAAATGTTGAAACAAAATGAAATTCCGAAAAAAAAATCATTGAAAATTGTTGTTTGTTCTCTATACTCAAGTCCGTAGTCTGGGTTGAAGAAAGAAAACAAAAATCCAAAAACTAAACTCGAATTGAAAATGTGGATAACTGAAACCTCAACTTAAAACTTTTCTGTGGAGAACATTTTCACATGAACTATTACTTCAACCTTGAATTTTTTTTTTTGGGTCGAAGAAATATGTAGAAGAATTCGGATCAGAAATTTAAGATTTTTAATAAAAAATATTTCATTGCATTTTGTTCATTTTTTCAACTTTAGTGTGTTCCAAGTCCTTCTTGAATTTTAAGTTTGGTACGGATAATGATTAGGGAATTATTCTTCATTAACACCAACAACTTGAGAGGGATGAAAGTCAAAAAAAAAATCACAAACTTTTTCGTAAGTTAGGATCACCCTAAAGTACAAATACATACGTTAGAGGGCCCAAATCAGTTAGAAATGAAATACCAGAATTCAGTTTTCAAAAGTCAGTTTGTGGCTTGAGAAAACATTTTCAGTAAGTTTTACTAGAAAATTACTTTAATTAGAAAATAACACAATTCTTGAGGCAAAGTAAAATCAATACATACCTAATCTGTGCTGCTTGAATTCTACATGGGTGGGGAGAGAGAGGTTAGACATTTTTCCAAAAACAAAAAAGCAATTTTGATTACAATCGAAACTGGGCACCTCGAAAGATTATTTTGCTCAACTATTACAATTTTTAAATGAAAAAAAAAAAAAAAATGCATGGCTGTCTATCTAAATAAGTATATTTAGAGCAAAACGAAAACCTTCAAAAAATTAACCGCAGTAATGCCCCTGAAATGGAAAAAAAATGTTGAGGTCAAGTACAAGAAATACAATAGTGTCAATGACTAAGCTTCTGTGAAAAAAAGATGAAGACTGCCAAAAATTCATTATTAAAATAATCACATGGAAATATGAAGCTTTTTGATAAAAGAACCATATGTTTAATTTTACCTGAATCCCTTCTTTGACCCCGTCCATTTTTTATTTTTTTTTTTTTAAAGAGAGATCTCATTATTTATTGATATTATGTATCGATATCTTTTTCCTATTTACCAACCTATAATCCCTTTGTGACTTGTGTACTCATGATCTAGGTTTGAAATTCAGCCTTACTTTTCCGTTGAAAATTAATACGTAGGTATTATTAATTAAAGCGACGCCTATACCATCGAGTTAGTCTACGATGATTAGGTTATACAGATAATAACGGTATCGTGTAATTAAATTAGCCTAGTAGTATATTACCTTTATTACATATAAATACGAGTATAGTATGTGTAATCGAGCATCGATTTTCACAGGTTACGAGAATCAAGATTGGTTCATACCCTGTCCAGCTTTGAAACCCGAAGACGCTGATACATCTTTATTATCACCTGACACTATACGAGAAACGTTGAATTATTTTCGTAAGTAGTAAAGATATCCAATTTTATTGTTCTAACGCTATAGTGTCTAGTAATCTAGATTATCTGCCAGACGAATGGTGTATTTTTATTCTGGTATAATTTCGAATTAGCCGCACGGTTTTGTGTCTTTTATTTGTGAGGCAAAATAACGGGCTTCGTATAGACACTATAGTGAAAGTGATAAGAACAGGGTACCTGTGCTCGAATTGCCGATGATGTGATGTGATGTAGGCACTGCATGATTTGTTTTTCGTCTCGAATTCCTGGTAAAATTGTACATAGGATAGAATGAGGAAATGTATTGGGGAAAGAGGCAGGAAGGAAAAAACAGACTAGCGAATTTTTTGGCAATGGTATATTTTTAAGCTGCAGAGACTGGCATTTTATCGCCAAAAATGTATTTCACTTTTCAATACGAAAGCTTGCCAATGAAAGGAATTCCATTGAGAGAATTTTTTTTCGCTGTGAGCGAGCTCATTCGCTGGTTTTGATACGATCTTTACGATTGGTTGCAGAATTTTACGTATTGTTCGATACGCGTGCAACGTGTATTTTTCCTACTTACAATGTAGATCGATGCAGTCGATTGGACGATGATTAATATTGCGTTGTTAGGTAATACACAAGACGACGGAGGCTTGTATAATTAAAATGAGATCGTAAATCGTGAGATATAGTATTGGAAAATGATTGTTAACTAACACGAATTAATAACGTATTAATCCACTGTCGTTTGGATTGGCGAGAGAGGCGAAAAAAAAATCGTGAATAATTTTATAGGGCTATGCTAATAATTATACGAAGCTTTGAAATTCTCAACGGTATAAGCACTCCTCTGTCTGCTCGCCCTGTCAAAAGAAAGCAGGAAAATTACTCAAAGCGATCGTTAAAAATGCCATTCAAATAGATCATCGCTCAGATATTACGTCACATTACATTTTGACGAACACACGACGTACAGGACGATGTGTGAGGTGCTTGCCAGTTCTCATCGCATATACAAAGTTGTTGCTTTTCCTCAATGAAGCTCATTTTGCCCGCTTAATGTATCCGATTAGATTAATGTGCTCGTAAAATTAACATTTACTGCGATTTTGTTTTTAAATTTCCGACCGTGGAAGTTGTATCCTCAGGCTGATGTGTGTACTTGTACGTCTACGTACTTTTCACGTACAAAGGAGAAAGCGAGCTGGCCAAAGGCGTAGTTTTTGTTTAACGCAAAAAAAGCACCGTATACCTACCTCTTACGAGTATATACGATGACTGATTCGTGATTTTCTAATTCGCACTGCGCTCGGAATTTTTTCCCTATTTTATTTATTTTATTTCGTAAAATATTTACCTCTCGACAGCACTTCAATTCACCTGTACCTACGATAACGGATACATATACACGTAATTATAACGAGCAATTCGATGCCCGAGTTGTGCAGCGTGCAGTGCACCGCACCAGTCGCATTCGTGTGAACTGGTTTGCTCTTCCTTTCGCTGCGATATACGATAATGATTCATTGATATATTGTCCCATCTATGGAGATAAATTTTTCAACGCGTGTAGAATATGTTAGTGTGCCTCAGGAAGAGCAAACTTGTTTTGCAGGATGCCATGTGGGAGGTTTAGACTTTCAAAGGATCGAATGTTTCAAAGGAAATCAATATTTATAAGTTTTCTTGCCGTAATCATCTGTCTATGTGCAAGAAGACTTCTCTCGATTAAATTTTACATGTGGGAATCATTTCTGTTGACCTTGAGTACTTCGTCGGTGAGCTCTATGTTCAGGTTATCGGATTTGCTCGTTTTTCATCAATTTTTTTCCAGTAATTCTTCAGCAATTTTGTGTACAATTTAATTTTACCAAATATGAATATACACGGTACTTTTTTATGGAAAAAGCTCCAAAAAGTTGGAATATCTGAAAAAAAAAACTGTAAAAGCCTTGCTTTAGTCCTGCCTTTTTCATGGGGGTTCTCTTTCTTTTGGCACCTACTCAAGGAGGCAGATGTTGAATACCTTCTATGTTCTTGGATTTTTCTAATCTAAACATGCCTATCAGGTATACAGGGGTGGGCAAAAGTCTGCTTGCATCCTCGAAAATCGCGAATGCGTCAGTTTACTGCTCCTGGACCCGGAACGAAGTATTCTATGAAAAAATGACGTCGAGGAAACTCGTAGAGAATTTAATTTTCAATCGGCCTAATGTCATTAATTTTTCTCTAGGACGCTTGGTTTTTGATTTTTGTCAAAAAACTAAAACTTTTTGAAATGAACTTTTGAAAAACTTGCAAACGAGTTTCATAAAAATCATAAAAATAGATCTGGAGGTGAAACGAAGCGTCCTACGAAAAAATGATTTCGAGGAAAATTGTAGAGAATTAAATTTCCAATCATCGTAATGTCATTAGTTTTTTTCTGGGATGCTTAGTTTTTGATTTTTGTTCAAAAAACTAAAACTTTTTGAAAAATTTCTACTTACCTGAAATTCCAATTATTTGGATTTTTTCAAAGTATTTACGTGTAAACGATATTGTCACCGGGAGACAGCTATTTCAACATGCCTAAAATTCCAATTATTTGGATTTTTTCAAAGTTTTTGCGTGTAAACGATAGCAAACTGAGTTTCATAAAAATGGATGTGGAGACGAAACGAAGCATCCTGCAAAAAAATGACATCGAGGAAAATTGTAGAGAATTAAATTTCCAATCGTCACAATGTCATTGGTTTTTTTCTAGGATGCTTAATTTTTGATTTTTTTTCCAAAAAACTGAAACTGTTTGAAATGTGAAAATTTTTTTTCAACTTTTGCAAATTTGCGAGCTGACTTTTGCTCTCCCCTGTACAAACTTTCTTGATCACTTTCAGGGTGTTTAACGGCCTTGCAAGTCCTGCAAAAGTCCTGATTTTTGCCGATAAGTCCTTCAAGTCCTGCCGTTGTCCTGCTTTTTTTCAATCAGATTTCAAATTTTTGAATTCATTTTTTTTAAACTAGAATTTCATAAAAATGTTGTAGAAAAGGGCTCATTTGTTGGCTTTTAAAACTTGAATTACACATTTTTAAGAGCTTTTGCCTTCGCTTCGCTCGAGCTATTTTCTTTTTTTACCCCCAAATGAAAAATCTCAAGGAATGTTCATAGTTTGAATCAGAAAAGTAAACTCCTTCCTCCATAAAGAAACTTTTTTTTGCTTCTTGAAGCATGAATTTTTGAAATATTTTGGCCTTGCTTCACTCAAGCTCGTTTGCTTTTCTTTTTCAAGTTCAAATTTTTCAAAAATCACTATTCAAATTTTAAAATTTTGAAGCAAAAATAATAAACCTTTTCATTCATTACACAAAAAAATATCGTTTTTATATCTCTCGAAATACTGATTTTTGGGAGCTTTCGCCCCCCCCCCTTCGTACGGGTTCGTTTGCTTTTCTTCTTCAATTTTGAATTTTTCAAAAAAATCATTCAAATTTCAAAATTTTGAAGCAAAATAATGAACTTTTTAATAAGTTTTTGTAACTCATCACTGTCACACAAAAAAACATTGTTTTTTATACCTCTCAAAGTACTGATTTTCGATAGTTTTTGCCCTCACTTTACGAGTTTCAGTTATCTCTTAATTATTTTTCTTAATCAAAATTTGAAAAAATTCAATTTTCCATTTCAAACATCAAAAAAAGTTTAAATTTTTTCAGTTGTCTTATTTTGACCTCTTTCTGGCGTATTTCATGAGAAAGTTGATGAAAATTACACTCACAACAAAATAATAAAAATTCGTTCATTTTTTGAATCTTTTCGAATTTTGATTTTTTTGTGAGTAGTTCATTTCATCGAGTGAAAGGGGGTTTTCAACTTTTTCAACAGATACGTAAAAATAGGGGTCAAATGGGTCAACTTCACCTATCAAAACTTTTTTTCATGTTTTAAATCGAGAAATCGCATTTTTTCGCAAACTTTAAATTTTTTAAAATCAACTATGCAACATATTACCATCCCAATTTTTTGATAAGTTGTTCAGCATAAAAAGTTGTCTAGGTATGATATATTTTTTTCAGAATTTTTGAGAGTCGGAACGATATGAAAACTACGTTTTGAAACTTTTTGAGCTAATTTTTTGTACGAAAAAAGTGGCAACACTGATTTTTATGATATCACCAAAAAGCGTTTCAAAACCCCTAACTATGGGAAAATGTTCCATTTTGGTAGGTATCGCGGTTATCGAGTAATCCACTGCTGAAATGGATGATATTTTAGGTTCACTGAAAACTTTGACACCCCCTGGCTGCCTTTAAAAATGGGCCAGAGGGTTGCGATTTGCGCCATAGGTCTTTCCACAGGAAAAATTTCAAAAAAATCACCGAACCTCCCTACCACTTCTTGGTCCAATTGACGTGGAGTGACCCTAGGTGAAAATTAAATCAAATATTTGAATGATAATGATAAAATTATATTTTCGATGTCCGTTTGTCTGCTTGAAAAGAATCTTGGGATGTTTAAAGACATCAGAAAAGCGAAACATTTAAATGTAAAATTTTGCCCCCCCCCCTGCCACTAAGAAAATCCCAAGTGTTTGAAAAAATGTTCTGCCAAAAGTACTGCCAAAGTCCTGTTTTTTTATTTTGAAATTTTGTTAGATATCCTGATTTTTATAGCCACAAAATCGAGTTATGTCTGTCCTGTGAAACGCAGTCTGAAAAGAAGATTTTGAAAATATTTTCTGCAGGTTTTCTGTTTTTAAAATGCCTTCTTTTTGAATACCTTTTGAACATCAAGTAACATCATTTTTATGGGTACTTGAAATTTTTTTAGGCCGGCACAAACGTTCAAATAAAACATTAGCCTCAAGTCTTCCCATGAAAATTCAAGTAACACCTGTATAATACAACCGTCTTAACGGTACGATTCGGTGGTTTTTTAGTTGGTTGCCTGCGATGAGATTTTTTCAAACGTCAATTTGTGTAAATCCTGTGTAAAGGCATTAGAGAAATATTTGGTTTATTTTTAGTATACTAAAATACACAGTAAGTACTGATGGTTAATAGGATGCTGCGCCAGAGATGCGATGCTACTCGACGCATATCCTTATGTAATTAGTAATCAGTCTCGGTTCAGTTACGTTAATCAAGCTTTGTGGTATTTGTAAAAATCGTCGAGTAGGTATTGTTTAGCAGATGTTTTTATTTGAGATGTGAACCGTTACAGCGACCGAGATTTTTTTTCCAAAATTATTGTCGTCTGGTGAATCGTACCTACTATTTTTTTAATGATTTGTTTACATGTTGGTAATTCGGGTAGTAACGGAATTTCAGGGCTCACGGAGGTGGGTCAATGTATACTTGTAAAAGTTGAATGACCACCGCGATCGATTTAAGGGTGTATTTTTGGTTATGTTTGATTCGTTTCGTTCACTGCTATTAGAGAAATTTTTCATTTTCTTTTCGACGGGAAGAGACATCGTTTGCGTATTTAAAATTATTAGAATTATGTGCGTAGCTTGCGCTGCTGGAATATGTAATATTCCACATTTTTTACAAAGCTATGTCATTGTCTTAATTAACGAGGAGTGAGATTGTGAACCGAATGTGCCAATGCAAGCATAGAAAATAATAAAATAAAGAGAAAAATAGTCGTTATCGTGTACAAACGATACCTTAATTAATAGAATTATCGCGTTCGAATAATTTATACGAGACAACGAAGACTTTATCAAAACAACTGGAAACATTCGAATGTGTACATTTTCCCATGAAACTTGCAAAAGTTTTCCTCCATATTTTTGCAAGGTCTATGTGTGGAGAATCAAATTGAATTAACTAACTGGACGTGATAATATATACTTACACACCTATGTACCTCTGCAGAAGTGCCTAAAAATAAGACCTACCTCGTATACACAATCGCTAAATTACTTAGATGGTATTCGAGTATAACAAATACGCGTTAAATATACCTACTCGTAGTAGATTTTTCAAGTTCTTTGAGCGGAATGCTCTTTACACGGTTACCGTGTGTAATTAAAAGAAGAAGTCTTCGTTGATCGCGCCAGTTAACTCTACCGTGATTTATATCCTCTGGTAATGGCTTTCGACTATATACGTAAATGAAACATGCTCCTCGGATACTTTTTTATTCTCGGTACATGAAAAGCTCGAAAATGCCAACTCGTTGATTTACGATTGTCAACAGGCGATTGTTTGGTATGTGTTGGAGATGACCCGATGTGAAAAAAAAATCATCATTGTGCCGGAAAATGTCGTCTTATTGCATTCTTCGAGACGGAAATTGTTGAAATATGACATGTTTCTGTATAGGATTGTCCAATTACGTAAATGTTTGCTTTGAGTTGTGTTGCTGGAAAAGTATTAAAGAGTTTGATTTTTTGAATCGAAATTCAAAAGTATCTAATTGTAGATCTATAGTAAGAAGAACCACGTGAGCCAATTTTTAGCAAATAGGGGGAATTTTTGATACAATATTGTTCTTAAATGTTCATTTCGCTTATTGAATTTCCGTAGTTCGATCATTTTTTAAATATGTAAAACTTCGATGAAAAAAAATACGACGATCTGAGTTCCTAAAAATCAGTATCCCGCTGAGTTGCCAATTTTATCATTTCCAATGTGGCAATGTAGATACGTAGATGCTACATTCGTAAATTAAACACATTTCATAGAATTTTTGTAATCCGAATTCAAGTTTCGAATTTCACTAACATCGCCAATAAGTTTCCGTCATTTTGAAATTTCATAGCTTAGGTTAAGAACCTTGATAGGAAGCGATTCGATGCCGAAGTACGTTAATTTAAAAGAAGAGCATTTACTCGCATGTTGTAATATTTCGAACAACGATTCGTCGTAAAATTATGTAGGTACCGTTGATTAAATTCTAGCACGAGAAAAAATACCAAAAAGTCGTCAAATTTGAGGAATGTCGTCGTGAATATTTCTGTTGTATTATGAAAATTGCATCATTCGAAGAATATTTCCAGAAGATGCGTGGAAGGCAGGTATCTTTTGGAAAGATAAAATGTAAAGAAACTTGAGCGAAGTTACTTACTTTTCCAGGTACCTAATCTATAGATATCTATCTATAGTCGTTCGAAATGAAGAATATCAGTGGAATTCAAACGCTGATTTTATTCTGAGAAGTTATGTTTATCTAGGAAAATATATCTTGCTTTTTTTTTTGATCGGTTCAAAGTTGAAAGTAGGTATCGTATCTGATACGTAAAATCATTTTAGAAAAAAAAAACAAAGAAATAGATAAGGTGTCTAAGAAGTAGTGAAAGTAGTGAAAAAGTAGCTATTTTTGGTAGTTCTCACTGAAAAGTGGTAAAAATTTGGAAAACGTAATTTAAATTCGAATACCTACGTCTGGAAATATTTCTTTTTTACAATTATTTGACTTGTGGATTTTTCAAAAATGTTCCCCCTCGCTTCGCTGGGAATTATTTCTTTTTTTTTCTTTCGTAGGTTGGTAGGTACTTGAAAAATAATATTTTTGATTTACTTTCAGAAATATCGCAGATAGACAAAAAATTGATTTCTCTCATGAAAATAACGTCACTTTACTTCTCAAATCCCATATTTTCTAAAGCTTCTGCCTCGCTTCACTCCGGTTAATTTTTTTTCTATCCCAAAATTTAAGTTTCTATAAAAATTAGGTAGGCCTATTGCTCCAATTTGAAAAATTCCAAAGCTAAAAAATGAACTTTTCACATCAAAAATGATCTTGAATAGTTTTTTGAGTTGAATATTCGAGAGTTTTTGCTTGGGTTTTATTTTCTGAAATCATTAGAAGATTACTGTTTGAGTTTGAAAAATCAAAATGTCAAGGACTAGCAAAATAGACTTCTCGTAAAGAAAGTAAAGTACTATTCATGTTTTCGATTGATGAATTTTAAAAAAATGTCTCCTTTCCTTCGCTGGGACCAATTTTATTTTCTTGTTCAAAATTATTGAAATTCACAAAAAAATCAGTGTTCAAATTTCAAACATGCCAAGGCCAACAGAATAAACTTCTCACATCAAAGTAATATTGTTGTGTTATTGTATTTCTTGAATTTGTATGCATTTTGAAGAGCTTTTACCCTCGCTTCGTTCGGTGTTGTGATTGCTTTGAAAATTTAAACTGAATAATGTCACATCCTTGCTCAAAGGTGAAGTTCTCTGAGTGACACCGAAAATGTTGGAAAAAAGGTTCGATTTTTTATTCTAAAATTATTCATCATTTTTGGCTATTATCTACTTGGTAAAGTTAATTTTTTGAAAATCTTAGGGCCTAGGGGCCAAAAATTCGAAAAAATCAAAAGTTTACCAAATTGACTCGGAATGCTGAAATGTGGTCTGCAGTTCTGCACCTTAACTTTGATCTCTCGAATTGATCTGCAATGGCTTTGAACCGTTGTTCTGGAGTCTCCAGCAGTATTTTGAAAATTCCGGATTTTCAAAAGCTCCCATAAAAACTAGCAAAATGAACTTTGATTCGTGTATACGTGGTTTGTGCTCATCAATGACCAATCTGATCAATTACGTCTCGTTTTTTCAAAATCAGTTTCTGTTGGTTTCAAACTGTGCATTTCTTCAATGATTTCCATTGAAAATTTGTTTTTCTGAATTGGAGAAAAGTTTTAAATTTTTCTCAGCGGGACATCGATTTTTTTAAACCAAGGGTCCTTGTTGTCTTAATTACGTAAGAAATAATAGTTGTACACCTGATATTTTTCTCTAAAAAATTTCATTTTTGTAATATTTTAAGCAAAAGCTTAAAAGCTTTACTTTAAAAAGTAATGTTGGGTTAAAAATTGTCAGAAATGAATAAACTAATTCTTTCATTTCGTTTTTTTGTTTCAAAAAATCAAATATATTTATATCAATAATATGTACGTAATTGAGAATGTTTTTCTTGGATGAAAAAAATTATATTCAAATTCAAAGGCCTTTGAGTTGACATTTTTGCTATACGTTTGGATTTTTTCAAATTATACTGCTCAAAATCAAAGCATTGCTTATGAGGTGAAAATTTGAAAAAAAAAATTCAAAATTGTTCACACCTTATTCTGCCTTGAATAATGTTTCTCATTCAACTTTGCCGAGCTTTCTGGTAAAAATGGTCACAAAAAAAACATTTTTTAATACTGAAAGAAATTTGACAATTTTCTCTCTAAATTCGATCACGCCAGCATGGAAACCTTTGCAATGAACAATGTACTTATACCTGCGTTTAACCTTGAATAACAAAAAAAAGTCGAATATGTCGTTAAAATTTTTCTAACTTGCTCTAATCATGAATAGAAACTATTACAGTCAGTATCGTACGAATTGTACGCTTTTGTACATGTGTTTCGATTTGTATCACGGTTCTGTCTGCAAAATACATGGAAAAATAATTTTTCGACCTTTTTCCTTGACCCCTTAGTGCCCTAATCCTATTTATACGCGGCGTGTTTTTAGATTGCGTTTCATCTAAAATGATAAATTCAAATTCCCATCGTCGTATCTTTGTTTCTTATAGGCTCTCGAAGTCGAATCAATCCTCGCGAAGTGTTCATTTTACACGAAGTTGAAAATTTCATAATCGCGAAATTATTAATTAAATCCGCGTATATTTCATGTGTGCGGTAATTAAAACTGCAATACGAGGCGAGGGAGTGTAGAGAAGGGCAGCAGGGAACTCAGAACTGTGTTGTATGACGCGTCTATCTACTATATGCAGGGAATCGTTACTTTTTAAAATTCATATCGCGTTTGGTAGGTTGCTGGCTTGCCGAGTAATCGAATCATTCGCGAACATAACATTGTAGTGATAACATCGTCATAGAGAAGGTATGACGACCGGGTGAACGTTTGAAAAGTATTAGTACGCTTTGGTTGTTGATTCGTGTAAAGAGTAATCGATCTTTTTTTTTTGCTGCTCAAGTGCCGGTCAAAGGTGCCGAATTCGTGAAAATTACGTGTATTTTCTCGACTCTGCCAGCCGATTTAATGATCGCGAGTGAATGAATTTATATTGTGATGCGCTTTAATTCGAACATGCTGTCGGAGTTGACTGTGAAAATGTGATTATAAAAATAGATTCTGGTTCGTGTGTGTGTCTGATTCATCTTCCCTTATGTACTTGTTGTTTGTTACTTCTTGATAATCAAAAAACGTGCATGCTTCTTGGGTTTACCTTCGACGTGCTACGGGTAAGATGTCTGCAGAGTGTACATTTTTCAGTGTTTTCTTTGGTCAAATGAATCGAACAAGGGGATAGAGAAGGAAAATAGAACCTATCACGTGCTTATTGGCGCTTCACACCGTCGAATTCTTATCTTTCATTTTGTTTTTGAACGAGATTTATAGAGTACTCGATTTTATCACAATTTGAAAATGTTTTCAAGTCTGAAGTATTGGCTTAAAAGTTTCACTGGCTGAAATTGAATAATAAAATACGTAGTATCGAGAACAACGCGAAAATGAACTGAAAGAAAATCATTTAATGATAGGAATACGATTATAGCTGAAAAATACCTACCTATTGTCGATTTCAATTTTCTTTACTTCTGATGTAATTTTCTCCATTTTTGAAGCATCAAAATCATTTTGTTTGAAAATTTTCCTGCTAGAATCCAATTTTGGCAACTTCCACCGTCAGGTTTACCAAATTCGGTGCTCGGTAAATAAACTGCCTCCTGCCTTGTCCCCTTCTTGCTGAGCCTCTAAGACGAACCAACGAAAGTGAAAATATGCACAGTGGCAAATTGTTGATTAATTGATAGTCGTACAACGTGTTGTACAATTACAATATATGATGACCAATTGAGCACGTGCTCCGGAAGTAATTGCACACGTTGAACCGGCATCAGCATCTATGCAAGGATATCAACCGCAAACTAGAATTAATTTTTCGAATTTGCCAACAATGTTTTTAGCTCGAGGTGGTGCATGTTATCTGTTTAATTCGCAGCATCTTTCTTTGGCTTATTTTTAACCGATGATCAAGCTAGATTGGAATTAAATTGAACGTTTGGCGGGAAAGTTTATCTTACTAAGTGGATTCGAAGGCGTAGTAAGAATATTGACAGTTTGATGAAAGGTTTACGTACCTGGAATATTCTCAAAAATTTATATTTTCATTTGTGCTGACGTTGAGAAAATTACTCGAGTGAAATTCCATAAATAATAAATGTAAATCTCGCGTATAGGTACGAATATTATAATGATTAATTTACTTACGTATGTCGTAAAATAATAATTAGATCGCGAAATTAAAATGCCGACCGAAAATATAGAATTAAAAAATAATTATCGATCGGAATCCTCTCATCGTGTAACTGGTTTTGATATAAAAACAAAAAAAAAATGAAGACGAAATATCGAGCGAAAGTTATTTAAAAAGTAAAAAGAAGAAGAGGTTTCGTTCGCGAGTAATTTATAACTTGAGTGATTGTAGCAAAATTAATTTGACAATTCAAGGAACGTATTAAATGAAATTAATATGTACGTATTTACGTATAACGAAATCACCATTTTGTGCATTGCAATTGCGAAATTTATGAAATTTTCAAATAGTTACGTCAAAGATGAAAAATGAAAAATTTTTAGTGAACTTTTAAGCTGATGAAAATTTTGGAATTGTTTGTTAGACGAAATACTTTAAAGTACCTACCTAAAAATCAATGGGTTTGAAATCTGACTTGTGGAAATTCAATATAGATTTCTTTTTGAAATCAACGTTACTATTTTCATACGAAAAAAAGTGTATGAGGAATCAACAAATTTGAAACTTTTGGTCGAAAATTAAGACTGATGAGTATGATAATTGGAAATTCGCTTCTTCAACTCTCAATTCATTAGTTCCTTGTAAAAAAGTGAAAAGAAAAGGTCTAAAAAACTTGGAAAATGTGAGAAAAAGCGACTATATCTTGAAAAAATTATTCCCGAACGGTGCTTTTTATTGGGAGGGGGCGAGGGTGAGTAATCCTTTCAATTCTGGCTCCTCAATATTTGATGAAAGTGTCTCTAGCTCTGGCTTCAACTCTTCAGTTTTTAATCGAAAAGTGCCTCCGAACCTCTGCGACGGAAAAGTTGAATACCTCCGCATTTACTTCCACCTCTAACTGAAGAAACTTCCTTGGAAAATGGGCTTCTGGCCCTCAGATTCAGTTTCAACTTCGACTCCAGATCCCTGCTTATACAAGTCCAAGCTTAGTAAATTATTCTATGAACTGAATACCTACTGTAAAAAAGAAAATGAGACTGACAATACGTGAAAATAGTTCCTTAATTTTTGAATTTGAATACTTTAGCTTTCAAAAATCAAAAATCAATTTTAAATCAGTGAAAACCCACTGAAATCAGTTGAATAAAATCGGCTGAAATCATGAAATGTGTGTAGAATTCATTGAAACGTTAGTGAACTCTACTTGGGGGGGGGGTAGACATTGCTAATTTTCATCAATAATTTCTCATTAAGCTTTGGTAATTTTTTCCTGTTGTTCAATCAAATGCAAATTTCATCACGAAAAAAAAATGTTTGCGCTGTACTTTCCACAGCATGAAATTAATGCATCATTTTGGTGATAAATTGGGATGTTTAAATGGTCCCGATTTGATAAAGGGCTGCTGAAAGTCGAAATGATTTCAAAATTCTAAATTTTTTATTGAAAGTTCGTTGAAAATTATTACCTTAATGTATTGTTCACCCATAAAAAGAATGGATGAAGAAATTCTGATCAATTTTTTTTCAAAGTTGTACAAAAATTCACATGGAAGAATGACGTTTCTATCTCCTGAAACTGATCGAGAAATTTGGAAGACGAAAGACGCAAACTTCTAAAAAAACACACAACGCACCCAAATATTGACGTAATATTTTCAAATATGGAGAGGAGGGAAGTAAATTGTAAAAAAAAACCTCTTCGCTCGTAAAAAGTTTTTAAAATGTTTCACAGAAGTTCATGAATAATTCCTGTATTTTTCATTTCTTTATTAATTACAGTTTCAAAAGTGGAAATAACGACAATAGGGTAGGTCGTTTTCCAATTTTTTCGAAATGTTATGCAATATGCAGCTTACAAGCAAAAAAATCAAGGTTAAATACATTATAAATAACCTCAGCAGGACAAAGGAAAAATTTCAAATTTTCAAGTAAATGTTAAACATCACCCTCTCTTTGCAAGAGCTCAAAGATTGAAAAATTTGAACAATTTCCAACCAGGCAAGCTTTATCAAATTCAAAAAAAAAAAAATATTGGAAAACTAGGTACCCATAATAATTTTGTTTGTTTGTTTTTTTTATTTTTTGAATGATGAGCTGATGATTTGTTTTCAACCATTTCTGATTGGGTTTTCGAAGGGGAAATGAGTAGTTTGAGAGTATATGTATATGTAGATCTTTCTGATGCTGAAGTTCTAATTTGAGTCGACTATTTCGATGTTTCTCTGTTAATTTCAACTCAGCTGAATACAAATGGTTTATTGATGTTATTACTTCAAATTGTCCATCTTATTGAATCTTGAAAATTTAGTCTTGTCCTTCAAAAATTATATTTTAACGACGTCATTACTTTATTGAGACAATTTAATAAATCGCCAAAACTGGAACAAATCGACGTCAGAGTTTACATCGATGATCAAATGGTTATAAATTTATCATCTCGTTATAAAACAATGTGATGTAATGATTTTGTACTTACATCTTGATTTTTCGAACTACATACATATTTCAACAATTTTTCTCATTTTCTTCCTACTAATACGTAGCAGTATACTTTTTATTGAATATTTTATAGTCATATTTCTCTCCTGGCCAAATCTTTATTGAGGTGAACCGAATTTCATGCCACGTTTTGACCCTCATAAATGACCCTATAAACTGAAAACTATCTATATTATTAAAAGTTTTCCGTCTTTGTTATCGAGTTTCAAACGGTGCACCGTGGTGTTTGTGTTGTTATGGTAAAAGGCTGTCAAAGGAATTATGATAAATACGTACGAGCTTTCTGGTTTAATGAATTTTTCTCACCTAAACAAATGGCAACGTTTGTATGTAATTTATAGCGTTTTGAGTACGCAGGAAAAGCCGACTGTAAAGAAATAATGCCAGTATCATGATTTGTATGCATTCTCGTATGTACTAGAGGAATTTACCTGTATGTATTTTCTTCTTTTTTTTTTACTTCTTTTCCTCGAACACGCGTGAATTCCAGTATATTGGTGCTGTTCGCGCGTATAAATAAATTATTATGAATATGCAAATGTATACAGTTTAAAGAATGCCAGCGATTGTTTTTTCTATTGTAGGTTTCTGGTGCATTGTTTCTTCGTACTTACACATATCCTCCTATGTATACAATACAGGCCTACTGCAGTGTGTTAGAAAATATTTGTACTCTAAATGTGGAGCGCCACTTCAGTTTATTTTTCTGTGATTCAATTTAATTGTGCAATATGTTGGTCGTCGTTGTATTTGGCATAGATTTCCCCGTTCGAAGATGCGTATATTGTATCGTATTCGTCATCACAATTGTCAGGTGTATCTATGGTATTACCTATACGATAAACACGTGGTTGGGTTGGATGGCGGTTTGGGGGAATTTTGTGCAAATATGTGATCGCTGTGTATGGTCCAGCATATATCTGTACGATATGAAGTAGCATAAGGCAAGACGTTAATCAAGATTTCTAAGCGTTCTTGATAACTGTCGTTCGCCAAGTTTCACCAGCTAACCGAAACAAACCGATTTATCACCGAAACCAGGGTCATTTTGTGTATCGTTTCCGTACCAACTTATTCTTGTGTATACATGAACGAGTTATTACGTTAGTGTATCTATTCGGCCCTCTGTGGCTATACTGGCGAATTATTATTGTTATTTTGTATCCAGACTGGTTTATTAGCTGCAAACCATAAGTAGAGTAGGAGTCAACCACAACTCCGCTATAGTTGGATGTTGAATCATGATTGTTGAGATTAGAAGAATTGGTCTAGGTCTGGCGGCTAATTGATCAGTGTCGATGGCAATTAATCCAAGAGGAAAGTTTCGTGTGTGTTTATCTGATCCTATGGATTTTCCTGCTTTCATTCCTCGTGAGTTCATTTTTTTTTCATTGAAAAATGTCTCGTTGAGCTGTGCTCAGTTTTGATCGGACGAGCTATCTGAAAATCTGATCAGAAAGTCGCATGCTTGAAAACTTTTTTCAAAAGTATCAAATGAGACATTTCAAAAAAAATCAAATCTAAGAATTTTGCCCTTTTGTTTTGCTTGATAAGAAACGCGTTCTTTTCCTTTCTTGAGAGTAACTACCTAGGTAATTTTCGAAAAACAGGGTATGGGGGAAGAGGCTACCGAGAAAATTCAAGAAATTCAGTCCTTCAAAAACAGCCTTCTTAAAATACTGAATTGTTTAATTTCGAACAATCCTGTTTTGAAAAATCGCAATCTTATCGTGAAAATGTGAATTTACGTGTGAGAATATGGAGCATATGGAAGATGGAGGGCAGGGGGAGAAGGATTAATGTATTTGAATGAATCTCAAGGAGAAAAGTTTTCTCTTTTATACTCGTAATATTTCATTCCAAGAAAACAAAAAAAATTCGTCATAAGCTCGAACGAGTCCTGAACAAATGTCATTTTACCATCGCCCTCTTCATGAAAAATAAACCCTCCCAAATTGGACAAATTATCTCTAATTTTTTTAAATGAAATGTTCACTTGTATTATTTTTAAAAATGAAATTTTTCAATAAATGTTGGATGTTAATTATCAGTAAGATACTCGGGACCTTTATTTCTTGAGACCTCAATCCCCGAAAATTCAGATCCCAGAGCAAATTTTCTCTTTTGCTTTCCTATCTGAAAGGTTCAGAAAATAGAAGTATCCACCTATTTGTATAGAAAAAATCAAGTACTTATTTTCAAATTTTTATATGTACTTACTTACGTCATTGCATTACACTTTTCTAGGGATTGAAAAAAATTCTGAGTTGTCTATTTTTTTCGTAGGGAGGAACATGAAGTAATGAAATTAAAAATGATTTCAGATTTCACGAGTAACATCAGAAAATTCGTGTCTACATGACCGTGAAAAAATTTTGAGGTCACTGAGTCGAAAATATCAGAAATTTTAGAAACCTTTGAAAATGAAAACAAGAACATTATTAAATGCATATTTACTTTATTCATAAAATAATTTTAAAAACTTTTTTTTAAATCTAAAATTTCAAAATTTTTGAACCCTTGTGGAGAATATGTAAAGGCTGAATCTGAGGCCCCAAAATTTTTCCATTTTTTTTCGTGATGCCTTTCAATTTTTCTATTTTTTTAAAAAAATCCCAAGATAATACACTGTTATTAGCCATTAAAGATTTTTTTTTTAAAAATAAAAATTTACTTTGAATGGATTTTTTTGGAAGCCTACTTATTTTTCTGGGTTGAAAATCAAATTTTAGTTTTCATTCATTTTTTATGATTTGGAAAATCCTATGTAGGCCTACTTGTTCCCCTCCCCCCCCCCCCCCAAGCAAAAGCATTTCATTTCAACAATGAAACTATGCTTGGATACGTTTGCATTTGAAATATTTTGGAGCACGAGAATAACCTTTTGAAAACTATTAAGTAGAAGAGATCGTTAAGGTGGCTTTTTGTACAAATTTTTTCAAACTTCATGCCTAAAAATTTCAATGTTTTGGGACTAATTAACTCAAAATGGATGAACCACAATACGTCTTCTTTTCTTCGAACGACCTAGAAGTAATTAATTATCGGCGATGATTTTCACACTTGTCCGCTTCATTAGCAAGGTATTCTGTCCTGTGGACTGTGGACCAATTCTATATCCTAATTGAGCTATTGCCATGCTGTCTCAGATACGTATGTGCTGTATTTCTATATGTACTCGTATTACCGACCTCATAACGTCTATTATCAATTCGAATTGAACCAGCATCGCGTACCACGAGCAAGTCTTATCATATCATAAAATTGAATATTATCATCATCCGCGTAATGTACATACGAAATGACGCGCAATGTGATTCTTTTTTTTAAACGTCGCGTCGCGGACGCGATAACTTCAAAAAAGGAGGATCATTTTGGGCAATGCTTTCTTTCTACGAACCAAGGCCAAAAGTGACTTATTTTCTTTCTCGTATCTTTGGTTTTGTTATTACCACGTCCGTGGCATTGAAAAGCAAAACATTACCTTATCATTGTAATGTGTACTTTGCTTCGCTTACTCGTGTTTTAATATTTTTTGGAATTAGTGGTTTGGAAAAAAAAACATGACTTTTATCACAGTTTGTAGCGAGTAAATACGATTCTGTTGACTTTGGAATCGGTTCCCGGTGGCACTTTTTTCTGATAAGCTTCACTTATGATGGCATTGTTCGTGTTGTTTTATCGATTTACAACGCTGAACTAGGATTTATAAAAATAGGAATAGTAAAAAAAATTCACCTACTTTTTTGTCCAGTCCAATTCATACATTACGCCGGTATATATATGTAATTGCTTATGTACACGAATTATATGTGCGAAACGATGTGGAAACTGGTTGTAGGTAGAAAAAAAAGTATGCGTGTATTATTGTTTCATTTATGGTCGCGAGAAATACATTCATACAAGTTGAATAAATCGAAGGGGGGAAAATGTATCGAATGCGTAGCGATTTACGTTTAGAATAATAATTTCACCAACTGTGTGATATGGTTCGTAGATGTGAATAATTTATAAAATTCTATGCACTCTGAGGACGACAAGAGCTCGTTTTCGGTCATACGAAGACGATCGATCATTTTTTTTTCGCGTGTTTTTAAAAGCTATCGTCGCCGTATTTGAATGGGTTGAATTTTTTATTACTTACCTAAAAGTAAAATAGTATAATGCAGATTATATTCGTTTCGCTCGAAATTGTTTCCGAAGAGCACTACGTAGTTTGGTAGGTCGCGTGTTTACTGAAAAATATGATATAATCGAGCGGCAACCAGTTGATCATCCGTGTACAATAAGTTGATATATCACGTAAATTTAAGGGGAAATTGATGTAAAATTTCACCCTTGTGCCTGCGAATTTCGTACACCTACGATGAATCGTGTTCAAAGGTCATGCTAATGTGCAAAATATCGATCTCGCAGAGTGTAAATTATCCCCCGGTGTGATAAGCGTATTTAGGACGCAGGAAACCCGAGAATGACCATGACGATTTGCTTGCGCATTTCGTATTCCATTTTCATTTGTTTTCTGTTTTTCTTGCTAATTTGTTTTACCACCAAATGCCTAGTACCCGGAAAAATAAATTAATTTTAAGCACGAATAACAGATTAGGTTGATGAGGGTGGTTTCATTTTGACATTCAAGGGGTAGCAAGGTTGTGGTGGAGGTAATGCCGGTGTCTGATTTATTCGGTAATGATGATGTTTTTATTTGTCTGGTTTTTTTACTTTACGATTTCCGTCGTTTAAAATGCAAAATTTAAAATTTTTATGACGCTATTTTTTTTTAATTGAGAAATTTTCGTGCTCATTTTGTTAGAGGTGTTTGGCCGAATTAGTGTCATATTGTGTTTTGAATCGTGTTTTTGGTTGAACTTTTTGTTTTCTTTTTCATACATTATATAATAATTTAATTGTTTCAAGAATCGAATCTTTTATAAGCTAAAAGATTTCATTAATGTCGTGTCTTGAGACAATCAGAGGATAGGAAAGGAAAGAACAAATGCCTTTCCCTATTTTTAAAGCATTTCAGTCATTTTTTCACATTAGTCACCACAATCCAGAATATTGGACAGTAAATAACTAATCTCGGGGAATAATTTTGATCTAGTTTGAAAACCGTATAACAATTCAATCAATCATGCTGTAATTTTTTCACATTTGTCACTGCATTGACTTCTTTCGTCCCGAAATTGATAAATAATTAGCCATGAGTTGAATGAAAAGTGAACCTCAGAAAATAATTCTAATTTCATTTGATGTTCTCCAAATAAGGTATTCTGGAGTTGAAAAAACTTATGCGAAGTTTTAAAAAATTTTATGGTATAAAACCGCACCTCTTTCGGGTTTTACCAATGTCAGGAATTTGGATCAAGTTTATCATCATTTTGATCAGACTCCCAAAATTTTTGGACAGATTTTTCAATTTTTTGAGTACGATTAATTTAAAATTTGTGAAAGTTTTTATTAATTGTGCCTTGAACTTTGATATTTTGTAATATTTTCCCTTGCCCCCAACGCTAGCTCAAAAAATCAGAAATAGATGAAAAAAAATTGGAAAAGCCAAGGTATTCCGTAATTTTTTTTGCAAAATCCCTGGAATTAGAAAAAAAAACGATCAATTGCAAATTCTGGATAAGGGTCTGAGGTGAAAGGAAACCATTATTTTTCACATCTCGAAACACAAATTTTTGAAAGCTTTTGCCCTCGCTTCGCTCGGGCTTATTTTCTTTTCTTTTTCAGAAACAAATCAAAAATTTCTAGATAATGAAAATCAAGTTTTGAAGCCAAAAAATGAACTCACAAAAAAACATCATTCAAATTATAAAATTTTAAAAGCCAAAAAATAAACTACTCGTCCTCACATTAAAAAAAAAACTCGTTTTATTACTCTCAAAATACAAATTTTCAGACGCTTTCGTCCTCGCGTCGCTCGAGCCTGTTCTCTTTTCTTTTTCAAAAGTAACTTCCTTCAAAAAAACATTAGGTAGGTATTCCAATTCTAAAATTTGAAAAACCAAAAACTTGCATTTAAAAAACCATCGATTTTTAGCCATCTCGAATTAAAAGTTTTCAAAATCTCTCGCTCTCGCTTCGCTCGGGCCAATTTATTTCCCCTTTATTTAAAATAAACAAATTTCACATTTAAGGCCTCCGAAAATCCAAGAAAGCAAAGAAAAATTTTCATAAGCCATATGAATATTGTATCAATTGGCAAAATTGATGTTTTTCTACCACATCAATGCACAAATTTTCATTCGACACCACCCCCTCTCAAAAACCTAAAAATAACTTCATCTACTTTAGAAATGGCGCCCAACGTGAATATCTGCCCCGAGCCTTCATCAGTTCACAACGCGACCTTTTTGAATTTTCATTTGGCATTTTTGTACCCAATTACCCCCCCCCCCCCGCCGCCGAAAAATTTAAAATAAAAAGTAAATAATAAAATGTCTAGTTTGAAGAAAAACTTTTGGAAAATACATACTACCCCTCTCCTTCGCCCTGAAACTTCTTCTTTAATTCAAGTATTCAGAAAATAGGAAAACCGAGAAAAGTCAGGGAAAATGACTCGCCAAAAATGGTGGACACCCTTGATAAAATTTAATACAAATTTTATTTTATTTTTATAGGAAATGATATTAAATGTGTAGTATGAAATTTCTCGTTTTTCAATTTGATTCGACATCATTTCACTCGTAATTTTTTTTTACCAGTGTATAGATTATTGAAAATAAAACCAATCTAATTTTTATGAGAGTTGAATGAATGAATAATTGTAGGGTAATGCACTCGTTTTTATTCGCTTCCGGACTAATAGCCCGAATAATTACCCATCATGTAGGTACACATATTGCACTTATAGCTTTCGCTTTGTTGACGAATAAACTGAAATCGAAATAAAATTCTTACGAGTGCATTGGCTTCGGCGGATGCGAATTAATAAGAACTAGATCAACGTATGGTTTGCGGAATGTGCAATACGCGTTGCAATCTGCATTCGATTCGAATAACCATAAGAATGGTACCACTCACCGCCGATATTGTAGGCCAAAATGATAGTTAGCGTGTACACGAGATGCCACCCTTTCCGAAAGTTTGAATTATAAATAAAAGTAACCCACGTGTTATGTCACACAGTTCATACTCTCGAACGACGATGTCGGTTTTATGCCAAATACATACATACAACGATATTTCACAGAGGGCGAAATTTTTCAAACGTTTCTTTTAAAAATAGACAGACGTGCCTTGTTCGATTCAGCTTGACCAAAGACTACACCAAAAAAGTATAGTAATGTGATTTACTGACGGTGTGGTGTTTTGCAAATTATAGTGATGTGTTTTATGCGGTACGATCCCCGGAAAAGGATTTCGTATTGGAAGAAAATCGCCGAAAATGTGATCGAGTAGAGTTAAATGAGTAATTCCATACCTTAGTGCCATAAATTAGCTTCGCGTTAATTCGCCTTGATTTCTTCGTGTGGTGCCATTTATTCGGAGGGTCGCGAATGCAACATGTCATGAGCGATGAAGATAAAATCACTGATGCAGATACCGGAGACGCTGACCCGATCGGAGTCCATGCTCAAACGACGCTACATCCATCATCAGGCGACGATCATTCGATCGTAGAAATATTGAAAAAATATGATCGAGTTTTTCTACGTAAATATTACGATGTGGTTTCGTCTTCATCGTTGTCAAACAACGATGGCGAAATCGAAACTTCCAACGACCCCCATGACGATCGTGTTCTAGAAGGATGCGGTGAACTGTCCAAATGTATGTATCATGTGAGAAAATGCGACAAACAATGCGTCGAATTACGAATGATAGTACCGGAACTGAACCGAAGTACGTATAAATTGGCGGTTAATACCGTATAGGTTTTGCAATTATGTCTACGCTATTCTTCACGAGCTTAAATTATTTAAAATTAAACTTTCCATTTTCTTTTTTGCGGATTCCAGCGACTCGATTCGACGCTGTTGAGCAATCGATGATTTGCATTTTTTTTGCGAAATAATTTTTCGTGCATATGCGGTCGTCGCAATGCAGTGTATATATTTTTGGTTAATTACGACGACCAATGTACTCGTCTGTAAGTGCCAATTTTTACTCGACCGCAATTTATTAATTTTTTTCCACGTTTCAGCCGCTATCTCCATCATGACCGAGTATAACTTCTGAGTCATGACAAATAATGATCTAGTCGCAAATTCCAATACACGGTGAAGGTATATTGCGCCATTTAAAGTGCTTTAAAATATGCCCACCTTCCCACACGTAGCATATACAGTACATTATTTCTAAAAGAGTAAGTAATTTTCACCACGTGCCCGGTGCCTGCGCGTATAATCAACACCAACGCCAACTGACGCCTTTAAAAGTACACGTGCCTTAGTTGAATTGAGCCCTTTTCTCTCATGGATGAGCCGACAGAGAAGTGAAGTGCGTCGAGATGAACGATGTGAAACAATAGCTGTGTCATGGGATCAATGATGGACGATGATTGAGATTACGTAACAGGCTGGCGAGTCGATTGGATTGGATTAGCTTTTTTTTGGGAACGTGTTAAGGTGTGAACTGTGAAGTGTGAAGTGAAGGATCGCACAGAGAGAATGGCGAGAATTATAGAACGTTTTCAAAAGTCACGAAAATTGTATCGATATCACGAGCTGGTTATCGGCGAGCATTTCGAAGGTGTCACGAGTTTTTCAATAGTTCACGATAAGTTGGTTTACTCGCAGGTATCGTATCCCGGGTGACCTGTGAAATTTCGCCGAACCTTTCGAAATTCGTAATTGGAAAATTTACGCGGGTATTTTGATCACTACGAGAAGGGCGTTTGCGGTTTAATCGTATAATAGAGAGTGTAAGTTATGGTGAGGACGATGCTATGTTATGTACATATTTTATTCGCGTATTTTTTTCATATACCATGAAACAGTGTTGGTTGTTTTGATTTTGGGAATGTCTCTCTGAGATTTGAGCATTCAAAAAATAATTGTCATCAATTTTTTTTTTCAATTTTGAAAAATTATATATTACGATTTTTCGGGACGTTTTATTTTTTTTTACGTAGATCCTCGAATACATGTTTCTTGATTATGGGATAGCCATCATCTTCGTTGAAAATTTAAAGTACATTTATCAAAGTAGCAAAAAAAAAATTAGGCAGCTACTCTTTTTGAAAAAATTACCAAAAAATGCATTTTTTTGGTAAAAACTGTAAAAAAAATTGATTGATTGCCAGAAAATCCATTTTAAAAATTGAAACGTTTGATTTAGTTTTTTTTTGCTAAAAAAACAAATTTTTTTTGGTCAACATTTTCAGAAAATTTTTCATTTTTTGGCAACATTTTAAAATATTTTACTGCATAGTTACTTTTTTGTCAAAATGGGCACAAAATCCTGTTTTTTGGTCAACGTTTCCAAAAAAGTCTACTTTTCGCCAAAATTATGGTAAAAACTGTAAAAAAAAACACTTAAGTAAAAATTGCTTGAAAAACAGTTTTTTTAAAAAAAATCAAAATTACCAAAAAGTATAGTTTTTTGACAAAATTGCAGAATTTTTTTTTTTTTGGTGAAAATGTACAAAAAGTCTTACATTTTTTGCCTAAATTGCGAAAGATCTTATTTTTTTTAATACTTTAATAAAACAGTAACTAAATGGCAAAAAAGCTTATTTACTGGTCAAAATTGTGAGAAAACGTCTCACTGTTTTGTCAAAATTGCAAAAAAAAAAACACATTTTTGTATTGGAAAAACTGTAAAAAAGGCTCACTTTTATTAAAATTTTTTAAAAATTTGTTCACTGAACTGAAGTTTTGAAAATCAGTAAGAACCTGTTCATTTTGTGCGTTTTCGAACATTTTGTAACTGAGTAAACTTTTTGTTCTTAAAAAGGTCGATAAACGCTTTTTGTGGCGTGAAATTTTAAAATTCACTTTAATTGAAGTAGATACTTTGATTCGAAGAACGAAATGCTTATTCTCTCAATTTTTTTCAAAATTTTTGGAGTGCTGTTATATCTTTTTAGTGGTGAAAAAGTCAACGGCGGAAACAAAATATTTGATAATGAGTGGAATCAGACAGATGTTTCAAATTTTGAGATATTTAAATCCCTTCTCTCTCCCTCCTCTATTCCATTTTTTTTGCCAAAAAATTTTCATCGTGTTTTTACAGTAAAGTGAAAAAATTCCTCATCACCTAATCCAGTGCAATATACAACAACTTCACGATTTTCTGCGCAGTGATAGCGAAAATTCATGAATTATGAGATTTTTCAATATATTTGTGTTCGATTAGGTGATGCGATGTAATGTATCTTATCTTTGAAATGTGTAAAAAGACAATTTTTTGAATTTTCGAAGGTTTTTAGCTAAAAATGGCAGTCTTTGAAATTTTTTTCTTGAAAAAAAAAAACAAAACAAAAAACGCTGTTGCAATTTTTTGATGTATTATTCCATACATAACAAAGAATTTTTTCAAAATTTAAACTCGCCGACTTCCTATTTTTATTTACTTAAATTGATTTTTATAGGGTTTTAGTTACCGAGGCCATCCGCGTTTGAAATTTTCAAACAACGCCATTTTGTCAAATTTCAAATGCTCATTTTTTAAGATTTTTTTTGGCTAAAAAAAATCGCAAAACCTCCGGTTTGCGTCATTTATCATTATTGATGGTTTCTACATACATGCAAAACATTTAAAAATTCGATTTACCATCATCCAATTATTTTTTGTGTGATTTGACGAGGAATTGCCCATTTATTGATTTTTAGCTTCCTTAATAACGTGTCCAACAGTCTTGTCTTTAGCACTGTTTTTTTTGTTGCATCCTCTTTTCTTGTCAGAATTTCCAAAAAGTCCTAAACATTTGAAAAATCATACGTTTTCCCAAAAAATTGCAAAAAAAGCACTATTTTTCCTCCCTTTTTTGAAAAGAAACCTTCGAAATATTTCATTTATTTGCCTTTTTTTCAGGTTTTTATTTTTGTTCAATTTCTTTCTGATTCTGTTTAAAAGTATGTATCCTAAATAGAAATTGATTTACCTGCATATGTACCTCCCTCTTCTCCAAAAATCGTTACAGTTGAAAAAAATCTCCTGTTATAAGTCTCACTTTTTTGCCAACATTTCAAAAAAGTCCTGTTTTGTTCCATCTTATTTTCAGTCAAACTTTGACATTTTCCATTTGTTTCCTCCTTCTTTTGATTTTTTTTGAGAATTGAAAAATTTTGAACCGAAAAAATGTCTTGAATAAAAATTTTGACCCGATCCCTTTCCTCCTCGAAATGAAAAATATAAAAGAAATTTCTGCCAAAGTCGTGCTTTTGCATATTCTCCTGTTTCTCAGACACCTTATTAATTTTCATCAAGATATTTATATGACAGAGGAGAAGAATTTCGTTCTCGTATATCAATTCGGTGTATTATTCAAAATATTTGCTTCCAACTGGAAAATTCTGTAGCTATGGCTACTGGTCTTGGTTTTACAGCCTACATGATCCACATACCTTACCCAGTATGCTGGTAAACAAACCGTAAACCGTCTTAGGTACCTTTAATGAGGTACAGGTACATAAGTATATTTTCACTGTACAGTTCAGCATATGGCACGTGTTACTTGTTAAAAAACAAAATAAATCGTATTCCGATGTCGGAAAGTTCTTCAGTAGTGTCAATCAGCGTGAAAATACTCATACGTTGGATCAATGGAGATTTTAATGCTATTGTGAATAAATGTGTTTTTCAAATAGGTCATTAGAATAGGTTGAACAAATACTGAAGTCCATATAATAGGCTTAAGGCTTATCGTAAAAATTCACCATCATCTTTTTTGATCCTGCATATGTTAAGATTTGACCGTTAGTTACTCGAATGTCGGTTGCGAATAAAATAACTAATGGAAAGGTTGAATAAAAGATATGATCATACGAGTATGAAATGCAAGACGCACGTACAATAACGTAATGTCCGAGTTTGAGGGATTCTTTTGCTATGAGGTTAGAGGTGCTAGAAACACCACAAGAAAGGTACGAGTACCTAATGTAGAGAAATAGGCCTACTTTTCAGCAGCTATGTACCAGTATACGATGCATGGATCTGCTTATTAAAACGATATCTCGTTCGAGTAAAGATATATTGTCTTCGGCAAAGCGTGAAATTCTTATCTATTAGCAAGTTATGATGCTATGTATTATCGAGTATAACTCGAACATATAATTATTCTGCGGACACGGGTCACAATTGAATCTATCGCTTGATCAATGGAATAATGCAGGTGAACCATTGTTGTGAACATTTTACGTATGATGTGTCTATGTAATGTAGCGTATGTACTTTCTCGGTAAATTCTACGATTGTGTGAAAATGAAAATAAAAATAAAACTCATGAGCGAGTACCCGATGCATATTGCACGAATCGAGCGTCTATTACCTACAATTTTGTGAAAGCGGTGTCATTTTTAAATAGCAGGTATTAACGGATACTGATATATTTATACTGTTATTATTAATCTGGATTACTATGCGCTATATTGGGTTTATTATAACTGCATTCGAGAAGTGAATCCTTAAAACGAGTAAGAAACCTTAAAAGCAGCTACAATATTGCACAATTTTTATTCTTCTCTTTCTCGATAACGTAGTGTTTTCTTCGTCTATAAGTTGTATGCTAATTTTACGCGGAAGTGAGTGCCATATTAATGACGTTGAAAAAAATCATATCAGTGCACAACACGTTCGCGATATGATGCGAAAAAATGAGAATTGAAAATTTTACGATTTAAAAGTCCACACTGTAACAATATGACCGGTTCAATTCGAATGGTAAATGTTACGAAATACTCGACCTGGGTATAATTAACGCTCCAGATATTTTTACGTTACCGTTAAACTATCGACGCTGGCTCGAGAGGTATTTTAAAATTTCTTCCGTAAAATGAACAAATTTTCGTCGTTTTATATTATTAGGTGTTCGTATCTCGACCTGCCTGACCGTTTCAAGACTCGAGTTAGCGAGTTACTAGTCTCATAACTTGTCCTGGTTGAAAGCCAACTGTCAATTTTGCTATCAAAATTTCGCATTTTTTTTCAATTACGAATTTTGATTTCGAACTTTTTTCCTGCCAAAAAATCCAAAAAATGTAGAAAATTTCAAACTGCTGGTGGAATTTTTTCTTCAAGTTATCATTGGAGGGTGTTCAACTCCAGAATTAAGGATTGTCATTTTTGAGATGGTTTTGGTCACCCCTTTGAATGGTTTGGGTACTTGAATTTCCTATTACATTTCTTTCGAAAAAAAAAATTTGATACGAAGGCTACAAAGTATTCCTAAAGGTACGAGCTCGATGGTTTATTGATCATCTCTTTGCTAAGTCGTTGATTCCTGTATATGGTCTAATGATTCTGTATGTGATTATCCATCACCCGACGTTTTTTTTCTTCGTGTTATAAAGTCGTTTAAATGGGTCTGTGTCCTGATAAAAACGTGGTGTTTTTTTTCGCTCTTAAAATACGTCTACAAAAAGTAAATTCGAGGATGTCATTCACGCTTGATTCGTTGTCGGTCGTACGTGTTTTTAAAGCTTTACTCGAACCAACAATGTGGGAATAAATTTCGATTTCGGCGTTTGAGTTGGTGATTGATATCACCGAAATCAACACCGTAGAATTATATGTTTATTGTACATGTATGTATGTGTTGTGCGAGTCCAAAAAAATAAGCATTACGTACGTATGGGTGTTTTTTTCCTCATCTTTATCGTTGTGTATTGTGGTACCCAGAAAAGATATGGATTTAGTCGAGTGATGATAACGTACAGAAAAAAAAAATATAATAATGTCTATAAATGGGTAGGTTAAGGACATTACTTGAAAACAATGACTGGGTTAATGATCCTAGGTGTATTTTATGCCCCCTTGTAAGTGCACGAGACAAACAGGAATTCGAGTGAGACAATCTTGATGCGATGGTCAGGTGATATATTATTGTCTTAGGAAGTATGAAGAATGGATTTTCATCCAGTGTTTTGTCTTCGTGTGCTGGCGACGAGAAAGCTGGTTTGTTTTGAATGGAAAATTACCTAGACACGATTCATTCATTTTTCTTCACGTGACAGAATGTGCTTGTACAGATTTATTTTTGAAAAAAAAACAAGAGTGTTGCGTAGGAAGATACGTATTTCCTGTTGGAGATATTTTTATATTTTGTTAACACTGAAAAAAAAAAACTGGTTATGATGCATTGATGAGTGGTTAATTTTTTAAGGACTGGAAAAGTGAATTTTAAACATTTTACTAAGATTTCTTTCAATGATGATTTTTAACAACTTCTGTGCAAGAAATTTCACAATTAAAAAAAAAAATATTCTGTGAACTTTGATGTTCCTGCTGATCTTACATAAGTGATAGCATACAAATACATGAATAAGATTAGTAGTACACATGAAGCTCCTAAAATTACACTAGGCAAAACAGCAAATTTGTGTTTGAGCTGAAAATGGGCTTAATTCGATAGTTTAGATCCTAAAACAAAAAACAGAGCGAGTTTTTTAAATGTGAGTTATTTTTGTGGTGCGGTCAGGAGAGATAGTCAAAGTTGCAAAAATGACCGTTTTTGTCCTACTTCAAGAGTTCGTAGCGACATCTGTATTGCTTTTCGAAAAAAACCATGGTCATTTTCGGATTCTACACGTTTTTTTAAGTAAAGGAACTTCCACGATTTTTGATTTTCGATTGTCAAAAATTTACAACTTTTAGAAAAATGGCAGAAAATTGCCCTTTTTTCAGAAAATTTCAAAAAGACACAATTTTTTCTCGAAGTTTTCCAGAAGTCTCGTTTGTATGACAGAAAGGAAGAAGTATAATTTTTTCCCAATAATTTATCAGGAAGTCCTGCTTTTAGGTTGAATTGTCAAATTCTTGCTTTTTACCAGAAAATTCACAAAAATTCTCGCTTTTTCAATATCTTGTTTTTTGACAACAATTTTCAAAAACTCTCATCTTTTTCAAAAATTGATAAAAATTTTCGCTTTTGTAAGAAATGGCCAAAGATTGCCGTTTTTTGCAACAAAATTTAAAAAGTCTCATTTGTTCCCCCAAATTGTCCAAAAGTTTCGCTTTTTTCACAAAAATTGCGAAAAATCATATTTTGTTTGCCAATAATTATATTTACCATTATTTCCAGTTTTTTCTAAAATTGTCAAAAATTCTAGCTTTTTAGCTCAATTTGTAAAAAATCTCACAAACTTTGAAAATTTCAACTTATTTTAGAAATTTGGCCCAAAAAGCGCCCGCCTTTTCAAAAAAATTTGTCAAAGTTTTGCTTTTTCAAAAATGAAAAAAAAATTTCGTTTTTCAGCGAAATGGTTAAAAAGTATTGGTTTTTTGTATAAAATTCCAAGAAGTCTCACATATCTTCAGAAATTACGGGAAAATGTTGTTTTTTTGGCACATGATTTGGTACTTTTTATAAGGTGAGCTGATTTTTGCTAAAGTTTTCAAAGTCTTGCTTTTTGACTTAAAATTCTCTTGAAGTATTTTACAAAATTGCCAATAATTTTCAAAAAATCACGTTTGTGTGTTTTTTAAATTTTTTTATTGCTTAGTCATTATCAAAAATTTTCGCAACCTAAAAATTAACAAACATTTTTGAGTTTCATTCTCGTATAAATTGTAATTTTTTTCGTAAAAAACCAAAAAATCGTCAAAAATTTCGTTTCTTTGTCAGAAATTCCAAGAGGCTTCTTCTTGTACTGCTTTTAGCCAAAAATTGTTTTTTCCCCCAAGAAATTGCAAACGTTCTGCCAAAAAGTCTTGGGGAGGGCGCGAATATGTTAAATCCGGCCCTGCTCAGGTGATGGCTACATCCCTACGAATTAAAAAAAAAAAATCGGTTGGAAACTGCCAAATTCAAGATCCAGGATTGGTCCATTATTTCACCCATCGTACCCCGCGATGCTGTTTATGAAGTTTTAATATTTATGTTTAGGAACTGTTTAATGTTTTTTAGTATCTAAATCACTTTAGCTTACATTATATTTTTATAAAGCCAAAGTTTTACTCGTGGTTGGTAAACGACTGTAAAAAATGTTACGAAAGAAGTCATTTGTTGTGTAAAATGATGAAGAATTATTTTGTAAGTTTAGTATATTAGTATTATGTTATCAGTCGACTAATGAGTTTTTGTTTTTTTCTGTTTCAGGTGAGTATTTAATTTTCACCATAAGAGTAAAGAAAATATTTAAGCCCAAGTATTCGTAAGTTATTTTTAACGTTCATAAGCATTTTTCGTCCTTGGAAAGTCTCTCGTATGAGACTGCGTTATTTTAAATGAAAACACTAAATATGGGACAAAAAATGACCATTATTAACACTTTCAGCACCACTTATCCCATTAATCCATGAATTGACATGTAAACTTTTTTTTAACCACGATGACTCGTCAATTGATCATTCAGTCGGCTATAATTTCCTTGAAAGTATTATTTCATCTGCGAATGATGAAAAATCATTCGGTTCGGTTACGGTTTAGAGGACAGTTTCCTTTGACCATGATGAGCTCCCCTTTGATGTGATACGACTTCCTATATTTTTTCTAATAAGCGGGGCAACTTTTACTGTCCACCATAAGTTGATAAATGTTGTTAATTTGCTACCTGATAATGCGCTATCAGGTCAGATTAATATTTAATTTAGTCCTATTGTGTCTGCTGTGACTAACTGTCGACGTAACGATATCTAGGGCATCTGGCATTAAGCATTAGAGAACTTGACACGAAAGAAAATTGACCATTTACTGCATGAAAAGTACTCGTATTCGTACGTATTTTTGATAACAAAACCGGCGACAGTATTGATGGATTTTTTCTCGCTGTACGTGTAATTAAAAGCATGCATGTCCCGACTTGATTCACTACAGATGATAAAACACATAAGTAAGATAAACGTACCATTCTTGAGCGTAGCCATTATAATCATACGACCGTTAATTGGCGTTAATTTGACGTACATTTTCGAAGCTCTGAAGAGGATTTTAGGCGACGAATTCTTAATACGAGTATCATCATCGCCATCGTATATGAACGTATGATGTATTCATCATTTTGATTACTCAGTGTAAAGTACGCCTTCCCATATGCATGTCGAGCGTCGTCGTCTGCCTATTTCCATATGACGCATGCGTCTTGACGCTCAGGCGTCGCCGACCTTGAAAGGCATCGCGTCTCTGTGATGGTGGTGTTTTCTCGACTGAGAAATGAGAATTCAGTGCATTATTATGACATATTCTTATCAGTAGTGTATCTCGCGCGATAATAATGCGATTTTTACGCGAATTCCTATGTGATTCTGTAGTGATAACAAAGGCTCGTTCGAGAATGAGATCTTTAAAGGTGTAAATTTTACCGGATTCGAACTTTTATTTGTGTTTGTGTAATTTTTACCTAGTTCGGCGGTAGCATTCGTGTGTATTTACCTTTCTGCTGCAACCAAGCAATATCTTCGTATTGATTTTGTGTACACAGCTCCAGATATGCAACCCTTGCGCGCAACATCTGTTTTTGATGTGTTTCTCACAGTTTCCTACTAATTATTCCAATTTTTAAAGTGATCTTTTGTATTACAAAAAGTGAATGGAAATTTACCAAAAGGTAATCGATCATCGTGGAAAATTTTCATAGTAAATATATTAAGGCTTCTTAATTTCCAGCGTTCGATTCGTAGGTAATTATTTCCAGTGCAATTAGAGCTACATACTTTATGGACTTTTTTGATAGCAAGTTACCCATGATATAGGATTGTGAGGAGAATGATTTTTTTATTATTCTTTGTGGTGATCACCGATAGGAACCGAGGTTGGTTCGAGAAAGGGTGCGATATTTAACAGTCCTGTGTTTATGTTGTTTTATCGATATTTAACGAATATGAATATGTAGACTTTGTTTACATTTCGTGTTTTCAAATAGTCGTGTGTTGTTTTTTCTTTGTATGCGTTTGATTTACAAATTGATTTTTTCCCTCTAGTATGTGCGATTTATTGTACAATTCGAGATGAGTACCGGTTGTTTAAATATTATTTGTGAATGAGATGTTCTTAAGTTCGAAATAAGTACTTGTGCCCTCTGCTTATTTGGATGCATTTTCGTGTTATAATATTTTCAAGTAAGAAAAACATCATTCTGGAAAATGTAGGTTTCTTCCCATGAACTGGAAAAATCCAGCCGAAATGTTTAATTGAAAGGTTTATTGCCTCTTGCAAAATTATAGAGTAGGCAAGATGTACTTACCTACTTAATGCGAACTATTAACGCTTCGTATTTTTTTTGTTTGCCAAAATTGTTGACATGTTACTCGGCGATTCTTTTGTATTATTTAAAAGCCCATTTATGTGCGGGAAATATTCTCCATTCGCGTCTCTCAATGGCCATTTAATTTTTAAAATAATCGCTCGTTAAGTAAATTATTATTAAAGTGGTTCAATCGCCTTGAAATTATTTGTATTGTTTAAAATATGATTATAGCAGTAAATTAGGCAGTAACCTGACTATATATAAGAAGATTAAACGTAAAATTAGACGGTATTAAGATAATAATGGTGAATTTTAGGTTTAAATAGAGGTTCTCGAATGTCCCAGTTGTAATATGATATACCTGTAATGATATTATCTTCCTCGTTTCCGAGTATTTTGATTCCAAAAAAAAGTCGTATTCACGTATTCCATTTTTTTTTTCATAAGTACATTGAAAAAAAAACTCAATAAATAAGAACTTGTTGATCAAATTTCTGTAACATGAGAATTGAAGATTTTTCTCGAAATTAATCAACGAAAAACAGCCATACTGTTTGAATTTTTGTGTACATTTAGCTGAAGATTTTGGTTTTTATAGAAAGTAATTGTGCAATAATTTGCATAGAAAATGGTGGAAAATACCCTTTAATCGCGTGAATCGTTTTACTGACTGATAATCAAAAACACGATGCATTTAAATAACACGCAAGGTGTACTGTACTGTTTTTCCAATTCAAAGTCGTCCTCGTCTTGCATAATTATTTTCATTAACATGGCGACCTTTTGTATAAAATAATGAAAGTAAATTACGACACGTATATGTATGGCCAATAGGCGAATTTCTTTGAAAGTTGAGGGTACTATTAAAAGAAAGGGGGGGTGGATTTTTGAGGTACAAATAGGGGGAAACGTTGCTAGTGTGAAATTGTGAATTATGCAAAAACTTGATGTAGTAAATTCGATCGTCCGTTTCATAATTTCATTTCTACGGTTTCAATTTACTATCTTTTCCCTTTCTTTATTTTTTTAATTTTTCATTATCAGCCTCTTCCTGTCGTTTTTTCGACGAGAAAAACGGTTGGAATTTTAAATTAATCTTCGTTTAATTATTCCTACGAGTTTAGTGGTTTTAAAAGGGTACGTTATGTTTCAAAGTTTGCGGAAAATTCTAATTTTTTAATTTGAAATTTTAAAAATATGAAAATTGGAGAGCTGTAGGGTAAAAAACAACTTTTGTTAAAACTTTTAAATCGTCAAATAGTGAAAGCGAATGAAACTTTACAGTTTTGGGAAAATATTCCTTTTGTTTGTTTAAAATTTTTACGAATGTTTCGAAAAATGTCGAGAAAAAAACTTTGAAGTTATGAAAAATGCAGTGAAAAGTAGATATAACTTTGAAAATTAATTTACGTCTTGATTAATGTAAAAATGCTCGAAAAGATCGATGCTGATCAAAATGAAATTTTTCTTGTAGCATGTTTAATTGTTTATGAAGGACTCTGAAAATCAAATAAAAATAAAACATAAAGAAGTAGTAGACGGTTGAAAGTTTTCGAAAATTCCACAATTGTTTAAAAGAAAAATGATGATTTGTCGATATCATTTGATAATGAACAAAAAAAACTACAATGAATTATTTCATCAACACCTTTTGAAGAAAAATCAAATGAATTTTTGATTATACGTAAAATGGCTGAACATCGAAAAGTGAGCAAAACTTGATGAAATAGGTTTTTGTCCAACTTGCAGATTGAAGGAGCTAGATGCAGATTCCATTGAAATGTGAAAATCGTCATTTTGACTCATTTTTGCCTGTTTACTGATGCTCCAAAATTGGCGAACTATTTCAAAAAAATTGTCAATTGATGAAGTTTATGGGTTCTTAATAGCTCTTTCAATTGTCAAGTTATGCAAAAACTTACCTAACCCTTTGCTCGAGTTTTTATGTCTGTTAGGGTGGATCCCCCCCCCATCCGCAGATTATGACCCAACTCAACAACAAGATGAATACTTAGTCGAAAATTTTCAAATTTCTGTCTTCAGTTTTATGAATGATACCTTTCAATATTTTTGCTAAATTAATGCGAAATATTTACAAAGAAAAAAATTCCAAAACATGAATTTATCCAAAAAATAAGCGATTTGCAAATTTTAAACCGCTCAGTAAAACCCTAAAAGTGGTTTTGAATCTTGATGGCAATAGCATAGATCGACGCAGAATCTCAAATACTTTCATTTGAGACTGGGCCATTTTTTCAGAAATGCCCTCTCTTTGAGGACTCATTTTTCCCCTCCAGGGGCACCTCTGGAGCTAAAAATTTTTTCAAGTAACTTTCAACTCAAAATGAAGGTCTCAGCAGAATTTGGTTAAAATCCACCGACTTTTTCTCCCTATCCCCCCTAAGGTACATACTACATAGTCTAGCTAACCAGACCCACTAAATGGTTGAAAATTCATTTCAAACTTTTTTTTCCCTGTTGAGAGTGTCTGCCGTCTGATCCTTCCCCCTTCCATTCAGATGACATCAAGAGCATTCGTCTCCATGTTTTTTTAAAACTCTTTTATCGTGCCATAATAATTATGCAAAAAAGCTTTTTTTAAAAAAAGTTCCCTAATCCCTTAATTTTCTCAAACACAGAACACTTTTCCTGAAACCCCAACTCGCTAATTTGTATTCCCAAAATGAAAAAATTTAAATGCATTGGCGAAGTAATTTTTTCACAGGTCGTAAAAAAACAAAACTGCGTGTTGCTGACACAAAAGGTATAAAATGGACATCGAGGATAAAATTCTAAACGAAAAAAAATTACTAGCTCTCAAATTCAGACATTTTAATGAACAGTCTCGTCTCGTCGAGGAAAATAGTGAGCTAACGTTATCACGATACCTCACGTGCAAATTTTTATGGCGGAAAAAAATTCACGAAAAATTTTCTAAATTTTTGTTCACTACAAATGGGAATTTCTTTTACGTGGAAATCGATACCAATGAAGAATTACACGCTATTTAAACCTTTTATCACGTCAAAGTATAAGTAAAATGTGTGGGTTTGAAAAGAATGACCTAGGATTTTTCATTCGTATGAAGTATACAGAAAATTGTAAAGACTCTGAAAAGGTGGTAAACACGGAGAAAGAGGAAAGAGAGACGATGAATAAAAGTCGTGGTTGTATCAAAAACGCCAGCGTATTCGTTTGTGGCTGTATAATGATAATTGCTAACGCGAATAAAAAGGTCATCTCGAGATGGAATTTTTTTCAAGCTTTGCTAGTGCGGTATTTCATTAGTGCAATTTTTGTTTCCTTTTTTCAACTCTTCGTCTTTGGTTGAATTCTCTATTATATCAGAACTCATCAGCTCGTCAATTCGTATATAATCTGATGCTCTTAACCTAGTTCGTGTAGAACGAGTAAAATACCCGCTGAGAGATGGTAATTCATTAACTCACTGTACGTCTTCGTCTACACAGTGTTGTAGTATGTGTCATTTAATTCTGTTAGGTTATTTCTGCTCTTCTTTCGCCTGTTTTATTTCCAATCAGCGAACGATTAAGTAAAATGAGACGCGTCGAACGCGATCCATAATCCTACCCGTAATTACTCTCGCTTTTAATTAAGACTTTTTCTCGACGATTTACGCGAAAGTTATCTTTAATCAAGATGTATTATACGCGTTTAGCGAGTACAAATGAAAGCAGCCGGTACAGTTTTAATGTGCTAATGTGCGTATATGTAAATACCTCTGCGTACATACGCAGTACGTATTGTACACGTGTTTAATTTGCTTTAAATGATGTCGTATGTGTCATTGGTCCTGCTACGAGAAGATCAAGTGGAACGAAACCATTGCGAAATAATTATTCGACTCGAGAGTACTCGTATTATCTTGTGCACTAACCCAGGCCATTGTTTACAACATCTTTTTACGGGCCGTTAACGTAATACCCGATATAAAAACGATGACCAGTACACAAATTTAATTCTTACACGAGATAGGAAGTCGGCGGAAAAAAAGATTTACGAAGGCCGGAATAATTTGTAAACATACTAAACAGGTACCTCAGGTTCATCAAATTATCAGGTGCAAATGTGAAGAAATAAGGTTATGAAGGTGTCCTCCGCGCAATATATCAGTGTTTTGTTTCTTTTTTACAATTTTTCATTCCCTATAGTCGAAAAGTACTACTAAATAATATACTTACACAAAAAATAGCGTAACAGCCTTGTTCAATTAATACGACACGCATGGTAAATGCAAAAAAATATCGTATTTTTACGCGTTAAATGTTACGATTTTTCGTACACTTATTCGATAAAAAAATACGAGTAGGTAAAGTTCACGTTGAAAATATTAGATACTTATTTCAATAGTATAATTATATTGTAGTCGTAAATAAAGATTTCATTTCGAGATTCAATCAAGGCATTCGTCAGTGTACTTTTTCACTTCCACGCCCAAGGGCGTTTTCCTCATCACTGTTGATTTATTTTTCAACCGTTATGTTCTTGGTTGTGTGCATGAAAGAGTCATTTTTCTTCGATTATGATCATCTGTCATTCACACAGATATTTCCACGTTAACAAATGAAGTCCTTTAACGTACTTCTGTTTTTCGTATATTCTTATTTTTACCTCATGTAAATTATCGATTTACAATTGATTAATCGCTACTGTAATCCTGCTTCATTATTACACTTTCTCCGTATTGTAAATATTCAAAATTTCGTGATTAATATTGTCGATTTTCATACTCGAGTTGATTACTTCATTGGGAAAAACGATCCGAAGAAGGATCATAATTGTTACAGTGGTGTTTGCAGTTCTGTCGTCGTGTCCGTGTATGCATTTGGTGCTTTTTTCCTCTTGGTCTTCCCTGCCATAGAGAAAAATAGATCGCGTATTCCAGTAGTTTCCTTTCATTTTCTTTTTTTTTTTTCTATAAGAATGATGTTTTTAGGTAAGCGCTTTCTCATGTACTTAGTAGGTATACTTCGAAGCTCACTAATTGACGATATTATTTGATGTTCGTGTTGTCCGACTATAAAATTATTGCTGTAGCCTATAAGTATGTCGTATACATACGTAGTGTGTTTAAAAGCTAGTTAATTGCTGTATGCATAAATTGACTGAACTTGTTTAATCACTCGTCAGAAATTGTTATTTTCACCTAGGTAGTTTATCCGAGTAGAATTTTTTTACTTTTTTTATTTTGATAACATTTTACGACTGTAAGAGTATAAATTTGTTGAAAGCTCGAGTGAGATGAGGTGTGTCTAATTTCAAACATTTTTTCCTCTGCACCGATACTAATTTTCTCTATGAGTTGTAATTAACTTGCAAGCATTGTGTTATCTGGATTTACCTACCTGTGTATATGATGATGATGACGATGTCCGTTTCATGGTTATTTGTGCGATATGTTGTTTGTTGTTAAGCTTTGTGTAGAGTTGAGTTTCACAAGGTAACTGCGAGCTATGTAATTGCTAGTTTTAGTTTTTGGAGATGATTTGGTGGTCTTTGAAAAGCCGCACTGATTAACGTTTAAAGTCAATTTTATATGCATCTACCTAATTGGGGTTTTGTGCTTTAGTCTGGAAATTTTCAAAATAACAAACTAGATCTGTGCTGTGCATTGAATTAATTTCACTTCATTGCGCTGAATTTTAATGGAAAAAGAGTAAATGAAGGGTGCCACTCGTTTGTACGCAAATGAATCAGTTTTAGTTGACTTGCAAAAAAATTACCTGCTCTGGCAGAAAAATTCTGAGTTCAAACGAAGCTAGATTAAGATATTACTGAAAAACACTCTTCTGACAAAACTTCCAAATGTGAAAGTCCACATCTAAAATTTTTGGGATTTAAAAAAAAATCAAATTTGGAATTTTGGACCAAATGTGAAAACATGAGATTTTACTCTACTAACAAGGGAGCTTTTCGATGTTTAGTGAATCTTTGAAAATGGTGGGAAAGGCTTATCACGTACCTAGTGCATATACCTATTAATTTTCTGTAGAAAGATGTATGTGGTAGATCGCCCTCCCTCCAGCCCCCCCTCAAAATCGATGTATTTTGACTCAATTCAGCTGAAACCTTCACTTTGAGTTGAAAGTTACCCATAAAATATTTTTGTCCTCGAGATGTTCCTAGAGGAAACATATGAACCCTCAAAGAAAACGAGTTTTCGAAAAAATCGTATTAATTGTGATTCCTCGTCGATATAGGCTGCTGATGTCATAGTCCAAGACCATTTTTAGTGTTCTATTGAGCGGTTGCAAATTTGTAAATCGTTTATCGCTTATTTTTGGATAAATTCGTGTTTTGGAAATTTTTTCTTCGCAAATATTTCGCATCAATTAGGGCAACATATTGAAAGATATCGTTTCTGAAACTGGGGAAATGTGTTGGAACGCAGGAGTGCTAATTTTTTGATCATCATTGCCTATATCAAAAAATCGTAAAAATTTCATAAATTTTGGGCCGTTTTTCTCGATTTTTGTAGAGTTAAAAAGTGTATTTTTTCAAGTTACTAATCTGAATTTTTGAATAATTCTGGAATCACCACATTGCCCCAAACAACTGTATTGGTATTCCAGTAACTCGACATTCATTTTTTAGATTTTGTTACTTGTAAAATGTGCCCTGAGTCATGCCATAAATGAGGAGTTGGGGAGATGGCATCTTTTCTTGTTGCAAATAAAGGCGATTTTAGAATTTTTTTAAATTTGAGATTTTTAATTCTTAACAAAATACACGTTTTAACCCATCACTCGGATTTGAGATAACCTATCCCCTTAAATTTTTAATCTGGAAAAGTTGGATACAACACTTTCCGGGATGATTTGAATTGAAATTTCTGGAGAACAGTACTTTTATGCCAATTCTGATGATTTTTTTTGCTTTCGACTTGAAAACAATTTTCTCATATTTGTTCTCAATTTTAATCCTTATATATTAAAAGATGTTTGAAGGAAAACCTTGATAGAGTCCGCCAGCCTTTTCTACTGAACCGATTTCAACAAATTTTTTTTTTAAACGTTCCTTTTAACGTGTAGATATGCAGGGATGCTACGCGGTTACTTTTTAAGTAACCAAGTTACTAAAAGTTACTAATAGTAACTTTTGGTTACTTTTTAAAAATTTTGGTTACTAAAAGTTACTTTTTCCGAGTTTTTTCACAAAATATCCTTTTTTTTCTTCAAAATTTTACCCAGAACTCTTTTTCTTTTCATAAAAAATGATGTTGTTTTACCTCTCAGGAATTGTGAATTTTCGAAAGCTTTTGCCCTCGCTTCCCTCGGGCTTTTCTTCATATTTCTATAAATATACGCATAATAATTTCCTGAAAAATTAAAAATTTTGAAGCCAAGAAAATTAACTTTTTACTTACATCATCAGGAATGACGTTGTTTTACGTCTCATATCATCAATTTTCGCAGCTTTCGCCCTCGCTTCGCTCGGGCTTTTACTAATATTTTACAAATAACGAATAGGTACCTATGTGTATGTAATTTTCTGAAAACTTTTAAAATTTGAAGCTTTTGAAGCCACGAAAATCAACTTCTTGCTTAAAAAATGAGGTTGTTTTATGTTTCGAATCATAAATTTTTCGCAGCTTTCGCCCTCGCTTCGCTCGGGCAGATATGAATTCTACTGCTACAATTTTCAAACATTTCCTAAAATGGAAAAATCAACTCGACAAATTCCAAAAACATAATCTCATCAATATCTGACCAATTATTTGAAAAAATCTTGTTGTTGGGGGGGGGGGGTGGTGGTGGTAGAGTAATAGTTGGGAAAATCTAGCGTGAAAAGTTGAGTTGGGAGAATTTCAGTCTCCCCCCCCCCCCCAACACATCGCTTCATCACACCTCTGAAAATAAAATGTAGTAGTTTTGTATGGATCAGAGTTTTTCGGTCACCTCACCTATATTTTTTGCATTGAGAATTTTTTTGGTCACTTTTTTGGTTACTTTTTGGTTACTTTTTGGTTACTTTTTGGTTACTTTTTCCAGCTTTTTTGGTTACTAAAGTTACTTTTTTTGAGAAAAATTTGAGTAGCATCCCTGAGATATGTCATCAAGAAAAAAAAATCGAAAATTTTGAAATTAAGGGCCGAAAAAATTGAAAAAACACGTTTTCTATTGTGTTTAAACAATAGAATTTCGAGTAGAAACCTTGATAGAGTTCGCCAGCCTTTTCTATCGAACCGATTTCGACAATTTTTTTTTCAAACGTTCCTTTTGACGTGTAGATATGTCATCAAGAAAAAAAAATCAGAATTTTTCAAATTAAAGGTCGAAAAAATTGAAAAAACACTTTCTCTATTGTTTATAAATGCACTATTACAATGCACACCGACAACAATACACTCAGAACGTTGCTATGTGGGCGTGTTTACAGCGTAGGGGTGTTGAGGAGGGAATGATGTTGTTGTTTGTTGTGTTGCGAGTTACATTCATTGCTATAGTACCTATTTTATTTTTTTCAAAACTAGAATGTGGTGTTTGTTAAAATAATAAGGAGAGGAGGTTCTACACTTGAGATCATTTTTGGGTTAGGATTTTATTTCAACAGCACAAATTTAAATGTTTAGTGGAACATTGTCTGTAAAAAAGTTAAAGTGAAGATGGAGAAGGGTTCAGTACAGTGTAGCCAGAATTTTCTCAAAGAGAGGGCAAAACCAGATTTTTAGGTATGAAAAATCGAAATTAGAGGTAATGTAATAGAAACCCTTCGTAATGTATGATAATTTGTATGGAAATGAAGGTGCAATTACTGCTCAAGTGAAGTGAGAGCGAAAATTTGTTGAAAAAAATGGGTCGAAAAAACGGAAAAACGGTTCATTATTGCGTGCATTATTTCTAATTTTCACTCGCGGGGGGGAGGAGGTGGTGGCTCAAGTCACGTCCCTCTCTTAGCTAAGCCACCACTGGTAGGGTTTCTATACTTGGGATACAAATTTGACTATCCTACCTCAGATTTTCATTTAATAGGATTGAATTACTGCAGCATACTCACTACCTACTCATTTTATGCCATCATTTTACAAAAATTTTAAACATTTTTCTACCCAATTTTACATTTATAGAATTTCAGAAATTTTACTCCTAAAAAATGATGATACCTAATTATCAAGTCAGTAAGTATACCAGAGTAATTCAATACCCCAAGTATAAATCTAAAGTGAATAGATGTAAGTTTTTTGAGAAAAAAAATTTCGTTAATTCATTGTAGAAATTGATAGAAATATTGTTCAAACTTGAATTTTTTAAACATTGTACTTTAGAACCAGAGTAGAATTTGCTATTGACACATTTCAGCTGATTTGCATTTAGGAGCAGGGGCATGAGTTGAGTTGTTAAAAAGTGAGCCCCGGAGGGGCGAGAGGCCTGAGCGAAGCGATGGCCAGGGCGAGCAGCACGAGCGAAGCGAGTGCGCGAGCTATGGAGGCGGAGGTCGCGGAGCGACCTAGGGGGCGAAGCCCCCTAGTAATTAATTATTTTAAAACAGATTTATTAGGTACTGCAGATAGGCATTCTCCTATACATTTAACAGAGAAATTTAATTTGAGAAGTGGACTTTGGTAATTCAAATTTTAGTTATTGGAGTGTTTCTGAGTCTTCTTAGTTTAGATCTACTCGTAGTTTTTTGGACCAAAATTTCTTTCGTTTGGTTTTGGACATCTCTGTTGTCAGTTTTCATCCCCCCATATGTTTACTATAGAGAAAGGGAAGATTAATTCTAATTTCTGAAAAATCTTCCCAAACCTGAAGTGTGCACTTTTCAAGAGGAGAGGTTTAAAAATTATTCAAATTCTATTTTTTGACCTCGGAATACAATGTCGTGAGCTTCTGAAATCTTTAAAATTACTCCCTATATTTTTTGCAACGCTTCTTCGCAGCTTTTTAAAACTATCTGGAAGAAAAATTTTATTTATAATGTAATTATTTCTTACTTTATTTCACTACATCACGTTTCACAGCATTTATTGTTAATTTACTTCTTGTTAAATTTTCCTTATTTGTAGACACCAATTAGCCTAAAAGTCCGTAAATGAAGTAAATACAGTATAAAGCCAATGAATAATATAATACTTTGAATGCAAATCGTATTTTTGGTATCCTGTAAGATAAAAATTAAGAAAGATATTAATTTTTTCGTTACTACATATTATAATGCTGTTATTTGATCTAAATCAAATAGGTGGTAATATGTACTTATAAGTGATGACTGATGGCTTACCAAAACGCAGCTAATCGTATTTTTCGATTTTCTTTTAGCAATATCTGAAGACGTTCTCGAATATTGCTACACACCCTTGGTTTATGTTCATCCCAAATTACTTCGTTCAAATCCGATGAAAATAATTTTTTATCGATATTGTTCAGATTTTCCCAGCAATTTTGGATGTTGTTATTGTTCACTTTGTAGTACCTATTCCCATTAGCCAATTTCAAATTTACGCGAACAACGTTGTTGTACATTTTAAATAAGCCTAATCTGAAAACAAAATAACATGATGCGTAACTACATAATTACGTTTGAGCATTCATCTTGCAGTGAAACATAGACAAACGGCCGACCTGTTCTTCTTTCTACTGCATACTGCAAGTAGAAGGTCAATAATTATTGCAGGAATATAACCAAACATGATGCTCCAGATGAAAAACTGAATTTTATTATAATAGAAGCGAGATGGGATATTGAATTGAATTTGCGCGTAATCCGTGGTATCAGGAAGTGATAGGGAATTTTTGTGGTATTTGGTGCTATAATTATACACTATTGGGGACATCTCCTCGCCACTATCTTTGCTTTTGTGGAATCTGAAAATCGTCAAGGGCGGTATACAAACAATAGAATCTAAATTTCAAATAACTTGATAGATTTTTTCTTTTGAATTGCTATAACCTGTCGTGCGAGTATTGAATAGCAGCAATCAAAGCATTCACAATCAAATCAGCTGGAGTAGCGTCTGATTGAGTATCATTCCAATAAAATGCGGGAGCAATATCGAGCAAGTAGAATGCAAAAATACCATTCGGACCATAAAAACCATCTGTCCATCCTGGAATCGGCTCTTTCCAGCAAGAGCTTGCTTTACGTGTATGAACAAGTGAATGATATTGATTATTCTAGATTGCTTAATGATTACGTAAAAATGTACTGATATTCACCAAGAGCAAATCTGAATATCACTACGGGAAAGGAAACCTTTTCTCGGATGAAAATATTCTCACTCGCTGCTTTCGTTAGCGCGTATAAATTGTTGACTTATCTCCCATAATCCTGTGACAAAAATTTAAAGTGAATTGAGTTAATTTAAATAAGTAGATGAGATCTTAAGGAAGTGCAGTATGTATTTTTATTTATGTACTTTTCTGTGATATGTTGATCCAATGGCAAAATATGTTCAATTTTTAGAAGATTTAGATAATCTTCGCATTTGAGATGTGATTCGTACACTTTTTCATCGATTATATCAAGTTCCGCAAATCCAATCAATGTAGATGTGTACACAAATGCCTAAAACGAAACTATGTTCAATTGCAATGAAGTCATCGATGCGTTATTTGTTTATCTATCAATTGGTGGAAAGAAGAGATGGGGTTGTTTTGACTCCAGCACGATGCAAAAAAATGGACCAACTGAATTTTGGTGTAGAGGGTTTCATTAAAGAATGTACGAATATGTACGACATCATTGAATGTATGTGTTTCTTTTATTATGGATTTTGCCTCCTCTTTTTTCTAATTTATTTGATCATTTCCCATAATTTTAGAAATAAGAAATATTGGATAACTGAAAGCTGGACGAAATCTCTGACCTCAAGCAAGTGGAGCTGAAGTCATTCAAAAGAAAGTGTTTTTGGATCTAGCAAAGTTGTTCAAAAATTAACCATCTCCCCTTTCTTCATCTTCAAACGGACCTCCAAACTGCCCCGACCCTCTCCTTTTCTCTTATCACATTTCTTCAATTTAAAAAAATGAAAGATACTTACCTTCAAGTTAGTCATTTTTTTCGACAAATCGAATACTTTTTGGGTGCCTCGAATATTTATCTTGACTGCTGTTTTTAACGATCCCATCATATTCATCGCAGCAGCGCAATGAATTACGAAATTGACAGATTCGCAGAGGATGTTTTCATCATTGGCAGATAAGCCTAAATTTTCAAGAGAACAATCGCCTTCTATGAAATTGATACGATTTTCGTAGTCGGGTAATTTGTTTTTGAGTTGAAGAAAAATCTGCAATTTGTCAACTTTCGCGTTAACTAACTTACTGGTGCTTTAAATTTTTCAACATAAAGGCAGCTCACTTACCGAATCTTCGAAGAATTCACTTTTCCTGGCTGCAGTAGATTTCGACGATTTTTGTCTCACGAGAAAGTAAATGCACGATACATCACAAGTTGATAGCAGTTTATGTATTAGCACTTTTCCGACGAAACCCGTACCTCCGGTTATAAATATTGTAGAGTTATGAAAAAATTCGATAATTTTTGAAATTTCTTTTTTTTCCGGCATTTTATTTGAATTACGATTCAACAATTGAAATGTCTAATCTTGGCGATATTTTAGTGAAACTAAGCCTGTAGGCTGTTGAACATTGTTAAAGGTAACATTCGGTTGTTATTTTTTCACGTTTTAGGCTTACTTACGTGTTTTAATTACGCGATAATATAATATAGTCATGTGCTTTAAAGTAATGATTGTACATTTTCCCAAGTGAAGCATCCAACTTACCCTTTTTAAACGTCATTTAATTATCATAATGATATTCCTTGAATTGAAATAATTTTCCGGTTTGTTGCTGTACATAGAGCCTAAAATTGAGTATTTTCAAACAAACAATTATTACTTTTGTAATTATCTTCCTTTATCCTTCTAAATTTAAAATGATTAAATTAAAAAAATCATAACGATTGTATGCGGTAACATTAAAAGGTTCCATAATTTTATCTGAACCATAATTAAATATCTACAATGTAAACATGGCATATCGTGAAAATGATCAAAAAGTGCTGCAAGACGTATATTATTAGGTAATATGTACCTACTTAATTCTGATGTTTCACATGGAAATGTCCAACTTTGTTGGAAATATGTGATTTTTTGTTTGAAAGGAGGGAAATTCAAGATTTGATGGGTTCTGATAGAAAATCTCACTCTTTTCTTGGATTTCAGAGCATTTTCTCGAATGGACAACTTCACGAATGTTTTCCTCCCGAATGCCAGTTTCCCAAATACAATATTTTAATGTTCTACAATTTTAATTCTGAGCTTTTTCCCCCTATTAGGGCATAGTTTTTTCATAAAATCTATGCACGTAGATGTTGAAAAATACCGAAATGAGAAAATTTGATGAATTTGTTTTTCGTAAAATCAAATAATATCTTTAACCCCAATTTCTCGTGTACTCGGCATGATTATTTTAACCCTGAAAGCATATTTCTGCATACTTATATTACTTATTACTTACCTATACTGTTTTAAATGAAGTGTATTTTACAGATTAGTCGTAAATTTCCGATTGTCATCGTCTCTTAAATTTTTTTGGACGTTATTTTTTTTAAAAAACATTTTTTGATCAGAGTTTTTTTATGTAATTTTTTTGTTTGAAGAAAGTGCGAAGTTCGAAAATTTTGGATTTTTCAAAAGTGTTGTTCATTCACTATTCGAGTTTTATTGAATGAAAATTGTTCGATTCTGTCGATACAAAAAATATAAACTTTTTGAATCGCATATTTTTGCATATTTGCATAAAAATTGCATCACAGGATATCGATATGGATATTGAACAGTGCAATCGCCGATTTGAATTGAATTTCAATTTAAAGTTTTTATTGAAATGTTTTTCATAGAACTGGCATTTAAGTACGTATTTCCGTAAGCGAAACTCATTGGAGTTTGACTGGAATTTTTAAATGAGAAAAACACAGAAGATAACTGTCAACTATTTCACTTTTGTAATATTTATTCAGAGTTACATAGTATTTTTGTATGTAATTTGCATGTACATATATCAGAAATACTGACCAGCTACTATTAAATCCTAAAAAAAAGTTTTTTTTTGAAATCTAAATAATTCTCATCATTTTCTCCATAATGGAGATTGCAATATGATTTCCGAAGTTTTTGGATGATTCAAAATTGTAGTATGGCCAGCATCGATTTTGTGAATTTGTACTGGTTTCTTGAAATACTGTAAAATGAAAAAATGGTGTCAAAAGTGAATCTCAACGAATCATCAACCAAATTCATCTTATATGTAAAATATACCTACCTCTGTTAAACCAAGATCGTCATCCAAATCGAAAGGATTTTCTATACACCTTATTAAAACACATGATGACTGGAGCGATACTTGAGTGAACTCGTGGCTTGTTAATGCTCTGGCAAAGGAATATATTCTATCAAATATTTTATCCACCAGTGATACATTGATTGATGCAGGAGTTAACAACGAGAAACATAGTTTTTTCTTGGATTCCCAATCTTTTGTACTTTTTATGGTTTCGGCATGCTACAATAAGTTTGCTGGTTACAAATCATATTGTTGTGGTGATGATGCAACTTTTCCATGGCCCAAATTATTCGATGAAGTTTGAAACATTACCATTGTCGTATTTATTGAGGGTAATACGGTCTCCATGGTTCGTATGCAGGTTTCATTTTGCAGGTGCTCATCATCTACAGATCCCTCTTTTTCAGCCCATCCAACGTATAATTTCTGGTACAAAATTGGTGAACTCTCTATCAGGTATAGGATTCCTGTTTTTCCGCATTTTTCTAGAATATCAGCCACCTTCATAGCTATCAATCCACCCAAACTATGTCCGATGAAACAAAATTCACGGGAGAAGTTGTAATTTTTCAAAATGTACTGTGGAATATTCCATCAAACACAATAATTATTAGAAAAATATTGATAAGAAATCTTAGTATTTTGTCTGTGTGCTTTACAGTTCACTGTAATGTTTGCCTACATCTGCAAAATAATCGACCAATTTTGTAATAGAAAAATCTCCCATTTTTTCGCTTCCAAAATGATATTGAAAACAGAGTGTTTGTCCAGGCAAACACTTAGCTAATGATTCCATGGAAATGACCATTCCTGTAATGTAAGATTTTTAAATGTACATATTATATGTACGTAGCAGTTTTAGGAGTATTTGAATCAGGTGGACAGTAAGTACACTAGATGTATACCTTCTACCCCTGGAAACATGAATACCGTTGAATTTTCATTGAACACAATGGGTTTCTCAATATCTTTTTCATTCAATGGTATCTTAAGAATGAAATTCTTCATAATTCGTTCATCCATAAATACTTGAAGTTGTGTTTTTATTTTCTCGTCTATGTTTTCACAATATATTATAAATGAAAAATAAGCGAAAGTATGTAAAAAGTTTGAGAAATGTCAGCTAATGTATACCAGTATACCTGTTTCCGGCATGTTTTCTGTTTCATCTTTCATTTTATATAGTTTAGCAAAAGTCATTGTTCGCAAATCATCAGCGGTGAAGAATTTATTAAATTCTGAATCGAGGATTTGTTTTATTTCCATCCCAACAATGGAATCCATACCTAATTCTGGTAGTGTCCATGACTGATTTATTAATTTGAGATCTTTAATTCCTATAAAAAAAGAAATTATGCTCACAAATTGATTAAAGACCAAGAGTTTGCCGTGTGGTATTGTTTGTTTTTACCCAGTATGTTTGCAACTGCGCTTATGACATTTGAGTCTGAATTATGTTTTTCAGCAATCACCATGCTGGCGACAATAGGATGAGTTGATTTCTTCACGAATAAATTCAAAGTCTCTAAGCAGGAGGTAATTTTTTGTAACAGTGTTCCACCTTTTGATGAAACAAATTTTACTCTTGTTATTCTTGGATGAAATGTTTAGTGTCAGTTGTTTGTAACGTAAACTTACATATAACAACTGATACATCTTCTTCTACAAAATCTGCCACAATACCGACATCTCCAATCGCTCCCCACTGAACAGCCAATGCAGGCAAATTATCAGCGTGTCTGTTTTCACAAATTCTTTCCATAGCTGAGTTAGCATAGCCATAATTGGTTTGATCTCGATTGCCAAAACCACACGCAATACTTGAAAACACGACAAAATGCTTCAAATGCGGGCACATACTTCTACTCAGTTTGTCAAGATGCATTGTTGCAGTTGCTTTGGGTCCAAGAACAGTATTGAAGGTTTCCTCAGTTTGTGCGTTGAATGAATCATCTTTGAGAATCTACAAACCATTGCAAAAATTGATGATATGCTATAGTGTTGGGCTATTGAAGAATTACTCACAGTACATACCACTGCTAGATTAAATATTCCTTCCACTGGCCCTAAAGTGATTGCAGTTTGGAGTAATTTCTTGACACCTGCTTCTTTTGTAATATCTTCAGTCGAGATTACTACGTTAACTCCGTAAGAACGCCATAATTTTATTCGGTATGATTGATAGCCATTCTTAATACCTGTTCGAGAGCTGAGAACAATATTCCGAGCCCCTCTGATGATCAACCAGTCAGCTAATTCCATGCCAACCCCACCCAATCCTCCTGGAATGAAAAAATAAAAATGATCAAAAAAATGTACCTACATAATATATTTACGTAAACTGGGGCAGTTCAGTAAGAAGTATGTGAGCAAGTGTGAGATTTTTGTCTTGAAGTGTGTTAGAATTTTATAAGTTCTTAAATTATTGTAACTGAAACAAACCTATAACAATATAGGAATTAAGTTCGTGGCAAATGATTTGTGCTTTGGCTTTCATATTCATCACAGTTGGTTTGAATGTACGATCTTTCTCTTCATCCCGGATTTTTATCAGAACTTTTCCTATGTGTTTTCCTGCCGCCATGCATCTGAATAATGATGAAAATGTGTTGTTATAATTTCATTTGTACTTCAGCGTGACAGTGCATCAACAATACTTGCCTAAAGGCAGATTCTACTTCATCTGCGTGAAAAATTATGCGATGTATAGGTTTAATGATTCCTTGATTGAGCATATCCTGCATCTTATTTTTAATCTCGTGAATTTGCTGTTGATTGTTTTGCATTGCTACATTTAATTGCACGCTGTGAAATGAAATATTGTTCTTGAAATGTCCCAATTCTAATGACAAAAAACACAAATGTTTTACAGCATTGAGACAAAAAAAAGCATGCAGGATAAATGACTATTTTATAGTTATTTTTACCAAGAGTATTATTTCTAAAAATATCGAATTTTCCTATTTCCAAGAAATGTCCATTAACAGCTAAGCAACGGATGGAGGCTTGTAATTTTTCCTCTGATAGACTATTTAGAACTATATCAACCCCTCGACCATTTGTTTGCTGCTTTATCAATTTTTCAAATGATGTATCTCTCGAGTTTCCTATGTGACTTTCTGGAATCTGCGCAGTAGTTTGATTAGATTACAGCAATGCCAATTGTTGTCTCCTCCATGGCATTAGGTGAAATTTTACTTGAGGAAATGTTTTTCGGATGAACTGCACTTTTTCAGGAGTACCAACTGTGGTGAAGATGTTACATTTGTAGTGAAGACATATATTAATGGCTGCCTGACCAATTCCGCCACTTCCAGCGTGTATAAGAATGGAAGAACCTTTCTTCAAATTGATTGTTAGAAAGAAAGCATACACAACCTAAAAACAGAAGTGTTCCAATGGGTATCTATATTTGCCCCATGCCCCATAATGAATCGTGCAAAAACACCAAATGTAGTATTACTGTGGCATAAATGATTGGAATAGTTGCTGCTTCTTCGAGTGTCATGTATTCTGGTACTATCCATGTTAGTTCTGGAACACTCTCTACCAGTGTTGCTAAACCTGTATTTCGAACTATTCCCATCAAAGGGGTTCCATTATCATTTTTTCCAGAAAATTCAACCCCATGCATGCACTAGAAAATTAAAAATGTATTCCAGTGTTTTCAAAACCAACACATTTAGGAGCTTTCTTGATGAAAAGCTTACACTGATTAAACGGCTGTAGCAAGGCATGTCAAGTGCTGAAAGTTTTCCTATTGACAGTAAAACATCTCGAAAATTTAGACTGCTATAATAAACGTGAACAAGAGATGCTTTATTTCCATTTTTCTGCCTAAATTTGTTGGAGAAATTATGAATATGATTAGATTTTTTTTCACATACTTACCTATTTATTTTGAATTTTGTTGCGTTATAAGTAGTGCTTACGTGAGAGGATTTAGGTGTCCTTCAATCCATTTGAACGATGAAAAGTTGCCTCGTTCTCCTAGTGTACAAATTGTGTGAGGTGTTGTCACATCTTCTTCTAGTAGAAGTGATAAATGGCGGTAACAACCCCACTCGCCATTTTTATAAACATTATGAGATAAATTTTTATCCAATTGGGATTTGTAGGATGTATTTTCCAGTGAAAAATCAGCCATATTTTTATCCATCACATAAATACACCTTTGAGATACATACATACATTTATTCAATTTTGAAGGAAGGAAAAACAGTGATGCAAATGGTAGTAAATTCACAGATCAAAGTTCTAATACAACTTGATACCTTAGAAGTTTTCCTTTTGCTTCTCTTCTAATGCAATTGAAAAAGCCCAATATTCCATTTTTTGGATCATTTTTGGCGTACACGATCAGTTTTTCATTTTTTTCAGAGTCGATAGTTACTAATTCATTTTGAATTTTTGATATCCAAGTGTACGAATCACAGAATAGCTGAACAACTTTGTGATTGGGCTTAGTCTTCACGATCTATTAAAAAAATAATTAGTTCTGTTGATCAATTTGTTTGAAAATACGAGTATATAGGTAAAATTTTTAGTTCAAGTAAGCACTTTATTCAGAAGTAAAATTCTCTGAGTATCACTGATCTTGCGGCTAAAGCACACATTGAAACCTAAATTTTCATATGTGCTGGCATTTTCATTAGTGGCTTCTCTTGTTAAAATGAATCCATTTTCTTTTATAGTGTTGCATATGTTTTCTAGTTGCTGAAATTATATCTGGTTTTAATTCATTGATTTACACTTCTCTTCCCTCATTTCCATACTTACATTGGTTTTATTCAGTATATTTGACAAAGCGACCAAGGTACTGCTTTTATCACCCGGTAATTTTTCATTTGAAATGTTGATTTCAGCTGGTACCTCAATTTTCGTTGTATTTTGCGAAGTAGTAGATATGTTGACACTTGCCTAAAAAAACATAATAGTCTCTGGGATTTTGATTTAATTCTGAAAAATTGTGTATAATAATGAGTGAAATATATAATGAACGTACGCGAATCATTGGTATATTTTGTAATACATCCAGTATCATTGATGATATTGAGGAAACGATGGAGTAATTTTCATTCTCAAGTAATTCGAATGTTTTCACCTGTGTTTCCAACATATTTTCGAGTATGATGAGAATGCACACATTGATCACTTCATTTAATTCCATGATCTGAAGGGGAAAAAATGGTTATGTTTAATTTCTGTGCTATATCAATTATAATGAGCATTTGTTGTATGTAATTTTTTACTTCGTCGCTGATGTAAGGTACAAATTGATATTTTTTCATCAAGGGCATGGTCATGTTTTTTTGACGAGCGATAGCGTTACAGCTCCAATCCATCATTTGAATACCGCCCGAGCTCAACAGATTATGATGAGGATAAAAATGGACAGGGAACGCTGCATCATAGTATTTGAACTGAGACTAGAGGTACATGTGTCATAGATTTCAAGTTGATTATTGAAAAAGTATTACTTGGGTTTTCTTTGTCCAGAGATTCTAATATTCGAAAATGTCTGTCAAAGTCTATGACAATTTTGCGTACAAACGTTGGTATAAGAAGTTCACGGGTATCGGTCCTTAGTAGTAGAATTTGAGCCATGGTATCCATAAACGTGATGAAATTATCTCGCCACATTATCTCAGCATAAGTACCTAATATTTATATACGTCAAATTTATAATTTTTTTAGTGAATCAAGCATACCTGCTGAGCAGTGAGCAATGGGGTAAAGTGAACCAAAAAAAAAAGGTGGGTTTGTACCATTTTTGGGTGTACCTTGGTCACCTAAGTTTATAAACCTCTCCTGGCCAGTTTATTTTGAAATTCAAGATACATTTCTGCATATCAATCAGTAAATTTTCAGTCGAACCCCCCCCCTCTCCTTTTCAAAAACGTCTAAATAGTTTCATCCCTAGAAATAGGGTCAGATTGTATGTGCCAAATGCCCACTTGATGGCCCAGGTCCCCTGTACTTACAGCTAGGGAGCTAAAAAAAATTGTAGTTTCACTTTCAGAGTAACTTTCCTCGCCGATTTTTGTCAAAATTCAGGAAATGTATTTTTTTTAGTCCACCCCCCTAAGCAAGTATGATTTTTTGTTGTTCGTGTAGAAATTATTTCTTACCCTCACAATTTACTCGAGCAACTGTTTTGAACATTCCTCTATATTGGTATCCTCTCAACCTCAGTTCTTTGTAAAAATCTCTAGAATTCAAGTGCAACTCATCATTACAATATGAAGCTGTATTGTTAATTGGTGGAATGTCAACCAATTCTCTATCGATGTTTTCTGGTATTCTTATGGTACCGGTGGCTACAGCTGTTCCTTTTTCAGTTACTTCAAAATTGTTGGTGCTCATGTGTATGGAAACATGAAACATAAGTGAGCCTGAAATCAAACTTTCGTTTTAGATTTTGCTGTCTTTTCAAGGATCCAGTGTAAAATCTCATCAAATGTATGTGACCTTTTTTAGGAACGTTAGTTGCTCGCTCAAAACGAATATTTTCAAAAATTACTGGTGTTTTTGTAGCTGTAGTTTTTTGTATGGATGCAAAAGTTTGTAGCACCAACCACTGATTTAAAAAAATGAAGATTGATACAATGCAAAAAACTATACGATTTCAAATCTACTGAATAGCCGAGGCTAACTAACCAGGTATCCCAACCCAGGGTAAAAATTTCTGCCATCAATAATGTGATCTTTAATGAATGCAAATTTATCATCATAAGATCGAATCATATAATTCTGTTCAGTGAAGATTTCTTCATTTGTTAATCTACCGACTGGCCATTTTTCATCATGTTGCCATTTAATCAATGGTGAAATCATCGGGGTAGACCTACTGACTGGAAATTCAATTTGAGGATACAATCGACCAATCTTGGGAAGACATCCTACTTCATACAACCTATGGAAGACGTGGAGTTTTTATCAACATCTGAAACTGTATAGGTAAAGGTATCTTTGTTATACTCATTGCATACTTACCTTCCTAGTGAGTTTAACAAATATTCAACTGCGTTTTTATGATTTTTCATAGTCAATGTTATATTTGTGACGGTTTTGGGTAAGGATTGCTGAAGTATTGCATTTAAAAGACCATGGGGAGCAATTTCTATGGTTATAGCATTGCTTGGTATGTGGCGACAACCTTCTTCAAACAGCACTGAACTGAGCAAATTATTTGTGTGATATTCGGCGGAAGAATATTTTATCAAATCAGTGTCCCATTTACTTTCTGGAGCTGATGTGCAAATCCATTTTTTTGAGCGGAGTTTCGGTTCTGGAACAACCTGAAAAATATACATGTTGTACTCGTATTGCTTTCATTTTGATTTATACATGGGTGGAAGATTTTCAAAATCTGTAAAATAATCATCTCAATCTTACATCTTGCATGTGTGAAAGTAATTTTGATCCAAATGAAGCAATGCAGCGACTGTGGTAAGCAATATTTGCAGTGTTGATTCGTCGTACAAATATTTTTTGTTCTTTTATTTTCTCGATAAATGGTAGAACTAATTCTGTGGGACCAGATATAGTACAATTGGTTGGACTATTATGACAAGCGATTTCAACTCCTTCTGGAACTTTATCTTTCATGGTTTCGTAGCCGGCTCCTGTATGTTACATTCATAAATTGTAAATACCTACTTACTTGATCAGATTGATGCTAGTATAAAAAACAGGAATTATTATTATTGGGATTACTTACCTACAGATGCCATTGTCCCATGCATTATTTCTGTTTCTGGTGTTACTATACCTCGACTATAAGCAGATAAAATCAGCTGCTCGGCTGAGAAGCAACCATCGGCATATGCGCATCCTAGTTCACCCACAGAGTGACCTATTATTCCATCTGGTTTTATTCCAACTGAAGCCAGAACATCGACTAAAGCTAACTGTAAAAAAAAATACATCTCTGAATAATTTCTGTTTGTTGGAGATTGAGCTTGATCAATGCATAATTTTGTTTGTTTGAACACCCAAGTCAGATAGGTGTGTTTTTTAAGCAAATAAAATTTTAAAAACGTTGAAATAATTACCTGAATTGCAGCGATTCCAAGAAATGCGTTTAGAATATTGTCGAATAATGTTGGATCATCTTCAGTAATAATCCTGATCAAATCTATATTTTTTGTTAGGAGTATTTTGTGACTTTTGCAAATTGATTCCGCAAATGCTGGTATATTCATCAATGATTTGCCCATTGTTGGCCATTGGGATCCCATACCAGAGAAGACAAACCATACAGGTCTTTCCTCACCTGAATAAAGCTAGAATTGTTATCGATTAGTACAATATGCAGATCTTAGCGTTTGTATCGACGCAATTTTTTAGGAATGGGAATTTGCTTACTGTTTTGGATCTTATGGGAGGTTGATTTTCCTGCAAAATAATGAATCCTCGCTGAAGATGCCCACTTATGTTTTCGCTGAAAATTTCGTGTAATAATTCCAAGTATTCTTCATCGTTACAATTTTTTTCTATCTGATAGATAAACATGGAAGAAAAATTCATTACTAGGTGTAGGTACCTATCTATGTTGAAAATTGTGAGCATTTTTGTAAAATATGTATTACGTATTTACATCATTCAAAATACAATCTACTGCTTCTTCTGTTCGACCAGACACTGTTACGATTCGTGGTATCTCGTTAGTTTTAGCATGTTTTGATTTTTTTATTTTATTGTTAGGTTTCAATAACAAATGGCCATTTGCTCCACCAATTCCGAATGAATTCAATGCGAAATATTCTCCTTGCAAAGGCGTTGGTTTTGTGACTACCTTTAAAGTGAAAATGTTTTTACTAGTTTTTACATAATCTTACTATAAACGCCCTGATTTTGTCAAATCCTACCTGTAGCTGGCCATTATGTAAACCTTTGATGTTTGGATTTGGATTCTTGAAATGAAGATTAGGAGGGATTAATCCAGTTTCGAAGGATACAATTATTTTAGCGATAGCGCATAAAGCAGCGGATGCCTCAGTATGACCTATATTCGATTTGGTCGATCCAATTCTCAATGGTGTAGTACGCCCTTTGCAGAAAAATTCTTCGATTGACGTTCCTTCCACGACGTCTCCTACCTATACATGATGAGTGGAGTAGTGAGGATACCTATGCTGGTGAAATAAACGTTCATGAATGATAATTACCGGTGTTCCGGTACCATGAGCTTCAACGTATGAGACTGATCGAGGATCGATATCGATAGCTTTGTAGAATTGTTCGTACAGATGTTTCTGTTGTGTGACGGAAGGGTATGAAAAACCTTCTTTTTTGAATCCATCGCAATTGGTCATCGAATGAATAATATTGGCATAAACCCTTCGAGCATGTTTTTGTTTCTGTACAAACATCGATACTACAGCTTCGCTTCTGACATAACCACCGCCTAGCAAAAATGTAAATTTATTAAATAGCAATGCTGTTCATAATAATGTACTCATCTGGAACATTTTTAGAAAATTTTCTCAAATGCCAGTAGATCGGGCGTTGAACGCATGATTAAATGAAATGTTGAGGTAGGTATACGTACCATCGGCATCAAACGGTGCTGAAATTCCAGCCTTGCTTATGACTGGATTTGATATCATATATTCTGAAGAGGCAAAACAGAAATTGGTCGAACAAACGATCGCTGCTTCACATTGACCAGACTGAATAAATTTAATCGCCATATCGAGAGCGTACATAGATGATGAACATGCTGTATTCACACCACAACTGGGTCCTATTGTAAAGGGAAAGGGTTATCAATTTCACTGTCTCGCTTTTAAAATTTTCTTTACTTATTACAAACATCATTTTTTCATTACTCACCATGAAAATCCAAAAAGTTCGAAATCCTGTTAGCAGACATGAATTGAGTTCTATTCACAGCCATGTTATAATCTTCAAAGTTTTTAAATTCTTAGCTGGGTCACCTTCATCACTTAAATCCCATGTACCACAAATGACCGCAATATTTTTTCCTTTCAATTGTTGCGGATTGTAACCTTTTTGAAGGGAAAATGGGTTGAATTTAGTTGTCCTTTTTTCGTTTCTAACAGCGCTGTGAAATGAATAGCTATTACCTGCATCTAAAATTGCTTCGTATGTTTTTTCAAGCAAAATTCTCGAACCAACTGTCATACCCTCAGCTTGAGGATGTGTTAAATGAAAAAAGGTGTGATCAAAACGGTCGATAGTATCTATGACTCCAAATCTCAAATCTATTCATCAAGGTAATTTGCTGTTAGGATTATGCACTTTTAATATCAATGTTTACTCATTTATCATTTTTAGAAATTAATAACTTGTTATTGACTGAAAAGAAAAATTCAGATTTTATATCGAAAGTCACAGAAAACGTTTTGGTTTTTGAGTACAGATTTTTGTGAGACCTTTCGAATTATTCTAAGCTTTGGAATTGTAAATAACTAATAACTAAATAGAAATATTGCTTTAAACACTCTCTAAATTCGAAGCAGTGAAATTTCACTACTTCAAATTTAGAGAGCATGATTTATACTTACTGACGCCATATCTGTCGACCGGTTGAATCATATCTTTTCCAGATAGTAAATTTTCTTTCAACCGTTCCATATTCTCACTGCTCGGAAATACTCCTGATATTCCTGAAATCACAATGCTCTCTGGATCGTCCATGTTTTCACTTTGCGACTCTATTGTGATATTAGGCACAGATTTTAGGTATAAATCCTCGATCGCACTTGATCAAGTATTTTTGCTTATGCAACAATGATGAGATGCGACTAATGGTACTGATTTAAAACAATTATTATTGGTGGTTCTAAAGCTCAGTTTTTTTATACCCATGATTATGTAAATCTATCCTTTTTATATGGCATATATGTATATGTTAACAAGTTGAAGAAGGGCTCATTTAATTGTCAAATTTATGCAAATATAATTGAACGAATACAAAATCATTTTCATCAACTACACACTTCAAAGAATTTTTTTTTAGCGCTTGTCATGTCCTCGAATACGCATTAGATTTGCTTGAGCACTTTCATTATCATTTTACATTGAAGGCGAAATTTTGTGAAGCATTCCTCCAACGACCCAAAATTTTCAAGAATGGAAAATTCCAAAAATATTATCAAATCAATAAAAAAAAATTCAAATTTTTTTGTTCGACATTTTTATTTCCAACTTCTCAGTTCTCCCTTCAAAATTTATTCAAACCACGTCTGGCCAATTAGTTGGAAAAATCTTGTGTGTGAGGTGAGGGGGTTCTGGTGGTAAAAAGTTGAAAATCTAGCGAAAAAAATTGGGAAATAGACGTTTCCTCCCCCCTCTACAACATATTAGGTTTTGGAAAAAATTATACTTTTTTCAAAGATTCAATTTTCCTTGAAATCAAAGTTTTTCTTTCATTAAATTACTTGGTAAAATTTTTAGAGTAAGGAAAAAGGGAGCTTTTCTCGTTTATCTGTATCGTTTCATCATATAATTCACATTAACGAGGTTTGCCCTTTGTAATTAAAGAGTAGAAACCCGTTATATTACAAAAGTATAACGATGGTATTTTACCAGCAAATTAACACCTCAGAAAACAATAGATCTGCTGAATCTGGGCGCGGATTTGCAACTTTCAACAATCGCGCTACATCGTTTGGGAGGTGCACGAACACTGGGGAAAATACCGCTTAACAAATGGTAATTAAGGAAATAATCTAGTTCATTTATCGTTTTTTTTCTAAATACACGCATTAACTTGCTGTAGTAAAACCTCGTGGATAGGAAACATGACACAGTTATAAGGTTCATTCATGATGAGAGAGAATTAAATCGGAAAATAGTGGAGAGACACGATGATATAGGTTAAATTCACCTTGATATAATGAGCGCATCGTATGTACCTATACTACCTTACGTATAGGCCTAAATCTAAAGATAAATACTTAAATGCATCTCGCTGGATTGTTTTTTGTCGCTCACACGACCTTAATTACCTACTCTTCCAGTTCATAGAGGAAGTTTTTTGTATATTTTTTTCTACTTAGCCGCACCCGTAGTATAACTCATAAGTCTTGGTGATAACTTGATAAAAGCCAAGTCGTGAGAAACGTCGAAATAATTAAGTCGAACGCTGGAACTAAGAAGACCTAGTACCTTCTGATAGTTGACTGTTGTATCCTGCAACTAAAAGGTATCGTTACGTTTCGCAGATATATGTGGTATTGGAGATCGTTGTTCATGTGGTGCAATCAAATGATCAAATTTTATGTCGATCACGTGATTAAAAATATGCCCGGTGTGTGGAAAAGTGATCCGATATAATTCGAGAGTGCAAACAATGTAAACGTACGAGACCTTTTTTTGAAAAGGTGTTTTCGCAGTATCACCAGCGATTGTAGTTGTCGTTTTTCTTTTTCGTATCAATTCGCTACATTATCGACATCACTCTGGATACAATAGAAGGATTGCAGGAGATTGATATTGAAGATGATCAGTACGAATACGATGACGATTACGTTAAGGAGGCTAAAACCGAGACACCTTTGTATCAAAACGATGAACAGATTCTTATCGAAGGTGAGTAATTCGTTTAGCGCCACAAGCCCTGGCCCTAGATGGATTTCATTCCCACGCCTGCTGATCTAATAATTGCTTTTGTCAATTTGCGCGAGTCTTCGTAATGCATTTTTCTCATAATCGAAAAAAAAACACTGACACTTTCGTTTTAGCGTGTCTTTCGAAGGTGTAGGTGTAGGTGTAAACTTTTTCCCTTCAGCAGCTGGTACGAAATAATAATATAGAGTAATTATTTTTCGTTGTGGTGATAATATAATTTATGTTTGTGTAATCGGTTTAATAGCTCTATACCATATTTTCACATTCGAGTTTTCTATTTCCTCGTATGCAGGATTTATGTGTTATGTTATTGTTACAAAATATGAATATGTCGTATACACAATTCGTAGTCTGTGTTGTGCAAAAATTTTGTGTGTCTGTACATATTATGTTATGTACAGCTATTTGAACCTTGCTTAAAATGAAGAGGACGAGATTTTACACATGTTTGTTATGATTGGAGTTGACAATATGAATATGCGATGAATCGGGCAATATTTTGATCTCTGTATGAGGTGTCCTAAGAATTATACGTGAAACGTGGAATGTTGATTATTTTGAAAAAACCGTTCTATTTCGAATTCAGGCCCTAAAAAGATGGACCTTTACAGAGCATTGAGTTGTATGTACGAGTAATTAAGTGACAACCATTTTCAGAAAAATTTTTTCGTATATCATTTTCTTTTCAAATTGTGATAAATACTGAGTTAGAAGCATCTAATAATGTTTCCAAAACTTTCTAACTGAAAGCTCAATTTCCGAATGGAAGCCCTCTTCAAAATAGAATCTCTTACTAGTTATAATGGAAATGGGCACCTCCTTTCCCCTATTCGTGGACAAATTTTTTAAAAAATGTCAAAAGCACACTTTATATTGAATACTTAGTATACGTTTTCAAAGATTCTGAACCCAAATACGACTTTTTTTTTCACATCCAACCCCATCCATAGCCTTTGACAAAGTTTCATTTTGAGTTGTAATTGTGTGACAGTCATTTCCACACATTTTTTTTTCAAATTGTAATTGATACTTGCTTGATATTTTATGTCACATATTTTGGCAATACTTCGTGAATTTTTACTTCTTCTGCAATAGTTTTTTTTTGTAATTTAGGCAAATTTTCTTGAATTTCGGTTCATTTCAATAGTTTTTTATCGACTTTCAACAGTTTCTATTTCAGTTTCGCTAATTTTCTGATACATAATTTCAAACAATGTTCTTATATTCTTTGATGATTGAAATTTCAGTGGATTTTTTTCCAATTATTTTACGCTTCGTCTACTTTTCCTTGTTCTTCAGTTACTTTTTTTACCAATTCTGATGATTTTTTTTTCAACTTGAAAACAGTTTTCTCATATTTCCCCCCAATTTTGATAGTTATTACGTTTTGGTGTTTTTTTTTTTAATTTTCGAGTTGCTACGCATTTTTCAAATTTCCTTCGTACATTTTCCCTGTGATTTCAAGCTATTAAATCATATTTTCTAAGCTGATTTTCAACTATTTTCTTGTCAATTTTACGAATTTTACTGAATTTTTATGTGGTTTTCTTGTCGTTTTTCTCGATTTTAATGGTATTTTGATTTTTTCCATATTATTTTTACCCTTTTTCACGTATTTCAGATGATTTTTGACCTTGAAAATATTTTACACAGTTTTTTTAATATTTTACTAAAGTTTTCCCAATTTTTAGTAATTTTTGACAATTTTTGAGTTTTTATAGATTTTTTGAATTTTTCAAATAACTTTTTTTAAAAAAAGTTTCGATGAATTTTTCTCAATTTTGATGATATTTCATCAGCTTTTTCTCGATTTGTTAACACTAGATGAGTGATTTTTTTCTGCATTATTTTTATCATGATTCAGGGTGTCTACCAGGTCGCGAAAGTCGCGAAAAAGTCGCGATTTTTATCCATGGAAACAATTGAAAGCTGCCCAAAAACTCACCGCCCCCCCCCCCAGTGTGAGCTTTATTGGAAACCCAGTTTTTTTGTTAGAAAATTTGGGGGCGGAAGGGTGCTGAAAAAGGTCGCGAAAATTCGCGATTTTTGAATATCAAATTTTGGTAGACACGTTGTGATTTCATTCTTATGATTACGAATCACAAGAAAAATTATGAAATTTCAAAAATAATTGTAAATATAAATTACGAGTAATGCTAAATGTGATTAAAAATTAAATTGGAAAGAATGCAAGCCAAATTGCTTGAAATTGTCAGAGGTCCATAAAATGTATACAAAAGTTGTTGGAAAATGAAAAAAAAAGTTTATGAAATATAGAAATTTTCCAAAACAATTCAATTTTTTTTAATCTGCACAAAATTTTGGAGATTTACGTACGAAAATTGATGAATGCGAAGTGAAAATCGATAAAAATATTACAAAAATTGGGCAATGTATCGGATAAGCTTCTAAAATAAATAGAAGATCGGCAAAATGAATGCAAAAGTAATTGTAGAACGTGAATAAATTGATTTAAATTATCAGAAAATCTCAATAAAATTGACATGAAATTCCTTGAAAATTCAAAAAAGATGATGAAATATGTACCTACTCTCTAAATTTGAAATAGTCAAATTTATTTTCACTGCTTAGCAGTCACGACATTTTGTCCTTTTAAAAGCAGTAGTTTTTAACTGCAAAACAGTGCAAAATCTACTGAGTTGGTCAGTAAAAAATAATTTTGACTGATCAATTCATACCAATTCAGTAGATTTTGCACTGTTTTGCAGTTAAAAACTACTGCTTTTAAAAAGACAAAATGTCGTGACTGCTAAGCAGTGAAATTTGACTGTTTCAAATTTAGAGAGTAGGTATCTTCAGAATTATCTTTAAAGATACCTAGATATTAATAAGAGCAATACGTATCAAAAAAGCTGTAGTTTTCGAAACTGAATTTGGTCTTATACATAGTTCTCAACATTGTAAATACGATAGGAGTGAAAGATGAGCCCCGTACCTTCTCTCATCAGTCACATAACTTACGTTTATGCATTATCTGTCCTACACAGCCGAACGCTGACCTTAATGACAATTACCGCTACTCTTTCGTTCTGATAATAATAAAACGCAGGTAGTTATGAAAAATGAATTTTTTATTATCGAGTTCCAGTACGCATGTGCGATGTGATGTGTGTGTTATGCGGTAATTAAAGCAATTAGAAATCGAATATGAAAGGTTATTGAAACGTTTACCTGCGTATAATCACATTATTATTAATATTATTAGTATCTGGTGTACAATATGTTTGTGCACAAATGAGATAAGTATGACGTACTTTGACGCTGCTGGTGTACACGAGTGTGTGTATTGTAGATATGGAAGAGTATCTCAAAGCTAAAATTACAGAAACGTGTAGAAAAATGAAAGTTTACTTTTTTCTGCACGTAGTTACGTGAAGTACATAGACCTACCTACAATATTTATATGTACATGGTGGCGAATATTTGACTCGAGGGAGCTTTTTCTGCGTCGTATTTGCCTTATCCAATTGATAAGAAAATTGCAACATGGTATTGGGAATTTTATAGTACGTGAACATGTCCTTTGCCCGGTCTGGTGTAATATTTCGTCATACCATCGGCAAGTAGGCCTACAAGGGTTGTTGCTGGATGTATTTTTGTCGTGCCATTTAAAATGAATTAATTTAGGTATATTTTCCTACTTCATTGTGCGGTTAATTTGAATATTTCGTATTATTATATTATTCATGTATGTGTAGGTATTTAATATAAAGTAAAACATATTTGGGCAATTAAGTTTATACGACTAATGAGGTTGTATTTTTGTTTGTTTACAGTTCTATGCAGCAACAGAGTGAGCCAAATGACCAAAACTTACAATGATATCGAAGCGGTAACACGGTTACTCGAAGAAGTAAGTATTCGTCAATCGTTTCCCTGTAATGAATTAAAGCTTCGCAACGATAATGAATTTTTGAAAAATGAGAATTTGATTTATGTTTTCTGGGTGGATTTAATTGCGCGAGAAACGTTGTCACAATGTCGGATCTTTATCAATGAGATTTAATTGCTGATTTTTTCTCGCCAAAGAGATACTTAAAATCGAATGTGAAATGATGTTTGAGAAAAGGTGTCGTACCAGATGAGTCTTATTGATCAATTAAGAGCTGAGAAAAGAGGCTGAAGTTTCAATTTCTGTTTTTAAAAAATTGAAGAAGTGTCAGCAGCTTGCTTGAAAATATTTATGTATATCTAATTTTGAGGAATCGCTTGTAAATTATAGCTAAGTGATCTTCATAAATGTTAGGGGAGGTGTTGTCGTACATTTTGGCAGGTACCTACTACCTACATATTTTTAAAATTCAGATGTAACAAGTGAATGCAGCATTTATTATGTACCTAGGTATCATATCTCTGATGGCTCAAAAAATAAGAACCTATAAATTGGAAATTGAAGAACGAAAACTCGAAATACGTGGGTCCAAAAATTAGCCAAATTTACAAAAAAAAAAAAGATTGAAAATGTTAGGAAAAATGCCTGTAAAAATTGAGAAAAATATATGAATAAAAACTGAAGAAATTTTTGGAATTTCAGTAGATCAAGAGAATTTGAAAGTTCATTTTGCGATCCCAAGAGCTGCAAACAGGCTGCTTAAAAAAATCATTAAAAATTTGAATTTTTTTGTGCTGTTCTGCTTACTTGACATTTTAAAATTAACAAGCTAATATCATAATGTTTTTCATGTGACGGAAAAGGGTAGAAAAAAAAACATGAAAGTGTGTTTTTTCGGAAATGGAGAATAAAATACTCGAATGAAAAAAGTAAAGACTACTCGAGTGTGAAAATTTCAAGGAAAAATGTTCAAAGGGATTCATATCTATTAAATATGCAAGAAATAGTGAGAAAAATGAGAAAAAATGAAAAAATGTGCAGCACAAGCTTGATTTGTTTGTTTCTTTGTTCTAATTGCTGTATCACCTACGTAGGTACTTGGTTCGTTGTAGCAGATACTAAAGTTTTGTCGAATATGTTTTAAAATGTGGGTGATATTTTTTATGTACATATTTGAATGACGTCATTTGGTTAAGAAAGTGGAAAATGTTTATTCTTATACGTAGTATTATGTTTTCACTTTCATTTTCAATTCAGTATTTTTATTTATTTGGAAAGATTTGAAAACGTCCGTTTATTTTGCAAACACTGTTTTATTTCCCTCCTTTTTTTGCCCTATCTACACCCACCTTCCCCTTCAAATACTTTTATATAAATCATTCTCTATTCTTCGTTCATTTCTTCGAAAAGTTTTTTCCCTTCAATTTACGTAGTACAATTTTTCATAATTTTATCGTGATTTTATGCCCTATCTTGTATACTTAGGTATTGACATTTTTTTTTTGATATTTTATAACACCCTTCTCATTTCATTCGCTATATTTTCTGTTTACAATGTCACATTTTGAGCTTTTTAAAATTATTCGAATAAAAATACAAGTTTCTCTCGTCTCATCGGAGTAAGGAAAAAAAACAATCAATCTCTATCAAAAACGGAGTTCCATCCTCTTTAGAATATTGCAAATCACACGATCGTTGTGGTTTTTCTTCTACTTACCTAATACAAGTTAGAAGAACGTGTACGTGCAATAATATAAATTCTTTTTAACCAATAAATCATTACAGAGACGTCTTCTTTCGTTACTAACGGCTCATAAATTATTTTGGTAAATGATACGTAGCCTACACGATGACGAAGTCTCGTCAAATTTATAACGTAGACGGACCGAGGAAAAATTAGCCTAGAAACGAAGACCTTGATTTATAAAATTCCGTATTATTTTAATATAAATTTGAGCCATGAAATCGATAAATGCACAATTTGCTATACGAACACGCACGTGTGCTTAAAAGGAAAAAAAGTAAAATTAAAAAGATACTTGTAATAACGTGGTAATAAAAATAAAAAACGCTTTTTGTTTTCGGCGATGACAAATTTATGTACTGCGAATTGAGGCTTTAGGTTAATGTATTATTTAAATCGGATTAACATCATGTTTACGAATCGTAAATATGAGGATTATGACTGTTGTAAAAATTGATGTAAATGTTTTAATCTCGAGTAATTTTTCTTTTTTTTTTCCAATGTTTACAGAAAGAGAAAGATATCGAATTGACAGCTCGTATCGGTAAAGAACTTTTAAGCAATAATCAAAAACTCGAGAACACCGTTGCGAATCTTGAAAGTGAATTAAAAACTGCTAATGAAAAAATAACCCAGCTACAACACGAATTATTGAAGAAAACTGAACTCATACAGATTTTAACCAATGACGTCGAAGAATCCGCATCTGAACCTGGTAAGCGAATTAAGTCGAATTTTAAGGATCAGTTTTCATGAACGATTTTATACTAAAAAGACGTTTTACGTTTCATTCTAGAAACTCCAACGGGTCACATTAACTTTGACGTTTTGCAAAGACGTATCGGTAAATTGGAAGAGGAAAATATCCAGTTACGAAATGAAGCGAGCTTTCTTGCCGAACAGACTGATGAAGTCGAGCAACAAGAACAAAGATTGGTTTCAGATTTCGCATCGCAATTGGCTACCACTCGATCTGATCTCAGCTCCATTACCGAAGAAGCTGAACGACTTAGAGAGGAGTGTCGAGTTTTCAAAAGACTCTCCGATAATCTTACGGATAAATTACAGACGACCGAACAAAAATTATCTAAGGTGAGGAGGTTTTGTCTTAAGAGAACTTTAGAATTCGTTTTGAATCGGAGGTGTGTTTGATATTTCATCCATGCTAATGGTTCATTAGGCAGCGTAATAACACCTATGTAAAATAAGTTGCCTATACCAGGTGTTCCATCAAATATCTGTTATGCCATGCTTCTGATTAGTGTGTGCCCAAATAATCATCTAGTCAGGCCCGTAGCCAGAGCCAAGGCAGACAAGGCGGCGCCTTGTCTGACAAGTCCGCTTGCCTTGCCTAGTGAAAAACCGAAAATTTTAAAAATGAAAAATCAGAAAAAAGTGCAAATTAAAACTTACAATAAATTAATAGATATGTACTTTGTTCAAAACTCAGCACTCCTTGTGATTACGAGTACACTGATTGGGTAAGATTCTGAACATTTCTACATTTTGTGTTCTTGGTTCTCCATTTCACACTTAAAATTTCAAGTAACAATTGATACCAATTTTAAAAAAATTGAGATCAGAAAAACTGAATTCTTTTATTGCAATTGATGTTCTATGTACTTTTCAATTTTAAGTCCCGCATTTTCAAAAACTTTTGCCTCCGTTTCACTCGGGCTAATTTGGTTCTTTTCTTCACACCTTGTAAAGTTATAATTTCACGAAACCATTGAAAATTTTTTTTTTAAAGTTGAGATTAGAAAACACTGAATGCTTACATTGAAATTGATGTTGTTTTACTTCGCGAACTACAAACTTTTTGAAGCTTTTGCCCTCGCTTCGCTCGGGCCAAGCTCGGGCCAATTTGGTTCTCTTCTACAGACTCAAGTACAATTTTGAGAAATCAATGATTGAATTTGAAAAATGTAAAGATCAAAAAACTGAAATCTTTCATTAAAATTGATCTTATTCTACTTTTCAAATCATCAATTTTTCAAAACTTTTGCCATTCAAAATGTTGCTTTAAGAATTTTCAAGAAAATGAAAATCAAACAGAAAAATTCCACGCAAATTTCATAATTCTACAGGTAGATTGAATTTATATTAATTGTTATAATCATTATTTTTGTAATTTTTTACCTTTTTTGTAATTTTGTTTTACTGTAAACTTACCTTTCATTAAAAAATTTTCATCTCGCTTTTACAAGATTTTAAGGGTTGATGGGGGGGGGGGTATTTTTATGTGTCTTTAGGTAAACACCACAAAAAGGTCCGCCTTGTGTGAAATTTCACTACCCTTGTCACCCAGGTAATTCTGGCTACGGGCCTGCATCTAGTTCTTCTGATTTTTTAAATTTTCATTCGATCATGGTGGACAAGGACACCTAATATCACATCCTACAGTTATGTGTTTTGAATCGTTCTCAACGAATTTATTTGATGTTTTGAGGTGCCTTACTCCTAAACATAATTCTTATTCTTTCAGAAAAATGAATTATGGAATTTTTAGCATTGCAACTTCATAAGCGGTTTGTGCGCCAGGAACTCTTTTTTTATAGGATTTGAAAAAAGATTGGATTTTAATTTTTAGGGGTGAAAAATCTGAAGAGTTACCTGGTTCGGCTCAAAAGAGAGATGTGGATCTCAAAATTGGTCTGAATGGTTGAGACGTACCTTTTTAGTAATTTTTATAAATGAGATTCGAAAATACGTACTTCGTGATTCTCCCCAAAATTTCATAATTTCTCACTTTCACTATATTTTTATATTGAATCTTATGTGCAGAAAGCAGAAAAGATCCTCATGGCGTAAAATCCGCCAAGTAGTTGAAATATTTAAATTTTCACCGACTTTTTTTTCACAAAAACAAACCCCTCCGTATCTTTTCTATGAGGTCTCAAGCATCTCAAAACTTGTTAAAATTAAAATCACCAACTCACCATGCCCGGTTTGGACTTTTTTTCTGAAAGTAGCCTCCTGGCGCAGAATCCTCCAGTCAAGTTGAAATGCTGAAGCTCTCGGGAACTCATTATTTTGCAAACATATCCCCTCCTTTCTACAATGAGGTTCTAAGCACCTCAAAGCTGGAAACAAAGCAAAGTCGCCGTGCTCGGGGATGTTTTCTGGAAAAAAGGCTCCTGGCGCAGAACCCGCCAGTCAAGTTGAAATTCTGAAACTTCTGGAAACTTATTTTTTTGGGAGAATATCTCCTTCCCCTGCCTACATGAAGTCCTAAGCATCGCAAAACTTGAACAAAATCGAAGTCTCCGTGCTCTGCATTGTTTTCTAGGGGGGAGCTCCTGGCGCAGAAACCGCCAGTCAAGTAGAAGTTCTGAAACTCTTGGAAACTCATTTTTGGCGAAAGTTTTTCCTTCCCCTGCCTACAATTAGGACGAAAGCATTTCAAAACTTGAGCAAAAGTTGAAGTTGCCTTCTTCGTTTGCAATTTCTTCTGAAAATGTTCATTGAATTATTAATGTAACAAAATACTCTTTTATTTTCAGTCGAAGAGTGAAAACGAAGAGTTGACAGCATTACTGGTGGTGACTCGAGACACCCAAAATGAACTAGCTAACGAACTAGCCGAGCTGAAAGATCGGTATGCCGAAGTGATGGGCTTACTTCAGGAAACTCAAGAAGCATTGAAGAAACATAATAAAAAAGGTGTACCTACGGTGAGAGGCGGTGGACTGTTCTCCTCGTTGCAAACGTCGTCTTTGATGTCGTCACATCACCCTGACTCGTTAGGTACAGAACTGGAATGCTCGCTGTTCTCTGAATTGAGCTTAGACTCCGGTATAAGTTCTGATAGAGTGTAAGTATTCTCATTCTAGAGTAAAAATATATACTTGAAACAATGATATCTACAACCTGAGAAAGGACCGTTACATTATTTAATTATCTTCTTCTTTTTATTATAGGCCTTATTATAAAAAAGTATTCGACACGGTGCGTACTGCTTCAAAAAGCAGTAGCATGGGTAGTGCTAGCCCTACACAACAGAACAGTTACCATAGTCAAGTATCGTACGACTCTGCCTCGTCGGTGGTATCTTATGAAGTTAATAAGAGAGATCGGAAATCGTATACTGCTTCGTCTAGTCATCGAATATCCTACCTATCTGATGATTACGTCATGAGTGACTCGGAATGCTCGGACGATTCAGCTTATCCGTAAGAATAACGAATAATTATATATTTTCAAGTTTCCTTTAGATGTAATATGCAATTCGTAATGCTATATGTTTTTTTTTTTTTTTTTTTTTTTTACAGAGGTGGCCCTAAAGAAGGAATACCCGGTGCTCCTGGTTCAGCTGATTTGGCCGAAGCATTACGTAGACTTACACCTGCGGCTGTCTATGCCAGAAGAATGGCCTTAAGTTCCGGTACTTTTGGAGGAGACGCTTTCGATTTGGAATGTCGTACTCCAGATTCCATCATGTCGACGAGCAGTTATTCCGGTGGTGCATTTAACGCTCATTGGAAATTACCAGATAAACTACAGGTTTGATCTTTACTCGAATGACTGTTTTGTTCGTGTTCAGTGTGATGGATTGAAAGATGAGATAGAAGGTGGATAATTTTAAACTGGTTCGGATAGCTAGTTTCAATTCTTGGAGAAAGGAATCTTTGTGCTGGGATAAAATCTAGAATTTCATCCAGCTGCTCAAAATTAACTCTTCGATTTTTAATTAATTTTTAAAAATTAAAAAAATTATTTATTTAAAATAGAAATCTTATGTTTCGAACACAAAGTACTTTTCCTGAAAATTAATTAAAATTTGTTCCTCAACTAATTTCGAACTACCAAAATCAAATAGAATTTTGATTTGATGGTTTAAAATTGAACAAAAAAATGCTGGTATCATACCTTCAAGTAGAGGAATAGGCAATTCAACAATTTTAAATATTTTTGTTGTTTTTATGTTTTTATTTCGTTTTGGTCTGTGTTTTTTTTATCTCAAAATTAAGAATTACTCTAGAGTTATAAAAAATTGTCAAATCGGCTGTTTTTCTTGGCAGATATACTTAGAATTTTTGTTTGATGCATTAAAATTGTTGAACGGAAAAATTCTCCTATCATAGGTATTATCTGTAAGTAGACGATTAGACCATTTGACCATTTTCAATATTTTTGTGATCTTTTAGCCTGATTTTTTTTTGAATTTATGAATCACACTAGAGTTGCCCGGAAGGAACACTCTGAAATGGCAAAGTTTTGGGATAACCAAAATTCATCTTCTCTTCATCTGAAAGAAGGAACAAAATTTTTGGATGAAATTTTTTTTTTTTTTGTAGTGTTACACGTTTTGATTATTATTACACTACCTATTATGTAAATATTTATTATTGAGACAAGTTTGAACCCTTAAATCCGTTTTAAATTATTACAATTCGTTGAAAATAGTTCAAAAAAAATTTTTCTAGGATTTTTCAAGCAGTTCGATTATTTTTTTTGGTCATTTCTGGTGATTAATACATTTTTTTCCGTTCCCAATAAAGAAACTGGTTATTAGCAGTGTGCATATTTTTTGATATCCTCGTCATCTTCACTCATCATGGTCACTTTTCCTCGTTCAAAAGTTATCGCTGATCTATCCGTCTTTCAAATCATGCTGAAAATTCACATTCATAAATTAATCAACATATTAATCTTTTTCAATATAAATTGACAGATCGTGAAACCAATCGAAGGCTCGCAAACATTACATCACTGGAGTCAGCTGGCGACTCCTTCTTTGGGCGGACTATTAGACGAAAGACCCGGTATTAAAACCAGAGGATGTGCAGAGCTCGAAGATCTTGGACTGCATATTTATTCATTGACGGATGTAGAAGAAGACGAAGAAATAATACACCCCGGTAAAAGTTTCCAAGTATCTGGACACGTGTACACAGCCACCAATAGCACAGTCATGCATCTAGATGATGGTACTAGCTTAACGTCGAGGTGAATATCTGTCCAAAATATTCCCATCATCTGTGTATAGCTTAGTACTTATTCGTTTGTTGTATTGCAGCATACAAGGAAGTCGTATGAGCACTGTGAGCAACAGTCGAGCCAGTACACGAGCCAGTACAGTACCCGGTACACCGCTCAGATCGAGACGCAATTCCACGTGTACATTTTCAGTTACCTTAGGCTTAGCTAAATTACTAAACGAACGAGGTATAACCGCAGCAACACCTTCGACCCTGGTTACCCCTTCGTTTACACCCACCGCCACCCCATGTAACAGCCCCGAGGGCGGATCACCTCAATCGACTCCATCTCATTCGCGTTCAGTTTCGCCTTCAGTGGCTCCTTTTTCAAGCGCTTTTGGACTTCCAGGTAAGTTGACGGTGGTGTTTTAATTTGTTTTACATTTTCATCTGCATCAATTCGTGTACCTATAATATGTGTAATTGAACTTGAATAACACCTGATCACATTTTCGATAGGATTTTTGGTATCTAGCGGCGCAGAATATCTGCGTAAAACGCTAACTGGCGGATTAGTGGAACCGGTTACGCATATGTCGCGATCCAAAGACCTACGTAGCGATACCACCGTATCCAAGTTGGACAAAAAGGTACCGGATGTTAGTACAAGTAGCGACGAAGACGATGCTTTTTTATTTTTCGCTTCTTTGCTATGTTTCGTGCAATTGTTTAATCCTCCTTGAATAAGAAAACAAATTCCATTACATGTTGAGCACGCTAGCCAGAAGTAACTTGACTTGCATGACCTACTATATCCGCCATCTCAATCTCATTTTTACACGTTTAGGTAAAAATGTATAACATCTCTGCTTTTTACTACTTTTTTTTTGCTATCTGTATAACAAACTGCGATGGAATGAACGCATTGCCCCTACACTGCGCCATGCTACCACCAAAATGCTCCTAAACCTTATAACATGAACATTGGCGTTGCAGTTTGCACTTGAACCTATACATCTAACGCTCGAGCTCGATGCTGATACTGGAAATTTTTTTGCAAGTTCTTCCATCGCCGTGATCTGTAGTCTAATTGTATGCTAAATTTGCTGTCAAAAATCGAAACGGTTACGTCGTTGGAGCTTAGAGGGCAAATTTAGCATCGTGTGTTGTATTTTAGTTCGTTTTAGTTTTTTTCCCCTCATAAATTGACGTAGGATAGATACACTTTTTTTTAGTTGTTAGCTTGGCTATCTTTGAATTGGACCTGTTGAATGTTGCCCATTAGTCGATTATTCTATAAACCGAGTAGAAATTTTTAATGGTGGGTATGGGAAAGAAATATACTTCTCAAGATATCAAAAAATTGAAATTTTAGAAAAGACAATCATATAAGACGTAGGTACCTACCTTTTATGGCTTTTTCCGCTTGAAATCACAATTTCATCTGCAGCTCATTGCCCAATTTCCGCTTCTTCATTCCAAACATTTTTTTTTTTTTTTTGCAGTAATAGGTATACCTAATGATTTTAAACATTTCTCAAAAAATCGTATGTTTATCATTCTCCTTCTCCTCTCTATATTATTGATTTTGAATTTGTGGTGAAATTGAAAGATGGTGTAAATTTTGTGCTCAGGAAAGCCGGTGAAAATGTCACTCTTTTGACTTGACACAATCTTCTCCCCTCTTCGCTTCAATACCATCACAAATCCATGTTTCAATGACTCTGATAATTTCAGACAATATTTTTGTAAACTATCTGAAAACTTTGCGATGCATTTTTCTCAACATTGCCAATTTTTAGTCTAAAACAATAATGGTGATTTTTTTTTCAATTTTAATCTTGAAACATGAAAAAAATAATGTTTATGTACCTGTCACCTACCTTTTTACTCTTGAAATATGTATTAGAAAATAAGCAGTTGGGCACAATAATAACTTCGAGTGGAACCACAGTCTTGTCAAAATGACAACTCAGCCCTCCTTGAAACGAAAATTAAAATTTTCAAAATGGATTTTGACAGTTTTAATATACTTAGATTGATAATTATTTGCATATTTCTCGAAAACAAATAGAAAATGATTGCATTTGATGCTGATCACTGATCAGATCCGCACGTTTCACGGATTCAATTTTGATCTGAGTAGATCTGTTCGTACATAAACCAGGGCGATAGGTAAATTACCCCTCCTTTCCCTCTCAACAGTCCAGAGAAAAACTACCTGCGCTGAGATTATTTTAGGCAACAAAAAGTTGACAAATTTCCTAAATTGTTTAACACAGTGAAATTCTCAGTATAATTGAGGTAGAGGGTAAGGGTTAAGTCAGAGAAATGACATTTTTACAGCAGTTTTTATCTTAGACATGATAATCGACCAAATGGAAGGGCGAAATGATAATCTCTGGTCTTCATAAATTTTAACGTACTTACCTATGATGAAAATCTTTTCGCTTCTTTTTTAAAATGAATAGTGAGTTTTTTGAATTTAAATTTCTTTGAAAACCCCATTCAATTTATCTGTCCAATTTTTTGTCTTCGTTACTTTGTTAAAATTATTCATGCCTTTTAATATTTTTCTCATTTTTCATCATAAAAAAAAAATAATCGGAATTCTGGAGTTTCAATCAATGGGGTCGTAGGTAATTTTACGAGCGTCTCCCCCTTCGAAAAAATTAAAAGAAACCGTTGTAATGCAGTTTATTTATGTTTGTGATTGTAGTTTTTTTGTTGGTAGAATTCTTCCTTTTCTTGTTGTTTTTTTTTATCCTGTTGTGAATTTTATGTTTGTTTATCGCTCAATTGTGTATTTTTGATTGTGATTTTGTCGCGTGCCTTGATGTCTTCGCTCGTTTTTCTCATTTTTTGTTTTGTTGTAGGTATGTGTACTATGTATATTGTATGTCGTTGTGTGCCTATTTAAATTCGTTGCACTATTCAACTCTCTCTTGAAAAAAAAAATATGAAGTGATATATTCATTTCAAAGTCATATTTTGAACCAAAAATCTCAGTTCTAAAATTAGAACTTTTTTTTTCTTTTTTGAAAAATTGTTTTTGTTTCCCTAATTTTAGAAAATGTCAAAAATGTTGTCAAAATGGCGACTGATAAAACTGTTTGTATGATCGTTATTCTTGAAAACTGAGTTTGAATCTCCCTCCTTTTAGGTTATTTCTCCTCATAAAATATTGAGTTTTCCAAGAATTTGACTGAAAAAGTACTCGTATCATTAGCCTCAATGTCAATCGATCAGAGTATTGTGGTAAAAATAGAGAAACTTGGTGTAATTTTGGGCTGAATGCAATATCACCAAACCAATAAGATTCTCTCGGATCCAAAAATATACAAATTCAAGATAATCAGTTCAAATGTATTTTTGAATCCCAAAGACGACATTTGGGAACCCATTAGAAGCTTTTTCGTGATTTCATCGGTACTGCCATTTCTTCCTCTTCTCCCATTTTTTATAGCTCGTTGAATTTATCAATATTTCATGATTTTTAAATCAAAATTATTATATCAACTAAATTTATTTTTTTTGAATCTGCAACTTTGAAAATTCCATTTTTCAGAAAGGTGCCTACCTAAAATAAATAGGTAATTTGAAAAAAAAACGCTCCAAATTTCGAAATGAAAATTGCCACATGTACATGTAGGTACAATGCACATAGATGCTAGAAGGTTGTCAAGTTTCTTAACAAACTAGGTAAGAGTAAATGAGTCATGTCTAGACTGATTTGTTTAAAGTTGAATTAAAATTTCATCTTCAAACAAGTGGTAATTAAAAAAAGTGCCGTGCACAAATACTTGACGTCTTCGTGGAAGCGAAAACACCTCAGTGAAGATTGAATATCACGATTTCGAGATTAATTAGCGAAAATAAGATCTCTACTTTCATCCATTCAGTTCATGAAAATTTAAATTTAATAGGTTGAAAATTTGGCGATTATTATGAAAAGTGTTGGTTACCTATTTCAGGGTCCTCTTCGTTTATTAAATAATTATATTTCCGAATTGAAAAATACGACAGTTTCAGTTTTAACATGAAAAAGTTATGACTGCGAGTGTGAGCATATTTTCTTCTTTAGTTGACAAGGACAACGTTTCAATGTTGAAGTTGCCCTGCCTTTCTCCTCCTGTCTTCTTGTAGTTTTTTTTTCATTTCAAAGTTATAGTGAACCATTTTTATCTTCAAACTTTGAAAGTCGTTGAATATTTCATTGCCTGTTCGTAAATGTTCTATTATTGTTGTTTTAAATTTTGATCTTCGAATGTTTTTTTTCCTTTTTTTTTTTTAATATACCTACAGTCGAACATTTCAGTTTGATTTTAAAAAGTTGATTTTTTGTTCTCCCTTTCATTTCTGCTCAGTTGCTCATTTTTTATCACGTTAACATCGGGTCGCTTTATGAATTCATAATGAGATAGGTACTTCACGAAATCATGTTTCGTACAACTTTTAACTTTTTTCCCGATAAATAAATTTTAATGGTCTGTCTCTGTGTAACCTGCGTTTAAAAAGTTTTCATTTCCTTTCCACTGACTCCATCTAAGACTTTTCAACTTGTTTATTTATTTCGTTTTTCTTTCATATAATTTAACGATGAGAAATATCAGGGAAGAAATTTCATTTTCATTTCCATCTTTCATTTCAAAAAGCAATTTCAATCTAATACCTTATTTCTTCACCTTATCAATTTTTTCGTTTCTAGAAATACGAAAATTTTATTTACGTCAAAACTTCTTCAAGTGGTGTTTTCTTTTAACGCACGTACTCGTCGTAATACATAGCTTTTTCATGATGAGGAAAGTCGAAGAAAAAAATTACGCATTGGTAATACTTATAGGTAATCGAATTAGGTGCGCTGGGTTATTATTGCCTTATTGGCGATGTATCTTTACATCGAAGTGATATTTTTCAACGATTGTTTAATCTTGTATTGACGTAAATGCTTCCTATGGAGCGATAAAAATTATTGAGCTAATAATTTAGTCGTGTTTTTTTTTTTTTTTTTGGTTTTTCGAAAAGACTATTTTCGATATGGATCTTAAAAGTACCTACATGAGGCATTGGCGTTGAAAATTTCTACCTTATGTGCTTATCATTTGACGTCATTCGGTTTAAAGTAAATAGTATAATTGATAAATAAACATGGAAACGAGTAGGTTTTTCAATCAACGTGTTACGCACGTTGATAAGAACACTTATGGATGGTAATGATAATTACCGGTATCGTATATGTACACGTTTCTCGTCCGTATTGGCGAAGATTTGTTTTAAAATAGGTACCTACTTGTGTTTCGAAACGATTTTCGTTTGATTATCGTTATTACGAGTATTTGTTAGCTCTCTCTACGTTCGTGGAGATTGGTATTCGTTATATTAGATAAGGGGTTCGATTAGGCACTTTTTAAGGGGTACTCGAAGAGTTAGAAAACGATCAAGTACCTACCTATTATTTTGTATGAAATGCAGAATGTTGAGTCTTTTGTTAGAGGATCTGTAGGTTGAAAAAAACGAAATGTATTGACGTTGAGTTTTGCTTTGAAAAATACCTTGAAAAAAGTGGTTTAGAAGTTGGAAGGTCGAAACTCCCAAAAGATGAATCTAGAGTATCTTGAGTAGTGTACTAACAAAATTTCAGCGTTCTACGTCAATTTGAAGAAGCAGAGGTGTTGAATAAAATTCAAAGTCACTGAAAACTGCAAAAATCAATTTTCTTGAACCTTACTGGAAAAATATGGAGAGGAGTTGAAAAGTTCAAACACTTGAAAGACGCATATGGAGCATCTCTCGAATGTTCATGGCAAAATTTCAATGTTTCAAGTCAATTTTGAGTGGCTGAGACTTGAGGCATTTAACAAAATCATATTGTAAACCACTAAAAATGGCTCAAAATCCACTTTTTTATCACTGTAAAGGAGCAAAGAGAGATTGAAAAATCAAAATCCGTCGAAAAGCACATCTAGAGATTTCTTCTAATGCAAATGCCAAATTTCAGCTTCTGAGGTCAACTTGAAGTGGCTGAGGGAGATTGCAAAAATTGAATACTGTTGAGACAGGTGCAAAAAAGGTGCTGTCTTGAGGTTGAAAAAAGATTGAAAATGGTTGAAATATGAAAACTGTTCTTTTTTTGTGAGAAAACTCCTTTTAAAAACACATCTAGGGCTCCCTTTGAATTCAAATGTCAAATTTCATCCTCTGAGCTGTACTTAGAGAGGCTGAAGCCATTCATCAAAATTAAATGCTATTAAAAAAAGGTGTGAGGAGCCACTTACTTGCAGCTAGGAAAATATGTGGGTTCAGAAGTAAAAATCTCCAAAAGGCACTTCAGGGTTACCTTCTGAATATAGATACATGCCGAATTTCAGCCTTTGAGGTAAATTTGGAGGAGCAGGGAGGGTGAAAAAAAATCGAATACAATTTAAAAGAGTGCAAAAATCCCCTTTTTTGTGGATGAGAAGAGGAATGGGGGAATTGAAGAGTTCAAACTTTCAAAAAGAGACATCTGAAATATTTTTCAAGTTTTAGCCTCTGAGGTAAATTTTAAGGAGCAGTCAACATGAAACGATATTTCAGACCACTGAAAAGGGTTCTAAATCTCACTTCTTTGAGCTAAAAAGGTCAAACCTTCAAAAGGTGCATCAGTGATACCCTTCTAAAGTTCATGCCAAATTTTAGCCTCTTAAATTTAATGTGGAGGGGTGGTGGAAGAGGACGTAAAATATGGTTTCAAGGTCAAAAAATATGAAATCTTCGGTTGCTCCTTGTTTTCCTTGAATTAATTATTCCTGTTTGACTTTTCAATGAAATTTTTTTCCTCACCTCTAGCCTTTGAAAATTTTGAAATAATTTTTGAATTTCAGGTTGAAATAATTTACATTTAAACCCTCCCAGAAAAAATTTTGGATTCAAAATTAAATACCTTCGTAAATTGTTAGGCACCCTGTCTCGTTAATATGTAATACTGTGTGTTCTTTTGAAGGTGTCGAATAATTCGCCTGTTGATACTGCAATTCAAACTACTCAAATGTAAATTGGTTTGCAGATCCCAAAAATGATGGGGGCAAAGTTGTGAGGAATTCGGTGTTGATTCCTCGAGATTGCATAACTCCTCAAGTATTGAAGATAGATTGAATGTGATTGTGATATGTTGTAGAATTTTAAACGGAGCTCAAAAAAATCTCATCTAATTTCAGTCTAACTTCAAAAATGAAGGGGCTGTGATTGAGTGAAATATTCAGGGTGCTCTTGCACCTTTAATATTTCGAACATAGATAGAATATGAACATCCAAAGTTACAATATAAATTGGGTTGATCTATATTTTGTCGAATTTCAAAATTGAAGGCATTGGCCGCTGGAGCACTTTGAAGATTTCAATTAATCATGGCTTCTTCCATTTTGAAGTTGGGCTGTTTGAAAAATTCCCCTTTTTTGTGCTTCCTTTGAAGTTCTCCAATATAAACTCTCACTCTACCTACATGTTTTAAATGTTAGGGAGCCTTGTAGCGAACTTGGAACTTCATTATTTTGCTCCTGCAATTTCCAGGGTTTGCAAACCAATTGACATTTGTGTAATATGGACTGCTGCATTGCCAAGTGATTCAGTCTACTTCTCAAACTGAACCCTCCGTACATGTATCTCTAACTACGAATAAATATATCAAAAAATCTATTGAAAAAAATACCTCTCGAATTAATCAAGTTGTTTCACACCATTTACAGGGACTAACTGGAATTCGCTTAGTAGAAACAGTGGAAAAAATCGGCCTCGAGACGTTAATCTCGCCTCAATCCAGCGACTCCAGCGAAATAGGCGCAATACCTACGAACGAATCGAGAAAAGTGGTCACCAAACCAGGCTCGTCGAGGAATCGACATTCACTCAGCGATACAAAATCCAAATCTAAACGTAGCGCCAGAGCTATGCGTCCGGATCTGGGTACAGTACTAGGTTCAGTACCGACTCCTCCAGTAACCAAAGAAAACACACCCTCGCAATCAAGCTCCACATTGGGTACTCTTAGTTCGTTGTTATTCGGCAGAAAAGGCGGCCTGTTGTGAGCTAATTCACGTACAATGACGTCTTTTATAGTATAAATTTACTTAGTCGTGCTGTGAAATTATATAACAGAATTTTTATTTATTTTTAAAGCTTACATATGATTTTTCTTTTTTTTTTCTTCTTTTTGTAATGCCTGTTTCGTCTAATTTTTTTTATTATTTCATTTTCCCCCTTTATTTATCCACCTCACTTTTCATGTCCCCTGCCCCGGTCCCCCAATTGCTTGAATCTCCGTTTGCAACGTGAAAGAAATTTTGTAAATTTCTGTTACATTTTGGATCTTTCGTGATCTAAACGTGTGTGGGTAATTTGAACGTGATTTTTTTTTCTTTTTTAAATTTTTTTTTCTTTCTGTTACCGTCGTTGTATTTGTTTGATTGTTGTCGATGTTATGATTACTTACGATTCGTTTTTATAGAATATTAGTTTCTCGTTCAGAGGTACTCAGTATTTTCGCCCTTTTCGCTAGAATCGTGGAATACCTGCTTTTCAGCAGACGCCATTAAAAATGCGAAATCAGCAGTGAGATCGCAGCATTTACTTTTTGTTATACCGTGTATTTAGAATTTAATTAATAACGTTACGACGAACAATCAGCTTTTGGCAACGGTACCGTGTAGTATTCATAAAATCCATCCGATTGTATTGGAAAGAAATTAATCGTTTTATCCCGGTCGATGTTTTAAAAGTTTTAATTCATTCGTTTTATTTTGTTACGTATTTTTCCCCCTATTATTTTTTTATAAACTTTTTTGTAGTGTTATCATCGTTGTTAGTAAGTTAACTTTTTTATATTCATTTTTTTTGTGTGTGTCTTTTCAATGAGATTTGTCGAGTGGGTCATTTCAACGCTGCATCACAAAAGTATACTCAAAATCCTAAGTTTATTATTCGTATTGGGAATTTTTCAATTTTCGAAATACGATAATCAAACAGCATTCGTATTTGTGATAATTTAACGCCTTTTATGGTTTATATTTCCACGACGATAACCGATCCTTTTTAAATTTGAAGGATTCGTAGTTGTCGTTTAGTGGAATTTGGCGCGTTAGCTCAGCTGTAGTCCATTTTAGCTTATTCCTGCCTACCAAAGTTTTAAATTTTTAAAGTATAATTTCCTTTTGTGATATTACTTCTCCAAATTCAACACGAGCATTACATCGAAGACTGTGTGATTGGAAAACATTCCATATAAGAAAAGTGCGCGCTAAATTGTGATATTATAGGAATGTACGTAAGTAAACTGTTCTTTTTTATGAAACGCAACAATATCGAGGAAATTTTGCTTTTTGAAATCTCATTTGTAAAAATTTGTAATTTAATGAAGAAAGAAAAAACGTGCCTAAGCGATGCAAATGTGTAAAAAAAAAAAACGTGCTCAAATGTGGCAAAAACTAGTTTATTTTAGTAGTACTGTAAAAGTCTGTTAAATATAGCGTTTCCTTGCCTTTATTAGCATTCTGACGTTTAGTTAAATTGCAAGTTTTATTGTATACTACGACTTTTTTTTCCCTTTTTTTTTTTAGTTTATTAAGATATTATACCGTAAGGAATTCCGAAGGTTGATGTAAGTTCCAATTCCATTTCAATCGTTTTATTATCATCTTTCCTTAATTAGAAAAATGGCGTTGTTGTTTTAAAAGATGTGTTATTATTAAGGTTTTAATTCTGTTCGATTTTGTTTTAAAAATCGAGCTAGAATGAGGAATTCTGCGTAAAAGGTAACAATACTTTTGTAGTTTTTTTTGCGCAAAATGTTTTAAAAAACGGAGACTGTTACTTAGTATTGCAGTTACGAATTATAAGCGAAATAAAGTAATTTTTCGATAAGTTGTTTTTTTTTTGGGGTGAGAGGAGGGGATGTTGTACCCGATGTTCCGAAAATGATTCACTAGTTGGCGTAATCAAGGGTTTCATTTGCATTCAGAATTTGAAGCTGAAGAGGAACACTGAACGATCAAAATGGAACAATGCTTGTGATATGTTATGCTCACAAGAGGTTCAAAGTTGGTAGGTTCGGTACTCAGAAGGAAACTTCTCAGAACAAGATGATCTCTGGGCTCTTATGAAAAATAATACAGGGTGTTAAATGAATCGTGGGCAATAATTTCACAATAGATGCAACTTGAGTAGACGAACAAAAAACGTTATTATGATAAGTTGCCTATCTTGTAAAATGAAGGCGCTACGTGCTCCACAAAACTGGAAATTTACGAATTTTGAAAAATTCATCAAAAATAAAAAAATGTTTGAATCAGTCAAATAATGTACGTAACCCATAGTACTCGATTAGACGAACAGACATGTTAATATGACCAATTGCCTATCTTCAAAATTGAAGGGGCAAACCTGATTCAAAATTTACAAATTTTGAGTGCCCCAAATTTGAATTTCTAAATTGTGCTGGCCACTTCAATTTTGAAAATAGGCAATTGGTCATAATAACATTTTTTGTTCGCCCACTCGAGTACTATGGCCGGGTTAGAGACATCATTTAAATGATTCAAACATCTTATTTTTGATGGATTTTTCAAAATGGTAAATTTTAGTCCAAAAATGGGGTAATTTCATCACTTTGCAGACAGTAAAAAAATGTTTGTATCATTTAAATGATGCCCCTAACCCATAGTACTTGAGTGGATGAACAAAAAAAAATTAATATGACCAATTGCCTATCTTCAAAATTGAAGGGGCCAGCACAATTTCAAAATTCAAATTTGGAAATTTTGAATCAGGTTTGCCCCTTCAATTTTGAATTTGAAGATGGGCAATTGGTCATAATAACTGTTTTTGTTTGTCCACTCGAGTACTATGGGTTAGTGGCATCACTTAAATGATTCAAACGTTTTCGTATTTTTGATGAATTTTCCAAAATTCGTAAATTTCTAGTTTTGCGGAGCACGTAGCGCCTTCATTTTACAAGATAGGCAACATATCATAATAACGTTTTTTGTTCGTCTACTCAAGTTGCATCTATTGTGAAATTATTGCCCACGATTTATTTAACACCCTGTGTAGGCCCTGAAATTAGAGGAGTTACGAACTAGTCCTTCTAAGGAGGGGATGGAAAAGTGGTCTTGAAACTCCTGAAAAAATATTTACTGTACAGCAGTTCCCAATTTTTGACAAACTAGCCCCTGATTTTGGGGCTCATTTTTATACTTGTAATTCAAATAGCATAATGGAGTATTTTTTGAAGATTTCGATCCAGAAAATAATGTATGTATGTACATAAAATAAAAAACGAAAAAAAATGCACAATTTTAATTTTGCAACATTTCATAAATAATAAAAAAAAAAAAGTACAAAATAAATAGTTGGTAAAAAGGGGTGATGATACATAGAATTGCATTTCCTAAAACAAATACGATTGCAATGTACATTCCAGACAATAAAACGAATAACGGTTAACGAGTAAACAAATTACAAAGTGGAATTCAATAAGTATCTATAAGCAAAAGGAGGGTATCAAAACTCATCATCGTATTCTAAACCATCGGTGATTTCGGGGAAATCTCCAACTTCGACGTAAATAGGTTTCACAAAAGCTCCGTAATTTTGAGGAGCTTCGAAATACTTGACACCATTGACACTGCCGTCATTTTTACCAAATGGTTCGTCGTATTTTACTCCAACCCATAGCCCGTCGGTAAACTTAACGGTGCCTTTGAACATGACTTCGCCTCGTTTTGGCACTTGGTTTGGAATGCTGACTTGGCATCTTTGGCCTATTTCGATCGAATCTATGATCTGAGATTCTTTTTCTTGTAATCGTTTGCGCTCTTCTTCTTCTTTCCTGGCTTCTTCTTCTTTTTTATTCATCATATCGGGATTATATTTACCTAATTTGTTCCTCATTAGGTATTCCTTAAGGGTACCTCTTCTACTAGAGTATTGTTCTTCGGAAAGTTGATACCTTTTTTCTAGATCTTCCTCGGATTCTGTATCGTGTGGAACGTACATTGGATCTTCGACCAGGAACTGGACACCGCTGTTTAAAGGATACGATCCTAATAACTTGTAGTTTTCTGACAGAGTACATAGTGTGTCTCCTTCAGCAGTTAGAGCGGTTACGGTCATGGTGCTGGCATTTCTACCGGTCATTAATTCTAATCTTTGTTTCAGATCCCATACGGTTAAATCTTTCTGGAATTTTTTTACCATCAACATGTTCTTCTTGGAGACATCTGTCGTTACGGTGGCTTCGACGAAATCCGGAGTGATCACTTGGTAATTTTCGGTCACGTTGACGGCAGACATTTCGAATAAATTATCCAATGCACGTTGATCAAATCATAAATTTAACGTAGTTTTTTTGCAATTTTTATATTAATTTTACAATTTTTTTCACTAAACGCTACCCGATAAATAGCGTGCAAAAGTAAACATGAAAAATGATAATTTTACATGGTTGTTTTGTGAAGAAAAAAAAGATTTGCTAGCCAAAAATTGGTTTAGATTTTTTAAAAAGTGATGGATGCAATTTGCAGCATGGAGGAGATTGGAAATAAATTCTTTTATTTTCGAAATACCCGATTTATTTTCAAAATGAACTCGACTCGCTCCTGACACAATGAATAAATTTTACAATTTATTCAAAAAATTTCAAAATCGTTGCGCGAATTTTATTTGAAAAATAAAATTAAAAAATTACCCAACATCAACATTTTGGTTATTACCGCGATAATTACCGGTAAATTACGCCATGATTGGAAATCACGCAGTGTTCCCAACGAACGAAACACGAAATCGAAAACAAAAGTTACGTAACATGCTCATCTTTTTTTATCAAGTTCACGATCACGTTTGAATAGGAAGAATTTTTAATTGAATTAATTAGATATTTCCGTAAATATTACGATAGTAATTTAAGAAAAATTCAATTTGGGACGTGTTCAACTATCCCCTTCGCTCGCCTCTAGCTTTGAATGTCGCAAGAGGTAGTTGAGTAATTCGGTGAAAAATACTCACTCTATCAGTAATAAACCTATCACTTGTCATCTTTATTTACTTGTTTTTGAACTAAATATTGCGCGAAAGTAGAATTCGTACGATAAATTGGTGAAACAATAATTTTCAAAGAACTCTAACTTCGTAAAAAAATGGCTTCGGAAAACAACGGCTACGTGTTTCCTCCGATTACTTATAGTACAGCTTATAATTTACGAGACGAAATCCGAGAGGTAATTATGAATTTTTCATTACATAATATTCGTAATTTTTGTTGAATTTATTCGTTTACAGGATAAATAAGGCGTATTTCACAAATTCTATGTTAGTAAACGAGTATATCCTCTATACGAATCTGATTCCAATCATCCGGAAACACCGTATGTTCGGTTCGGTTTCTAGCTGCTGCTCCGATATTTCGGGTGTTTAAACCTGTGTTTGTTTGTTGCACTCTATAATGAGGATCAATTACGTCGTTATGTAGATCATTATTCACGCACCAGTGGTCATAAAATATTGCCATTACTTACCCCGATGCCTAAATCCACTCGTAATATTATTATCGAGTGTTCTGCTGTTGAACATGATAATCATTTCGAGTCGTTTTGATTATGTTTTTAAATAATTAAAATGGGCGTTATTCGCATCACACGCGAGCTTGACATGATCATCATGATCATACAAAATGAATACCTCTACCTCTACCTCTGCCAATTTCATTCACTTTTTTTTCCCTCTCTGTGTGTAATTTTTTTTGCACCGAGGTATGTGTTTTTTTTCATTCATGTTCGATACAGCTCCTATACATGTTATCAACACCAGAGACCTTGAATCGCTTGGTACTAAATGAACCATATTTCATAGTTTTTTCCTTTCGATTTGTTTCAGTATAGTATTTCTATACCTTGGGTGTCATTCACAAACACTTTAGTTCAAAAATTTATGACAATGAATGCCTCTCCGTTTATACACCCAACCCAAGTCTTACTTACTTATATCTTCGAAACGAATAGGACCTTCCCAATCACCTACAAAATTTATCCTCTCTACTGTAATGTAAAATAAAAATTTCTGAGTGATTTATTTTTATGATTTCAGTACCTGAAAGAAAGAGGAATATTGCTATCGGAAGAAGATGGCAGAGTAATCATCGAGGTAAGCGTAAAAGTTGAACTTTTGCATGTGATACTTTTTAAAAATATCCTAATCTTTTTATGTAATTATTGTTAAACAGTTCATTCACGTGACTTGAGCCATATTTATATCAATCGATAATCATTATTTAACGTCGTTAATTACCAACAGAAATGATTACGAAAAGATCATGCGAATAATGTGTGATTACCACGATGTGGTGGTCGCATCAACTTATCCCTATCATGTTTAAGCGGCACCTTTTTATTAATCTTTAATTGAAAAACAATTAGGTAATGGGATTTGATTTCTTCGACGAGAGAGTCACAAAAGCCGAACATAATAGACTATTTTTATACAATTATCGTCAAATAAAAGCGGCGCCCGGTGCACTGTCGATGTCGTGTTTATTTATGGTATACAAATGATATTGAATGATAAATGTGAAGAAGTGACTGGGGTGATGTTATAAACAGAGCTCGATATCACATTGTGAAGGGGGTTTCCTTCTCCTTTCAGCTTCAAATGTCCATTTGTTATTTTGATTTCTGGAATGGAACCGAACAAGGTGAATAACATCTTTTAAAAAAAGTCAACTGATTGCCTTCAAAGTTGATATACCTATGTTTTTCAACTTCAAGTTGGAGTCATGAGTGCTTTCTATTTTCTTAGGGTTCGAATTAAAAGTCAGAGATTTTAATTTCTGGGATTCAAAGTCGAAGTTTGGTGCTACTTTAACAGTTTTATAATTTCGTAGAGTTGAAGCCAAAGTTTTCAGCTTGTTGAATTCGACAGCCTGAAGATGAGTCAGAACTCAAAAGTCACTAACCCTTGAGCTGAAGTATGAGTGTCTGAATATCCAGTCGACTAAAAAATTGGAGTTATAATTTCTTTGGAATTCGATTCAGGATTCGCAATTTAATTCCAATTCGTAGTTTGCATTACCATGAAGCCAGAGTCGAAATTATGAGCTATACGAATTACAATGTTTTGGAGTTTGAATTTTTAGTTCAAGTTGGAAAGTCTCAAATTGGATTCTGATTCAAAAAAAAATACGCGAATTCAAAACCTTATGGAAGCAAATTGCGTGCTGAAAAAGAAAAGGAATCGATTCAGTCGTGATTATTGTATTTCAATACACCAATATGTACCGTATAATTAGATAATTTTGTTGTTCAAGTACTCCTAACATATAATCGTTTCACATACCTATACCTACATGAAAATAACAGGCTCGAATTAAAATTACAACTTGCGAATTCTTTACTCTATAGAACTCCACTCTAGCTTCGAGTTATATTCTCCCTATGATTTGTAAAAGCACATGTACCTGCCATTAAAGGAAACACGTACCTATTAGTTGATTCAAATTGAAAAAAAAAAAAAATTGCACATAAAAGGAATCAAACGATAAGGTGCTAATGCTAATGTGAATTTAAATATTCACTTTAATCCGGTAGGCGTATCCTCTTCATTATAAAGTTGCTCTTCAATCACTGAAACAATACCTACGAGTACATTCTACGAACTAGGAGTGTTTCCTTGTTGACATAAATTTCAACCTGTTTTTAAGGAAATGAGTATCTACTTTTTAATTATCAAATAATTTGATGGCTCATGTATCTACGTCAATGGAAACAATTTCGAGTATCAACTACATACCTAAAGGTATATCCGGTCGGTATTAGGTAATAGTATAAACTGAAGATTAATCGACTACAATACCTTGAACTTTGCAAAGATTCATTTTTTTCACCGGTGATTATTTTTTTTTTTTGGCTGCGGCAGCTCGATATTTAAAAGGTTGATAAACCAATGCGAACTTAATTGTAATTGTTTCGATATTGTCTGGTAATAACAACCTAAAAATAATCGAATTATATTGTAGATACCTCGTATATAACCTATCTAGTTGTAAGTCGCAATAATATAAACGAATTATTATTTCCTTTCCAACTCCGGTCTTATGAGTACTAAAATAAAGCTGTTATTATTTATCACATTTAATTGATAATTTTTTAATTCTCGGTTGACAAGTGATAAGAAAGTTGAATGTTGATTGAATTAATGGCGCTTGCCAGATATCTACCATTTTTTTTCCCTTTTCGAAAATAATAAATTGAATCGACTCGTGTTGCGATGTTGCGTATGGTTGTGAACAAACTGAGTTTAAAATTTTTCTGACTTTGTTTTAATTGTTGTTTTCGAATAAATTTATCCACCTTATCGAATAAATTTTGAGTTATTTGAACGATATCAATGGATTGTATCAAGGCGGGAAAAAAACAGAAAGATGTGTGTTTCAGAATGCATTTAGATTTTCATTTTTTAAATCTAAAGTTGAAGCAGAATTGTTGAGCAACTAATAGTTTGGAATTTTTAATGAGAGGGATTAATATACGATTTCTTGAAATCTGATACCTAGCATTTTACGTTAATTTAGAAAAAAGTGATAATGAAAGACCTTGAAAACGATTAAAATTATCATTTTCTCGGACCATTTTCACTTACACCAAACTTGCGAGCATTGAGTGGTGATGCTTACACTTTTTGGGGAAAAAATGGTAAAATTACACAAATTATTACAAATTGCCAAAATTGAAAAATATCATCAGCAAGTTACTGAAATTTGTATGAAAAGTGTTTTGAAAAGATATAAAATGTTGAAACCAGAAAATTGCATAAATTGCTTGAGGCACCTATATCAAAAATTTACAATTCAGCCAAATTCACCCAGAAGCTGAAATTTGGTAGACAAGTAATTTATTTTCAACCCCCCCCCCCCAGCCAATCGATTGAAAACTGTTTCCAAACGTTATGACTTATGAGTTATGAGCATTTCTAGACCCTACAGCAGATTTTTGAAAGTTGAAATTCTCACAAATTTTTTTACAATCAAGTTATAACTAGCCAACATTTACTTTAAAATTCAATTTTACATGCTGAGTCGAATAAAATGGGGTGCAATTTTTTGAAAATAATTCCAGTTTCCAAAAAATGGCATAATTTAGGGTGTTTATAATTGCTAGATTATTACAGCCATGAAGGGAGGTTCGTTTTTTTTTTAGCAAGGTTATGAACTTTCGGATTTCAGAAGCGTTGTCTGGGATGGTCATTGTGTTTGAGTCTGATGAAATATTGTCAACATTTTTGAAAATTTTGAAAGATTGAACAGAACATTGATAAGAACTTCTTAAAATTACTAGAAAATGAACAAAATAGACAGTATTCATTTGAAATCAATACAAACTTGGAAAAAAAAACATGAAAATCTCGAAAAATTGTACAACAATTTTTTAAACCACATTTTAAAAATGCGACAATATTAAACCAATTTTCAGTAATTATAAAAAGTGAAAAAAAAAAATGTTTTTTAAAATCCCTCTTTCTAAACTATCGAACACCAGATGAATGATTCTGATTTTAATAGAAGTTGGTTTTTTGTTAATAGCATTTTTCAAAAATGTCTTAATCAAAAGTTAGGTGCACAGATCGATGTTTCAATTAATTATGTTATGATCTATAGCGTCGAAATCTCGAAAATAATGTTAAATATCACTCATTGTCGATTTAAAGTCTCCAGCCCCTTTTCGAGCAGTGTTGCCAACCCTAAGATTTTCAAGATTTTTCATGCATTCTCAAGACTTTTAATCAAAATTTGTAAATACATATTTATCAAAAATCTTCCAGAAATGTGTTCAAAACTTCGAAAAATTTCCTTGTTTTTTTTGCATTATTTATTCAAAATTATACTTAAGTATGTTATTCAATAGAGCGAGTATCAAGTTTTTGGACAAATTAATGAAAAATCAAATGATTAATTTTTTACCTTGTTACAGAAAGGTTTCTGAAGGTTTCATTCTTGACGAATTTGAAAATAATTTAATAGAAAATGCATTTTTAGTTCAAAACTTCAAAAGCTGACAGCTGCCACAGCTAGTACTCATTTCAAGCTCATTAGAAAGAGTTTGAAATTGATTTTCCAACGATGCACATGATGACAACAAAAAATCCCAAAAATCCCAAGATTTTTCCAGGATGATTCCCCAAAATTGTTTGAAAAGAGTGGTTGGCAACACTGCGTTCAAGTTTTCTCATAAATTAGGATAGAAAATGAGAAGCCACTGAAAATTTGATTTCCAGTCTGAGTTGTAAAAACTAATGGCTGGGGGTGGGGAGATTTCCAATTTTTGGCTTCTTTATCACGATTCTACGGTTTCGTTTTCAATTTTCGGTTTTTTTATTAGAGTTTCACGATTTCATGTTTGGAACTTTACATTTTCAGTTTTTAATTTTTTAATTTCTGTTTTCTGTATTTTTTTCATTTTTCTAAAATTTAGAAAAATTTTTAATTTCATTTTCAATATTGTTTTTTTATTTTTATGTTTCATTTTTTTTTTCAGTTTTCACAATTCTGTTTCTAAGTACATTTAACATTTGTCTGACCTGAAAAATCGTCATGAGAACCTCAGTCTTTAGATAACTTATTTAAAATGAAGAAATATGTAAAAACCAAATGAATTAAAATGGTCAAATTGACTAGTCGTTTATCTCATTTGCTAGAAGTGTTTTGTGTTTTTTTGAGAACTGAACTTTGGTCAAAAAATTGGAAAGAAGTATTTTTTCTTTTTCGAGGGAAAAATTTGAAAAAATTGGCTGCCATCTGATCACTTTTTGTTCCAAAAAAGTATTCTGAAGTGACTGCAAATTCTCTAAGTTTCGCTTCGATGCCTGTGAACATGATTATTTTGGTTTTTTTTTTGACGATTTGAATCATTATATGAATGGTGCTTTTCAAGAAGGTCCTATCGACAAAAAACTGGTTTTGAGAAAAACGCATTTTTATATTTCAGTGTTTTGCCATTTTGGTTTAAAATGATATAGCGAGCTCCGGTTTTTTTTGTTGAATAGAAGCATCTTTCCACTATTTATTTCCTGCGTAGTAATTTTTTTTCCACCACCAACATTTCCATGGGAGCGCTTTACAAAAGAGACCTCGATAGGACCTTCTTGAAACGACAGGACCTTCTTGCGGTTATTCACCTAAAAATCGATTTTATTCCTTCTCAAACCCACCAAAAACATGAAATAGTCACTCTTGGGTAGTAATTTTCAACGCAGAATTCAAATTTTGAGTCAATTTTGCCCCTCGACCCCCAGGGGGGGTGGTACCAAATGAAAATTTGGGGAAAATGTGAAAAAATCGAGTATAGTGTCAAAATCTTGATACTTTGAGTTAAAAACCACGATTTTTGAGTCAATTTCCCTCGTAGCCCCCCAGGGGGGTGGTACCAAATGAAAATTTGGGGAAAATGTGAAAAAATCGAGTATAGCGTCGAAATCTTGATACTTTGGGTTAAAAACAACGATTTTTGAGTCAATTTCCCACGTAGCCCCCCAGGGGGGGTGGTACCAAATAAAAATGCGAAAAAATCGAGTAGGGTCACGGGTGGTTAGTTGTCAATAATTGTTAGTTGTCAAATTGCGTTTTTAAAAGGATACATGAACGCTATCCACACGAAACCTTCATAATAACTTCATGCTATACCTACTGATGTTCCAACATGCAAAATTGGCAACATAGCTTTTTATTTGGGGATACAGTTTTGAAAAAAGTGATTTTACAGGTGCGAAGTTACACATGTCAAATTGGAACTTTTCTTTTTTAAACATCAAAAATTTGTCAAAAGTAAATAAATTATACATCAATTTAAAGGAAATTTTATCACGGATTCAGTAATCACATGTTCATTTACAAAAAATTTCGAAATGAATAAAATTTTTCGGTACCTACAAAGATGAAAAACGAGAAGTTGTTAGTTGTCAAAAAAGGGAATATTGTTAGTTGTCAATGAGACAGTTTACCAAAATATGCATCAAAGTGGAAAAATATTTTCAGAAAATTATCTATTGCATTATTGAATTATTTTTTTTTCTGCATTTCATTCTATAAAACGAATAAAAAGTTGAATCGATCGATTTACCTATGCAAAAAAAAATTTAAAGAATGACCAGTCAATTTTTAAGTCGTTTATGGATATTTTTTCAAGTTTTTGGGTTTATCTAAAAGTTTAGTCCTTTTCACGTGTTTTCTTTGTGAAAATTTTCGAAAATTGAATTGTAAGTTTTTTTTATCAATAGTGAATGCGTGTTTGACAACTTACAACAGGGGTGGTTGTTAGTTGTCACAAAAAAGTACCTCACTAAATCCACCATTAACTATTCATCACATGAACCAAAATTCAATTTTAAAAAAAGAAAACTTGCGCAAAGAATCAAGCTTTCAAATGAGCCCAAAACCGCAAAGAAATATTCATAAATGGCTTCAGAAACTTCAAAAAACTTTTTTTTTTGACAACTAACCACCCGTGACCCTATAGTGTCGAAATCTTGGTACATTTGGGCTGAAAACCCGATTTTCGAGTCAATTTTGTCCCTCGGCTTCGGGGGGGGGGGTGTGTGGTACCTAATCAAAATTTAGGATAAAAGTGAAAAAATTGAGTACTTTAATGTAATATCTTTAATACTGTAGGGCAGAAGTTTCTTCCGCCAGCATTCCCCAAAACGACGAATATGAAAAATTATGCATTTTAGTGTATGTAAAACAACTGCGATCGATTTACCTGCGGAAACCTGCGAAAATCTGTATCATCTCATACTTTAGCCATGCATGTGTGAGTGCGCACTCGATTTTTTCACTGTTTTCCCCAAATTTCGATTTGGTACCACCCCCTTCCTCCCTGGCGTGCGAAGGACAAAATTGGCTCGAAAATCGGGTTTTCAGCCCAAATGTACCAAGATTTCGACACTATACTCGATTTTTTCACATTTTCCCCAAATTTTCATTTGGTACCACCCCCCCCTTGGGGTCGAGGGGCAAAATTGACTCAAAATTTGAATTCTGCGTTGAAAATTACTACTCAAGACTGCCTTCTGGTATAGTTGTGATCAACCATTTCGGACTCGGAGAAGAAGGTAATGCGCGCATTTTCCAGTTGCGTTTCCTAGCCAACTTCATATAGCTGCTGTTTGTGAACAACACCACATGGAGCGCTGCGGTTTGCACCATCTTATGTAGAAAACGTCAGAGATTCAAATTTCATGAACTCCTCAAAAAGGTCCTATCGGTCGATAGGACCTTCTTGAAAAGCACCATTCATATGAGAGTTCAAAATTCTTGAAATAAAGTATCAATGGGAGGAGAATTCACGTTTTTTCTGTTTTTTTTTTTTTTATTATTATTATTTTGTTTTTTAAGTACGAAAATTTTAAAATTTTTGTCTATTGGGTACAGTATAGTCATAGATTTTTCAAAAAAAAACTTATATGTACATAACAATTTTTTGTTTAAAAAAAACGAACACAAATGTTTTGAAAATTCTGATATTTTCACAAATTATTGCTATCATGCGGGGAAAATAAGATCTGTGCTCGATTAGTTGGTGATGGGAATTTTTACAAAATAGGTTTGAGAATATTATTTTGAATAAAAATCATTAAATGTGTAAATTTTATAAATAGTTCTTGGATTCTCTTTTAAAAATAATTTTCATTTAGCGTTGGAAAAACGCATCTCTGCTCTACATTTCGGTTCGATGAGAGTGAAGTGAAGAGGTAGACTCGAGAAATCGGGAAATTAATTTTTGTCTTTGCCAATCGTTCTTTCGTACTGTAAATATTTACTTTATCGGGCTTAAAACTCAATTAACATACTTTTTGATTTATTTCCGCCTTGAAATTACTTATCTGTTCATAAATTTTCCAACACGATAACGTATGTAGGTTAGGGTTGTCCACATTTACACAGCAAGACTTATTTTGTTAAATATTCACTGTCTCACCCGCTCATTTTTTTTCCTTTAGGTGTAGATAGTACACAAAAAAAATTTCAGCCAAATCCGTGAAGATTAACCCGTGCCCCCGGGCCACTCAATGTCCTTATGGGAATTAACATAGGATTGTACCTGTAAAAAACACAAAACTTCAGTTTTGACCGAATTTCTTTGAAATTGATGGTTTGGAGCATAAAAAGCAATAGTGTGAACAGCTTCAAAGTGTTTTGACGAATTTTCAACTCCAAGGGGTCCATTATTGAGGAGCCACAAACCCCCAAATATCGTGAAAATTGCGGTTTTTGGCGTTTTTTGGGGGTTTGTGGTTCCTCAATAATGGACCCCTTGGAGTTGAAAATTCGTCAAAACACTTTAAAGTTGTTCACACTATTGCTTTTTATGCTCCAAACCATCAATTTCAAAGAAATTCGGTCAAAACTGAAGTTTTGTGTTTTTTACAGGTACAATCCTATGTTAATTCCCATAAGGACATTGAGTGGCCCGGGGGCACGGGTTAATCTTCACGGATTTGGCTGAAATTTTTTTTGTGTACTATCTACACCTAAAGGAAAAAAATCTGATGCTACGCATCACAAACTTTCCGAACATAAAGTAGGTATCGAAAAATCGTAAAAATGAGAAACACCCACCCCGCCATGGCGATGCGGCGCATTCATAAAATAATCACTTTAAAATAAAGCGTAACTAATTCGGACCGCGCCTTATGAGTTTCTACTGCAGGTGAACCAAAAGGAGACAAAACATGTGTGATGTTTACCACGTAAAGATTAAGCCTTGACAAATGTTGGGGTTGCCTATACGTTCATTTTTCGCATTTAAAGGCTCATAAAATTTTTTCTATGGCACTTACAAACTCCAAATTCTTACTGTGCCGTCTTTACCATACTTCCGACCATCTGTGCAAATTTCAATGAGATATCATCATTAGGTCGCTTTTTATCGCGTGTACAGACATTTTTTGACACATACATACATACATACATACATACATACATACATACATCATTACCGACGAACTCTACCAAGATGGGACCCTAATTTCTCACATGCGTTGTTCGGACCCCTATTTTTTTAAAATATTGAAGGATGGTATAGGTTTATGTACATCTTTTCAATACCTTTAGAATTGGTTCTAAAAATAGAACAGGGTGGTTGTTGTAAATTTCCTTCAACTCTATTTTTTAAAAGTACGCATTTCACGTGCGATGACGAGACCCTAAGTGTAAGTTATATACACCTTTGTTTCAAACTTCACAGTACATGTTCGGACTTCTATGTGAATGCAAGTATGAAATTTTGTATACGTTGTTGGGGCATTATACACAAATAGTTATGAATTTTCGCATACGTTCTTCGGACCTAATTTGCAATGTTGCCACCTATCTTAGTCACACAAACAGAGTGTCTTATGAGCGATGCTCGGACCTATGAATACAAGTTACATTCATCAAATTACTAACATTATGATCCAAGATTGGACTTCCATGTGTATGTAAGTATGAAATTTTATATACGTTGGTTGGACTTGTATAATGACTTCCATGTGTTTTCAATTTTTTTTGTTCAACATTTTGATCTATTGCACCTTTGAAGACATTGGCCTACTTTTAAAATTTTTTGGAGTCCATTTAATCAGGTTTTTTCTTTTGATTTGGAATAAAATAACATTTGCATATATGTAGCAGTTGTTCAGCGACCTTTGCGAAAATTCTAGTGTTTTTCCCGAACCATATATTGAGCTTTTGAATGCGATAACCTACTTTTGAATTTATGCAGGTCAATTTTTATCAAACTTTCGCATTTCTTACGACAAGGGGACGCTAATGGCAGATGTGAAAAGGTTTTCCCAAATTAAATGCGCAAGCTCGATTTAAAGGGGTCTGAAAAATTCAAATCACTCGCAAAGGTCGTCTAATTACCTTTTCACACCTGCCAGAGCGTTTCTATCTCAATTCAAATGCAAAAGTCTGATACAAACTCCCACAAAATTACTCGATTAACCAGAGATGGGGCGATTCGAATCGCGGATCAATTTTGAATCGCATTCTGAATTGAAATTTTACTGGAACTGGAAGACCAAAGTTTACTCTGTACTCCACTATCAACAAGCTATAAAATCCACTGCAGATGGGTTCAAGTCAATTTGGAGCCTCCTGCCACTTTTTGAAAATTTTTAGAACCTTCAGCACATTTGTGAAACTTGAAATTTCAACAAAATTTCATAAAATGGAGTTAGAGAACCAAAATTTCATCAGTTTAACTTTGGAAATATTTTTTTTAGTCGAAGTAAAATTTTCTAACGCTTTGATTTGATTTTAATTAGCTGTGTTGCTTCGATTTCGGAAATTGCTTTCTGAAATCAAAGCAACACAGCTAAATAAAATCACATCAAAGCGTTAGAAAATTTTACTACTACTAAAAATAATTTGATAATTCCTGGAGCCTCCAGTAGATTTTCGAAACTCGAAATTTCCCCAAAATTTCATTGAATGGAGATGGAAAGCCGAAATTTACTTTGCACCGACTTCAGGTAGGTTCAAGTCATTTTGGAAACTCCAGTGAATTTTTTTAAATTACTGGAGTCTCCACCAGATTTTTAAAACTTGAACTTCCACGAAATTTCATCAAATGGAGTTAGAAAGCCGAACTTCATTCCGCAAACTAATTTCAGGTACGCTACGAAGCCGACTGCAGGTAAATTTCAAGTAGTTTTGTAGCCTCCAGTGACTTTTTGAAAATAACTGAAGCCTCCAGTACATGTTTGACACTTGAAAATTTTCACAAAATCACATCAAATGTAGATGGAAAGTCGAAGAGTTCGAGTGATTTTGGAGCCTTCAGCGATTTTTTTAAAACTTCTCGAGTCTCCAGCACATTTTTAAAACTTGAAATTTTCACCTTACATACCTAATTTTATCAAATGTTTTCACATACTTTTGTCAAATGGAGTTTGATAGCCGAAATTTTCAATACGATATGAAGTGGACTGCAGTGGTTTCAAGTGGTTTAAAAGCTATCAGCTATTTTTTGGAAATTTCAAAGTGGTTGCTTGTTAATAACCTTGACCGATAGAGTACTTAGGTACCCGTTATTTTTTTTTTAAATCGGCATCGCGTATCTTGAATAAAACGTATTATTTTTGAGAACCAATTTATTCGATTTCTCACTTTTTTGAAAATTTAAAAAATTCACTCTTCCTCTTTGGTTTGAGGTAAAAAGATACAATTCAGTTGACATCCTATTTTTGCATTTCTCCAAAGTAGATTTCTGGTAGTTTCAATCCATTTTGGAGCCTTCTGCGCCTTTTTGAAAACTTTAGTTCTTTAAAAAATGCCACAAAATCTGCCTGAATTGATAGTGCGTACTGCGCAGAGTGAATTTCGGCTAAGTTTCAAAAATCTCCCGGAGGCTACAGTAATTTCTAAAAAGTCGCCGGAAGCTCCAAACGATCTTAAATCCACCTGCGGTCGACGTCTGGCGTATTGAAATCAGTTCGCAGGATGGTGTTTGGTTGTGATGAAATTTCATGGAAGTTCAAGTTTCAAAAATCTGCGGGAGGCTCCAGAACTAGTCAAAACTGTTTGAAACATTTTCCAATCGATTTGGCAGGTCGAAAATAGGGTATATCCTAAATTTCAGTTTCCTACATCAATTTGATTTTCCCACTCATTTGTGGCCTGAATTCGATTTTCAAAAATTCACCAAAAATCGAAAAGGGCACGAGCAGTTGAAATTTTTGACAGGTGTTAAATTTTTGCCTGCTCATTTGATCTACTATTGTACGGTTTATAAAATTATGTGCAAGTCCGCTGTTAGAAAGCAACATTTGCAATTTTGGCTGATCTGTCAATCAAAATGGCCGCCATTGTGTACGCATGGCCACTTTTTTGAGGACAAGGGCTAGAAATGTTCCTTAGAATTCCTCCTTTAAGAAAAAAATTGCCTGGGAGGATTGGCAGGGGTGCTGAATAGATCGTTATGCGGGCCCTCCAACTATTAGGCAGCTTCAACTTTTGGAAATTTCTTTCGACAGTCTGGACAGTTATTATAACTTACAACGAATTAATTTTCAAAAAAAAGTTGTCTGTAGGATTTCGAAAAATTTGATAGAACTGATTGGCATTTGAAAATTATCTTTCCTTCTCGTAATATAATTTCTGTGATTTTTGAGTGAAATTTTCAAAACGTGTGTTCAATATACGTAGTACATATTTTTAAATCCAAAATCTTTTTTTAAAAAAGTTTCCAAAAATAACGAAAAATCAGTTTCCGAAGCTGTAACTTTGGAAATTGTGTCCTTTCTTTGCCATATACAACAATTTCCCAAGTGTATTAGTATGATTTTTTGTTTGAGCGATCTCATGTTATTTTTGTGCCCAAAATTTTCCGAAAAATCGCCAAAAAATGTTGAAAGAAAAGAATTGTACTGCTTCACCTTTGGACTTGAGAATTTGTTTAGTTTGGAAATCGTCTCAAATGATCTGATGTTTTCTCATCAAATTTTTCGTCAGTTTTGGATTTGGGGTATTTTTGGAAAATTTCGGACCTGAGAAATATAAATATTCAACAGAATCGTCTGAACGGTTTCAAAAAATTCGATTGCGCAGCTCTGAATCTTGCGTTTCTTGGACGATTTCCAAAGTTCAAACTTTTCAATCAAATTCTTTTGCAGATTTTGGATGATTTTTTGAAAGTTTGGGGTCCAAAAAAAATGGGAAAATTACACTCAAAAGCTCAAGAAAATAGGACAATGACTATGGAAAACAATTTCCAAAGTGGAACCTACCCGATCGACTATTTTGAAATCTCTGGCATTTTTTTTTTCAAACTTTGGACTCGAAAATTATTATTATGAATGCACGTGTCTGGGAAATCGTACCACAACGCTAGGAAAATTCCAAGTTACATATTTGAAAAAGTTTTTGAAAACTTAAAAAAAAATCATAGTTTAAGTTGAAGCTGTTCAATATAGAACAACACTGATTACCATCTCATACCAAAAGCTATACGCGACGGTGTCTGGACTTGGTTATGACATGTTGTGTGTTTGCCGTTGATTTCAGCGGCAACGTTGCAATACGAGTCCGAACATGGTATGCAGGGTTAGACAAAAATAAGGTCCGAACAACGTATAAGTAAATTCATATTACTTACACCCGCTGCAGTGGTTCCATGTGTATATCAAGTTGGGTGTATCAGCTAAAAAAACATCATGTGTTCTATACGTTCCAAGGACTTTTCACATGAACCACTTTTGATAATTTTGCCATGGCTAAAATTACTCGTAGATCACGAAAAAATGGTTAAAACGTTGTTCGGACCTACCTAAAGTCCGAACAACGTTTTGGGTCCGAACAACGCACGTGAAATTTCAAGGGTGTGGCCGAACAACGTATAGTTTGTAAACCCATACATACATACATACACACATCATCTCAAAATTGCTCAAAACAAACTTGTGTGAAGTCGAAATTCAAAAAGAAGTGTAAATTCCAAAGTTCATTTTCCGGCCGAAAACAATACTTTCCTATACATCGCTTCGCGCTGTTCGGAAAGTAAAAATGAGCGGGTGAGACAGTGAATATTTAACAAAATAAGTTTTGCTGTGTAAATGTGGACAACCCTAATGTAGGTATACAAGGTGGTCCATATGCGAAGTTCCAATAAAATCAACCTTCTGATTTTCTGCACGAAATATGTTCGTGTCTCAGGCTCGTTGAAAAACTTTATCTTCTTCACCTTTAATTTTTTCATAAAGTTTTTAGTTTTTCGTGAAAATCGATTATTTTTATACTTATGTTGAATAAACTGAGAAACATTTCAAATTTTTCGTCGCGAAAAAACTATATACTTTGAGGGCAAACTAAGGTTCCCATGAAGAAATGAATAGAAATAAAATTTTAGAGCATGAAATAATATAAATTGTAAATTTCGACTTTCCTGGACGATTTTTTGCCTATCGGAATCTCATAGATAGGGCCACCCTGTATAAATTTCGTACCTAAACCAGGCATAAAACGAATAGTACGTTTCTGTAATCCTTTATCAAAGGTTTATTACGTTTTCACGTAGCTAAAGTACTTTATATGTACCTTGATATTGACTCACTCGCGTATTTTTTCAATTTTCTTTCACCTAACCTATATTACGTTGCAATTGTACGCTTGTAAATATTGTATGTACTAATTTTCATGTGGGTAATTTTCTCGCATAGATCAGTCGATATTTTTTCATTCTTAGATCATTCTGAATCGAGATCAATGGTCAAATTAGAACTTAGTAGCGGGGTTTTTTGCGAATTACTTCTCGAGTCGAATTTAGACGATGATTCTTTGACGGACTGTACGGTCAATTTTTAAGAAACATATTATTTTATCTTACAATCTACCACTAGGCACTAATTATATTCCACGCGAATATAACAAGTGTTGATAATAATAGGGTTAATCTATAGCAGACTCTCGAGTACACATATGTTACTCATTCGTATATTATGATCTCGTTTGTTAAAATTTAACTGCATTGTACAAAGTTTTTCTTAGAAGGAATTTCGTTTCCGAAAATTACCATCTGTTGTTTATAGAAAAAATTACGAAAACTGATGTAAGATTTTAAGTCGACGTCAAATACAGAGTAAAATTTTACGAGGGAGTCATCCGGTTTTTATTAATTACCTGTTTTTCGGAATATTTTTCTCTAGTTTCTCCTCATCGTTCATAATATGCATGTATGCATCGCAGGTAGTACATAAATGTAGGTATCTCTAAGTCTATCTGGCTCGAGTAGATTAAATGGATTTTGACCTCTTCCACGTCCAATGGACTGATCAGTCGTTAACCCCGTGCTACAAATGGTGGTGATAAAAATAGAATTTTTTATATCTCAACAGGAGTATACTCGTACATCAATGATGAAGGTGTATTTTGGTCATTGTTTATGTGTACCTACTACCTACGTTGCTATACTGTTCATCTCGTAAGGGAAAAAATACTTTTCTACATCCTAATCAAAGTGTTTTTTTCATCACATCCGTTCGTCGATCGAGCAATTAAATTATTGCGTAAATTTTTCGCATATTAATAAAATTTATATTCGAGTTATGTACATTACGGTAATTACCGGTCATTGTGAAATTTCGTATGGAAATTTACGACTCGAGTTGTGTTTAATTATACATTCGATTTATAACGGTGGTCGTCGCTCACTTATATTCTGCATCAATATTGTTTATTTATTCAACCTTTGACAAGAGTTTCTTGACGTCATGGATGTTGTTACGATATTAGGTGCTTAAAAAGGGCGAAAACTTTTACCGCGAGTTTACATTTTGATAAATTTTTAAACGTTACTTTGGTCAATGGCGCCGGTTCGAGATACGAACGAAAAGTTCATGGAGTGACTGATAAATTGCATACGCTGTTTGCCGTGAATGATAACGCGAATTCGAAAGGTTTTTTTTGGAAGGTTGTGTGTGGTTAAGGTCGGTGGTATTGATGAGGGTTTTTTACAAAAAATTATTAATAGTTTGTATTGACGTCAAATTCGATTATATTTCCAGTTGAATTCGAAGAATGTTTGGATTTTTGTGATTTGTTGTAGGGGTTTACCGAAATCTATTCTGATCAAGGAATACATTCGAATTAAACATCTTGTTCAGAAAATTACGTGATTTTAATAAAAACTAGGTAGGTTTTTGTATCCAAATTTTGATACGGTTTGAAAAATAAATTCCTAATTTTGTCTCCTGGAGAGGCGAGAAATATTTAACGAATGAAGAGAATTTTCAATTTTTTCAGCTGGCAATGAGTACATTTTGTTTTGATTCAATGGTCAAAAAAAATTTCCAATCATAAAATCTTAAAGGAAGTGATCCCTAATTTTCAACGATTTTTAATTTTTTATTACTAAAAGGAAAAAAAATATCTGATTCAAAACTCGAAATTGAACGTATTTTTGTTTTATTGTCGAGTTTTACGTAACATTCGATCGGGGTAGAACTTCATTCGAAATTAGTTCCAAATTTTGGTACAACAAACGAAAGAAAGAGAAATTGGAAAATATTTTCTTTTAAACCGGTTTCTTAAAAAAGTCGAGTATAATCGTAAAAATACTGAAGATTAATTGATTATAAAATAAGCTACTAATTTTTTCGAAAAAATGTCTTGTTTTTACAGTGTTTGTCGCGTTTTATGTAAACCGTTCAAGTTGCATTGTTGTCCTGCTAGTGATTTATTACCAAGCTGACTCATCATTTTGGTTTTTTTTTATCGGTTAGTTGAAAACATAGTATGAAAAAAGTTGTGAAATCACTTTGGACAAACTTGATAAAAGTTGCGAGCCTAATCGTACCTCCTTCCTTCCCCTCTTTATGAAGCACTTGGAAATTTTTTGTGTTATCGCAATTTTTTGAAATGTTTAGCGAAAAGTTTTCTTTTATCATCTATACCTATGTACCTGCATAAGTATAGGTACCTAAATACCTACATAAATTGAATTATCTCGATCAGCTTGTACATATAAGTTATTGACGGAACGAAGTGTTTCGAATAGCAGACAAATTTTTGAACCAAAGAAAGCTGATAGTGAGACGAAAGAGCATGCTATGAGTGAAACACATCACACTGGCCAAAATTTCAGGTGATTTAGTACATTTTTTCAATTTTTAGAAAATTCTTGAAAATCGAAGGGCCAAAAATGCTAAAATCTAAAATTTCACCAAATGGACGTCGCTAGAGAGTTGAACTTCGTATGCACCCTACTTTCGACCATCACCATCCGCCCGCCCCCCCAATGATTGGAAACGCTTTTAAAACATTTTGAGCAGTTCTGGAGCCTCTCCAGCAGGTTTTTAAAAATGGAAATTTCTGAACAATTTTACCTTATGAAATAGAAAAGCTTAAGTTTACTCTGTATCTTGATTTCAACGTGCATCGGTAGATTTTGGAGGTGATTTCAGGACGTTCAGATGCTCCAACCGTATTTTTGGAATGTTTCAGATTTTCCAAAAATATCATTGCCAAAAAGTCTTGCTTTTTGCAAAAAATTGAAAACACACCCCGGTTGAAAAACTACACTTTTCTCCAAAAATCCAGCACTCCAAAGTTGAGCTTTTTTGTCAAAAATCACCAAAACATTTCGCTTTTTACCAAAAAGTTGCAAAATAGCTCAACTGTTTGACAAAAATTTTGAAAAAAATCACTTTTTGTCAATAATTGCCAAAAAACTCTTGTTTTTTGATAAAATTTTCAGTTTTTCTGGTGATATTATAGTAAAAAGCAGTGTTGCCAATTCTTTTCATATGAAAAAGTAGCTCAGAAAGTTTCAAAATGTAGTTTTAATATCGTTCCTACTCTCAGAAATTCTGAAAAAAAAAATTATTATAGACAACTTTTCATGCTGAACCACATAATTAAAAAATTGGGATGACATTATTTCGTAAAGTCGATTTTAAAAATTTTTAAACTTGCGGAAGAATGCGATTTTTTTATTTAAATCATGAAAAAAAGTTTTGATTGATGAAGTTGACCCATTTGACTCTTATTTTTACGTATCTGTTGAAAAAGTTGAGAAAACCCTTTCACTCGATGAAATTAACTCATCACAAAAAAATCAAAATTCGAAAAAATTCAAAAAATAAACAAATTTTAAATGTTTTGCTATGAGTATAATTTTTATCAACTTTTTCATGAAATACGTCAGAAAGAGGTCAAAATAAGGCAACTGAATAAATTTAAACATTTTTTGATGTTTGGAATTATTGAAAATTGAATTTTTTCAAATTTTGATTTTTTGTGATGAGTTTGTATTTTTACCGAGTAAAAGTGGGTTTTCAACTTTTCCAACTGATACTTAAAAATAGGAGATCCCAATTTTTTAATAGGTTTTTCAGCATGAAAAGTTGTCCATAATATATTTTTTTGAGAAATTTTGAGAGTCAGAACCATATGAAAACTGTGTTTTGAAATTTCTCGAGCTAATTTTTCGTACGAAAAAAAGTGGCAACACTGATTTTTATGATATCACCAAAAAGCCTTTCAAACCCCCTAACTATTGGAAAAAGTTCCGTTTTGATAGCTATTGCGGTTATCGAATAATCCACTGCTGAAATGGATGATATTTCAAGTTCACTGAAAACTTTAACACCCCCAAGCAGCCTTTGAAAAAAAGCTAGAGGGCTGCGATTTGCGCCATTGATCATCCCTTCCCTTCAGAAGGTCTTTCCACAGGAAAAATTTCAAAAAAATCGCCGACCCCCTTTTACCACTTCTTGGTCGAATTGACGTGGAATGAACGAACCTCCAATCATGCTCAGCACGTTGAGGTGCATTAAGTAGATTTTAGTACCTATATTCCAACTTTATTGGGCCAAATTTTGTGGAAATTTCAACTTCCAAAAATCCGCTGAAGGCTACTGAACTATACTCAAAATGGTTCAAAAGTGTTTCTAATTGATTTGGAGAGTCAAAAATTGGGTACGTACTGTTTTAGCTTTCAAGGGCGATTTGGTAAAATTTTAATTTTTCGTATTTTCGGCCTCGTTAATTTTCAAAAATTCGCCAAAATACGTATCGAATGAAACGTTTTATCAAATCTGGGGTTTCAACATTCCTGGCGAGGCGGGGGCCGTTAATTTAGTACAAAGCACCTAATTTTTGCAATCAGGTGACGCGGTAGAGTTGCCACCCCCCCCCGCCCTACCCAAAGGTTTGAAACACGTGATTTTATGATTCTTTCATTGTTTCAAAATTATGTGTAGCTTTTAATTATGAATTTTGGAGCACTGCCCTCAAAAAAAAAATCTCATTGAATTCTGAATGGAATATTTTGAATGAGTCTCTTCCAGAAAGTGCAGATCCAAACGTTTTTTGGAGTGAGAGGTTTGATCTATGTAATCGGGCAGGGGAGAGAGGAATTAGTGGTTGCACCTATAGCCTACAAGAAAATCGTTAAGTGGAAAATTGAAATTCAATATTTAAATTTTTGTTCATGTAACTCTTCATCATTCATTTTTGATGACGTAGGTAAGGTAGGCCCTGGTATTGATATGTCATGGAACCTCATATGTAGAACCTTTGTCACTTGTTACCGAAAGGTTTCTCTTAAAAACAGTCGTCAATTTTCACTTGTTCTGTGCGTTTGCAAAACGTCTGAAGTTCTGAACGTTCCCTCATAAGACCAGCTAGTAGGTACCTATATTAAACGCTCTTTTCCAATTTATTACAACTCTGCATCTGCAAATGGACAAAATGGATCTTTGTAAATTTATGTTTCTATTAATTAATCTGCACCTAATGCGTTCAAAGCATTATATTTCTTCAATCTAAAAATAACCACTAGGTATCCTAATTCGATTAAAAGCCAACGTCGACTAGGTATATAAATTAATAATTTATCGCATCGACATTACATTTATAATATGCTGCATAAGCTACCTGTATGCGTCTATCGTCGCTCGTAAAATCCTTCTTTATATTTCTTTAATGTACCTGCCTGATTAATGAATAAAATTACTACGCAGTACCGCAGCAATTTGCCGAGTGATTTTTCTCTCAAACAATTGGTTCGAATATGTTGGAATATGACATTTTAGCTGTTTTATTTATCGTCGATGGTTCACTTTATGGATATTTCCATCAAGTTGATGGTATTCTATCCGGGCAAGTTATTTGTTTAGGTGTTTTTGAACGTTGATCGGTTGACAAATAATGGTTGTTATGTCAATAACGATTGGTGTTTATGGTTACCAGAGAGGTATCTGTTTCTGTTAGGTAAATTACCGAAGTAAAAATTTGTAATGCCTTTGATTTAGAATCATCGTCATCTATTGGTTTGGTTTATCGAGCGCGGCTTTAAAAATTATTAAATTGTGTTCTTGCAAACGTTAGATTCTCTTGCTGACGTAAGTATAAACGACTCGTGCAATGACGTTGTACTATTCATAGGTGTAGGTATACGTACTATCAAGTAGGTAGTACTCGCGAATACGAAGGAAAATTTTCAGAATTTCACGATACAATTCGGCGAATTGGTGCATGTTGCTCTGATAACTGCGATCGTTGTTAAGTGGAAATTTAATTATGATTAATTGTTGACAAGATTTCGTGGGAAAAAATCGTCTGAAGACGAACTAGCTCGTATAGGTAATCCATACTTGGCGTTTGTTTGGCGGAATATCTACCTATACGTATGTTGAATTGGGAGGTATTCGATGATGCTGATGGAGGAACGTGTATTTCGCACATATACTCGTAGTCGACTCGAGACTCGAACGACCGTGTATTTCTGCTTGCAAATTCAATATGACGGTAATTACGATCAGGGGGTGATGCGGTGTATTAGCGAATTAGCCAGCCGAATTCGAATGCTTATCGATGCGTCAATTGATATTCAAATTTTTACGTCCTTGTCCATGCCATAGTAGCTTTTACGGTCGACAACGTTGCTGTATGTACGTATATACCTAATACTCGTACGATGTAACATGTAACGTTTTGCAAATACGCGAGAACCTGCGACTGCGACGAATTCCTGCACGAGTACACTATGACGAAGCCCTCAGGCCCTCGGGCCGAATACTATCAGGCTTTGCTAGACCGGTGTAGAAGCACATCGATGCAGCAGCCAGCTCATTGAAGATACAGATACGCTGTACAAGTCGATCGGTGTGCTCAGAGGAAACGTGGGCGACTCTGTACGAATTTATCCGCTCTTGCTCTTTTAACGATACGGCAGCGTTCTTGTTTGGTAATTTTTTTTTTTCGAACGCGATCATCGCACGAACATCTGTACAAACATGTGACTAAATTTTAAAATTTTTATTCGTTTACCTTGGCACGTCGGGATGGTATTGATCGTCGTGTAAATGTATACCAACAACAGGATCTATCCAAGCTTTTCTCTCTGTCTCGCTACCTGTACCTACGTTTATCTGCCTGCTAAGTGCTACCTATCTGCGTGCCCTGTGCTAGTTTGTGATTTGATTGTGAAACGCCATGCCATGCGCGAATATGTATTCAATCGTTCGTCTCACGGTAGTAGTGCTTTTTTGTAACATTTTCATCTACAATTAATGGAACCGCAAGATATGTGTGTTTGGATGATGACAAAGATCACCTCGATTATCAGCGGAGTTCCCAAAAAGAACAAGCAGAATGTATCCATGCACGCGCAAAACAGTTCGCGAATTGTGCAGGTAAGATGAACGAATGGTGTATTTGTTTGGTCTGGTGGGAGGGGAAGAGGCAGTCGTCAAAGTTTACCCGAAGGTTGCAGCTGCTGTAGTGCAGATTCCTCTGGTGGTGTGTTTTGCGGTCGTTGTGTTGGTGGGTGGGTTTATCAAATTCGGAGTTGTTCCTTTGATTGCGAAAGCTTTCTGAAGGGGTTTTGCTGGAGCCTTTTTCAAATGATAGCAAAAAGAAAAGATTATAATATGTAGAAGAAAGTTTCATAAAAATGAAAAAAATAAATTTAAAAACTATACGCAGATGGATGAACTTTTTGAACTTGGTGATATTGATCTTATCACGAGTGCATGATGGGAATGGGACTTTTAATTGCAATTTTGGTTTTTGCAGTTCCGAGTGTTTTCAACAAACATTTAATTCGCATGATTACCTAATGCTTTTCTGCAGAAGGTACATATTTTGAAATAAGGTGTATTACCTAATAGTGTTCAAACTGGAAAGCTGACCTTACCTGACATTTTTTATTTTTTCAATCCATGTATTCTTGAATGTGTTTTTAAAATTTTTCTCAAAAATAGTGAATATAATTTCAAGTCTATTATCGCAATTTTTACTATAAGTAAATCAAGTAATATGTTTTTTGATTTTAATAAATTGATTATAGGCCTAATTGAATCAGCAATGAAATGTGAAAATGTATCAGATCGTCACCTATAACCATTTGAACATTCTTTATCTCAAATTTTGAATTATTTTGTGATTTTTCTACGCATCAAAATGTTACCTATATTATTGATTCTCGTCAGTACCTGGTTCATTACTACGATCACTAGCAAAAGAAAGAGATCAAAGTAATGCGAGGAGAGCTCAATGCGAGTTCAAAAATAGTGAAACTGAAATTGGAACTAAAATTATATATTTGAGTTTCCCATCGCAGCCTCCATCAAAATCAGACTTTTGCAGTTATAAATCACTGGAGAAAGAGATAGCGAGAGAGAAAGAGGGAGGGAGGTGATCAAAGCAATTCATAGAGCTCATCATTCTTCGATGGAAACTTCTCGACGAGTAATTCTATTTGTTTCTGAAACGGTGAACGAGCAAATTCTGGTTTTTTGACTCCAAATTTGAAAAAAAAACTACTAAAATTAATAAAGATTGAAATGTTTTGGAAATTTTTTTTTCCAAATTTAATTTTAACCGCAAATTCAAAATTAAAATCTTTTTACTCGCATAGAGCGGAATATTTACCACAAAATAACAAATTTTTGGAATTATTCAAGCTTGCTCTCCTGAGTTTTTTGAATACATACCTACCTACTTGATACTTAACTCATTCGCTGTTGTGACTCGCTAGGATAATTCCTGAAATGAAGATGTAAAACCTCTTAATATTTTTATTTGTAATATTGTATGGTTTGGAAGCCAGTTCGAGGACTCCTCAGTCTTAAGCAAACGTTTGTCTCACACCCTTAGATTTGAATCAGACCGAGCCAGACAGAAAGGGCGTGTCCTCAAACACCGGTTACCAAATTTTCAGATGCTAAAATCATTTTTTAATTTTTGACGAATTTTTGAAAATTGAAAAAAAAACTGATTTTATGGCAACTTTCAACTTTTTTTTTGATTTTTTTTTTTTAAACGAACTTGATGAAAATTATTATTTTATTTAAATCCTCCTCCATCTTCGTCCATTCTAAAAACTGCCAGCTTTAGGCCATTCTGGAGCCTTTAGCGAGTTTTCAATTTTTTCCAGAAATTTCGAGCTCTTCTGCAAAATTTGAAAATTAACTTTAGCGTTTGAAACTTTGAAATTTCTGGAGAAAATTAAAAACATGCTGATAGCTCGAGAATGATCTAAAATTGGTAGTCACCAATGTTCGTGGAGGGGGGGGGGGGCTGAAATGAAATAATTATTCACACTGCAGGGCTCAGTAACCAAGTTACGTACTAAAGTTATTTAAAGCAAATTTTGATTACCTACTTTTTTGAAATATTGGTTACTAATGTTACTTTTTGTTCTTAAGTGCTCAAAAATTATAAGTACTTACTTATCTAAGTCTCTCTTTCTACAAAAAATCGCAAAATGGTTTCCTTTCGTCAAATTTACCAAAAAGTCTTGTTTCTTGCCAAAAATTGCTAAAAATTGTCGTTTTTTTCATCACTTTTCATTCAAAATTTCCCCAAAAATTTTGATCGTTTACTTACAAAAAGTTGTAAAAAAGTTTCGCTTTTTTGAAGAACATTGCAAAAAAGCATCATTTTTTGCCAATAACTGCCAAAAAGTCTTGCTTTTTTCCAAAAATTACGAAAATTCGTTTTTTTTTACCAGAATTGCTTGCAAGAAAAAATAATTACTTTTTATGATTTCCAGGGATTTAAAATTTTTGGCACCACCGTCGAAAACTCTTACATTTAACGAGCAAAAAATTAAATAAATAGAAAATGATCCTTTTTTAATGTTCTGTTTTTTTTTTGTGGTTTAAAGCCTTCGTAACAGGTTTTTGACCCCGAGAAGCAGTTTGTTCAATTTTAAATTTTCGAAGAAATTTTCTCAGAAATCGAGTTTAACTTAATTAAATTTGATTTTTCAAAATAGTTACGTGGTGAATTCTTAGGCCTTATGATCTCTTGTGAATAAGAGAAGATTATGCTTTTCATTCCTTCATAAAATTATTGTAATTTTCTTTTACGAGTATGTGTTTTATTTTTCAAAATTGTTCGCCTCCTCTCTTACTCATTTGTTAAATTCGTACAAATAACCTTGAATCCAAACTCTTTATCTTGTTCTTAAAATAGTTTATTGTATTCTGTTATCATTGTTATCATTGTTCTTACCTCATCACACTCATTTTTTAATCGATTTTATTTTTCTTCGTTTAGGTTTCCTTCTTATCACGTGGTTTTCGTGTTGTTTTTTTTTTACAGTTTGACGTCTTTAATAATTATTTATATGTATTTCATTTGGTTCGCTTATTGCGGTTTTGTTTCATTTAGGCGATAAAAAAATTAAATTGAAAACTCAATGAGGTGAACAGATTTCCAGATTTAATGAGATGGATATTGTTTTGCCGAATTTCTGGATATTTTTCCCTATTCGTTGAAAAAAAAGATAGGAGGTAGTGTGTCTTCGACAGAGAAAATCGATTAATATTTTTTAATCGATATTTTTTTCTCGTTTATTTTGGTTTGGTTAAACTCATCTCATTTTATACCTATTTTCTTTGCATTATCAGTAAGGTACGTCTTCGGATTTCCCTATTTTAAGTGGGAAGAATGATTGCGTTCCATTAATGTGTTTTGAAAAATGGTATTACTTAATGGCGCAGTTTGAAAACACTTTTGTATGATGAAAAGTTCATTTTATTCGATCATACGTAGTGTGTGCTCTTTTTCTATGGCATCTTTTCGTAAAAGTTCTGTAGTCGTTAGAAACAGTACCATTCTAATCAACGCTGTCAACTATGCCATACAATTGGTTACAGAAGCCGTTCAACGTATTCGTTAGAAACAATATCTACTTAAATGGTCAAAAATCGAATTCATTAGTAATAAGTTCATATTTTGCTGTTTCAATGGAATAAAAATCTTCGCAATTCCTCGTAAAATACTCGGCTATTTCCTGTCGTGTTTGTACAAATATTTCTATGTAGTTCAACACAGACGTCATTGCTTTTATGCGTACATTGCCGAAACGTCTTTATAGGTGTACCTATATCATAATCGTATAAAAATAGATGATAAAGAATTCCCCAGATTGGTAAATGGATCAAATTATGTATTGAAATTCGTATAGATTTACGTATAATAATAATGATGATAACGCATAATATAAACAAAATCTTTCCTCGAAACATACCTACGTAGTACGTAGGTAAATGCTGGTTAAACCATTTACTATATGCATACAATAGCTAATCTGAATATCCTGCGGCTGCGGCAAAATGTAAACAGACACACGTATCTATTTGGGAAATTTCAGACTAAATTTAATTTACACTTTATTTAATATTGTACGAATGCAACAAGGAAAAGTATCTATTCGAAAATCGTACAGATGGCCATTGAAATTCACGTTACTTTTCCTTGAAATATTAAACGAGGAAAATACTCGTGTATTTTCATTCATCGAAAAAAAAAAGAAAAGAAAAAAAAGGTCAAGGATACCTGTTTCGGTTTTTTTTTTGGGAGGAAAAAATAATGAGTACGCGGTTATTATGTTATATTTTTGGTATTCGACCGATTTGGCATTTGAAAATATAGTAAGTATTATGGTGCCTTAAAAATACGCCGCTAATTCAACTAACTTAATTTTATTCTTCACGTTTAATTTACTGCGACTATGGTTCTTGGTCAGTGAAATAATTATTCTGTCTGGGTTATTAATTAATGAGAATACTTTATCATTGTTTCATTTTATTTCTACGTTGTGAAGTCCGATGCGTATTATATTATTGGCTGTGTTCTATTTGTATGTACTTTGAGATTACCTATCGATGAAATTACCATCGATTTAAAAATCAATTTGAAGAATTATTGGTCTGGAAAACTATCATGATGTAGGTCGAGTTACGGTTTAAACCTGAGTAGTTATACCGTGAAATCGTGAGGTTGGAAAAATATGAGTTTCCCCTTACTCATTGGTTTCATTAGAACAGGCTTGAAGAGGGTGTAAAAAAAGAGCATTACCTACTGCAAAGAAGTAAACAAAATTGTTTGAGAAGAGAAAAAATAAATCTTAATTGTCTTACTTAGGTATATAGGTCTAAAATTTGGAAAAAATAATAAGTTTTAGTCTACATCTGTGTGATCTACATACATAATAACTACATACATATTTTTTTTCATAATTGCTCCTCTGAAAGAAGTGCCCAAAATAATTGTCGTTTGAAAGCTAAAAATGCATGTTTTGCTCATTTTTTTTGAAAAAATTTCAAAAAAATTCCATAAATAACCCTTGGTGGTGTCTAACTGTCTATCATGTCTAACATCCCTGCAAGTTTAAAAAAAAAACTGTTGAAAACTGCCAAAGTTGGAAATTTTTGAATGAAATTGCAATGGCGGATGATTTTTACTCGTATTAAATATTCATTTTCAACTCAAATGTGATTTAAATGATAAAAATCTAAACAAAAAAAATAAACTTGAAAGGTAGGAACCAAAAAATACCTATTTTTCAATGTTTAAGCCAAAGATCCAGGGATAATCATGAATTTGCAGTGTATGTATTTGTGATCCTGGCCTCTGTCAAGGTTGACAGAATGCAGTTTTTGGCACGTTCATTTGAGTTCATTTGACCTCCTTTGAGACTTTCATTTTTTCAAACTTCTAAAAAAAACTCAAAAAATTATCCACTTTCTGTGACCATGTTTCGAAGAAATCTGGAAAAATTTGTTTTTCAAGTTAATTTTTTAAATTTTCACAGTTGAAATAATTTTTTTACTTTTCAGATAGGGTGTTAAAATTTGGTCGGTCTGGAAAAGTCAGAGAACTTTGTGAAAAATTACTTCAAACGGATTTTTCCATTTCTCATAATGAAAAAATTTACCTTTGCTTTGATCAGGCAATTTTTTCAAAAATCGCTTTTGTCAAAAATTGCCAAATTCCCAAAAAGTCTTGCTTTTTGCAAAAATTTTTGAAGTCTTGCATTTTGTCAACTTATAAGTTATGAGTAGGTGTCATTGAAAAATCTTGCTTTTTACCAAATTTTCTAAAATGTTTCACTTTTTTGTTAAAAATGGCTAAAAAGCCCTGCCTTTTACTATAAAATTGTTGTCGAAGTTTGGTTTTCTGCCATAAACAGCAAAAAGTCTCGAATTGTCAAAAATTTTCCTTCTTTTTTTTTTTTGTAAAAAATTGCTAAAAATTGTGTTGTTTTTTGCATTCAAAAACTCTCACTCTTTTTCAAAAATAGTTCTAATGTGTCGTTTTTCGTTAGAATTGCTTTAAAAAACCCGTTTCTTCTGCTGAAATTGTCAAAAGTCTCGGCTAGAAATCGCGAAAATTTTTAATTTTCGGCCCAAAATTGTCAAAAAACTCGTTTTTTTTTCAATCAAAAAGTTGCAAAATATTTGTAGCTCTACTTTTTAGGCAAAAATTGGAAAAAGGATTGTTTTGGGAGTAATTGCCAAAATTTCCTGCTTTTTGCTGAAATTAAACCAAGTTTTTATCGAGTTTTATTTTTTGATTTTGATTAAAAACGAAGTTCTGTTTTTTTTTGGTGATTTTTTTCTGCATTAAAATGTATTGCCCATGTTTTATCATGCATCGATTGAGTTCAAATTTTTTATGTGTTATTTTCCCTTGGAGTGGCACCAAACTAGGGGGAGGGGGTCCCATTAAAAAACCAAGAAAATATTTCCCACCAAGTTCAAATAAGGGCCACCCTATTGAGCACACAGTCGTGCTTTGGAAAAAAAGGCACATCTGTAGACCTATTAACGATAATTGGCGCTCATGATGTTCAAATAAATTTGACCCCCCACCCCCACCCGATCGCATGTGTAATTCATTTTTCAATGATCTGGACAATTGGAGAAATTGGTCTGGAAAACCTGGAAAAAGTCAGGGAAAATCATTTCCGAATAAAGGTGGATACCCTGTTTGATTTTGTAAAAATTATGATCAAAACATGAACTTTGCCTTTAGGAGTGTCAAGATCCCATTTTGAGAGTAGATTTTCGAATGAGAGGGGAAAAAATTCCTCGTTGCAATTTTTCTAATTTTTAAGTAGCAGCTTTGACCAAATTTTAATTATTGATTTGAAATTTTCCATTAAAATTGTCTTTGAAACCTCGCAAACAGGTTCTCCATGAAGTCTAACCTGTCTCAAGATATGGGTCTTTGAATTTTAGCGGTATCACGATAGAAATTCAGCATCTCTTTGCAAACAGACGAACTAAAACAATTGGAACTTTATTGAGAAATTCTTGAAAATCTCAAACAAATCCTTCGAAATGCTCGAAATTTTTCATAAACGTAAGGAAAGAGACCCTCAAACTCAAAAATGAATCCTTTAAGTTTTTAACCCCCGCATGCCAGTAGTGCAAGCGTATCTGTCTGATATGTGATGTCCTCTACAACGATGAAGCATGTTTCCTCTCCAGGAGAAAACAGCGTGGTAGAAAAGATCCTACACCTGGAACAGGATTTCAGGAAGAGAAAACAAAACAAACAAAAGGAACATGCTACGAATGCATCCCTCCTTTAGTTGTTAATATTGTTATAATGATATCAGTTTAGTATACGAGTGTTTAATAGTAAGGCATACTCGTGGTAAAATGATACATTTTGTACGTACATGTAAACCATGAAGCGTGGATCATTTGAGTTTTATCTTGCGCACGTATCGGGTGATTTTTTGTTCACATATGATTTCACCATGCAGGACGATGAGGTGTTCGATGAAATCACGGTGAGTAATCAGTTGAAATTTCTATACGCTTGAAATTTGAGCAAGATGCTGATGCCGTCGGCTACGGATTTCTGCGCTGCAAAAATTGAGCCAGATTTTAACTAGGATAGTTAAATAAACAAATAAAAACCGAGGTCATCCCGAAACTACTAAAATTCTGCTGCGACGATGTCACGTTTTTTTTATTTTCCCATCATTTTCGATTTAATCTACGATTGTACGAAATGAAATTTTTTTCAACTGCCGTTTAGTAGGGGGTTTTCATCGTATAGTTTTTAGTGTTGTTTATTTTTTTTATTAAATCGAAAAAATTATACATAAATGCGAGTGATAATTACGGGAATTTACTAATATAGAGTTAATTGCACGATTAATAATTGGTTTAGATAATCGCGATAATTGATTATCGGGTTTAATTCGGGTGCTAATGAGATAATTGCCGTTTGATTTTCACCTTGGGGTTATAGTATGTAGTTTTTAGTCTGCAACTGAAGCCTGATAAGTGAACTATTTTCTAAACATTTTCTTAGACGTTTTCTAATTTTATTACATAAGCCAATAAATGGGGGTTTCACCGACGACTCGACGAGGAGAGTTTCGTTGCAAAAGTACCTACCTGTAACAGATATCATCGATTTGATTCAGTTTATTGGAAACGAGTAGGTAAATATTCTAGTTTGAAAACTACGTCTTCAAATTTATATTGTCAAAGTTATAAGTGCATGAAGTATAGATTAGAAACACTACGTTATAGGTGACGCAAATGAAGGAAAATATTTTTGTTATATAACCCATTAAATTGTAAGTAATATGTTTCGTGCCAGTTGAATATTGATAACGCGTTTTTAAAAAAATTTGTCCTTATAAGTGTTGTCGTTCTTAACAAATTATGTTAATAAATGAAGCACTTGAAAAATTTCTTCTTTAAATCTGTACTATATTAGAATTTACCTATATATTTGCAAAACATAATTATAAGTATTTGTGTGTGAGTGAGGTTGATTTACGGTAACATTTTCTCAATCGAGGTAACTCTGTCAGCTCGATTAATCTTGGTCGGTGCAACTTGTTTTCGTTAGAAAGAAATGTGAAAAAATATGTATTACAGTTATCTTAAATTATTGTGCAAGGTATCTGCGTTAGCCTAAATGTCGGTTTCTTTCATCAAAGTGTGCGAATTATTGAGTGGAAAGTATATTACTGTTTTTTCTGCGAAGCAAATTATTATTGCAGCGAGTAGCATCAAACGTGGGAAATTTAATGGATTGTGAAGAGAAATTATTCGGACGAAAAGATACGGTTTAGGATTCATTGATGAAATTTACAAAAAAAAAAAACTTTTCAGGAAAGACAAATTCGTGAAATTTGATGAGTTTAAATCAAAATGAGGAAGATGCCAAAAATTTGAAATTATTTATGAGAGGAAAGTCTTTAATGATTTCAACGGAAGTTCAAATCGCTATGGAAGGGCCAAAAGGAATTTTTGGGGATGTTGTCGACCGTAGTTGCTCAACTTTACTCACTTTTGGCTCTTCCAGAGCAGTTTAAAATTTTGGGAGAAAATTAAAAATTCACTAAAGGCTCCGAATGGCTTAAAAATGCACCAATTTGGTAAATGTTCACTTTTGACTCTTACAGAACAATTTGAAATTCCGAAGGAAAATTAGAAACTGGCTGAAGGCTTCAGAATATTTCGAAAATCGATATTCTCAAATAAGAATTGGCACAGCCACATTTGGCCCACTTTAGAACCTGTAACGAGTTCCTAGTTCTTACTTGGAAAAGACTAAAAAAAACTTCGGTACCACGGTACCTATACCTTTACCTACATATGGCTTTAGTTTGTGCTTATTAAGAGCTCTTTTGTCAGTTTCAAGACGTATCGCAAAGTTGCAGAGGACTTTGGATCTTTCCAGGGCTATTAGAAACTTCTGGAGAAAATGAAACACTTGCTGAAAGCTCCAAAATTCCCCAAAAATGGTACATATCTTGGAGCTTTAGTATTGATTGAAACAGAGTAATATTATAGAATCTTATAACAAAAAAGTTGGAAAAATTTACCAAAATGAAAGCTTTTTGGATTGAAAAAAAAAAATGTTGATTCAAAAATGAACTAGAAAATACGCAAAATTTTGAAAACATGCGTTTTTAATCTAACCTGGCCTCATACAAATTCGAGTTTGTAGCAATGTGAGTGATTTTGATCTCCGCCAAATCCGAATTTCATAATTTCTAGTTTATCTGTATTTCGATTTTCTGCATGAATTTTCAAAGTCCTACCGAAGAAATGAAAATTTACTTTAGACCAGGGTATCTAACAGGTAGTGCAAGTAGTGAAAGTAGTGAAAAAGTAGTGATTTTTAAAACGGGTAGTGAAAGTAGTGAAAAAGTAGTGAATTTTGTTAAAAAGGTAGTGAAAAAATGAAAAAATTCAAATTCGTTCTTTTTTTCTCGATCTATTCCGTAGAAAAGAGCTCATTTTTCGACTTTTTTAGAGCTTGAATTACACATTTTTGAGAGCTTTTGCCCTCGCTTCGCTCGGGCTGTTTACTCTTTTCCCCCATAAACAACTATTATTCAAATTCAAGAAATGTTCAAAGTTTGAATGAAAAAAATGAACTCCTCCCTGCTCCTGCATGAAAAATAATTTTTTCACTTCTCGAAACATGAATTTTTGAAAGTTTCTGCCCTCGCTTCGCTCGAGCTCGTTTGCTTTTTTTTCAATTTTGAATTTTTCAAAAAAAAAATCATTTGAACCTCAAAATTTTGAAGCAAATTAAGTAATAAACTTCTTATATAACCAATTCATCACACTAGAAAATCATCGTTTTTTACGTTTTTTTACGTAAACTTATGTTCCTCCCTCTCGAAATTAAAAATTTGGTTTGTTAAATATTTGCCCAATTTCATTACTTGAGCAAGAAACCTTTTTAACGTGAAAAAAAAATCAAAAATTGAAATGATTAAGTTATATTTTCGACATCCGCTTGCTTGAAAAAAATCTTGAAATGTTGAAGACATTGGAAAACTAAAAGCGAAAAATTCTAATGTAAAATGTTGCCTCCCCCGGCTCCTTTTCTTTATAAAATCTCTAATGTTTAAAAAATGTCCTGCTAAAGTCCTGATTTTTTATTTTGAAATTTTATTTGACACCTTGTGTTATAACGAATGTATTTTATTTGTATTATTTTTTTCAATAATTTTGATTGAAATTACGAATTTTCTTCCAGTTTCAATTTTTTTAAAAATTATCACGTGAAAAATTTGACTTTGTTAATTTTTTGTGTGGGGGGGGGGGTGGTCGAGTGGATGGCATTCTGAAAATTTGGTTGAAAAAAGGTAGTGAAAAAAGTAGTGAAAAAGTAGTGATTTTTTCAAAAAAAAATCCGTTAGATACCCTGTAGACGAGTTCAATCTGAAATCCATCGTTGCAGCGAATTTTAGCAAGTCATCTGATGTGATGATTTCTCTCCAGATTTTGTATTTAGAAAATATGTAATAAAAGTATTGAAAATGCCAAAGTGGGTTTTTGGGTTTTTCAAAAGCAATTTCAATTTAATGAGCCAATTATTTTGAGAGAAAATTTTTTATTGGTTATCAATCATTGTAGCGTATTCAAGGAGATAAACCGGGCATTTTTTCGATTTTTTTGCCGGTGCTGTAGGGCTTCAAAGTTTTCTAAAATGACCGAAAATGGAAAATTTTAATTGCAAATTGCTCCGGTTGTACGTGGTATAAAATTTTGAACTTTTTTTTCAAATTGTAGTACTTTGAGCGGGTAATTGACGAATGATGTCAAAATCAGTATTGCCACTTTCAAAAACCTAAAAAAATCGATTTAAAAACTTGAAATTTGAATATAACCTTGATCTCGGCGAGTACAAATTCTGAAAAAATGCTCAGTTTTAGTCCTTTTTATGTACATAGAATAACATATCAAAAAATTGGACTGGGTTTTTTTTTCATTTTCGAAAAAAAAAATTAAAAGTTTAGCACTTATTGCAAAAATACCATCAGAAACCTAAAAAAAATGAATATTTTTGCACTTTTGAGATAGTTCAGCAGTGTGTAGACGAACATGTGAAAAAAGTTCCCCTCCCTCTGAGAAATGTTATTTTTCGTGCTTTAATTTTAACCCTTTGGAGGTTCTCTAGGTTTTCGGGTTAGAAAATTGAAGTGCCTTAATGAGTGTGATAGGGTACCTCGCCCAATTGGCCAAACCACAAAAAAGTCGAGCTTTTGATGAAAAGTTTTATAGGAAAATGAAAGTTTCCAAAAAACACAAATGTGACATTTCCTAAAAAAAAATTGAATGTATGCAGAATTTTTTTTGAAAAAATGAACCAAAAACATGTGTCAAAAACATTGAACAAAAGCACTCTTTCAAAAAATGAAATAAAAATTGAATTGGAAAAAAATAAAAAAACAAGGTTGAAAAAAAGTCATCTGGCAGTTCACAAATTCAGCGAGAATCAAATCTTGTTGGCAAAAATGCCTTTGTTTAAAGCATGAAGAGAAGAAAAATCTATGTCGCTAAGAGAGGATTTTTTATCAAGTCATAAAATCTTTTCGGAAATCGAGCCGAAATATGGGACAAAATTTAGCGAAATTGCGAGCTTTCTGGCAGGAGGTAACTAATTATAAAAACATTTTCGCCTTTATTCACGAGATGTAGCATAGGATTTTCTTTCATTTTGGGAAAAAATGAGTATTTTATCACTTATTGGAGTATAGGAATATGAAGATGAAGATGAAGAGAAATAGCAAAAATAGTAAATAAAAATCCAAATTCATCTACGAGTTCAGTCTTTCATTTCGTTTACGCTGTGGATTTGTGTTTTTGTTCACTATTTCTCTTCATCTTCATATTCCTATACTCCAATAAGTGATAAAATACTCATTTTTTCCCAAAATGAAAGAAAATCCTATGCTACATCTCGTGAATAAAGGCGAAAATGTTTTTATAATTAGTTACCTCCTGCCAGAAAGCTCGCAATTTCGCTAAATTTTGTCCCATATTTCGGCTCGATTTCCGAAAAGATTTTATGACTTGATAAAAAATCCTCTCTTAGCGACATAGATTTTTCTTCTCTTCATGCTTTAAACAAAGGCATTTTTGCCAACAAGATTTGATTCTCGCTGAATTTGTGAACTGCCAGATGACTTTTTTTCAACCTTGTTTTTTTATTTTTTTCCAATTCAATTTTTATTTCATTTTTTGAAAGAGTGCTTTTGTTCAATGTTTTTGACACATGTTTTTGGTTCATTTTTTCAAAAAAAATTCTGCATACATTCAATTTTTTTTTAGGAAATGTCACATTTGTGTTTTTTGGAAACTTTCATTTTCCTATAAAACTTTTCATCAAAAGCTCGACTTTTTTGTGGTTTGGCCAATTGGGCGAGGTACCCTATCACACTCATTAAGGCACTTCAATTTTCTAACCCGAAAACCTAGAGAACCTCCAAAGGGTTAAGAATGAAACATATTTAAAATATTTCGCTGCCCTTTTAAACAAAAGTAGGAACCTAAAAAATTGATATTTTTACATTTTTGAAATATTTCACCAATATGTAGACGGACATGTGAAAAAAATTTCCTCTCCCACCCCCCCCCCATTTGTTTTGCTTTTAAATCATTAAAGGTATTGTTTTACCCTCCCTTGAAAAAATCCTGACTGCAAATAGAAACAAACATCGAGTGAAATAGTTGGACTAGAATTCGGGATTATGACTCGTCAGTCATTACAGGTTCAAAATTTGAGGTTTTATTTCTTTCTGAAGGCTGATGGTTCACGAAAGAGTCAAAAAATTTTATCAAGCACAACAATTTCTGAACTTGATTCTGGCTGCAGCAATAAATTTTTTGAAATTTAGTTCATTGAAGTGTTTCAATGTATACCCCTCTCGTCACCTCGTCACCTACACACTTTACTCTAAAATATTCTCGTATATTGGTATCTGCAGACATCCGAAAGGAAACATTGATCGTCGGTCAACGCCTTCGCTATTTGAATGGCAATAAGGTCCGATAATCTCGAGCAGGTTTTTCTCTTCTACCGTGTATCCGCGATATCAATCGCACGCCGCGGTGAAAACGCCGTTTAATAAATCCGATCAAACGTAAAATATTTATGAAAATATCGCGAGAAATCTGAATGTTTAATATATCGATGATAAAAACTAGGAACGTTGTTGGCAAATTCCACCATCCACAATTCCACACGCTCTTTGATTTAATTTGCATTATTAATCTTCAACATCGAAACGTGCCGTGTATCGATGGTCTGTACAGTGGAAAAATTTGCATCTGATTGGATGATGAAACATGATCGCATGAGGCATCGAGTCTCGAGCTTGGAAGCTCTGATACTCTGCCTCGCGAGGACATCGTGTGCTTAATTGATTAATTCAATGAAGGGGAGGGGGAGATTCGTGAAGATTTGACATACCATCGGAGAATTTCGTTTTGCAGATCTGGTTGTATGGATTTGAGTTTTGAGTATGAGGATATGGATACTCGATATGGTATATGAAATCGCATCGATATTATTATAAAAGAATGGCCTAAGGCGAAGGCGACGGCGACGAAGCAAGCCAGGCAGTGTACCTACACGGGTATTTGTAAAAAGAAAAGAAAACTAAACTGGAGTGTTTTCAATACCTATAAAGAAATGTGAGCGCGGTCACGTGGTATCGCATTGACGTCAATACTGACCTTTAGAGTTTAAAATAACGCTTCTTCGGGCGTATAATATGTTATAATATTTGTACGATGCGCGACCGCGACGGCCGGCGAAGTATGGTAGGGAGGTTGGTAATCCTTGTTCTTTGTCACTGTATGGTGTATAAATGTGATTTGGACCGGTATATTATACTACCGATGGTGTATTGTGAGTGTACACTGTACACTTCTACCTACACTAATGTGTATACAGAAGGGGGTAATAAGTGGTGTGAAGAAATCAACTAATCGTATTACTGGAATGCTGCATTACGACGACGACGATCGTTTTGCTAATGATGGGAATCCGATTCTGATTCGCGAAAGACGCGTGTCAGCGTCACAATTATCCCTGAGAAGTGAACCGTCGAGGTCGGATATGTTTCCGTTTCCAAGTAATTAATCTATTCGGATGTGTCGACTATATACGTACGATTTCCTTTTGTTTTCATTTTACAAAAATTGTGGAAAATTTCTGCTCAGGAAACGATCTCGAACTGGCACCATTCAAAATGGGGGTAAGGCTGATCTGCAACCAACATTTCATCTGCTAAAGTTACTTTTGTCTTCTCTTTATTTTAATTTTTACTTTTCTGTTGCTTAGAGAGGGGCATTTCAAAATCGAAAGGCCAGTTCTCGATTTTCGATCCCCTCTCCCTTTCCCTACAAATCGATGGAAACCACATTTCAGTTTGACAAAAAAGTTATAAAAAATGAGTTGTTCTGCAGAAAGTATTACGATGGATAGACTCAGGATTTGGGGTTCCAATTTGGTCAGCAGAGCACCAGCTTAGTGAGAAGGGTCCTGGAAAATCCACTTTTTTATTCTAAAAACCTATAGATTTTCTTAATCTTCTCACATCACATCAAAGTTGAATCGACAAAAAAATTAGAACCAATGAATCGAAGGAGCATTCAGAAATATACCAGAAGACAAAATTTCAAGTTCTGGGTTTAATTTTTCGATTTTAAGGCAGTTTGCTTAAATCAAAATTTGACTGGTGTTCCTCGAAAAAAATCAAAATTTGATCAAATATGTATACGGATTTAACAATACGTGGATTTTTGAGAAATTCTGCGAAAAAGGTGCAAATTAAATGAAATTTTGCGCTTGCAGACCTGAATTAGCTGCTCTGTTCATCAACTGGTCATTTCAATCGATCTCTGGACGAATGTTAAAAATCAGTTTGCGTATTTTTGAAGAGTGAAAATAATGATTCACAGAGTTGCCAAAATCATTAATCAAAATTGTGGACATTTTTGCGCGCTCCCAATGTAGGTAGGTAAGAGTACTGGAGAGAGAAAATTGTGAATAGTTTAGATGCTCTAAAATAATTCAAAATTGTTGTTTCTAAGCAATCGAGAGGAAATAAAATGTGATTCAAGTCGAGAAATATTTTTTGAAAATAATTTAAAAGTTGATGAGTCCATTAAAACAAGACGTCTATTGTCTACAAGTCATTCAAAAAATTACAAAATTCTTTCAAAAATCACCAAAAATCGAGAATTTTTAATTCAAAAAATCTTCTTTGATTCCCAAAAATGTCACTCATTTAAAGTTTAGGTGCAAAACTAAAAGAAAGAACTATATAGTCGAAGAAATTTTTTCTCCTTTCGAAATTTCTGTCAGTGGGAAACCATGAAGTTTTTTACTGTCAAGCAGAAATATAAAACGTCTTATTTTTAATTCAATTTGTCTCTATCAGATAATCAAAGTCATCAAAAAGTCATCTTTTTGGCCTAAAATTGAACTCAATTACCAAAAATTAGCCAAATATTCTCAAAACTAAATGATAATTTGTCAAAAATGCAGAAATTAGTATAAAAATTTTTTTGAATTAGATGAAAAAATTAGCATAGTTGAGAAAAATTGAGCGAAAATTGCTTGCAAATTTTTTGAAATGCCATTTATAAAAATGTTTAAATTGGCTAAAAATTTATGAAACACGTAAAAAATTGAGCAAAGTATCGCGAAAATGCTCAGGTTAGGAATTTTTTTTTGCAAAATCTCGAAAAAATGTATAATGAGTATCGAAACGAAATAAAATTGTAAAATGATCGTGTAAGAATTACAAAAATTGTAAAAAATTGGCAGCATTTCATTTCAGTGATAACTGTGTCATCAACTCTGAAAATGTGAAAAATCCTGACGTGACGGCATTTTTTCATTATTTTGTCAGTGATCAGAGCAAAAATTTATTCCTGCAAAAATTACCCATCAAAATTAAATTTAATACTTGCGTAACTTTGAAAAAATGTCATCCAAATGGGGAAATTTGGTCATTCAAAATCATCAAAAAGTCATCCTTTTTTATTTTTTCGATTTAGTAGACACCTTGTATGTATCATTTTTTAGCCAAAAAAATCCACAAAATGATATCATTTTTACGATAAACACAGTCCTGGCAAAATCACTTACAAAACAGCTCAAAGTTTTTGAAAATCGGTAATAAAAAATTGAACGACAACAAAAATTTTGGGATAGGTTATTACCTTCGTTTTGTTTTGTTTTAAAAATGTCAGTTTGAATGATTCCCTCGTTAGGTTTATAACATTAAACCAATCAATGAAACGTGTTTAGGTACACCGCATCCACCTTGACTACTTTTTTTTACAGCAAACAGTTTTGATTTATTCGGATCATTTTATTCAAAGAGTTTTTTTTTCGAAAATTCTACATCGACTCAAAATGATACTACGTAGGTAAGCCAAATATGCAGATAAAAACCACGAACTCTTATTTGATTTATCGTTGATCCAATTTCATTTCGTTAGGGATCGAGTTCTAAGGAATACTGCGATGATGAAATCTAGCTAGTTTTATTCGCAGTATCCTGAGCTACTAAATCGACGATGAAAAATTTCAACCGTAATTGAGAACGACTTATTGTGTCATAATTTCATTTTTGACCTTGGCGTAATCATTTCTGTCTCTATCGAGCCCGCAAATTGCCCAAGTTTTTCACCGTTACACCTGAAATAATCTTGTAAATTCAACATGTGCCGTTAATGTTTTACTAAACGAGGTTCACTGAGCTTTTAAAAAAAAATCTCGAATTCTTATTTATTTGGCGTTTCTTATCTGGTAACCTTTACGATGTACTGTATATGTATATCGAAATCTATCGTATCAAGGGGAGGATGAGTAATGGATTATGAAATAATATCGCCGTTATTTGCATCCAAATGTGAAGGTTGCCGAAGTGAAAAGGTTCTTGGCATGTGTTTTCATCTCCTATGGGATTTATCTTATTGGTCATTGGCATCCCGAAGCCGCAGTATGTCTGGGACGCCTCTCTGAGGTTTTACTTTTTTTTCAACTTATATTCTGTTTTATTCCACTATTTTATTCTTGTACAAATAGCTCATGCGGTGTCGTTATTTTTAAATTAGGTTTTCTTTCAATGAAATATGTGGTGGAATGTCGCTGTCGTCTAATCTAGTATATATATAGCTGAAGTATGGGAAAAAGAGTCGAACGATTATTGAGTTTAATTAGTAGATGACGTGAAACTATCAGAAAATTATTAGAAGAGTACCGTGAGAAAAATCAACAAATGCCACTGCGAGATATTTTGTAGCGAAGAATGGGTGATTACGTTAACGAGGTGTTGAATACGATAAAGAGTGAATTATCGTATTATTGGAAAAGTATAAAATGAATTTTTTTCCACGAATAAACCAATAATAATGAAATTATGGAGGGTTGTTCGAATGTTTTCCACACTTCGGTAGATAATCAATTTATGTTTCTGAATTTATGGACTACCTTTTGCTCAACTTCGTGGAAATACTTAATGGGAGGGGGAGAGGAAGAAGGAGATGGCATTTACTGAATTAAAATTTGATGAAGATAATGGAGAAAATTTAATCTACGAGTAAAATTGGGTTCATTTTATCTCAAAAATAAAACTTGTTCTCTCAAAATTTCGTTCAAATGAACTAAAAAAATTGACTCTGCTTGAAAAAAAAATTATTTCTCGAAAATTTCATGTTAGATAGGTGAATGGATGTTAAAGTGTACGTACCTTATTCTACAAAATCGGAATTTTTCACCTCCAACCCCCTAAAGTCATTACCCTCGTTTAAAGGGGGAAAACTCGTATTTAATGCTAAAAAAGCTATGAAAAAGCTCGGTTTGATGAACCAGTTACAATAATTGTGAAAAGGAGAAATGGGGAAGGGGTAAAATCTGATCATATTGATTTAGAAATATTTAACATTCTTTTTCTTCATCATCATCATCATTTTGTATCCGGGTCTTTCTGTACAATTTTCTAGAAAATTTTGGTCATCATTTCAAAAGAGTCTTGAAAACTAAATACCCACACAATAGAACTCGTCAAACATAATTTTGTTCCTAACATTTAACTGACGTTTATACAAGAATACGTTTTTAAATCTCCTTAAAATATCTATTACATAATAATTCGCTCAAGTCAAACAACTCCGATGATCGAAGAAAATCACGAATTCCCCAAATCCAGGCGATTTTCCGCGAATTTTTCATCGTTACAAAAGAAACCACTATATTAGATTATTATAATAATGGTATAAACGTTCGCTGAAAAACTCGATAGATCATTGAATTGGCGCGCACGAGTCTTTTACAATGTTATGGTCGAATCGACTTATAATGAACCGGTTTAATTAGACTACTGGCGCTCTGCGTGTACTTTTTTGCCGCCTCGATATCACACTATGCATAAGCGAATACAATGTTAGAGACGTGAACTTTGTTAATTAGGTCGTTCGCGGAATGCCGAAAATTGAAAGTTTTCCTTCAAAGTCCGGTTTTTTACCTTTTTGGTCGAGATAACGAACTCGACGTAGGCAGCAAAATTCGACTTTATCGTGCCAAATATTGCGATTTTTCAGTGCTCAACGATATAGGTGCGGTTTTCCTCAGGGTCTTTTGAAGCTTTTGAAAAATATTCAAATTTTTCAAGACTTTTTGGTCCACATTAAAAGCTTGAGGATAAAAATTTGTATTTATGGATTTGATTTTTTTAAGAATCGTTTTCATCTTTGGTCTTTTCAAGAACGTTTTTTAAAACAATGCTAACCTTAATTATTCAAAAGAAATACTGAAAATAATTGAGGGGGTGGGTTGAGTAAATTTTAATCGATCTACCTAAGTATTTCCCATTTCGTTTTTGTTGAGAGGGGGGAGGGGGGTGGCATAAAAACAGAAAAAATTAAGGCTACCTATATTTTGATATTTTAAGTTTCTACAGCGGAAGAGGAGGAGGGCGAAACACTGGTAAAATTTTGAAAAAAATTTATCACATCTTTTTGAGGTTATTTGGCAACAATTTTTTGTTATCTTATGTTACATTAATTTCAAAAAATTTGAAAATGTAGTCGCTTTTTCAGTAAGTAGGTAATATATGCCCATATGATTTATCTAATATCTAGTAAAATACATAGATTAAATTGCAAAATGACGTCCGCAATGTTTGCGTAATTAGGTCGACATTGCAACGGTTAAAGTAAAATTTACGACCTGTTTGAAATGTACATAGACCCACCACCGTTCGCTTTATCACGTATTTGAACGAACTTTTTGCTCATTTGAAACGGTTTCGAATGAACATGAATTTTGGCCGAATTTGTTTTTTCGTCGTCTTGCCAGTACTGTATGAGAAAAATCAGGCTACATGGGATAAATTTAGATTTTTTGATCCCTAGAATCCATCGTACTTATACTTACTTACTACTTAATTACCATATTCGGAGTAAAATCTGATACGTACTCACTTATCCATAAGTATTTTATTTACTAATAAACATCGTTCTAAGAATTGAGTAATTGATTCGGAGGAAATCGAAGAAATCAGAGATGGTGTAATATTCGATTAAGCTATAGTTTTTTTCAACTCCGTTGACTTTAAATGAGGGTGATGAACACATTTTGAAAACCAAAAATTCACAAAGATTTAAATTAAATTTGGCCTTTTAAAATTATGGATGGTAAGATTCTCGTTTTTTCGATTTGTGGGATCATTAAACCCCTCCTGTGATCAAAACACGAGCTGCTAAAATTCGTGAGCTAATCTCATGAAGTCATGAATTATCGTTTATTAAAATTTTCCTATAATTAACTACAATGACGTATTTTTAAAACTACAATATACCAAAACTTGAATAATCGACTTGAAATTAGTTCAACAAGTTCTCTCAATCCTTGCTAATTCCTTGTTCAATTTGAAGAATTCGGTGTTTCTTATGAAATTCTTTTGAGATTGTGAAATACGTTCGCACTTGACAGGAAATCACTTTGTGATGTTTCCAAAAAATTTTGGTCAGTGTTTTTTAAGAATATGATGTCATTGCCACACCACTTTTCACTTCTTCAGAAATGATTTTCTAATATTAAAACGAATTTTAGCATAGAATAAGTATTTCTGTTAAAGTCTGAATTGACTTGCAAAAATAAATTTTTTTAGAGATCTTCTTCTTTGGAAACTTTTGAAAGCAGATAAAGCATTAAAATAGTCTAATGACAGCATTCGAATTTTCGTGCAGATCAATGACCGTTTTGTCAAGTTAATGTTCAATTGCTCATCTTCGACCGAGATGGATTTGAATAGGTACGCAAATTTCAGATTTGCCGTTATTACCGTCGTATTGTTTTGAGAATTTATAGAATAAGGTCGAACGTTTATCATTGAAAATGAAAATAAATCGATTATTTTCTTAAATTAGCCTTATATTGTCGCGTTGCTGGGAAAATTATAATTTTTAACGATGTCTCATCAATGCATAATGATTGCTAAAGAACGTGACTCGTGTCACGTACAGGTAAGCTGCACCGGTGTGCGATGAAATTTCTCAACAACATGTACCATCAGCCATCGAATCGGTTATGAAAAATAATAACTTTTTCGATCGTGTCGATGGTCGATGATCTTATACCCCAACCTCTTACGTAGGACATTTATATACACTTTGTTTAATTATAGTAGTATACGTGAACAGGTCGCGTATATCCAAATTATACTCGTACAAATGAATCAGTCATTTCGAAAACCCCATAAATCACCATTTAAGGGGTTTTTATGTTTTTCACTGATTCTGATGGTGCTTTGCGAGCTCTATCGGATAAAGTTGGAAGGTAGCTCAAAAGTGCATATTTCAGCGTTTGTCATTTCGAAAACCCCATAACTCCTGCATTTACAGGGTTTTTGAAATCATTTTTTTATAAGACAAACAAAGAACATTATATTTCATGAACATCAACGTAATTTAATTTTTTGATTTATGCCGTGAAATGGATAACATTTTTGTTGCTTCTTTATTACATTATATTAATTGAGTCGTAGATTGCAGGTAAAACTTCAATAAATGAATGAAAATCCATACTCAATCATTTTGGGTATTGTAGTTACTGGATTTTCTAGGATTACGTGTCACTTTTCAGGTTTTAAAAAAAAGTCATTTCGAAAACCCCATAACTCCACATATTTCACAATGGAATTGCTCGCAGCCTACAAAACTTCAAGTTCTGGTAAAGGTACAGAAATATTTGTAATCATAAGACCTATCGATTACTGCACAAGTTTACTGTTATACCATGAAAATAAAGCGCACAAACAGTTTTTTTCATTTCCTGAAAAATTTTAAAAAGGTTCAGAATGGGGTTTTCGAAATGACTGATTCAAATATAAACCATCCGCCAGGTAACTTATTGGTGCCTTACCGACTTACCTGTGCTTGTAGGCTTGTACCTAATCAAGTTGTTATAAAATGTTACACAGACGTTTTGTGTGGTGAAATCGCGTAAAGTGACTAGGTATGCTTTAAAGGTGTATACTGTATAGGTATCTTCGGCGAGGTACCGTAGCGTTGATAATGTTAATGGACTATTAAAATTGTATGCAGTCAGAACATTGGTTCATTCGTCATTTTTTTTTCTTTTTATCTGCAATCATTTCCTTTTTTTTTCAAAGCCTCCTGTAATGACGTCAATTGGACAGAATCGAACGATTTCTTCAGAACAGTGTACAGCGAATCGAAACCTCACACGCAAAATTTCTTATCCGTTCGACTTTCTTTTGTGCATTGGAAATTTCCCCTTTCGTTCTGATGCGATCGCGATGCTGCCGATGCCACAGATCGACTGATTCTATCGCCAGCTAATTTATCTCGTAGAATCATGTTGCGATGTATTCATAAAATGATTAAATCGTTTTACGTCAATGGTTTACAATCAAATTCATACTTCCGGATAGTCTGAATATTATCTCGTTCGAACGGTAATGATTGTCAGTAAATGACTCAAATCATCCTGTAAACTGGATTCATCATCCCGGAATTGCTGTTTTGTAACACGATAGTATAAAAACATCGCGAACTACGTCGTAGTAAAACCGTGGTATTTTGAAAAAAAATTAAAAACTCAATTTTTTTGCAAAATTGAAAAATTCTCAACATGCTGAGGTAGGTCCAACAATGTGCTAGATACACATTCGGGAAGATATTGTGGCGATACGCGAGCGAAACGTCAATTGCAAAAAAACAAAGTACCGAGTAATGGAAAAAAAAATGCCATGAGCATGTCATGGCAGAAATGGGTTTTTGAAGACGTTAATTCTGATTCTTATTCTGAAAGACGGCTAACGCATTATTAAAGCTGCTGGGCTGCTTTATAGGGACAAAATTTCATAGAAACTTAGGGATCCGGCATTCTTTTGAGGGCTGAGTTTTGGTGTTGGGGACAGCCATCAGAACAAGGATCAGAGCATTTAAAAACGAGTATTTTTGATACCTACCTACCCGTAGGCAATGTTACATTTTCTAAAATTTTGAGATCTTCACCTCCTTCTCCGCCCCTTTCCTGTGAACTCATTTTCGATTTTGAAGTGAAACATTTTTCAGAATCAGAATCCAATGCCTACTGTACTCAATACTCATGGGTCATTCTAAGTCAATTTTACCAAGAAATGGTGAGGGGGGTCGGCGATTTTTTTGAAATTTTTCCTGTGGAAGACCTTCCGAAGGGATGACCAATGGCGCAAATCGCAGCCCTCTAGCCCTTTTTTAAAGGCTGCTAAAGAGTGTCAAAGATTTCAGTGAACTTGAATATCATCCATTTCAGCAGTGGATTACTCGATAATCGCAATACCTACAAAAGTGTAATTTTTTCCAATAGTTAAGGAGGTTGAAAAGATTTTTGGTAATATCATAAAAATCAGTGTTGACACTTTTTTTCGTACGAAAAATTAGCTCGAAAAATTTCAAAACGTAGTTTTCATATCATTCCGACTCTCAAAAATTCTCAAAAAAATATATTATGGACAACTTTTCATGCTGAACAACATATTAAAAAATTAGGATGGTATATTATTTCGTAAAGTCAATTTTAAAAATTTGAAAGTTTGCGAAAAAATTCGATTTTTTGATTTAAAACACGAAAAAAAGTTTTGATTGGTGAAGTTGACTCGTTTGACCCCTATTTTTACGTATCCGTTGAAAAAGTTGAAAACCCCCTTCCACTCGATGAAATGAACTCATCACAAAAAAAATCAAAATTCTGAGTGAATTGAAAAAATAAACGAATTTAAATTTTTTTGCCAAAAGTGTAATTTTTATCAAATTTCTCATGAAATACGTCAGTAAAAGGACAAAATAAGAGAACTGAATAAGTTTAAACTTTTTTTGATGTTTGGAATTGAAAATTGAATTTTTTCGAATTTTGATTTTTTTGTGATGAGTTCATTTCATTGAGTGAACGGGGTTTTCAACTTTTTCAACGGATACGTAAAAATTGGGGACAAATGGGTCAACTTCACCAATCAAAACTCAGATTTTTGATACAAGCTCTCTAAAGTTTTCCATATGACTCTGAAAAAAAAAAAAAAAAATTATAAATACATGTGACCTGTTTTTTGTTACTTTTTTAAGGGCACGCTAATTCTCGAAAGTTGTAAAAAAAATTGATTTTCGCCTTATTTGTTTGAAAAGTTCGCTGTCTGTTCCAAAGTTGCCTAACAAGAATCTTGTTTTTTTGTCAAGCTTACCTATAAAGTTCTGTTTTTTTGAGCCAATTTCCTCTAGTCAAAAAGTGTTAATTTTTGGGAAAAAATATTGAAAAGCGTCAATTTTTGATAGAGTAGTCAAGAAGTATCCATTTTTGACTCACTTTTCAAAAAGTGTCCGTTTTTGTCAAATTGTCAAACAGTCCTGTTCTTGCCAAGTTTTTTCAAAAAAATTCTATGTTCGCCGAAATTTTCAAAAATTTTTCCTTTTTTGTCAAAATTGTCGAAGTGTAAATTTTAGGCGCGTTAACAAAAAGTTGTAATATTTTTTCGTCAAAATTCTCAGGAAGTACATAGTTTATTGATAAAATGGTCAAATGATCGTAATTTTCACCAAAATTGCTGAAATTGGTGCTTTTTTGTCAAGCCATCCTAAAGGCATTAATTTTTGCCTTGTCTGCCTAAAAAGTCCTCTTTTTGTTTCGAAGTTTGCCAAACAGGAAGTCCTGTTTCTTACAAAATTGCTTAAAAGCTTTTTTTTTGCCAATATTTGGTTCTTCCTTAAATTCTCTCATTTTTCAGTTTTAATGGCAGTTTTTCGATATTTTTGAAATTTTCTTTGGGGGCATAAGTTCCTTTACAAAACAGCCCTGATTAGTCTATTTCTAGCATTTTCTTAATTTCGGTATTTTTTTGAACGATTTTCATCATATTTTTGATAAATAATTTCGATAGCCTAATACAAAATTCGATTTTAAGCCAGAAAATTTTCCAAACTCTGTTTGAATACGATGGGAAGAGAGAGGAGTGGGATTGTTTATGAATTTAAAATTAGAGTCACGACTTTCGTCATTTTTTCAGGAAATCATAAGAATAGCATTCTTGGATCGTTTCATGCAACGTGATTCATGTACCCGTCCTCCTTCCTACCATCTCTTCTACTCAAAACTTCTGTCAATTTTTTCGAACCTTTGACCTTTTTTTTTGGCATCTATAAAAATTAATGTTCTGTGTTTGTATATACTACGTATTATGAATAATGTGTAAATTTCATTCCTATTTACGTAATAGCTAAAAACATATAAAAGTGGAACAAGGCTGCGCTGAAAATTCTTCTCTAAATTTGTTTTGAAATAATAGACGTTGAATTTAAATAAGAGTTTTCTTTGAATAGGTATAATTTTTTCACACAATTTTAAATGAGAAATGATCCGGTGAATGGAAGTTGGTCCAGAGCACGTTTTGGTAGACGTTTTTGAAAGCGATAGGTTCGGTTATAAATAAACGAAATTCTGGTTGTTATCGTTCAATAATTCTTCTCGATGACGTTAAATGAGATAAATATATCTGATTAAGACGATTACTAAACCGCAATTAGATAATACTGAAAATTAATAGGGTGTAGAAAATTACTACACATTATATTTGTTTATTAATTTATGAATTACTCGAAGTGATTCCTCGAAGGTATATTTTTGCAAATTCATTCCGGTGGTATGATGAATTTCGGTTCAATATTGCGAGCTGTAAATGGTTTCGATTACGTATGAGTTGATTTATCTATGGCTAATTTTTTTGTGGATGAATTGAATCAAAGATACGGATATCTGTCTAGTAATGGGGGTCGCTTTAGTCTTCATTAGATTAACGATGATTAAACCTAACCCGACTCGATAATATGTATTGAGATATTTATTAATAGTCTTGTTGATCATTAATGATGAAAGTATTTTACGCGTGATTTGACGAAAAAGCAAAAAAAAAGCTTCCGAGGAAAATTCTCGTAATTTTCCATTAAAAAATCAAACCGGAGGATAATTTGCGAAAAGGGCGAATTGAAATATTGGTAATTTCCTCTTCGGAAAAGTCATTCGAAAATATACCGAATTAACCCTGAAAAATTACATGAGCATTAAAAAGGTGAAAATTGAACATGTTTTTGGATTCTGTTTAGATTGTAATACGATTAATGCGCGCGTTAATTTGTCTGGGCGGTGATGCTTGAAAATCGCGATCGATCGTAATTGGCCTCATCGGTCGTTATTTTTTTTTGGTTTGCAATGCTTGAAAATCGTAATGAGCGTACGGTATCGTAATGATTGTGGAATTTTGCGTCCAAAAATGAAAATTACATGGTTACTTACGAGTAAAAAATGTAAAAGTTTTCCAATCTAATTCGATCTTTGTCCATTTTCATTGGATTTTCAATTAATTTCATTTTCAATACGCGATCAGATGCAATTCAATTTGAATTTAAAATTTCTAATATACATTTTAAAAAACGTAGAACGAGATATAGATATGAAAAAATTTGCCACTCCAGTTTCATTTCAAGCAGCCAACAATTTCTCAAAAAAAAAATGTATCATTTTTATCAACTTTTCAAGCATAGCAGTTTCCCAATACGACAGTTCACGCCGTTTTCGTCAAAATTTTTATTACGACCGATCACACTGATAAAGCCGATTACGAATTTCAAGCATCACCGCCCTGGCCAAATCGCGAATATAATTATATGTTCGACTAGCTTACTTCGATTTAATTATTAATTACATTTTAATGTTGAAATTAGGTATTATAGGTATAGATTTGATTATTCGTGAACGAGTATTTCATCATTTCGACGTTATTTTTTCCTTACCCTATGATTTTTCTTCATTCTTTGTATCGAAATGTTCAAAATAAAGAGGAAAATCGATTCTTTCTACATAGGAAAAAATATTACTTAATTTTTATTACTGATTCGAAACATGTTATCGTTATTTTTTATTACTTTTGCTAGCTCTGGTTGGTTCAAAGAAAAAAAAATTGAAAAAAAGAAATAATCGAATAAGGTTTGAAATTTTAATGGACATATTAAGCAATCAATTTTTTGACACGAAGAATAAAAAAAATTTTATTACGATAGATTGCGACTGAATTGAAATAATTACCTGCGAATAAAAATTCAACGTGATTTGATTACCAAACTGTTTCATTTTAGCGATTTTAATTGGAAAAGGTTCGAAGTATTGCGACGATTTCAATGACAAAGCTGTAAAATTTGTGGGATGAGTGGATTTTTTTTTGTTGAAAGAATTCATCATACAGGGTGGGCCTAATACGAAATAATTATCTGTTGCAGTTCTGATCGAATTATATGTTATTGAGTAGCAAAACTTTATGAACGTGGTGCTGTGTTTGCAAAGAGGATATAAGATTAATGCAAAGACTATTCGTATTGTGAGCATGGCTCAGGTTTTTGTGGTTTATTCAGTAGAATCACTTAGTACGTGTAAAGCCCCATTAACTACTTATGACGCAAAAGGGGCGAACTCAGCAAATCCAAATACCTAGTATAATTTACCCCCTCAAAGTATTGTTGAATTTGAATGAAGTATGTAGCCTTAGTATAGGCAGATTTTATTTTAATAATGCGCGTAAATTATACATAAGATGATTAGCAATCCACTAATCGACGATTTATTTTCTTTCTTTGTTTCAGGTGAGTACTTGACTTATTGATTTTTCATCATTCATAATAATAAATAGAAGATAAACAGAAGTAAGTTATTTTTCACAATTCTTGGAAGAATGTCATAGAATTTGCGTTTGAATAGGTATTTTTTTTTACAATGGTAAAAATTGTTTTTCTTTCAAACTCCGGAACAAACTTGGAATTATTTTTTTGGGTGCAATTCAAATTTTGAAACATAAGGTATGCTAAGGCTAAATATTCAATGTAGGATATTATACTCGAGGTTAATAATTTATTCGAGAGATGGGAGGAGAGCAGGTGCATGAGGTTAAATACCTTCCCCATTCCTCCTCGTTTATTTTGAATCAAATTAAAAAAAATTTCTGGTTTAATTTTTTTTAGTGAATCAAAAAATGAATCAAAAAACCTTGAAATTTTCGATCACATAAAATTATGACGAAAAAAACTTTAAACTCAAAGCTCATACGTGTTGAAAAAAATGTATCATATTTATTTTTTCCATTTCAATAGCCAAATTGGAATTACCTAACTTCGTTCCTCTTTGTACTCTTCTTCTTTCATATCCACATTAAATCAGTTTTTAATACCGGTGAATCAGTGAGTCGATGAGTATTACCCATGTACGTAAATTGAAATTTTTGATATCGAGGTTATCGAAAATGTGACGTAAAAGCGCTATCATTTGCAATTGAGTACGACAAATCGGAAAATTAGATTTGAGAAATATCACTGTATCCTTCCACCTTCTCCCCTTCTGACCATTTTTTTGTGATAAATTATTTTTAAAACGTTTTGGGAAAATACAATTTACACCAACTCGTGCGCCCCATCAGTAAACTTTTAGTTGTTATGTTCAACAATGCATATAAGAGATGATGACGATGAAAATTACTGAAAAATTGTTATTTTGAGCAAACTTCCGTTGACCAATTTATTCAATATTATGAAATTGATAAATTTTATTTTTGAATGAGAGTTGAGCTCGAAAAGTTTTGAAATTTTTCACCCTGAAATTCAATTCAAGTAGAAGAATGTATGTTTTATCACATGTAAAAAATTGTAGCATCGAAATTTTTATTTTGGAAAATTACCACTTTTTTGATTAAAAAAATATCCAGCTACCTAAATATAAATTTTTGGGTGTTTTTTCAAAATGTTTTGAAAATGTTATGAAAATTATTGCATCGGGCAATGTTTTAATTGCTGCAACCATGAAAATTGCAATTTTGCAAAAATTGTCAGTTACAGACTCTGCAGACAGACAGGCAAACAAACGACCTTGAAAGGTCAGGCAGCTGGGTCAATGACCTTAAGAGGCCAAACAGCTGTGTAAAATAATGCATCATGAAAATTGTAATCACATTTTTTTTAAAATGAAATTTTGAAGATGGCAGTATTTGGCTGAAACACCATTGAAAAAATTTTTAAAATGCTTTTTCACATTTTCCGCATGTTTTTCTTATAATTATACACATATTTTAGAAAAAAATGAATAGTACTTTTTCCTAAAATTTATGAGCTTTTTGAAGGAGTTTGAATATTCACAACACGGTACCTACATTTATTTTTCAAAATTTCCACAAAAATTTTGTCATTTTGTTCAAAATGAAAAATTTTTCAACTTCAGAAACATTGAAATGATTTTCAAAAACTTCAGTTCGCAAACAAATCATTTGTAAATCTGGAATATTTTTTTTTTCAAAAGTAAAAACTCCCTCAATAACACCGCTAGCGCCATTTCTTTCCAATTTTATCCTGATGCAAGAATATTTGTTTTAAAAAACTTTATTAACGGGTATTAGGCCGGATTACAAAAATAAATTTGCTATTTTTCTGATGTGCTGTAGAAGTTACCAAAAAAGGGGTGAATGAAGTAGTGTGTTTTGAGGAATGAAATCTTTCCTTGTAAGTTCTATTAAAAAAATGAAACGAAATTGAATTTTATAAATTTTCAAATGACGAAATTTCATTACATTTTCATCAAAAGCTGACCTTCCATTTCCATCTGCAATTCTCCATCTTTCAATACTTTTGAAATCCATAGAATTGTGTTAAGGAAATCTTCAATTTCTAATGTGATTGATGATGATGACTCAAGTTCAATTTTTTTCCTGTTCAAATTTTCGAGTGAAAATTTCTGAAATTTAGAAAGAAATTTCCATAAGGGCATAGAGATGACTGAGAAGAAGACTTTGAGGAAAAATAATGATGGAAATGACTATCAAAAAATTATTCATTATTATTATTTTTCTCACTAATTGACCCTTTGTTTACTTTGGGACCTCATGATGCGCCATGCTTGTGGACACAGGCAATTTCCTAATATGTACTCGAAAAATTAAAACTTTTCAATTCATTGGATTAACAATCCATAAATCGATGTGCATAGTTTATACGTACATACGGTGTGTTTGAATGATTTTAAAATCGAAGTGGTCTTAATCCAACGTACAAGTTACCTACTTGAAATAAACATTTAACGAGTATACCTGCTTCAAAAAAGATTATAGTCTACCAACAACATTTCATACTGGTATAAATCGTGTTATCATAGTCACTGAAAAAACCCCTAGATTACCGGTATACCTTCAATTCTGTATATTGGACAAGTGTCCGCATTTGTTTTGCTATCGCCACTATCACAATGACGTATTTACTCGCTATAGTACAAGTACTCTGTAACAGATCGTATGTTAGAAAATTTGTCAGATATTTCTGGAATCATGGCATTTCACATAGTCTGCTTGTGCTACGTATAGAGTACACATCATCAGAATATTTCACCGGTACGAAGAACTATCTCGGACGTCATATGTCAACGGTCGAGGAATTCTTTTCGGAACTCGAACGTCATTCGTCGTATAAATCATTAATGATAAAAATTTGTTTGAATAAATCATCATTCGTCGTCGATATTTAAAGAATACCCTCGATTGCTTATGTAATTTCTTGCAACTGGGTTAATTTCGAATAATGCATACATTTCAAAGAACTTTTCATCTGATTAGCATCGTGCTCGAAAATGAATTCTATTACGTAACAGCCGTCGATCCGATTCGATCTCGATCGATAATCTCGACTCTCGAGCTGAGCAATGAACTCTCATCAAGATCCATATTTGTAGACTGCAGATAAGCGTGCGAATGATGAAGGCGAGAAATAGCTGTGCATAAATTTTTGTCGGCAGTCGGCACCCATTTTTCATACATCAATCAATCGCGGCCGTAAAACTCGTTCTATTTGATCCGGACTGTCGTGTTTTACCGAGCTGACGATTTAATGACGTCATTTATATTCCTTTAAAATTACAAAAACCTGATATTAATTACCTGGCGAGTAGACAGGCCACGCGCGCCTAAATACTTAGGCCGCAAAATTTTAATGTAAATGTATACTTGGTTCGGTTCGATACGTTAAAATGAGTTATAACAACAGTATAACGAGAGTAGGAAAGGGGGAGGGGTGATTTTTTCCGAATTGTAAACTCAAAGAAGAGCAAGTCTCGAAAAATTTTGAATTAAAATAGATGTTCATTTGCTTTATGCCCGGAACAATAATCTTTGAAATTATTTTACTCTGAGAAAGGTGCATAAAAAAATTCAAATTCTCCAATGAAAAAAATTGTCCTATGCTAGAAATCTAGTCTCTTCATCAACGACTCTCACTCAACTGCTTATTAAATGCTGGCCCAAAATATTCCCATCCAATCCACCCCTCATCAAACCAACCTCATTTTCTGTAGCTTTGTTCACACAGTTCATAAAGACTTGAAAAAAAGAAACCCAGAAGTAGCTGAAAAAACTAATGCTTCCTTTCTCCTTCAATGACAACTCGATACATTATACTCGTAAGTAGTTCACGATAGCGGTATCTTTCAAACAAAATTTGATTATAAAAATGCAGGTATTTTGAAATTCAAATGATCTCGTTTATCAGTGAATTAAGAAATTCGACTCTAAATGCATGAAAATTTAACGATTCGTGCGAATAAATGGGTGCATATTTAAAGTCATTTTTCGAAAGAAAAAAATCTACTAATTAAGAATTTTCCAATATTTGCATAAAAAAATTAATTTACTTACGTAAATTGAGTTGAAACAGTGGTTCGATGTAATATTACGTATGAATTCGTTTTCCAAGTAGGTGTAGGTAATTTTTAGTAGATGTACTCGAATTCAGAATGTATTCTGAAAATCGTGCTGGGAAAATTTCTCCATTAAAAGTTTTTTACGACTATAAAAAGTGGATGAGACTTTTACTACTTACAAGAAAACTTTGTGTAAGTTCATAATTGGATCTATGTTTTGTTTGTTTGTTTTTTTAATTAGGAACTTGGAGTGTATTTTAGGGAATCAATTACGAAAATGCAACCTGCAGAATCCTACAATTATGTACAAAATTGAAGAAGGAAGCCCAAGTCTTACATGTAGTCTTTTCTAGTTATAGAAAAATTGCAAAAAATAATGAAAAAATTCAACTAACATTGTAAAATGGCTTGTTTGATCATATTCCAATTTTCCTAGCGTTCATGACTCATCTTGAATTTTTTCGCAATTAGGTAGTCGAAAATTTTGAAAATTGACTAATCAGCAAATTTTGAGATAGAGCTACTGAAATTGGAAAGATTCCAAGAATCCAGAGAACCAAGAACCTGGTCGTGAAATTGCCCCGGTATTGGTAATATGTATTTGCGTCAATTTACCCTTCCTCCCTCCCCCATCGTCTCATTATGAACTTTTTTCATGCAATTTTTTTTTAATCGACCAATTAAGACCTGCAACAATTGAGGAACTTGCTTACTCTCGTCAAATAACTGTGCTTTTTGAATTAAAAATTCTTACTTTTTTCCGACCGTTTGTCATTCGATGAAATGATATTCGGGAAAATATTTTTCGGGTATTCGGCAAGCGGGATTTTAGTTTTCGAGTTCATGGATTCGGGGAAATGGACGGTAACCTTGATGACCTGTAAAATCACTTCTTTTGGCGGAGGGAGGGTCGTATTTTCTAGAAAACGAGTTGCAACATTTTTGTTTGAAAGATCAGAATAAGAGGTAAGTAGTATAGGTGTCACTATAGAACACTCCCGGGTACACCCGGAAGTGTTCTATAGTGACACCTACTACAGAAATTTATGTAGTTGCAGTTGCAGTTGCAGTTGCAGTTGCAGTTGCAGTTGCAGTTGCAGTTGCAGTTGCAGTTGCAGTTGCGATTGCAGTTGCAGTTTGTTGTTGTTGTTGTTGATGCAGTTGCAGTTTGTTGTTGTTGTTCTATATCCTATAATTTTATAGTACACAGAAGTGTTCTATAAATTTATGGGATATAGAACAGTTGATAAGAAAGTGTTCTATAAATTTACTGAATATAGAACACTCACTAGGTTAATGACCTTAACCCGGAAGTGTTCTATAAAATTATTGGATATAGAACACCAGGTTGATGACCTTGACCTATAGTTACTTAATCTAATTATATCTAACATAATATTAACCACTTACCTATATTATACTTAGTATAAGTAACACAACACAAACAACTGACATGTGTGAGATCCAAACAAGTTCTGACTCCTAATGAACAGTGCACTCCTATTTATATATTTTTCATTACCCCACTCATAATCAAATAGTAGGAAAAAAAGGAGTGGGGGATGTGCACACATCTTCTACAAAACACGTCTGTCATGTATGAGATCCCAATGAGTTGTGACCTCTAATGAACAGAGCACTCCTATTTATAGGTTTTTCATTACCCCCACTCCTAATCAAATAGAAAGAAAAAAGAGTGGGGGGATGCGCGCGCATCTTCTACAAAACACGTCCGTCATCTATGAGATCCCAATGAGTTGTGACTTCTAATGAACAGCGCACTCCTATTTATAGATTTTTCATTACCCCCACTCCTACTTATATATTTTTTTCATTACCCCCACTCCAACTTCTATCTACAGACATGTTGTGATATAATTCTCAGAAGTGCTTATCTTATCAACAGGAAATGAGTCATCAGTTTTAACTTGTGGTAAACAAGGCGGCATTCTCTTTGAACTTGATTTTTTTTGTCTAGCCAGAATTCTCAGAAACTCTTATCTTATCAACAGGAAATGAGTCATCAGTTTTAACTTGTTGTAAACAAGGTGGTATTCTCTTTGATCTTTATTTTTATTTTTGGTTCAGCCAGAATTCTCAGAAATGTTTATCTTATCAACAGGATATGACAACATATTCTCTAATGCTGAGAATAATTCTGCTTTTTTAAGTTTATAATAATATTTAATGTGTGCAGCTCGAGCCTTTTGTTTCAGCTGCTTGACAGTTAATTTACATAAACTAGAACCATCATTGTTAGAAGCAAGTGTTTGGTTTTTCACCATAGAAATATCAGGGTGAATGCCCAATTTTTCCAATGTAGCCACCAAAACTTGTTTTTTCATTTTTGAAGCATATCTTACATTATTTACACGTGCTATATAACGCAAATCCTTCATGGAGTAGCCCTGAAAAGGGCTGTTTTGGATACATGTAGTATCATCAAATGAAGAAGTAGTATCATCACATAAAGAAGTACTTGAGCATGCCATAGTTGAAACACAATTGAGATTCTCTAGTCAAGTACCTCTATATATACTTTTTTGTAGTTACCCCCACCACTTGAAATCAGGGCAGCCAATGGCTGGGGAAAAAAATGGGGAACCAAATAGGTACCTACCTAAAAAGTACATATGAATACATTGTAATTTTTCAAAAATAGCCATGTTACTACACCTGGAGTAGTGTACTAAAATTTAGTTCTTTGCAATTCTTGCTTGTAAAATTTTCCCTCAATGGTATCACCATTCAGGTCCTTCAAAGCATAAGTTATGGGTATGGTCAAGTGGACTCTATGAACAACAAAGATTTCTGTTGTCCATTTTCTAGAGTATTTGTTTGCAAAAGTATATTTGTAGCTTGTGATACGAACACGGTCACCCTCTTTCAATGTTGATGTTGGAAGTTTGAAATCTTGTTTAATACCATACATCTTTTTGTATACATCAGATTCAGTCTTACTGTTGACATCTATTGGTGGAAGACCAGTGGTCCGATGTACATCTTTTTCATTGTATTGTTTCAAGACTTTGGGTAGAATTTGTAACCAATGATGATTCTGATTAACTTCAAAATGTAATTTCAACTTTTCATTAATGGTGCGATTAAATCGCTCCACCATAGCTGCTTTAACTTCACTGAATGTGTGATACATTTCAATATTGTAATTTTGCAATAATTTCTTGAATGATGTGTTGACAAATTCTTTACCCCTATCAACATGCAACAATTTAGGTCGTCTCTGTTTTCCTCTTCCATGTTTTTTTTCAAGTATTGTAGAGAATGCCTCTGTGACATTTTTACCAGACTTAGCTTTCAGTGGAATTGACCAAGCATACTTGCTAAAACAATCAATAACATTTAAAATATATGCAAAACCCTCGTTTTCTTTTGTGTACTTAGACATAATCAACAAGTCAGCTTCCCAAATGTGATCTATGCCTGTGGTGATGATTTTCCGAGTTTTAAATTTTTTAATCACAGGTTTATGTAATTCACGAGCTAGATCCATTGTAATATTGAAATTACACACATGACACTACTTATATTTATGTAAAAATTGCAAACATAAGTGTCCACAAATAACTTGATTTAATTTTTGTTCTTGCTCATAATTGTAAATCACTACAGAATTTTTACCAAAATATTGTATTAATTCTGTAGGAGGTGCAACACCAAAAGAGTCATAATAATTTACACTTTTACCACGTTTGACATATGCTACCCAATGTGTACCAGGTCCTGAGCTAGTATCTAAATTAATAATAGCACACTCATTGGTGTGGGCTTTGGGAGGAAGTGCATCACGCATGTATACACCTCTAAAGTATGGAATTTTTAATTGAATGGCATACTCAATCAATTCCAAATTATTTAGTGGAGTGTCTTTTTTTTTTTAATAGTTGTTCCAGAAGACCATTACCTCCTTTTGGTTTCTTATTGATATATACACCTTTACCTTGGGTAGATGTGGTCTTCTTCTTTTTTACTTGTATACCATCACCTTTTTTAGGTTTTTTATTGATATAAACACCTTTTCCATTGCTTTGTTTTTTACTTTTCAAAGCACTCATGAGTGATGACACTACACCAATAACAGCTGGAGCTGTTTGTAAAATTGTTTTCAAATAACCACCAGATTTTACTTTTTTCACTTGTTCACCTGAAAGTCTTATATTTTTATATTTATTTTTATTTTTTTGGAGACTTTTTATTTGACTCTTAGTTAATGGGAGATATGACTCATTCATAACAGATTCTTTAGTTCGAACTGTGCAGACTTTTAGTGTGACTGCTTTCTGCTTTTCAACTGCTGCAGCAAGTTTTTCTTGTTCTTGGGCATCCAAAGATACAGGGTGTTTGGTCAAGATACCAGCACCTAAAGCTCGTTTAACTTTCATGGCATTGGTAGTTAGCTAAGCCACAGCTTTTTCACCTAAACCAGCATCATTTGACAGTACACGATTCCAGGCTCCTTCTTGTAAGGCATAGTCAGCAGCATGACGGTCTTCTAATTTTTTTGATTTTGAATAAGCTATATCATGCTGCATTGCTAGAGCATCTAGTTTATTGGCTGGCCGTACACCAGCATCCAATCTTTTTTCCAACTTAGTTCCAGGACCAAGGTAATTATAACCAGGCATATGTAATTCAAATGGTAAATTATTTATTGCAGAATTTATAATACCTTTACCACGATACTTTGGTGGTAGTAGAGGTTGGGGTAAAATTTCTAAACATTGAAGGTATCTTTCATGACGATAGTCCATTTTTAATTAGAAAAAAAGTATTTATTATGGTTATATTTATAGATTTTTTTTCACTACTACTACTACTACTACAACTCTTTAAATTCTTGAATAATGTTGACAATCTCATTCAACAACAGAGGGTTAGTATTACCTGCTTGAACTTCACCCCATAAGTGACATAAGCGCTCAAGTAACTCATCTACTGTGTTCCAGTGAACATATTCTACAGGTTTGTTAGTATTGAATTTATGTAAGCCTTTACCCATGATCTTTGTATCATCAACTTCATTACTATCATCATCATCATCATCATCATCATCATTATCACCCTTTAGTGTGTGAAAGCTATCATCATCACCTACTAGTGTGTGAAAACTATCAGTAAAATCATCATCTTCATCAGAACTAGGTAGTTTTGGTTCCTTGATTTTACTTTTCATTAATTTATATTTCATTAAGAAAGGTTTGATGATTGAATTATACTTGAAACCATTACTAGCTTTAATAAAACTACTAGCACTGTTGTTATCACGCTTGTAAGCATACGTTTTTAAAAGAATGTGTTCATAGTCTGCCAAATCTTTCTCAGTATAGTTTTCAGGTTTCACATAAAGAAGTAACTCCCCTAAACCAGGTGTGATATTATAAGTACTGCTGTCTGTTTCTAAAATAAGTGTATTGCCACCTGTAATAGTAACTGGTGAATTACCTATGAACAAAGTTTTACCCTTACTATATAAACCAAAAGTTTTATCAAACTTTTTTGAAGATGCATGAATAGAGTGAGAAAATTGACTCCCTATAGAAGAAGAAGAAGGAGAAGATGATGATGTTAATGGATTCATATTTGTTTTCAATGATCGAACAGATTCAGTTATTGGTTTGAATCTTTCTTCCAATTTAGCATGTCTAATCACTCTACCAAATTTTAATTCATCAAATTTTTGTTTCAATGCTTTTCCACAATCAATGTACTCATTTACCAGTTTTTCTGTACTTTGTAATTTATTCATTTTTATTATATAAGTAAGGTAAACTAACTAGGTGTATTTATATATTTTTTCATTGTTTACATGGTTGAAAACCTAATGTTATGGAGATCTGTTCACCACGGAAATCCACAAGATTGTCATCTTGATCAACAATTTTCAAATGCAATTGATATATGCTATCCATTCTAGTCACAGGGTAAAAACATAAGGTTTGTGGTCTTTCAACAATTTTTTCTCCACTTTCACATTGCAATGGAAACTCATATAATGTATTGTCATTCTGTTTCAAATTATTAACATTACATTTTATTAGGTTGCATTTCACTCTGATGGTTTGAACTGTAAAAATTTCTACAGTCAAGTCAGAAGTATGTATTTCTTTAGACTTGTACAAACGTGGAGTGAAGCCCAAAGTCTTGGCAATAGAATGATCAACATTAAGATCTATGTCATATGGACTAGACATTTCCATTTTAAAAGTATTCTTATTGAGGTGAAAGTATGTTCCTGAACTTCTAATTGATGGATGATTTTCAATATATTTGGCAAGATCACGAATTTCATATGTTCCTTTTGGTATTGTTAGTTTGAATGTTGGGTGAGCTTTAAAGTATCTGGTAAAAGTTTGAGTTTCATCAGGCTTTTGAGGAATCTCATTAGACTCTGTTTGTTTAAGTCTTGTATCAATAAAGTCTATCCTATCATTCCTTTCTGGTATGTTTGGAACATTATAGAAAGTTGGGTGGTCTTTGGTGAAAGTTTGAGTTTCATCAGGTTTTTGAGGTATCTCATTACTCTCTATTTGTTTAGGTCTAGTATCAATAAAGTCTATCCTATTATTCCATTCTGATATGTTTGGAATGTTATTGTAGGTTACAAAACTCTTGAGACAAACCTCATATGGTCCATCAAGTTGTATACCATCAGTATATTCAAAACTGAATATTGAAGATGTACTAGTTAATGATATTTGGAATGCCATTTTCTTTACAAGTATCATACACAAAACATACTGTTGGTCTATTTATAATTTTCAAGAAAAATGCAGATAATGCATGAGACATTGACTTCTTATCTGAAATTGAACCTACATTTATCCTAGTGATGTAGTACGTGGTGGGGGTGGTGGTGGTGGTAGTGGTCGGGTCGGTGGTGGAGGTGGTGGAGGAGGTGGTGGTGATGGTGGTCGTTTTGGTTGTTGGAAACACCAGTCCAGATTCTCATAACACTCAAGATATTTCATTTTAATGATATGGATGGACAGCTCACACATGTATTTATACTTTTTTAAATGATGGTATGAGTACATACACACACACATACAATGAAGAAATTAGGTTTGGCGGCCCTAAAAAGGGCCATTTTGGTGGCCCTGAAAAGGGCCGTTTTAATATGTAGATATCATCCAAGTATAATAACTGGAATTTTTCTTGAAGCACCACTATAGGTTGAAACGAGAGATGTTGAGGAGTATCATATTGTTCAAAGTTCCATTATAAGTTAGAACTAGATCAGGTTGATCATTCCATTGATCAATTTTTTCTTGAGTGTCAAACAGTTTATCAAACCTTTTGGGCAAGTTGAATTTCTGCTCTGCACATTCCACAACAATAGTTGAACCAAACTTGGTATTACATTTCTTGAAGGAGAACACATGAAATAGCAAACCTTTTGGATAATCTTGGAACTTGGCAAAAGGTTTAAATGCTGTTTCACCAACATCATTGAAGTCTTTAAGTAGAGAGTCCATTGTGTTATAATGATTAGAAATGGTACTGATACTTGTATTTATACTTTTTTTAAAAAAGTGGTGGGGGTAGGCATGACACTAGTTCACTCTTCAGGTGATACTGGTGGTGGGAGAAAATTTGTAGGAATGTCATGAGTCATTGATTTCATCATGTGAGAACAAAGATGTAAACAGGAAATGAGTTATCATGTCTTTGATAACAAGTAATGAGTCATCAGGTTTATATCATTTTCATTTTTTTTTCAATAGGGTGTAGTTGGAGCACGCTCCAAACAAGTGACCCTAAAGACTAAACCTTTTTATTTTTTTACATTTTCTTTTTCATTTTTTTCTTTGTTTTTTTTCACATTTTCTTTTTTACTTTTTTTTCATTTTTTCTTTGTTTTTTCACTTTTTTTTCATTTTAAAAATTTTTTACAATAATTTTTGTTACATATCTTTGAAAAAAATTGATACATTATTTTTTTGAAGGGGTGTAGTTGGCGCATTCATCTATTGCTTATATCTGTAAGGTATAGTTGAATAGTCATTACGAATCAAGCGTTTATTGAATTCAAAGGTGAATTTTTTGGGTTGATACACAGTAGTAAGTTGTTTGGTATTGGTATTACGTGTGATATTTACATTGGTGACACAGACACAACCCAGTTCACCTTCAAGCATTCGTTCCATGGCCTTACCATTAATATGTCTGGCATTTGCAAAGTTGAGGGTGAATCCTTTCACCTTTGTACACTCTTTCTCAGTATTGGTGATGTAATAATACGATTTTGGACCTGTACATAGAAATTTGGTGATGTACACACCATCTCCGAGTTCATCAGTCCATTGGCCAAGTAAATCACCGGTTTTTACTGTATTTAGACCATTATCTACATAGATAATCGAGTCAGTGTCGCAGTAGAGGGCAGCATCACCAAGTTTATGAAGTAAATCATACAATCGAAGTCTTGCATTAGCTGTGGTGTATGCAGCAACAAAAATATTGGTTTTACAGTTGTCTTCGATGAATGTATCCTTATTCCTGTAGTTCACTTGAACCATTTCTTCTGACACATATTCAAGACGCAAGTTTTCCAAACGGTCATCAAGTAGTAGTTTATAAAGCTGATTAGGATCGGTGAGATATTCTGTTTGGCTCATGTTCAACCGTTGACCAAATTTTCCCCAAAGGGAGTTCAAACACAATTTTGCAACGGCTCTTCTGCCTGGATTGGGTATTATCTGGTCGATGTCCAACTTGATGTTGTAGTGTTCTTCCACTGCTTGAGCATATTCAGTGTTAGTAGAGTAGCCATGTGGACTAGTTTCTAGCTTAATTTTCATCATTGCCCCGATGTACTCCTGCCACATTTCATTGGATTTTTCAAAATGCCAGACTTCGTAGATTTCTTGAACCTTGTATCCAACTTCGATGGCCTTGTTAACCTCAACTGTTGACCATGTACCAACAAATTGACGCTCGGTAGCGGAGTGTTCACATCTACTTTGACTTTCAATAGCACATTTCAAGCATAATGGGAAAAGTAATTTCTCAGTTTTATTCATCAAGACTTTGACAGGTAACAGAGGAATGATCAGATCATACGGTGCCAAGATTCTGCACTTTATGAAACCAAACCAACTCGGATCATGATTGGCAGGTGAATAAATCTTTGTAGGATGTCCAACTGGATAATCGTCGTAATACATTACTGTGGGATACAAGGAACATACATCGATGTAGTTGATTTTTTCGTTCACACCATCAACTGCTTTCTTCAACTTGAAAACTTCGGTTCTACCTCCAAAGAAGGCATCTCTTGGGTTGAGGGGGTTGTTAGTGATTTGTTGGGTAATGTTGCTGGCCTTGTAATTACGATATTCGGATGATTTTAACCATTTACATTGCCACATTTCTATGATAGTAAATCCAGCTAGTCTCAGTTGTTCAGTACGATCCATTGTCTTCTGGTATAAATCACCCATGCTGTAATTGTTTACCTTGTTAACAGTGTCTTCGTTGTAACAATCTGGACAACCATGCCAGAAGCACCCATGGAATTGGTACACAGTATTGGTATCACTATCAAAACCGTCAACTTTAGCACCACATAAGGATACTTCGCCACCATTACCAGCATGAGCAATATTTTCGCTATTGCTGAGAGATTTCAACCACACAAGTGAAATTTCTGAGAATTGATCACTCAACTCCTTGTTGAGGACAGCTATGGTGTTGGGTTTCAGGTACATGCTACGATAAGTAGCCATGCATACACTGGCAATGGTGATATAACAAAAGGGGTCGATGTTAGCAATACCCAGGAAGTCGTTTCGAAGTTGTAAGCATCCACGTCGTAAAATATCCACATCTGAATTGCAGTAGGCAAAGAGCTCTTTTTGCATATCAAATTGATAGCCTTCAGCAACTCTTGCATTATGCCAATCAACAAATTTTTTTCGAGCATCAGGTTTCATACGATTTGCACAGTAGAATCTCTTATCTGGTATTTTTCCGATGTAATTCTTATTTTCAACAGTGTTGAATAAATGAGGAAAGTATCCCTTACGCAATTCAGTTAGTGCGAAAGTCTTTGGAAAGTCTGAAAGTGCAGATGGAACAAAACAATGACTATCGATGATACGTAATTTGAGGGTCTTGATCTTCAGTTCCATTAACTTGCTGCCATTATAAATTGTCTTAGGTAAAATTGTTTGTTTCAGGCAATACTGAAGAATGAAATGGGCATCATATCCTCGTGCATAATGAGCTATAGCGGTGTAGTTTTTATGCTTTCTACTAATGAGCCATGCACAGAAGTCATCGTTAGTATTGAAGCTATAGACATTTCCAGAAAAATCGTGAGCAATAATTAGGTTTGGTATATGTTGACCCGTCTCTTGCTGAGCTTCATAATCGAAGAAAATATACTTCTCGGTGTAGGTACACCTTTTATTTTTTGTCTTTGATGTTGGATCACAGTTCTGGCAGCCTCCTTCACATTTTCCTCCCTTGGCGCTTGTCATTGTCATGTAGCATTTATGAGTTGCTTTCTCCACAATTTGCTTGCAGTTCCGGCATTCGGCATAACCACACTTATGGTTTTCTGCATTATCATGTCTTACATACAAATGATTTATGTTGGTTTAGGCATTGTGTATTCATACAATACCTATTACAATCTTCACAGTAAATGCGTTTAACACTTTCAGGATCGTGTTTCACATCTCTGCATAGATAACATTTGGGTCCTTTCGCACAGGTTGTGTGTTTCTCCTTCTTGGTGTATGATGTCAGGCATATTTCACAGAAGTTTCTTGATCCAAAAAACGCTTTCATGTTGGTAATTGTGTCATAATGTTCACCTTGCTTGTAAAGATAAATCTTGACATCTTTTTCATCGCCTCTATAGCATACACTGTTGTTGAAATCAGCATTTAACACTGTTATTTGAATGTCGAGTTCTTCTTCTACTTTTTTGAAATCTTCAAAAGTAAATCCTGCTTCAGTATCTTCCAAATTATATCCGATATGTCTACACAATTCTTCAGCCAGTTCTTTCTGAATGGGTCTACCCATCCTGATGGTTTTAATATGAGAGGGTTCTAACTGATGACCAAGAATATTATTCTGATAATAAGTGAGTCCCACAATGATGGCTCGTGGTCCACACAAGTTATCATTATTTCTAATTTCGACAACACTTTTCTTTGTGTGTAAATCTTTGGTCAGGTTAAGTATATGTGTTCTTGCTCCACCACGTGGCATGGTTATTGTGTGTACGTTGAACTTACACTGGAAGAGATCGACTTTCTCATCTGAGGTGAGGATTTGCATTAATTTCTCCTTTAATGCGTCAATATGATCATCTTCTTTTCTATAACCGGTGGAAATATAACGATGGCCGAATTGAGGGTTACTTATACCGAGATCAATTTTATCACCTTTTCGGAACTGTGACTGTTGTTTGGCAAAATTCAGCATCTCTTCAAGTGATTTGGTTATGAGGTCAACTGGTGGTAGTTTTTCAACATCTTTTTTTAGGTATATTTCGTAGTCCCGGAACTGTACACCCATTCTCTTGGTGATACTGCAGCTGATTTCTTTTACTTGTATGTGTTCTAATGATGTGTAGTCATCATGGTCATTATCATCATCATTATCAATGTCTGAAGAATCACATACCTTGGAAATCTCATCAGTTGGAGCAGCAGCATCACTGGTATTATCAGCAACTCCTCCACCAAAGTAGATATTCTGTGTTGGTTCATCTTCATCTTGATTAGAAGCTGTGTATCGTTGTAGTATACATTTTTTAATTGGAAGGTTTTCAACATTGATATCACTGACCGAAACAATTTTTCTTTTTAAACCACGTGAATTATCACAAATATTACCCGAACTCTCGCGATCAATGCACAAATTATTATGATTTATACTTGAACACTCACGATCGGTACATGAACAATCACGATCAATTACAGAACAATTACGAACAATTACCGAACTATCACGATCACTTACCGAAGAATTATGAATAACTTCAGAACAATTACGATCAATTACCGAACAATTACAAACAATCACCGAAGAATTACGAATAACTTCCGAACAATTACGATCAATCACTGAACTATTACAATTATTAACTAACGAACTATCACAATTAACAACTGTGTTGCACGACATTTTAAAAACATAATGAGAAATTTGTGCTTGGGACCTCTAGGCTCTATTTATACTTTTCTTAACCACTGATAGAATAAATAAAAAGAGTGGGGGCATGTTGAAAAAGAGTGGGGGTAATGGAAAATCTATAAATACAAGTTAAAATGATGACTCATTTCCTGTTGATAAGATAAGAGTTTCTAAGAATTATTGCACAACATGTCTGTTGATAAGATAAGAGTTTCTGAGAATTCTGGCTAGACAAAACAAAAATTAAGATCAAAGAGAATACTGCCTTCCTAATGAGATAAAAATTCAAGATAAGATTAAATTGTTCATAATTTATGGAATGCTGACTCATTTCCTATTGATAAGATAAGAGTTTCTAAGAATTATTGCACAACATATCTGTTGATAAGATAAGAGTTTCTGAGAATTCTTGCTAGACAAAATAAAAATCAAGATCAAAGGGAATGCCGCCTTTCTAATAAGATAAAAATTTAAGATAAGATTAAAATTGTTGATAATTTATAGAATGCTGCTGACTCATTTCCTGTGCTTTGATGTGCTGCTATCCTGATAAGATAAAAATTTGGGATAAGATAAAAATAGCAATGATGACTCATTTTTTATAGTTTAATTTGAGATAAGATAAAAATGGTTGATAATTTATGTTATGCTGACTCATTTCCTGTGTTTTGATGTGTTATCAATTGCCATTTTGATAAGATAAAAATAGCAGATGACTCATTTCCTGTCTTTTAATGTGAGAGCAAATGTGTGAACCTCAATCTATAAATAGAAGTATCAATTACCAGCATTGTGATACAACATAGATAATATGAGTTCCCAAAAATTAAAAAACAGCATTAATGTTATTAATTTTGATAATAATGTGAGAAAACCACATCGTAAGGTAGAAATGTTCCCTAATGTGATCCGTTGTGGTATGTTTGGACCTAGTGGTGCTGGTAAGTCAAATTTACTTCTCACTATGTTAGTATATGCTCGACCATTTCGGCATTTGTACTTGTGTTCCAAAACTAGTTACCAAGAAAAGTATGATACTCTTCGTGAACTCATATATAACCACAATAAAGAGAAAAAAAGTAAAAAGCAGATGATTAACATTCATGAGGTAGCTTCTGAAATCCTACCTGAGCCTGAAGAATTGGAAAATGATTCAATAATCATATTTGATGACATATTGACAGAGAAGCAAGATAAAGTAGCAAATTTTTTTCTGCGTGGTAGACACAGAAATATTTCATGTTTTTACTTGAGTCAAACATACACTAAAATACCAAAAAAGAGTGGTATTCGTGAAAACTTCAATTATGTCATCTTATTTAGACAAGATTTAGTCAACTTGAGACAGGTTTACACTGAATATGTAACAGATGTCACTTTTGATAAGTTCCGTTCCATATGTAATAGTTGTTGGTATGAACCATATGGTTTTCTTGTGATTGATGTGGAAAGTGAAAAATGTAAATATAAGAAAAAATTTGATTCCTGTATAAATACTCAGGCTACCAAATGATTTCCTCATCATATCAGGGAAGGTCACCATGACTTGTATCAAAAATCGTGAACAATTGTATGATGTATACAAAGAATTCTTTCAAAAAACTATAAATAGTAGTACATGAATGCTAACTTCATATAATATTTCAATGGCACATATTGAAGAAAATTATGATGATTTCATTGAACATTTTGAGTATAATGATTATAAACCACCACAATCTGAAGATATTAATCAGGCTGGTGGGGAATTTCCAATCACTATATATAGTGAAGACATCATAACATTACCTTGTGAAAGTGTACTAGTTTTCACAGGTCAAATCAAACTTGAAGAAACAACTGACTCAAACATTAAAAATGTAAAACCTATTGATCCTTCCAAAGTTTCCTTTGATACAAATGGTATTTTACATCGTTTTGATCACATTGAGTATAAAATTGGCGATAATAAAATTGATGACATTAGAAAACCAGGAACTGCTACAACTATGAAAGGTTTATTATCTTTTCAGCCAAAGGCTATAGGTGGATAAGTATGGTGAATTTGCCCCCGAGAGCTTCAGAGTTGATATTTGCATGGAAGGTTGGTACCCTTGAGCACCTTCCGTCACGAAAGTTTCAGACCCCCAGGACCCCCCGTTTTTGAGAAACCCCCCCTTTTCTAAAATTACAATAAAAATTTTTTTCTCAGCCCCATGTGAACCGATTTTTTTAATTTTTTGGTATGTTGTAAACATTCATAAGAAGCATCCCCACAAAAAATTTCAACCCCCTCCCCCCATATTTTCCCCTCAAAATGGCGTTTTTTAGTTTTGTTTGCCCGTTTTAGCAATGATCATGATTCGGCACAAAAATGGGAATAGCATTTTTAAATGTATTTTTGACTCCTACAAAACATATATTTTTTTCAAAAAAAAATTTTTGGTGGGCCGTGGTCAAAAATTGAAAAAACCAACAGAGGGGGTTAAAAATGGATTCTGGTGTAAATCATTGTTTTTGGTAAACAAGGTGTCGTTTCTATATGAATCGAACCCCCCGAACACGAATATGACGCCCAATCTTATGCTACCCTCATCCACACCCCTCCAGCGCCTCATCTGCCCCCTTCTCAATTTTTACTATATCAAAAGTTGAGCTATTTTCGTAATATTGGTGTCGTTTCCAAATGAATCGAACCCCCCGAACACAAATATGACGTCCAATTTTACGCTACCCTCATCCACACCCCTCCAGTGCCTTAGCCCCCACCTCGAATCCTACTATATTAAATATTGAGCTATTTTCATAATGTTGGTATCGTTTCCATATGGATCGAACCCCCCGAACACGAATATGAAGTCCAATTTTACGCTACCCTCACCCACACCCCTCCTCAGTGCTTCTGTCCCAACTCAATTTTCACTATATTGAAAGTTCAGATATTTTCGTAATGTTGGTATTGGTTCCATATGAGTCGAACAATCCGAACACGAATATGACGTCCAATTTTATGCTACTCTCATCTACACCCCTCGAGTGCCTCTGCCCCAACTCAATTTTCACTATATATTGAAAGTTCAGATATTTTCAAAATGTTGGTATTGGTTCCATATGAGTCGAACACTCCGAACACGAATATGACGTCCAATTTTATGCTACTCTCATCTACACCCCTCGAGTGCCTCTGCCCCAACTCAATTTTCACTATATATTGAAAGTTCAGATATTTTCAAAATGTTGGTGTCGTTTCCATATGAATCTAACACCCCGAATACGAATATGAAGTCCAATTTTATGCTAACCTCAACCACAACAACCCTATACAGTGCCTCCGCCCCCACCTAAACCATAAATGTTTTCACCAACTCTGATCAATCTTCTACAAATAATTACTCGGGTTGTTATTACTTTTAAAAGTATGTTTCGCGAAGGTTGAAAACTCGTAAAACAATGACCATCGCAAGATTCAAACTTTAACATTCAAGTTTCGAGGTTTCCATTCGTGCCAAAATGACACCCAGCATTATGAAAATAGGTTTAGCATTTCAAATAATAAAAATTGTCGAGCTGGCTGTAGCCTGAAAGGCGATGGATGAGAGTAGAGCTAAATTGGACTTCATATTCGTGTTCGGGGTGTTCGACTCATATAGAACCGACACCAACATTATGAAAATATCTGAACTTTCAAAACAGTGAAAATTGAGTTGGGGGCAGACGCACTGGGGAGGGGTGTGGATGAGGGTAGCAAAAAATTGGAATTCATATTTGTGTTCGGAGGGTTCGATTCATATGGAAACGATACCAACATTATGATAATAGCTCAATATTTAATATAGTAGGATTCGAGGTGGGGGCTAAGGCACTGGAGGGGTGTGGATGAGGGTAGCGTAAAATTGGACGTCATATTTGTGTTCGGGGGGTTCGATTCATTTGGAAACGACACCAATATTACGAAAATAGCTCAACTTTTGATATAGTAAAAATTGAGAAGGGGGCAGATGAGGCGCTGGAGGGGTGTGGATGAGGGTAGCATAAGATTGGGCGTCATATTCGTGTTCGGGGGGTTCGATTCATATAGAAACGACACCTTGTTTACCAAAAACAATGATTTACACCAGAATCCATTTTTAACCCCCTCTGTTGGTTTTTTCAATTTTTGACCACGGCCCACCAAAAATTTTTTTTTGAAAAAAATATATGTTTTGTAGGAGTCAAAAATACATTTAAAAATGCTATTCCCATTTTTGTGCCGAATCATGATCATTGCTAAAACGGGCAAACAAAACTAAAAAACGCCATTTTGAAGGGAAAATATGGGGGGAGGGGGTTGAAATTTTTTGTGGGGATGCTTCTTATGAATGTTTACAACATACCAAAAAATTAAAAAAATCGGTTCACATGGGGCTGAGAAAAAAATTTTTATTGTAATTTTAGAAAAGGGGGGGTTTCTCAAAAACGGGGGGTCCTGGGGGTCTGAAACTTTCGTGACGGAAGGTGCTCAAGGGTACCAACCTTCCATGCAAATATCAACTCTGAAGCTCTCGGGGGCAAATTCACCATACTTATCCACCTATAGCCTATGTCACGCTCCTTATCTGGTTGGGATATATATCCTAATTCGTCAAATAACCTGATCAATGATCAAGGATACTTCACTATAATAAAACCATTGAGTGAAGTGATGGGTTTCTTTGAAGATTTTCGTCAATGTATGGTACGTGTACCACAATCCTTGATATTTCATAATACTACTGTATCTGACAATATAATGATGTATTCAGATAATACAGGGTATAATGTCACTGTGATATTTAAAGAAATTATTTGGCGAATGAGACATGTAAAACTTCGAATAGATAAAGAAATTAAGTTGAGAAAAGAAGTATTGGGTAATACTAATTTTACTATGTTTTACCGTCATTGGTTATATCAATGCACAGCAATCCCCGCTCAATCTACAGAGTACACCTGGGAAATACCTGTTGCCTATTCCCGTGTAAAGTGGGTTATTGTGGCATTTCAAAAAGACTCTAGCTACAGTATTAATAAAAGAATGAGTCAATTTGAATTATTTAATGTAGAAAATGTGCAACTGTCCATTAACAACTACTGGCTATACCCCAAAGATCGTCTCAATGTTAAAGTTAGCGAAAGAAAAGCTGGTAATTTGTATGATATGTTTCTGTCATTCCCCAAATCCTATTATAATAGACAAGAGCGTGATCCTATTTGTGATTATGGTACTTTTTTGTCCAAGTACCCTATGATTGCAATTGATTGTTCACATCAGCCTGAAACAGTTAAAGATTCATTGATCAATGCAAAATTGCTCATCAATCTTCGTGAAGGCTTTCCAATCAATGCCAAATTACACCTGGTTATGATTATGGATCGTAAAGTCATTTACAATCCTTTGACCAATCAAGTAATCACTTAGTACATTAATAACATTTAAACAAAATTTTAAATTAGGAATGATGACTCATTTCCTGTTGATAAGATAAAGAGTTTCTAAGAATTCTGGCTAAACCCCCAAAAAAAAAGATCAAAGAGAATGTCACCTTGTTTACAACAAGTTAAAACTGATGACTCATTTCCTGTTGATAAGATAAGAGTTTCTGAGAATTCTGGCTAGACAAAAAAAATCAAGATCAAAGAGAATGCCGCCTTGTTTACCACAAGTTAAAACTGATGACTCATTTCCTGTTGATAAGATAAGCACTTCTGAGAATTATATCACAACATGTCTGTAGATAGAAGTTGGAGTGGGGGTAATGAAAAAAATATATAAGTAGGAGTGGGGGTAATGAAAAATCTATAAATAGGAGTGCGCTGTTCATTAGAAGTCACAACTCATTGGGATCTCATAGATAACGGACGTGTTTTGTAGAAGATGCGCGCGCATCCCCCCACTCTTTTTTCTTTCTATTTGATTAGGAGCAGTGTTACAAACTGAAATGACCCAAAAATCCGTATTTTACAATAAAAAAAAATCCGTACGGTAAAAAAAAAATCCGTACGCAGTATTTTTGATTCGTAATCCTAATCGTAATCTTACTTTTACATTTTATTTACCTAGTTGATGAAAAGTGGACCGCAAAAAAAAAAATCAAAATTTTAATATCATGTATTATTTACTGAGAACAAAATACGAATGAAATTCACTTAATTAATACATGATAAATGTAAAAAAAAACATCAAAATTATTAAAAATTGTAAATAGAAATACGTATTACAAAAGATGGATTGAAACATTGAATTAACCGTAACTATCGATTAATTATTAATAAAGGTAAAAAAAATCAAAATTAAAAAAACAATCAAATTGAATTAACCGTAAGTATCGATTAATTATTAATAAAGGTAAAAAAAATCAAAATTAAAAAAACAATCAAATTGAATTAACCGTAAGTATCGATTAATTATTAATAAAGGTAAAAAGAATCAAAATTAAAAAAACAATCAAATTGAATTAACCGTAAGTATCGATTACTTAATAAAAGTAAAAAAAATAAAAATTAAAACATTTGAAAAAACAATCAAACTTTCTTCATTTTTGATTTTGGCTGTCGTTTTACTTTCCTCTTTTTCTGATGGACTCCCAGTTTGTTTTTCAATTTGAGCTTTTTCTTTTTAGGTCTATTTGCGTAATTTTCGTCTTTGAAATCATAAATTGATTCGTCACAGTACTTCAGCATGGGCTCGCAATCGATCTCATAAATCAGTTGGTCTCGAATGAGACTTTTTCCATGAAGAATACCTTCCATTGTTTCCGTTGATAGTCGATTTCGGATTTTGGTAATATTGAGGTTTATAGCGCTGAAAATTCGCTCCACCGCAGCTGATGAAATTGGTAGAACACGAATTCTATCAAACATCTCCATCAGCAGGGGAAAACCGCCATCTTGCCGAACTCTACCCCAAAACGCGTTCAAATCTAAATTGCGATTTGCTAATGATCTGTAGAAAACCTTCAGGTTAACGAATTCTTGGTGAACTGCCACGGCATTCATCTGGAACGCATTTGAGATTCTGTAGATACTTCTTGCGGAACAAATATTTTCTGGCTCGAGGTAGGAGATTTCTTCCAACAACTGCACCTCACTTTCATTAAAAGGAAATCGTTGGTAAATTTGAGAAGCTAATTCAATCATGAAGTCTCTGCAAACACCTCGGAACTTCAAGATATCGTCATGGTCTGTATTGGTTGGTAAGCTTTTAAGACACGATTCTACAACTGGGCCCAGTTCAATATTCCTGAGATTTTCCCAGTTGTGTTTGTTATCATCAGTAATGGTTCTAAATTCGATCAAATCGATGTCAGTCCGTTGTACATACTCTTCCTTCAGGTACCACTGCACGATGACCCGAAACATGGCCTGCATTTTTCTATGAATCGAAAATATCTTCGGTTGTTCGGACTGGAATTCTCTATTCAAGTTAATAACGACTGGCAAAACGAAATTTAAGAAATGAAGGTACAGACGAAACCAGCGGTTTTGTAATCGAACGTGGATGCTTACAGCTTCTGCATTATTTGAAGACCTGGTTCTTTCAGTTTCAAAAAACTGCAGGAGCGCGTCATATTGCTCAACATAGCGTTCTACAACACCTTGCAATGACAACCATCGGACTTTTTTAAATTTGAGAATTTTATGCTCAGGTAAATCTAATATTTTTTGAATCCCAGCAAGATGTTGTTGACGCTTGGTGCTGTGTTTAAGATAACAATAGACATCAGACAGCATTGATTCAAGATTGGATGGCAGTTTCTTGACAGCATACCGAACCTCTAGAGCCAATGAATGACAAATACATTTCATATTTACGATTGCAGGTACATCTCGTTTGAACATCGTAGCAACAGAGTTGTGGGCACCAAACATAACATTTGCCCCATCTGCAGCGAATCCGACCATATTAGTAGTATAAGGAACTTCGTATTTCAGAAACATGCTTCGGATAACATTGTACAGTGTAGCATGATCACCTGCTGCAACCTAACAAAAAATTGAATATCAATATTGGTGTACAAAAACACAAATAGAAACTTCCAAGTAAATTCTTACCTCAATTATCGTCAAAAACTCATCTCGCACTTCTTCAATGCCATTTTCAGTATTCACGTATCGAACACAAACAGCCAAACGTTTCACTGAGGCTATGTCAGTTGATTCGTCAATTAAAAGTGAAAATTTCTGTACTTTGAGAACTTCGATTAAATAGTCGAATCCAGGGCTGCTTAGCTAGCCATTAGCTTTTAGCCATTAGCCGTTAGCCGAGGGTAGCCAATGCTTTTTTAGCTTTAGCCATTAGCTGGCTAACTCTCCGAAGCATTAGCTAGTAGCTAGCTTTTAGCCAATCATTTTTCATTTCCATGGCTGGCTGATTTTTGCTCCTATTAGACTCTTAATTTTATGTAAATTTGATTTTTAAACCTGATTTTGAGTAATTTTTTTTTTTTTTTACTTTTTACTCCTTTTTACATAATGATTAATATGTCAATAAACAATTTCTGGGAGTACCATGTAATTGGTCTTTTTTTAACGAGTGTTTTGAGGTACAACTTCATTTTAAAAAAATTAGCCATTAGCTAAACGTTAGCTAGCCAATCAGAAGTTGTTAGCCATTAGCTTTAGCTTTTAGCTAATGAAAATTTTTTTTAGCTTTAGCCTTTAGCTTAGCCAATGCGATTGGCTAAATGCAGCCCTGGTCGAATCTGTATTTGCCGATGACGTTTGTAATCAGTGATGCACATTTCGTGTGATGGCAAGCGATATTTCTTTGAACATGCTTATCAATGTCTAAATATTTAATCCACTCCAGCAACTCATCGCATGTTACCATTGGCAAATTTTTTTTAACGATAAACAGTGCCGCTTGAATTTCAATTATCCTTGCTCTTTTAGCATAGTGGGCTTCTTTTACAAAACGCTTGTCAATAAATTCAGTTTTATTTTTTGATGCCGCAGATGCTAATTCAGTGTGTTTTTTTGAGATTGCGTGTCTTTTCAGCGCTGTTATTCCATCATTGGCACACGAATATACTTTTGCACAATATTTGCATTCAAATTTAGTCGTTCCTAAAGAAACACACAGATACGAACATCAAACTAGTTATAAAAAATGATTGATTGCAATTCATAACTGTATTGAAAATTTGATAAATAATACTAACCTGAATTCGAAGGTAAGGCCCACTTATATTCATTTTGCCAATCAGCTTTGAAAGATTGCAAGCGTTTATCCGATTTCAATTGAACCGAGTTACTTTGAACAGATTTCCGTTTAACCTGCTGCGACAACACACATATTTTAATACTTCGTTATCTAGATCTAATTTCAAGATTTCATTGACTCATCATAAAAATTTAAACACTTCAAAATTTGTTTCTAAATTATGAATGATTGATTACTCACTGCGGGATTAGACTTCTTTTTTGAATTATTTTTAGGTTCTTTATCAATTTTCCTCTTCGTAGCAGAAGCGTTTTCCTCTCATAATTCATCATTGTTTTGAATACATTTATCCGAATTCTGTTGAACTGTCTGTAACAACACATATATTTCAATATTTTGGTTACCTGAATCTAATTTTAAAATTTTAATGACTTATTACAAAAATTTGAACAATTCAAAATTCGTTTCTAAATTATGAATGATTGATTACTCACTTCAGGATTAGACTTTTTCTTTTTTGAATTATTTTTAGGTTCTTTATCAATTTTCCTCTTCGTAGCAGAAGCGTTTTCCTCTCGTAATTCATCATTGTTTTGAATACATTTATCCGAATTCTGTTGAACTGTCTGTAACAACACATATGTTTCAATATTTTGGTTACCTGAATCTAATTTTAAAATTTTAATGACTTATTACAAAAATTTGAACAATTCAAAATTCGTTTCTAAATTATGAATGATTGATTACTCACTTCAGGATTAGACTTTTTCTTTTTTGAATTATTTTTAGGTTCTTTATCAATTTTCCTCTTCGTGGTAGTAGCGTTTTCCTCTCGTAATTCATCATTGTATTGAATACATTTATCCGAATTCTGTTGAACTGTCTGTAACAACACATATGTTTCAATATTTTGGTTACCTGAATCTAATTTTAAAATTTTAATGACTTATCACAAAAATTTGAACAGTTCAAAATTTGTATCTAAATTCGAAATTATGAATGAATGATCGATTGGTTAACTTACTTTGGGATTCAATTTTTTTCGTTTTGAATGATTTATAGGAATAACATCATCGACAACCTCAGAATCGAATTCTGATTCTAAAGATTCACAATCCGATTCTCTAGCAGCAGCAATAGATGCATCATCGCCATCATCGGATTCTTCGCTGCTAGATTCATTTTCAGATTCGTTACTACGTACATTGTCGGATTTGTTGCTAGAGGTAGACTCATTTTCGCATTCTGATTCGTTGCTAGATTCATTTTCCCATTCCTTGCTAGATTCATTGTCGGACTTGTCGATAGCTTCATCATCATCCGATTCTACATTGGCGTATTTTCTTTTTTTATTTGCATTTGCATTACCTGCATTACTATCTCTGCCAACATTCAGTCGAATTAGAAATTTATCCATGGTAGCATTTGAAACTGCATTATTGATACACTTCAACTTGAAATCGAATTGAAAAGGAACCACTACTAATGCCGCAAATATCAAAAAAAGTAGCATATTTTTTTAACCAAAAAATTCACTTCTGAGAATTAGAATTAATTATAATTATTAATTTTCTCCAGACAGACTACATCGAGTCTCTCGAAGTCTCGAAACTCGGAAACTTCAAAGGAAGCGCGGTAATCGTAATCGGTAATCATCAGGAGTTCACCGGTGGAGGCATGGAGTATGGCAGTAAAAGCGAAAAATATGAATATGGAGGATGAAAAGCTAAATGCTATTGGGACCAATTTGAAAAATTCATATTTTTTCTTTTTTTATACTTGGATAATAAATTCAAATTCATATTTTTGACAAAATTGTGCCTAAAAATATGAAAAATGCTCATTTTTTTGTTGAAAATCCGTACATTTGATCAATTTTTCCGTATTTTTTGAAAATCCGCACGAAAATCCGTATGGTCAATCCGTACATCTCGAAAATCCGTAAAATACGGATTTTTCCGTACAGTTGGTAACACTGATTAGGAGTGGGGGTAATGAAAAACCTATAAATAGGAGTGCTCTGTTCATTAGAGGTCACAACTCATTGGGATCTCATACATGACAGACGTGTTTTGTAGAAGATGTGTGCGCATCCCCCACTCCTTTTTTTCCTACTATTTGATTATGAGTGGGGTAATGAAAAATATATAAATAGGAGTGCACTGTTCATTAGGAGTCAGAACTTGTTTGGATCTCACACATGTCAGTTGTTTGTGTTGTGTTACTTATACTAAGTATAATATAGGTAAGTGGTTAATATTATGTTAGATATAATTAGATTAAGTAACTATAGGTCAAGGTCATCAACCTGGTGTTCTATATCCAATAATTTTATAGAACACTTCCGGGTTAAGGTCATTAACCTAGTGAGTGTTCTATATTCAGTAAATTTATAGAACACTTTCTTATCAACTGTTCTATATCCCATAAATTTATAGAACACTTCTGTGTACTATAAAATTATAGGATATAGAACAACAACAACAAACTGCAACTGCATCAACAACAACAACAACAAACTGCAACTGCAATCGCAACTGCAACTGCAACTGCAACTGCAACTGCAACTACATAAATTTCTGTAGTAGGTGTCACTATAGAACACTTCCGGGTGTACCCGGGAGTGTTCTATAGTGACACCTATACTACTGAGGTATTTTTATTTAAAGATGAGCTGTCTCAATTTTAGTGATCGAAGAGATGAAATAAAGGACAGATTGATGTAGATATTGTTGAACTTGGTTTACTCTTTAATACAAACACTACAATCGTAATCAAGTATAATTTTGAAAAATTCGAAAATTTGAAAAGTTTCGTATCGAAGTAATTAATGAAATAATTCATATATTCGTATACCTCTTACGAGCGAACTACTGGTCAAAAAAGGTGTTCGGCATTTGAATAAAAATTCATCAAAAGATACGACGAAAACATCTCTCATACCATACACGTGTACTTATATTTTGTAATATCGGAAAGGTTACCTCAAGTTAATCATTTCAAGGATGAGGTAATTTTAGATTTTTCAACTTTTCATCGAGCGCTTTTCCTACGTCATCGATAGTCTTAATATAGTATTTATACTATAACGCGATTCGCTTTCTTATGCTTCATCTGATAGCATAATCTTTAATGGTGTGAAAAAATTTAAATTGGAGATTTTTTAATATTAATTTACAAATCGATTTGAATTTTAATTGGGGCGTGAATAAGTAATTCGTGCAGATTAAAATCTTTAAATTTGAGCTCAATGAAAATTAGGTACTTTTTAAAACTTTTTGTAGATAACATTTTGCATTTAATATTCATTTAAAGTGATATTAAAAATTGCATTTTTTTTATCGTCGTGAAAGCTTATGGAAGGTGAGGGGGAGAAACTGAGGTGTTCTCATTTTTTGGCAAGGATATGCTTTAATTTTACGTCGAGTAATGTTTACGATTTGACAGGCTCTAATAAGCATATTCTCGTACCTTGTCATAATTGCGTTGAAATTAGTGTAATTTGATTAAATTTTATTGACCAGTCATGCGTGAAAGGTTAAATCGAAATCTTTTTTTTTACAAGGCTGGATGAAATTTATCACCGGAGAATTTTCCTTTTGTATTGTTTGATTTTTTTCACAATTACACTTTTTCCATAGATATGCATTTTTATATTCTCTTAGCATCAAATTATTCGTAGAAAATGCGAATAATGTAGAAAATAGCCTCGTAATGATGAGTAAGTATATAGAAAGCGAAAATAATGCTAAATGAATGGCCAGTGTTGTTGAAAATAATTACTAATCTCGAAAGTTGAAATTTTCCAACAAAAGAATCTTTTATTATTATCATTGAACTCGCCACGATTAGCAAAAATTTTTTTTTCTTATCGGTTTAATAATCGAAGAAATTATTACTCGAGTATAATTACACGGTATGATTTTTTAACCAGATAGGCTCGTTGGCTGGTCACCGAAAATTCATATAATTAATTACAAAAAATTTTCGTGAAAATTTCTCTGAAGAAGGTAGTCAGTTCTCGTTATAACTCGGTGTCCTTAAAAAAGTCAATTTTTGTTGCGTAGTACGTAGTTAAAAATTGCCAATTACATGCCCCGGGTTGTTTAGGTTTTGATAGCTTAATTATTTGTAAAAAATTATAATTATGCTGACATGTAGGAAGCTTATCGAGATGTTAAAAATGTGAAGAGTTGTAGTACTAGCAGAGGCGAGGGAGTTGCTCGATTATGTTTTGGCGCCTAAGAGATCTGGAAGATTGGTCGAGTGTCTTAAATGATGTTATGATTTATTCTTTTTTAATGCGGCGATGTAATTTTTCTTCTTTTCAAATTCTAATATGTATTCAGAGCGTGAATTTAAATAAGACATTATATACTTGTACTTTCATTTTCACATTGTAAAATTTATATGCGAGTGCAAACCGCATACCATACCGCAAAGATGATTATTTTTGTATTGGAATTGAAACAAATTGGACGAATAAATTGCAGGTTTGCCTATGAGTTTAATTCTATTTTAGGCGTGAAAAAACCTATAAAAGGGACGAACCAATGACCTAATAAAGGTATGTCCACTGTCCAGTTTGGAAAAACACTCGCTAGAATGAGGCTAAGAAAAAATCCGCGGGTTTGTCTCACGCATGTTGTAAAATATGACAAATTTTGAGGTTAAAGAAATACCTATACTTATTTTCTATGTAGGGCTATGTATAATAAATTCATGAAGTGATTTCGTGCGTGGAAATTCTCAAGTTCGTATTTTTTCAGTTCTTGAGATCCAACTAAAATAGGACATTTTAAAGCTGGGTCATTTTTGAATTTTGAATTTTGAAAAAGTAGAGGTCTCAACAGTAGCAAGATAATCTTTAAAAATAATGCTCTTGCAGAAAATTTCAGACCACTTCCTTTTACGAGAGAGCTGACATCTTTGACTTTAAAATACTTACTGAAAAATGCGTGGGTCATTTTTGATTTTTTAAATTACATTTGGGTCAAAAATGAATAAAACTCACCCTCTAGCTCTCAGGAAAGTGAGAAGAACCGAAAAAAACTCCAAAAAGTTGCATATCTCGGAGCTTTTTTTGAATTCAGTCGAGTCATTCACTTATTTTTGGAAGTACTGATTGTAATTTTTCGGAGTTTTTCAACTTTTAGTAATTTCCTGAAAATTGAAGAGTGGTTTTAAAAATTTTAAAAATGACTTCAAAAAAATATTGCGGCCACCATGGATTCTAGACCAATTTCCTGCTCATTCCTCGCAATTAATTTCGCGGTGCATTTCTCAATTTTGGGGGAGAGGAGCAGACGTAAATTTTTTTCAAAAACTTCCAAAATGATTAGCAAAAACTAGTATTTGTGACCACTTCCTTCTCCTCATCAAATGCTCCAAGTTTCAAAATTTAATTTTTTTTTTTGCTGAATTTCGAAAAAAAATGATCACAGTTGACTTGCGTTATTCAGATTTTGTTTAATTAATTTTCGTTTTTATTCTTGAAAGGAGACAGTGATTTTTTGGTGTGGAAAACAATTTCAAAATGTTTGAAAAATGAAAATAAAAATTTTATTTTGCATTCACCTACTAACTCCTTTCTCTCACCTTCCCGAATAAATCGACACATCGTATTGTAAAGTGTCTTCATTAAACTCACTTTTCACAACAAAATTTCAATTTCAGTTCTTTTTTTTAATTTTGAATGAACCAAATTGATTTATTTATTTTTAATTTTACCTTCGGAAAGAGGGATACGTGATTTTTTAAGTTTTCAAAATAATGAGGACGATGATTTCATGAAAAAAGTTGAATGAATGTTGAGAAGATTGAAGAAATTACGTTTTTTATCTCTTCCTCTGTGAAATTTTCATTTTTTTGGAATGAAAATATCCTCATTAAAACTCACTTTTCTTGCTGAAAAAGTTCTTTTTTTTAAAAAATGAACCTGCTAGCAATTTTCCAAGGATGGGAGAACGGAGTTTTGATCGAAGGTTGGCTAAAATAGCACAAATATGTACCAGTTTTGTGGTGGTGTTTATGTTGATTAAATGAACATTGAAAGTTCTCTGAGAGCATAAAGATGATTTTCGGTTCTATGCTTTTTGTGTTTTCAAAAAATGAGATTGCAGTTTTAAAAAATCCACCTCCTGAGTTAATTTTTAATTCACCAATCCTCTAATAATATTTTTGAAAAACAACGTACCTGGTATTTTCGCGGAATCTTGCATGAGTCGTTCAAAAAAAGTGGAATTCCTCTCCCATAGACAACTGATAAGCACGTGTTTAGTTCGTAAACATTTGGGTTTTTGATTAGGAAACTGTAAGCTATAATTTGAGATAAAATTTCCTCCGGCGTTCGAATTTTTGTTTCATTAATGACTATTTATGTGTTCATTAATGTCTGCAATAGTAACTGCATTTGAAAAAAAAATGGAATTAACAACTGATTGAACATCGAGTTCGAATTCGATGAAAAATCCGTTACTGATTCGTACAAAAAAAAAAAATCAAACTACTTGTGACAGCGATTATTAGTAGACTTTTTGACGTACGTAATCACCTAATAATTAATTACGAGCTTGTGAGTCTAATTTACACCCTTTTTTATTGAAAAATTAACTTAGTAGTCTTCATTGTGCGAAATCGAATGGAAACGAACCTCCATTAATCTATGTAGATTTTTTTCTCACGTTCATTCGATTGCATATTAGTAATTCCTACCTAAGTACTTCAGCACTTGACGATTTTGCTGATCGATATTTTATGCGACAGACTCATTATACTTGACGTCAAATTAATTAATGACTGTATAAGTTAATTGTTACTCCCCTCCACAACTGATTCGTCTATCTCAGTTGTTAAATTTTTACCACCAATTTTACCCCTACTATACAAAATCAGGTTATTCTTGATTTTCGATCGTCGAATTTTTTAATATTTATTCAATAGCAGCACTTTTTTTTCGAATTACAATTTCTTCTAGGAAAGGCGTTAATTTGTTAAAAACAATTTATCATTCTCTGCTCTTTTTTTATGACAGTATAAAAAATGACAGAGACGTATGCCTCAATCCATCGTCGTTAAATTTACGACGAGTTTTTGTTGTTTTTTTAATACATATACCTACCTACCTAAATACATTTTGAAAATTCTTTTATGTTTACGATACATTTGCTGGTACGGTTTCCGGGTAGTGTTTATGTTGACACGGGATTTATGACGAAAATATTGAAATTGTTGGGATGAATTTGCGACATTTAATCGATCAGATGACGTTCGAGTACGAGTTGATTTTCGTGGTTTTTATTGAGATGATGCATCGTACAGTATGTGAAATATGCATGATGTCAAAACTCTCCTCGAGGCTCGATGTATTGTATTTTTTCAAATTGACCGTTTCTCGGAAAGTGTCATGTACAAGGCGAATTCATTGTCAAAATATATCGAGGGCAAAAAAAAAAAAAGTCGTCAGAGGTGTAATAAACATGTCTATTCGCGCAGTTACAAATTCGCCAGCCATTGTATCGACTTTCTCTGTCCAATTCGTGGAAACACCGTGTAAGTATTCATAATGATTTCGCAAATATTTCCATTCGAGAAAAAAAATTCAAATTATAGGAATGAGCGCTTTCAGCTTTCGTCGCCTCGTTGCAAACACGAAATATGTAATTTTCTTGACGAGTTTTTCGATCGATCGTTCACGAATTTTTCTACATGTTTGGAATATTAATGCTTAAGATATTACGAGTCGTTTAATTACCAATTCGACAGAACTGATAACCTTGGACCTTTTTTTTTCGATGTTTTCGATATTGTTTTTCCAAAACGGATTTTTTTTTTTTTCGTAACCTAGGTTATGGTTTTGTTGGTTTTAAAAATTAAGTTTTCGACACGAACGTGTAATTTTTAAAAGGATAAAAAATTCATCGAGTCGTCGAGAGTTTTGGAATCGTTTTATTTTCTATACATGTAGATGTACCTTTTCGACCTTCTTAATTGTTAAATGTTTAACAAGAAGGATAATTGATTTTCATGCGAACAAATTATACGTTTTAGTCGAATACAAATACTTATTGATTTGTTTTTTCCCCATACCCTGTGATCATGTACGAAAATTCGTATCAATGGAAAACATATTTTTCAAGTTTCCTTAATTCTTCTACTCGTACCTAATGTAATGCAACAGTCTCGAGTTGCGTGAAAAATATACTTTCGTGCAATTTTGACTTTGAAAAAAAAAATTAAAGCTGTGAGAAAAAAACCAGACGTAGATAAGTTTTTAGAAGAGCCATTAGCCGCTTTGTTGAGGAGATTAATGCGTACAATACATTACGTAGATGGATTACTTGTAGATATCTGGTACCAGTAACCGGATTGTTTTACTAAGAAAATACTAATAATATTGAAAATTTTGTGAATTTTCTCGTTGCGACACGAGTTGAACGTTTTTCCTACAGGTGGCGGGGTTAATTATCGATTTTTTTTTGCCTTTGTCGATGAAATTCGTAATGTATTCGAAATCACGAATCGAGCTAATTTGCTAGTCTGAATTTATGCATTGATGGTACTCGAGGCATTATTTTCACTCTTTGTTGACGTTTTGATTTACATGATTAGCCGTTCTTGTGAAAATATCGTCAAAATTAAATTACATACTATTGTCCGATCAACTTACTTGGGTTTGTTTTGCTACTTAACGAACAAAAAGATGTGTGACAAGTTGACTCTTCTGTTTTTTGTACCTATGTTTTCGATAATTATATAGTGGCCAGAGGTTACCTATGGGATGATTTTGGAAAAACACATTGGTTTGTCGCGTGTGTGACACATATGTGGTTCATTTGAATAACAAGAAGCGTTTAAATTTTCCTAGTTTAACAATAATATTTAAATTAGGCGACGCGACAGTTCTTTTCACTAGAAGAAAATTATTTTCAAATTGTGTGACTTTTTTACTCTTCGATATTTTTGGGTGAATTTTTCTACGCAGTTGAATCGTTTCCAGACGTTCGAGATTGAATTTAATTTATTCGTGTTTTCGATTAAATTAATGTATTTTTTGATAAAATTTATTTTATGGAGAGATGAATGAATCTTTTATAGTGGGATGATTATCAAAAAATTTATTCATTTTCTGTAGCTACGATTTGCATAGGCAAACTGGTATTTCGTCGTGTATATTTATTGCATTTTTTCCCCGCATGTTTGAAATTACGAATATTCAAAAGCGATACTGGTAAATATGAGTGTAGGTTGGATTGCGAAAAAAAATGTTGGAGAATTTTGACCAAATTCAGTGTAAACTTTCATTTTGAGTGGAAAGTGTTTAAGAAAAAATTTTGGCCTCGGAGGTGCCCCTGAAGGGAAGATATGAGTTCTCAAAGATGGAAAATTTTCGAAAAAAAGTCGTGGTTTTTTCGTTCTATAGACTCCATTCAACCTCTTCTGGGAAAAATGGCCCAGTCATAAAAAATGATATTTGAGATTTTCGTTGACCTAGGCCATTGCTATAAATATTCGAGAGGCTAGAAACCTGTTAAGGTTCTATTGAGTAGTTGAAACCCGTGTCTTGAAATTTAAAAAAAAAATTGGTAAAATTTAGTGAATTTTTGATCATTTTTCTCGATTTTTTCAAATTGGCAATAGTGACCAAAAAATTGACCCACTAGCTGTGTTCCAAAATATTTACCTAGTATCAGAAATGCTTTGGCTTCATTATTGTGAAATATTCAAGAAAAAAAATTCAAAACATCAATTTATTCAAAAGTAAACGATTTGCATTTTCAACCACTCAGTAGAACCCTAAAAGTGTTCTTGGATTTGAATTGGCAATGACTTTAGGTCGATGCAGAATCTCAAACATGTACATACTATCTTTTGAGAATTGGGACTGGTTCATTTTTTCCAAAACAGATTGGTAGGAGCTAGAGCGAAAAAACTGCGATCTTTGCAAAAATTCCTCCTCTTTGAGGACCCATATCTTCCCTTCTGGGGCACTTTTGGAGCAAGAATATTTTCTGAATGATTTTCAACTAAAAATGAAGGTCTACACTGCAATTAACGAGAGAGGCGTCGCAATCGGCGGAAAATTTTTTGAATCGGATAACGCTGAATCGAAAGAGCTTGCAAAAATACGTGAACATCTAAAATGTCAGATACTAAAATGAATTTTTCGATTTTTGATGAAATTTTTGAAAATTAAATTCGTGAGCCCAAAAATGCAAAAAAATCAAAATTTTACCAAATTAGCCGAAAAGGCTGAAATTTGAGTTGTGCCCTAATTCTGACCACCTGAACCGATTGGAAACGGTTACGAACCATTTTGATCATTTCTGGAACCTTCCGCAGAATTTTAAAAGTAGAAATTTCCACAAAAATTTTTCCAAGTTGAAAAGCTAAAACTGATTTTATAACAGAATGTCAACATGTTCGATCAATTGGAGGTGGTTTTAAACCGTTTTGGAGCCTCCAGCAATATTTTGAAAATTCCAGTTTTTCAGAAAGTGCCATTAAAACTGTCCAAATCAACTTTAGCTCGTATTTGAACGCGATTATTACTTGTTAGTGATCCGCACGACAGTTGGTTTTTGTCAGTTAGAAACCGTGTAATTGGCCAAGTAAATCACTATCAAGCACCAGTGGCGTTTATATTTGCCAAAATCAATTTGAAAAATTTTTACGATACTTTTCAAAAATCTTACGTAGGTACTACTCTAATCGACAGATCATTTTGAAATTAAAGTATAAAGTAAATTTTAGATTTCCAATTCCATTATAATTATGTAACAAAATTTTGTGGAAATCTCGACTTTAAAAATTCTGCTGGAGGCTTCAGAACTGCTTAAAATGGTTCAAAACCGTTTCCAATCGATTCAAGGACAAACAGGGCAGAAACTACATTTTAACTTTTCAGGTTGCTTTATTCTGATTTTTTTCACATTTTTTGTTCAAATTTGATTTTTTTTTTGAATTTACCAAAAATAGAAAAATCTAGTTCAACAGCTGAGATTTTGACTGGCGATGTATTTCTGTATGATTTTTCAATTCTGTTTTGTCTGGTTCAATAAAGGTTCTGTTGGATTGGGGTATACCTCCTTTCTGAGTAGGTACAGGTACCTATATTTTTTAGTGAAATTGCATTCCATTTTGATAATGTTTGATCAATTTCTTGAAATTTTCAATGCTCGATGCAATTTTTTCAAGATTTTGCTCAAATTTTGAGACATTTTTTCAACATTAAGTCTATTTTAATACTGTTTTTACCTATGTAATTTTAACAAATCTTATCGATGATTCTAGCAAATTCTGCAAAATTTCATTCGATATTTCTGTACAGTAATTTATACATTTTTCCAATTCAATTGTTTTGTTTTTATCTAAACATTTTCTCACTTTTTTTATTTTTAAAATTCTTATCAATTTATGGAATTATATTGTGAAAAAATCTTCAATTTTTGGCAGCTCAACAAGATATAAAATTTACCACTTTTCTAGATAGAAATTTTTTTGTTTTGGTTTTATGAAATATTTTTTGGAATTAATTTGCTCGAGTAATGCTTTGTAGGTAGGTACGAGTAGTTATTTAAAAATTACTCCATTTTCTGACGTTTTAATGAAATATTAAAGTAGGAATTTATCGGTGTTTTTTTTTAATTTTTTTTGAAATATAATAATTTTTAAAATAAAGAAATTTAATTTGAACCACATTAGCCATAATTTTTTTCGAACTTGTGAATGAAAAAAATTACTTCCGTCCATGTACAGTAGTTCTAGGAAGAGGTATGAAGGTACCATGTATAGACGAAGACAGCGACTATAAAAACCACTATAATTGGAATGAATTAAACCTGGGGTATATGCCTACCAAATGATTCATAAATTCACTTAATTGACTGTAATACCTGTGTTTTTTTTCTTCTCCTTTTTTTAGACCAATTTTTTTTTTTTTAGAACGAATTTCACCGGTAGATATAGTACCTACTATAGTAACGTATAAATTATCAACGCTATTATTTCGTTCCCACGTCGACTCGTAATTAATTATCTACACGACGAAAATAAGCTTTTCCACCGTCTTGTCGCTGGTAGAATTTTATCAACGTGTACCCTATATACAATTTTCCTACATTCGTGGACTATTTTGAAATGCCTGCTCGTGTCAAGTGTCCTGTGATGTCACCGCGAACACGACTCGTTGTCGTTATAATGTATAAGTTACGTCTTACTAATCTCAGCCGAGTGTAAGCTGAGAAGAGAAAAATCTATCCCCTTTTCGTCTCTATCGTTAAACAAATAAAGATGTCTTGTAAGTTGACGTAAACGAATACGTCAATCAAATCTGTGTCATACAATGTCTAATAGAAGCGTATGGTACGCCGCCGTGCCGAGTGTGTGCATAACGTTTATTAATTTATGTGTATGGCGTTATTTGTCGATCACTCGATCTGCAATGAAAATGAGGCGGGAAAAATTAGCTATATAGAAAAGCTCCGCAGATACAGCCAGGTTACGTATTAATTTCATATTTTATTTGCAGTGCAGTTATTGATGATGGTTGCGTGTTTTATGACGTTCGAAAAAAAATTTTCTTAATCCGATTAAACGTGTTATTAATGTTGTTACCTCGCTTGTAATAAGTAATTGCTATGCACATATACATACGTCATAAAACGTCATCGTCAACCTGACGTAGTATGCATTTACCGAATGAGTGAAATTGCTGGAAATTTAATGATGTGTCGATGAAAGTTATCATCAGGGTATTCCTCATCATAACATACGTGGTAACTCTGTTTACGAGATGCGTAGAGGTACCAGGTAGCTTGTATGTACCTGATGTCAGTGATATTATTTAGTAAGATGTGGAGTTAAAAGTATTCTAAATTTAATCATTCCTTAGAAGGATTATTTTTCATAGGATGATTGCTCATGAAAGTTTTTACGATTATATTTTCGTGAAGATTCGTCAGTTTTGCAGCGTACGTTCGAGATAATTTCGTATAATTCGTGAGAATTGGATCAATGATGATTTTACTCTCAATTTCACCAGCATGCCTACCTATTTTGGAATTAGAATCAATGTCAAACGGTTTTACCGTTAGGCGTTAGTCATCGTATTTTTAAAATAACGATAATTCAAGGATACTTTTTGGTAAATTGGTTTGTTCATTCAGAAGTAGGCCAGAAAAATTATTACGGATTACGATATAAAATACACGAATTATGGTTTAAAAATAGAAAGAAAGAAAATAGATACGTTTGTGTGCAGGTGAAAATTGTTCTCGAACCTCCATTGAAAGAGTACAGGAAGAGAAAGGAAATGAAAATTGGGTGGATGGCTTGACTGAAGTGGCGGATAAATTGCGAAAAAAAATTGGACGATTACGATTAAATTTGGTAGAGACCTTTATTTCGAGTTTGAAGTTCCCCCTCCCCTCCCCTACCCATCACAAAAAATCAGCTCTGTAGGTATCTCATGGAGAACAGGGTTGATAAAGAGGAGCAATTAAAAAAAATCGTGTTTTCCCTCTCCAGTCTCTTCACATGATGTTATGGGAAAAATGACCCAGTTCCGAAAGCTAGTATTTGAGATTTCATGTCGACTTTGGCCACTACCGTCTGAATCAAAGACCCTTTTTAGGCGTCTACTAGGTGGTTAAAAATTTACAAATTATTTTCGGGTGGATTCGTGTTTTGAAAATATTTTCCTCTCGAATATTACGCATTAATTAAGCTAAGACATCGAAGATATCATTTCTGAAACTGGAGGCATTTTTGGAATTCAGCGTTTCCAATTTTTTTTGCCATATCTAACTTCAAAACATCGAAAACTTTTGATAATTTTTTGGGTACTATTTTCTCGATTTTTCGGAATTGGCAATAATGAGCGAAAAATTGATACCACTGAATGGAACTATATAGGCCATATTTTTCAAAACAGGTTGGATAGGGGCTGGAGCAAAGAAGCAAGGTTTCTCTTCCTTTGAAACCCACATATCCTTTTCAGGGACACTTCCAGGGTTAAAAATGTTTTCTGAAGGACTTTCACATTTTCAAAAAGACGGTCTCCGCCAAATTTGGTCAAAATTTGTCAAAAAAAAATTTTTTTCGCATCCACATCAATGTGGGTTTTAATTTTCTCAACCTGGAAATTTTTCATAAAAAACTCACTCAAAACGTAAAATTACATATCTTGAAAAATCTAACTAAATAATTCCAAAAGGTGCATTTTTAGGTCAATTTAAGTTGCTTAATTCGAATTGGAGATTTAAGAGTCGAGTTCTCGAGCAGAAATTGAGAAAATTTATGAACCATATATTTATTTTTACATTTGCTTGCCAGAGGATAGGGAAAGGGATTTGGAGTGAACATGAAAAACGTCATTTTTAAAGTCTTTTTTCTTTCCAAATGTCAAAAGTGGTGAGCGAAACAGGTTTTCCAAGATTTTTACCTGCCCTATCAATTCTTCTCTCCTTTCCTCCCCTTCTCTCTCCGAAATGAAATTATAAAAATGAAAATGAATAAATTTTTTTGAGCAATCATGTTTTAAGTTTTATTTTTTATTCAAAAAGTGTAGGTACTTATAGCTAGGTGATTCAAAACATTGGAACACAAAAGTTTCAGATTGTTGCCACAATACCACGTCTTTTTCAGATCATTTCACAACTATTCAAAAAAGTAGTGATTGATGCCGAAAGAGTGTGAACAAAAATGTGAGTTGCTTGAGCTTCATCAACACTCAGATAGGGTTCAACATTTTAAAATTTGCGAAAATGACTATTTTACGAAAGAACAAAAACGTTGAAAACACTTTACTGGTTGATTGTAATCAGTCGACAAATTTCTGTATCAGCTCCAAAAAAATCTAGTTAGAATTGTAGCAAAATCGTTAGCTTTTGGGGGGGGGGGATTTTGAATTTTCCTAGCCACAAAAATCACGAAAAAACTCGAATTTCGGATTTTGAATTTTAGGTTCAAAGTATTCGTTTGAATTTTATAGTATAAACCCAGAAACTCACTTCTTAAAAATCTATTTGATTTTTAAAGTAAACGTTGAACTGATCCTTTTTTTGTGTTGAAATTCCAGTTTAATTTGTTATATTGATTTTATAAATTGAGCTGTTAAGTAGCTACAAATGAGTTGATTAAGTTCTTTTCGAAATTTGTATTCATATGAAATAGGAAAAAATTGCCCAGATGTTGCCTTTTGAACGGGATATTCTTCTGGCAGATGACTGAATAGAATATTTTCATAATCTGCATTACAAGTACATGAGTTGAAAATCAACTTACGATAAATTCATCGTGGGTGTATCTCAGATTAGGTATAGAATCTTTCTCTACTGAAAATATCTACTGCAATGTGATTTCAACAAAATAATTTGGGATTTCTCGTATTGCATCATGTTACTTATAACCTTTCACGTATAAGTTGGAAACTTTTTCTTATGACTTGTATAACTAAACAACGTAGTAAGAGATCGAAAAGTTGTCTTGTTGACGAATCTCACGTACATATAAATACGATGTTTATGCACATGCAAGAAACGCGTTGTGAGAAATTCAGCACTAGGTGACTAGGTAGGTAATATAATATAGGTATTCATTGATAAATTTTATTTACTCTTATGGATCTGATTTTTATAGCTGTGTAAGACTTATGCACGTACATTCAATGAAAATGAGCGTCGAACAGCCCCCAGTGACGATTAACTTGTGTAATTTAATTTGATACCTACGAGTAATTATTGTAATTTATTAACGAGGTGAAAATGTATTGAATGATGGAATTTTTATCGCTAGGTAGATTACTCGTAAATATTGTATGCTTTGAGAGTTACACTACCCTGAATAGTGGATATTGTAAGAAATTCCTTCACAATATTTGGTATTTTGAAGCTGAAGCTACGGCCAGTGTATACGTCTGTTTGATCGTCATCATTACCTATTAATCCAATGACACAACTGCGAATTGAATTTTTTTTCATGTTAAATCCATTAGACCGGAATGATTACGTAAACAAATACACGTGACGCGACACAGGAAAGTATGTGTTGTGGATAGATCTTTGAGAAATTTTATTTCACAGGTACTTGTACTGGTTGTAATTGAGGTTGACGAAATATACGTATAGAGCTGTGTACGTATACGTAACGTACGTATTACAAGGTAGAGAGAGATACATGTGTAGGTCTTGTACAGTAAGTACGTCATTGTGACGTGCCAGAAACAAGGGACATTGATCTGATTTCTTTGCCTATATTTGTATATATTTACAAAGGTCGTTGAATCTCGAGATCTGTATGAGATCTTCTCCAAGGCGCTATACCTAATTTTAAATAAATCGTGGCGTAAATGAACCCTATACGATTACTTTACACTTGTATGTATCGAAAATATAAACCATAATATTCCGCGAGAAGATTTTAAAATAGAAAAAATAATAAAATAAAAAGGCTACGTGCGGTGAAAATTAATTAATATGCGATCGAGTTATCAGAAAGTAGTCGGTTTGACGTCAACGTTTGTACTGGCGCGTTCCAATTCTATGTGGCATAACAATTTAGAGGATATTTACTCGTACATTGCAACGCTTTCTAGGTTCGATGATAGCGAAGGCCTTTTATTGAGTTTTTTTTTCATTATTTAAAAAAAATAAAAAACAAATTACTTTTAAGGTGACGGAAACTCGATGTATGAATGGGTTTGATTTCCTGATCGGTGCAGTCGCCCTGGTGCTATTATCGACCTCAATTCGAGAGTTCATTGTTGCTAGATTGGCCCATAATCTATATTATTGATGGTTCCTTTTACCTACAGGACAAAAGACAAGATTAATGCGCTATACGTTAAAGGTACTGAGAAGTGTATTTTATGACGCCTCAGAGCGGTTAACATCCAACAAAGTGCAAGTAATTAAAAAAATAAACACAATGTTTGATTAATGAGATTTGAATTGAAAAATGGATAAATTATTTCACAGTTATCGTACCTGTAAGTATGCAGTATGTCATGTACAGTGTGTCTCTGAAGTTCCAAATATAGACATTTTTATGATATCGATAACGAAGACTTTGAGCTAATTTTTCGGTGGTAGAATTACTTAAAAATTGTTTTTTTTTTTTTCAATGTCTTGGAATATATTTGCAAAAAAAATAGGAAAACATTTTCAACAACAGGTAAAATAGGTACGTGTTAAAAAAATTTCGAAAAATTTTCAAGAGTTCACCACCCTCTTCCCGGGACTTATTTAGATAATTTTTGGTCAAAGCGTTTTATGAAGATGAACCATCAACTAAAAAGAAAAAACTTACATTTCAAGACTAAAAAAATCAAACTTTTGTCATTTTTTCAGTTTTGACATTGGGCACTTGTCAATTTGAGTTGAGAATCAAAAAATTTAATTTTCAATTTGGATTTGAATTTTGAGGTTTGAAAAAAACTACAGCATTTCATGTTGGCTTATTATGACGTTTTTTTCGAAATTGGTAAATCTGAAAATTTACCAGAACCTCCAGAACGGCTCAAGACCACCATTATCTCATTTAAGAGATCAAAAATGGGCTAAATAAACTCAAACTTCAGCCTTCTACCTCACTTAGACCAAATTTTGAGTTTTTTTTGTCGAAAAAATAGTCAAATTTGAGTTTCTATAAATTCGCCAAAAATTAAAAAATTGAATTCACCATCTGAAATTTTGCTTGGTGCTGTACTCTAGGATCGTCTTTCGACTCCAAAATGTTCATCTGGTTCAGATACAGATAAGTTACCTCCCTTTTCCTTATATTTTTTGAAAAATGTTCCATCGTGATTCGTGATGTTCTTAATATCTACCACAAAATTTTGGTTTTTTTCGAGTCTATTTTAGGAACCCTTCAAAACAGAGGGAGCGTTGAACATTCGTTGTTGATAATTTTTATTGGTAGAAATATCATCTATTCTAAGAACGTTAAGAAAACACAACACATTAAAAAAAAAATTTACTATGTACCTACCTATTTTTTTTTAATTTTTCAAAAAATTCAAACTGAAATTTTCAAGTAGGTACAACTATTCCTGAAAAAAGGGAGTGGGTAAGTTGAATGGGAAATCGTCGTTGAAGATATTTTTGGGCAAAATTACCTCTGATTTTCAAATTTTTTTTACGGTAGGTAGTTGTTAAAATTGTAAGCCCTATCTGTGTTTTAAAAAGCTTAAATCAGGGTCCCATTGTTTCATCGTTTTTTTGATGAATTAACAAGACTGCGTTTTAAGGTGTTCGAGAGGGGTAGCTTGATTTTCGTTTGTTTGTTTGGTTTTTTTTTTTTAGACTCGATGAAACTTTACCATTTGTTGTGAAATTATTTCAAAAACGATTAATCATTTTAGTTGAAGAGGTGAGACTGAAATATGGAGAACTAGAAATCATGAGAAAAAACTTTTTTAACGAATATTCTTCTTATCATTTCTACTAATTGAAAAAAAGCTTTAAAAAATGACCGTTTCAATGTCTATTTCATCTCCCCTCTTCCCTTTCTGAACAGATTGAAGTAAAAATAAATTTCTGTAAAAATTGAATAAAATGTCCATATGAAAAATCAAAAAAAAATCATAACTTACCAATTGGAATAATTCAACTATGAAACGACACTGAAATACTTTTTAAACAATGAAAAGGAAGCGAAGTCTTGAACCGATTGCTATTATTTTAAAGCTACGGTAGCAAAAAAAAACTTGACAAATTGCAAAATTTTGTTTTTAATCATTCGATGAAATTGGCCAAACCTTGAAATTTGTTTTCGTGATTTCATCCCAAATTTTTGAAAATGGGGGTACAAAAAACTGGGAATGGAAGGGAAGAGAAGGGAAGGGGGAGGGCAAAACACGTAGATCTCTAAAATATACCTTACCTAAGTATCTTCATTCCATGAATTTTCCTATCTCATCTTTTAAGAACTGGAAATTATGACGAAAAAGTTTGAGATTTGCGCACGTTTTTTTTCTTGGAACAATCAATTCGTCATTTCAGTCACATGATAAATGATAATGATGACTTGAGTAATATTTTATTTTTAATGTTCCAAAAATCGTTTTCGTGTAGGTACATTTTCAAAATGTTCTTTTCAATGATCTAATAATAATTCTACTTCGATAAAATTTTTAAAAATATGTACCTTGCAATTGGCACTGGTGTGTTTAAAATTTTGGGCCTTTTTTGAAAATATTTTTTCCCATAAGACTTTGACACTTTTGAAATACTTGTATGTAATTTCGTGAATTTTCATACGATTAAAATCCATGAAGAGTCGCAGATTTTTGAGGCATACTATATAAATATTCCATAAGTGCTGTAAGTACCTACTTGAAACAGATGGACAGTTCTATTTTAAAGTTCTTCGACGACCTCGTACCGATTTTTTTTCTACGACGATGAGAAATCCGTTGAAGCACATTTTTCGTCCCCTAGACAGAAGGATACCTATAAACAACTTGTAAGTGTATTTTTATATCAAAATACATTTTTTTCTTCTTTAAATATACGTCGTAACTCGCAAGTATGTAAGCGAGTACATTCGTATACATTTATTTAATGGTAATTTGTTGTCGAAGTTGAATTAGTAAGTATTTCGAGCAACGTTTAGATTACTTAATTGCGTCGTCACAAGTTTATAAGAATTGTACCTAATAAAAATACTTACTTTTGGATCGTAAATTACGTAGGTACAAATGGAGTAGTGGTATATTGCACCCGTCAATTTTTATGAAAAACTTACTGTAGCAGACGATCGTGAGCTGTAAGGATTAGTGCATCGAGAGCTACAATAAATATGCGCTTAATTCGTGAGATTTTCGAAGTTATTATTAGACTCCTCGAAATGCGAATAGATTAGGTAAGTGAGTTCAAATGAGTCGTTCGTATGAGCTTCGAATTTTGGCAAATTTTTTATTAATACGTTGCAATTGAGGTCAAAAGGTATACTTTGAGAGTTATGTGGCATATCGTTGAAGGGGAAAGGAGTGCTTCAAGTTGAGACGAAGATGAGAATATGAACATTGTACTTGATACTTTGATTTTAAATGTGAGTATAATACTACCTTCATTTTAAAATTAAAAATGATGTGCATTATTACATAGGTAGGTAGATACTTTTTATCATTCAACATATGTATTTCAATCTGATGCATTTTTTTTAAAAACCCCCAATTATTTCATCGTGATGTAATTACCTACCTAAGTACTTAATTATGAGTAATCCTTACCTATCTACGTAAGAATAAGAAATGCCTGAAACTTTTAATGAGTGCTGAGAAATTAATTCAAGGTTGTGAACAATATTCAAATTTGAGAAAGTAGTTTGAATCCTATTTTTAAAAAGAATAATTTTTCAATCAATCGTATTTTTTTCTGTAAATATTCACATCATTTAGGTGAATGAACGTTTTTATAGGTACCTGGTACCTTGCTATATGTACTTACTTACTTACTTACTTACCTGTAAAAGTAATCGAAATCTTATGCGATTTTTTTTCTCGTAGGCCTTTTTAAATTACATACGAGATGTAACTACGTTGTTTTTGCATCTTATGTTTTATTCATAGAATTATTATAATCAAAAATTACAAAATTCAAATTCATGTTTACAGAATTTAGAAACAGTGTTTCGAAGGGTTTTCAATTTCTTGCACGTGTTTAAAAGCGCGATGACAGGATTATGGAGGCTTTTCCATTTTTCTTTTTTGTGGTTCTTTCGAAATTTTTCTTTGGTTCCCCTTCTCTTTCTATGTTTTTATCATTCTTCAGTTGTAGGCTATGTACAAATTTTTGTATAATTCTCGGTTCCTTGAAAAAATGAATAATTTCAGTCGAGTAAAGTTTATAGATAATATTATGTACTTCTCATGTTCTGATAAAGTGATTGAAAATATAAGAAGGGTGTTACTAACAATTTTATAGAGTCGATTTGCTGAATTTTTATTCGATTGATTCATTTTTTTATGTGATCTGAATATCTAGATCCAAATTTTTAGCTGCCCAAGTTATCAGGTTTACTTAGTCCGTTTTAATTTAAATAAGTACATATTGTATACCTACTGAAAAAAGCGAAATTTTAGCATTAGAAATTTAAGTTTGACGAAAAGGTCAAAAGTGAGGAGGTAGAGATTTTTCAAAATGCTAATAATTGTATTTTCATGATAAAAAAAATCTAGGGTGGGACTTGCTTTCTTCTAGGGCTCAAAATTCATTATGATCAATCGCATAAGTGGCGCAGAATTTCACAATTCATGGATAAATTTAAGCATAAATTTTTCTCAAAGAAACAGCTGATCGAAAAAATAATTATTTTTCTACGAATCGAGATATTCTATTTAGAGGGAGAGGGAGGATGGAATTGGCTATGAGTCCTCAGGAACATATACCTAGGCCCATGCTCAAAATTTCAAAATCTCTACAACTAATTTTTAGCAACATTTCATTGAAAATGCTTGAAATTATTAGATACCATAATCGAATTTTTCCTTCGAGGCATTCGACGAGCACAATTTTCTTAAATTTTCTAATTAGGTAGTAAGAATATTTCGAATATTTCGAAGATCCCTTGGCCTTTTTCTGTTGATCGTATGCGATATACATATTATTATGTATATGAAAATTGAATGGATCAACATTGAAAATCCCATTCTTACTTTCAACTCCTAAAATACTGGGGGGGGGGTGGGGATCTAAATTGTATCTGGCATTTTATTTTAATCAATGTTGACTATCTATAGGCTCACAATCAGAAGTGTCAATCCAAGGCCCATTTTACCATCATAAACTAGCTACACCGACCACCCCCCCCCCCACCCCGGTAAAAAAGGGACTATTTTGTAATAAAATTCTAGAGATTTAGTAGCCATTTTTTCACAGAATTTGTGTCCTGTATTCTAAATTATTATATCCCATAAAAAATTTGAAAAATTTTGAAAAATTCAACACTAAATGAAACCTGAGTAAGTTAAAAGTGTATAAATTGCACATTTTAAGGTGTGCTGTGTTTCGTACATAGAATTTTTAGTTTATTTAATCCATTAAGTACGTAGGTACTAAGTGGAATTTTTTGGGATATATCGCACTTCGGGAGTAATAAGGTCACATCTCAAAAAAGTGAAATTTTACAGGAGAGCGATTTTCTTTTTTTTAAAAACTTGATACATTATTTTCATCAACTTATAATTAATTGTGAGGAATGAATAGCATATCATTTTAAAGATTGGGTATCTTACCTTCATTTAGCATAAGAATAATTTGAAAAATAAAATCGTAAAGAGGAAATATTTCAATGTTTGAAAAACATTTTGAGTTATAACATAACCTTTCATTAAAGTTGATGTGGAGGCGAAAGGAAGCGTCCAAAAAAAAATTCCATGATAACAAAGTTGTAGAGAATTAAATTTCCAATCGACATAAGGTCATTAGTTTTTTTTAGAGTGCTTAGTTTTTGAGTTTCTCTCAAAAAACTAAAATTTCATGATATGTGCAAATTCATTTTTCTGAAAAGTGATCAATTTAAAAAAAAATTTCCATTTGGTACAAACCAATAAAAAATGCACTCCTTGTGACTATTTCTAACTGACAAACATTCAAAACAATCAAAACTATTTGTTAACACTTTGTATGTATGAAAGCTCAAAAAAGGTGGAGTTTTTTGAGATGTACCCTTATAACAGTTATAACTCCAAACAACTTGCAATGTTGTTGAGATTTTGAGTTAGGTCATTTGTGTTTTTTACATGATTTAGATAATGTACCCAACTCAAAGTGTTATTTTTGGTTGAGGGGGGTCATATAAACCCCAAAAATGCAAAAACATCAAAATCAATTTTTTTTGAGGTGTGACCTTATTACTCCCGAGGTGCGATATGGCAAAATAGCTGCTCAAAATCTTCAAAATGCCATAAATAAACAAAAAATCGTGCTAATAAAAAATTAAAAATAATTCCAGGTTTCCCCTCGACACAAATGGCACAATAGGTACCTACAAAAAAAACTTATCACTTCAGAAATTGTTGCCAAAATCAAGAAAGACGCATTCTGAGCGTTGAACCTTGTGTTCTAAAATATGATGCAGGGGAGGAGAGGGGAGAGGAAGAGTTCTCGCAGAAAATTCGAACTCCTGATCTCAATTTCGTGAAAATTGAGAAAATTTATGTTGAAAAAAGATTGATTCTTGATTCCTGAATGAGATGCAATTTTTGTGAAACTTTTTTCTCGTCATGATCGACATTTTAGACTCTAATTTTTTTCATAAGTCCTTAAGGACCCCTTCACATATGTTTGGGAAATTTTTAAAAAATCATCTCTCAATTTAAAATAATTCAGTATTCTTTCTACGATTCAAATTGAAATTAGATTTTTAAAAAATCAAATAAATTTTGATAAACTTACCAAAAAAAAAAAAAAAACTGTTGAGCACATGTAACAATTCATCTATACGTTTGTTAGAGATGAGATCGTGCATAAAAAGTCATCAGACTATTGAGGTCGAGTACTGTTCGCCCTTTAACCGGCGAGTTTGCGATCACAATTGAAATTAAAATGCATATGAAAACGTACTGCATGCGATATGCATGTGGATTGTGGTAGCTAGATGCTAGATGGTTTCATTGACTTCTCTTGCCTTTTTTTCCTTGGGTGTATGTACTATTTATAAAATATACATAAATCGGCGACAGCGTAGAATCAATGCACGTACATATTTAGAAGCTGCACTAGCAGCCGGTTCAATTTTTAGTCGTTCTCTCGCGAAGGAGTTGAAACTAACGTCACGAATCGTTCGTTGTATATGACCTACGTTAAATGAGTCCGTTCGATGGTATTAACGTTCAATTCGTTATCGCTGCCGTATCCGACGTGGTCTGCGACGAGGTTCAGTTCGAAAGCTAAAGCTGCAATCGCACAATCGGCGTTTTTAAATCGTTACGATGAGTTTATGAAAGTTTTATTTAATATTTTTTTTCAATTTTTTTATTTTAAAAATTGTGTTATATCTATACGATATTGTGTGCTGTGTGTACTTTTTTGAGAGATAATTTTTCGCTGCGAATTATTTCGTTATTAAATCAATGGTGTTTGAATTAGACAATTTCGATTTCGTAGATTTAAAAAATTATTTCTTCGTTTTATTTCGTTCCAAGTTCAAAATAAATACAACTATGACAATGAGCAAAACGAGCGTATATCCTGCTCACAGGCGTATACTGGATAATTACGTGGTCACCAAAGCTGTACAACAATTTGAAAAACTTCTCAAAGATGAGGTAAGCCGATCAACAAGTGTCCATTTGTACTTTTTTTTTCAATTCAATTTTATTCATCCTTCGTTCATCTTGATTTCGTCTAGTATAAGCTTCTATGTAGTATTCCGCTGATTAAGCATTCGTTGGTTTTCGAAATATAGGTTTCACTATACGTTATTGAACTTTCGTCTCGTGGCGTTCGCGTGTAAAATTCTCAAGTGTATTAACCTCGTATACCCGCGACAAATCGAGAAAATTTTTCAAATCAATTTTAGACAAACAAAATAATAAAATCTTTACCCAAAGGTAAGCTAGTATTTCTCGTCTAATTTTTTTCCAATCGAGTCGCGCATGGCTGGGTGTACGATTTGACATAATTAATGCACCGAAATCCAGTCTACCGTAAATGTTTTTCTGCTCTTTCGCGAAGAGAATTTTTCGAAATTGTAAAAAATACATAAATTAAAAAAACGTCACCAGCAGCAATTCGGAGGCACGTGAATGGATTTTTTTTGTGATCAAACTTTATGTTACGAGGAAATGTAAATTCGGTAATAAAATTTGTCGGTATTATTTAATGGCCGATTTTTCTACACTACCTTTACCCCTGGAAACTGGTCCGCCGGTACGTAATTGCGGTGGATTTTAGGGGCATCGAAAGTTTTATATACCGGTCGAAAGCTACTGCCTAGTTGCAATTTCGAGGCGAGAAACTGGTACTGGGCGACGATAAAAATGAAGATAAAATAATCGCCTTGAAAAGTGCGTGGTTTTATCTGGTTTTTATTTTAACGCTCTAAACTGGCATCTGGTATAAAAATTTATCTCCACCAATCTATACTCTATTGGTGTACTTGTAGTTTATTTTAGATTGTCACGTTTTTGTGGTACGATTTCCGTAAGACGACTGATGCATATTCAAATGTATATTTTAATACGCGATAATTCGTCGATAGTTGTATTGAACTCACGTGTAAACGTATTCGTCCATTTTTACGATTGTGTGTTTTAAATTTTGCATTAATTATCGCCGTACAACCAGTTCGAATGCATATTTAACCGAGTTTCTTCGAAGTGATTTTGTTTTCATATCGAGGATATGTACGAATATTATTACAAGGGTGCTATGTATCTACATAATACGTAAGGACTGGTTATTATGAACCTTTTTTTTTTATTTTTTATTTTAATAAGTCGACGTATGTATATTTTTTCAATTTTTTTCCACAAGTTGCTTATCACGCTTAACTATTAAGTCTAAGTACTCGAACTCGTTGACGTCAACGTATTGTTTATCGTACTCGAATTCCTGATTGGAATAAATTTTGGTTTACCTACTTTACGTAATGTATGTGGTATGTTTAGACTTTCAACTGATTTGAAAATGGGGTTCCATTTTCACCTTAAGGTGATTCAATACAATTTGACCGACTGGGTTAAATTTTGATGATTTAGAAACCCCTTCTTTTCACTCATCGACCCTTTGAACGACTGTTGTGACATTGATCAATTTAGGGATTCGAATTAGGGCCATGTAAATCAGTACAAAATGTCTCATAAAAAAAATGAAATCCTGTTTGGAAATTTCATGCTTTAGAATTTGGTTTCTCTTGATTTTTTTGGTAATGGTCTCAAGTTTTCCCAAAAAATCGAAAAAAAATCAATTTCATTCGCATCTTGAAGAAAAATTTTTCAAAAGATTTAGAGAGGGTGCAGGGCTCAAATATCTGTAGTCCTCCTGGCGCAGAATTCCATTCTACCCTTCGGGTTGACACACTCCAAATTTTACTCCTGCAGTTGACATTATTTAAATGCAAACTTATACACGAAGTTTTTCATTTGCCTCGAACACTTCGAATTCACAGCCCCTTCAAATGTACAATCAGGCAACGTATTCATCATAAAAATAAATGTTAGAACAGATACCGGATGAGACACCCTGTATGCGTAACAAATTCAGATTAATTTGAAGCACTATGTTGGTTTTGTTTTTCACGCAGCTGGTGACCGTTGTGACGTCAACGTGAGCTTCTCAACAATTCTGAATTAATTTTCAGCTTACATGTGTAAATAATTTAGACCAATTTGCAACGGAGGGTTTGTTTTTTCAGCAGCGGGTGGTGTAATGACGTTGGTATACGTGAGCTTTTTAATCGTATTGTTGAATAAATCGTCGATTAACATACATGCCAAGCTGTACGTACGTTTATGTACTACGTAGGCAGACAAATTTGAAAACAGGGTTTTATTTTTTTCACGTCCGAGTATCTATATGTTATGACGTGCGCTTCATCGCGATCGCGAAGTTTCTGACGTGCAAAAAGTCGCGATTCGCGTTTGTATCGTATCCGCTGTATGGCGAATTATATTCTCGCCTAATTACGTGTAGGTAGTTTAGATACCTACTCGTGTACGTGTACCTATTAATTCGACGATATGCACTTTTTAACGTATTCAACAATGAAAAAAGAGCGAAAATAACCCGATCGAAGGTTATACTTATACGAGCATCCGAAACCGAACTCGAACATTGTGAACGTGTACGATATACCGTCCTAATTAATGATAACACCAGGTTCGCGTATTTTTCCTACGTGATTGATCGCGTATTCATCGTGTGAATTCCGCATTTTGTGTATTCGAATTTTTATCTCATCGTCGTACTTTTACAAGACGTGGCGCCGTATTTTGACGCGTGCCTCGTACATCTTACTATATAGGTACAACTTTATACTTTCAAAGAGATCCCGATTCGGTGTCCGTGCCCGCGATCTCGTGTCCAATTACACTTCGAACTTTGTCATCTTTTTTAATTGTATTACGCGTAAATAGTATCACCTTCGATTCGCACAATCTGCCGGTTCTCGCACTCGCTGTATCGAAGGTGAAATATCACAATTTGATCATCACATCGTCGGCGTCATTAACTTAATAACGTCCCCAAATCGACTAATGATTGGAAATTACCTCGTAAGTTGAGTAATTCCCCATTTCATAAGTTTCTTATGCGATTAGATACCCACAAATATTACCCATTACGTATGCTCATATGGGCGATTTCCTTGGCTGTGATGATATTACTTCATATAAGCAGTGTTCTCCAAATAGGAGTAAATGTTGGCTAATTGCGCGCACCATTTTTGAATAAATTGACTTTTTTCTCGAAATTTTCATCCAATTTTATGGGTAATTAGAGTGTTTAATTCCAAATGCGTATCATCTCGATCGGGTTGAAGATTTCACTCATTCCATATTTTCCCTTCTATTCCTGCCCCTTTCATTGCATTGCTAAAATGTAAAATCTCATTAACATGGTCGTTTCGTAATATTCTGGTTATTCATATAATTGTCCCTTATAATGTATCTAAATCGAGAAGATATCAGATAAGATAAGACTGAAGTGGTCGAATTTGAATAATTTTCCAATTTAGGTACATTTTAATGTTTAATATACGTTGTTGCCAAATTGTATTTTCCGGTTTCAAATTTATTTTTAGAAAAAGAGTTACCCATCACGAGAAACTGAAAATTAACCGCTAGCTCATTCGAAAACCACGTGCATTGAAGTGAAAATGAATTAGAGGCTGGCAGAAGAGAGAGGAGGGGGGGGGTGAAAAACCGAACAGATCATTATAAAAATTTTAGAAATGAAAAATTACTCTTAATTTTGTAGTTCTTTCAAAAATCTGGTATAGTGAGATGAAAATAAAAATGAGTGGTAGGAAGGGGGAGGGGGGTCAAAAAATACCAAAATATTGTCATTTGAAAACATGACTTCAAAAAACAAGCGTGGTGGAATAAATAGGAAGATAAGTTGCATGGGACAAGTTGGGGGGGGGTCGAAGAAATTAGACCACATCATTATGGTATTACTTATCTATTTGTAATCTCTCTATTGTAAAGATTTTCTAAAAAATGAAAAAATTGCATCATTTTATCTAAAGAGAAAAAAAATCATAGAGAAACATGTGGAAGAGGAAAGGAAGGAGGAAATGAATCTACAAAATTTTTGGTTATCAGAATAATTCTGATAATTTTGTAAAATAATCCATAGAATGTTTACATTACAGCGTTGCCAGATTTTTGAGAAATTGAAGCAACGTTGCCAAACACTTGAATTGTTTTAATTTTAGTTATGTGATGTTCCCAAATCCTAGTCCTATTTATTCAAATGACTTTACCTCATATCAAAGAGGAAAGGAAGAAGAGGGCGAAAAAAATGTTTCAAAAGGGTACAATTTTGATATACATACCTAATTTGATAAAAGCGACGTTGCCAAACACTTGGAACTTATCAATTTTGTGAAATACGTAGAAAAAAATGAAACATTATAAAATAATAGCATTCATTTTATGTTTGAATTTCAATGCACTGTTGCCACATGCTCTTCGAAAGGGCACAATTGTGATATGATTTGATAGAAGCGACGTTGCCAAACACTTGAAACCTATTAAATTTTGTGGATGGTACGAGTAATTTCATCTTTGAAGAACTGTAGAAAAAATGTAACATTTCAGAATTGAGGATAGGTGACAGCTTTCATTTCATGTTTTAATTTCAATGCAACGTTGCCAATTGCTCAAAGTGTAGCAATTTTTGCCATTGTTAGAGTTATACAAATACGTATTGAAACAGTCGTGCACGACTAGGATGAGTTTCAAAAGAACCGGTGCCATTTGCTCAACAAACAAACATACTACGATATTTACAATGTCGTCATTGGTGAATTTGTTTGTTTAAACTATGACAAACATTATAGGAACAAACACTAGCTCCTTCCAGCTGTGCTAGAAAAATTAATCAACGTCTATGGAGTTTTCCTATTTGTATATTGACAAATACTACATACATACATCGATCATCGGCGAAAAAAATATGATTTAGTGATTTATCTTCTTACAAGTTCAAATTATGCCCTCAGGCTGGCACTTCGTACACACACGTGTAGATATTGAGCATTTCGCAACTGTTGGAAAATTTTCTACGAGCGCAGGAAAGATGTGCCGAACATGTGTAGGAATTGGGTAAACGACTCGCATAGTCGTGTGAACTTTTCGTGTTTTTCAGTCTGCCAATGTAGACAGATACGAGTAGTTGGGAAAGAATCGATTTTTGGGACACCATATGTGTGACATTTTTCAAATACGGTGACATTAAAATATAACCTATTAGGGAACCATAGGTGTATAAGGTTATTTTCCACGTACAGTTTGGATGTTTCGTGGAAGAAATTACGAGTAATGAACTGGTGTAAAACGTGCTCTTACTCGTATAGGCAGAAATGAGTTTAGTACTATGTGTATAAGTACTATGGTTTAATGGAATGAATTTTTTTTGTAGTGTGTTTAGCTTGTTCATTGAATATAAGTACCTATACTGCTGTTCGGATAAATGGGTATTTAGCGGTCAAGGTACATGGTGAGAGAGATTGATGATGTTTTGACGCGAGCTACTATACTGTTTTGAAGTGTAAATAAAAAGTCATCGTTGCTATATGATTATCCTTGTACGTACGAGTACAACAAGATATCCTATGACAATTAACATTTCCAATGCGATCAATACCAATATGCATTTGAATAGGAGGAAAAAAACATCATTGGTATCTTTATACCAGACAGTGGCCAGTTTTTAAAATATAGGAAGCTAGGAAACGACACATAGCTCGGATGTTCAAGTACATTCTGCATTATAAGCATCACTATGTCATGCCACCGCGTGAGAAGCCATCGTAGCATTTTTTTCTCTCTTTTTTCAAGTCGACGGTTAGTTTTTTTTTCGGTTTGTTGTTCTGAATGCATAATAAGTATTTCAGTGTCAACTACGATGACATTTTGTTCGACGGTATTGGATTCGATATATCCGGACATGAGGAACTAATCGAAGATTCTGCCAACGTATGTACTCGTATATACGTATAGTAATCGATGTAGGTACTCGTACATGTACTTACTATTTACGACTTGAATGTATTTGCGCGAGCGTTGGACGTATAATTACACGCGGAACAGATTATTTCCTCAGTGAAAGTAAATCGTAGACCTTGGTTGGTTAAAATTGAAAAATCATTCGCGAAAATTTTGCCAACGTTGGCGGTTCTGCTGACACGACGTAGGGATCAGAATTCGAGATGAGCGAACGTTACGGTAGATGATCGTAAAGGTTTCGAGATCGTAGTGTTAAACTGGTTTTATATATTACGATTTGCACACTCGATGCTATTTTTATACCATCCAATTAATTTTGGTATCGATATTATACGTTTTTATTTATTTTACGTCGTATCAATCGCCCTCCCTGTTTCATTATTCGGCTGTCAAACCGGCGACGCCGACGGTGATTTAATTGGATATGTTGATTTTTTTTTTTACTTAATCAGATTAAATTTATAATGTAAACAATATAATATGAAATATGTCGACAATTGCGACGCCAAGATAATTTCATCTGTCAGAACACTCGGACCTTTTAACGTATGCAAATTTACAATGTAACCGGCTGATTAGCTCGATAACTGGTTCTTGTACTCAACGTTCGTAAAAACCAGATTAGCGACGATTCTTCAATGATTGTACTCGATTTTCAATCAGCTGATTATGCTTAGTTTACCGACTTTCTTGTGGAAATTTTTTCTGTGGAGATTGAGTGTTGCATTGTCTCTCTCTTGGTTGATTTTTTGGTGAATTTTTCAGAATTTTAGGTTTCAAGGAGGAACACGGAAGTATACTTGTGGATTTTGCAGAAAATTTTCAGGTTTTTGACCCTCTCCCCCTTTCACTGATTCAAGTCTCCTGTTCCCAAGAACTCATGGTTTGGATGTCTTTAATTTGGTTGATGTTTCAGTTTTCAGAAAATTAATTCCATTATCCTAAGCCAATAATTTCACCAAATTATTCGAAATTTTATAATAATCTCGCACTTTAACCTGAATTTAGAACCATAAAAGCTACCTACCTATACCTACCTAAATTTAGCCCGCAGAAAAATTCGCCATAGTTGAGGAATTTTCCACTACAGCATAATTTATCCGGTTCCAAAGTTACATATTTTTATGCAAATCTCATCGTAGACAGGTCTCTGGTATTCTCGTGAGCATAAAAAACCAGCAGCCCACCACCGCGTGTTATGTAATGACGTTGAATGCGAAAACCTCTTTGCTTCGGGGATGGAAACACGTCGAGTTAGCTATTTCCTGTCGAAAATTACACGAACCGTGCGAAGAAGTTCTTTTCGGCTGATTTTTATTTTTGGCAAGCATCGGTTCGGAGAGATGCTCATTGCGAAACTAGATAACCTTAAGATGTGTTTTAGAGGCCGATCCATCCTCTTTAACTGGTTTACGGCATTCAAACGTCGTCACTCAATAGACGAAGGAACGCGCTTTAATCATTATTAATGGGCTGAGAGTATGTTGTATGAAGTAGAAGATATCCGTTTAAATGATTGTAAGAATTGAAGCTCGGAAGTGCCTATGCCCACGCTTCTTTATACTCGTGTGTAATGAATCATTAACCTATAAATTTATTTACACATCTAGATTTTTACTGAATGAACCAGTTAAATAAACGTACACGTGCGCCATTCTTATCGTCATATAGGCATACATGTGCCGATTAACTAAATCAATACAATACGATACGATACCTGTCGAGTAAATATTTAATTTTTTTTCTTATTTTATCTGTTTACAGAAGCAGCCAGCCGAATCGATCTGTAGAAACAACACGTATTCGAGCAACTCTGTCAAAAAATCGCGCCGAAAAAATGATCACTCTTTTCTCGAGTTCCTAGCTTTGGTAAGTTTTTTACAAGTTTTTTCAACTTTTTTCTCCTCTCTTGTACTTACGTACTTACCCGAATTAACGGGAAAGCTCGGGTCAGAATATACGCTTAAAAGCGACTGTACGAGTATATAATGAATTTATTACCTAAACATGTGTGCGTATGTATTTTGCAATTTTTCATTTACTTCTTGGACGTAGGGGGCCGTATAGCTGGTCTGACGAGTAAGGTTTCGTACATAAGTCAACTTTACCTCTAAATGTTTACCTCTATGTGCGAGACTATCGACTAGTTCGATTTTTCTTTATCAATTATCAGGCCTTTTTGATCTAAATTAAAAGCGAGTTTTTTTTTTATGTTTTGCGAATGTCGAGTTTGTATAAGAATCTATAATTCGTACGCAGGTATAGATTGCTGGAATGGAGTTCAACGACGGCGATCTAAAGTAGCTGATAATACGTCAGGTATTGTTTTATTCGGCGGCGGTGAAAATATTCCGAGTATTTGAGATATTTTGTCGTTTCAAATATAGTGAGATTTCGTCAGTGTTGACGTCATTCATAGTCTCTCACAAGAACGAATGTGGAATTCTTCTGACAAGATCCGATGTGTATTGAGAAAGCGTTCCGAGTAAGAAAAGTACGTCAGTTGTGGTAAAAGCCTTCGATAGTCGAATTTTACGCACGATTAGAAAGGCAATTTGCCTTGAGGGGGGAGTTTCAAATATTTTGCGAAGTTTTAAACGAAATTTCGAGTTGGATTCGTGCTGGGACAAAGTGTCAGATTTTTTAGATACATTATAGAAATATTACTTATCCTCAAGCTTCGAATAACCGGGGAGGGGGAGGGGGCAGCATGGAAAAATGCACTTCCGGAATAAATTTCAGATACTGAATTTCAATTTTCGACTTTTGGTCTATTTTTGTATGTATTTTCTAATCGATTGGTGGTGGTTTTTTAGTTGTCCTGGAGTATCCAGCGGATTTTTGGATTTTCCAGTCTTAGAAAAATAGCCATAAAATGGCCTAAAATGAGATTTTACTCCAAAATTTTCTCTGGACTCCTGCGATAATTTTAGGAAAATAGAACAAACTTGTCTCTTGAAAAAAAAAAAAAAAAAAAAACAGTGAAATTTGGTTGGCATCCATTTTTGACTCCAGAATCTGGTGGTTTCGAGTTGTTTTAAGCTCTCCAGCAAATTTTCGAATTTTTAATTTTCAAAAAAAAAAAAATGGAAAATGATCATTGCAAAAATTTAAAATTCAAAAATCCTCCGGACGCTCCAAAACAACTTAAATTTCCTAAAAATCTATTCGAGTGATTGAAAATAAGGTACGAACAAAATTTCAGCTTTCTATTCCAATTTGATCAAATCTTACATAATTTGCCTTTAAATTTTCAAAAATTCACCGAAAAAATGAAATTCATCTCTTTGAATTTGGGCTGCTGGTGTATTTTTGGCTGCTCTTTCGATTTTCTTTTTCCTGGTTCGAAAATAATCCTAAAAATTTTATCGAATGAGCACAGTTTTAGCTAATTTTCAATATTTCAGGCAAAAAAATCATCAACATTGAAAATTTGAAAAAAATTGAAAACTAAATTTTCGAAGATCCAATCAGTATAATTTCTAAATTTTTTCAACCTATCCACCTTTCTGGAAAAACGTGTTTTCAAGTGAAATATTTGAAAAAAGAACCAGCAGAATTTCATCTTAATGCATTGATTTAAAACTAAAGATTTTTTTGGTAGATGGTCGTATCTTTTTTTCTTAAAAAATGAGGGGAAGGGGAAAGGAGTCGTAGATGAAATCCGCTTTTCTGTTTAACATTGATCGAGTTTTGAAGCTGGATAAAAATTAAGGCTGAAAAGAGATTGAATGGAATTACTAAAGTATTGATTAACAAAGGTTACCTATACGAATTAAAGCCATTAATCTTTTACGTTTTCTGTACACAATTTTTATTCTATTCTATTTTTTAAAATTACATACATACTTGAAAATTCTCAAATCTTATTATGTTTTGAATATTATTCTATTCTGCCTTCACTAGAAAACAATCGTGTTAAGTACGTACCTACGTATTTATTTTTCTGCGTGAATAAGTACATATTTTCCAGTTATAATCCATACGTAGTTACCTATTGTCTAGGTCAAGGTTAAAACTTACGTAGATTTTTGTTTAGTTTCTACTTGGAAGACGATGCTACGTGATGGATTATCAATTTTCTTGAATTATTCGAATTTTCTCGTAATTCAGTTTCGAAATATAGTGGTTTGAAGTTGAACTAGATGTCTAAGTTGAATGTTGAAGGAGTTCTTGTGGAAGATTTCTAGGAAAAAAATCATTAGACTTGGACTTTGCCATATCATTCGATACCTATGATAGGGAAATGATCATTTTCAGGATTGTTGAAGTGCTTAGATAACCGAAATTTTGAGTGAGATATTGAGACTTGTTCAGAAATAACTGCTCCGTCAGGGGAATCAAGTTGCCAAATGTCAATTGATATTTTTTTTGGTGGAATTTTCGCTCAAAGATGAATTATTTCACGTGACTGGTATTCGATATTTTTTTTTAACTCTTGCTTTCATCTTGACATCCGCCACAGAATACGTTTACCTACCGGCACGAATTTCTCCGTAGTGAAGACTCGAAGTGTATCTGTCTATCTACATAATTAACACACTATGTTGGCTCGAAAGAGAAAGAGAGAGACGTCTTCGTAAAGCCGTTTACAATGCGTGTATTATAACTAGAAAAGAGTTCAATGTCCTGTAGAAGAATTTCCCAGAGTAAGGTTATAGTAATATGTAGAAGGCGTTACATATAAAGATAACATCGAATCAACAGCCTAGCTCACGCGAAGAAGGAGGAGAGAGGTGAAAAAAGCTATTTCAAGTCATCAACAACTTTAGTGTTGAATTTGTTCGAAAGGTCGTGGCGTTTAGATAGACCTAATTTTACGCGGGCAATGCATTGATAAGGTTACGTAGCAGACGAATGAATGAGAAGGATAGAAATGAGGTCGAATGAACATAATGTAGGTTACCGGACTACCGGCTTCTTGACCTTTTAGGATGTTGGTATAGCCGAAATATCTGTTTACAAGCCAGTTGCTGTGTATCAGTCATATGATTTTTCTTACGTGTTTTTTTTCTTTCTCTCTCTTTACAGAATGCATTAGGATTAGCAGCACCAGCCAGCGATGTGTTACTCAGACGACAACACAGCAGCTCGGCTGTTGCCAAAGAATCGGAACCGATTAGTAATACCACGACGAGTACGAAAATTTCGAACCAATCGTGGTTCCAATTATCAGGACATCCGGATTGTTTTGCGCCAGCTGGACCTGGAACTATTTGGAAGAAATGCAGTGGCGGTACCGAACGCAATGTTTACGAAGCTCTATCGCAAGAACCCGCTTTGAAAGATATTGTACCGAGATATCTACGCGAAGTCGAATACGCCGGAGAAACGTTTATCGAATTGCAAGACTTACTACACGGTTTCAGAGATCCTCACGTGATGGATATTAAAATGGGTACGAGGACGTTTCTAGAATCCGAAGTACAGAATACGTTCGCCAGGGAAGACTTATATTTAAAAGTACGTATAAGGATGAAGAACTTGTATAAGGTTGAAAAATGAAAAAATCATGATGCTAATGGCGTTTAATTTCTTCAATTTTTAGATGATCGCAGTTGATCCTAATGCACCTACTGCCGAAGAACATACATCCAGGGCTGTGACTAAATTACGTTATATGCAGTTTAGAGAGGAGCAGAGTTCCACTAGTACGTTAGGATTTAGAATCGAAGCTATGAAGGTTGGTATTTATTTTATTTTTTCGATAGTATAAGATCTAGTGAGGTGATTAGCTTCGTGTAGTGTATAATCTGGATGAATGTGCAATGTTTCGCGACCTTCGATGAATTAAATTTAAAACGAGTTGAGACCAGACTCAAATTGCAGTTGATGGTCATCTCACCATTCTAATAATGCCAATTGGTGAAAATATTGCCCTGTTTTCTCTTCTGAATTTTCAGAACACAAATTTACCCATAAATAAACGATTTGTAAATTTTCAACTACTCGGGTGAAATAGGATCTTTTGGATTTGGGTCATTTTTCTCAAAACAGGTTGGGTAGGAGGAGCTTGAGCAGAATTACCTTCTTTTTGAGAACTCAGACCTCCCCTACAAGGGCACCTCCGGAGCTAAAATTTTTCCAAGTAACTTTCAACTCAAAATGAAAGTTTCTACGAATTTGGTCACAATCCGTCTAGACTTTTTTCATGATCCACCCCAATGATCAATTCTTCAATTTATGAATCAATTTTTTTGCGAATGATTCACCAAAAATGATTCAATTCGTTCGCGAATGATTCACCAAAAATGGTTCAATTCGTTCGTGAATGATTCACCAAAAATTAATTCAATTCGTTCGTGAATGATTCGTCAAAAATTAGGTAAATGAATCGATTCGTTCGCGAACGAGTCATTTATATGAATCAATTCGTTCGCGAATGATTCACCAAAAATGATTCAATTCGTTCGTGAATGATTCGCCAAAAATTAGGTAAATGAATCGATTCGTTCGCGAACGAGTCACTTATACGAATCAATTCGTTCGCGAATTATTCACCAAAAATTAATTCAATTCGTTCGTAAATGATTCGCCAAAAATTAGATAAATGAATCGATTCGTTCGCGAACGAGTCACTTACACGAATCAATTCGTTCGCTAATGATTCACAAACTATGGTTCGTCTTCGATGATTATTTACATTTTGCAATTCGCTGCCTTTTATCCCCATGATCACCTCACCCCCTCCCCTCTCATCCACCCATTTTCTGATTTTTGACTCATATTTCTACTGGATTCAAAGATCATTCGACGAAAACTTTTCTAACAATCTATCGTTACTGTTTTACAGTTCCGTGGCTCGAAACCTGTAACCGATTTGAAAAAAGTCAAAAGCTCGCCAGAAGTTAGCGACACATTATCATTGTTCCTCAGTAACAGAGAAGATATCAGACAAAGACTGGTGACAAGACTGACGGAAATCCGCACCACTTTAGAGCAGTCGCAGTATTTTAGAACTCACGAAGTACGTACGATGTGTTATGCTTTCTTTTTTTTTCTTCTTTTTTGTATTCATCGATATGGAAGATCGTAATTACTAAAGTCTTTGTGTATATTTACGTGTGTACTTTAGGTAGTCGGAAGCAGTATATTAATTATATACGACGACGTTAAAGTAGGCGCGTGGTTAATAGATTTCGCCAAAACCAGACCCGTTCCTTCGGATAAAATTTTGACTCATAGACTTCCTTGGTCTCCGGGCAATCACGAAGAGGGGTTCCTCTATGGCTTGGATATGCTGATTAACGTAAGTACAAATACACATACTTACCTACAATACGAATATATCTGTGTACATAGGCTATTACTAGTACAATTGTAGTACCTACAAATTGCTCGGAGTCGGCGTTCATTCTTTAATCCTTTCTTTTTTTTTTTTGCAAGAGCGGGCACGAGCGCGCGAACTCGTACGTGTTTGAATTTTTAAAACTTAATTAGTCCTTGAAATTTTCGCCCGATAATTGATTCCATAATTGAAATGCGTTGTAGCGTTAATTTGTAAGTGTTTTTTGAGCTTACAATTTCTTCGGGCTGGTTTCCTGCTGTACGCATTGTTCGTCTGGTCGTCGCCCATACTTAGTATCTACATGTACTGTTTAGCAATTTTTTTTTTCTATTTTAAACACATGGAATACGAAAAATTCTTACTATGTGTTGGATATAGAGGAACATTTGGAGATAAAAAAAATTCGCAATGAGCAATTTCAACGCGCCTTCAACCGTAACCATGTATTTTGATAAGACTACATACAAACTCGTGCGTAATTCTCACCGCAGTGTTAATAATATCTCCGTGATGGAAAAAAATACGAGCATACGAACGCGATTCTAAAATAATCCTCCAACTCGAATCGTAAAATCGTGCTTTATCGTCGTGTTTTTCAGACGATTTTTTTTCTACTTTTCGTCAACTGAGCGTGGTAACATTGGAAATGAAAAACAAAGCATGATGATAAGCTCTTAAACTTTTACGTTTTACCGGAAAATCGCTCGAATATTCGTTCAGGAAACGTCATAACAGTCTTAAAATAATTTTTTTTATCATTTTGCGAGCTGGATAATGTTTTATAATTTTTTTTTTTTGACCTACACGTTTACTTAGGTTTATTCGTGTAGGTATTAGAGGTACGTATTGCTCGTAATGTACGTTTTATATCTTGTTTTTTCCTTTCTTCGTTTTCATCGTGATTTGTTTCCGAGTTGATTTGTAATCATTTTTTTGATGAGAACTATACAGAAAATTGATGAAATTGAGATTTTTAATCATTGATTTTACGAGGGAACTTCTTCGGGTGTCCGCCTTCAATTTAAATGCGATCGTGATTTTTGGAAAGAGCGTGGTCTAAACATCTATTGACCAAAATTTCAGCTGCTCAAATTGATTTCTCGATTTTTGGCGAATTTTTGAAAATTAAAAATTGATTATTTAGGCAATTTATGTTTTTTTTTAAAAAAAAATATGTACCTAACTCGTTTTTTTCAAGTAAAAATGATGAAAATGAGTTCTGAAACTAAGATCGATCGACTCCCTCGAACTGAATTTTACCATTTTCGGTCATTCTGGAGGCTCCAGCGCGATTTTCAATTTCTCCAGAATTTTAAAATTTCTGCAGAAAGCATGAAAATTAATTTGAGTACCTAAAAATTGAGTTGTGGCTTCGGTTTTTAGCTCCTCATATTAATTTCGCTACTCCTGGAGAAATTTCATAATTTTGGAGCAATCAAAAATCGTGCTCGAGGCTCCAGAAAAGCTCAAAATAGTGAAATTCGGATTTGAGGAGCTGATTTCATAGAATTTCAAAAATATTTCTACAAACAGAAAATTGTTTTGAGTTTTTGAATTTTTTCCTTACAAATTATCTGATCTAAAAAAAGCATTTGAAATGTCCGCCTGGAGATCAGACCAATGACCAAATGTAGATAAACTCAATGAATAGGTCTCGAAAGTAAGCCACAATTCAATTTTCAACTCCTCAAGTCAACTTTCACACTTTCTGGAGGAATTTCAAAATTCAAGCTGGAGTCTCCAGAATGGCACGAAATAGTGAAATTCGGTTTCAGGTGAAATAGAGCCATTTGTGCAAATTTCTGGAATTTTCCCCTCGAATATTAAGTTGAAAAAAGCATGAATTGACGAAAATATCAAATTTTTAATTTTCAAAAATTCGCCAAAAATAAAAAAATTAATTCGAGCAGCTGAAATTTTGGCTATGGAGTTTTAACACATTCTTTTTCCAATTTGAAATAAAATTTTTCTCATTAGAGTAGTAAATATAAAATTTGAATTCAAATTTCAAAATGAATAAAAAATTTCCCAAGCTCTCCAGACAGAAAAAAATTAATTTTTCTCCCAAAAATGTTATAAAAATAACTCGAAACTTTTCACTTTCCTAAACAGGAACAGGATCTGAAATAAGTACATATTTATGGCAACTGAAACCGAAATTCAAATAAGGTTAATTTCTCATCTTCGAACGTTTACCTTGAGTGAATGTAATTTTTAATAATATTTACTCCGTATGACGTATCCCATGACGTTATGCAAACCGAATACCCACCGATGAAATTTTAATATACGTACGTAATCTATTATTTTAATCTGGAGAGTCAGATGAGTAACATGTAAGCAGTACGAAACGATCTAGGCCAGATGAAGTTCCTTTATGGAATATTTTTCAAATGTTTCATGATCTATACGATTTCTACTTGCGCATATGAGCGTCATTCAAGACAAAAATCACTTTCGAAGGTCGCTGTTCAAAATTCAACTAGGAAGCTACGAGTACTTGCTACTTAGATTTACCTTTCTTATTCAGTTTTCAAGTGTCTCATTCTTTTCTTCTATCGTAATGTGAGACATAAATTAAATAGTAAATATGTATTTCAATATTGCAATCCAGCAAAATATGTAACTCGATCGTATTTTTTTAATGCATATTGCATACTTACCTCGATGTTATCAATCAACTCAGGATCAGTGATTATATCATTTCATAGCAAAAATACATGAAAACAATTATTACAACTCGTAGACGTAGTGTTTTTGAAAAAAAAAAAAAAAAAAAAATGGGTTCACCTCTCGGTTGTCGTACAAATCGAAGGTCGTATTTGTGTAACTGGTTACGACGACGACTTGTATCGATAAGTTACCTACCTACGTATTAGACGCGTGTGTTGGCAATTTGATTAGATAGTTTGAAAAAAGGTTCTCGAATGATGAACTGTTCATTTGACGTATTACAGTATATGCAAACGTAAAACCACTTTGTTAAAATTTTGTATTTGTAGTCGCGATAAAGGTTCTCATTTCTATTCGTCGTTCGTTCATTACGCCACTCCGATATTGATATAAGCGAATACTCTTACCTATAGGTTAAAAATAGCCTGAGAGAGCGTTTGTTGGCACAGTGTATTTAATAGTGGTTCTTTTATTCTGCTTACAGAAGATGGAAAATATTAAAATTCCATTGAACGTGAAGACTGAAGCATCAACGCCTTCGGTTCTACTGACGTCATGAACAGTTTTCGCACCGTAAACAAGAAAAAATGAGAGAAAATAGAGACCACCACGTGTTTATGACTTGCATAATCTAGTCATTTATATTTCAGGAAAAAAAAACGGTTGAAACCTGTTTGTGTTCATGTTCCTAGTTTACATTTGTTAACTGTTTAAATTAATACATATAAATTTATTGATCGTAGTCGTAAATCTTTTGAAAACATTTGTTAACAAAATTGCGCATAAATTCGTGTAAAAGTTTCCTTTTTCTCCCTCCTTAATTTTTGTTTTGTAAATTTGTTCGATTTTTATTTAATTTATTTTTTTGTACGATTATAATATGTATTTTTCCATCTACCTAGAGCGAAGTTTTAAATTTATATTTTTATACGACGTTTTAAATTGAAAAAAAGAATTACTATCGGTCTTCCATAATTCATACTTAATTTGAAGAACGTTTTTGGTACATGCCTTTTTGTATAGTGTAACGACGAAAACCAATATCGGTTTGTTGTAAACCTGCCTTAATTTGCATTTATTTAAACAAACGAGTGTAGGTTTTGTAACTCGATGAAAAATTCATCTCGTCGAGACCTATGTAATGATTTTTATTTAATTTTAGAATTCCATCTTTTTTTTTTTTTGTAGTTCTTCTTCTTCCTTAATAATGGAGTAATGTGTATTATTTTTTGTACAGTGTTTGAGAATTTTACTATTAGAGAGATGTTTTGTACTAAAATTTTTAATTTAAGTGTGGCTATTTTTATTGTGCTTCCATTTTAGTACCTACCTATTTCATGTCTCTTACTACGTTTGTATGATACTTTTTTTATTATGCCATATACGAATAATACGTAAGTCGAAGAATCGATTTCAATAAAATAATTTTCATTTATGTCTGCTTCTGCTTCGTTTTGTTCTTGTGAGTTATTGGGAAATATTCATTGACGATCGAGTGTTGGGTGGTGATTGATTTTTGAGTGGTTAAGGGTGAAAAAAGTCGAGCCACGCTGGTTATGAATACTCCTATGAAACCATGCCATAGGCAACTCAAAAAATGATTGTAAAAACTCTAATTTACCCGAAGATGGATTATAAATCACGTTAAAAATATACGATATGCGTTTCAGAAGAAAGATATAAATTCAAAATTACCCAAATAATCTTTAAAAAATCAAAATTTCTTTGAAAACATTTGAAAAGTAGTTTGAATAACCAACCAAAGAGAAACACGACGATTTTTCATTGACAAGAAATGCCCCTGTAAAAACATACCATAGGCAACTCAAAAAACGAAAAAATAAATTAGTGCACAAGCGTGCACAAACGAAGCACAAACGATTGGCACTATTTTCGACCCCCACCCCCACATGGTCGGGGCTGGCCACACGGAGCTGCCTCATACTCGTAGTTTTGAAAATCAAAAGAAAACCATCTTCAAATCAAAATATTAGGTCGGTATGCGATTTGAATAATAATAATTAAAAAAATTGTCAAATGCCAAAAAATACCGCAGCTGCTAACTTTTTGGTAAATTAGCTAATTGAGTAAGAGACTATTTTTGAAAAGAGCATTTTTTGCGCCATCTACTCGTATCATGGTTTCAGGTCTGAAAATGCTCTAAGTTTAGTCTCGAACAGCAACAAGTGATTTTCGATATGTAAACATGGTCTCTAGTTTAAAAAATATTTTGAGACTAGTTGGTCAAAAAACGATGGCTGCTGTACCATGACTAAATTTGATTTATTTTCATCGCGAAATGTCTCAACTTTGGAATTTATTTTTATGATTTAAATTGCATAAATTTAGGGTTTTTGATATTTTCGAACAGATTTTTTTTAGTTTGTTTTTTGAGTTGTGGATCTGAAGGGGTTTCAAATTTTTGGAGATTAGGTAGATAGGTACTTATTTGCATTTTTGAATTTGTTTTTGTTATTTAAATTGTAGGTATATTGTGCATATATATACTTGAGTATTATTTTGAAAGTGATTTTAGAAGATTTTTGTCTCAAAGTGCTCACCGGTGGCTAGGAAAATGATGATCAATAAGTTTTCTATATCATGCTTTGGTACCTATTTTTATTTCATTAGAAATTTAAAATAATGTCAAATCTACTATAAAACAACTATAAATGGAAACCACATTTTCCGGATTGAGCCAGCTGAGTTGAATTCAGTGGAGCAATCTGCGGAGTTGTTTTGTGTTCCTGAATCCGTACATATCGTTGGCCTAGCTGACAAGTCATTGATTCCTACATAGAATAAAGAGTTGGAATCAAATGTCTAATTATTATTTATATTCGTTAATAGGCGATCCTGATTATGAATCAATAATGTTTTTAATATCATTATAGCTTAAGTAAATAAATAAAAGGAAAAACTTACCATTTGTAATTAATAAAATGAAAAATAGAAACAAAACTGAATTCATGGGTTCTGTTTTACTCTCAAGGAAGGCACAACTATTCAATAAGCCAAACAAGCTTGGTTTTACAACAATAAGTAGGTATTCAGATAAGTAAGCGTTGGTTGTTCAAAATGACGAATTGACGATCGAGTCGTTTTAGTTCTATATTTTTTACTTTGTGTGAAAGTACTAAAAACTCTTCAAAACCATTATGGTATATTTTAAAACAATAAGAGATAAAAAATGTTTTAAAAATTGTTACGAAAAGTTTTCTTTTCTACAATTGTATCTACCTCAGAACTATTTCTTCAATCGTAAACGTTGTTTATAAGCATTTTTTTCAAGTAGGTAGTTCCACCTTCATTTCTTGTTATTAAAAAAAAAAAAAAAACAGAACATATGAGTCTAAAAATTAAGTGGATACTTTCTAAGATCTTTTCCGTTCACTGAAATTAATTTTTCAACGAGTCAACTGCCAAGAGCTCGTAAGGCTCAAAATCTTAGACTGCAGCTTAAATCTTCTCTTCTTATTGGTCAAAAAGTAAACATTTTTCATTCAATTCTTGAGTTTCAATTTCAGCGACAGTTGTTTCATTTTTCAACAATGAATATTTTTCATGTTAGAAACTTGTTCAAAAGCGGTGGAACCATCGTTTTAAGAAAACCCACCAATTTCAATTATTTTCGTAATTTATACTCATTAACATTAACGTTTTTCAAGGAGAAGCTCCAGGAGCAGTCCAAAAAAGCTGTCGAGTGAAGTTCTAATATGGATGAAAAGAAACGCACATTGGTCCAAGTGAAGCGATAGTTCAATTAAAACTTTTGAAAATTAATCATTCGAGAAGTAAAAACATTATTTTTTACGATCAGAAAAGTCAATTTTTTAACCCTTGATATTTTAAAAAAATTGAACAAAAATTTTCAACAAACATAGCCTCATAGGTAAATCAAAAAAAAAAAAAGAATAAAAGAAAGAAAATAAGTGAGTTTTCAAAAACTTTATACTCTATACCTACCTAATTCGTGAAGCAAAATTATATAGTATCCACGTACCTTTTTTGTGAAGTAGGAACATAATTTTAAAATTTTGAAGAAGCGTTTTCCAGAAAGTTCAATATGGATAACAAAGAAATTTTAAAATAGTCTGAGCGAAAAGAGGGCATAAGCTTCTAAAAATTTAATTATTTAAAAAGTAAAACAGAATTGTATGTTTATGCAAATGGCAAAAACACTACTTCTCTCATATTGACACTTCTGAATTGATATTTTACATTATAAGCCCACTTTTTACAATGAGTTCTTGAAAAAATGTGTGCTTACTTTTTTCTGGCAGCATTTTCCAGAAAATTAGTACCTATCTACATTTGCAATTTTGATTGAAACACGACTATTTGTCAGAAAACTTTTTAAGGAATGAGAAATGGGTGAGAAATACATATTTGAAAGAAAAAACTCATTCATTCGACATTTTAGTGTATTATGGTACCTCCTGTCTTCTCCTCTCCTCATGTAAGCAATATTTTGGGAGTTTAATATTGATAGATAGGTACATGTGGATTATTTTTTGTTATTTCATTATTTTATTTAATTATGTACTTGCTCATTTTAGTACTTTTACTTAGACTTACTAACTCGTACGTAATTTTTGTGTAATTTTGGAGCATTAAAAACCTCGTGAGACCCTAAATTTTTTGATTCAGTGAATGGAATTTTTTGTGAAGTATATCACACGACTTATGTAGTCTCAAATTCCATTAAAAAAAATTAACTTAATCGATAGCATGATTACGAGAAACCGAGAAGACTGAACATTTAAACAGTATCAAACACTCACATAGGTACCTACCAATTAGACAATTTTATAGCGTTCAAGTGTTTCTACTCTTCAATTCAGGCGACACTCAATAACTTCTATTATAATATATACCTAATATAAATTTTATACGGTTTTATTTCAACATGTTCAATTCTCAGGTATTGGTATTGACTATTGAGTTTTGCGTTGACGTAGAATTTGTTGAAAAACTTCATCTTGCTAAAAGAAAAACTCTCTCCATCCAAGATTATTATTATTTTTTTTACAACCAATAACATTCATTCTTCATCACTATAATGTAGAAAATTTCAAACTTTTTCAAAACTGAATGATCAAGTGTCTCTTAGGTCAAATCTTATGGGGAAAACTATTAAAATGGTGAAGCTAGGTACTGTACATGAGTACACTGAGAGAAAAAATTCAGTAAGAAGTACTACAAAACGTAGTGACAGTGACGAAGACATTTTATAAAGTAATTTTTACAGCATAGTTCTCTCATTCTCACTTGTCACTTGTCAGTGATTGTTCCAATTTAACTCTTGTAATTTATCAAACTTAAAAGCTCGAACTGCTCGAAGAATTTTTGATTAATTTTGGACCGTCTGTGACTTTCTGTTGATGTTGAAACTTGAAATGAAAAAAAGTGTTCCGAATGATTTTGGTGCTACATTCGAACTGATTCAAGGCCTAAATCTTGGAAAACACTCTTCTGCACTGCCAAGCACTGGGAATCGAATCATTTTTCAGGTGAAACATTCTCTTTTCTGATTCTGACGATGATAGATCAAAGGAGGTTATTGTACGTAGTATAAATAGGTTGGTAGATCTTCGAAGAACAAAAGATCACTATTACTAATACTCATCTAAACAACTTTATCGACAGATTGACTTCTCATTCATCAATTTTCTTTTCTCGACAACAAAATTTTCCTCCAATTTATTCATCCTTCGCTCACCAAACACCACTATTCTTTTACCAGTCGTACAAAATAATTGCCTACTGCTTGCCTGATCGTGCCTACGCATGATCTCCGTGCTCGTTTCGACTCATCACGTAGCATTCCTGGCGGTCACTGGGAAAACAACAACGACAATTTGAGCAATGCATGCGAACGAATGCGTCGTACAAAATCGTGAATCGTGATAGCAAGTATCGGACTATCATCGTTCGGTGCCGAAGTAATGTACGTGTTAAAACTTAAATACCTAATATTATTATTATGGAAATGAATTATTTATAATATTGTATTGTGTGAAATAGTGTCGTACATTGGTGTTAAATGTTGTACATTTGGTCTTCCACCGAGTTGTTACACCTTATTCACGTTATCTGTCCCCTGTCCCAGGTTAGATGAATTTTTTTTCTCGCCGGACGATTAGATTATAAATTCGCGAGCGGTTGTGTTATTCAGCTGCGTGAAAAATTGACGACGAGTTGCGGATTTTCGTGGTAAATATCATGCCTTAACACGAAGTTATGTTTACTCTACGGTTTTTTTAATTACACACGCAAACACAGTACATTGTAATGTATTTCCGCCGATGATACTTAATTTATTACGTATTATTATCAAGTACATAATATACATAAGCTTTTTTTCTGCGACGAATCGCGCTCGTGTGTGTGTGTGGACCGATGTGCAGAAATATGACCACATTAATGGCTCAGGAGAGGAATATAATTCAAACTCGAGCCGTCCAAAAGGAGACAATCCATTCTGGACACTTCATGGTATCGCATTTCGAAGCCGATGCCCAAGATGACGAATACGAAGTCGCCGTACCTGTACCAGAAGTATCCTCGAAGAAGCTCGAGATTATACCTCGTCGCCAGAGAATCAACTCAGCTCCTAAAATAATGAGCGTCTCGATTGAAACCTCGCTAACGCAGCTATTCCAGTGTATGTCCATTGCGTACAGGTAATTTTTTACTCGTATTTGCACCTCGTAATCATCGCACATTTTCACATTACATAACTCTGTTTAGATTAAAGAACTCATCAAGGTGACTCGTTCGAATTATCGGTGCGATTTTTCTGTTAAAATTTTTATCGAAACAAACCCGATTGAGATAGGCTACTTGTGGCGAGAATGAAAATTACAAAAATCCAATGTATAACCTTTTCTTATCACCTCGAAAGAGCTCGAGATAGGTTCGAATTCGAGAACAGAAAACGTTTCGGTACACGAGTCTGTGCGTACTATATTACGAAATGTATTTTTAAATCAACAGGTAGTACTCGGTTTACGTTTACACGCCAATATTCCAGCCAATCGGATTCGTCGGCGATGTTATAGAATACTCCAACACCCTAACCCAGCCCGCGGATGACCTTTTCCTATACTTACATTGTTTGTTTTGACTCGACGACGACGTAAATTTCGTACTGCTAGGTACCTACCATACTTACCTATCTGCCTAGTGCCTATACTGCCTACCTACACGTTTCATGAACTTTGACTCGTTCCATCGTTTTTTTTTTTTTTCATTTAAACCAAGCTGCTCGAAAATTTCACCGTTTCGATTACCATCGTTAATGCTGTGCTGTGTATCTGTCTGTATAGTGTACCTCGTCCCTTACGCTCTCTCAGTTATTATAGTACGATGACGTCGATTCGAAAAACAAACAATTTTATCTTGTTTAATGTAATAATACTATACGATTACAACGATAACGAGCTTTTGAAATTTTAATCTTTTAACCCACGGTTCATATGTATTATGTTCCGTAGATAGGAAATTTTTAAGCAATTGCGAAATTTCGCTGCGTTTCGTATATTCTCTCGAAAACGTCAAAAGTGTCCAATTAGCTCCACTCCTTTTTCTCTCTCCCCTCTTCAACTGCTCTTATACTCGCGTATTTTGCAATGATCAGCCTATCGAGTCCATTTTAAAAGATTACTCGTATATAGAAGTGTCAAAAATGATACCGGAGTGCTCGTAATCACGTAGATGTGTAAGTTTTCAACTTGAGGAATCAAATTCGCTATCTAGTGTATCAAATTTGACAGCTTGGGTTGCTTTATCTGTACGAGACACAGATGTTAGCGATCATCGAAGCAATAAACTGTATTTATAGGACTTACAGAAAGGTAATCTGACTTATTTGTCGAGGGAAATTGAGAGTAACCGAAATGATAGTGGTGTTAAGTCATACGACTTCTGTATTTTAACCTTGAGTGGATTTTATTTGCACTCTTTTTATGATGCTTTGCTTCAATTTTTTCTCTTCTACGGCTCAAAATTTGTTCTTTCTTCATGAAAAAAATTATTCTTATCGATTTTACTTCACTTTGCCCCACTGGCCACTAGAATATAGTTTAAGTAAAATGCTATCGATGACTCGTTGTGTCGAGCCCCCAATCTGAGAAAATGTGATGTGCCGTGTGATGCATAACAAGTCATCAGCTTGAGCTGATTGTTACTTACTTCAGTTTTTAGTATGTATGGGGGGGGGGGGGTCGCGAATAAAAAATATCAGAGGATTTTGACTAAATTTAGAGGAAACCTTCATTTTGAGTTGGAAAGCTTCGGAGGTGCTCCTCAGGGGGGGGGGTAGTTATGGGTGTTCAAAGAAGGGATATTTTCGAAAAAACCATGTTTTTTTTGTGTTCTAGCCCCTACCCAACTTGTATTGGAAAAAATTGCCCCGTTTTTAAAGATGATTATTTGAGATTCTGAGTCGACCTGGGCCATTGCCATCAAAATCCCAGAGCTTTTTTAGGGTTCTACTGAGCGGTTAAAAATGTGCAAATTGTCTATTTTTTAGTAATATTTTGAAATTTTCTTATTTCCAAATATTTCGCATCAATTTACTTAAGCCAAAACATCGAAAAATATAATTTCTGAAAGTGAGGAATATTTTGGAGCGCAGTAGTGCCAATTTTTTGGTAATTATTGCCAATTTCAAAAAATCGAAAAAAATCGTCAGGTTTTAGGATGTTTTTCAGAGTTATTTGAAGGTATGTATGAATAGTGACCAAAAAATTGGCACTACTGGATTCCAAAATACATACGTTTGAAAATACATAATTATGAGAATATTGTAAATTTTCGAAGTTTTGGTCGATTGTTGCTTTATAGATAAAAAGCAAGTTCAATGTTTATTGAATACCTAATTAATCATGATAAGTTGTATGTAGGTAGGTGAAAATTCCATTTCTTGCAATAAACAAGAACAATACAACACAATGTGACAAATAAGTAATAATCATGTTTGATTTTATCATACATTCATCCATTGATAAAAGCATGGAATTTCAGATTCAGTATCACATTTGGTTTCAATTTTCAATAAATACTGATTGTTGATTGGCTTTGTTGAAATAGGTACTATACGTATACATACTATCTGTTAATGATGAATGAAAAAAAAAATTATTTTTCCATCGTCGACTTACACTTTAATGACAATTTTGGTAAAAAAGTAGGACCTTTTTTTGGCAATTGAACTTTTTTGGAAATTTAAAAAAAAACACGGCTTTTTTGAAATTTTAGACAAAAAAATAATACTTTATTTACAATGTTATTTCAGTCAAAAAGATGAACTTTATCAGCAATTGGCAAACAACATAATTTTTTGAACCACGTTGAGTGACAAAAATGGGAATTTTTGAAAATTTTGCCAAAAACGAGACGTCTTGGCAATTTTGACGTTGAAACTGGACTTTTTTTGACCATCGTTGCAAAAACAAGGTACCTATTTTTGACAATTTTGGTTAAAACAACTTTAGCAGAAACGATACTTTCTGATCATTTTGGCATAAGCAGAACTTTTCTGACCATTGTTGTGCTTAACGTTTTTTTCTATTGTTTGAAAAATTCCGTTTCAACTACATACCTAAATTTCATTTATTTCATTTCATTTAGATTTTCAATTCTGCTTCTGCTAAAGTTATCAAAGACTTGATTTTTGCCAAAAATTATCTAAAATTCCTGCTTTTTGTTAAAAAATTGCCAAAAATTGTTGATTTTCTGGTGAAAAATTCCAATAAGTATTTTCGAAAAATTTGTGAACTGCAGGTATTGAAAAAATAGAGCTTTTTCAACAAAAAATGCTGGTCAGAACTTTTAAAAATTGGCATTTTTTTCTCATCTCGTTTTCCAACAAGAAAGAAGTTTAACAAATTGTGTATCATTTTCGTCCCTTCCCGTTCCTATTCTTTAATTTCTTCAATGATCATTCATAAATTTTACGCATGTGTGAGATTTTTTGAATTTTTTTTACCGAACTATTACTTGAGTCCGTTGGTAGGTGCACCACTTATTGTTGTCCAAATGGCAATCGTGCAAACCACTTTTTTTCGTTTAATAATGCATAAATATTTTCTTAATTATTTTTCCTTTTTGAATTTCGATCCAAGTTATAGAAGCTCTTGTGATTTCTTAAAGCATTAAGTTCCCATTTTGAAAATAAAAATTGAATGGCAAAGGGTCTTCGCCTTACCTTTACATTTTTAGTGATGATGGCTTTCAATTTTTGTATTCAGTTTGGAAAGCCAAGCTTTCAGCTCGAAAGTTCAATTTTTAGCTTTTAAAATTTTTATTACAGATCTTGAATCCCCAAAATACGTATTCAACGGAACTCAATTGATGGTTATCCCCTCCCCTCAACTCTTGATAATTACTTTATTAGATCATCGAAGGAACAGTTTTGATGGTTATTCTGTATAATCGAAGGAAATACTCATAATGACTACTTTACTAGACCACCGAAGGGAACTTTATTGATAACCAAAACAAAATTGAAAGACTTGAAACCAAAAAATCTAGTTGATTTTTCATGGAATGACCATAATTGTTACGTTGCAGACAATTTCTAATAATTTTTATTCGAGTTTTTTCTACCTTCCCAGTGTTTTTAAAGTTCAAGTTGCCTTTTTAGCTCTTTTTTTCTTCGCTTGCTATAATTTTGGATGGTGTATTGAAGCTGTAATTGAATTTGGAGGAAATCTATGCCATAAGACTTTTCAGTTACCTATTTGTAATTTCAGCTCTTTTTTTACCAAGTGCCTTTTTAATCATGTACTTGTATTTTGCTCGTACGAGGGAACCTTTACAACCTGTCAGCTTGTATTGAGCTGAAATTTGGTTCATTGAAAGAGCATGTCATCTATTAAACCTTAGAATCAAATTTTGAGCCGATTTTTCGATTTTTCGTGAATTTTTTGAAAATTGTGGAAATAGCCTGCTAGTATATTAATTTTCTAGATAAATAGTAAATATGGAGGTGAAAATCTGAAAATAAGTTTTTATACTGAAATCTACCCTCCCGCTCTCAATTGACTACCACCATATTCGAATCAAGTTAGAGCCTCCATTTCCAGCAATTTCAAATCAATCAATTTGATATCTATACACCGAAAAAAAAATTATGGATAATTTTTACTATTTCCCACAGTAACCGGATCCCATTCAAAAATATTGCGATTTTTACTATGAGATTAGTAAATTTTACTATGAGAGTAATAAATTTTACCTAATTCTATAGGTAAAATGTATTTTTTGGCTGAGTAAAAATCACTATTATTTTTGGATGGGATCCGGTTACTATACTGAAATAGTAATTTTTATTGTTTTTTTTTTCAGTGTACATCAACTTTGTCTGCTCAAAATTTGATTTTAGGATCTGGGTGTCCAGCGAGCCAAATTTAAGCTTAATTAGAGTTGATTACGGGTTGAAAAAGCTCCCTTGTTTCTGTATTCATATTTGAGCTGTTGAAAGAGACTAGAATCAGCTGGCCAGAAAGACAATTTTTTTTTTTGATGGACATACTCGGATTTGGCATTAAGGTAACGCTATCTAGTACATTCATTTTTGATTTTATAAACATTTTTCGATACTCATCGCAAGAAACTGTATTTGAGCTCAAATCCCAGGAGTGAGAATAATATTGTCCAAAGCTACATGAATTATTTCTCAAAACCAACCAATCTGATCATTTTTTGAACAACCTTTGCTAATGAAAAAAACGTCTTATCATAAGTCCACGATGTGCCAATACGTACGAATAAAAATAATACGGCCAATTGACGAAAATAATTGATCTATTTGCAATAATGACCAAACGTAGTACGAGTATTTCACGCTGATAACGTCGTACTAATGTTTTTCTTCCATATTTTCCGAATATTTGTATTTATACCGGTGATTGGTTGATACGATACGCGAGTAGCGAGTACTCGTAAATACGAGTATGAAGAAGACGCATAAAAATGTGCATTCGCGTAAATACCCAAACATATTCGTACGTATCTAGTATATCGTTTACTGACACCAATAGATACACACGCTGCAATCAAAATAAACATACGTAGGATGTGTCTGAATCGTTACGAAAGTTCGAACTGGTTTTATTTTCGTATTTTGGAGTATGCCTATTTTGCATTTAGAGTTGATTTTCAGGATGTGCGAGATGACGAAATCTACTTTTTGTTCCTGTAACTTCCAGCAATCTCTCATGATATACGATTGTCTGGAATTCATGAAATTCTTTCTTCTCAAGTTCTTATATTTGTGAATTTAAATTGGTAGGTATTCAGCACGTATAGCACAAATATGTGGATATTTTTATCTGTCAGCTGTTTTTTCTTGGTTAAAATTTTTTTTTTAGATAAAAATCCATACAAAATACAAATAGGTGCTTTATGTTTTTGGATTTCCAAATACGTAGTATACAAGTTTTTTGACCTAGTTTTGAAAAATATCTAATTTTTACAAATCGTTTGAAAAAGAAAATAGGCACAATGTTCCTATACCAATAATTTAGGTGAATATTTGGTAACTCGAAGAATTTTTTTTCAATTTTTTTCCTCGTATTTTGTACAGAAATCAGCACGTGAGAGAAGTGAGGGGATAGTTGAAACTTTTTTGATGCTACCTGATGGGTCTCTGCAAATGTCCAATGTCCATGCTAGGTCTGATGAAAAAAAAATAATCGAAATCCGAAATCAGTGACTGAAAAAGGTTCTCTTATTAGATAGATGTGCACATCTCATCGTTCTTAGAAGCTCTTTTTTGTCGAGTCCATACTTTACAATTTTCTTCCTTTGTCGCGGAACAAAACTATCGCGAAAATACAGACTAGACTTAGAACTTAGGAATGTGATACAATTGCTGGGTAAGCTGAATTATTTTCTTATCGTTGGCGTATACATTTATGTAGTATGTGGTATGTGTCGTGGTACTTTATGGTTAATGAGGCAAATAATATTTCCATCAACGGCATGGATTTCATTATTTGATTGGTCGCGAGTTGCCGTCTGTATCGCTCTATAGGTCTGTGGAATTGTTGATGTATGCGTTTCTTATCTCTTTCTTCAACGGAAATGAATGGCGAGGTGAGGCGCCATAAGTGACCGGGCAACTGTGGCAAAAAAACTAAAGATTAACGCGTGAAAATGAATAACATCATGCAAATTTACGAATGTAGGTACTAGAACACAATATTATGATATGGGAATATAATATTTTGTAGGTACCTAGTACCTACTCATTTATTTGATATGTATATTTTTGTACATATTATTATTTTGTATGTAAGTAATCCAATTTCATCGTATGCTGGTTAATTTCCAGTCAGCTTCTGTATATTATGTGTTGCTACGTAGTTAAAACCGGTAATAGGTATAAGATAAAAACGTACGTTAATCGTTATATTACAAACGAATGTTGATTTGTAAACAAATTAGGTATTTTTTAACCGGTTCTGTGTAAAATGTCACAAGCGATATTCTACATTACAAATACTTATATGTACTTATCACTCTATAACAGGTAGCATTAGATATACAGTGTTTTAATCAATAATTTGATCATCTTTTTGCTGCACTTTATGATCGAATTTTAGGTATCGTAAATGCAATAATGCATACTCAAGTATTGAATATAGTAAACTAGGTAGGTACATACTTAGTTTCTTTGATCATCCGCTTGTTATATGCCTTTGATTAGCCCATCCAAAATTGAGTGCTTGGAAACAACATCATTTCTATGATAATTTTATGTTTCATCGTGAATATTTTTTTGATAAGGTGTACAGCTGAAAACTTTTCACAGGTGTTTTGATCAGATACCTAACCTAGATAATATAATTTGCAACCAAAAAAAGCAATGATTACATCTCTAAGCGTCTTAAGACTTTTATAAAGACAACTTTTTAAAAAAATACACGTTTCGCGAAACTAGTCGCTCTATTCGAACAAATCAGCAAGATTTTTTGCCAAAATCATTATTGTGGTTAAATTTGCATTTTTTTTTTTTTTTTTTTTTTTTTTTTTTTGGTTCTATTTTAGACGGTTACTGACTGAGATTCAAAGTAAGTACATATCCCCTCAGAAATCTGGCTCCAAAATGATAATGTTATGTTTAAATTACTTTCAACTTAAGTTGAAAAAATTATGATTAATTTTTAATAGTTTTGTGTTCCCAAAATAGATAGGTATTGAATGGGAATTCAAAAAAAAACATGTTTAACAATGTTTTTTTTTTTTTTTTTTTTAATTTTTAATTTGCAACACGTTGTGTAATTTTTGTAAGAATTGTATCTGTAGTGTAAAAAATCATTCATGGTCAAGATTAAAATCAATCCAAACTTTTAAATCTGTGTTAAATTGAAAGTAAAATGAAAAATTGAAAAGCCTAATCTCACGGCCCATTGCATTAAACACTATTCGTTGATTGGCTTTCTCGAAATACTACTTGCTGATTTGTTACACGTTCAATAAAAAATCAAAAACAATATCTGCGAAAAACTTTGGGCTCAGAAATAAAAAAAAAATCAAAGAAATGGTAATTTAATCTCTATTTGCAGGAAATTGATTTTAATTACGTAATAAGTTAAAATTTTCATTAGAACATTGCAATGAATTGCATGCATAATTTTATGGACCATATTGTCATATTTAATTGCTGCAGAATTACAATCTACCAATTTGTTTTAATTGAATTTTCAAACACTAACGTGATTTTCTTGTTTACTTCAAATACTCATGTATCTTGTAAAGTGAAAATGAAATAAAATTTGGATTATTGAAAAAAAGAGTAAAAATTGAGGTAATTTGATCCATGTGGATTCAAATGTGGCGATGGAAAAAATTACAAGTAAAATAGTCATTTTTAAGGTAAAGAATTCTGCAGAAAATATACGCTGTTTTAATCATTTAAAAAGGTTCGGCCTCTCAAAAAGTGCTGAAAATTGGCATAATGATGGGTGGGAAGGGGGGTAGATTGAAAATATTTGTAAAAAAGATGAAAGTTATTTTCAACTCATAATTGATGGTGTGAGGATCATTTTTGGGGGAGGGGTAGGGAGGTGACGGGGAGGTGTTTGTAATTACACGATTATTACACCCAACCGTGTGAGGATTGATATCAAGTTAGTTAAATTGTGTTTTTTTTTATTAGGATAATTCAGTTTTTTCAAAATTTTTGAGGGAGGAGTGAGAAATTTCAATAATTTGAGTGTTAGGGTATTTTCCCTCTCTTACAGAACCAAATCAGTAAAAATTCTGGATTTGAGGTTAACCCTTTAACCCATGAGAGAAGTTCAACCAATTAATTTCAAGAATTTTCATGAGAGAAGTTGGACTCATACCATCAGATTATAAAACTTATTTGAAAAAAAAATTGAATTTGAGTGATCACTCATTTTCTTCAAAACATTATAAATTTATTTCCGAAATCAAATTTACAAATTCAGATTGAAACAAAAAGCCAAGTTCATAGTAATTTGCTGTGAATTTTTAAAAGCTAAAATTTTTTTTTGATAGTTTTTCTCAATTTTTTTTTGTAAGACCAGCAAAGGCAAATATTAATGTCTCAGAACACAAAATTTCAATACATTTTTTCAACGATTTCGATTGCTCGCTATACATTTTTTTGCATCGCAACAACATTAGAATGGTCGAATCAACCGGGGGGGGGGAGAGAATTTTGATTGAATTTTATTACAAAATTTCAATTTAAAAAAGAACAGTTGTTGGTAAAGATCAGAATTTTTTTGAAATCTTTCAAGGTATAGGTAACAACATTTTTGTTTCTGAATTAAAAGAAATTCCACTCTGATTGAAATGAAAATTTGTCCAAGGAGAAAAATTTTTTAAATTAGTTTAAATTTAATTTTGGAATCTGAAGGTGAAATTGAGATTCTCTTCAATGTATGAATTTTAAAAAGTTACCATTAAGAAAAAAATCATATTCCAAAAAGAAATCATGAAATAAGATTGTAAATTTAAATTCATTGGCACATATATTTTCCATACGAGTCCACGAGTCTTCTAAAAAAGAAAAATTTTTCTGTTGAAAAATTCTAATGCTGCATGGAAACATCATCAGTTTTATAATATTCAACCGAATTTCCTAAAATTCCAAAATTAAATTTGATCTAAATCAAAACCCCGAGTTTGGTAGATTTAACATAATCTTTTGGAGAAAATTGAGGGAAATCTTCAGTTTCCAAAATGAGTGATAATTTTAATTCATTTTTTCTTCAGATACCTATCACAACACAATCTAATTGTTCATCCAGCTCCTTTCTTGTAAATTCTTGAAAATTGGTTGAACTTCTCCATAGGGTTTAAAGAGTTGAAATACGATCTAGAGAAACCGTTTTTCTACATTTTTCATATTAATTCTAGCACTCCTTGGACCTTCCTCAAATTTAGAGCTTTTAAAAACAGAAATCCACTTTCTAAAAATTTTTGGTGGTTTGATGTTTGAAAATTTGAATTTTTTGGACTTTCACTTTTGCTTTGCTTCATCGTTTCATTTCATCATTATTGTGCACAAATAATCAGAATTATTCAGATGAATTGTGAAACGATTGTTCGGACTTCATTCAGTAAAACTTTTGGAATACAATTAAACAGATAAAAGAAGAAAACTCGATAGAAGATTGTAGTGGGAGGGAGAAGAGGAAAACAAAAAACGATGACTTTATAATTGACGATTTTACTGATGATTAGTATTTCTCTCTCTATCTTTTTTTTGGTCGTGTCCACTGTCCAATGATACTCGTATTTCATTTGATTACATTGTTAGGGCGGCAATCCTTTTAGAATTCCAAACTGCGAAATAATTGCTGTCAAAAAAGTAAACAACATCGGTTTGAACTGGTGATATGGTTTGTTCCGTGACCGTAGCCGCCGGTAATGAATGCGTGGCCACTGGCCGGTGACCTGTAGGAAATAGTAAATTTTCAAAAGTCATATTTATCGTTACTAATATGATCGTTGTCAAGGTTCCCTCACATACTGCAGCGTCTGTAAATTCTAGTTTTTTTATATAAGAATTTGTCGCGTCTCGTTTCGGTATAGTACTCGTATAAATAACCAAACTTTCGCCTCATTCGTAAGTGTGAAAATTTCTCCTCGTTCTTAGCGCCATCGCCATCGCCATCGCCCCCGCACTTCTTTAGAGGTTCGAGAAGGACAAGAAGAAAGCAGTCAACTGGGGGCGAATTTGTGGCTAAATGTTGAAATTTATGTCGGTGTAGAAGGTCGAGTTGAAACCCTGTGTGCGAGTCTGCTGTGTTGTGTTTCTCTCTTCGTCATCTTCTTGTTTTCGATATACAGTAAGAATTAATTAATTTGACATGGCCTTTTGCGACGACGATGTCGTCGTATATTGGTTCGGGGTCGGTAACGCGCGTCTGAAAAGAACGTTTTTTTTTCCTCTCGAATAATTGCCTTAACGAATGTTTATTCTTTCGTTTACAAAGAAAAACAATTAAATCAATTTAGGGAAGAAATTATCGTCGAGCTTCAATTATTGCGACTTCGCTCTATTTTTGTGCGTGTAATTATATTACGTACGAATACGAAAAAAAAGGGGGCGAGTTTGAAGACCGACGAGTGTTTTTTGGTCGTGTGAATTAAATCTGTGTATGGTGATGGATTTGAGCTTTCAAGGTGTGTATGTATATGAAAGGGGGGGGAGTGGAGAGTTATAGAAATTGATCAAAAATGAACGATGAAGAAATTGAAGGTGTTGAAAAATTCTGTGCTCTTGTACTGCAAGATATTTCAAAAAAATGGGCGTATAACCTCGATTGAACTCGATGTAGAGTTTTGGTAAAATTAATGCGCGTTTTTATCAATATAGGATGCATTTCTTGATTTTTTTTTCTCGTATCTCCATAACGATAGGCGAACACGATGCTCGATTATTATACAAAATACGGAGATGATTTTATCAAAAAGTTGAATTTCATTTCAAGAAGTACGAGTAGTACATATGACGCCATACAAACGTAATAAGTATAGCTTATCGAAAGATAAAATAAAAACAACGGAGGCTGGGTCGATGCCAATGTAAAATACTAAAACTTGCCCGTTCATAGATTCATGCGCTTTTTAAAGGTTGAATTGATAAAAATCGTATCTATTGAAAGAGCAAGTTCTGTGACCGAGTACAGGTCGATTCTATAATAATCAGATACAGAAGAAACCTCGTGTAGAAAATCACTAAAAATTCATTCCGAGTGTTTTTTGATGATTATGTTGTACTTTAATTACTTTGCAAGTTGCACTTTGTACTGATGGTTGTATGATGTAATGTCAGTTGTTGAACAATTTTTCTGTGCCTCTTTTTTTTTTTTTTTTTTTTCAATGAAATAGGGTCAAGTGATGATACGATTTTGGGACTGAAGTAAAAATTATTCCAGCTTGTGGAACAGGAATCAAAGTTTTTCTAGAAAAATTGACCTAGTGTGAATGATTATTTCTGATTGGGTTGTAAATAAACAAAATTTACTGATAAAGTATATGAGACTGTATGAAGATAGGATTGGTAGTCGCTGGTCAGCCAGTGTTAGTGAATATGTGTACCTAATGATTATTGATAAGCTGTCTGAAAACTTTGAACAGAGCTTTTATTCATTACATTGGCATGTTTAGGATGTGCAATCTCAACTTATCATTCTGAACTTATTGGAATTGCGATTCGATTCGATTAACAATATTTTAGATTATGGAAGATGATAGAATAAATGAGTCTAATCCAGCAGGAAAGGAAACGCCCAATAGAAGAAATATTGAGTTGTTTTGTTCCATTTTCTCAATTTTGTTTTTTTTTAGATAAGTTCCAAAAATTTTTAATTATTATCATAAATGGCCCTTGGTAGTGTTTAGCAATCTTGTAAGTGTGAAAACATTCGGTTAAAAATTGTAAAAAATGTCAATTTGGCCTCTTTTTGAAGGGTTAAGCGATCTGGAAATTTTGTCACAGTAGTTTTGGACGATATGGACCTCGTGCTTCCATAAAATACTTATCGTCATATTTTTTAAATGTTTGACACAAAAATTTAATATCTAGCTCAGCTGTAAATACAAGTAGGTGGATGTTTTTTTTTCATAAAATGAAAGATTTAAAAATCTATTTGAATTAAAAATTTCGTAATCTGTATTATTCTTGAAATTTTGTTTGTGAAGTTTTAAAAGTGGAAAAAAGCTATTTCTTTGGAATAAGAGCTAACGCGAGTAAATCGACCAACGTTGAAAAAAATAATATAATAATTTTTAATGATTTAAAAATAGCAACCTTTAAGAAGGCACATGCAAAACTGGTTCAATGATACGTATTTCAATTCGTTTACATTCTGTGACGAGTTGTCAAACGAGATTTAAACTCGAAGATAATTTTTTTCTAATATTTTTAGCATAGGTGCCTCTATCTACTCTGTACTTTACGAGTAAAAAGACCTCTTCACTCTTCAGTGTGGGGATACCGGGATAGGTTTTAAAATGTTTCAGTATCAAACATGCTGTAAGGCAAAAGTCCTTTTCAAGTAAGAAAAAAATCGATAAAAAAATCAAGTTCCCTTCACAAGTTTGAAAAAATTGAATAATTGACATTTTGGATAGAAATATGCACGAAGTATTAGAAGAAAAAGTATGTTGTACAGGTCTTAGTTTTTTCGACGAAGATTTTTCTTTTGCGAGGGGGGCGGGTGTTCGTAAAGAGGTTCAAAATGTGATGGATAATTTTTTGGGCAAAGAAAAAAACGAAACCTTTATTCAGGGGAAAAACATGATTTTTGTTTTGGGTAATTTTTTCAAAAAACTATTCTGCAGGTTTATTTTTTGTTTAATTTTGAACAATCCAGTGGATATTTCAATAAACAGGATTCGAAAAATTCGAACTTTATCCCAATTTTTCTAAGAATTGTCTTGAAAATGTAAGTACATCGTTTCAGTAGAGTGAAAAAAGAAGATAACCTCAAATAATTGAAATCTTCCAAAATTGGTGCCTTCATTTATTGTACCAACTTTCCCGCATTAAATAATTTTTAAAAAATGGTTGAACGGTTTTGAAATTATTGTATCAAAAGTTCAAAAAAAATGTTTTCAAAAAAATTTCACTTTCATTATTTTTTTTACAATTTTTTTAGTTTTTTTTTGGTCACGAAATTTTTTCTTTATTTTCTTAAATTTTATGTAGATTTTTTTGTAGGTACTTTAAGTATGTTTCTTAAAAAAAAAAAAAAAAAAAAAAAAAAAAAAAAAAAAAAAAAAAACGATTTCTCTATCTGTGTAACTTAATTACATATGAGCTAAACCCTTTAGAAAAATCGGTTTTCAAGCTTTTGAATAAAAAAATGTACTCATAAAATAAAATATTTCATTTCATCTATTCTGTATTTCCTGTAATAATATGAGCTAGGTAATCACTTTGACCTCCTCTTCTATCCCCCTTCATATAATTTTTTGATGAATTTATTGATTTCGAAATTTTCAAATTCACTGCTATCCTAGTAACATTGACGAATTTTTTTGATCAATTTTACCCGCAATAATTCCATTATTTCCAGTCAATTTACGGCTTCCGTAAAATTTGAAAATTTTGGTGAAACTGTGTAAGTTGATTTGAGCTGATGAAAATCAACTTCCCTTATATTTTCGAGGTGCCTGATTTGAAAATCTATCGATCCAGCTGATTTCAGCAGAACATTGGTGGAATCTTTTTTTTTTTTTTTTTGAAAAACATAGTAAAAATATTCAAATTCTCAATTTCTGAATCCAGCTATTTGTTCCTTTTTTATTTGTTTTCCTTCTCTCAATTCTCACTAGTTGAATCCATTCAAAAAAATCACTCATCTGGAGGTCTGACTGAAATGTGCAGAAACTGTAAATTTTTGATTTGAATGCTTCGAAAAAAGGTTTAAAACAAATTTTCAGTTTGCAGTTACATAAATATTTTCATGTGTTCAGTAGAATCTCAGAACCTTTTAGAAAAAATCAAAACCTCACTGAAGGCTCCAGAAGAACTGGATCCGAATGATTCGTTGACGAAAAAACAAATCTTCATCGTACATATTTAAATTCAGTTTCATTAGTTTTAGAAAAACGAAAAACCTTATCGTGAGAATGTTTGTCGTGCGTATTTTTTCTCATCAGTTCAGGAACAAAACAAAGAGCTTTGTTGCTGCATTACTTGCCTATTTAATACATATCTTATTAATACGTCATAACTGTCACGAAAAAACGTACCTACCTTTTCACTTAGTTCATCGAATTGTGTATTAGTAAATTTTTTTTTCAAAGACGCATAAAACAATTGTAGGTCGTCTGTACTAATTACATAGGTACTTATTTACTCTGTAAAGAATGTCAAAATAACATTATCGGTACCTAAGTGTAACGAAATATTACTTTTCCTTCCTCCTCCTGCCTCCAAAGAAACTACGTTTGCCAATTTTTCAAATTCTTCGGTTTCTATATTGTACATAAGGCTAACGATTGATTGGATTATCAAAAGATGAAAAATTTTCCTCCTTTTGCATCCAAAAAAAAGGCGCCCATTTTTCAAATTATTCACAACCTATATCAATCCATTCAGTCCTCGGAAAATGAAAAATGTAACAAACTATACAGCTTGTTTACTCATTTAGAAAATGAAAAATCATCACATTTGATTTAAAAATAGTTCAGCGAAATTTCTAACGATTATATTTAATACGTTTGTTGGCTGCTTGTATTGTTTATTTTTGAAAATGCGGTTTATTTACATGTGGAGAAAAATTCATCGCCTCCGTTTGGTTGTTGATTTGAAGGAACCGGTTTGGAGGTATGTGCCGAAAGCGTGTGTACCTAAGTATTTTTGCTATGCAGAGTAGTAGTGTAAATTTTAATTAATTTCGCTGTGTTTTGCTCTTTCGCGGTTCTATATACGATATTTTGTTAAATATTACCGTGTCCTTGTCCGAGTACACTATACTCTGCGCTTCGGTCTTGCTGTTTGGGTATATCGATGTGTGCAAGTATGAGTTTGAAAAATACAATGAATGAAATTCTTCTACAGTCGACAGATCGTACTCTGCAACAGGTACACTTATACCAAAGACGTTCTATAAATATAGAAAAAAGAAATAAAACGACAGTAGCTCGCATAAAAATATATCTTAGAAGCTGGAATGCTGCGCTGAAATTTCCTCCTGTCTTGTAATATTTCCAAATCCAGTTGTACGAGTACCTACAGTTTTTTAAAAAAACGACCAGACGAGATATGGATATGTGTGGTTGGCTTGTTTTTTTTTTCGAATGTAAATCGACAACGAGAAGGTGTGTGGGTTAAAGTGGACATTTTTTCGGATTACGTTACAACAACGTGTGCGAAAAAAAATAGAGAAAATTTTCTCCTCTGCTTGTTTATGTATGCAGAGTACTCTTGGTAAATGACGCAGAAGGTGTGTACGAGAAGAAGATATAATTGAAGACGATTGTAGTAGGATTAGAATAATGTGTACGCATCGCACACCTCCTAGAAGCGGTGCCAAGATGTGTACGAATGTGTTGTATTTTTTCTACGAGATGTTCATTTGGCTGTGATGCAATTTTTTTCAAAGCTGTGCCAAATTTTGGGCTATCGGTTCATCACGTCTCGTCCTATCGTTTACGCATCGTGCTGAGAGTAAAAGTTATCACGATGGTGTAGAGTGTGGCTATGGGCGAAGGATTTTGACTCTCGTAAAATGACTGAGAGAGTATCATAAGCATAAGCGCCACCCTGCGAGTAAAGAGGCCTATCTGTTCTTGGAATAATACAAAAAGGGAGAAGAAAATAAATCAGATACGTTAATCCACGTTGAAATGATATTTACACTGATTTGAAGCGCGGAGAAGTTATATTTACATTATTTTAACGTATATTTGTAAAATATTGTAGCGGTATGACTACATGAAGACGAAATTTATCTCATAGTCGAGATATTTTCAATGTCAGCTTAGCCAAACAACGCTATATGCATGCTAGGTTTCTGGTTCACTCTCATAGTGGTACATCTATCTACATACATAATTTGCAAGCACCGATGAAGGCGACGCGACGGGACACCACGTCGACGAACGCGGTTATAAAGTTGAAGTTGAAGGTTTGTGAATTTGCAACGATCGTCGGCCCTCCCATGATTGCTAAAAATAAACTGGCGTGTTTATGTTTTCAAAACATGTGATGTTTTGAAACTGAATTTTCTACGTGTTGAGAGGGATGATGAAAAGGGTCATGTCTGGGGTGATGGATACTATGTACCATCAGATGACGGGAATCTAACGGTGGGAAAGGGATTTTATCCCATGATTTGAAATTCAGCTCGGTGTGTTGAAATACATCATGGTTGTGGCGATGATGTTAATGATTTTCGTGAACTTTTTTTTCATCCAGGGGAAATGGAGGAAGAGGATAAGGAAACAACTAAATACATACTTAGTTCTGTAAATTATTTCTCCTAGATTGAGGGATGGAGAAAATCATAGATTTTATAAATTAGTTTTGAAGAACTCAAAATGTAAAAACTTGTGCTAAATGAGCGATTTATACTGAAAGGGATGGTATTTGTACTGCTAGTTGTGTCTTTCAAGTCTGTTCAGGAAATGAGCCTCCATAGATAGACTTTCAATTAAGCTACCAAAACCTAAATTTGATTGTTAGAAAGAGGAGACATTTTTATGTATTTTAAAACCAAATTCAGCAAAAAATTTCAATACTTTTACTCATATCACTCGCGAATTCACAGGAAAATTTCATTTTAGGGGGAAAGGGGGTCATTATTGAAGGGATTTGGAGGGGGATATCATGAAATGAAGGTCATATTCGACTTCAGCACCCTTAAATTAGAAGTGGGCAACGTTGAAATTTTATCAAAAGGGGCCCCTCGCAGTGTGATGGAGGGTGGAGGGGTGTATTATTATTTTTTTCATTATATACATTTCTTAGAAGTAATATGCAAAATAACGACCTTTGAAAGTACATATGTTTTTTTTAAATGAAATATTTAAGTATTTAGTGTTGATGGAGATTTGTCAAAAATGACATTTTTCAAAGCGCCGTACCTCCCCTTTACGAACCCCTTCGAAAAAAGTTGAAATAACAAAAATGTGTATTTTTAATCCTCCATAACTTTTATGAAACCACTTTTTTGACTTTTACCCTCTTTTGGGAGGTTGTGGGTGCTGTGGATGAGATCCAATCAAAAATATGATGTCATATTCGTGTTCAGCGTCACCAAAAACATACAATTCGATATATATCACATGCCCCAGATTTTTTTTTGAAAGATGCTCTTTGGGGGGAGGGGTGATCTCCCTCCATTGAAAGACCCCCATCTCGAAAATTGAATATTTCGAAAAAGCATCAAAAGGTACATCTATGGACATTTTTTCAGAATTTTAAATGATAGCATGCACTTACAGCGCCATTTTGAAATTTGAACATTCAATTTGAAAGTGCAACTTTCAACTTTTTAATAGGTATTTCAAAATACTTGAAAAGTTCAAAATGCAATTCCCTTTCAAACTGTGAAAGCAGTTTTGATTGAAGTATCATAGCTTTGGAGGTAAGTATGCGCTGCTGAAGTTGAGTACCTCGAGACAATGTGAAAATAATTGAAGGACCCTCCACCCCCTGAGGGGGCTGGTACCAAACTGATTGCGGGTTTCTTACTTGTTGGGTGGGTAGACATTATAAAAAAAATTGAGTGAAATCGAATGACATGGCTTATTTCAAAATCGTATTTTTTTTTGATCAAATTGACATTACGACAGTAGTTTATTTAAAAAAATAATAAAATTTGACGGAATTGGGGTAAAAATCTGATGATACTGTTTTTTTGACATCCCAAATTTACATGAGTATATACGTAGTTTCAAGCCACTCTGGAGATGGTGGTGCAATTTTTGAATTTCGCACCAGTTTTTGAAACTTTTCATTCAAAAGATTAAGAATTGAGTATAAACTGGACTTCAGTGAATTAAATTCTTCCAGCTTTTTACGTTGATGTGTTTGTGGGTTCAAAAGTGAATTTTTTACCAATTCTGTAAATTCTAGACGGAAATAAAACGACATTTCATAAGATGTTTTTTTTGGGGGGGGGACAATCCTAATTAGACCATTTTGAAGCCTCCAGCAAGTATTCAATTTTCTCCAGCATAATTTCAAATTTTTCTGGAAGTGCTAAAAATTAGTTTTGGCGCCTATAACATCAGTTGGTGCTTATTGGGTACTCTTTCGATCGTTTTAGAATTCATTTTGAAGTCTCCAGCGTGATTTCAATTTTTTCAAGAAATTTTAAATTATTGTTCTGTAGACTTCAAAATGTTTCAAAAATGCTAGAATTTCTGAAGTGAAGTGAAAATTTGCTGCAGGCTTCGAATTTGCTAAAAATTGACACTTTTGAAGTGAGGGAGGGAGATAAAATTATGGTCTATCTTTGTTCATTTTGTAAAAAAAAAATACGAACAATTTCAAAAAAAATTTAATTTTTCAGATTTTCAAGAATTCAAAAATGGAAATTTTGATTTTGAGGGTTCCAGGACATATTACTCAAATAATCACTGAAGTAAATTTTTAGATTTGTACAGACAGAAATGGAATTTTGAAAATTTTTGCCATTATCGCCAAAGATGGTCAATCAGGTTTTGCAAGCACTGAATTTCATTTGAAACCTTTTTAGGAAAATTTCGTTATGAGGTCATAGATGAAAACTAATATGCTCGTGAGGCTCCAGAATCCTTTGGAATCAGTACAAATTTATTTAGGATGTCGAAAATGGGCTATAAATCTTTTGGAACCAAAATAATCGCTGGAAAAATTTGTGATTTGAATCGTTAGTTAATGTTGAAAATTTTTTCCAACTGCAAATTAAAAATTAAAGCAATAGACAGGGGCAAAATTGTGACTGTCTTGAAAAAATTTCAAAATTTTTCTATTATTTATTTTTTTTTTTTCAATTTCACGTTAAATTATTATTTGTGTGACTGTGAAATGATGATAAAATTTGCAACTTGGTAGTTAGTATGCGTTTAAGTTGATGTGTATTGTAATATACGTATTAGTGCACTACCTATACAGTTGAGAATGTACTACATTACACATGAGGTACTTTTTCAAAATACCTACCCAATATCGAGCACATTATAAACGAGTTTATAATACCTATACCTACGAATAAATGACGTCAAAACAGAATAATTTGTGTATTTAACGATTTCACCTTATCGATTTTCATATTGATAATAATTATCTCGAGTAAGTTATTTGTTCAAAAAAATGATACTCGAAGCGGTTTTACTTTTTTTCTTCTCTAAAGCCTTCTAGTTGCAGATAAACCACTATGGTACTTGAAACAATATGTAGATTACGAGGATTTATCGATAGTATTTTATTGTATTTTTGAGCACACAATGAGTTATATTATTAGAAAATTTTTTATGAAGAAAAGGGGAAAATTTTTTCAAAAGCTTCTATCGAAATTTTTGGCCACCCTACACGTATTTGAAATGTAGATATCGTCGTAAGCGTGTCACTATGTCAGCGTTCGACGATTGATCATCAGTTCATCACGATTATTATTCTTACGCGTTGCTTTGATATCTATCTGATTGAAATTTTTTTGGGGATTCGATAATTTTGTAAGTTTTATGTAATTCATTCATTATTAATTTTTTTTCTCGAAATTGTTCGGTTCGTTTAAAATATTTAAATACGTTTAATTATAAATAATATAATCGCGTTATCTGTTTCTTATTATTTTTTTTTTCTTGTATTATCTCTTTTAAAATTATACTACTTCCTATTAATAATATATTCTGAGGTCAATGTATTCATTTTTATAGTTATAATTATATTTTATGCCGATAGTTCGCAAAATTTGCTCCATTACAGGTTGTCTCAAAATTTTTCATGAAGTTTTTCAGTGCAATGGGGTTGATAATTCGTGTAATTTTCAAATTCATCGTATACTGTAATATTAGAAAATATACCTACATATTATGTAATTTTATTGTGTATTTTAAATCTAAACATTTTTTTTCGTTTTTATTTTTGCAGACAAAAGTTAACATCTCCAAAATGGAATCGATTCAAAGGCGTTCGATTAAAGTGGAAAGAGAAGATACGCTTGAACAATGTGATATGGAGATGCTGGCATATGCAATGTGAGTATATTCTCATCTGTACTACTGTGTAGCAATTGTAGCATCTGTCTGAATATTTGGCTAGATTATTTTTACGTAGGTATCTGAAAAATTATTATCATATGTGGAGGTGATTAAATACATAGGTCCAACTGGGAAAGATTGGAAAAATTGATCGATAATTTGATAAAAATATAATGTACCTACTACCTACGTACTTAGGTAATATGTCTGTAGGTCTAGGTATAATATCTGAGAAAATCGCGATTAGAAAATCAGTTCGGTTATTGAGATGAGCTAGTTTGATTTGATACAATTAGCATGGTCTGTTTTTCTCCATCATTAGTACGAATTACGTGTACTAAAAAATGTTTCGTGTAATTAATACGCGAATTGAATATAGATTATCGTTTCTCAAGGCGGAACCCCCTATGATGAGATAGGCTTGTGAAAAACAACTTTATCAGCATTCAGCGTCGCGCCAAAACGTGCTAAATTTTTATGAAAATATCTTAATTTTTTTTTAGCGATGAATGGTTGATTTGAATTTAAATATAATTATACTGTTCTATAAATGTCGTACGTACTTTGTACGAATTTGAAAAAAATAAAGGCAAATGATGACCTCAAAACGTGTACATTTGCGGGGTCGTTTGATGATGTGTAGAAATAGGAGGATTTACTTATATTTTATCAAATTACCGTGTTTCATTATTGCATAATTAGTCCATCCATATTTGATATAAATTATGTATAATCGAGTTAATTAAACTCGACGGATTTTATTTTTCTAAAATCATGAAGTTGGTATTATCGCGACTTTTGGTTAAATTAACCGTTTGATAGAATGATCGAATTGCATGGAAATGTGTGCTATTTATGGAAAGGGTCGTATTTTTTTTACAACTTATACACGATTGTGTATTTGCTCAGATTATGAATTTGATGAGGGTAGATAAAATTTCGAAGATATCGTTTTTTGATTAAAATTTCAAAAGATTGTAAGAGTTCTGAGAAGCTTTGATTAGCTCACGTGTTGGTAGATATTACATTTATAGGTATTTCAGGAGGATCTGATTAGGGTTTAGCGTGTGTCGTATTGTGCCTTACGTGTAAGGAATAGTCTAGAAATCCGAGAAGAAAATTAAGACGAAATCGAAGAATAGGAAAGAAGTTCGAATTGAGGCGGCGATTCAAAGAAAATTGTCAGATTGATGGAATGGTCTGGTTCTACGATTTTCAAGTTCTTTTTCTGTAAAAAAAAATTGAGATTTTTGAATTCGAGTATTTCTACATTAACATTATAGGTAATTCCGAAAATTGATGGTGTTTGTGAATACTTTTTTTTATTTTTTTGATAAGTGATTTCTTGATGTTTTGTTATCGATTTCATACATATGTTTCAGAAAACATTGAACAGATACTTAGAACTGAAAAAATAACAAATTTCGTGATAGAGTCATTCCACGTCAATTAGACCAAGAAGTGGTAGGGGGGTTCGGCGATTTTTTTGAAATTTTTCCTGTGGAAAGACCTTCCGAAGGGATGACCAATGTCGCAAATCGCAGCCCTCTAGCCCATTTTTAAAGGCAGCCAGGAGGTGTCAAAGTTTTCAGTGAACCTAAAATATCATCCATTTCAGCAGTGGATTACTCGATAACCGCGATACTTACCTAATATGGAACATTTTCCCATTGTTAGGGGTTTTGAAAGGTTTTTTGGTGATATCATAAAAATCAGTTGCCACTTTTTTTTTGTACAAAAAAATTAGCTCAAAAAGTTTCGAAACGTAGTTTTCATATCGGTCCGACTCTCAGAAATTCTGAAAAAAATATATTATGGATAACTTTTCAAGTTGAATAACATATTAAAAAATTGGGATGGTAGGTACCATGTTGCAAAATTGATTTAAAAAAATTTAAAGTTTGCGAAAAAGTGCGATTTTTTTATTTAAAACGTGAAAAAAAAGTTTTGATAGGTGAAGTTGACCCATTTGACCCCTATTTTTACGTATCTGTTAAGAAAGTTGGAAAGCCCCTTTCACTCAATAAACTCCTCACAAAAAAATCAAAATTCGAAAAAATTCAATTTCAAACATCAAAAAAAGTTTAAATTTATTCTGTTGTCTTATTTTGACCTCTTTCTGGCGTATTTCATGAAATAGTTGATAAAAATTACACTCACAACAAAAAAATAAAAATTCGTTCATTTTTTGAATCTTTTCGAACCGTACCACTTCTTGGTGCAATTGACGTAGAATGGCCCGCTTTAGAGAAGAAACCTGTTGAAAAACATTTAAGAGATGATTTTCTGGAAAATTTTCTCTCCTCAATTTGTATTATTATTTCAAAATATTTTGGTACTTTTTTTTTTTTTAGTTGTAGTTTCAGCAAAAATTTCATCTTGAATCTTATTAAAATCCTGCTTTCCTGTTCCTGATTTTATTGAACACTTTGTTGAATGGTTATTAGATTGTAAATAGCCGTGCAAAATTCTGGAGATCGCAACATCTTTTTAAAAAAGCGTTGATGCTACTGGCTGATTGTAAATTCAGTCGAAAAGTCGACAAACTGCACCTCCTTCGTGCTCGTCAATAAATGAAATAGGTAATTCGATTTTTTGGGAGAGGAGAGGAGAGGAGAGGAGAGTTCGTAATAAATTTGTTTAATTTTCGATTTTGGATTTCAGCATCAAACCTTGTCAAATTCCACTTCTTTAAGTATTGTTGTATTCATCAAAAAAAAAAGGAAGCTTTGTATTGTATTTTGAATGTTGATTATGAAATTGTCCCATGACCAATGCAATTATAAAAAAATGATCTGAGATATGTACGACCTTATTTTTTCGCTCATTAAATGTTGCGACATCCTAGAAAAATCCTCTTCGTCGTCCCTGTACCTATTTTCTTTTCTTTTAGAATTGGAATAAAAATCTTTGAATAGAAAAATATAATTCTGTTAAAAAAAGGTGTAAAAAATGTACCTATTTTAGAATACTTGATACTTGTTAAAAATCCAAGAGAAAAATTGATGGTCAAGTTCTGAGGTCGTGATTCATTTTCAAACGCTTGAATATCTATGAGTTTATGGATTAAGGAATAGCACGATTCTTGAGTGGGACAATTTTTGAAAGGCGTGTTTTCAAGGTACTTAATACTTATCTGCCCAAAAATTATAATAAGTGTCTTTCAGATTCAATTTTTCCAAAACTGTTTATAACCAATTTTAATAGAAATTGAAGCAGTGAAGATTAGAAGTTGGAAGGGGCAGATGGGATGATGATTTTTTTGTTGAAAATTGAATTTACATCGTCCGAAAGTATGATTTTAAATTGGGTAGAAATCGCGATCTTTTTTTATGAAAAATTGATTTTCTAAACGATTAAAGGGCTCTACAGAAAAATTTTCGGGATAGAAATTGTTGGAAGTTCAGTTTGTTCCCAAAGTTCGACGATACTGTTTTCAGGCTTCAAAAATCTTCCATTTTACATTAAAACTGGTCTCAAACAGTTTCGAAATAATTTCAGTTTAAAATTTTTTTTATTAAATTATTGTGGGATTTCTCTGATTTATTCCATGAAATGAAAAAACCCATTTTAGATTTATCAAATTTGGAATTCTGAATTTCAGAAACCTATTTTCCTCGGTATCTACGGAAAGCTTAGTCAAACTTGAACAGATGTAGTACCCATATTTAAATTCAGTTTGGTGGCGGATTACGGAATTTTGATCGTAGGTACCTACTATGACCTTGAACTAAAAATTAATCGTTTCCTGATTTAAAGGAAAGGATAGAAGTGAGGGAGAGAGGAAATATTGAAAAAAAATCGAAGCAAAAATCGATCGAAAAAGAACCCAAAGTTTTTTTTTAAAAAGGTTGAGTATTTGTGTAAAAATCAAAATTATTTGTATTTTGGAGGGGTAGAGGGGAAGAAGAAACCCATTCTCGGGAAGGTTTTACGAAAAGATTCTCTCTGAAAGGCTTGCATTTTGAAATTTTGCTTTACGTTTGAAATCTGTTTTCGAAAAAAAAAACAAGTTCTAGCTAGACCCTTCAAGTACGAGTATTTTCCTAATTCGACGTGACTTAATAATTGTGTGGTGTAACAATTTCGATTCTACCAGATTTGTTTTCTTGCTCCAAGACCTCTTCAAATATTATAATTCATGAGGATGAAGTAGGTGCCTTTTGAAAATGATTTTTTCGTTGGACCAGAATACAAAAAATTATAAAAAAATATCTTCACACTACAAAGTACATCGCGATTCCAAATGAAATTATCGCTACTATATTAAAAATAAGCCACACCAGTGAACTGAACGATAGATATTTTCAATAAATAACCAACGCGATAAAAAAATAGTGATAGTGTAGAATTTTCTCCTTTACCGGAGGGTATCGCCTGAGAACGAGATTAGCAAAACCACCGTGCGAATGGAAAATCACATTTGTAATTTCGATAACAATTCGAGTAGCGTATACCTACTTATATGTAGGTAGAAGTAGGTACACTTACAATAAGCAGACAATATATTTGTCGAAAACACTTGGAAAATTTGTTTTTCTTGTTTTGGTATAGTCGAAGTTTTGTCAAACTAAATGAGGAAATACCAGTGAAAAAAGTAGTTACAGCGAGTTGATTTTTCATGCATGGTTTTTGAGCTATAAAGGCTAAAATTCTTCGAATCGAAATGTTCTCAGGTAAATAATACTTATTAGAAAAATTTGGGTGTGAAGAGGAAATTTCATGATTTGTGGATTACTTCAAATGGGACTGTCAGTTGATAAAAGAATATGAGTAATTAAAAGTGAAGAAATTGTGAAAAACAATAACATAAGTGAAAAAGCAGCACTTACTACTAGTATATTATTATTATCTCAAGCAGAGATAAATTTTATCGAGATTATAATTTTATGGCATCGTCTGCGATGTGTCGAGTTCTGTAATCATCACGTGTGATAATTTCTTTACTTTTGTCAAAGTACAAGTTACTGTCAGTCTTACTCGCTGTGTTAGCTCGAGAGGAGTATGTAATGTATGATGAAGCGATATTTTCTCATCAAATAATATCAACATTTAATTCTCTTTTACCTACAAATGGATTTATTATGAGATCGTGGAGAGTTTTCAATTTTTCATGTTGTCAATTTATTCGATTTCGAAACTGGACGACTTCATACTTAAATCGACCTAACGAAATTTGCCATGTTTTTTCGATTTCTTCGAGGCATTGGAAATTGAGCATGAAAATTTGAACGTATCATCTTCACATCTCAATTTAATACTAGATTTTTGCGATAAATTAATCTGGAAAACCATACCAGAAGAAAGACAGGTGGAATAACAACTGTAAAATTTCCACTCGGAATTTCGAAACGTGAAATTGAAATTACAAAATTATCTTCATCAGATACATTTTATCCGAAAATTCTCGATTTTTAATTAGCGAACGAAGTTTCATAATTGGCAATCCATTATAATTAAAGAAAAATGAATTATAATCGATTAATAATAAATAATTTCAAGATATCGATTTGATTAATCGATTCGATCATGTTTGTCAGACAATGTTGGGTTTAAAAAGCTGAAAAATAAATTTATAGCAGTCAAGGTATAACTTATGATGTGGGCATTGTATATTTTGAATTGGTAATCAGTCAAAGAACGAGTGAAATTATTTGACCAAATTTTAAATAAGTGTGTAATTATTACCCCATTAAAATTCATTATTATTACCAGTGTAACTACATTTTTGAATACGTTAACATCAATCAATTGAAAATATTACCAAAAAATGGTTACGAGTAGTTATACAGAGACACACACCTTGTCTAAAGAAATTGAAAACTTAATTTACACCAAGGTGTACTTGAATTAATATTATTTTCGCACGAGCTCGTTACGTACGAGTAAATACCTACTTGATACTTTTTCGATTAGATAAAGAGATTGTTAGCTCGTTGAGACTATTTTATTAGTCTTAATCGCGTTTAATTTCACGAAGAACGTTTCTGATGTGCGAATAATTCGCAAATACCGGTGACTTATTACACATTATGAAAGCTTGGATTTTCTCGTACTTTCTACAGTAGTAAAAAATACTCCAACTGGGACTCGAAATGGCTTCACCTTGCGATTGTTTTTTCGCATTTTCAAGTCGTTTTACGAATGAAATGAAAATTTCTACCGTAAAAGAAAACGAATGCGATGAAACGAAACTTTTTTCGGTATACGACGATGCACATACAATATTAAATTCGTCACGAGAACGGAACTCAACTCAATTACTCCTTGATTATTTTTTTATTCAGTTTATTTACGCGATAATTGATCTTGATGGAGTTTAATCCAAGTCCAGAATATTCTTCCTAATTCCTAAAGTAATATGTTACTTTTAATCTTACAGATTAATCCCCGACTAAGTGTAAAAAATAAAATTTGTCCAAGAGTTAATTAAGCTAGGTATAGAAACTATTGTGTTGACATTTTTTTTTTTTGCGATATGTGATTTTTTTTGTAAATTTTTGTTTTACAGTTGTAATGAAGCAGAACATTGGCGTATGTCAGTTCGCGTCGCCGTTAGATGTAGATATTCATAGCAAACCAGAGGTAGCTATCATTCATATGTGTTTTTAATTTTTATATGTATTTATTTATAACGGAGTTTTTCACGAAGTATTGAAAATATCACAAATTGTATTTCTGAAATACGAATTGTCGAGCTTATTTTTGCCCGTGAATATGATACCTACATAAATATTCACGGTGTCCTGCCACAAAACATCCTCCTTCCATCAATAACATAGGCAACTTATTTTGAGCTCATGTATGAATGTTCGCCTAGTCCCAGAATTGAAGGAGCAGGGCTATGCTCACTTTAAAATCTTGTTTCGTCACTTAAGACATCAAGAGTGTAATACGTCAAAAGTTACACTTTATGGTTCTGAATTGCTAATATCGTCTGAATTTTTTTAAAGCATTTGTGATCATTGATCAACTGTTCTAGACGAATTACATGAAAAAACGTGTTCAAAAGTTTATCATTTTTACTTTTATTTGCCCAATGGCGGAGTTATTCTGTGGTGAAGCATTTTATATAATGAACTAAAAAGAGCAAACTGTGACAGCTTAAATACGACAAAAACTTACAGTTGGTTTGTTTTTGCAGATGAGACCTTTTTAATGTGATATTCTCAATTATTGGCTTCAAAATGTGATAATGTGAATTACTTGAGTACTTTTATCGTTGCTACAGTGAAAATATATTGTTTGATTTGAAAAAGATGCTGATATTTTTAAATGGCTGAAAATTTGAAAAAATTCTGCATTTATCTCGAAAACTCGACTGCATTTTTCACCCAAAATGAATAGTTTTCCCAAGTTGATCCCTCAAAGACGAAAAATATATTTAAAAGTTATACAAGTTTGAAGTTATAAAAATTCAGTTCAGAAAAAAATTCGAATTTTTTTCCCAAAATTGTTCAAAATTTATAAAAAATATTATTAAGTAAGTGATTTTTTTGTTCGTATTGTGCTGTTTTATAAATTTTGAATTAACCTTAGGTTTTGAAGATGACTTTTTAACAAAAATTTTCGGGGCTGAGTTTTTAGATTTCAAACACACATAATTTTTCAACTTACTAATCATAAATCAAGATCGAAAAATTTCTTCAAGAAAGTTTTATAAAAATAAATACTCCAGGAGGAATTGAGAAAGCTTTTTGAGATTTTTAAAAATAATGGCAAAAAACATCGATTTTTGAACATTAGTTTTGAATGGCTCACCTAGTGCTCTTTTTGATGTTCTAAACCTAAAATTTTCCGAAAATGTTATGTTTCGCTATTCAAAGTAATTTTCGATTAAATCATTTGCATTTTGGGGGGGGGGGCAATTGCGTTGAATAATCAAAGAAATTTTGAAAATTTGAAAAACAATCTTGGGTTAAAATATTGCCAACTTTATCCCCCCTCCAACAGATTGAGGAAAACTCCATAACTCTGAGAAAATGGAAAATTTGGGTGTGAAATTTTGAACCAGCTCTTTTCTTTTTCCAACAGGAAATTGTGAAGTTTTTGGAGAATGCTTCACCCATGAAAAATTAAACGTTCAAAGACATTGATAATGGTAAAAAAAATTGATACGTTAAATGTTGAACGTTCCTTCCCCTTCCCCTTCCCCTTCCCCTTCCCCTATAACAGGGTGTCTGACGGTCATGGAAGTCATGAATTTTGCTCGAAACACACTTGAACATTTTTTAGAGAGCCCATAAAATTAAACAAAAATAAACAAATAAAGAATTAGTTCAGAAAATCAAAAAAATGAAATACGAGTATGTATCTAATTTTTGATCCTGTAAAAAGTGGCGACCCTGTTCGACAAGTAAATAGACTATTATGTATATCTCTATTTACTGGATAAAAATGTGAAAAATAGGTCATGAAAAAGTCATGATTTTTTGTCTCGGAGTTTTGTTAGACACCCTGTATAAAGAAGTCGTAAAATGTTTGAAAAATGTAATGCCAAAAGCCTTGAATTTTCATATTTTTGAAATTTTGTAAAACATTTTTATAAGAACTATTGAAAATGGTCTGAAAAAGTTTGAAACATTCGTGACAAAATTCGTATCTTATTTCGAATTTTACAATTGTGTAATTCTGTGAATTGATCAAGTCTTTAGGAGTTTCATAAAACTAATTCAGAAACTGCCAAAATTGTGCAACATCTTGCCAATATGATTGAAATTGTTTGAAAAATCACTTTGAATATTGCAAAAACCTATTTGATAGGTAATAATTTTATAGAACTTAAAAGAAGAGTGATATTTTTTGATGAGTTTTTATTATTTTTCACCTTCTGTGTATTAAAGATATTTTTTCCATCATCATTTTGTCAAACAAATATTTGGTTATATTATTAATTTTCATCCAAGTTGAAAATTTCCATATTTTGAGCTCTTCTTGTCAATATTTCATGAATTTTTGATAGTATTTCAACCTTCAAATATGTTATGGTCCATTAAAAAGCCACATTTTTATTATTTCTATGTATTTTTCATGCAATTTTTAGTGGATCTTACAACATTTTTTCATTCTTACATTATGAATATAATATCTATAATTGTTAACTATACAAGATGTTTCATCTCAGAGTAAACTCATTTTATCAGTGACTTAAGCCATCGATCTTGAGTCCGTTCATAATGTTTGCCTATCTTGGAATCCCAAAAGAGCTGAAACGTTACGCGAAACAGAAATTAATTTTAGTTATATTTATTTTGATTGTTGAACGGCGGTGGCCCCTTTGATTCCACATTAGGCAACCGTACATAATATACGAATTCAAGATGGGTTGCCTACGTCACTATTGGCAGAAAATTATTCCCGGATGGAACCCCCTGTATATTTTTTTCCCCCATTTATTTTTATTAATAAATTCTCAAATTCAACAGGCCGTAGTCTTAGAAGGAAAGTACTGGAAAAGGAAACTAAGCGCTGTTACCGCCGAATATAAAAGATGGAGAATGTCCTATCAAAAATCGCCATTGAGTCCGACCACGGAACAAGATATGGTTAGTATTTTATTTTTAGATTCAATTAAATTGCTATTTACACGCGTCTGTCTAAATAACACCTATTAATTAATTCAACATATTTTCTCGATCATCTAAACTATAATTTTTCAATCGTTCGATTCTGCATACATGCATGTGCAAGTAATAAAATATAGGTATAATTTCTCTTATATCAGCTTGCTTACTGGTCTGTTGGGAACTTGTGGAGAAAAAAAAACTTATTAGAAAGTTGTTATTAAGATTTGTAAATATGCTATTTTGTTCAATTAATATGTACACCAATGATGTTGAAATTATTTTACTATTTTTAGCTGACCGAAACGTTAGACTGGAGTTCGACCAGTATCATCCATGATAGTGCGATGATGGTAGACGAAGACTACATGGATTTCATGAGCGATACACTTTTTACTACGATCGCCGCAAATCAACCTTTCGCTTTTCCAGATACGAGGGAAATAGGTAATTTTTTTGTGAATTTTTATCGACCTAGATGTTTGAAAATTTTTTATGGGTTCTTTGATTTTAAAAAGTATGTTTCCTATGAAGTCTGCATCGATCAGTATCCTACGTTTCTAGATTGAATATTGAGCTTTTGATTCTCCAAAGTACAATTGAGTAATATTTTATCGTATGAAATACGAGCGAAGTTTCCTGTTTTGAAATAAAATAAAATCAACGATCATTCAAGTGATTTGAAAAAATCACTCAAGTATTGGAAGAAAATTTTGTGAACATTTTTCAGCAATATGATCGGAAATGTTCGCCATCCACGACGAGTCATGAAGCTTGAAAACGATTTTTTGAAGTTGTAACACGTACAAGTTTTCGACTTGATTTTTTGCAATGTCAGACTAGAGATTTATGTCTTCGAGTCGAAATCAAATATAGACTTTGTAATGACGGTATAAATTTCGAGTGGCAAATACGTAGAAATTACGTACCTTTTTAAGACTTTGTATTAGAGAAGATTCTGATATCATGCACGCGTCTAGTTTCTTAATCTGCAGTGGTGTGATAATTGAAATTGAAATTCGAGTGGTTTATGGCGCTGTCTCGAGTTGATGCCGTCTCCCAAAATCATTGACCTGATGCCAGGCATAGTTTATTTGTAGTAAGCTGAAATATCTGCGAGACTGGTTTGTTTATAAATTTAAAGAGTCAGAGAATGAAGGATGAGCATTGTGAATATGAGCTAATAGCTCGTGGTTCGTTTAGTGGTGTAAATTATTGGAATTGATTAGTACTAGTGTAAATAAGAGTGAATTTTTTCGAACTTAAATACCAATAAATTTACAGTCGAGATTGTTAGCACATTTTCAAATTGTGTTTTCGAACGATAACGAAGTGGAAAATTTTATTTTTGAAATGAGCAGTCATATTGGTCGTTGTGATTTACAAGTTCGCGTTGATTTTATATTATTTTTGGGCTAATAGTATAATCGCGAAAGGAAAAAAAAAGAAATTTCGGCGATTTGAAGGTTAAAAGCGATTTTATGGTTGTATCGTAATCGAGAACGTATTTAGAAAAAAATTAGCCGGTATGGCGTTTTTTTTAGGCTCTCCTTTCTTGAGGGTCCACTCCCTTTCCAGCAAATAGTGGCATCTCTGTCCCTGTAGCCTCTTATCGAAAAATTTTCAAAGCAAAAGTTGTACATCTGAGTCTTGCGATCATTTTAATTACTCTAAAAAATTTGATTCGAGTCCTCCCTCCCCTCCAATTTCAAACATTGAGAGCGCAAAAACCCCCAATTCAGTTTTTTGTGATTTCCATCAAAACTACATCTAAAAATTTATCAGGAAGAGAGCAGCGACTGAGCAATTTTTTCACTCTGCATTTACATAAAATTAAATCGGAAGGAATTTATCCATTGAACATTTTTTTTAAAAAGTTAATTGATGATTAGAAGACTGTTCAATTTTGAAATCAACGTCTTATTTCTTAACCACATTTTGTGGTATCTTTCTGTATTTAACGATACTGAATACATTTCATTATCAAGGTCATCATCTCCGGAGATTTTTTGTGTGTGATACTTTGTATAGGTTTCATGATACATGTCTTTTTAAAATGCAAAATTATAATAGATTTAAGTATAGGAAATATTCCTTCATGATTTGAATTTTTAATTTTTTTTTTCAATTTTTAAAATTCGATTTATTATACTTACTTTTATAATTTCAAAGACATTTTTATTTGAAAAAAAAAGTAGTTTCAAGTTACCATTTTGAACAATCTTGAGCCAAATTTGCAAATTAGATTCCGATAAAGTGTAGGAGGTTGATACAGGTGATTCACAAATGTTGTTTAAATTAACGTAGCATTTTGTGATCGGAGAAGTAGGTAAATATGAAAATTATTTAAAAATATATTGTGGAATTTTGGATTACGAACTTCATGTCTAAAAGCTACAGCCTATACAGAGATTGAATTCAGGGCTACTCATACTTTTTTTAGACTCTGAGTAGTCTGGAAATGTTAGAAGTTCATACATATAATGGTGCTTTTTAGTTTTTTCAGTTTTTGGATTTTAATGATTTTCATTGCTTCTTTACAAAAAAAAAAAAAAAAAAGGCACAGAATTCTTTTAGGGTTGCAGAAATTATGCAACATTTATTCAAATCAGTTTCCGTATGTTTGCCTAACCCAACTCTAAGAAAATATCATGCTGATTCAAAAAAATGTCGATTTTGATTAGATACAATTTTTAATTGATAGATGTTCAAAACTTGATGATTTCTTGTCAATATGAACCTTTGTAATATTTCATAATTTTTTCCTATCTCATATTTATATATGTACATATTTGTATTATTCATTTTTTTGAATAAAAAAAATACTTTTTGGCCATAAAGTTATAAATGAGTTTGCAAGATCAAAAAATTGCCTCCAACAGAGTGGTTTTTTTGTTTCGATAAAGAGTATAAAAATCCTACTCTTAATTACATAATTATAAAATAATTGAAATCAAAACAATTTTTATTGCCTATCAATATTTAATTATTTATTTTTATTTTTTTATTTTATTCAAATTCTGAATTTAAAAGTTGGTTTAAATATTAAAATTTAAATTAATCCTTAGATCTAGGAAAAGAGAGTGTGATTTTATAAAAACGTGAGTTGTACATATTTTCGTTTTGGCTCAATTACTGAGAAACCTCCTTGAAGAGGTGTGATGGATTTTAGTGAGTGATGGATTCTTACTCGCCTGATAATTTAAAATTCATTTTTCAAGATTTTAAGCACTTTTAAACTTTGTTACAAATCAAGATAAAAGATTAAGCGTTGTATTTTTAGAAAGATCATGTGAAGAAAACACTATCGATTTTTTTAAAATCCCACCTCTCCCAGATATTAAGTGGTTCATGGTTAAAAATAGCTACATCTCAATTTTATACAAACATTTTTAATCCCCCTAATTTTGCCAATGCGAGTCGGAGGTTAGGCAAACATGTTTACATAGTTGTATCAAGTGCTGCATAGTTCTTGAGTGGAAGGCTTCACTTCTAACGTATTTATAATTGAAATACACTGCAGAATACATGGATTTTTGTGGCACTTCTCAAGGAGCATAACAATGGATATTGAAACTACATACGTAGAGAGCCAATACAGGTTTAAGGCAAATTTTATTTCAATTGCACTTTACTGCTGGAAAACTCCATCCATTACAATAATTCTGTTTCTTTAATTTTTTTCGTTGGACTCTCTCAATTAATCGATTTTGAGATGAATTTGTTAGGATGAAAAACCATACGTTTTGTTTTAGTTTTTTCATCACAAAAATCAAAATATTAATCCAATTTCCTTTTACTTACTAGTGGAAAATTTCATGCCTTACAATTTTGTTTCTCTTCATATTTTTTTTTTCGTAGGAATTTCAGTGTTTCTCAAAAAATTGATTTTTCAAAATGAATAGCTTGTGATGCTTTTTTTTTAGTTTTTCCATTACAAATACCCGTTTTCAGAAAAACCCAAACTTTGATAGATGAGTTGAAATGGAAAAAAAATTGTAAAGCAAGAAATCTCCACGCCCCTCTCTACGTGTACAGGGTGCGTTAGAGTTGGAAAAAAGGAAATTTTGCCTAATAACTATGCAACTCATTCAAAGTCTGTGTAGTCATGCTTGCCTATAATCTGTAAGCCATAGGGACAGCAGTGGATTCGTTCAAATAAAAAGTTTCAACTTGACACAGCTCGAAAGTAATGATCTCGTTTAAGAAATGGAAAATGCACAGTAAATCAGACGTAAAGTTGATGGAATTTAATTAATTTGCAGTATTGAAAAGAGCAAAGCTCCTTTTTTTGGGAACATCTGAAATAATTATAGTTCGTGATGGCTGGTTTTTGAAGTAAATGACAAAAATTACAAAAATCGAAGACTTTCGAACACGTTTTGCTGCCCCTGTGGCCAGAAAGTTAGGCAAGCATGTATACATCGACTTAATATGAGTTGCACAGTTGATAGGCAAAATTCCTCTCATCGTCCCCGAAACACTCTGCATAGTGTGGTTTGCTGTTCTTTAGAAGGTATTATTTTCGAGATATTTTGAACGAAAATTACAAAGCTCTACTTCAATTAACAATTTATTCCTGGAACATTTTTGAACATTGTTTACCCTAAGATTGGTACGTCTGGGGAGAATACCCCCCTCTTCCTCCGCAACCTACGCCCTATTACGATTTACCAATGATAAGTCATACTCGTACCTTGTGTAAACAACACTAGTGATCCGTGAGAAGGAATAATAGAATGAGGAGTGGTTAGAAAAGTAGGGATGATCAGTTAAAGAAAAGAATTTTAAAAATCTCGGTCGCACGAGTGGAAAATTTCCATCATTTTTATCGTTTTACTTCCATTAGAGAAAAAAAGAGATGACATCCTAATAATGGAGAAAAAAAGTAAAAAAAAATAAAAGAATTAAACATTCAAAAAAAAAATACAAATTAGGTAGTATTCCAAATTAAAATAAAGCTATAGGTTGCCATTTTAACAGCGGGAGTTCAGATTAAGTTGCTAGAAAATTTTCGAAATCTATCACGTTGATTTCGCCATCGTTGTTGATGGCGTCGTTAAAATAATTTAATTTTGTTTTAATACATATCTTCTGCGCGTATCCATAATATATTTAGAACGATGGAAAAAATTACCCGCACCGACTGGTCTACTCGCATATAAATTGTATTAATTTTAATACATTATTTGTGCTAGTCGTAAGCGCTTTATCGAACTGTGTATGGCCGGCGGGGATGAGTTGTGAAACTTATAATCGAGCAGTAGGTACTTGGTAGTTTGAAGTATGTCGTACGTCGCGACGACTAAAGCCAAACCTAACCTAACACTTGGTAAAATTCAGATTAGTTGAAAAGATTATACGAGTACATGAAAGGTGGAAGGGGAAATGAAAAATTTGCTCAAATTTTCGAAAATTTGGTGGGCTTATGAAAAAATTTTGAAACTTTTTCACAGACGTTTATAGTCTGGCAACGAAAGTAAACTACATGTAGCCTATATGGCCTAAAGGAAGGCGAAGGAATCATTTCAGAAGTTATAGATTCATGTCGTTCGCGCGCGTCGAATCATCGAACGAACTCTCTCATTAGCACGTAATAAAATGTTGAAAAAAAACCGCGGTATCATTATATCGTTGTGTCTGAGTATGTAAAGTACTTATAGTAGTACATATACTAAATTACCGTTGTACTAATATATCGGCAGCGACGACGACGCTAACAGCAGATTAAATAATTGATAATTTGTTATCTAAATAACTTGATAAACGACTGAGATGTTCGTGTATATTCTTACGGGGTTAAATATAATTTTTTTCTCGTTTCGCGAAGAAGTTGTTTGTAGTGTGAACGGAAAAAAATTTAAAGTTTTTCCATTCTAACTATATTTTCCCCGTTAGTTTATTTTTTTGCTAGTTCGAAGTTTTTAATGTTTTATTCGCAGAAATACCTTTAACGTAGACAAATTGAACATGTTCTTGTTGGTGAAAATAATTAAAAATATAACTGTCGTTTACTCTTGTCGTTATAAATTAATGTTGTTGTGTTGAAGTATACACACTTTACATTGTCGTAGTCGTTTTTCGTAGTTTCTTTTTATATCGTATTAATATATTGCATTTTTAAATTTAAATTTTCCATCTTTTTTTTTTCTTTTTTCATTTTCATTATAATTTTAAATCGTACAATACACCTACGAAACGAATTTTTAATAATATTTAATCCATGGGTTAAGACGAATTACGAAACATATCCGCATAGTTTATTATCTCTGCTCTCTCGGTAAGTCGAACGATAATTTTATTACGTTTTATAAATGATAAAAATTTATGTGTAAAATGCTTTCCAAAGTGGTGCTGAACAAGTACAGTACATATCAAACATCTTGTTTAAAATATCAAGATGATGAAGAGGCTGAATGAAAGGTAGATGCACTAAAAGAAGGCTTCCAATCCAATATCAGACTATATACCTACCTACTAAGATTGTGTAATCGATTTCCCATTACCTACTATTTTTTTTTCCTACCCGAAAATAACCTACCTAATATACTCGTCGACGACGACGATGAATTTCCATCGACTACATAATCTCAATTAATTTGTTATTAATTAATCGCGCGAAATTTAAAGCATTTGAAACGTAGTTAACATTATCAAAACTGTCAGATAAGACTATCGATGCGAAATCGAGTGTTTTAGTCGGCTGTGCTGCTACTGCTGCGGCGGATAGGCGATAATTAAACCTCAATCTGACGAGAATTCAGCTCGACTGGTAGACTTTATTTTTAATTTTTCGCTATACTACGGTTAGAAAATTCGAGAAATTTTATCGCTATACACCTTGCCAGGGATTTAGGTTTTCAAGTATCCGAGGCTTAGTACGTTTATTGGTAAAGCGTTTAGTTTATCTGCGTTTTTCACACGATACCGTTTGTCGATTGATTGCAGGTAAAAATAGACTCGAATTGGGTATAGGTACACGAAAGTAAAAGTCAGAAGTGGCTAAAAACAACGTGGATGAGGATGATTGAAAAAAAAATCGAAGTTTAAAGGCAGAAGGATGTATTTAAGTAGCTCTAGCTCATCTGGTTCGCAGATAAGGAATAAACAGTTAGGTGAACTTTGAACTATCCTATTTTATTTAGTGAGCCAAAGCTGACGGTGACGAGTTGGCAGTGGAAATTTTCCAATTTGTAGACATAATTTGCCAATTGATGGTATTTTATCTCTGCTGCGTTGAAATAATTGGAGTGTGTAATATATTTTTGGTGAAATTAAAAAAGTCCAAGTCTATTTAATAACGAAACAGGCATGTAACGTGAACTTTGAACTATTCGCACATCCAACGATTCTACAATGTCGAAGCTGAATGAGTGGAAATTTTCCTGCCAGTCAAGGTACCTACTCGTATTAAATTGGCTGAGGATGAGGACGCGATACTCAATTAGTCTAATTATTTGCCTGGGCTTAGTTTACAGTCATACGAGTCAATTCCGTGGGAATATGATGTCATATGAGAGGGGTGAAGGGTGATTTTTTTACTTTTTTTATCAAACAAAGTATCGAGTTTTGTTTTACGCCGGTGGTAGGCTGTGCAATGAATGAGTTTGACAAGTTTTTGCTGTTATAGTTTCACGAGTTGGTTTTTAAAAATATACTCGAAACTTCAATTTAAAGGATCGAAACGGAAGAGAAGAGGACGAAGACCGCTTTTCCCGCTCATTTTCATATCATTGGGAATTCCATTTAAAGTTTGGGTTGCCCTCGTTGACCTTATCTCTGTAGAGAGATTTTAGTAATAAGCTTATCGCAGCTTACACGATTTTTTTCAAGAAATTAATGCATCAAGAGCACACTTGAAATGTCTTTTGATTGTGATGTTGCGTTGCTTATTTTTGAAAGTGAAAGAGGTATTCAGATTATCTTGAAAAACAAAACAAAAATAAGAAAACGAGGAACGAAGAAAGCAAAACGAACAAAAAAACGACCCTAAAATTTGCAGTAACGTGACAATATTTCGAATTTTTTCTGATTTCACGCCTGCCTCAGATGAACGGTGTGTTTGAGAAGATGCATTTGGGGACAAAAATGAAAAAATAATGAAAATAACGGGCGACATTTTGACACTTTGAGCTGTTCAGTTTCACGTTCAATTTAGATCCAGTTTTGAGAACTAAAACGTCAGCAAAAGAAGTTGAAAATTTTAAACCATTTTAATAGGTCACATCGATATTTCTGAATAGGTAAGTATTTTGATTATTGAAATCTGATGAGATGACGGGGAAAGGGAGGAGAAAGGGGGCAACTGATAATCTCATTGCCTGTTGTAAATTTTCGTTTTGGAAATTTTTTTCAATTTCTCAAAAATGGACGAAAATGGATTATTTAAAACTTTCAAAGTGCTGTAAAATCTACAAATCAACTTTTTTTGAATCATTTTTTCGTATCTTTTTGTGTAATGAATGAAATTATCAACTCGATAAGAAACGCCCAAACCAGTTTCAAAAATTCATGATTCATTAAAACTATGTTTATGTAATTAATGAAAATATAAATCAAAATATTTCGTTTGGATTTCTACATGAAACGTTTTGTGATTTTTAAACATCTTGTAAATGGACTTGAAAATCAGGACCAGACAAATTGGAGTGGAGGGGACCAGAGTTCCCTGGAAAACCTGGTCTCTTCAATGTTAGTGAACTGAAATCATTTTTCAAATAGAAACATTTTTTTTTCTTATCCAAAAATGTTCAAAGCTAAAAAATCTGATATAATAATTGTCAATCCATCTACCAGTACCTTATGTTTAAAATTCTGTCAACACCATCGTAAAAGCTTTGAACAAGCACAGTTAGTCTCGTTAAAATTACAATATGATTTTCTAGTTGAGTCCAGGACTCATTTTCGGTTACTTTTCCAGTATCCAACCCTACCAAAGTTACTGAAAGTAATTTTTGGTTACTTTTTTCAACATTTTGGTTACTTAAAGCTGATTTTTTTCAAATTTTCAAAACTTGATTTTTCATATACATATCCTGTGAGGAAAAAAAATGCTAATAGTATCGATAAATGAGTAATTTGCAAATGTGGATTTATAGTTTGTTTTTTTTCTTTTCTAATTGGAAAGCCTTACTTGTTGTTGAATTTGTCAAAGTCTCGATTTCTGCCAAAAATTATAGCAAAAAATCTCGCTTTCTGTCAAAATTGCCAAATATAGTCTCGTTTCTTGCTAAAAAAAATGGTCGCTTTTCGCAAGAATTTCAAAAAGTTTTGATTCTCCCCCCCCCCAAATACTTACCCAAAAGTCTCGCTTTTCGACAAAAATTACGAAAAAGTAGGTGCTCAGCATTTTTGTGCATATGACGTCCAAAAAATCCTACCTCTTGCTAAAATTGTCAAAATCTTGCTTTTTGCCAAAAATTCTCATTTTTTTAGCAACATTGAAAAGTCTTGCTCTTTTTTCAAAAATTTCCAAAAAAATATCAAAAAATGTTTTTTTTAACCAAAATTTTTCAAAAAAAGTCTCCCCTCTTCGACAGACATTGCGATTAAAAAACATAATTTTCTGGTCGGTAATTCTAAAAAATTGCTGCTTTTTGCTAAAATTGTCAAACTTTTACGTCGTCGTCGTCTTTTTATCTAAATTTTTAAGTAGTCGCGTTTTCCTCCTAAAATCACTCATGAAGTTTCGCTTTGTCAAATTGTCAAAAATAAGTAGGTATCGCTTTGTTGCCCATAATTTTCAAAAAGTATCGCATTTTCTGAAATCTGTCATTTTGTCAAAGTCTTGCTGATCAAAAAATTCTCACTTTTTCAAAAATTGTCCAAAAGTCTCGCTGTTTTGCCAGAAATTTCCCAAAAATTCTCTTTTTTCTGCTAAAATTGACGAAATCTTGCTTTTTGCTAAAATTGGCTTTTTTGCCAGGAATTGAAAATTTCTCACTTTGTTGCTTAAAATTGCTCAAGTCTCGCTTATTTATCAAAACGTTGCAAAATAGTTCTCTTTTTAAAATTTAAAGCCAGAACATTTCAATTTCTAATGTTCAGGGGGTTTTTGACGATTTTTAAAAAAATGCATTGAAATATATTTTACCCTGGTTTTGTCACTTTTATGGTCACTTTTTCAAGCTTTTTTTTTGTTAAAATGACTTTTTTTTGGGGGGGGGGAGAATAGAAGATACTTTTGACGGGTAGCAATGAGAAATTTACCGAATAAATTGAAATTTATTATAACTAATTCAATTTTTTATTTGTCTATTTTTGAATTTTTTGACATTCTGAACCAAAGCTATCCAATTGCGAAAATTTTCAAAATTTATCTACCTTGAAAAATCTCAAACAGCCTGTTTGTTGAAAAAATTATATTTACGTCATTCGTTATCTATCGATGAGCTCTTACACATTTGCAAAACTTGAAAAAAAAATTACCACCTCATCGTGCAAATTTCGAACAAATTAAAATTAAACGTGAAATAGCTCTCTGAGATTTTTTTTTATCGTCGTAAAATTTTAAAATTTTCCTGTGCAGTTTCTTCTTGGGAGAAGTGCCAAAGAACCGAAATATATAGCTACACTTTCTCCTGCCCTTTCTTTAATATTTCGTCGAATTTGTACGAAATTTATCACTTAAATACAACGTAACAAGTACAGTCGTATTTATGTCGAGTAGATAAGTCGAGCATATTGTACAACACATTGTTTTGAGTGTGTTTTTGTCGAATGTTGATTGTACCTAGTTTAATATTTTGTCGTACTTATCTATCTTTTACGATTTTTTTTTACGGTTATTGGTAAATTTGAAAATCTACTCTATGGAGGCGTTGACAAAATTTGCACCTTTGTTGGGGGAAACTTTGGTACTACGCATTTGGCTATTTTGCATTTTACTTTTAATGGGTATAGAGAAAGCTTGAGAAGGATAGTTCATTCAAAAAGTTGTAAAAATATTATAAAAACGTAATTGTGTTTAGATATTTTTTTTTTAACACGATGAAATGCCTATACTTTTGTGTTTAGTCTATGAGAAAGATGAAGGTGTACGTAGATAGAATTTGATCATAGAACTTTGAACCTATTAGGAAAAAGTAAAGATATGAGGGAGTAAGGGGCATGTCACGTAATATTACACACGAGTTGTGTTAATTGTGCGTGCCTTAAATAGTGATAACAGATAGGTATACACGTATCTAAGAGTAAGATGTACCTAATGATATCTAAAGGAAACTACGAGTAGTATCTCGGGTGCACCAAAAAAAATTATGAACAGAGAAGTCAATTTATGTGTGTATTTATAGAAAAATATACGAATAGATGGGTGAATTTTCAAGGAAGACGTAAATGAACACATTGTCGAAATTTTTTATTGTACGTTCTTTAAAATGTTGTAACGAATTCATTGAATAAGAATGGTTGCATACGAGTATGTAGCATTTAATGTGCGTTATTTGGCGAGAAGAATTAATTTGTATTGTTTGCCATCTTCACATGACCTGGGACGATGAGGTACTTCGTATTTGCAAATTGTTAATGGAAATAAATTTAGTCTCGTTAACGAAGCATATGTGTAGTGGTATCCTATTCAATATAGGAATAGGGAAAAAAGAGTAGAGTGATTCGTGCGTTGCTTGTATCAATCATTATCATTTTGTTATTAAGAAAGTTCTTCTTTCTGTACAGACAATTCGTACGAATTGTAAACTAAATAAAAATATTCATTGATGTTACGTCAAGTATATGGCTGCTGGTCTGGTGTTTCGATTAATAATTATTATATCCGCTTAATATTTAAACATAATATTAATATTTACGTGGCCAAAGTAGTTAAAAGATCCTCCTTATCGTATTTATTCGCCTCGTTTGATAGATTTTTCGAATTTATCAAATTTTCTTCTCGCCCTACTAAATACGACCTTAATTAAAGACGATTTTTCTCCTCTTGATTCGACGCGATGTTCGAATATATTCTTTTTTTTTTTTGCCAATGTGAACAATTGACCCGCATGACTGATATTAAAATAGAAGTAGCGAAGGTGCATATGATGAGAAAATTTTAACGGGTTTTGTTTTTGTTTTGTTTTTACAGCTCGAGGTGCCAGTTTAGCTGATTTCATCCAGCCGAGTTTAGTTCAACTTCAGCCGAATTTAGATGATTATATGGATATGTTGGAGCCACTACATGGTAAATTTTTTTTATAGTGTATTTTCATATGAAACGAATAACGAAGGAGGAAATTCGATGAATTTATTCAACTGTTTGAAGAACAGTAAAAGTGCTCATGTAGGAAATGGAGACTTTGGCGACATGACCGATATGTCATGTGGCAAAATTAGAGAGTTCTTTTGTCTACGTTTGAAACTTTTGAACAATTTTATTTTATTGTTATAAAATGTCATTCTTATCAAAATTTGGTTAGTTGTCCTTTTTCCTCGAACACTCGAAGAGATGTTCAACTCAATTGGTAATTTCAATTTGTAAAACAAATAATAGTAATAATGAGTACTTATTGAAACCATAAATTGATCGAAAAATAAATTTTTACATATTTTCGTCCAAAACAAAAGACATTTAGTTGATTCAAAATTCGCCATATCTTCGGTGAACATTTTTTTGTCTGAGTAATGAGTCCTCATTCTGCTAATTTTAGATCAACGAAAAGATATAGAAAAAATTCTAAAGATCTTCGAGGTTATTTTTTTCAACTTTTAATTGAATTTTTGGGTTTTTAGATCAATTTTAGTGTAACTTTTGAAAACTTACACAACTAAAGGATCTTAAAATTTATGGCTAGGTAATTTGAAAATTTAGGCACATTTCTAAAGTTCCTTCAGTACCTAGTTAAGATTGGCCATTTTGTTATAGAATTTCTTTTTGGCGTTGACGTGGATATATTTTTTTGTGCCCGACTTTTGAAAACTTGATAAACAATTTTTGTTTGACTTTTAGTAATTTGGAAAAAATTCCAATGAATTCTTGACATCATGTCAAACTGTGATAAAACATTGAAAAAATTCACAATTTTTGAAATTTTCACTTATTTTGAATTGGACTTTTATAAGATATCTGCTTTTTAAAACTTGGAAAAAATCCTTACTTACATTAGTAAAAATTTTTCAAACTTTTAAAAAAAGATTTTCTGAAATTCTGTCAGGATTTTGAAAACCTGAAGAAATCCTGTAAAATTCTCATCAATGGCATTTTAATAATCAAATTTCAATCACGAAACATGTCCATATGATTCAAAACTTTCCTTAAAGTGGAGACTTTTCTGTTTTTTTTTTGTTCCTTCCTACGATCTTTATTGACGATTTTGAATAAATCAAATTGCTGAGGAACAACTTACTTATAAGTTATAAATCATTCATTTTTTCGTGAAATCGTACAGTATTTCATCCGATTCTTGAAGGTCGCATTGCACTTTTTGTAAAAATACAGAAAAGTCATGACCGAATTTCTAGATCAGAATTCGTCAGAAAAAAATCCATGTAATTTAAACCCAATTTTGATACGAGTAGTTTGCGTGACACTTTTTCAAAACTAAAAAAAATTCATATAGGTAAATACTTAATTTTGCGATCAGAATTCTTCAAAAAAGCTCAAAAAACATTTCCACCGCAATGATTAAATTTCTTCTAAGGTTTTCAGCAATTTTGATAGATTGCATGACTATATTTGAATTTCTTGTAAAGTTTCAACCGGGTTTGATATGTCGTATGACACCTTTTCAAAAATCCAGGAATCATGGCCCAATTTTGGTTTTGAAATTTTAAAAGTTTGCTCAGAATTTTTTTCGTGAAGTTTCGACCCATTTTGATTGGTTATAAGGTCACTATTAAATAATTGTATCAAAGTTCATGTTTATTCGAATTGGGTATAGAGGTGTGTGTAGAGGACACAACTTGAAAATTTGACTATTTTCTGTTGTGAGAACGGTTTTTTCCAAACTGTGGTTCAATTAGCATGGGATGAATTTTTTTCCACCAAGCAATTTTGAAAATTGAGGGTTTTTAGATCCCACCTTCAAAGTATATCTTTTTTGATGTCTAAAACAAATTTTTACAATTTTTTTTTTTGATATAAACAATTGACTTTACAGGAAAAATTAAATAATTTTGAGAAAGAATGGTATACGGTAAAAAAATATTTTTTCCTCTCAAAAATACGAAAATGTGGTGAAATTTCAATTTTTGTTTTAAAATCTCATTTTTGGTATTGAGAGCCATTTAAGAAAATTTTTGGAAATTCTTTCAAACTCATCTTTTTGAAAAAATTGCATTTTTAGTTTTTCAATGGCATTTTTGATAGTTTTTTCAAAAGCGCAGTCACATTTATATTGATGAACATTTAAAAATGTAAAATGACTGATTTTTTGACGATTTTTTTCAGCCAAAAGTGGTCAAGTTTGGATGAAAATTGTTCTTTTTTGAATTCGTAATTATAAAACTGAAAGTCACTCCGTCTTCATTAACTTTTTGGATCAAAGTCAGGTTTTTCTATGTTGTTGTCTTCATTTTTATTTAAAAGTTGTAATCACACCATTTTTGTAGCCGTGAACTCCTTTTCGAGAGATCTCTCCAGCTGACCTGGACAAATATCAAAAAATACGAGTAAATCAATATTGCAATTTCAAAGAAATTGAAAATTTTCAATTCTTTTCATTCGTCTCGATTAAAGCGTATTTTTTCAAGTAGATAAATTCACTCATCATTGATGAAAAAAATGGAGATTTTACAAAAAATCTGTCAACGCCCTGTATTTTTATCTGGAAAATTTGCTTGGCACCTTCTCAAATACTCACTGAATTCTATAAGTGATCAAATAAACGTAAAATGGATTCAGTTTCAAAAAAAAAAAAAAAATCGTAGGTAGCCTAATTGAAATAATTTCCCGATTAGTCAAATTGAATGAAAAAAATTACGTATTCGAGAATCAAAATTCTAAACAGCGTTGGCGAGTAGCCTAATCATTGATCCGTTGAAATTTTCAATTCGTACTACGAGTATTTTTTCTTCCTCCCCTTTGCCTTCATTTGTCATAAAAAATTATTCTCTTAATTTTTCTTTCCTTGAAACCTACAAAGTACGTATCCATTTATTTTATTAATGAACAATGATTGGTAGATGATGATGAATAGCTCAATTTGAAATTCGAAATTAAACTTCCAGTCACGTTTTCGATGCTAATAAGTTGCCTAATTATTTAAATCGAAAGGAAAACTCGATTTTGGTGAATTGTACGAAAACCAAGTCTTCGTCGTCGTCGTAGTCGAATAAACTCGCTTTAATTAAAATTTTCAATTTTCAGATTTACTGTCACCGTCGACGAAGTTGCCATCAGTACCAGAGGAATACCATCCATCGGACGATCTGTATCGTTCGTTGAATGTGAACTACGACGACGTATCTCAGTCGTCGTTTTACCAGCAGGCGACCAACGCTACGATGAATTCGTCGTCTACGGGCATGACCACCGCAACGTCCAATAACGCAGATCAAAAATTCTACCTAAAATCCGACCCCGATCAACCGCTTCAGTTAAGCATACAGCACGATGTCAATTCCAAGGTCGGATATCGTAACAACGCCATGTACCATGAACCGAATGTGAATAATTCTGTATATAATCAAAACAATAACAACGCCAATTATATTCCATATTCGTCGCAAAATTATCACCAGTCTGCTCAGCATCAGACTCATCAAGATAGTATTGTAAATTATTCTCATCAGTCCTCCATCAAGTAAGTTGAATTTTCACGTTTGAGACGAAGACGAGCCGAAGGAAAACTTGGCTAGAGGAGCGAAGTTAAAATTATCGAAATAGAATTTATTGAATTTATTCTTTATCCAAAAATTATTCTTTTCAACTTTTTTGAAAAATTACCATTATTTTTGGAAATAGCTCCTTTAGGGACCAATTTTTCTAGTACTCGTATGTCGATGAATTTCGTCAATTTTGAGAAAGTGAACCAGTCTCCTGCTCTGTTTTCGATCCGTCTCTAATCAACGCCAGCGTTAAATATCATTGTGGCTTACCGGATGTTATTTGATTACAGAAATGCTTCGTCTTCGGTTCCCATCAATTATAATAGTAATTCCATGATGTCTAATCATCATTACGGATCGTATGAATCAGCGAGTTCATATAACGCGTCAACGGGCAATGTACAAGCGGCATATTCGCCTTCCACCAGCAGCAATTACAAAATTCTCTCTACTTCGAGATCCTCCAGATCTAGCAGTTTACCAATGAACTCCGAAGAAGAGATGTTTGCTGTACCTAAGGTATTTTTTTTTTCTTTTATCAATGATACATTAATTTCGAAAAATACCTTCCACCTGAAGTTATGTAAAAAGAAAACCATATTGCATAAGAGAAAAAAATTGGACCGATAACGAAAAATGTTACGATAATGGGAATTTTTTTAAATCGAGTAAATATTGTGATTTTAAATCCGCGATGAAATGTAGACAAGATTCTGCGCTTACCTATACCTAAAACTCGATGTTTATTATTTTGAACGACCTTGATCGAAAGTGAATAAACTCACAGAGTAGGTAAATTTTACAGAGGGGACTTATAATAATGATACACATGCGCGAAGATGTTCTTCGATCTCGAACCCGTTTAACAATTTTACGTAGGTACCTCTCTCGACTCGTAGATTTCTCATCATATTTTGCTATCGCTTATCTTGTTGAAAATTTCAGCAGCATTTGCCAAGGTCGAAGGTAACAGACGTGTACTGTAATTATATAAGTTGAAATGATTACATTCTGTAAATTTCCGTTTTGCGATACGATAAGAGAATTTTAAAAAGGCGATTAAATCAAACTTCGAGATTAATCTGTTCGAATAAAGTTTTAATTTCTGTTGTATTCGTTTTCAAATGATAAGAATTTACTCTTAATTTACTTCTCGTCGTGTTCGGTTTATTTTTGATCTATTATTATATAATTTGAAAAATCTTAGCATATTTTTTTTTCTCATTTTTTCAAATCTTTCGTCTGATTATAGGGAAGAGTTAATCTTTTTGAATTGGTAGATTATGCGGAGAAAAAGGCAAAAGAGGGTTAAATTGTGATGAACCATTTATTGGAAATTGCCTGGTTTTGAAGATAATACTAATTAGTTTTGATATTGATTAGCGATTTATCGATTGATAAAAATTATGAATAATATGGGTATCTGAGGGTGGGAGGTTGAGCTTATATTTCAATTGAGCTGTGCAAATGATTAAGAATATTTTGAAGTTTTTTTTTTTTTTTTTTTTTTTTTTTTTAAATTCTTGGTCCTTTAATTTTTTTAAATCTTGGTCTAGATTATTGAGAAAGAAAGAGAAAACATGTTGATATTATCTCGTTTTGTTTTTCAAAAATTGCTAAAAATTTTCGTGTTTTTGCAATAAATTCCAGAAGTCACTTTTTTGTAAAAATTGCCCATCAGTATCGCTTTTTTGTCAGCAATTTTCAAAAGTTCCTTCTAAGAGGCTTTTCGTTTTTTACCCAAAACTGATTAAATTGTTGCTTTTTTGCAAAAAAAAACTCCAAAAATTGAAAAAAAATTTTTTGTAAGTCATGTTTTTTTTCCAAAAATTACCAAAAAGTCTCGTTTTTCACCAAAAAATTGCAAAAAGGTCTCATTCTTCGACAAAAATTTTGTAGGAGTCTTTGTTTTTTCTTCAGTCGTCATTTTTGCTTAAAATTTTCGCAAATTTTCTTTTTTTATCAAAAATTCTCAACGATGCCTCACTATTATTTTCTGAAAACTGTCAAAACGCCACAATAATTTCAAAAATCAGCCAAAAATCACGTTTTTTGCTGAAAATAGCCGAAAATACCTGTCTTTTGCTATCCAATTATCAAAATCTTGCATTTTTTCAAAAACTCAAAAATTGTCACTTTTTTAAAAAATTTTGTTTTCTGCTATTTTCCAAGTATTGCTTTTTATCAGAAATTATTCAAAGCTTCACTTTTTTCCAAAAGTTGACCAAATCTCGCTGTTTTTCCAGAAATTGACTAAAAGAGCTACTTTATTTCGCTAAAAAATTGTCAGAATCGTTTTTTGTCAAAAATTCCAAGTTTAATTTTTTGCTACTATTATTAAGTCTTACCAAAAAGTTACAAAAAAAGTAGTTCAACTTTTTTGACAAAAATGTAATTTTATTTATTTATTTTTTTGAAGAAAAAACTGGCAGTGATAATTTATTTGAGTAAAAAAAAAAAATGAGGAAAATCCTAACAAGAGAATGTTTTGAACTGGCACTCTACAATTTGAATGAAAACAAGTTGGATTGAAATAGCATGTCCTAAAACCTCGGTAACCAAAATTTCCAACATTGAAATTCATTTTTGGATTTTTAGCGATTTTTTGACTTTTTCATGAAACCTTGAATGATTCCATCAATTCAATTCCCACACATCAACAATTATCTACTAATTTCGAGCATTGAAAAACTATAGTAGGTATTTGGTGATTTGTGGGAGTTTCAATTTGAGAAATTGCCCGCATTACTTCATTTTTCTTTGAAAAATTAATATTTTTCATAAAACTGTTCAAAAATTGTTCTCGAAACAGCTTTTTTGAATTTAGGTATTCAAATTTTCAAAAATTCAAAAATGAATTTTAGCTTCTGAAATTTTGGTTACGAGGGTTTCAAGATATGCTCTTTCGATCTAGCTTGAATTTCTTCAAATCGGATAGGGACAGTTGAACAAATTCCTTTGTTAAAAGAGAAACAATATCCTTATAAGAGTCTAAAAAAAAAAAAATCAACTCTGTATTTTATTAAATTTTCGTATTGATATTTTGACGAAAGTTTATGATCAGCGATTTTAATTTAAATAGATGAAAAATGGATACTTTTTTTCTAAAGCAAACTCTTTGATTATCATATTTTTAATTTTTCCTGAATTAATTTTGTTTTCAGCTTTCGCAAAGAGGTCGATCTCGTAGTGGTTCTAGCTTATTTAATATTCAAAACCGATATTTACCAAGCGAACAGTCGAGTTCAGACGCAGTTACCAGCAGTACCTTACTTACCCAACTACTCACCACTAATAGTAAGTACATAATATAAAGATATCACGACCTACAGACCGATGATTTTGGCTCAAACGCGAAAGATCTATTATCAAATCTAATAGAATTACCTTCCACCAGGACATTATGGTTACCATGGAAGTTATCAGCTGGCAAATTGCTCGACTTCTGGTAGTAATAATTATGGTATGATGGTATGCGATTCTCGGACATGTTGTACGATACACGATAGTCACCGTCAAGTGCCCCATTGTACGGCATTATTGGGCCGAAGGTCGAGAACCCCGGATCATGTTTTGTCGTCGAATTCAAATCCGGTCGGATATTGTAAACCTAGAACACCTTTAGTATCTAGTCAAAGGTACTGGTTGAATTTTAATAAATGCATTTAAAATTCCTCCAAGGTATCTTATATTGTATTATCTAATGTATGTGATTAATTGGATTACAGTTACGGCGAAGGATCGTTGATTAACTTATCGAATAATCAAAGAGAAGATGCTGCCAGCGAGAGGGATTATTATCCGGGCGATTCGGCCAACAGCGCCGCTAATTCTTCGGGAGCTTTGGCTCTGAGCTGTTCCAGACGTCATTCTCAATGTGTGACGAAAACGCCTTATGACAAGTACTCGGCTACCTCGCCTACGTACCCAGGTCCAAATCGTACCACCGCCACTATTGGTAGTTATCATTCGATGAATATGCCTTCGTCTCCGTCACCTAATTCGCCTTTCGTTTTCAACGCCACGCAGCAAAGTAACAGCGGTGTCGATATGTCACCGTCGCCGTCGTCGTCTTCGAATATGATGCAAGTGAGTTTCCTTCGAGAATTGAAGACGTTATTGATCTTATAGATGTAATTTTACTCTGTGGGAATTCGAACCCCTTTTAAGGAAAATTGAGGACATCTATCGAACGTTTTTACCAAATTTCAAGCCTCTAAATCGAATAGAATGGGTACCAGAGATGACTTATAATCAGAAACCATTAAAAAAAATTCCCCTAAATCATATTTTTTAATGCTATACAGAAATGAGGAGTTGAAATGACCTTGAATTGCCATTTTTCTAGCACATTTGTGTGATTTTTGCCTTGATGAGGTGGCCTTGAAAAATTCAATTTTTGCGCTGCATTTTTTATTGCTGCGAGTTTTCAAAAGACTTTTTTAAAGAATGAAGAAAAACTGTTGAAATTTTTACCCCAGCTAAAAACGTATTCCGAGCGTCTCTCAACGTTTTAAAAAAATGTAAGGGATGAATTTTATAAAAAATTTTCAATTTCTGCCTCAGAATCTTTTATGAAATCCATTTTGTTAAGAAAAAATTTCCTGTGGTTCCTTAAACAATTTGAAAAGAAGATCATTTCGAGTATTTTGAGGCAGAAGAGAGAAATGAAACATTCGTCAAGCATTCTTGTTGTTTCATTTGTTTGATTTTTCCCATTTTTTTTTTGCTTTATAAGAGAGTGATTAACAGAACGTAATTTTAAAAAAATCATTTTAGAATTATTGCATAAAGAATTAATTAACGGAAAATTATTCAAAGTGATGTTTTTTTTTCATCCAAGAATTACTTTTTTTTGGTAAATTTTTTCAATTTTTTTTTAGGGTCATTTAGAGAAATCGCGATGTATGAAATTGAAATATTGTGAAAATTACTTTTGTTTCATATCATTGCTTTGATTTTTTGAATGTGTAATATTATTTAAAAAGTAATTTTGGGGGACTCATCTTTACGAAGAAAATTAAAATGAATAAAATGTAGCCTGTTTCAAAACATAATTTTTTGAGAATTAATTTTGAAAATTTTGAAATTTCAATACTATAATTTTTAATTTACTTTTTTCATTTTTTCAACTTTTATGGAGCTTTTGTTATTATGTACTAAATTTCTTTCAAAATGATAAATCATTTTCTCATAAAATCCAACGAGCTCAGGAGGTGAGAAAATCGAAATTAGGGCAGTTTTTTTGATGCTTCTGCTTCCTAAAGTAATTAAATTTTTCTGTGATAATAATTCCCTATTTTTTGTTTTTCCTCGAAAAGATGTACTGAGGCTCTCAAAGTTGAAAAATGAATCTAATTAGTGCAATAAAAGAAATATTAATTGAAAATTCTCGATTTCCATGACAGAATTTGTTACAAAGCGCCTTTCTTTAGAAAAAATCCTTCGAAAGGTGGAAAAAAGAAAATAATAAGATCAGCGAACATTTTCTAGATTGGAAATTTTCAATTTCTGCCTGAGAATTCCTTTAAATAATTTCTTTTTCAGGAAAAGACCTTTTCTGTTCGCCGGAATCCCCTCCCCCATTTTTTAAACAAATTTTCTAAAAAAAAAAAAACTTGAGACATGTATTATTACAATTATTTACGTTGTTTATTTATTTTTGCCATTTAGATGGTGAATAATACCAGCACGTCGAGCAGTCCTAAGCTTCCAAGTTCACCTTCTACCAGTGAAAGTTTAAGTTTATCACCGTTAACGGTCAGTAGTCCTATACGTACAACGCCTTCATCACCAACCACCAAGTCTTCCTCGTCTACCCCCTATAAGGTAATATTCAAGATTATGACTGTATTAAGTACATAATTATAATGCTTCAATTTTTTTTCACTTTATACAATACTGTTCCGTTAATTAATTAATTAAAATCATCAACTAGTTAGATGACTTGAACTGCTCTTGAGCTTAAAAATCAGTTTTACTTTTGTCTACTTCATAGGAACATCGTCGAGTTTGTCATATCAACGCTGAGCAAAAACGAAGATGTAATATTAAAAATGGATTCGATACTTTGCACATGCTTATACCTCATTTGATACAGAATCCCAATACAAAGGTATGCAATACTGGATGGATACTTGGATTATTGGAACACCTGGTCGAATTTATACTCAATTGATCATTATTCATTTTCGAAATTAATTACAGATGAGTAAAGCAGCGATGTTACAAAAAGGTGCTGAATACATTAGGCAGCTTAGAGGAGAACGTGGTCAGCTCAAAGAAGAAATTGAATCGTTGAAGCAACAAGTTGAATCGTTAAATTCGGCTATTAGGTTAGAAATTTCTCATCTTTGTAAACCAATGGGGAAAAATCGAGCAGTTTTTAAAAATGGTGTTTTCTTTTTTCAGTAATTGTCAGTCATTGTTACCAGCAACTGGTGCCCCGATATCAAGACATAAAGCGAATAAAATGAAAGAAATGTTCGACGAGTATGTGAAAGAACGTACTAAACAGAATTGGAAGTTTTGGATTGTATCCTTTTTCAACATTTTTATCACTGAATTTTGATTTTTATTATTTTTTGGGGGAAATTAGATGGGTAATTTAGCGTATCAATTTTTCCTTGACTCGTGTAATTTTTCAGCTAAGCTTAATATGCGAACCTTTACTGGCTTCGTTCAATTCTACCGTATCGACAGCCAGTGTCGAAGAACTTTTCCGCACCACAATCCAGTGGGCTGAACAATATTGTTCACTCGTTGATCTCAGACCAAGTAATTATCTCGCTAATTTCGTGCAGAGTTGATGAAAATTTGCAACTCTTTACCTATTAATTCTTTTCTATTTTTTCTTGTTATTTCAGTTGTATTAAACGCTTTACGTCATTTATGCACGTCGACGGAAATTTTAACAAATCCGAATCAGTTATCAGAGGAAGCGAAAAATGTAGTTTTCAACACGTCTAGACCTTCGACAAAAAGTTAAGAAAGAAAAATACCCGCATGTTACCAAATTTTGAAACTTTCCGCATTTGAATTGAAAATGGAAAAAATCACGTCGTTTTACAATAAGGTTAGAATTTTTAATGTTTAATTTGTTTTCTTTCTTTTTTTTTTTATTTATTGATCTTTTTGTGACTTTTTTATATAAATTGAATTTACAGCTATGCAAATTGTGATACATATTTTTTTACTTGTTGATTCATGGTTAAAACTTTAGTTTGTTTAATTTTGTTACGAAATATATAATGAGAATGAAAACGTGTTTTTTTATTCGATGAAATGAGCGAGTATAAATTTTTAAAATTCCTGGCTACAGCCATCGATTAACGTTCCTCTTTAAGGTTCAACTCATTTGAATCACTTATTAGAGAAGGGGCGTAAGTCACAGTTTTGGCATAAATCGTTTTTTCACTAAAATCGACTCCTTTCATGTCGACTCACATCATGCTAAAAAATGGCGTAAGTCCATGCTTCATACTCCTACTTTGATAGCACCAGAGTTTTCATCTATTAGAGAAACGGCGCAAGTCCTCGGACTTGCGCCGTTTCTCTTCCAGCTGAAACATAGTGCCCATATAACACACTACAGATGTTGCCTATTGAAGAAAGGGCGTAAGTCCTGAACCTATCTATGCGCTTTCTTCTACGTGAAATAGGTACGGACTTGCGCCGTTTCTCTTCCTGCGGAAACATGGTGCCCATATAACACACTACGGATGTTGCCTATTGAAGAAAAGGCGTAAGTCCTGGACCTATTTATGCGTTTTCTTCTACTTGAAATAGGTACGGATGTTTTTGGAACTACACTATAGCAAATTAAAATATGAAACAGATTGGCTGTTTGCTTTCATCCCGGATCTCTCATGGTGGTTGTAAATTTAAATTTATTCGATAACAGTCAGCATCCTAAATTTTGTGTTATTATATTGAATAATTTTTCTTGATTTAAACACTACAATAATGTCAGATCATGCTAGTGACGATGATTTTTGCGAACCAAAACCAAAGGAAAAAAAAGGTTTTCGTAATCCTGAATACTTTACTAGGTTACGTTTGAGATGTTGGTTTAATTTCAATTAGATAAGTCGAAAATCTCATGTTTTATTTTTGTAAAGTCGAAAATGTAACATTATTAATATCGAAATTCAGATAAGTTTGATTTATGCCATTTTTTATTTTTTTTTCATAAATATTGAAGTAATAAAAAGGTTCAGAAGACGACTTAATTGACTTTTAATTTCATTTTGTGGCAAAATATACTGTTTTCAGCAAAAAAACTTGAAAAAAACTTGAAAAAAAAAATCTATTAGAGAAAGGGCGTAAGTCCAAAACCTTCGATCGAACCTCGCTAGGTTGCGCTGAACTCAAGATTTGATGTAATTAGTGAAAAATACTCGGCTTGATAAGTACTTTTTCGTGGTGCAATCGTTTTTCAAAAATTTTCGAAAGTTTAGTAGTAAAACAGTTTTTTCCTTCTCCTGTAAAATTTTATTTTTGGGACTTACGCCCCTTCTCTAATAAGTGATTCATTTAGTAATTTTATAAGATATTGTTAACTTCATCTTTCAAGTGAGTACATCGTTGCCCAGATTGAATAGAAATTAGTTGCAAGAAAGTGAAGATCCTTAAAATGAACATGGGAAAGTAAGAAAAAAAGTTCACTGATCAATTTACACGACGTATTGAAAATGAACGCGAGGAACGAAAGATTTATTTAACTTGGAAAAACACACATAAGAATAGGCACATCTGATGAATTATTTACAGAAGTACGAGTATAAAAAAACGAATTAAATAATACATATAAAACAAGCGTGAGGCTAAGAATCCCACCACCCTTTCACTTCAAATAAGTCTTCTTTTTCTTTAGCTTCTTTCGCAGCTTTTTCAGCTCGTAATTGACGTATTGTTTCCTTCAGAGACGCGTTTTTATTTTGTAATCTTCTGACTTTCACACTTAAAACTTTGATGGTTTTACTTTTCTTATCGATAACTTTACGAAAATTTTGAATACTGATTTTAGCCACCTCGAGCGAATTAATATCGTCGTCTCTTAGATCACCAGGGTAGTACATTCGTTTTTTTCTTCCTACGTAAAAAAAATATTCGCAAATTAATAAAGAATTAATAAGCTACGTAAAGCTAACAAAGAGGTATAAGTACGAAGAGATACCTGACGGACTATACACCGCAACGGATTTTTTTTTGGCAGTTTGGTTTGAAGACGATGCAGACCTAGGGATTGATACAAATTAATGAAGAATTCAAATAGGCCTACAAAGGTGAAAGTGATCAATTTGTACTCGTTATTCGTTGAATTATTGTTGTCCGCAACTTGATCTTCGTAACTTGGAATGAAAATGTTGACGATATCGTTTGAAATGGAATTCGAAGTTGTTTTATCATTTATAGCGGACGTTCTCGGAGACGTATTACATTCTTCGTAGTCTATCGAAATGATCGAATCTTCGTCTTGATTTCGAGCAGTATATGAGCTATGCAAAAAAAAGTAGGTATTATTTTACAGGAATCTTAATCTTGAGTAAATTAATAACATTGCATACTGGTCAGATGGTTCGATGGTAACGCATTCTACATCACTTGAGCTGTCTTCGTTATTTGTTTTATTGCGATCAACAGGTATAAACCTGGAGAATAATAAAGTTACATACTTAATCACAGTGCATTTGAAATATTCTAAATATTAATGCAGTAATAATAATTACTCGAATTGATAGTCGTCAAAATATATCGATGGGATGGCATTCGATGCTAGTTTTCGTTTACCGTTATTTCCCATTGTAACGTACTTCGGTTTAAAATGAAGGTGACAAAGATTGTAGTTTCCTTCACCAAATTCGAATTCGCAAAATTTTTCCCATTTTTCTTTCATCGCCGCTTCTTTAGGAATACTACGAATAAAAAAGAATTACGAGGATGTTGCTTTCAGATTCGAACTTTGAAATAAATATTCGTCGCTTACGGAAAATACGTGAGATCAAGGGAGTTATTGCCACACAAGATACATTTCTTCGTCTTCGAATACCTAGAAATACAAATCATCATTCGAGATTAATGCGCAATTGATATAATTTCAATTTGAAATGGCTATTTTTTACCTTTTCGCCGGAATTGGTTTGGTTTCTTTTTGAACTTGAAGAGTCGGTACAGATCCACCTTTCAAGATTCTCTGATCTGCCTCAGTAATAATGCAATCCGGTGTAAAATGTCTGGAGCATAGTTTTGATTCCTTTCGCCATCTAAGCCCATCCGATTTGAGAAAATCCAACCATTTTTCCTTCACCTCGGCGTCAGTTGGAAAACTAGGATAGTTGAATTGAATGAAAACAACAGTGAAGTAATATACAATTTTGCAATTATTTGACCCACTGAACACGAATCAGAGGTACTCACCTGAAATAGTCTAAACGACTTTTCTTAGTTTTACATTTCACACAAACTGGCATTTTTCATAGTTTCAAAAATTCAAATAGTTGCCCGATTTTTCAAAAATGAAATAAAATTATCAAAAGTTCGCGCAAATTATAAAATGAAGTCATAAACTGATAATAAAAAGACTTCGCAATTTCGCGCATGCGCCAAAGCCTACCGCTATCGTAATATGCTGAATGCCGGGTAGAAAATGTCAGCAATGTGAAGGCGTTGTTATATCCTGACGGCTTCAAAACTGTAAACAAACCGTTATCTCAAATCGCGCCCAAACATTTTCAAAAAATCGGAATTTTGTAAATTGAAATTTGGAGTGTGCATTTAAATTGAAATTGATTCGTTCTTTGTGAATAATTATAGAAATTCTGTACGAAATTTCAAATAAGAGACAACTGCAACGATAAAGTAAGCATCAACTTTTAAATAGTTACTAAAATGCAGCTGCTATTTCAACTGATGAATTATCTCATAATTCCGTTTATATTTCACAGCATTAAAGATGAACGTTACATACAGAAGACCACGTAGAAAAAGCATGCTTGGCACTCGTCTCAGTATTCTACACGATAATATAGAACTTGGTCGCGAAGATATACAACCACCGCAAGAAAACATCGAAGTTAAACCTGTCCCTGACTTGAAACCGTATATTGAAACTCGTTCGAGAAAAGCTCAAGAAGATAGCGAATCATTCACCCAAGTACTCAAAAATATAGAAATTCTACTGGAGAAAAATTCAGAAACTTTGAAAACCCTGTTACAAGAGCGCGAACAACTAGAGAAAATCGAACAAATGCTGAGAAATAAGATAAATTCGAGTAAAGACGAATCCGAAACGTGTAAAGAAAATCAACCTCCTAATGAAAATACTCCGACAAAATTCAAGCAGAAATCTAATCAAGGGAATAATCGCTCCAACGAGAACACTCCTACGAAGCTATTCTCAACTCACGAAGGCAATAAAAACAACGATGGATTTGTCGCACCCCATAATCCTGCTATTGATACGATGCGATCTTCTATTAAATTTTTGAAAACTCCGAGGCCTTCTCGGCAGACCAGAAAATCTATTATGTTGACCCCTCATTCGTTTTCATTTTCTATACATAAACAATTCGAGAGTCTGAAGGAGTGATACACTTTAGTACTATCCATTTATTACGTTGAATGGCGGAAAGTATTATTTATTGTAAAACAAATTTGACTATTTTATATTCTCCATATCATGATTTGATGTAAATCAGACATTTCTGTATGAAGTAACTTCGACTATTGTGTGTACATATGTATTTTGGGTTTGGGACTTCGTAATCGTATAGTAGTTTTATTTCATAGTACCTCTGTTTGTAACTTTTTTACTCGACAAGCTTGTCATTTTATATAAATTTGATGGAAAAGATTCGTTTTCAAAATTGTAATTCTCTATCGTTAGTGTTGGTAGTAAATTAGATATCGTTTTGTCGTGACTGAAATTATGTATCATTTAAATAATTTTTTTAGAATATTCGTATCATTTCAGATTATCTCTATAATACTTATGTAAGAAGTAGAAATTCGCAATTAAAATTGCTACCTTGGATACAGAATTTGTTTAATTCAAAGATTCATAATAATTCTATACGAGCTCATCTTATTGAACTAATAAAATGGTCATCTAAATATTGATACGTTACGCTTTAAATTAGAATCAAGAAATTGAATGGTGAATACACGTTGGAAGAAGGCTCACTTCAATAACTGGTCATGAATATGTCCGAAATATGAAAAACTTCTGGACTGCTAATGCTATTATGTTTGAGAGTATGGGTAATTGAATACTCATGGTGTCATTGGATATGGCGATCGAAGTCTTGAAATGAGATGAATCGTTTAAAAAAATGTAATTGTAATTCCTTTAAGGTGATCCGAACACGAAATCATAAGTAGGTACCTTACTTGTTGAAGCTGTGCTCATTTCCATCATCGCGTCATCGCTTTTATCTCTCATTAGTCAATAATCATTACTCATCAGAATCTTTTGCAGTTAGACCTTGTCAGAGATGTGCCGGTTTAATAAATTTAAACATCTCTAGAATTATTCCATGAATTTTGCAAATAGTGACTAGGTATCAGCAAATCTGCACTTCTGAATTCTGGTGAAACTTCATTTTCAGGGTGAATTCATGCCTTGTCACAGGATGAATAGGTAACTGTGCTTCGAGAATGAGAAATGATGTAGTCCTAGTCCACAGGATCAAATAACAGAAAGATGTTATGACTTTCCCGCAAAAATAATAATAGTTCATGAGTGCTGACATCAAATATTCTCCGAGATTTTCATTTTCCAAGAGACAGAAGGATATCATTATCGTTACGAAATAATTGCAATTGCTTCTTGTATGACTAAGTAGGTGGGTAATTCTCAAAAAAAAGTAAAAATCGTGTACATGGCAAATTTCTCAAAGGTTTTAGCATGAAATTAAAAATATTTTTTTTGGTCCATTCAAGGATCATCCCCCACACATTTCACAGATGGTATTGAGATGTTTAGCCCCTACTTTTATTGGTGTACATTCGATTTTATACCCCAAATGTGTTTCGACTTGACTGTCACACGCCATGTTGTTGAAAATGAATGTTATAAAGTGTCATAAACTTCATTTTTTTGGGGAAAAATTGACACATTCTCATTATCATAGAACACGAAGGTCCATTATTGTGTAAATTGCAATTGGAATAACCCCATATAGGAAGCTCACATTTCACATTTGAAAACTGTCACACACTTTTTGCGCAAATTTTAGAGCAATTTTCAATTAGTTTTGGTAGCTTCCCAATCCAACATTCTTTTCTGGCGAGTGGCTGCACTGGTTCACTGTCCTCATAAAAATGTTACCCCGCAACGTTATTTTCAAAACCTACGCAATGGCTCGTTCTGATCGTACTTGTCTCTAAAAATATGATATTTCGCAAAATCGGTGTCCTTCGGCTTGCCTTTTCATTTACCCTGCTGAAGCCGCCAAAAACGATAATTGAGAAAGGGAAGTTATTCTACAGATAAGTACACATTTATTACGTGTTAAAAATCGAATAATGTCCAGTAGGTAAGGCTAGAAACAAAAAAACGTTGAGATTGTCCTTCGGCTTGTCCAGCACCCATTTGTCCTTCGACTTGGCCAAATTTCAGACAGCTATACTTTTATCGCGCTAGTCGACATATTATTACACGATTGTATGTACAAGCAAAATTTGACATTTTCTCCCTCCCCACGCCTCACCATCCTCCTCTACATAAAAAATAACTCCAGATTCGAATTCTACGACCTCGAAAACATATCAATCGACGTACTTATTACACATCGATGAGGGTCGAATCCTAATTATCATTGTTTTAGAGGGCCGGGGTCCACAAAGGGGGGATTGAATTGAGGCCAACACTAGAAAAGGGATCTGGGACACCTATACAAATGATTCCCTCTTGAAATTTTCTAAAAAAATGATTTTTGTTTTTCAAAATTATGCACATCAAAATTGACCTTTTTTTGAGAATTACCCACGTACCTATATGTATTTATTACGAAAACTTAGCATAGGTATAAATAATTGTATACCTACCTGCACAAGAGCCGCTACGGGAGCCGGAGGTTCTTTTTAGGGTGGCGGGGAGTTGTCGATTGAAAATTAGAAAAAAATACTCACACCAATTTTGCAGAATGAAAATAGTGAGTTCTTGACGTTGAATACCGAAGCGTCAAAGCTACAATTTTGCCGATTTTTGAATTTTTGGAAGCTTCATAATGCGGAATTTTTAAATTTTGGACTTGAAAAAGAGAAACAGATCGGCCCGAGCGAAGCGATGAAGGCAAAAGAATTCAAAAATTCATATAGGTATCGAAAGAAAAAGATACATATAAAAACGGCAAGATTTTTCACGTGGGGAGTTGGTTTAAAAAAAGAATATGTTGAATGAAAAAAACGAAATGAGGTCCAATGCTTCCAGAAATTTGTGTTTTGAAAAGTAAAACAATGTTTTTTCATATGAAGAGTTTATTTTTTTGGTTCAAACATTTTTTGGATTTTGACAATACTTACCTATTTTTTTTAGAAAGTTCAATTTTGAAAAAGAAAAGCAAACTGTTCGGATCGAGTTTAGCGAAGGCAGAATTTTTTGAATTTTTTAAAATGTAGGTACCTACTCGAAGGTATACCTAAATCAAGATTCAAGAAGTAAAAACATCATTTTGCATTTACTTCCTATTGACATTATTTTCTAAAAGGTACGACCTTTGGTACGACAGATATTTTTCAAGTGAACTGGTGCAGAAGGTGCCGAAAATGAAATTCAGAAATAGAAAAACTATTAGGTCAGACTGCGCAAGGCGAGAGCAAAAGCTTTCAAATTTTCAAAAAATGTGTAAGTAAAATAATTCAAGTTCCAAAAAAGTCGACAAATTAGAGCAAAATACTATGCATTCTTTTCTATTTATTATTCAAATAATTATTTCATCTGCATCTCCATTCTGAGACTCGCACATTTTGGGAAATGCGATAGAAAGAAACTAACGCGGTGGCGGTGGGGAGGGGCAGAAGAATTAGCCAATTGCAGCGTAATGTGATAAGTGTGATAGGTAAGAAAGGCGTGATAAATGATAACGCCAAGATAACGCCATGAATGAAATATGCTGGAGCTGGAGCTCGAGTTGCTTCATTGCTTTGCTTGTTTCTTTTCTTTTCGACTTTATCGTCCTTCATAATATTTTCGAGTACCTTGTTAGTTTATGTTTTATGATTGCGTATTATAAATTTAATTCGCTAAGGGCTGCCGCGAGTCAAAACTTTTGAATTTTGAATACTTGCGAGTATTGCGTCACATGGTGATGAGTGGTGTTTCAATCTCAGTTTTCAATAGCAATATCAAATGTGCAATGATACTCGTTTGTACTCCGGAGAACGGTCATCTCAGTACACGGTAATGACCGCTCAAATCCCACTCAAAGTAGAATGGACTTACGGTGAGACCTCGGCAAACGGCAATAAGTTTCTTTCGGTGAGTAACTTTACGATATTATTTGAATTATATTACAAGTCTGTGACTTGGTTAATTTAATTATTTAATTTCCCTACGAATCGACAATGGTGGAAAGCAATCAACTAGATTGGATTATTTTAAGGCGAGATATCAAATGAAATCTGACTAGAGGTGTGAGGTGTTGTGTGGAGTATTGAACAATAATCATGTCACTGCAGAATTTCGCGAACCGATTCGTATGACCAATTTTAAGCTGATCAGCTCTAATAAGACGTGATTTATTCTCGGAATAAAACACGAGCGCTTGAAATGCAATAAGAGTGGGTACAAGTCTTTCAAGCAAAGGAAAATAAAGAAATAACTTTTAATGTGTAATTAAAATGAATCAATTACAACTACCTATACGAATAAGTACCTATAAGTTTGAAATATTTAGTCTCGTGTACATCATTTGTTTCTCCAAACCGGACAATCCATGATAATATCAGCCGTTCTTTGGTTTTCTAAAATTGTATCGTGGTTCGCTGCGATTTTGTGAACTTGCACAGGATTTTTGAAGTACTATACAAGGGAAGAAAAAAATCAAGTACCTATCTAAGTCAATGTTATCTATAATTGAAATTACTTAGTTTATAATTGAGTGAAGCTGTCTGAGCTGTCAAAATAGTGACAAATAGAAGTTCCATGTTACTCGTACCTCATTCAGCCCATAAGACTCATCCAGATCATACAGATTCTCCTCAGTTCTTATGAACGTGCATTTCGTTTCGAGGTCTCTACTACAATATTCATAATCTTGTATCATTTTATTCAAATGATAACTTCTATCAAGAATATTGTTCTTGATTTCGTCGTTGACGGGTATGTGTGACATTAGTGAAAAGACTGCTTTTTTCTTCAACTCCCAGCTGGTGGCTTTTTCAATGAACGCAAAATACTAATTAAGACATGAAATATTCAGTAAAAAATTAATCAACGTGGTATGCCCTACTTACTTTCTGTTCATTTATAAAAATGTAATGAAACTTACTTCTTCTGTAGCCAATCCTGGTGCCAGGGATTTAAGTATCTGATTACATACGTGATTTTGCATGGTTTTGTCCTCAATAGACTCGAGCTTATTTTTGTTGTAGTAGTCCACTTTTTTCATTGCAAAGAATAAAGGTGACGAGTCAATTAACCATAAATACCCTTTTCTACCAATTTTTTCTAAAATACCAATTGTTTCTAAAGCATACAACCCTCCTAAACTATAACCAATGACGCAAAATTCTTCATCAGGGCCAATTTTTTCCAGGATGAGCTGTGTAGAATTTACTTGTTAATTTGGTGATATAGCTCTTCTACTATTCTATTTACCTATCTTTAAAGGTAATGGAGATACTGACTTTGACAAAGTATTCAGCTAGTTTTTTAAAAGAATCCAAAGGAAGTTCATCGTCAAAGTATTGAAAGCACCATGCTTGAAGTGATAAATTTTTCATAAGAGGTTCCATGAATGTTGCTAATCCTTTATGCGAGCATAAAAATTCATTGATAGATGGAATTTATATAGATACCTACATAGCTGATTCGCGCTATTCTTTCAGTGTACCTATCTCATGATTTGCTTACCTTCTACACCTGGGAAAATGAACAAGGCCGGAGTTGTTTTTTGAATCTCTTGGTGATTTATTGGTATATGAAGAATTGGCTGTTTCATCAATTCAACATCCAAAATAACATTTTGAAACTGCGGGTTTATTGGGCCAATTCCTCCTTATGAGAACATAGTTTTATCATACAGTATTAATAAACTTCTGCTAGGTACCTATTTGATTGGATCGATATAAGTACTTATTATTTACCTGATTTCGAATTCTTTTTTTCTTCTTTGAGCTTATATAATTTTGCAAAGGTCATGGTTCGTAAATCATCTGGACCAAAGAACGTATTGAATTCCGATTCTAAAATTTGTTTTATTTCTAATCCTATAATTGAATCCATTCCCAATTCCGGCAATGTCCATGTTAGACTTATTGTTTTAAGATCTTTAATGCCTGCATTAAGGTATTGTAATAATTTAGGTAAGTATTTAATGTGTCTCAGCTGATTGTCTCTATGTACTATGTTTGAAAATTAGTCTTACCTAAAATGTTGGCTATAGTATTGATAATGTCAGAATCTGCGTGTCGCTTTTCTGCAACAATTATACTGGACACAATTGGATTTGATTGTTTCATGAACAAATTCAACGAATCTAAACAAGATCTCACATTCTGTTGTAATGTTCCTCCTACAATACCATAATCCATCAATGTACATACTTGAAGGGGTGTAGGTGAAATGATCTGGTTGGCATTTTTCGCATTCTATTGAACTCGACGGCGGGTTTTGTGTGGAGGGGGATGAGGGGTGGACTACGGCGGGCCGTCTGTGGTTTTTTGTTGGGAAATTAGAGATGAAAAAAAAGTTGTTGGTGAACCTCAAAAGGCTGTGGAAAAATTTTTGGGTCTCCAACTTGTTCCATCACTTTTCTACCTAGTTTTCAAATTTTGAAACTTACCTACATTGAAAATGGAAACAAAAACTTTTTTGAATTTTTTTGTTTTTGTGATAATAGGTCATATTACATCTATCTACTTGGAAGTAAGAAAGCCGTTTTTGACATTTTTTTAAAAGTTATTTTACGCAAATTTTTAAAATTGGTTCAGAATCGATTACTTTTGTAGTAAGTTATGCCCAAAATCCCTGGAAAAGTGGAAAAAATTTAAACAACTTTCAATACATCTAAGTGGATTATGATCAATTATCGACAACATTTAAAAAAAACATTTTTTTGATTGATTTTTAATATATGTAGGTAGTAGGTACGCTACGTACGTTATAAAATTAGAAACCCCATCAGAAAAGTGATGGTAAAAGTAATGTTGAGGGACACAGCATTTTTCCTTCTGTTTCTTGAGATGCCCCATACAACTTTTTTTCGAATACCCCCATAATTTCCTCCAAAAAAAGTCGAAGATGTCCGACTCTAGGATGCATCTGCCATTTGCCCCTCGCTTCGCTTCGGTCGAGCCAATAATAAAAAATTAAACAGCAAAATTCTTGCAATAATTCCCTAACCACTTGAAAATAGTTGATTTTCTTAAAACGGACTTATAAATTTTTTGTCTGGAAAATGGCATGACCCCCCCCCCCCCCTTAAAAAACATAACTTTGATTCGCCTCTGATTGAACCCGAGAAAAACCGCAAGCTTTACTTACCAATAACAATGTTTAAATTATCCTCAGCGAAATCAGCCACCACTCCAACTTCTCCTATTGCACCCCATTGAATCACCAAAGCAGATAAATTTTCTAAATTTCTCTGTTCGCATATTCTTTCCATTATAGAATTCGCAAATCCATAATTTGTCTGATTCAAGTTTCCTCGTCCGCAACTAACGCTAGAGAAAATCACGAAGTGTTCCAGGTATGGACATAATTTTCTACTTAGTTTGTCCAGATGAACAGTGGCAGTTGATTTTGGTCCAGCAACTAATTCAAATGTTTCATCGCTTTGTTTTGGAAATGGGTCATCTTTTAGAATCTATAAATTTACGAGGATAGTTTTCAAATATCTGCATATTACTATAGGTAGGTCCTTTTTTTCCACTATAGGTACAGGGATGTTCCGGAAATCGTCTGCTAAAATTCAACCGTAGATAGCACTATAGGCAACTGCAAATTTGTGTTCAGGTTGAAAATGGGCTTAATCGATACTTTGAGCCCCAAAAGAAAAAGCAGAGTGGGGTTTTTCAATTTGAGTTGTTTTTGTGGTTAGGAGAGATGATCAAAGTTGCAAAAATGACCGTTTTTGCCTTATTTCAAGGTTCGTAGCGACATCCTTATTGTTTTGCGACAAAAGACTAGGTCATTTTCGAATTCTACGCACTTTTTCAAGTAAACTACTTTCCCCGATTTTTCGAAATTTACAAATGAACAGAATCATCAAAAATAAGGAAATGTTTGAATCATTCAAGTGATACCCGGATGTCCAAAACTCAACATAGTACTCGAGTGTACGAACAAAAAATGTTATTGTGACAAATTGCCTATCTTCAAAATTAAAGGGTTGTCGTGCCTTAGATTTTGAAAATTTTGAATTTTCAAATTGTGTATACGTGCAAAATTTTAAAGATAGGCAATTTGTCTTAATAACATTTTTTGTTTGTCCACTCGAGTACTATGTTGAGTTTTGGGCATCCGGGTATCATTTGAATGATTCAAACATTTCCTTATTTTTGATGATCCTTTTCATTTGTAAATTTCGAGTTTTTCGAAGCACGTAGGTATATCTACTTAGCTAGGGAACTATACATATAACGTAGCTCCTTCAAATTACAAGATAAGCAACCAGCCATAATAACTTTTTTTGTTTATCTACAGCTGAATTTCGGCAGACGATTTCCAGACACTCTTATTTGGGGACTTTCTTACTAAGGCTACGTTAAATATGCCTGCTACTGGTCCCAAGGAATTGGCTTTTAGCAACAGATTTTTCACCCCTTCTTCCTTTGTAACATTGTCAGTATAAATCTCAACATTGACTCCATACGAGCGCCATAATTTCACTCTATAAGATTGATAACCATTTTTTATCCCAGTTCGAGAACTAAGTACAATATTACGAGCTCCTCGTAGAATTAACCAATCAGCAAGTTCCAAGCCAAATCCTCCAAGACCTCCTGTAATGCACATTGAAGATAGATACGTATAAATATATTTCATTTAAAGGAAAGAATTTGATGAGTGATAGATACTATAGATACAGAAAATATGCAAAAATACACACCAATGATGATGTACGATTTGTTTCTTTCACAAAGAACACGAGCTGTTGCTTTTATATGAAGTAAGACAGGCTTTGCATGTAAATCTTCTTCCTCATCTCGTATTTTAATCATAACCTTTCCTATATGCTTTCCAGCTGCCATGAATCTGCAGAAATTTACATATTAGTATAGGTACCTACCACATACATATAAAATAGGATTTTACCTAAAAGCTGATTCTACTTCATCATTTTGAAAAATTGTCCTATGGATTGGTTTCACTATTTTCTGATCCAACATTTCTTGTAGCTTTTTTTGGAAATTCTGAGTGTTGTTAGTTTTTTTCATCATTAGAGCATCTAGTTGTATACTATAAAATGTGATGTTTTTTAAAAAGGAACCCATATCTGTTAAACAATGGAGAGTTGTTAAACAACTATGTATTTTTAGAATTCTATAATTTCAAGTGTTTTGAGCTACGAAATCGTATGAGGTGCAACAACAGAAATATTAAATTATTATGCACCTATACGATTATTTCGAAATATATCATATTTTCCAATTTCCAGAAAATGCCCTCCCTTGGCAACACAACGTAATGAGGCCTTGAGTTTTTCTTCTGACAAACTGTTGAGAACTACATCAACTCCTTTACCATTTGTTTTATTCATTATCTGTATCTCAAATGATGTGTCTCGAGAATTGCAAATTTGGCTCTCAGGTATCTAAAAAAAAATCACATCTTCAGAAATTCTGGTATTGTACCTACATTACATACAGGAAACTTGTTGAAAATTGATTTCAATTTTCAATTTTTTAAGATGATTACCTACTTGAGGGAAATTTTTTTTAATGAATTCAACTTTTTCGGGTGTGCCAACTGTTGTAAAAATGTTGCACCCATAGTGAAGACATATATTGATAGCGGCTTGACCAATACCACCTGTGCCAGCATGTATAAGTATAGAAGATCCCTTTTTCAACTGAATTTTGAAAAACAGGGCATAAATCACCTAGGAATGTATAGAAAAAAATCTTTTCAGTTGAGCATATTCAATTAAAAATTTTAGTCCAATATGTGTACTTATAAAAAAAATGTCTAAGTGAAACATTACTGTGCAATATACGACTGGAATACTAGCAGCAGCTTCTAAAGACATCCAGTTGGGTACTGTCCAGGTATAATCGGGTAATGTCTCGACCATTGTAGCTATGCCTTTAGTGGGTATTATTCCCATTAAACGCCGTCCATTTGCATCTTTACCAGAATATTCTAATCCTTGATGGCCCTTATTGAACAAATAAGATGATCAAGCTAAGTTTTGCTGAACAGCTTTCCGAGACCTTTTTTGATTATCACTGTTGTGCTTACTTCGCGCAAACGACTGTATAAATCACGATAATTGGTCACTGAAACTTTTCCAATAGCTAGCATAACGTCTCGAAAATTAAGACTGCTAAAGTACACGTGAACGAGAGATTTTTCAGTTGAATTTTCATACCTGGTTGAATGCAATGTATGTAATCTCATTAATCAAGAAAATCTTTAAAATGAACAACAGGCAAAAAAAATTATGTAAGGTTAAATATGTAGTATAGTAATTACATGGCGGGGTCCATACTGTCTTCAAGCCACTTGAAAGATGAAAAATCTCCACGTTTTTGCGCTTCACAAAATGCACTTCTTACTTCTATTTCTTTGACTGTTTCAACTGGTAAGTGGCGATAACTCCCCCATTTTCCATTTTTGAAAACATTTTGTGATAGATTTTTGTCAAGTTGAGATTTATAAAATGAATTTTCCAATGTGAAATCTGGAGCGTTTTTATCTACTATAAAGAAACACCTGTGGATGTTTTAGATTAGTTATTTGGACACTGGGAAATAAATGTCTCATTTTTTCGAAAAAATTAATTTGTCGATCTTAGCATTTTTGGATACCTTGTTGAAGATCCTTTTTCTTCTTTTCGCAAACAGTTATGAAAGCCCAGTATTCCACTCGTAGGTTCTTTTTCGGCGTATATAATTAATTTTTCACCTTCTTGTGGTTTAATATCAATTAGAGCGGTTTGCACCTCAGATATCCAACCAAACGAATCATTGTTCATTTTTATAGTTTTGGTATCATATTTTTTCTCCTTGATCTAGGCATAAGGTAACAGAATGAACATTACATAAGTACATATAAATTATTGAAAAATGTCTCCTTTATTCATTCATCATAATTCATATGTATGTAGTTACTGGCAAGGGAATCTCACGAGTGTGTAGTAAACTATTTCATCCGATTTCTTTTAAAGTTAAGAGGTCCATTAGGGTAGTCCACCACAAAATTTTCAGCATGCTCAATCACAAAAGTACAGGACCGACATGCGTCCAAATGTATCAAAATAATTTCAATTTTTGGCCACCAAAAAAAAGTGATATATTTTTTTAAAAGCCTAAAACAATTGAAACAGTAAAATAATGATTTTCATCATATATCAACCATTCTAAAGTCATAGGGTGCAGCTTATCAGAAAAGGGTATTTTTCAAACATTTCTGGCTAAAAGCAGACTCGAAATCATGCCCGAACCTCAAGAAACTTGAATTTTTACTGGAAAATACGATTCCCAAAGTTATACGTATAGCTCTCCAATTGTAGTTTTCAAACATTTTTCGACAAATTTTTCAAAAATTCTGAGCCCTATAATATGTTTTATGGACCCCCAATGATTTTTTTGTGGCGTGACCTCACGTGATGTAAGTACATGTGATGGACGCAACTACTTTACTTTTCTAGACCAGGGCTCGGCCAAAAAATTTCAAGGCATTGATCCGCGTGACACTAAATTTTTAGAACTTGGAGAAAAAAACATTTCTGGCATGCTTCATGTTATTATTATGTATAACTTTTGAAAAACTTGTAGAAAATTTGATCAATTTCTCATCAGAACATAAGTAGTGCTTATAATATTCTCAAAACAATATTATGCAATTCCATTCCATCAAAATCAAAAAATCAATCGATTACAATGCTTTACTATACATTGCTTCGACGCTTCGCGCTGATCAGAAAGCAAATGCACATTACCTTATTACATACTGATTAGGGCGCAGTGAAAAAAAAACATATCCTGGATTTATACAAAAATTGGCGAGCAGGTTCACTTTGAGTGAGAGACTACCCAGTACAGTTATGAGAATTTTGAATTCAGTGAGTCAGGGATGATCAGAAATTCAAATGACAATTTTTGAGGGGGGAGGTAACCAAGGGACTGCACACAAGTTTTGTTACACAAAAGTGGCAAAAAATACTTTTGAGACCTCTGGCTCTGACTCCTGAACGACTGGGGCTCAAAATTTTTCTGGGTAGTCTAGTGTCTCACTCGAAGTAAAGTTCCTCGCCAATTTTCATGCAAATCTACGTAGGATACGTTTTTTGTGTGTGTGAAGGAGGGGGGGCGTTCACTCCATTCAAATATTTATACCTACTTACTTTTCTGAGAAGTAAAATTTTCTCTTCAAGGTTAATTGGGCGACTAAAGCATACATCTAATCCTAAATCGATAAAAGATCTGTTTTCATTCCGAGATTCTTTTGTGATAATAAAACCATCTTCCTTCAAGGTCCGGAAAATTTTTTCCAGGAGCTGAAATGTAATAATATAGTATAAAATTCACATAGGTAGGTGTGGTAAAAGGTATATTCCTTTTAGTTTCATCTTTTTCAGCTTACATCGATTTTGGTTTGAATATTTGGAACGAAGATAATTAAGCTACTATTGTCTTCAGGCAGATTTTCTTTCAATATCTTTACTCCGTTGCCGTTGCAACATTCTTTTTCATTTTCGTTTTCATTTTCTTTTATGATTTCTGAATTCGTTAGTATATTTACACTTGCCTAAAATATCATTATTGATAGGTGAACTTGCAATTTTTGTTCACGCCTTTATTTTGAAATGCCTAGGTATAAAATTAATTAAAGCAAGTATTTTCATTTACTTGAATTAAAGGTAAATCGGCCAGCGTTTTCTCTATAATATTTGAAACTGAAGCATCTTTATTGTATTCTTGGTCTAATAATTCGTAAGTCCTGACTTGTAGAGTGGGCAGGTTTTCCAATGCAATATGAACACATAATCTTATGACTAGATTCAAATCCATCTCCTGTGAAGACATTATTTTGATAACTTAGTCTTAATTCATTTTTGGATATTTTTTTTTTATATATTAAAGGATTACCTCTTCACATATGAATGGTACAAATGTATGCATTTCCAAAACTGGGTCTGCTTTATCTGGACGACGTACAATGTCATTAGTTCCAAATCCCATAATTTGTACTCCACCGGAATTTATTAGCCCAATCGAAGGATAAAAATTGACTGAAACCTCTGTAAAATGTAAGATTACAAAGTAATTTCTTGTTAGGTACCTACTTCTAATCTTATGTCATCAAGTCAGGTCCTAATTAACTACTTACCAGGGTTTTCTTTATCCAAAGTTGCAATCATTTTGTTATGTTTATTTACATCAATGACAAGTTTTCTTATGGATGTAGGCACTAAAAGTTGGCGACAGTCAACATGCACAACTGAAATCTGCGCCATTGTATCCATGAAAGTTGTAAAATTATCATTCCATATTACTTTTCCGTAAGTCCCTATCATAAATGAAATGAGTTAATTTAATGTATATTTATCTCTATAGCAAGTACAGGGTGCCCAGAAATATCGAGCACCCCTAAAAAAGTTTTCTACTAAAATACTTTGGTTGGTCACAGTGAATGATAATAATGATAGCACATGATTGGTTGTTGGACTGGAGAGATAACATTCCACCAATCATATGCATCTATTTCACGTTGCCAACCTATATTTTTAATGGAAAACTTTCTTTGGGGTGCTCGATATTTCTGGGCACCTTGTACATACATACCTACTTAATATGTAATATACCTACCTTTTGATTGTTTGATTTGTATGTGTGTGTATTTACCTGTGGCATTAGCGTACACAACTTTTTTAAACATTCCTTTGTATTGATATCCTCTCAATCTTAGTTCTTTGTAAAAATCTTTTGTATTCAGAGGGAGTATCTGAGAATTGGATATTTCATCTTCAAAAGGTTCCATATTGAATGCTTCGTGACTGATGTTGTTTGGAATTCGTACATTTCCTAATGCTACAAGAGCCCCGCTTTCAGTTATTTCAAATGTACCTTCACCAAGGTGCACTGTAATGCAAAATTTAACGGCACCTGTTGCAAGTGTAACATTTTGAATGAGTTAAACATGAAAAATGTATTTTGTAATTGCTATGTTTCCTATTTAGGCCCACCTTGTTTAGGAATATTAGTAGCTCGTTCAAAACGTATATTTTCAAAAACAATGGAAAGTTCATTTGCTTTTTTGTTCATCATATCTGCAACGACGTCCCAAACTAATTCCTATGAAATGATCCCCAAAAATGAATTTCAAGTTCGAATTTACACATTCATAAAAAAAAAATGTTTTGAAAATTGAGTTCTGTGGTGTCGTCGTTTACTTACTAAATATCCAAACCCTGGATATAAATTTCTTTCATCAATAATGTGACCAGTGATGAATTCAGAAACGATTGATTTTGAATTCACATTAACATATCGAACTGTAGATAGAGAATTATTCTCATTTTTCATTAATCCTACTGGCCACTCTTTGTCATGCTGCCATTTAATAAAAGGCGAGATCATTGGTGTTGTTTTACTGACTGGAAATTCAACCGGTGGGTAGAGATTATCGAGTTTTAAAGCACATCCTGCTTCATACATTCTGTAAATGACGAATCAGTATTATTTTAAGCAGTAGGGAAAGTACATGTAGCTAGACCTAGACACCTTGATACCATTGTACCTTGAAACGATTGTAATTTCAGAAAAAATTCTTCTTTTCGAGATATATGCGCCAGTGAAAAATTATAAAGTACAAAATACATAGTAACTAACTACCATTAAGTAGTCTTCAATCATCTGTTACAACTACAAACACGTCAAACGTTTCCCAGAAATAATGTATTTGACCATAGAATCAAGAGAGATTCATTTACTTTTGCTTTCAGGGCGTTCCAAGTTACATGACCATGTTGTACCTTGAAACAATTTCATCCCCTCGGTTTATCCATTTTTTCAGATGGTTATACAGTAGACTCCCAATTATCCTACTCCGAATTATCCGACTTCCGGGTTATCCGGTACAAATTTATCCGACTTACTTTTCGCATTATTCGACCCACTTAGGTCGGATAATCCAAAAAAAACCCTAATTTTTGATTTTGGAGTGTAAATAATAATGCAGTATGCAGCACTTTGTATTCTAACGATGTTATTTTTCTTGAAATCGATCCAACTCATCTCAAAAAAGTATAATTTGAGTCAGTATTTCATTGTCTTTTATGTACAAAAGTATAATATTTTTGTTTATTCGTAATTTTTTCAATTCTTTGTTCCTGTTTTGAGCCAAAACTTGATTTTCTGGATGAAAAATTGTCTTCTCAAGCTTATGTACTTTATTTCTACGCTAAAAACATCCATGTTGGATTATCCGACTTTTTTGGTATCCGACCCACCTTACCCCCCCCCCCCCGATTAGGTCGGATAATCGGAAGTCTACTGTAATATCATTTTGATAATCTATTTGATACCAACATTCAAACATAGTTTTTAAAAAACTGATGATTTCGTTTTTCAACTTTTTGATCTAATGAAGTTTGTAATGATTCATGTAGGTACTTATGTATTTCCTTTCGGGTGTGATTTTAGTTTGGCCGACGACAAAAAAAGGGCACCAGCATGACAAGCATAGGAACTTTCACGATGAGAAAATCATTACCACAGCTAAATTGATGAAATTTTTCAACTATAGCAAAAATATTTTTAAACGATTGCAAAAAAATTAACGTATTGCCATGTAAGGCAATTGAACGACAAAAATTTTTAGTCAAAAATTGACATTTTAACGACGAAATTATGAAACGTTTAAAAAAAAAAGTAAATACGTGAGTACCTATCTCATAAAAGTAACGTTGTCTTGGCCTTCAACGGATCACTTTTAGAAATCCTTTGTTGATCGTGCAGATTTAAAAAAAATATATTTTTAGTTTTTTTTTTTGTAATATTTCTTCCTTTTTGATACTATATTTGTTCAATTTTCATGAAGTCAGCAGTTCATTGGTGGTTACCAGTTACCAAGAATTTTGGAGTCATTTTCCAAAATGATATTCTATTTCATCGACTGTTCGTCATTTTAAATGGGTTTCGTTGTACGTTTTAACAAACTTCCCGAACTATTTTCTTGGAATTTTTGCTCACAATTAGATCCGTCGAGGTGTTGATTTTCCATCAATTTATGGCTAAATTTTAATCAAATTTCGATTTGAGTGTATTTGATAAACTTTTAGTGATTTTCATTTTCAATAATGTATGTAATTTTACAAGTTTTTCTCTTTCTGAGAGAAACTTCCCTCTTCAAATAGCCCACATCAACCGGGAAATAAGTTTCATCCTGTATGGAATTAGGTACTTACTTCACGGAGAAAAATTCATGTAGTATAAAGTGCTTTAATTGTAGCAAATCACCTTCATTTGTGGCATCATTGTTAAAAGTACCATACTTATAGTTCCTAAAGTACTATTCTTGTAGTACTTCCAAATTATTTATATGTAGTATTCTTTACTATAATTATATAATTTTTTACTACAAGTATGGCACTTTCAAGTGCTACACTTATACCTAGTAAGTTTGACTACTCGTAGTGTCACAAATGAAGGTATAGGTATTGCTATAATTTGTGGTGCTTTGTAGTTTGTATGTACTACTCATTTTTCTCAGTGTTGTGTTTGGGCCTGTTCATTGATAATCTCATCACACACTCCCTGTCATTCATTTACACTTTATTGTCAGACTTTATCTGGTAGGGAACTTATCAATAGGGGTGTTTGAGGACTCCGCAGCGATTTACAGAAACCTCCAGCAATTGTAGAAAACGTAATTACAAAAGGCTGCAGTCCATTTTGAGTCCATCATGAGCTTTCAAAATAAACTCTGATTTTTTACATTTTCTGTGAATTCTGTAGCGTGCTGTAGAGCGCTCGAATACTACAAATATGTATGTACTATTGTTTGTCGTTCGTTCAACTTCTATGAACGTGAAAATGCTTGATGTTGTGCTGACACGCTCTTTTGTCGTGCAAAAAAATACTTTCCCTTCCCCTACCTAGTACCTACTTTACACAATATTAAGTAATGTACTTACTGTCCTAGAGCATTCAAGAAAAAAAGTACTCCATTTTCACGACTTCTTGTTGTTAATGGTATGTTTTCTGCACAGGGAAGTGAACATTTCAGAACATCATTGAGGTATCCATAAGGCCCTATTTCAATCGCTATAGCATTGTTTGGAATATGCCTACAAGTTTCTTCAAAGTATACTGGGTTAAGGAAACTATTTGTAAAATACTGTGGAGAGCAGTATCTTAGTTCATCTGTACACCAAAGATTTTCCAATGCTGATGTGCAGAGCCATTTTTCTGAACGAAGTTTCGGTTCCAAGATTACCTGAGGAAATGTATTGTTTAGGTAGGTACGTATAGGTACTCGAAATTAATTAATTACAAAGCTATAATCTTTTTTCTATTTTGGCATGCATTTGCTTACTTTTTTGAAATGCGAGATCAATTTTAAAGGCGATGAAGCGATGAAGCGGCTATGATATGCGATATTTGATGATTGCACTTCATAAACAGGTATTTGTTTATCTATCAATTCCTCGATAAATTCTTGTATAATATCTGTTGGACCTGATATTGTGCAACTGTTGGGCCCATTATGACACGTGATATCAATTTGTGATGGTATCAGCTTTCTTATGACGTTGTAACCTTGACCTGCAATATAATCTTTTATAAAGCATTTTTTGAAGTCATTTTCCTTAGAATTGAAGAGATTAGTGAGGGTTCCATTGTTGATAATCATTTGAAAGAATCACCCCCGTGTGCTAGTTTTTACCCACATATAGAAGATTAAAATTATGACAAAGAAATAGGTAGGTAGGTGTAAAGCTACAAGGTGACTTGGTCAAAAAATACATCTAAGTATACCTATTGTATAGAATTGCAACTTCTTCTATGATTTTTTTGTTCGTGTTTATTTCAATATGGTAAGTAAAAAATGTCATCTTTATAGTTGAAAGGGTTAATGCTTACCAACAACGACCATTGAACTGTGAATAAATTCAGCCTCTAACGAAACTAAACCACAATAATAAGCAATCAAGATAGTTTGTTCAGCTGTGAGACACCCATCAGCATATGCGCATGCTATTTCTCCAATGGAATGTCCTATTACTCCGTCGGGTGTTATCCCAAGAGCGTCCAGCACATCAATTAAAGCTATCTATTAGAAAATAATTTGTGCTCTCAAATGTGGAAATTGACACACAGCATTTTAGGTCATGATATCATGTGATAATATTAGTGAACAAATTACTTGAATAGCTACGATTCCTACGTATGAATTCAAAACGTTTCTCATTATTTGAGGATCGTTGGATGTAAGTATTCTTGATAAATTCACTCCTCTTGATTCTAAAGTTTTATGGATCTTGTAGATAGATTCAGCAAAAAGGGGTATCTTCATCAATGCTACTCCCATAGTGAGCCACTGAGATCCTACACCACTGAAGATGAACCACAAAGGGCGTTTTCCATCTTGCAAAAACTAAGTAGATACATATTTTTGTTAGGTAATTGATTGGTCTATTGAAAAACATGGACAGGAGGGCATGCAGTATTTTGTTATTCATAGGTCTGGTCATCAAAAGTATTCTTATTACTTTTTTAGATCTTATGTGGTTCCCATTTTGATTTGATATTATATATCCTCGATGAAAGTATCCGTCGATATCATCACTGAAAATTTCGTGAATTAGACGAATGTATTCGTAATCTTTGTGATTTTTCTCCAACTGAAAATTTGAGAATTTGGGCGGTAAAAAAATATTTTTATTGATGCGGAATTTGCTAAGCGTAGGTACTCATACTCACATCATTTAAGAAACAGTCTAATGATTCTTCAGTACGGCCAGAAACAGTAACAAGTTTAGGTAAACTATTGTCTGTGAATTCGTCTTGATTTTTTTTGGTTTTGTTGTGAGGAGAAATTAAAATATGCGCGCTGCTTCCTCCAACTCCAAAGGAACTTATTGCAAAATATTCACCTGTTACAGGTGTTGGTTTTATGATGACCTTCAAGTAAATGCATGGATTTTGTTATCATAAAAATGAAAGCATAATCAAGCGTTGAGGCACTGTTTAGCGCTAAAATTATCTGTAAGTGTAGTCTTCGGATATTTGAGTTATGCTTTACCTACCTCGAGCTTTCCATTATGTAATCCCTTAATATTTGGATTTGGTTTATCAAAGTTTATATTTGGAGGAATTGTGCCTTGTTCAAATGCAATAATCATTTTCGCCAAGGAGCATAAACCTGCAGCTGCTTCACCATGACCCATGTTTGATTTCACTGTGCCTATTTTCAACGGTGTTTCTCGGTTAGCACCGAAAAATTCCTCTACCGAAGTTCCTTCTGTAACATCTCCTACCTTTATGAAAACACAGAAAGATGAATATTATATTATATTATATCATGAGTCATAAATGTTGAAATGTTTCGCTTTAACGCCCTAGTAACTATGTTTTACAGTTGATAATGTAACCACTATTTGTAGGCGCCCTGTTGGTACGTCATATGTACAATATTTAGTTTTAAGCTGGGTATGAATTCCATGTGAATATAGTATTTTATAGTTATGAAAGCTTTGTTCTCGGTAAAAAGTAATGAGTGCATACTTATATGTACCTTTGTTCCAGTACCATGAGTTTCGAGAAATGAGACGAGTTTTGGATTAACGTTTATTTCTTTGTAAAAGCTTTCGTACAGCTGTTTCTGTGGTTTAACTGATGGGCATGCCATTCCTTCTTCCTTGAATCCGTCATGATTGCATTTTGAATGTATTAAAGTTGCATAAATTCTTCTAGCATTTTTTCTTTTTTGTAAAAATATTGCTACTGATGCCTCTGCTCTAGTGATTCCATTTCCTAATGGAATTAAAGACGTAATTCTATGAATGTTATTTCATCAGACGAATATTTTGAGATGATTCTGTTAGTCTAACAACGTAACCTTTACAATTCGCCAACTCCAATTGTTCAGAAATCCGGCTGACTGAAAGAGCATGTCACCCAGACTTTGAAACCAAAATTTGAGCTCCAGAAGTTTATTTTTCGAATATTTATGAATTTTTGAATGAGGTTTCTGACTATATTCTTTCCAAAAATCTTGGCCATGTTCAAATCGAAGGTGAATATCTTGAGAGGTCCCCTAGTGAGCTTCTTTTGCGCTCTTACAGACCATTTTTGAAACCTATAAGGTCTACAATTTAGCACAAACCCGCACACCACCGGTCCTTAATTGGAAAAGTCCCAAAACCTTTATAGCTCATTAGTCATTACACTATTACAGTGTTCAAGTTATGTTAGCTCAAAATTTACAACATTGCTATTTTTCTCAACTTTGAACCATCCGTATCTCCCTCCTAATATACTACATATGTATAAGAACTGCAATTGGTGCCATTCGCCCTCTCTCGTATGAGCTGTATTCGCATTCACATGAATAACATATTTTTTTAAAAACTTCACCTTATGCATTTTTTAGTTTTGTAGTCATTGATAGGTACTTTTTATGGTTATATTCTGTTTACAGTGTTGGTGATTAAATACTTACCATCCGCATCAAAGGGCCGGCATATTCCAGTGGGGCTAAGAATTCCTATTTTCAGATATTCACGTGGTGGTGCTAGGCAAATATTTGAGGCGCACACTAATGCTGCTTCACAGTCTCCATTTTTCATAGCTTTGATCGCATAATCTATAGCTTGATGTGAAGTTGAACAAGCGTTGTCTAATGTAACACTGGGTCCTGTTAAATTAATTCGTTCTTCAGAATCTTCAGCAATTTAAGGTGACATACTAGTATAGGTACATAATTATGTATACAGGGGTCGGCATAAGTTAGTATTCCTATTCAAAAACTGATGCGTTCTTTTTAACACCCTGTTGTGTGTAATGAGTAGATAGAAGGTCTTGTAGGTAGTGCGTTGTGTTCGTGGAAGTCCCACCAACACTTTGGTAATAATAGTTTTTTTCCTCGCTATGTCACTACAGAAAAAAAATAGTACATTACATTACTAGATTAATAATGTGGGTGATTATGAACGAGTGCAAAGTTACTGCGCGAGTCGAAGACGAGCGCTGTAACTTTGCACGAGTTCATAATCACACACTTTATTAATCGCGTAATGTAAGGTGCTTTACATAATAAACACTCGTAACCTCACCATTTTACACTTCTGTTGTTTAGATGCAAAAAATGTGCGTCTATGAGTGACCAAACTTCACCGGTTAAATTTGTTAAATTATGTCCAAACGTAACACGTACGTAATGGCGAGTTTCGCGGCGTTGCCACATAACACCACGTACATAATACGGCTATTATGTACGTGTTTGACCCGGCATTAGGTCGCTCATAATGACGTACATTTTGCATCTAGCGACAGAGGTGTAATGATGAGATTACGAGTGTGTATTACGTAAAATCATTTTCATTTGAAAAAATTTTCGTTTGTGCAAATCGGAATACTAACTTATGCCGACCCCTGTATTACTACTATACCTACGTTTATCCATTGAACATGAAAACAACCGGTTTTGAAAAAAAAACAACAAAAATCAATTTTTTAATACCTATTCATATTGTGTAAGTATAAGTAAAGTAACTTCAAACTTGCAATCTAGTAACGTTATCCCTCCAATAATTACTCACGTAGATGAGATTGTAAGATGCAGTGTTTTGATTTGGGTACATAGGAAGAGTGATATTCCAAAAGGAAAAACAGTTTCCCTTTAAAAGGGTAAATTGGCTATTTAGGCGAGTTTAACACTTTATTTGGGTGGATTTATGATGTAGGAGTGTAGGTATACACTTTATCCACCTGATACTGCTGAAAAAAATTTCAATAAAAATGGAAAAAAGGCGTTTTGGAACATTTTTTTTTAAATGTTCAGTGAATTGGCTGTTTAGGTGAGTTTAACACCTCATTTTGGTAGGTTGATGATGTAGGAATGTGAGTTACTACTTCATCTACCAGGTACCGCTGAAAAACGCACTTCGATAGAACTGGACAAAACGAGTTTTGAAATATCACTCTTCATAGGTAAGACGTGACTGCTGGTTTTGTTTTGGAGGAAAATTGAACAACGAAAAGTGAGCACATAATGTGAATTCATAAAATTACCATGCAATCCAAACCAACGAGAAATTGCGTTTGCTGGTGTAGGTTGGTACTTCATATAAGTCGCACTTTCATCATCCTCATCTGGAGTCTTGCTGTTTTTCACGAAGATATCAAATAAGCCACAAATAACAGCGATGTTTTTTCCGTTGATTTGTTGCAAATTATAACCTTGAAAACGAATTTGTTTGCATGTATGGTGCACACGATACTTTTTTGATTTGAAAATAATATATTTGTACTTAAGCAGGTACCTACATTAGGGTGGATCGCGGCTGAAAAATCCGCGGAAGTTATCCGAATTAGGTAAGTGGGAAATCTTCATTTTGAGGTGAAAGTTACCCTAAAAAATGTTTAGCTCCGAAGATGCCTCTGGAGGGAAGCATTGGGTCCTCAAATAGGGGTTATTTTCGTTTTTGTAGCTACGCAACCTGTTTTGGAAAAAACGATCCACTCTCAAATGAAAGTATTTGAGATTCTGCGTCGATTTGTGCTATTTCCGTCAAATCTAAGACAACTTATAGGGTTCCGCTGAGCAGTTGAAAATTTGCAAATCACTTACCTATTTTTGAATAAATTCGTGTTTTGAAAATTTTTTCTTGGTAAACATTTTACATTAATTATGCCAAAATTTTGAAGGATATCATTCCTAAAGCTAGGAAAATATTTTGGAACGCATTAGTGCTAATTTTTTGGATGATTTACTCAATTTGAGAAAAATGAGAAAATTTCATAGGTTTTTGACCAATTTTTTCAATTTTTTGAAATTGGCAAAAAATGATAAAAAAATTGGCTTCACCGCATTCCAAAATATTTCCTCAGTTTCAGGGATGATATCTTCTAAAATTTTGGCACAAATTATGCGAAATGTTTACCAAGAAAAAAATTTTTAAAACACGAATTTATTCAAAAATAAGTGTTTTGCAAATTTTCAACTACTCAGTCTCTAAAAGTGGTCTTGGATTTTGACGGTAATAGCATCGTAGATCGACGCAGAATCTCAAATACTTCCATTCGGGACTGGGCCATTTTTTCCAAAATCGGTTGCATAGCGGCAGAAACGAAAAAGCCACAATTTTTTTGAAAATACCCCCTATTTGAGGGCTCAGATCTTCTCTCCATGAGCATTTTCGTAAGTACCTAAAATTTTTTGTAGGTAACTTACAACTCAAAATGAAGATCTCTGCTGAATTCGGCCAAATTCCGCCGGATTTTCTTTTTGGGCGACCCACTCTGAGGTACATACATGTATAGTACCTACGTGTACATACACGTAAATAAAATGTATTACTACTGTGCTTTACCTGCATCTATAACTGCTTCAAAAATTCTTTCGAGGAGTAATCTTGTAGAAGTATTCATGCTTTCTACTTCTTTATGATCCATTTTGAAGAAATCGTTATCAAAACGATCTATGTTTTTCATGGGTCCCATTCTTCCCAATACTTTTTCTATAATGTTAATTTTAAGTTTTAAACTACATTACTAGAATTAAATTAGCATTAACTAGGTATAAATAGACAATACTTACGTTTGTCCCATCTTGAAACTTCAGAAATCAAGTCTTTTCCGCTAAACAAATGGTTTTTAAATTCTTCTATATTGTCACTTTGAGGAAAGGTTCCCGAAATTCCAGAAATGACTATATCATTCGGATTGTATGAGTTATGGATTTTCACCGGCATTTTTGAAGATTTTAACCTTTTTTTGGTATAGATATGAAAAAGTCCGAAGTATCACATACAAGTAAACTTTTTGTTAAGTCTCTTTAGTTCAACAAACCACATAACAATACAATAAAATTGATGCTTTGTAAATTACTTATATATGAAAAACAAGCTGGAATGAGCGTTAGGTTGTGATAGTAACTAAATGTCATTAGTCGACTCCTTCAATTTGTGTAATTATTTTACTAGAAAAAATTAAAGGATATTATATTTGATAATTATAGCATTTTTCCCAAGAATACGTACTACTCTTTTTTTTACTGTAGCTAATTAATCGCAAAAATTAAAAATATGAATATTTATAAATGTGAATTTGAGTATGGGTATTTTTGTTACAATGTTAAGAGAGGAGAGGTTGTTTTTTTTTGCATGTTTTTTCACGGGTATTTTGAGTATTACGTATAGTTTATTTCATGCAACTATCTTTCGTTAATTAAATAAAAGTGGTAAATTGAATGCAATACTATAGAACGTAACCAGTAGAATCTTCAGAGGTATCCTTTTAATGATTTAGATTAGAAAAGCGGAGAAATTTTTGGTGAATTTTAATGAGAGCCGTGATTATAAAAATACTTCTATAACGGAAATTTGTTTTTGTTTTTTTTTAATGAGTACATAATAATTTCTGTAAATGAGGTAAGTCTATCATCAAACCAATGTATTCAGATACAATGTACCTACTTATTATTTTGTAAAACGCAATCCATTTTTCAAATCTAATATAATTACATTGCATTATCCTAATGAACTATTCTGAAAATCGTAACCATCCATTTTTCGTATTAATAAGTGTATGTACAAGATGCATTACCTGCCCAAAAAAATTACAAAATTACGAAAAAAGTACAAAATTTGAAAATTCGCTTCAAAAGTAGGTACATACCTACTCGTAGGTACAAAAAAAAATCACCAAAACTCTTCAAAGTTTAAGTACTTACAAAATTTGTATAAAATTTTGAAAAAAAAATACCTTAATAATTTTTATTTTTCATTTAAAAAAAAATAAAAATTCGAATGAACTGAAAAAAATCAAGATTTTGTCCTAAAAAACTGTGTACCAATCGATAGGAAATTTTATTATCATCTTTTAATGTTCAGTCCTTATCAAATTTTACTTAAATTTGCCAATTTTCATTATAAAATCAAAAACCGAATTTCTTCCATACGTACCTACTCATAATTTATATTTTTAGGCTGCCCATGCCCACCAAAACGGTAATTTATTCAAAGACAAAAGACTGATCGCGAATATTTCAAAGTTTGGATTTTGGGGTGCTCTAATTTTGAATCAAGTTTGCCCCTTCAATGTTGAAAACAGGCAATCTGTCATAAGTCATAATACATTTTTTGTTTGTTTACTGGAGTCTCTTCCAATTCACATGATGTACACCTTATCTATATGGAGCTTGCTTACTATCCGAGACCCAGTACATCGCACTGACGATCCGAGGCCCGCATCTTTGACACTTAGAAAAATTTTAAAGAGTGCCTGGTAAATTCGTTCGCGCATGCGCCTTGCTAGCGGCTATCAAGCCTGGTCTAGAGCCGTTGGTGTGATCTCCAAGGAGTGATTTATACAGGAATGACGTGAGTATGAAGTTTCTGTGTGGGGTGAAGTAAGGTAAGCTGTATATACTGTAGGTATGATACCTACTTTGTGAGTCCCAGACAAAAATTTGTCTATAGCATCCCTGAAGTGTGTACATCATGAAAATATAGTTTTTAATAGGAAAACGTTCCGAGACCCGCTAACGGGCCTCGGAACGTCGCGTCGGGTCTCGGAAAGTCGATGTCACTTCCAGAAACGGGCCTGTATAAGCTGTAGCAAGCCTGTATTTATACTCATAATTGATGTACTTGTGGCACCATTTTATATACTTTACACACGTTCAGGCACCAAAATTTACGTTGTGGCACCACCAAATGGTGCCACAACGTATTTTAATTAAAATCGTGTGGAATGTCATCAGGGCACTTCCAGGGGTCGTTAGGCAAATTTTTGTAATGGTGCCACAACGACATTTAAAAGTCCCTTTTAATATACTGGTAAAATTATATAGTTAACAGACGTTGTGGCACCATTTTCAGGTCTCATTGGTTTTCGATGTATTCTTCTTTAAAAATTCGTTGTAAAATGTTTCGATTAGATGGCGCTGTTGCTTATACCCTTAATCATCACTCTATACTCATATAATATAGAGGCACCAGTTGGTTTTTATTAATGAATAAACCGTTGCCAGAAAAACACTCGCGTAAATGACTAAGTTTTCTTCACTTGCTACTTGGTGCCACAACGACGTTCAACTAAATGGTGCCATAACGTTACAAAAGTAGATATTTATATATATGTTCACGACAGCACACTTATGAACCCATGTATGGGTTAATCTTGCATAAGAAGTGAACCAGTAGGTTTACCAGCCTGGCTCACTTCGTAAAGGCTAAAGTTACATAACAAGTGAGCCACCTGTTTCAAACTAGTTTTGTCAAAGTTAGCTGCGCGCACCAAATGTTTCTCAGAGATGTTCGCTAGATGTAGTACTAACATGAGGCCTATAGAATAGGAAGTACTGGTCGGCATACCCAAAGCCCTGTTGAAATTGGGTATGCACGATGATAAATTTGACTAATGATTTTTCTGCATTTTATTGCTCTATGGGAATACTGTTGATACCAAAAATTTTGATGTGGTTCAGACTTTTTGACAACCAAGCAATTTTCACAAAATTCAATATAGTTCAAAAAATTTTTAAAATTTTTTGAAAAAATTTTTAAATTTTTTTGAAAAAATTTTCTCCAAAAATTTTTTATTCTATTTCTTGATACAGATAAATTATATATTTCAATGACTGTGCAATTAGAATTTTGATTAGTTAATTAGAACAGAAATTGAAAATGATTTTAAAAATTTTGAAATTTTGAAAAATTGGCTCATAAGCCTACCGCGATGCCTATATATATAAGTATATAAATAGTAGGTAAAACGAGATCCGGCTGGAAATGTGTGTACAGGGTCCCCCGGATCTCACGAGTACCATGGCATATGAGAGAACTTGCGAGATCCGGCAAAAGGATCTCAGGATCTCGCAATGCCCGATTTTATATAAAACGGATCTCGTAATGTATGGTTTTTACATGTATATATGTGAGGGCGCGTACGGAAAGGGACCTACCGACCAAAAAATGAAAATTTTTTTTTTCCTGAAATTGTTGTAGGAACTCTTAGAGAATCGAATGGAACCTCTCAAACCCGCCAATAACTCCTATTTCATCGAAATTTTTCGCTTCTAAGTGAACCATGACAGAATTCATAATCGAAAAAACTTGAATGCAGTGCATAATCTGACCGGTAGAGGTCATTGGAGGGCGTGTGTGAGTGTGTGGTAAAGTGTAGGACCTTCGAAGTTGGAATACCCCTACGTAATCTTGCAGTAACAACAAGAGAAATAACCGCGCGCAAAACTTTAAACGGCTCTCCTGTAAAATTTACGTTTTGGTCGGTAGGTCCCTTTCCGTATGCGCCCACACATATACAGGGGCGGGCCGGCACTGGCCTACGATGTTACCTGGTCTGGCGATCGACAGGGGCTCCGAGATGACAAGAGGCCCCCTGGTCTTGATAGACAATCTTGATTTTTGTTTTAAAATTTCACAAAATTGAGTCAACCTGAGCACAAGGAGCCCTGTGAGACCCCAAATATTCATGTGGCTTTCAGGGTCGGCGTAGCACTTCTAAGCTTCTGACCTATAGACATATCACGAAGCCGCAGAGACGTAGGGACATAGCTACATGATATGTGTCTATGTATGTCAGTGGTCACAAAAGTGTAGGGTTGGCACTGGTGCAAAAAAGTGCAAAATAATGAAAAAATTTACTATGCAGCAGGAAAACGTGAAAAAAGGTGCGAAATTTCATTTTAAAACATCAAAAAGCACAAAATTTCAGCGCTGAAATAGTTTCTTAACTTATAATAAAAAATTATTTCTTTGTATCTTACAATATTGTAAATTTTTAAAAGCTTTCGCTCTCGCGAAAAACGTAAAAAGTGCAAATTTTCGATTTTCGATTTCAATACTAACTCTGAAGTGCTGAGCAGGGCTCTGGATTGGAACCTCTTTTAGAGCCTTGTGCTCAAGTCGGCGAATTTTTGAGAAATTTAAAAAAAAACAAAAATTACATTCAAGTACTGTACGAGTATACGAACCTGTGGAAAAAACGGGAGGAGAAAAATTCTGAGGTGTCCCCAACCGATCCAGACTCGAGTTGTATCAATACTAGTTGAAGTATTTCCAACATTTCATTGAACGTGTAAGACATTCGCCAAATCAACTTCAACATCTGAAATTTGTGGGATGTTTTTCTTTCTTTAGGTTCTTTTTCGACTCATTTAAGTTTCGTTCCTTCGGAGTTTTGTTTTGTTTTGTTTTTTTTTTGTCAGTAAGGTATACTGTATACTTGTTGGAAATCGCATGACTTTTTTTCATTTTCATTTCATTGGTTTTCCAGACGCTAAAATGTGAGTTGGGAAAAATTGTAAAAAAGTGGATACGTAATGCGTAATGCGTACATTCAGTAGCCTACACAGCCCACAGGCATACGAGTACATGTCATTGTCTGTTCAATTATTTTTGTCGGTAGGTATGCAAAAAAATGTCGCAAAGTGCAGAAATATATATTTTCATTTCACGATGAAGGATCTAGGTATTGTTTCTTGTTTAAATAATTAATTTTTGAATACATTGCTTATACCAGTTATTTCCTATACGTATATCTATACTATCATATGAATAATTCAGACTTGAATTTAGATATTGTGAGTCTTATCCAATCTACCATACATTAAGTACCTAATTAAGTACATATTGCGTTACAAATGGACGAGTAAGTGCAATAGTGCATATAGGTATCAAGTATTTTCAATGTATTCACATTTTCTATCGAGTATTTCTCATCCGCTGTTTGAATCAAAATCTGGCATCATCTCAACAAAAATTCAACTTTAAATAATGTAAGTTTTTCCCATATGAACAATCGATTGAAATTTTTGCTGTTTGCGCATTCTTTACAATGAATTGTGTCCCATGTCAATTACCTGAAAAATTTGCACCGGATTTTTGAAATACTGTGACCTATATAAGTACATACGTACCTACTTAGTATCTACCTAATAAAAATTATGTTGGATGAGAGGTTTTGTTAGAAGATATTGATATATCATAAGATCTCTTAAGAGTTTTTATCAAAATATACATTGAAGTTGAACTTGATCTGTTGGGGTAGAAAAAAGGATATCCTACTTTTTGTATTGATATAGTTGTGCAAAAGTTTTGTTTTGTAATTCTTTCAAAGCTACGAAAATATTGAATTGTGATTCTAGAGTTTTTTGAATCTCCACTGCTAATACTGAATTCATTCCTAGTTCTGGCAATGTCAATGTAAGATTTTCATTTTCTAGTTTTTCAATACCTGTTTAAACAATGAATTATTTTAGTTAATGTTTTAAACACTTCCCCTTTGTGGAAGCAACTTTACGTATATGAATTAGGTATATGTTTGTATAACATGATTTTTTATCTTTACTCAAAATGTTGGCTATATGATTTATGATGTCGGAGTTTGTGCTGCTCTTCTTTGTTGCGATACTGGCTGTAATGATGGGATTGGATTGCTTCATTAATGAATCCAGTGAATCCAAATAAGGTTTCACATTAAATTGCGAAGTTTCTCCTTGACAAATTTTTAAGAATAATTGCATTTATTGGTAGGAGTAGAATATTCATAGATGAGAGTATTCAAATTTATAACGAACGATCAACAAACAACTAACATTGATTTAAATTGATGGGATATCTTACCATTTTCATCGACAAAATCACTCATTGTCGTTATTTTATCAAAAGTTTTTCTTTGTATCATTAAAGCTGGTAAATTATTAGCTTTTCGAGTTTCACAAATCCTCTTTAAAATTGATTCGCTGACGCCATCTTCCGTCATACTTGAGAATGTAATAAAATACTCTAAATTTGAACATAACTGGCGACTCAACCTATCGAAATGAATAGCCGTCATTATTTTCGAATCAATGAGACCGTTTTGTTTCTGAGAAATCTGAAACAGTGATTATAAATTTGTGATGTAATTTTTATTTCATTATTTCAATAAGGGAATCACCTCTGCCGACGAGTAGGTACATTTCAATGCTGTAATTACCTCTGATAAGTCAAATATTCCAGCAACAGAACCTAAAGAATTAGCTCTTTTCAGTATATTTTGCACTCCCTTTTCCTGGGTTGTATTTTCATTCAAGATAACTACGTTGATTCCATTTAATCGAGATTCATTTATTTTATAAAGTTGATAGCCATTATTTATATTGAATGGTGAACATAAAATAATATTCTGAGCTCCATGTGAAATTAACCACTCCAGTAATTCTAATTCAGATCCTGTGGAGTCTCCTACAATAAAGTTGATGAACATTAATCGTCACAAATTTCATTTTAGAAATGACTAACTGAGTTGAAATAAAATCAATTTGTAGCCTACATACCGATTATTATGTATGATTTATTCTTTTTGCAAAGGACACGAGATGTAGCCTCAGTGCAAATTAAACTTGGTGTAGCCTTGAAGTCATCTTCTTCATTTCGAATTTTAATTATAACCTTTCCTGGATTTTTTCCAACTGCCATAAATCTAGTTGAAAAATCAAATATCGCGGACAGGAGTAGATGAGAAATGGATACGTATTAGGTATAGGTACTTATTTACTTACTTACTTGATCAAAAAAATTATTCTGTTCATAATACGTAGTGATGTTATTAGAGTATTTTCAATTGAGAATATTCCCGCATATTGGGGAATTTCTCAGAATATTCTCGCCTCAAAAATGAGAATATTCTCAAATTTTCTATGTTTACAAATTTTGAGCCGTTAAAAGGCTTACAGCGGATTTTTAGATTCCACGGTGTTCAGAAAAATGCTGTGAATAAGGGTCAAGATGGAATTTATCGCCTGATTATTATACTTGGATTCAGTGTCTTTCTGACGTTTTTGATCGATTTTAGTAGGTACCTACATACAAGTTTTCTAAATACGTTGCGCTGATTCTTGTCCAAAAACGCAAAAACCAACGTTTTTTTCCAGTGATTATATTTTTGAAAAAAAAGTTGAAAAATTCGTCGTTTATGTTTTAATATGTTTACAGAGAAACAGCTATAACTATGTACGTACAAAATTATAACTGAAAAAAGGTCTTAAAAAATGAATTTTGAAAATATGTGCCTAAATCAATCGGTAAGGTCACCAAGACAGTAAATCCAAGTTTGTAAGTGGTGTTGAATTTAATTTCGATTCTGTGCACAGCAATTTTTTAAAAGGTGGAGAGTGCAAAAATCTTTATGACCTACCTAATATGAGCCTAATTTCAGATTAAGCGCAAAAATGCGAGAATATTATCAATTTTCGCGCACGTAAAAGAAAATTCGCGAATTTTAACATCACTATACCTGAAAGCTGATTCAATTTGGTTGGCTTGAAAAACTGTGCGTTGTATTGGTTTAATTATTCCACGATCTATCATTTTCTGCATCTTTTCTTGAAGTTTCGAGGTAATTCCATTTTGTTTGCATATAATTTCATCCAAATGTATGCAATGAAATGTGATGTCATTTATAAAATGATTCAATTCTAAATTCGGTGTGAAAAATAATGATCAATATCACAGGTTTGCGAATGATCCATTTTAAAAATGTAAATTATTTGTATTAAACGTTGAATATAGGTATGTTGCATGTACATAGATGTGTATTTACCTAATAAATTATTTTCCATCATATCAAATTTTCCAAGTTCAAAAAAATGTCCGCTCACTCCAAGACATCGTACTGAAGCCTGCAGTTTTTGCCCAGATAAGTTATTCAGCACTACATCAACACCTTCACCATTAGTTAGTTCCCTTATAATCTTTTCAAATGATAAGTCTGAGTTGTTGAGTATATGGCTCTCTGGAATCTACAATTGGGTAACTAGTCATCATTCATCAGTTTAAAACTATTTTTTGTCGACTCAGACCTGGAATCCTTACTTGTGGGAATGTTTTTCTGATGAATGGTTTTTGTTTTGGATTGTCAACTGTAGTAAAAATCTCACATTTGTTATGAAGGCATATATTAATGGCGGCTTGACTAATATCTTCAGTTCCTCTATGTATGAGGACGGAATCTCCTTCCTTCAATTGAATTTTGAAAAATAATGCCCAAATTACCTGCGGATAACATCTACGTAGTCATTTTTATCATAAAACGTACATGTTGATACAATTTGAAATATTACTATGCAGTATATGACTGGTATGGTTGCAGCTTCTTCTAAAGACATATTATCTGGTACTATCCAAGTATAACCAGGCAATCTTTCAACCATTGTGGCAATTCCTTTTTCACGTACTATTCCCATTATTCGCCGTCCATTTACATCTTTGCCAGAATATTCAATTCCTTGAAACCCCTTTATTAAGCAAAACTCGTTGAATTCTTCAACTATGATCTGGTAGGTAGATTGTGTTTTTAGGTACCTACATATTTTATAGCTCAGAACTCACCTCATTAAAACGTCTGTCGTTTGATAATAATTTTGGAGGTGATATTCCAACCGATGTCAAAATATCGTAAAAATTGACACTGCTGTAGTAAACATGAACGAATGATGGTCTATCTGAATTGTTAGTCCTAAGTTTCAACAGGATAAATTAATCAAAGTCAGTAACAAAATAACAGTATCAATCAGACTTAGGTCAAGTGTCATGAAATTGAGAAAGTAACATATTACTTTGAAATATCGTGAACATCTTCATGCCATTTGAATGATGATAGATCAGCGCATCTTTGTAATTTGCAGGATGCATGATCGACTTGAACATTTTTCAAAAGATGTAGCTTCAAGTTGCGGTAACTTCCCCATTGGCCATCCTTATAAACGTTATGCGAAAGATTCTTATCAAGTTGAGATTTATAAAACTGGTTTTCTAAAGAAAATGATGGCGCATTTTTATCCATAATGTAGAAACACCTAGAAAACAATTTGAAAATGGTATGCAGTTCATCACATTATTATGTAGGCCTGCATTAGAATGGATCTCTTCAAGATTTTGATCTTTCACAGAAACTTTCATTATTCATTCAGTGTTGAAAGTCACCCAGAAAAAATTTAGCCTGCTATTAAGTAGGGGGAAAAATTGCACTTCTGTATAGGTCTGACATTTTTTCTGAGTACCTTTCAACAAAAAGTCAAGTTTACTGTGAAAGACCATAATTTTAATTTTCAGACATATGTACTTAGTTACATAAATACATTTTTTTTTGTGCAATCTACGGAACTTAATATTGTATGTACATACTGTGAGCGCGATCCTTGTTTTTTTTGTCTAAAATTATTGAAAAATCCCAGTATAGCACTGAGTGGTTCTTTTTCAGCATAGATAATTAATCTTTCTCCTCTTTTTGCTTTTATTTCATTGTTGTAAGAATTATTATCTAACTTGATTGCTCTGAAGATATTTTTATGATTATTCATCTAAAAAAGAAATATCTGGTTGAGATGTCGCATGGATTTTGATTTAAACTTTCATCTCTATGGCCAATTCTTACTTTGCTAAGCAATAAAAATCTTTCATTGGAATTGATAGTTTGACTTGAGCAAACATTGAACCCGTGTTTCTTTATGTAACTTTTGTTACAGAATGTATCTCTTGCAATAATAAAGCCATCATTTTTTAATGCGTTGGATATTTTATATGATAACTAGAAAACCATGTACATACAAAATTATAGGAACATAAATTGAGAGTGAGTGTGAACGATCGCCCTTAGTTAAACATGTTTCCATGTACTCGTATTGAAGTTTATCGTGATATGAAATATAACTTACATTTTGAATATTTGAGATGATGATTAATGAACAGCTCTGATCATCAGGTAATTCTCCGGTTGATATTTTAACATGTTGAACATTTTGTGCTTGTGTCAAGTTGATCGAATTTACTAATAAATTAACATCGGTCTGAAATGTTCAAAATATTAAAACCGATTCACTTTTCACCATGCAGATTGTAATAATCATTTACTCATTTACATATATTGAGAATAGTTGGACACCTACATCAAGTGCTAGATCTTTCATTGTTTCTACAATTACTGTTGATATTAAAGGATTGTGTAATTTGCATTCTTGATCCAGTATTTCATATGTTTTCAATTTCATAGAATGTTCAGTACTATTTTCCACAGCGATTTGGATGAATATCCTGATCACTTCGTCCAAATTCGCCTGCTGAAAATTTAATGTTTCAATTGTTATGTGTTTTATGATGCTTAAAAATAGGTACCTAATCGATTAGTTTTCAATTCAAAAAACAATAGGTAGGTATACTTTGTCATTGATGTATGGTACAAATTTATATTTTTCCAACAACAAATCTGTTTGAAATGGTCTGCATATTACTTCTCTATCACTCCAACCACATATTTGAATACCACCAGAACACAGTAAATCGATGTTGGGATAGTAATTTACTAAAAATTCTGCAGGAAAAATAATACCGTTGCAAATACGTACATATTATGCAGGTCTAAATCTCTCAAAAAAAGTCCTATAAAAATTAATTGTATTGTAGGCCCTTCTATTCACCTCTATCTACCTACCTGGGTATTCTTTATTCAAGGTTTGCCGAATTTCCATGTGTTTATTTACATCGATAATAATTTTACGCACAAATGTGGGAACTAATGGTTTATGACTTCTAACGTACAAGGCCTTAATTTGTGTCATCGTGTGCATAAATGTGATGTAGTTATCACACCATAATGCTTTTCCACTCGTTCCTGTGTAAAATTTGTCTTATGAGTCATGATAGGCAAATACATACGTATGTGGTAGTTGAATTTGAACATGAAGTAAATCGGTAGCATTAACCTTCAAAATTAGCTTCGGCTACTTTTTTAAAGAGCCCTTCATAATGGTATCCTTTTGATTTTAATACTTTATAAAAATCTTCATTGTTCAAAGCTGGGCTATAAGTTTCAGATACATCATTTTGACAATCTGTCACGTTGACTACTTCCTTATCAATAAACTGAGGTATACGTGCAAATCCTGTTACCACAACGGTTCCATTTTCAGCAACCTCAAAACTATTTGTTCCTAAATGAACGGTTACATGGAATTTAACTGCACCTGTAAAAATATCTCTATGAATGTAGGTTTAGACACTTGGGCCCCAGCAGTGGACACTTCATTAATCATTACTTCTCTTACCTACCTATTTTGGGAATATTTGTGCCTCGTTCGAAACGCACATTTTCGAATATCACTGGAACTGTCTCAATATTTTTCTTTTGCATCTTTGCAATTGTTTCCCAAATGAGTCCCTAAAAAATTATTCATTTTAGAATAAATTATACAAATAATCTACACATTATTTACATTATCCAAAAAAAAATTCACTAACCAAGTATCCTAAACTTGGGTATAAATTTCTTCCATCAATGAAGTGGTCTTTGATGTATTTAAAGCAGTCTTTTTGTGGGTTCACAATAATATCTTGCACTCCTGTTGTCGCATATTCTGAATCACTTATGCCTGTGTACCACTTTTCGTCGTGTTGCCATTTTATTAATGGTGAAATCATCGGAGTTGATCGACTAACAGGAAATTCAACTTCTGGGTAAATGTTACTGAGTTTGGGATTACAGCCAGCTTCATACATTCTGTGAAAAATAATATTTATAAGGGAAAATTAAAGATTCGACGAACGCTGACGTTCTTGCTGCGTTAATATCTGGCTGATCAACTTGTGACCAAATTATGTACGAGCAAGTGGTTGGAAGTAGGTCACATCAAAGTGAATTTTTAGACCATGAAGCAGATCATTATGAATATGTAGGTATTGTAGGTAAGAAAAAAGTAGGTAGAGGTACTTACATCCCTAAAGAGTTCAAAAAGAATTCGACGCCATTTTCATGATTTCTCAGCGCAAACGGTATATTTTCCACCGTTGCTGGAAGTGTTCGTTTTAAAATAGCATTTAAAAGACCATGGGGGGCTATTTCAATAGCAATAGCATTTTCAGGAATGTGTGCACAGCTTTCTTCAAAGTATACTGGACTCAATAAGTTATTGGTATAGTATTCAGCAGACGAATATTTGATTTTTTCGGTATTCCATTCATGCTCCAGAGCCGAGGTGCATATCCATTTGTCTGAACGAAGTTTTGGCTCTGGAATGAGCTAAAAGAACCCCAAGTTGATGTTTAAGTAATGAATGACAGAATTATTCACCTTCACCTTTTTCCCCAGTGAGTAGCTAATGCTTAGATAAATACATATGTTTATGTTACGCCGAATTTCTACAATGTACCGAATGCGCGCATTAGGCATCGACGATGTCTACATGCATGCATTCTGTAAAATTTTGCCCAATGTGCGCTTTTGGCATGCTGTGAGAATTCGGCGCAACATTTATATTACTTTTTCTAAATGAGAAATCAATGCTGGAGCCGCGGAGGAAATATAGCGACTATGATATGCGATGTTTGATGTGTTCACTTCGCGAACAAATATATTTTTGTCTTGCAGTTCTTTTATAAATTCTTTAATTTTTTCCGTAGGACCTGATATCGTACAGCTGGTAGAACTATTATGACAAGCGATGTCAATTTCCGGAGGCACAATATCCTTCAAAGTATTGTAACCTTGACCTATCATTGATATTTTCGTTGAATTTTCTCTATTTATCTGAATTAACGTTGAATTTACTTTTTGTCATGGATATGTTTTTTGCGCCGGAGGTCTTTTCAAAATTTGCGTCATGCTAATCTGTAATCTGCGTCATGAGACGCTGACATTTAACAACTTGAGGAAAAAAATCAGTTGACTTCCTGATGCTATGTCAAAATTTTGAAAAAAAATCGATCGTCTTTTAGCGACGTTGACTTTAGAAAACACGAAAAAATATTGTTGACTTTCTGACATTATCGCAGATTTTGAAAAACTTGGAAGAAAACAGATCAGTCGGTGTGGAGTTGACTTTTGAAAGCTTGAAAAAACTCTGTGGACTTTCTGACATGTCAAATTTTTATAAATTAGGAAAAGATCTTGTTGAATTTCTGACATGTCAAATTTTTAAAAAGCGCTGTGTCAATTCAAGCAGAAAGCATATCCATGATTGAAAACTTTTCTTGGAGATGGGATTTTACACCCATTTCTTCAGAAGATCTCGCTCACCTACTGCCGCCATTGTACCATGAATGAATTCAGTCTCCAAAGAAACTAATCCCCGATAATAAGCTGCTAATATTGTCTGTTCTGCAGTAAAGCATTCGTCAGCATACGCACAACCTAATTCTCCAACAGAATGGCCTATTATCTTATCTGCTTTCACATCGAGGATTCTCAATACATCAATCATGGCAATCTGTCCACAAAAAATGTCATTGATGACAAATATTTCTTTATGTAACCTAAAAACTTTTTAATTAAGGATAACTATTTGCATTTTTACTTGAATGGCGGCTATTCCGACGAATGAATTCAAAATATTATCGAATACTTTCGGATCATCGTTCGTAAGAATTTCGATCAAATCCATTCCTTTCGCTTTTAAAATGTCGTGACTTTTTCGAATGGATTTCTCAAAAACTGGTATCTTCATGAGTGATTTTCCCATTGCAGGCCATTGAGATCCCATGCCAGAAAACACAAACCAAATTGGACGTTTCTCTCCGGATGAAAACTGTAAATATTAAGTAGGCATCGCGGTTTTTTATCTAGACAAGAATGATCATTGGTGAAGTTTTTTGTAGTCAGATTCTGATTTTACTTTTTTGGATTTCACATTCTCTTTATTATTATTGATTATTACGTAACCTCGTTGAACATGACCGCTGATGTCTTCACTGAAAACTTCGTGTATTAGTCTTATGTATTCGACGTCAGTATGATTTTTCTCCACCTAGAATCAGATTTTATGTCGTACTCGTATAATTAAAAGAAAAATCACTTGGTAAAATTTGATCACAATTACATTCGGACAGATACATATATACAACATACGTCATTCAAAATGTAGTCTAGTGCCTCTTCAGTGCGTCCAGAAACTGTAACAAGCCTTGGTAAATCATCATCGATTACTGCATTATTTATTTTTTTCTCTTTTTTATGCGGCGCTAGCAGAATATGCCCGTTAGCTCCTCCTAAACCAAAAGAATTGATGGCAAAATATTCGCCTTCCAGAGGTATTGGTTTTGTGACCACCTATTGCACATGTGTGTGAATGAAATATTTTATGTTTTTTCACATTTGAATTATTTTTCTGCGTATTGACTTGCCTCTAATTGTCCATTTTGTAAACCTTTAATGCACGGATTAGGATTCTTGTAATGTAAATTTGGAGGTATCATTTTCTCTTCAAAAGAGACGATCATTTTAGCTAATGAACAAATTCCAGAGGCTGCTTCAGCGTGACCCATGTTGGAATTCACTGACCCTATTTTCAGCGAACTTGTACGATTGGCGCAGAAAAATTCTTGAATTGAAGTCGCTTCTGCCTCATCTCCTAACTTTGATTGAATAAATGAAATTAACGGAATGAAAAAAACATATGACGGTGTATAGTTCAGATCTAATTAGGTAGGTTTATGTACTTGTAAAATTACACTAGGCAACAATTTTTGACCTTTTTTTTGTGTTCGGGTTGAATATGAGCTTAATCGATAGTTTAGACCCTAAAACAAAAAACAGAGTGGGATTTTTCAATTTGAGTTGTTTTTGTGGTCAGGAGAGATGATCAAAGTTGCAAAAATGGCCGTTATTGTCCTATTTCACGAGTTTGTGGCGACATCAGTATTATGTTTCAAAAAAAACTAAGGTCATATTCGGATTCTACGCACTTTTTTAAGTAAACAATTTCTCCGGATTTTTGATTTTCGAACATTCAAGCGCATACGGAAGATTTTCGTTTGTAACACGAGATTTTTACTACACGAGAGCTTCGCCCGCGCGAACACGGTTCCGCGCCACGATTATATCGTGGAGTAACGCCAGCGTCGCGCGCTCTGAGTTTTAAAATATGTTACAAACTAAAATCTTCCGTATGCGCTTGAATGTTCGAAAATCAAAAATCCGGAGAAATTGTTTACTTAAAAAAGTGCGTAGAATCCGAATATGACCTTGGTTTTTTTTGAAACATAATACTGATGTCGCCACAAACTCGTGAAATAGGGCAAAAACGGCCTTTTTTGCAACTTTGATCATCTCTCCTGACCACAAAAACAACTCAAATTGAAAAATCCCACTCTGTTTTTTGTTTTAGGGTCTAAACTATCGATTAAGCCCATTTTCAACCCGAACACAAATATGCCGTTGCCTAGTGTTATTTACTTACCTACCTATTTAAACTTTCAACATTAGGTATAATTAATAGAGTGAATCGTGAAAAAAAGTCGGCGGATTTTGACCAAATTCAGTGGAGACCCTCATTTGTGACGCGGCCAGCGAGGGTAAACCATATTATTTCGGAAAATGAAATTTTGCAGGAGAGACCAAAAACCAAATAATGGCCAAAAAATCGGATTTTTTTAGTGATTCGTATACTATGATCCTTGTAATTATTTGAAATGGCTATGAGTTGATGGTTTAAAAGTGTCATCTCCTCCCTCCCCCTCCAATTGAGTTTTTCAGAGAGGCTTCCTCAAATAAAAGTTTTTGGAAGAGTTGAACTCTTCAAAAAACTTTTGAGTTCAACTCAGAGTTGGACTCTTTTTTCAGTAGAGTCTGAAGAAGTCAGTGAGTTCGACTCTTTTGTTGAAAGAGTTCAAAAACTTTTGAGAACTCTTCTCAATGCCTCTCTTTGGTTTTTCAGTTCATTGTTGATGCAGTTTGAGCGATAGATCGCCCTCCCACATTTTGAAGTACATACCTTCTTGGTTCCCAGCTCAATATTTAATTTTCATCGTAATACATAACATTGCATTACTCAGCTGAGATGTACTATTTATTTGATATGAACACAACCATTCAGGCTTTCCATAAAACGAATGAAGAGTTTTACGCGTACGTTCTTTTAGATCAAAGAAGAGTTACGAAAGAGATTGAACTCTTTTTGAAGAAGAGACTCTTCTGATGAAAGAGTTTGAAAAGAGTGGGGTAGAGGCTAGAGCGAAAAAACCACGATTTTCTTGAAAATTCCTTCTCTTTGAAGGCCTATGTCTCCCCTCCAGGACACTTCCGGAGCGATTCAGGGAAAATCCTTCGCGGATAAAGTTCTTCTTCGCCGCAAGATCTTTTTCGGGTAAAATTCCCCATGAAATTTTTTTTTCGACTTCCACAGAATTTGAGAACTTTAAACAGATATTCGAATAGGCACTTGACGGATTATTATCCTAGTAATGTTCACTGGAATCCGATATCTGATTACAGTGATTACTTGAAGTGATCCGATCTCCCTTCTCTCATTGTTTTCTAATAAAGTTGCTTTCAAACTATTTTTATTGCATGAAATGTTCCTTAAAACTGATTGTATAAAAATTGAAAATGAAAACATGTTATCCAAAAAAGAAAGTTAAAAAAACAAATACCTACCTACAAACGTAGACAAGAAACTTGATTTAAAAAAAAAAATTGATATCGTGTTTCAATCTTCATTACTTAATAATCCGTCAAGTACATATTTGAATAGCTGTTCGAAGTTCTCAAATTCCCTGAAAATTGATGAAGAAAATTTCATTGGGAAGAATTTTTTTCGAGGAAAATTTTCACTGGGGAATAACTTCACGAGAAGGATTTTCCGGTCATCTTCCGGAGCTAACATTTTTTCTGAGTAACTTTCAACTCAGAATCAGGACTTCTGCTGAATAAAGTCAAAATTTGTCGACTTTCTTTTTGGGACAATACACCCTAATACTCGTACTTGACCAATATAAAAATCAGCACTGTACCTGAATCCCTACTGCATGAGCTTCTAGATAAGCTACTAACGATGGATCTATGTTAATTTCCTTATAAAATTGGTGGTACAATTCCTGCTGCAGCTTTTCTGAAGGAATCGAAATACCTCTTTGTTCGAAGTCAAAATTTGTTTTAGAATGTACAATTTTGGCATAAATTCTTCTGGCATCTTTCTTCTTTTGTAAAAACGCTACAACGACTGCTTCAGCTCTTGTTAATCCGTTTCCTGTAAGTTGAGTGTTACGTGTAGGTAGGTTAGGTTAGTACACATATAACCTCAATATCATGAGTAGTAGGCCCGCCACCTCAGGCCAAAGTTGCATAGCCTGCCCCTGCAAGCAGTGGCAGGCTATGTTTTGGCCTGAGGAGGCAGGGCGGAAGGTATGCGCGCGCATGTACGTGTCGGAGCGGTTGCATACCCAGCCCCTGCGGGGCTATTTATGCAATGCTCGTGATTCGGGTATGCAACCGCAGCTCCGAGCTTTACTTTTTTACTTTTACTTTTACCTTACGAAGTCAAACTTTAAGTTTAAATTTAGACCTCGCGATGCGAGATGCATACTCAACCCCTGAGGATTGAATATGCATTTTTCCGAGCTTTTTTTTTTTATTTTTTAACCTCGTGGATTGAGATCGCATATTCAAACCCCTGTAGGCTAAATATGCGTTTCTCCGAGGTGGTATTTTTTTTAAATTTTGACTTCGTATGCTAAAGGTATTGTCTAACCTGTATGTTTAAGGGGTATTTGGCATTTTCGTGTACTTCGTGATTTTTTCTCAACCAGCTATGGTTAAAGGGGGGAGGGGGTTCAAACGAAGTACTTAAAATGCCCAATACCCCCAAACATACATAGCTGCGCACGCATAATTATTCTTACCCTCACCTCCTCAGACTATGTAACTATAGGCCTGAGGTGGCGGTAAAGTAAAATGAAGTAACTTAAATTAAAATGTTGAAAATATGAGAGTACTCACCAATAGAAGGGAGGAGGGGAGGGGGTTATAAAGACTATACAGTCAACACCAATCACTTCGCGAATTGTAATTTTTCAAAAATAACGGACAAATACCAACACTATACGAATTGTTGAGAGTACTCACAGATAGAAGGGAGGAGGGGAGGGGGTTGTAAAGACTATACAGTCAACACCAATCACTTCGCGAATTGTAATTTTTCAAAAATAACGGACAAATACCAACACTATATGAATTGTGAAAAAAATGATTTAAAAAAAAACTGACAACACCAGCACTTATTAATTGCAAAAAAAAACGACAATACCAACGGAAAACAAACGCGAAGGTTTTCACTACAGAGCAAGCAATGCAAACACACACGACTTTACGGCAGGTGACGAACGCGAAAACTGACAGCAAGTCTGGAAGGGTTAGGCTAACATTGCCTAAGTAGAGCGCGCCGCATTCGCTTCCCCCACTCCTGCGCACAGGTGCGCGCGCACATTTGTTCAGTACTGGTCATACCATTCGCTTCCCCCACTCCTGCTAAGTACTGGTAGATGCGCGCGCACCTCTGTACAACTGAATGAGTCAGCATCATTTGTTAAATTCATGGGAACCAGACAGTATACGCTTTTGTTTCCTCTTATCTTTGCTTAGTCTGGAATATTTTTTTTCCTTATCAGTTATTTCCCACAGACATTTGACTTCTGGGAAACAGCACTAATTAATGGTGGGGATTATTGCAATAAACAGCTATGAAATGAGCTGTGAAGGTATAAGCAGTCAGTCTGTGTTTTTGCAGAATATCGCCATTACACATTCAAAAATTTTGGAGCGCAGCAACTTGAAGTACCCGATTGGTAGAGTTGAAGTAAAAGTACAAACTTTGTCTCAAGGAAGTAAAAATCACACCATTGACAATCTGGTACTTGGACAGTTACCTAAGCGTATAATAATGGGTTTTGTATCAAATGCTGCATATAATGGCGACTATAAGAAGAATCCATTCAATTTCCAACACTATAATTTAAACTATCTGTCTCTATATGTTGATGGTCAACAAGTCACATCTAAACCTTTGAAACCAGACTTCAAGAATAAATTGTATGCAGATGCCTATCAAACACTCTTCACTGGTACAGGTATACACTTCAATCAAAGTACCCACACCATCAAATATGATGAATTTCATGAAGGATACTGCTTCTATGCCTTTGATCTTACTTCTGATCTGTCTGCACATATACCAACTCATTGGAATCTTATTCGACACGGATCAATAAGAGCTGAACTTGGTTTTAGTGAAGCATTACCAGAAGTCATTAACATGATTTTGTATGCAGAATATGACAATGTTATTGAAATAGACAAACCCAGAAATGTAACCACAGATTTTGGAAGTTGAAAAAGAAGCCTACCAAGGGTATACAATTTAGTTTCAAAGTAGCAGCAGTCTTGCATGATGTACATGGATTTTAAAGAGACATATTTAAGGTGTACAACTCAATTCATATATTGTTGTGTTTTTTTTTTTTTTTTAATAGAGTGCACAACTTATGTACTTTATACTTTAATTGGTTATGTACAGCATATTTCCTTGTATCATGTTTTCACTTTGATCCAATAAAATTTATACTTCAAAAAAATATTGTAGTCTTTATTGATTGCTTATGTTGTACAACTACAAATACATATTACATGTAAATAAGTGTAAATGACAGTTAGGTATGTTTAAAAATTTGAGAAAATACATCAATCTATATGCAACATAAATTATAAATTATTTGCCAAGTTATCAAAGTGCTCTTTTAAATTCATTACAAACCTACTATTACAACGGCCATAAGTATACCATCTCCATTTTCTTATAATTCTCAGAAATTTTCCTCTTACTAAACTACCATTGCGGCGCCAAACAAAATTTTTCCACTTAATAATAACTTTTTTCTCAACATTCTCTCTACTCAAACATTTTGGACAACAATCAGAATACTTGCAAAAACTTAATTGTAAGTCAGAATTTATTCTTTTCTTATATTTCAACACACGTTTCTTACTTGGTTTAAGTGGGGGTAAATGTTTATCAATATCTATAAGTGGAAATGTAAATTTACCATTGCAAAGCTTGATTGTCTGAAAATCACAGGGGCATTCCAATGTCCAAATGTCATCTTCAGGATGGTCAAGTGACACAAACGTACTTAGCACTGGAAGATCGAAGAATAATGGTGTTGTATGTTGCATTAATTCCTTCATAGTTGGTAACTCTGAACTGTCTCTTCTTTCTAGGTATGGTACACATACTAAATGTATATTAATCTTTTCGCATTCTTCATCTTTATGGTATTTACTTGTTCCAACATTTCCTTTGTTTTTGGGTAGATCTTTAAAAATATTGAACTGATAAACACGTACTAATGCAAACATACACCTTATATATGTGTAAACTGGACTTGTTGGTCTGACAATGTGACTGGGTGTCACCACAATGTCTTGTACATCCTCAAAGGCACAAAACTCCTCACATGAAAGAAACATATAGATGTCTGTAGAATTGAAATTGTTGATACTGCCAATTAAAAAAGCAGCAGTTCCTCCACCAACGTAATCACCATAATGTCTTGGACCTGTTAGTATTTTAGATGCCATAACACTACACATGGCTTTTGCACACATCATAGAATGTGATATTGTATCCCAACGAACATTGAACTCAGCATGCCTTATTTGTTGAATTGACGTATTCATAGTTTAAAAAATCTTTGTAGGTACTCGAAAAAAAAAAGTTCAGTATACACATAAAAGTTCAATAAAAAAGTTCAAATTATCACATTACAACACAATTCACCAAAGCACAAGTGAAAACTGTTCATAAGACTAACTTGACATATAACATGTGAGTTCCACAATGCAAAAACACAGACTGACTGCTTATACCTTCACAGCTCATTTCATAGCTGTTTATTGCAATAATCCCCACCATTAATTAGTGCTGTTTCCCAGAAGTCAAATGTCTGTGGGAAATAACTGATAAGGAAAAAAAATATTCCAGACTAAGCAAAGATAAGAGGAAACAAAAGCGTATACTGTCTGGTTCCCATGAATTTAACAAATGATGCTGACTCATTCAGTTGTACAGAGGTGCGCGCGCATCTACCAGTACTTAGCAGGAGTGGGGGAAGCGAATGGTATGACCAGTACTGAACAAATGTGCGCGCGCACCTGTGCGCAGGAGTGGGGGAAGCGAATGTGGCGCACTCTACTTAGGCAATGTTAGCCTAACCCTTCCAGACTTGCTGTCAGTTTTCGCGTTCGTCACCTGCCGTAAAGTCGTGTGTATTTGCGTTGCTTGCTCTGTAGTGAAAACCTCCGCGTTTGTTTTCCGTTGGTATTGTCGTTTTTTTTTGCAATTAATAAGTGCTGGTGTTGTCAGTTTTTTTTTAAATCATTTTTTTCACAATTCATATAGTGTTGGTATTTGTCCGTTATTTTTGAAAAATTACAATTCGCGAAGTGATTGGTGTTGACTGTATAGTCTTTACAACCCCCTCCCCTCCTCCCTTCTATCTGTGAGTACTCTCAACAATTCGTATAGTGTTGGTATTTGTCCGTTATTTTTGAAAAATTACAATTCGCGAAGTGATTGGTGTTGACTGTATAGTCTTTATAACCCCCACCCCTCCTCCCTTCTATTGGTGAGTACTCTCATATTTTCAACATTTTAATTTAAGTTACATTATTTTACTTTACCGCCACCTCAGGCCTATAGTTACATAGTCTGAGGAGGTGAGGGTAAGAATAATTATGCGTGCGCAGCTATGTATGTTTGGGGGTATTGGGCATTTTAAGTACTTCGTTTGAACCCCCTCCCCCCTTTAACCATAGCTGGTTGAGAAAAAATCACGAAGTACACGAAAATGCCAAATACCCCTTAAACATACAGGTTAGACAATACCTTTAGCATACGAAGTCAAAATTTAAAAAAAATACCACCTCGGAGAAACGCATATTTAGCCTACAGGGGTTTGAATATGCGATCTCGATCCAGGAGGTTAAAAAATAAAAAAAAAAGCTCGGAAAAATGCATATTCAATCCTCGGGGGTTGAGTATGCATCTCGCATCGCGAGGTCTAAATTTAAACTTAAAGTTTGACTTCGTAAGGTAAAAGTAAAAGTAAAAAAGTAAAGCTCGGAGCTGCGGTTGCATACCCGAATCACGAGCATTGCATAAATAGCCCCGCAGGGGCTGGGTATGCAACCGCTCCGACACGTACATGCGCGCGCATACCTTCCGCCCTGCCTCCTCAGGCCAAAACATAGCCTGCCACTGCTTGCAGGGGCAGGCTATGCAACTTTGGCCTGAGGTGGCGGGCCTACTACTATCATGTTTTAAACAATAAGTTCAAGTTATTTCTACCACTTACCATCAGCATCAAAAGGTTTGCAAACTCCTTCTGGACTCAACATTTCCCTCTCATAAACAGTATTTGGTGGTTTTAAGCACAAATTAGGAGTACATACAATTGCTCCCTCACATACTTCAGTTTGGATAAGTTTATATGCATGGTCGATTGCATGGAGTGATGAAGAAGAAGCTGATTCTAATGAAAAACTTGGTCCTGTTGTGATAGAACCATTTTTATTTTTTTTTTAGAATTTGTAAGTTTTTAATTTCAAAAACTAAATAAATAAATAAAGACATCACATTTACAACTACATACAACAAATGGTATACCTAACGATCATTTAAAATATGTATTTAGATATTATGTTATCTGTATAAACAGTACTTTTTTTGGCGCAAATTGCAATTTTTAAATTTTTTTCCCGTCAATTCCCAACTTCTTTATTAACTTTTTTTGAGTGAACACTATAAATATGAGCCCTTGAAAAAAGCACTGTTTAATATGTATATCATTTGCGTGTAAGCCAAAGTCATCTTGCATGAATAATTACCATTAACATCCAACCAATAAGATATTCTGTTTGCCAACATGAATTTTTGAGCACCCAGAGCGCTTGATGCGTGTTCATATGAGCCATTTGCATCCATTTTTATCCCACTGTCGCCAACTCCGCAAATGACAGCAATACGTTTTCCTTTTAATTGGGATGGGTTATAACCTTCAAGAAATTTGTCATTTTGAAACATTTTGAACTTTTCAATACCATGTAAGAGTAGACGACGTTTCACCGCAGAATAATCCCTCTCTCATCCGTGTCATAGGCAAGCCATCTTAGATGAAGATTGCCTAGTCCCAGAATCGAAAGGGTTAAGATATGCTCTCGCAAAATTGTTTTTTCAGTATTGCTCAGCAATTTAATTATTATACACAAGTTTACATACTCACAATTATGTAGATCATTAGCCAAAAGCTTTTCATGTGCATACATTTTACCTAAATCAAACTTACCAGCGTCCACAATTGCTTCGAATGTTCTTTCAAGAAGAAACCTTGAACCAACTGGCATTCCCTCAGCATGCGTACGATTTAAACGAAAAAATGAATGATCGAAACGATCCAAACTTTTCAACGCGCCCATTTTTACTGGTTTATTGTCATCTTATTATCAATATAAGAGAAAAATTGGATCAGAATGCGTATGCATCGCATTGTTTACGTTGTACATAATATGTATCTATTATGAATTGCTAACCTGTATTCCATCGGTTGACTAATGTAGTCATGTCTTTTCCGGCGAATAAATTCTCTTTGAATTCTGTTATATTGTTACTATTTGGGAACACTCCAGAAATTCCTGAAATCACGATTTCTTCGGATCTTGAAATTTCGAAAGTTGGTGTTTGTACCGTCATTTTGCGTTTTAGATTTCTAAACAACAAAGTTTTATTCGTTAAGAAGATACACTTTATTCACCGATAAAAAACATTCACGAAATGACAATGTCCAATTGTTTAAGTACCTAGTTTGTTGCACTCGAAAGAACATACGTAGGTAGCTAGTACCTACACCTAATTAAAAACAGAAAATCTTAGAACCGTGTCGTCCTATTTTGATTTGCATAAGTTTCTCATCAATAATAATTTAGACTTTGGGAGTGCTTTCAGGGAAATATTTATTGTCAGATTTAGGAATTAATGATTCTCTGCTATGCGTCGTCAATTCTAGGTTTTATTTTAATACCTACTTGGGTTTGTTTTTTGCCTATCGAAAAAGTTATATGTAAGTATATGCTCGTAAATGAGTATAGGCAAGTCAAGTAGGTACCTAGGTAACGTGTGTTTATGGAAAAAGACAGACTTAGCATCACTGTAATTCACATTAAATTCATACTCGTAAAATGATTATTAATTTTAATGGGAAAAAATTATCTGCAGGTATATAATGTACACATTGAACTTGGCAAAACTTACAGGTGATTTTGTTCATTAACTAAAAAGTGGTTTACGAGTTGGTATGTATGTAGTAGGTACTTACCAACTCTGTCATTACTCACTGCTGGAGGAAAACTCATTTCTCAAAATTTTCAGGCTAAATGCCAGCTTTGTGCGGGAGGTGTAACTGGTCTTCATAGTCCGGCATATCACAATTGGAATAATTGCACGCACACACACATCCCTCATCCTCTGAGACAACCGTCTTCTTGAAAGGATATCCTGAGAATTGAGAAACATTTTTAAGCAAACTTGCCAAAAAAAAAAAAGTTGGCCTTACTAACAAAATGGTGACCATTTTAATTCACAGATCAGCCATAAATCACAGATTTTGCTTTCCTTGAAGTAGAAAGCTTATACCCTATTTTCAACCTGTCAAATCGATTGGAAATGGTTTCAAATCACTTTGAGCAGTTCTGGAGCCTCCAACAGATTTTTGAAACTTCAAATTTCCACAAAATTTCATCATACCTATACGTACCTAGTTGGTCCTATAAAGCCGAAATTCACTCTGCAAACTAATTTCAGTACGCTATGAAGTCCACTACAGGTGGATTTCAAGTCGTTTTGGAACTTTCAGCTACTTTTTGGATCTTCATGGCTGACAAGGTAGGTACCGGTTATTTTTTTCAAAATCGGTGTATTTCAGCCTGAAACATATTTTTGTCCATCGATTTCATACTTTGAAAATTTGAAAAATTATCCTTCCGCAATAATTGTTTGAGGTATAAAGATAAAATTCAGTTTACGAGTACACCTTATATTTTCGATTTTGACATTGTTCCGAAGTGAATTGCAGGCGAGCCTCCAGCGGATTTTTAGAAACTTCCGTTTTACAAAAAAAAAAATGCCACAAAATCTGTCCGAATTAACTTTAGCACGTACTCATATTGTGCCGACTTATTTTTAGCTTTCCAACTTCATTTGATGAAATTTTGTAGGAGTTTAAAGTTGAAAAAATCTATTGGAGGCTACCGTAGTTTCCAAAAGGTCGCTGGAGGCTCCAAAACGACTTGAAATCTATCTACAAAAGGTTAAAATTGTTGCTCAGTGTAATAGACGTTTGTAACAACTAACAAGTATACTTACTGGGGTGGATTGAGAAAAAAAATCTTGGATTTTGATCAAATTCGTGGAGGTAGTTTACTTTGAGTTGAAAATGTCCCATAGTTTCAAATTCTATTTTGTCAATATCTTCTCGTTGGGGGCCAAAAAATATTGAAAAAATTCATGTGGCCAGACTCGTGTCTGTTCTTTATACATATGTATTTTCATGGGTGAAATCAAAATTTTTTATTCAGAAGTCGTTGAAATATTATCATTTTTCCCCCGAAAAACGCGATTTCTTGTCGCTGTGGACAAGGAAGTGGAGTGGGTGAAATTTTTTTGGGTGCAACATTTGTTTAGAGGTTGGTAGGTTGGTAGGTTGGTAGGTTGGTAGGTAGGTAGGTAGGTAGGTACCGAACAATCAATCCAAGAACAGGGACATTTCACCTGTTTTACTGGGAATACTTTTGGGGTTTTATCGGTCCACTTTGACTTCATGGGTAGAAACTTGAGCGTTGAATTTTTGCTGGAGAATAGTTAACTTTTGTAAGAGATATAGGTTGGTTTGTAAATTATCGTAATCGATTTGGGTTTTGGAACGTCAGCTTTTAGTACAGAAACCAATTTCCAGGTTCTCATCTCAAAATTTAATCCTTTTGTAAAGTTTGTATACTTAATAGGTAGGTGTAACGAAACACCAACATGGCAGCTGAAAATTTGGTTTTGAGGTGTAGGTAGCCTAGGTGATGCGCTTTTTCAGCGAACGAAATTTCAACTCAATCGAAGTTAATGTTCACGCGGGGTGTAACGGTTCCCTCGTTATATGTACAAACATGTAATGTGCCTACTTACTTATAGTTGATGACACGTTTATTTAAAAATTTTAACAAGTCTAAATTCGTATTTATGTAAAATTTATGTAATCCAAAAAAATTGTTGAAAAGTACAATGCTCCTAATCATTTGAAAAGCATAACTAATTGTCTATTAGCCAAATTCATGTAGGCTAGCACGTAGTCCTGTGTACTTACTTACCTAGCACATACGAGTACCTAATATTACGCCCTCATAAAACATGCTGTATAGTTATATCGTTGACCACAAACGAAATCCCTACTTGCTGAACTTACACAGTGGAGTTAGTGAATAGTAAACACAATATTAATTTTTTAAAGAACGTTTCGGTTTGATTTGTACCTAAGTCCGAAAAATGGCTAGTGAACGCGATAGCTCGAAAATCGTTAATTTTTTTCGCGATTCGACCATTTTCGTGACTGGAGGCACTGGTTTTATTGGAAAAGTGATGATAAGTAAATTAATTTTGACTTGCGATGTGTCATGTATTTACCTCCTCGTAAGAAAAAAATCTTCAAAATCTAGCGCAGAAAGGATGCGAGAACTATTCGAAAATCCGGTGAGTTCATTAATCTTAAATTTTATACTTAGACTAATTTCAGTTTATGTTCCTTTCACTGAGTTCAGTTGTACATATGTATACTGAAATGTACATATCGATTTTTAGATTTTTATTTACATGAAGAGTAAATTACCCGATTGTATAAATCGTATAAAATTCGTTGAAGGGGATTGTTCTCTTGAAAATCTAGGATTATCGGCGAAAGATGAAGAAACTCTTTGCAAATCGGTCAATTTTGTTTTTCATTGTGCGGCTGCGATGAATATGCTGGGATCGTTTGAGACAGCAGTAAAGATTAATATTCGAGGAACGCAGGAACTCGTTAATTTATCAAAAAGGATAGTCAATTTAAAGGTATAATTTATTACGTTTGTATCTATGCAGATGTAGATGCCAGTAATTTTTTTCTTATGGGCACAATATTTTTCGATCTGTGAAATGGACATATATATTTTTAGGCCTTTGTGCATTTATCTACCATAAGTGCATTCATTGAACGTGATTTAATTGACGAAAAATTATACAAATCAGAACTCGAATATGATGATTGTGTAAACCTTTTAAAAGTAAATCACGTATTGCAATTGGATGAATATCACGTGAATAAGTAAGTAGGTAAAAGTGCAATAATTTTCCGTGTTGTTCGAATAACCATTTTTGGCTGTGTCTGTTCATGCTCTCATAGATATGCTTAGGTACTTACCCTTTCTTGATAAGACTTATAGGTGATAAATTAACTATTTACGCGATGACCAAGGCGGTTGCTGAAAACATTTTCATTCGGAATAAAATCCCAGTTCCAGTAGTGATATTTAGATTTGCTCTAGGTGAGCGCTAGTGAAAGTAATTTTCATTTTGCTCAAGTTGGAAATCGTTATACATACATACAATAAATACTTTATTTGTTTTTAAAGCACTTCCGTGTTGGAAGGAGCCAATTTCCGGATGGACAGATAGATTCTATGGACCGAATGGTGTGATAGCATTAAGTCTACTTGGTGTTGCTCCACCAATATATTGGGACAAGCCAATAATTGATTTCACACCTGTAGATATGATAGTTAATGCATTGATCGCTGTGACTCAGCATTCCTGCGACAAGTAAGGCAATCGCGCAGATTTTCGTGAAATAAAAACATCTGCTCATCCTTTTTGATCAAAATTTTGCGGTTTTCAGATTTCAAAAAAACAGAAAAAACTTGGCAGAGATGTCACCCTTTGTGTATAACTATTCTAATCAAAATTATAACAATACCTTATCCTTGGATGACGTCTTATCATACACGAAAAAAGAATTCAATGTCACTATCAGCGTCTATTCCAGTAAAACTGCTTTTATCCTTTGGATAATCATGTTCGGATTCTTTCCTGCGTTAATTGCCGATTTCATTGGTGTTTTATTTGGCAAAAAAATGCGGTTGGTCATTTCTCTCTATGTACGTAATGTAGGTAACCTCAGAGGCGTGACGAAGTGACGTTTCGTGATGGGAGAATGAGAGATTGAAATTTTCCAACTTTTTTCATCCGATTTTCCCAACATTTTTAATCTAGATCTCCGCTCCCTACAGGATATTTTCACTTAATTATAGCCAGATGGGGTCCGAACAAATTTTTAAAGAGGAAGTTGAAAACAAAAATGTTGAATCATTTTAAATTTTCAAAAACGATACTTTCATACTTACAAAAATTTGAATTGTTCTATTATGTAAAGTTAGGTTGGTACTGAAATCCCAAATCAAAAATTTTTTTGGCTTTTGAAAATGAAATTTAAAACGAGAACAGAAAATTTCTGTGTCCAAGGGAAGCGAGGGCGCAAAATTTTTGGAGAACTTTTGATTTTGCCACAGCGAAACGAGAGCGAAAGCTTTAGAAAATTTACAATTCGTGAGGCACAAAAAAATCATTTTCATAATATAAAAAGTTTCAACGTCAAATATAAGTGAGACTTGAGCGAGGCGAGAGGGCTAAAGCTTTCGAAAATTCACAATTCTTCATTTTTGTCAGTTATTCAGGACATAATTTTTATATTTTTTAAAAAGAACCAATTTTGGGAAAAATTAGAAATTGTTTCCGAATTTTCGGCGAAAAATAAGGAATTTTTTGATATTTTTGACTAGAACACATTGCAAAGACCTTTTTTGAAGAATTTTTAAAGTGAAACATAATTATTTTTGATGCGAGAAGTTAATTTTTTCACTTCCAACTTTGGTTAAGAAATAGAAAGGGAAATGATTTGGTCCGAGCTTCGTTCGAGCGAAACCTTTTGAAATTTTATATGTAATATTCTACACTAAAAGTGAAAACTCATGGGTTTTTGGTACATAATTCTTTGATTTTCCCTGCTTACACTTCCCAACTTTCTCACTAAATTTCTCAACTTTTTCCAACTCGCCGAATTTTCCTCAAAAATTGCGAATTTTTTGCCAATATTTTTCCATCGGGGAGAGGGGATGTGAGACATCCCTCCCCCGCCTGTTCAGCACGACTCTGGGTAACCTACTTACATTTTTTGCACACCCGATGTACGAGTGACTTTCTATTCTTTTTACAGATTTTTAAAGATGTGTCGAGATCTCTTTCGCCTAAATGTCAAATTACAGCGCGTGAATTCATATTTCAAAGTAAATGGTGATAATGTACAAGATTGCTGGAAAAATTTAAATGAATCCGATAAGAAATTATTTTCGTTTGATGTAAATGACATTGTGTGGGATGAGTACGCCGCAGTGGCTTTTGATTCCATTCGAAAGTATCTTAGTGCGCATATTGAAACACATGAAAAAATTCGATTAGCAGTATTTTGGTGAGTTTGTTAAATACCTTCTTGTTCGGGTACCTATTCGACGGATTTTCAATATAACGTCGTGTGGAATAAGGATATTTTTTTGAGAAAAATTTCAGTGGAAAGTCAGTAACCTCATTTCTTCAACACATGTATTTTTTGTTGACGTCATTTTTTTATTCCACGGTGGGTAGAAGCAGGGAATTTTGCCCAGTTCTTCAAAATCGCTTTAAACTGGTTTTAAAATGAGTTCGAGGTATTTGGGATAGTTCATCTCATTCAGAACGGTGAAAATAAGATAACCAGAATCACAAAAAAATTCAAAATCGAGGTTTGAGTCGTTTACCCTATTTAAAATACCTTCAATTTACAATATTTTTCAAATTTGTTTTTGGAAACTTAAGTTCTTAAGAACACCTTTGATTTCTTTTTAGCAGAGCGATGTCATTAAGTAATTAATATCTTGTTTTAATCGACGTTTCAGGGTACCTAAAATACGATTTGCATTCAAAGCATTGTACTGTGTCTTGGGAGTGTATTGTATTCGTTTCATTTACACGTGGTTGGTTTAGTAATAATTACAAACGGAAGCAGCAAATTTAAAATACCTAGAAATACGTATTTACTCATTAATTCTTGTTGCTAATTTAAGTTCCCAAATTTTAAGCATGTAGGTATTTTATAAAATGCACAATTATGAACATTGAACTAACGAGTGGATATTATTGTAAATTTTTAATTTGAAACATTTACCCATAGACTATCTTGATTGAGGAAGTTACAAGGGATAAATAGCGCTACCTATATTGAAGAATTTTTCAAAAAGCTCAATTTTGAGACAATCCCCCCCCCACACGCTGCCGTTTGTTGTAATGAATTTCGCAAACCAAATAATCCCCCGAGCAACCCATTTCCTACTCATTTACTCGAATCTGATGCTTATAAATGCACTTTTTTGCCCTCAACATTGAATCTCAGCCTTGTCAGTGAATTCAAAGCTAGGTAGTTTCCAAGCGAACGAAGAATGAGCTGTGGTTTGCGGGAATGAATTCGTCGTCCCAAAAACCCCCGTTGGACAGCAATCTGGAATTTCAATTCGCAAACTCACGCCCACCTTTCATTTCATACACACTAGTGTGCAGTTTCAGGAGGGGTGGCGCGAGTTCCCACAATGCACGCAAGCAGCAACGATTTTGGACTAATTTTGGGTCACTGATTTCGAATTTGCCGTTTTAAACATGGTGCATTTTACAAGTGATTTATCCGAAATTACACGAGTAGGTAGTAGGTCTAGGTACCTATATATGCATGCATGTTAGGTACCAATTCCGAAATTGTACAATTCGGGGATGGTACAGCCAATTTTGTACCATCTCCGAAGTGTCCGGACCAAGCGTGAATATTACTTTTTCATCGGGCTTTGTTCGTACCATGCCCGGAGGGTCCGGACAAATGTGTTCGACTTGGTACAATTCATGTTGTGCAAAGTCCGATGTAAAGTCTTATAATGAAGGAATTCCAATTTCATGCCTTTATTATTATTTAAACATTCAAACCTTGACATTTTAATCAAGTCCAAAACGAAGGCGTTTTATTTTTTGATTTATAAATTTTCAAAAGCTTTTGCACTCGCATTTACCAAATCTTTTATTCGAAAAAACCAGAAAAATTATCTTTTTGCATCTAAAAATATAGATACCTATAGGCCAATTATTTAGTTCTTGAATTAGGAATTTTTGAGAGCTTCTGCCCTGACTTCGCATTAAGGCCAAAGTTTCTTCAATATTCTGAAATTGGCATTTTATCTTCAGAGAACAAGACTAAAAAAATGATTTTTTAATCTTAAAATTAACAATTTTTAAAATTTTGAAACCAGAAAAATTATATTTTTACGTCTACAAAGATACCTAGGCCTATTATTTAGTTCTTGAATTATGAATTTTTGAGAGCTTCTGTCCTCACTTCGCTCTAGGGCCAGTTTCTTCATTATTCTGAAATTGATATTTTTTCTTCAGGGAACAAGACTAAAAAAATGATATTTAATCCTAGAATTATAAATTTTAGATAGGTTTTGCCCTCGCTTCACCTTAGCTAATCGTTTTTCGTTTCAAAATTTTGCATCTCTCAAGTTTCGAGAGCTTCGCTAGGGCTGATTGTTTTTCATTTCGGAAATTGAAACTTTTCTAGGAAAAATATCAGCTGAAATTAGAAGAATGCCCAAGGCTCAAGGCCCACAACTTTAACTCATTTTATTCGTATTGATGCTATTCAATTTTTTAAATTAATACAATATAATATACGCAATTTTAAATTTGTGTGGGGGGGTCCTTTTTAGGGTTGAGGGAGGGAGGGAGGGAGGGATATTGATTATTTTTCAACTATAACAATACGACAGTATAAAAAAAGCATAAAATTCAAATTCCTTCATTATAAAACTTTAAATCGGACTTTGCACAACACAAATTGTACCAAGTCGAACACTTTGTCCGGACCCTCCAGGCATGGTACGAACAAAGCCCGATGAAAAAGTAATATTCACGTTTGGTCCGGACACTTCGGAGATGGTACAAAATTGGCTGTACCAATCCCGAATTGTACAATTTCGGACTTGGTACCTAACATGTACATATGTACATTGTACAATGCAGGTAAATAGAAAATTGTAATTAAGATACCTACAAGTAGATACAGAGAAAAAAATGAATAGAAAGTACAAATCAAATTTAACAAATCAATCAAAATCAGCAAGCTTTCCCTATCGATGGTCATTTGTAGGTAATTTTTGAGTACCGATTTTAGAGAAAGTTTGAAAACAAGTCATCTTTTTTATTTCAGAGGGAATTCTATTAATTAATATTTTGGCTAGCATATGAAGAGCTCAATTCCAAAATGTGCTTTGTCCAATTTTTTCAAAAATGCGTTTTCAGTGAATTCCGTTAGATGGGACTGTTACGCAGTTAGGTAGGACGTCAGATAGCCGAAAATTCGTTTTTAAACGCGCTATCCAGTACATTGAATGCAGAATTTTATGTAAAATTCGTTTTATTCAACGCTATTGAACCAACCTACCACTCCAAAATGTGCCAAGTCCAACTGGGTGCAGTAGTCTGTTACCTAACAAAACATTGTACCAGTCCAAAACGTGCTAAATACCACATTTCATCGTGATAATTTTGGAAAATAATCTGTATGCAGTGCCAAAACGTGCTTAGTCCCATTTTTGGCGACTTCGTACACAGATTGAACAAATAGGTGTCATTTTGAAAAAAAAAAATTGCAGGGAAAATATTCGAAATACTTTACACTACACTGTCTGATATTGAAACTTGACATTAAAACATCTTTGTGTGTTCACGAATTTTGTTTTTGATTTGCCAAAAACAAAAATCTGGGACAAAGCACATTTTGGAATTGAGCTCTTCATATACAATCAATGTTATCTTGATGAAGCTTATACATTTTGAATTCACTGTAGGTACTGTACAATAGTTGGTTGTTTCTAGTATTGTGTTTGGTGTATGTGTTGGGGGGGGGGATGCGTTATTCCCTTTTTTAATATGTACTTGCGATGGTTGAAGAATGTATAAAGAAGGTTGAGTGAGGATGTTGTTATCTATAGAAATATTTTTATTAGATTTTGTGGTCTGAATTTTATAGATTATTCTTAGAGCTCTTTTTTAAATAACAAAGATTTGGTTAAGTAGTTATGTTTTATTTCCTACCCAAAGGCATAGACTAAGTATATTTAATTGGAAGAGTGTATAGTAAAGTAACATCGGATTGGTTTAGAAAAAAAGAATTGTGTCCGCCAAAACTAACAAGGGAGGTGCCCCAGGTGACATTCACCGATTTCAACGATTCTTGCATCATTGGATAGAGGACATCGAACATAGCCTAACCCCAAATTTTCAGCTGCTGAAGTTGATATTTCAGCCTTCCAGGGTAATTTTTCGATTTTCATATTGCAATTTTGAAAAAATCGAAAAATTGCCCTGGAATGATGAAATATCAACTTCAGCAGCTGAAAATTTCACCATGGGCTAGTCTCACCGTGTGTATTAAAATGCCAAAATAATATGGGAAGTTTTGGTATGCGACCTGCGCAGACTATTTTTGCTCAGTTTTTCAAAATGGCTATGTAAAAATCGAAAAATTGCTCTGAAAAATCGATATTTCAACTTCAGCAGCTGAAAATTTTGTGGTAGACTATGTTCGATGTCCTCTATCCAATGGAGCAAGAATCATTGAAATCGGTGCATGTAACCTGGGGCACCTCCCTTGAAAGTTTGGGAAAAAAGTTTCAAATTTTTTTGGTCACATAATCTCCTTCCAGGGGGGTCTAAAATTTTTGAAAAAATTCACGTGGTCAGGCTCATTGGAATCCTTTTCTCATCCAGAACTCTTGAATAATAAATTTTTCTTCGAAAAAAGCGTTTTTTTTGTTGTTGTGGGCAAGGGGGTTGGGATGGGGGAAATTTTTTTGGGTGCAACACTTTTTTTAGAGGTATTAGGTACCGCACAAAGTTCAATCAAAATTTCAAAAATCCAAGGACAGAGGCATTTCGCCTATTTTACCTGGCACTTCATGGGTGAAAAATTGAGCTTTTCAATTTTCGCTAAAGAAAAATCAACTTTTGTTAGAGGTATGGATCGGTTTTAGAAATTTGCCTTTTTTTATGTAAAGTAAAAAGTATTAATAGGTGTAATAAAAAATCAACATTGCGTTTCGTTACGTACATATTATTTCCATCGCATCGTGAGAAAATCGTAAATCATCGGAAACTCAAATCTGGCAGCTCGAAATTCGGTTTGGTAGATAGCCTAGGTGATGCGCTTATTGCGCTCTTTCAGCGAGCGAAATTTCATCTCAATCGAAGTTAATAGTCCATGGGATTTAACAGTTCACTCGTTATAATATGCACATAAGTATACGTACTTATAGTTGATGACACGTTTATGTAAAAATTTTAACAAGCCTAAATTCGTATTCATGTAAAATTTATGTAATCTAAATAATTGTTGATAAGTGCAATACTCCTAATCATTTTAAACGCATGTCTGGTGGCTAAAACTATTATGTACTCATAAAATAACATGCTGCATACATATCTCGTTGAACATAAACGAAATCCCTAATTGGTACTTGCTGAACTTACGGGGTAAAGTTAGCGCAGAGTCAACACAATATTAATTTTTGGATTTACAAAATAGTAGAACGTTTCGGTTCGATTTTTATAAGAAAAATGACTAGTGAACGCGATAGCTCGAAAATCGTTAATTTTTTTCGTAATTCGACAATTTTCTTGACCGGAGGCACTGGTTTTATTGGAAAAGTGATGATGAGTAAATTAATTTTGACTTGCGATGTGTCATGTATTTACCTCCTCGTTAGAAGAAAATCCTCAAAATCTAGCGCAGAGAGGATGCGAGAACTGTTTGAAAATCCAGTGAGTTCATTTATCTAAAAATTTTATGGACTAATTTCAGTTTATGTTTGTTACATTTGGTTGTATAGGTACTACATACTCGTACATATAATAGGTATGTACATATCGATTTTTAGATTTTTATTCACATGAAGAGTAAATTACCCGATTGTATGAATCGTATAAAATTCGTTGAAGGGGATTGTTCTCTTGAAAATCTAGGATTATCGGCGAAAGATGAAGAAACTCTTTGCAAATCGGTCAATTTTGTTTTTCATTGTGCGGCTGCGATGAATATGTTAGGATCGTTTGACACAGCAGTCAAGATTAATATTCGAGGAACACAAGAACTCGTTAATTTATCAAAAAGAATAGTCAATTTAAAGGTATAATTTATTACGTAGATCTAGGGTGTTTGTAATTTTATTCTTATGAGCATAATTATTTTTTGATCTATAAAATGGACATATTTTTTTAGGCCTTTGTGCATTTATCTACCATAAGCGCATTCATTGAACAAGATTCAATTGAAGAAAAATTATACAAATCACAGCTTGAATATGAAGATTGTCTTAACCTTCTAGAAGTAAATCACGTATTGCGATTGGATGAATTTCACATGGATAAGTAAGTAAAAGTGCAATCATTTTCCATGTTGTTCGAATAGGTAGGTAAACTAGGTAGGTAACCATCTTTGGCTTTGTCTGTTCATACTCTCGTAAATACATAAGTACGAGTATATGCTTATCTACCTACTGTTTCTTAATAGACTTATAGGTGATAAATTGAACATTTACTCCATGACCAAAGCGGTTGCTGAAAACATTTTCATTCGAAATAAAATTTCAGTCCCAGTAGTGATATTTAGATTCGCTTTGGGTAAGCGCCGGCAAAAGTAATGTTTATTTGTTCAAAGTTGAAAATCGTTACATATTACATATGTACCTAAATACTTTACTCGTTTCTAAAGCAACTCCCTGTTGGAAAGAGCCAATTGCCGGATGGGCAGGTAGATTCTATGGACCAAATGGTGTGATGGCATTTAATCTACTCGATATTGCTCCACCAATATATTGGGACAAGCCAATGATTGATTTCGCGCCTGCAGATTTGATAGTTAATGCATTGATCGCTGTGACTCAGCATTCCTGCGACAAGTAAGATGACGCAAAATATCTAAATAGGTACGCATGAAAGCATCTGCTTACCCTTTTTTGATCAACTTTTTGCGACTTCCAGATTTCAAAAAAGCAGAAATAACTTGGAAGAGGTGTCACCCTTCGTGTATAACTATTCTAATCAAAATTATGAGAATCCCCTATCCTTTGAAGATGTCATATCATACGCGCAAAAAGAATTCAATGTCAATGTCAATTTATATTCCAGTAAAACTGCTTTTATCCTTTGGGTAATCATGTTCGGTTACATTCCTGCGTTGATTGGTGATTTCATTGGTGTTTTACTTGGCAAAAAAATGCGGTTGGCTATTTATCTCATACGTACGTAATGTAGGTAACCTCAGAGGCATGACGAAGTGATGTATCTTTGGGGGGAGGGGAGACTGAAATTTTCTCAATTTTTTGCCCTGGATCCCCCCTTTCTCTCTCCAGGATTTTTCAGCTAATTAGCCAGATGTGGTTCGAACAAATTTTGGAATAATAGGAAGTTCAAAACAAAAATGTTGAATCATTTCAAATTTTCAAAAACTGTGCTTACATAAGTGCTTACAAAAATTTGAATTGCTCTATTGCAAGGTTGGTACCTACACTAAAATCCCAAATCAAAAATTTGCACTTTTTTCGTGTTTCTTTTTTTTGGTCTTTAGTTTTTGAAAATATAATTCAAAAAAAAAACAGAAAATTTGAAACAACATTATCTAAGTATTGTTGATACGAAAAGTCAATTTTTCTACTTTTGCTACTTTGATCAGAGAAAGAAAAAGGAAATTGATCTGTTCCAAGTGAAGAGAGGGTGACAGATTTTGAAATTGAAAATTTATATGTAGGTAATCCAAGAAGTAAAAACTTATGGTTTTTGGTAATTCTTTGATTCATTCTGCTTACACAACTTCTTCCCAACTTTTTCCAACTCACTGAACTTTACTCAAAATTCTCAACTTTTTGCCAGAATTTTTCTGTCTTAAAGGGGGCGGAGACATCCCCCGTTTGGCACGCCTCTGAGTAACCTACTTACATTTTTTGCATTTCCGATGTACAAATGCGAGTGAATTTTTATTCTTTTTACAGATTATTTAAAATGTGTCAAGAACTCGTTAGTCTGAATTTCAATATACTACGTATCAATTCTCATTGCAAAGTAAATGGCGATAATGTACAAAATTGCTGGAAAAATTTAAACGAATCCGATAAGAAATTATTTTCGTTTGATTTAAATGAAATTGTGTTTGATGAATACGCCGCAGTGGCTTGTGATTCTATTCGAGAGTTTCTTCGTGCGCATGTTGACAAACATGAAAAAATTCGATTAGCAGCATCCTGGTGAGTTTGATCAGATACCTTCTTGTTCTTTTGGAGGTACATATGTGTATAGCTCATAGCTCCCTTGTTTCAAAATCTGTACCTTCGGTTTACAATATTTTTTTAAAACTTATATGTGTTTGGAAACTTAAATTGCCAAGTACCTACACCTTTAATTTCATTTTAACAGTATACGATGTCATTAAGTAGGTAATTATAATTAATATTTTATTTTAATCGACGTTCCAGGGTACCTCAGATACGATTTGCATTCAAAGCATTATACTGTGTCTTGGGAGTGTACTGTATTCATTTGATTTACACGTGGTTGGCTTAGTACTCGTAATTACCAACGGAAGCAGCAACTTTAAAATACCTAGAAATACTTACCTACTCATTAATTCTTGTTGCTAATTTAAATTCCCAAATTTTAAGCGTGCATGTATTTTATAAAATGCACAATTACGAATATTTAGCTAATAGGTAGATATTATTGTAAATTTTCAATTCAAAACATTTAACTATTTTGATTATTATTGTTTTTAATGACGAAGTTGTGCTCAAGTCAGGTTTTTGAAATAATTAAATGAAATGATCGCGAGCTTAATTGAAATGAGCCAATTAAGTTTGATATGTATTTTGATGGTTTCCCGTGTTTGACTCCCTCTTTCAAGATTTATTTTACCTACTTTTGACGTTCATGTTTAGGCCACGTGGTGCGAATATAAAATTTTATAATCATTGCTATTACTTATTTACTTAATTTTCATTTCTTTGAGTAGGGAGGTACCTATGTAGGTAAATAATATGTAATTTTGTTTGAAATATATCATTTGGAGTCTTAGTTAGGAAATGGTTAACAATAGTTGCATATCTTCACATGTTCTATTTCCATTGTTCTGGATAATTGCCTGATATAAACAAGCTAACTTAATTGAATGATGTGAAGCCTAACTCGATATCCTACAAATTAATTTATGCGTATTCCTAAATTTTCTTCAATTTAGAATTCGATAAGTTTGTGAACTGGAATATTTTCAGATTTGCAACCGACTGAACTTGAAATTTCAATTCATCATCCTATAGTAAATTTTGGAAGTTTTGAGTGTCTTGAAAAATTTGCTGTAGCTTTTTGATCGATTTTCGGCACTTTTCCATTAAAAGTTCAATTTTGAGAATAAGTACGTATTGCTGAATTTGCATGTGTTCAGGGTCAAAACACTCCGGCCGATTATACGTCTTTTCACTATACTATTGAGCTCATTCCTTCTCTCACTCCCCCCAAAAATGTGCAGATTTTTTCAAACATCAATTTGAAAATTGTGCCAAAAAAATGAATTTTTATTAATTCATTTTACAAAGATGATTAGGTACCTACAATAATTACATTCTACAATATAACAACAAAATTAATATGAACAAGAAAAATAAACAGGAAATATGTGATCTGTTACAAGAATACTAGTAGTATCCAAAATATAAATTTTATATGGCAGCTGTTTGAAGTTTCAAATCTATGTGTTAGGTGATCTAGGGCTGTTAAATTACGGTAATTTATTCACTAGTCAAATATGGCGGTAAAATATGGTATTTTACTGTATTTTTTACAACTTTATATGGTATGCTAGTCTCCTACAAAAATTGCAGAATACTCAAATATACCTTGTTACTTATTTGATATTATCAAATCGTTCTTATCAGACTAGTTCAGGAGAATTAGCATTCCATAGGGAAAAGTTGGATAACAAGCTGAATTTTGGTATAGGCCATAGGGGGGTTTTTTGATACGCTGAACACGAATTTTGGGTGTCCAAGTGAATCCGGTGTACGCTTCCCCCTTTTTTGTGAACCCTAAGCCCTCCAAATTTGGTTTTTGGGGTATTGCTCCGAAAATATGCATTTTTGCGAAAAAATCCTTCCATAAATTTTGTTCTCCTCTAAATTCCGCGTCGTATGAGGGGGTCAGCAAAGTTTCCAACCCCAAGGGGGGTGGGGCTAGAACCATTCAAAAAAGGGGGTTTCCTGAAAAATACATAAAGGCTTATAGGGGCCTAAGAGGGGTGAAATGGTCCCCAAAAGCGTTTGAGTACCATTGAGAAACTTCCGCGTGAAAAATTTCAGATCCACGCCACCTCCCCTTTTTTGGGAACCCTCCTTTTCAGAAATTTCAATAACACTTTTCTCAGCCCCATTTTAACCGATTTTGAAAATTTTTCAGTATGTCATGTATATCCGTAGTAGGTATCTCCACAAAAATTTGCAACCCCCTCCCCTCATATTTACCCCTCAAAATGATGTAAAAATGTGTCTTAGGGTGGTTGGGGGTAAAATTGGGATTTTGGGGAAAATAACTAATTATTAATGAGTAGGGTGTCGTTTTCTTATGATTCGATACCGCTGAGCACGAATGTGACGTCAGATTCTTTGCTAGATTCATCAGCCCTCCTCAGAGCACTTGGCCCCCTCAATTTTTACTATTGGCATAAAATAAGTTGAAAAACTGTATTTTGAGGGGTAAATATGAGGGGAGGGGGTTGCAAATTTTGTTCAACTCTTCATGTGCAAAATTCCTGGTTTTCTCAGCTACATTTTTCATTTGTATGATGTGTTGAGTGTATTGGGGATAATGGGCAGATGAATGATGCCTTTTTCCTTATTTGGAAATTTTGATCCAAAATGTAATCCTTACAAAAATCAACATTTTACGTCAAAATGCTTTATTTTATTATTTACATATCATTATTTTAATTATTTCCCAATCCTTTATTTTTCTTCAGGATGATTGTGGTTATCGAAACAAAAAAACAACTCCAAAGAATGCTTGAAAAAAATCCTTGATACACTATTGGATTACTTAATGGGTAATCTTTTACTGATAAAGCTCGAAAAGCTTCTGCACACCTGGTAATTGGTAAAATGTAACTGAAAGGTTTTAAAATCCAATGCATTCCCTCCAAAGGCCACAACACTCCTGCGCATGTGAAAAAATGACATTTTGAAGTACATAATAATTTCAACATGATACCTATAATTATAATTTGTACCTACCTGTACTGTAGTTCTACAGGGTGTTCAGAAATATCGAGTACCCCTAAAAAAGTTTTCTACTAAAATACTTTGGTTGGTCACAGTGAATGATAATAATGATAGCACATGATTGGTTGTTGGACTGGAGAGATAACATTCCACCAATCATATGCATCTACTTCACGTTGCCAACCTATATTTTTAATTAAAAACTTTCTTAGGGGTACTCGATATTTCTGGGCACCCTGTACGTGTATGTCTAGTGAGGTACCTAACTTTATAGACCTAGTCTGTATTATTGAAAAAGAAATAAGATTCCTACCACACATAGTGAAAAATCCAAATGTACTTCCTACACATATGTAAGTAGCTGTTATATGCGAATTACTCATCACTGCTACTAGAAAACCTGTAGATATTGAAAATATATTGTTGGGATTATTAAATTATTAAATTAACAGATCTTACTAGCAGAAAGATTTGTGAACCATACCATAAAAAAAGGCGCTAACACCAGTTGATAACAGAAGTATCGCTATCCATAGTAAATTTCCCACTAGCAGAGGATTGTCATACAAAACGAATAGCGTCAACACCATGGTGGTGCATTGTATGCACAGTATCACGAATTGAATGATTATAAGTGAAATCGCTATTTCCAACATTGTCACTCCTGAAAATAATTTTGTTCCAAGTTTATTCCATTATGTTCTAACAGTCGCCACCTTCATCAACTAATACTTATGAAAATCTACGTGCTTGTTTTTTTTTTTATCATTACAGTTGTATATGAGTCTAAAAAACATTACTTAGGCCTGTGAGGCTGTGTAAATGAATTACGAGTACTCTACCTGAAATTAAAGATCTGCTCAACGAACCGCTCATTTTTTCCATTAGAACAGCTCCAGCAGTGAAGAGCATTGGTAAATGGAAATGAAATCTGCACGCAAAAGTGGAGTTATGTATTTTAATTAGGTACCTACTAGAGAAGAATTGTAGCTGTGATATTTTTGAACAAAATCCCCAGATCCAAACCACCTAGTGCGGATTGAGGGTCAAAATAATGATGGTCACATTTAAAATTAAAAAAATACTTATTAAGAGTCATTCCACGCCAAATCAGCGGATTTTTGCTCGAGGGGTCTTCGATTTTTTTCAAAATCAGATCATATTTATAGAGGTCATCAAAAGATGACGGATGACGCAAACCGGACATTTTTTCGACTTTTTTTGGCGGAGCTGTGAGGCTTCAAAGTTTTCCAAAATGGCCGAAAATGGAAAATTTCAGTTGCAAAGTGCCCCGGTTGTACGTGGTAAATGATTTTGAACTTCTTTTCAAAATATTGCACCTATATAGTACTTTGAGAGAGTAACCGACGAATGATGTCAAAATCAGTGTTGCCACTTTCAAAAACCTAAAAAAACTGGTTTTTAAAACTTATAATTTAAATACCGTGGTTCCGCTTATTGTGGGCGCGTTGGTCCAAAGCATGTTCAACTCTATTAAGCAAAAAACTCTAATAACCGATGCGAAAAAAAAATGCAAAATTCCAAATTTTGTTGAAGTTTTATCACTTTTTGATGTTTTTTAAAGGCGATTTCAATAATTTTCTGTTTTTTAGCTGCAGTTAGTCTTTTAATACGCTTTGAACACATTTTTTTACAATTTTTATAAATTTTTACAAAAATTTTATCATCTTTTGCCAATTTTCACTGATTTTAACATGTTTTCAACATTTTTTTCACCCGATTTTTGTCAAATTTTGCTGAAATTCACGATTTTCTCCAACTTTTAAAGATTGTCCACTCTATTAACCGAGTGCAATGCTCATTTTCACTATTATAAGCGATAAAACTTGCATGTAAAATGATGCAAACGTTCCGTTTCAACCCATTTCATCTCTATTAGGCGAATTTCTCTATTAACCGATAACACATTAAGCGGAACTCACTGTATTTACTTATGGCCGGGAAACTCTTTGCAGTGGCGTAGCCAGGATTTTCTCAAGGAGGGGGCAAACCCAGATTTTTAGACATGAAAAATCGAAATGAGGAGTAATTTTCTGGAAATGTATTGTAATGTGTGGTGATTTTATGAAAATGAAGGCAAAATTACTGCTCAAGCGAAGCGAGAGCTAAAATTTTTGGAAAAAATGGGTCCAAACAACGAAAAAACGTCCATTTTTGCATGTTTTCTTTCAAATTTTCGCTTGAAAGGGGGGGCCATGACCCCCTTCGCCCCCCTTGGCTACGCCACTGACTCTTTGTATTAGCCTACTAAATGCTAAAGTTCTAGATTAGGGAAGTATACGCATACGCCATTTTGGTTCGACACAACGGATGTAAACAACATTAGAACGTATGTACGCATACAATCTTACGTGTAAAAAATGCAATTTTTTCGATTGTTCGCGGGTTCGGGTGAATTTTTAAGTAGTTTCCAGCTAAAGACAATGAAATTTCCTATCGATTGATGTTAAATTTTTGTTATTTCGCGCAAAATTGACGATTTTCTGAATACTTATATTATCCGATTTTTTCATACTATATGTGTCAACTTTAAACTAAAAATACTCGAAATCTTCAGTGAACACACAGGTATTTTAATATAGCAAAATGATCGTAATTTCTTCGTCTTTAAAATGAGTGTTTATCGAAAGCTCTACATGCAACCGTTCAAAAGTTGTAGAAGTTTAAAGTTGCGAAAACAATGCAAAAACCAACCGCGGATGGTAAGTATTGAACTTTGAACTAGAATTACTCAAAATTTTCAACGAACACATAGGTATATTAATACAGCAAAACGTTCGTTATTTTATCCTTTTTAAAATGAGTCTTTACCGAAAGCTCTACCTTCTACCGTTCAAAAATTCTTGAAGATCAAAGTTGCGGAAAATGTTCTACAATCATGTCAATCATCACCAAGTGACTGATAACAGTGATAACACAATTTGAACACTTTCCGCAACTTTGATCTTCAAGAATTTTTGAACGGTAGAAGGTAGAGCTTTCGGTAAAGACTCATTTTAAAAAGGATAAAATAACGAACGTTTTGCTGTATTAATATACCTATGTGTTCGTTGAAAATTTTGAGTAATTCTAGTTCAAAGTTCAATACTTACCATCCGCGGTTGGTTTTTGCATTGTTTTCGCAACTTTAAACTTCTACAACTTTTGAACGGTTGCATGTAGAGCTTTCGATAAACACTCATTTTAAAGACGAAGAAATTACGATCATTTTGCTATATTAAAATACCTGTGTGTTCACTGAAGATTTCGAGTATTTTTAGTTTAAAGTTGACACATATAGTATGAAAAAATCGGATAATATAAGTATTCAGAAAATCGTCAATTTTGCGCGAAATAACAAAAATTTAACATCAATCGATAGGAAATTTCATTGTCTTTAGCTGGAAACTACTTAAAAATTCACCCGAACCCGCGAACAATCGAAAAAATTGCATTTTTTACACGTAAGATTGTATGCGTACATACGTTCTAATGTTTGTTTACATCCGTTGTGTCGAACCAAAATGGCGTAGGGTCACGGGTGGTTAGTTGTCAAAAAAAAAAGTTTTTTGAAGTTTCTGAAGCCATTTATGAATATTTTTTTGCGGTTTTGGGCTCATTTGAAAGCTTGATTCTTTGCGCATGTTTTCTTTTTTTAAAATTGAATTTTGGTTCATGTGATGAATAGTTAATGGTGGATTTAGTGAGATACTTTTTTGTGACAACTAACAACCACCCCTGTTGTAAGTTGTCAAACACGCATTCACTATTGATTTTAAAAAAACTTACAATTCAATTTTCGAAAATTTTCAAAAAGATAACACATGAGAAGGACTTAACTTTTAGATAAACCCAAAAACTTGAAAAAATATCCATAAACGATTTAAAAATTGACTGGTCATTCTTTGAATTTTTTTTTTGCGTAGGTAAATCAATCAATGCAACTTTTTATTCGTTTTATAGAATGAAAGGCAGAAAAACAATGATTCAATAATGCAATAGATAATTTTCTAAAAATATTTTCCCACTTTGATGCATATTTTGGTAAACTATCTCATTGACAACTAACAATATTCCCTTTTTTGACAACTAACAACTTCTCGTTTTTCATCTTTGTACCAAAAAATTTTATTCATTTCAAAATTTTTTGTAATTGAACATGTGATTACTGAATCCGTGATAAAATTTCCTTTAAATTGATGTATAATTTATTTACTTTTGACATATTTTTGATGTTTAAAAACGAAAAGTTCCAATTTAACATGTGTAACTTCGCACCTGTAAAATCACTTTTTTCAAAACTGTATCCCCAAATAAAAAGCTATGTAGCCAATTTTGCATGTTGGAACATTAGTAGGTATAGCATGAAGTTATTATGAAGGTTTCGTGGAGATAGCGTTCATGTATCCTTTTAAAAACGCAATTTGACAACTAACAATTATTGACAACTAACCACCCGTGACCCTATGCGTATACTTCCCTAATCTAGAACTTTACTAAATGCTGCTTACAAAATATGTGCAAAGATGCTAGCAAATACAATCAACTGACAATACTGGCAACTCCATTTAAAATACATTGAGCGTTTTTGTCGCGGTATTAGCGCGATCTGAACGACCAGGGTTAAAACTAACTCCTATCAAAAATGCTCTAATTGGTTGGCTTATAACTGGTTTGAATCTCGCGCGTCCGCGAAATTTGAATAAGCAAATCAGATGCTTGGGGTAGTTGTGGTAACATTTAGTTTCACCCTAGGCCGCTAGGAGGATAAAACACCATTTTTCAACGGAGTTGCCAGTATTGTCAGTTGATAGTATTTGATGCTAGCGAGAAGAATTGTGAGCAATGTGGAGCCAATAATATTGGAATGCCAAAATGGATTTCAAAAGGGAAGATCGTGCATAGATGGGGTACACACAACAGAGCTGCTGATGGAGAAGAGAAGAGAATATAACCTAGGAACTCACATTTGATCTGGAGAAGGTGTATATGATTGAGTACAAAGGAAAAAGTTGTTTGAAATCCTGAGGAAAATTGAAGTGAACGAACAATACATATGTACAATTGTACATAGTATGCTTAGTTGAAGAAATATACAGGAATAATGTAATAGAGAGACATCAATGACACCCATGTCAATACCCTGCTATTTGCTGATGATCTGGTGGTCTTTGCTGAAAACAAAGATAACTTGCAGAGAGCGATGCACAACCTTCAGAAAGTAGCTGATAAATACAGAATGAGAATCTTGTCAAAAACAAAAGTGATGGCCTTTGAGGAGAAGGAGCCAATATGCAGTAAAATCGTTGTAAATGGACTGCCAGTGGAACAAGTTAAAAGCTTTAAATATCTCGGATTTGAGCTACCATACATAGGAGAAGTCGACACACAACTCAAGATCAATAAATTCCTGAGAGTAAGCGAAGCGATAAACCGAGCCATTGCTCCAAGAAAAGTCAGAGCCAAAACTCAAATAAGAATCAGGAATCTACATTATGCTGGCAAGACAAATGCTGATGTATGGAAGTGAAACATGGACAATGAGAAAGGATATAAAAAGCAAAGTAACTGCAGCGGAAATGAGATTCATGCGAGCCATGGCAGGATATAGTATGAGACATGATAGGAAAAGGAACGAAGATATCCTGAAGGAGCTAGGAGCACCGCCATTCATTAGACGAGTGAAAGATTACAGAAAGAAATGGTGAAAATACATTGATAGAATGCCTGATGAACAGTCCCCTCAAAAAGTCAAAGAATACACTCCAACTGGCAAGAGGAGCAGAGGAAGACCGAAGAAAAAACTTGATGATATGTACATCGATACATCGGCAAGCAATTCTTCTACAGTTTCCCAGATGGGATGAACAGCTCACTGGGTCAAAGTTCAATGATGATGATGAAAAAAAATTCTGGAGCCCAAGTTTTTGGACCAAATTTGAAAAATGAGGAGTCATTTTGTAGCTAGAGGAGGGACTACACATATTTACGGGGTCTCAAAGTTGAAACAGGTTTTTGATATGTTATCTACATGAAAAGGACTAAAACTAACAATAAGATTTTTTTCAGAATTTTTACTCGTGTACATCATGGTTATATTTAAATTATTTTTATAAATCCATTTTTTTTTTGTTTTTGAAAGTTATCATTTGTTGATTACCCTCTCAAAGTACATACTAGGTACAATTTGAAAAAAAGTTCAAAATTCTATACCATGTAGGTACTTTCAAAAATGCCTTCTCTTCAAGGGCCCAAATCTCCCCTCAAATAAGGGTACCTCTGGAGCTAAAAAATTGTGTGGGTAACTTTCAACTCAAAGTGAAGGCCTCCGCTGAATTTAGTCAAAATTCGACGATTTTTTTCCCACGAGTCACTCTAATATCTCATATATTTTATAATTGGAATGAATGAAAATGAAGCATATTTTTCAAAGTGGTCTTTTTTGCTACCACACAAAGTCAACCTCCATTTTTTGATACCTTCACCAAAATGAAAATTGTTCCTTTCACGTAACATCCATCTTATCAAACTAGACACTATCATTTTTAAACCCTCAATGACCAAAAATACTTGATTTGGTGAAAAAAACGTGAGGTCGTCTATTATATGTTCGTATCTATTACCACTTACTCTAGGTGCATGCCATAAACTTACAATGATATAACAGATGACGATGTAGAATGTCTAAATTTAGGGTTATTGCTTCCATAAACCGCATCTTCTATCTGTCCAATGTACCAATGTGTATGAAAAAATAAACAAAATCATCAATTTATATCTATTAGGTACGTAGCTAGTTATATCCAGCAATTTGCCTCGAGTCTCAATTTTCATGGAGATGCTAATCTCCAATTTGTAATTTAATCCACTACTTCAACGCATATGCAGTACTCGATTCGTATACTTTTTCCCCAAAGATTCTTTATAATCAAAACGGAGAACGGTGTAAAATAAAAATGAATAAAATAACAGGTTTCGTGAAATTCTGAAAACTCCTCCCTCTCCACAATCTGCAAACTGGGATGCTTCTTTTATAAGGTAGATACAGGTACGAAATTGAGCTTTTACTCGTAGTAGCTGGTAATTGAAGTGTAAAAAAAAGACAACAGTTACGTACTTTGATCGGTAGCTCAGCCAAATGAGGTGGCCATTCACATTCGGAAAATAATTCCCGGAGGTATTCGAAGCATTCTTTCAATGTATCTCTTCTGAGTAGATTACCGATGTACTGGTCTTATCAAAATATGAGTTAGTTGGCTAATTTTAATGAAGTGTTGAAAATTTAGATTCAGATATCAATCAGCATTTGTGAAAATTTGCATAAAAACTCATGCAGACAATATGGAACAAAAGTGCAATTTTTCCATACCTGATACTTTTTTGAACTTTTGATTTTATGATGAGATGGTATAAGTCTTATCAACTAAATGATTTCTTTGCCAATTTTGGGCATCATCTATACAGTGACTGGTTTATTCGCCCTTCTTCATCATAAAAAGACGAGATTTGAATTTCTTATTTTCTTTGACCCATTGACTTTGATTTGATACCACTTTGAACCAGTCACCAGAGATTTTGAGCGAGGTAGATCGCGAAAATCACCATTTCTTAAATTTTATTGTATATAAGGGGGGGGGGGTTGAAAAATCCAATCAAAAATTTTGAATTTGTTATTTATCTGAATCTAATTTTTTTTTTACAAGATAGTTGAAGATACATACTCGACATATCGAGCCAAATTTGAACTTCGCTAAATGTTAACGATGCATCGTCAGCCTTTTCTCTTAATGTGATTCGTTCATTCATCGAAGCGGTATAATTTTTTGGAAAATGTACCAAACCCCAAGCTTTATTTTTTTTTACTGCATTTTTACCCGAATCAATGTCGTAATATTCAACCTGCATCATAAAATTATTCGATTTAACAATATTAAGTGTCAACATTGATAGTTATAGGTATGTACATTAAATGAGTTGCAATAAATGCGCTTCATCTGACCATTTCGTATGTTTTTTGTTGCAGTTTTTTAATGTATCTGCAGCTGAATGGTATTGAAAAATTACATCCATCCAATTGCAACGAATCGCAGTTCGATATTCCTGGAAATTCTTCATTTACTACGGCTAATTTGAGCTCGGTTGGGTCATTCCCAATGCACATCGAGTAAATCATGCAGTCCACAAATGGCACCAAGAATACATATAAGATGATACTGTAATTTATATATTCACAATAATGTAGGTAGGAAGTTAAGTAAATATCTAATCGAGTGTGAAACTCATAACACTACTCCTAGCCGAATAAGAACAAGGATTAGTGTGGCGGGGGGGGGGGAGGAGGCGCAAAAAGCACAAAAATGCAACTAATTTTTTGGAACTCGTTGCGTTGTAAGAAAAATAAAGTTTTTTGAAACTGGCAATTTTCATTTTTTAAAAATATTCTTCAATAATTTACGGTGAAGAGCGAGATCTTCTACTTCTCTTCGTTAATTATGGAATACCTTTCGCATCTTTGCAGATATGTTTGCATAATCTGCAATGATTTGGCGTACCCTGTAGATACTTACGTTGAATTTCTTTTCATCCAGTAGTAATTTTTTGTCAACAGAGCGAATATTATATTCCAAGAACAACTCGGGGTTTGTTTTAAAGGCACTTGTGATTTGTTTTTTGACATTGAATTGAAACGTCCTCGAATTTCCTGCTAATGAATAATACGATAGCAGTAGGATGATATGAAAAATCAAATCCAATCAAATATATTATCTTGGAGCATTACTCACATTATTATTCGATTGATTAACAGCAGAAGTTGAATGTTGTCTTTCGCATAGCTGTAAGAATACGTCTTCTAAAGTCGATGAATTGTACAATGTCATTAATTCAGTGGGCGAATTTTCAGCTAGTAACTTTCCATTTCTCATTAAACCGATCTACATAAATCGAATATACCGAATGACAATTTTCCAAGTTCTGATTGATTTTCTGGAATATTTCATTTCAACTTACAGTATGAGCTCGACGAGTTTCCTCGATATAATGAGTAGTAACGATCACGGTTTTATTTTCCATCTGAACCATAAGTAGAAGTTTATCCCATATGCTGAAAAATTTCGGGAGCTAAATTAAAATCAGTTCTTGGTCATTTTTATTAGGATTAGGAATTTGCTATCCAGCTGAAGGTTAAAATTATTAGAATGGAAATTGTGAATATTTATACCTCACACAAAGCACGGGATCGACACCAACAGTAGGCTCGTCCAGTATCAGCAACTGAGGGTTGTGTACCAAAGCAACAGCAAAGGAGACTCTTCGACACTGTCCACCACTAATAGCATAAATTAGTTTAAAAGATCGCCATTGAATGGAAATTGGGCTCATTATTAGACAATCTACCTTAATCCACCAACTAATCTGGTTTTCGACGGCAAATCTAAGAATACTAGTAATTCATCTGTTCTTTTTTCAATTTCTCTATCACTCAGGCCAAAAAGTCTTCCATAAAAAGTCAGCGTTTCTTCGATAGTTAATTCATTGTACAGAGATATTTCCTGAAGAAGTATTTATTTTTATTTGACGAATCATAGGTACAATTAAGTAATAAATAGGTAGGTATAATATTGATGTTATTTGACCACCTACTTGGGGCATATATCCAATATCAGCATTTGTCTTTGCTTTAACTTTGATCATACCACCATCTAGTTCATTTTTACCAAGTATGCAATGTAAAAGGGTAGTTTTACCACAACCACTAGGTCCCAGTAAACCATATCTATTGATTCATTACATAAAGAAAACGTTTTATTATTCCAGTACCTATCCTTCCTATGTTAAATATTTTCAAATTACTTACATGGTTCCTTCTTTTACAGTCATATTTAATCCATTTAACACAACATTCGAGTCACTGTATCTCTTGAACGCGTTTTTCACTGTAACCGCAGCTTCTTTGGGGTTATCATTTGAATTTATCGTGTCCATCTTTATCATAACTCACGTATTGCTATTAGTTCGTCAGTTATAAGTATGTGTTATTATTAGATAATTTTAAAACACAGTGTTACATATTTGCAACTAAGTAGGTATTTTTTTTTTCGTAAATCGAGTTCCTTATAAAGATGTCATTAAAAACTCGAATCTAAATGTTGAAAATTTAGCTGTAAATATTCAAATACGTACCAGCTTGCGTATTTAAATGAGTATTTTATTCATGATTAATCTGAATCGAAATAGAATATCTAGCAAACAAAATATTTTCTCGGTATACTTCAGGGTGAAAAAGTTATTTTTAATTACCTACCTTATGTGAGGAAAATACTCCGCTCGTAATTGGAGAGCTCATTAAATTGTAAGCTAGTATATGAGTAATAGTTTAATTTTGTTGTTTATATGCAACCTCGTGTTTACCTACCTGGTTTTTAAACTACCCAAATTTATGACAAATTTTAACACGAAATGTTGACAAGCTACGGAATTATAATTTTAATAGCGAAAGTGATCAATTCATGATCGTTTGAAGAAAGCTTAATTTAAAGGATTAACTGGATAGGCATTTCTTCAAAATATCGAAATTCTGATTTGATACATAGTATGTACCTATTTAAAAATTTTATTTTATTATTTCAATAATGTACGTTGAATCAACAAAGGTTAAATTACCTAGGTAGGTACCTATTTATTTAAAAATTAGCAGTACCTACCTACCTATAATTTTCATTATCTGTTCAAAAATTCGACGGACTCATAAACAGTTTCCCGAAGAGAGTACCTATAGTAAGGTTACTCGATGCATTACTCGCAAACTTGGAATACATATACGTATGTATACGAATTTAAAAATTATGTACATTGACATTGACACAATGAATACTTAAATTAAATACTCAATTGCTTCTTCAACGCCAATTCTTTATTTAAGTATAATTTTAGTCATACCTACGTCATGGTATTACGATTCAAATAATAATTTCATTTTTTTTAATTGAAGAAAAACGTCAATGTTGAGCATTACTTTAAAAATATAGAAATGAATTATTTATTTAGGTTGACGAGTGGTTAAATGTAGCGGTAATAACGAATTCATTATAGCCAAGTTACCTACAAAATTTATTTTGAAAAATGGAATAAGAAGCAAGAGTGTTGCTTATTACGATGAAAAATTAACGGAAGTTTCTGAAATTCAAGTTTATTCATTTTATTAAAATTCGTTATAAAAATAATGAAATAGAGAAAATGTAGAAATAATGGAAGTCGAAATAAGACATTTGATTCAATCTTGTAAATCTTAAATTCTTAATTTTTTAGTTAAAAAAAAAAAAAAGTCGCTCATGAAGAAGAAAAGTGAATCTATTTTTGTTTATTAGAAATTGCGATGGCATCAAATCAATTGTACAAGTAAGTACATACGTAAGTAAGTACCTATCTCTTGAAAAGTCAATTTGTAGAAAGGATGAGGATAAAAAAATGACCTTCATCACAATTTTTCAAATCTGAAAATGATGCGGTTCAAATTCTGTGGGCACTTATTATGAAAAGTTAGCTTTCACTGGTAAGGAAAGTTCAGTTTAGAATTTTTAAAAGTTTTATGACTGAATTTAAATGACTTACCTTTATTTTGTTAAACTGAACTCAGATTTTCTTCAAGTTCAAAATAATATGATTTTTCATAGTTAGGCATCATTACAACAATCTGCATTTACGGCAAACTGAGTATGCAATTTTATTAACACCAACGTAAATTGTTTTGAAGTTTTCTAACATGAATTCGATTGATCCAATTTCGCTCGGATTTTCTTACGAGTTCCCTAGATGATTTTTGTCCTAATCTTCCAGAAGCTTGATGGAGGAAGAGGAAGAGCAGGGGAACGGGCAGTCTCGTAATTTTCTCACATTTGCAATTTTACTCGCAAAAGTACGAAACTTGAAAGGCTCATTATATCTCAAGATTGGTTGAACTTGAACTTGAAGCATATTTTTATGAGTTTTTAAAAGGAATTATACATATGGAAGATTTATTATCAGCAATTAAAATTTGGAAAGCTGGAATGGCGAATTTTAGTGTTCGAAGTGAGGGTTCAACGTTTCAAGATGAGTTTTGAATGGGTACACAAGTTGAAATTGAAAGCTGTACCAATAAAAATTTGAAAGTTTACTGTTCGGACTTCATGATGATTTCTTGTTGATGATTCTTCTGCGTTCTGTCGTGCTTTGTGAAAATTCTTTGAATCTCGTCATCTACAATAAGTCAATAACATTCAATAGTACCTACCTGTATCGTTTTCATTGATGAAATATAGGCTCATTAGAAATGAGAGCTTTTTTGATAGATAATCTAAGTTTTTGGTTTTTTTTTGTTTTTTTTTTAACAATGTGAGAATAATTATTAAACAGACGCCCTTATTGGTAACCGGAATGTTTCCTAAAAAAATGTCAAGGAAAAAATTCTTTCGGCATTTTTAATCGAAAGGGATAGAGTTGATAGTAAACTAGATTCCTTTTCTGTTCATAAAATGACTGATATCGTTAAGCCAGAGCATGGTAGCATGAAGGAAATCAAAATACAGCAATACTGGATTTTGGTTCATTTTGATAAATTATTATACGTCAGCGCCTCAGATGTTGATGAAAGGCGATGGGAATCATTTTCGAGTATTTGAACTTCTTTTTTGAGCATTAATTGTACCGATTTTCCATAGCGTTTTGTTTGTTCAGTTTTTTGTTTCAAAGGTTGCTTCTAGCAACGTGCGTTGATTTGTTAGAAATAGCTAAAACTACTGAGAATTTTAGTGGAGCTAATTTAACATACATATTTTATTCGTAAGTTAATACTAATCTTTTTTCAAGTTTGAATGTGTAAAAAATGATGATAATGATTTTTTTTAAAGGTCGGATTCGCTATGATTAGCTTATGAAGTTTCTAGTGCAAAAAAGAACCGTCAGTTACAAAAATCAATTATATATATTTTTTTCAACGAAGTTTTCGTGTATTTTGAACAAAATTATCGAACTTTATTCAATACGTAAGTTGATCTTTCAATTTCGACATCTTTTTTGAAAAGAACATTATCATCAATGTTACTCAATTTTCAATTCTTCAATTTCATATCTAGCTTTATGACGTTTAGGATTCGACCACACACAAGAATGAAGAATCTGGAATCACTTTTAATTATTTTTTTCTTCAAATTTCACTGGGTTTTTTCCTCAGTTTCGCCATGAAAAATCCAATAGTGTCATCTTCAGTTGAAGTACCGAGTCCGAAGCGTTGGACTTTATGTCTCTGTTCTTCATTTAAACCACACTACAATAGAAATTTTGATACAGAATGAGTATTTTAATACCTTTGAGAGGAATTAGATACAAGAAATTCTCATTTTCTTACGTCAGGTAAACCAGGTCCACCATAATGTGGTTTCGAAGGAACCAATTCCATTTCAGGATATTTTTCTAAAATCCAAGCTACAACGCATTCGTTTTCTTCACATAAAATAGAACATGTGCTATAGACCATGTGACCTCCAGGTTTTAATAAACGCACTGCCTAAAATTTAAAAATACATGATATTTTTTTTCTCATTAAATTTAAATTATGGAGTAATTTAAAATATAAAATAACTCACATTACGAACAAATTTCTTCTGTAAAGGAGGAAAAGTTTTCAAGGATGTCTTATCTACTCTGATTCGAAACATTGGTCGTTGACCTAAACCACTGCAAGGCACATCTAGGAGGATTTTATCGAAGGTATTTATGGAAAATGGAGGACCATCGGTGATTTCACGTTCATCGTCGCTCACTAATTTTGTAGAATCTCCTTTGAAGGCTTTTACACAATTTTGTATTGACAAATTGGTACAGTTTTTCACGATGGTATCAATTTTCTTGGGGTTGTCAATAGCTATCAGTATTCCCTAAAGTACAATTATTAGTTTTCATTTTTTAGATATCAATATCTTTATTATTAACGCAGGAAAATTATTTACTTCGTCTTTCATCAAAGCAGCTATATGGGTTGTTTTGTTTCCCGGAGCAGCACACATGTCTAGTACAGTCTCACCCGGTTTAGGATCTAAAGTTCTAACACAAACCATAGATGGGAAATTTTGTAGAACTCCTAGCTGTTCGGGAGAATTGAACATCACAACACCGGAAACAGGATTGGTAACAAAAACAGCTATTCCTCTGAAACAAGTATGTATTAATTCTATTTCCAGATTCAAACAGATTGAATTTCAATCCCTGTTAGATACTTTTCTGGTTTGCCTCCATCGAACAATTGATGTCTGTTTTTCATAGCTATTCCATTACCAACGAATAATTTGGATTCGGCTTCATATCGTTTTTTGTATCCTCTAAGGCATTTTGAAGATAAATCTGAATAAACTGATACCTTTGCGCCTACTGATACATCTGAAATTGTATTCATTTTAAATAACAATTCGAATACAATAAATAATAAATCAGATTTGATCAACTTACCTGGTAACATTCCTAAAACACCAGGAGCAAATACATGTGCTCCTCTGAGGACCGCAGCTCCACAAAATGCATCGACAATTACTTCATCTGGTACAGGGATCAAGTCTAGCTGAGCTTCGTTTAATCTACCTATGGTAATGCATTCAGGAATTGTATCATGCACTTTGATACTCGGTAACTGACTTGATTCCAAGTTATATCTCTGGAAAATTATCAATGGAATGAATTTTCGGTCATTTATGACCTCTATATTATAAATATTAAATGTACCTATAAATATTACACCTTTTTTAATTCTTCGGCAATTTGTGGAAGAACATCTTCGGCGTCGTGAAGTAAAGTATTTATTCTAAATGTGGTACACTGCGGAGCATCGACGTACCAATCGACTAATAACTTCAACTAGAAACCAAGGAAATACAGTATTTCAACTACTTATTTATACATTAATTTGATTCTCCTGATACTTACACTGATAGCTTTACTGCTTTCTGCAGTTGAGGATAAAATTTTAGTGAATTTTTCGGTCAAATATTGTTTTAGAAAAGCAGACATAGTGCGATGAGTGAACTACGTTTATGTTGAAACCAAAACTGGGCGAAGTGAATTATTTTCAAGTAATTCTCATTCATTAACGTATTCATAAATTCACATTTTTCACTCATTTTTTCATTTTTGCAATTTGCATCAGTTTTTTTATTTTTATCAAAATTTCAATGTTTATGTTTTTACACATGGTGTCGAAGATACTCGAAAAGTTACGAATTTAGCCGAAGCTGTTTCAACAGCAACACTGAATAAAAATGATTAAAAATTGGAAATTTTCTTTTTTTTCATTTTGCACTCTTGAAACTTTTTTGCATTATAAAATAATTTACAGAACATTTATTTTAGAATAATTTTCATTTATACGTCATTTTGAAGGAGGAAAAAAGCAAAAAAAATGAATTAATGAAATAATAAAATGACCAAGAAGTTACATTTCACTGGTAGAGTCAAAGTTGGTAACATTGAATGTTATCACTCAAAATTTCAAAAAAAAAAACAACAACTTCGAAATACTTCGAAATTGAAGAATTGAAAATTGATTGAAAAAATGAGGTGTTAATCGTTTACTATTTCGCATATTACGACTGTTTCTTCATTCAGAAAGCAGAATTCCCTAAAGTGAGTATTCCTCCATTTAGTTGTATCTTGCAAAACATGTAAACAACATACGATAATACATTCATGGTTGCTCATACTTCACATCGTATTTTGGCGCGATATGCGGTCTTCATCAAAAAATCATTTATAATCTAATTCAAAACGTTAATTCATTTCATTTCAGCGCTCCGAAAATGTCTCTGGTAAAAACGTTCGCCAATGCTACGAACATCGACGACAACGACCGTATAAAATTCCATCGTACGAAGATAGTTGCCGCCAAAGAGACACTGAGACTTCTCCGAAACAGACTGCATTTATTGAAAGCTTCCAACAGTCAAGTACAACGTGAACTGCTGGCTGATTTGACCAAACTTGAGCATGCATTGTCTCTGGCAGTACACGAAATGCAGAAAGTAGTCACCAAACGTCACATGATTCAGTTGGCTCTCGAACGATCGATATTTTCTACCTTGTTGTACTTACCGGAGAAAAAACTCTTCGATGCGATCGGATTAAATGACATCGAGCATTGTATTTCCGATAACTTGAAATCCATGCTAACGCAAGCTGAATCTTTGAAAGAAAAAAAGGAAACATCCGATACTCAGTTTATAAAGATGACGAATTGTAGAGACGAGTTGGCCGATGTTGTTGATGAGATAGCTACCAAGTTGAATGATCAAGGATCGTCGGAATCCGACGAAATAAAAAAACAACGATTGGCCAAAAAGTGCGATAATATCAATATGCTCAGAAGTTTTTTCTCTGCTTTGGTTGCAGCTCAACCGATGGAAGATTGTAAAATGCTTGTACCTTTGGTTTGGAAATGGCGTACGCATCGGTCCTACGAATATTATCAGAATAGGATTTCTTACGAGTAACGAGTAATATGAGACTAGTTAGACTGGCTTATTTTATTATTGTACATATTTATTGTATTTAAGTTGATGATAATTTTACTTCGAGTACTGTACCAGTTAAAAATTGATTGCTCAATGTTTTAAGAGAATTATTCTAATTTTTTATTATATTTTTATTCGTTCGTTGTTTCGTGTTATTAACTGAATCTAATCTGAGCTTTTATTATGCTGTGAGAAACTAGCAAACCATTTCATAATATTCTAAACCTGTCAAAAGCCATGATAAGAAATTGATCAATCTTTAATTCGAACAAAATATTTCATTTGATTGATCTATTATGCATTTTTCTTTAAATTATTTTTTTTATATGTACGAATGTTACACTTTTCACTGAAAAAAAGCAGGACAAAAACGTTGTCTTTCCTATTTTTTATCATCTGGTGTTGACGAAATGCTCTTGTTCAGTGTTTGGCAAGAATGAACTCATGAAAATAATGAAATATGGAACATTGAATCCACCTGTAGAAAAATATCATCACGGTTTCGGTTTAAATTCTGTGAGTCTGACAAAAATTTGACAATTTTAACAAAAATCAGAAATTTCTGAGGATTATTGGCAAAAAAAATCAATTTTATTTTTTCGCAATTTTTGCCAAAAAAAGGAAGTTTTTTTTGTAACTTTTTGGTATACAGTAAATAAAACGAGATTTTCAATTAGTGAATTTTGGCATTTTTTGGTAACCAAGCAAGACTTTTCAATTTTTTAAAAAACGAGAAATTTTGCATCGCGAAGTCTCACGATTTTTATGCAAAAAACAAAAATGTTGTGAAGTTTTGCAACAAAGTGAGAATATTGGACAAGTTTTGTCAAAAAAGCGACCCTTTTTGGACAATATTTTTAAAAAAGGGACGTTTTGAAATTTTTTAAGCAAAACATTTTTTTTAGTAGTTTTGAAATTTGTTGTCAAAAATTAAACGTTGACAATTTTATAAAAAAAAGAGGACTTTTTGGGAGCTGCATTTTGACAATTTCTGACAATAAGCGAAACCACCACATTTACTAAAAAATGGGAATTTGTGCCAAAAAAGCAGAATTTACAAGTTTGGCAATGATCACGACATTTTGGCAATTGTTGGCAAAAAAATATACTTTATCGAATTTTTTTGCGAATAAACAGAAACTTTTTGGATTTTTTTGGCGAACACAATTTTTAGCAAGAAAAAAGACTATCTGGGGTTGTGAATTTTAACAAATTTCAACACAAGGCAAGACTTTGCAACCGAATTGCTGAAAAGGCGTTGACCTTTGGCAAATTATTCAATTTGATAGTAACATTTTTCTTTTTTTCAATATGTACGAAAAAATTAAATTTTCTATTTGTAAGAAGAAAGTAAATTTTAGTTAATGGAAAAGAACCGAATACGAGTCCTCTAAAATACAAACGAACATTTAACACAAAATATATATTTCTTCTAAAAGACAGAAAAGAAAAGAAAAACTATAAAATATAATATAAATATTATCACACAATAACAGCATAAAAACATAACAATCTTTACAAGTCCAAATCTTCAAACAGCAATAATCTTGCTTGGGTCAACTTTAACGCGAATAAACAAAGTATCATCTCTGACAAATTGTCTCTTCTTTAACGTCTCGTGGGACACGAATCTGGGAAATCCAAAGCCCAACGAATCTGGTTCTTTACTCGGACGTTGGAAATTCTCCCAAGATGGATCAGGAACGAAACTTTCCACGATATTGTAAGGCTATAATAAGACAAAGAAAAAACACACATTTAATACATCTGGCACTAATGTAAGATGCGAATTAAAAAATCCAGTAGGTACACGAATGAAAGATGAGCTTACTTTTTCGCCTTGATCAAAAAGCGTAAAAGAGACGGTATGAGCAAAAGGCCATCTCAATAAAGCGTCATATTCTCCGGGTAGTATTTTGATGTAGACGGATATGTGGGTACCTTCTCCGGCTCCGTTACCGTTTAAGAAAACGGAAGCTTGTAATTTGTATCCGAATTGACTGGTATAGAACGGAGAGCTGATTAATTCGACTCCATCTTTGCCACGAGCTTCTTCCATTTTGACACTGTATTCGCTTATTTTCCATACCAAAGTGCCTATGAAATAAAATAACACACGAGTTAGGTTGGCAATTTTTAATATCAATAAATCTTCGAGCACAACCGAGTGTACAAGTAACTCTATTACGAACATAAATAGGTACCTGATTGATGTAAAGAGATTCGAGACAATGCACTTTTAAGCGAGCTTATTTGGTTTTGTTGTTTAGTGACTAGTGAACACATTAACATTAAATGCTGTTGGACGGATTCCTCCATATGTCTATCCATAATGGGACCTCGTAAACCCTGCAGAAATACAAAACGAATAACGTTTTAGTAAAATGATACGAAGACGCGGAAAAGGAAAACCACACAGATACATATTTCGAATAATTCAACCAACCTTAAACCTACATCCAGCTTCTTTAAATGCGCAACAACTCAATAACAAGTTACAGTGATCTTTCAAATGTGATTCCATTTCTTCTCTCGGTACGACCATCAACTCGCATCGATTCGGACAAGGTACCGGTACTCGGGCACATTTTGTATGATGATTTTGTAAAGTATCAGCGACGTATTGATTGTTACAATACCTGTAAGAAGTACATAAGATGTTATTTTAACATACATATTACAAAAACCGCGACAATTAAGATCAATGAGGAAACACAACGCTGCATAAATGAATTATGCAAGTTATGTATAAGCGTATGCATACGCGATTTTTGTAGGAAATAATTACCTGCATGCTATCAATCGTTTGCAACAATCATTAGTCTTATGTCTGGATAAATATCGACGTTGTAATTTCTGACCGCATTTGTTTTCGCAATAAATCGGTTCCAAAGGGCAACACCCGTTGTGCTCTTCGATCGCCGATCCGGGGAAATCTTGACCGCAAAATTCGCATCTGGCTATTCGTTCCGGACATGTGTATTTTAAATGGTCTTCCATTAATATTCGCGGTATTTGAGCACCGCATTTGTTGTTGCAAGGCATCGAATCGTATTTGCAAGTTTGAAGGTGCGCCTGCAAATGTAAGTACGTATTTATTAGAAAATTGTAAGCAATGTAACCAGGTATAGAATAAGCAAAAAAAAAAAAAAAAACTAAACTAGTACACAAAAATTGGTATTTGGTATCAATAGGCTCGTGCTATTATTTTATTCGTTGGCGAATTAATATGGGTTCACTAGAGCTGTTTCCTGCTCACGAAAAGTTGAAAACTGAGAACAGATCTTTAAATATTAGTCCAATGATGCACATGATCGACTGTCATAATAATTGTTCACAAACTTCTACAAATACTAACTACACTTGAAATACTTAGCTTTCAGCATTTTTTTGAACAAAAATTAGCCACAGAAGAGATTTTTTGAATATGTTATCAGGAATTTTGGCGAACTATCCCCGATCCGGTTCCAAAAAGATACATTAATTTAAAAATGCATCAAAAAAATTGTTTATAAAAATAGAGTTTTCAACAATGAAAAAATAAAAAATACAAATAAAACAGTTTAAGTTGAAAAAAATAATTTTTAATAAAAAATCCAGCTCGTAAGTACTAGGAGTTCAGATTCAGACTTTATTAGCATCTATTCTCCCCCCTCCACCACCCCAGGTGCTCAAAATGGACAGTTGAATGCACAAAAATGTACATTCTTTTCCTGTCAAACATTATTCTCACAATCGGAAAATGTTTTCCTAGCTTTTGGCTTGAGCACAGTAATTTTCTACCTACAGGTTACATTTCAGTGAAAAAAGTACACAGACACAATAGGTATATAATAGATATTAAAGTGGTCCTTAACTACATGAAAAAAAAAATGTGCGATTTTTTCCGCTCCCATCTCCTAAAGTGGTGACCTCGAGTGAGAAAATAATTCCCTATTTTTTATTTTTTCCATTTTCAAAAAATTCGGGCTGCAATGGGCCCCTCAATTTTCAAAAATTTGAAAAAAAACCTAATTCAAAGAAAAATGTTCAAAATTTCGAGTTCCATCATCTCTAGAAAGTCCTTCTGGAGTAAAATAGACTCTCGTGGTGATTTTAGCCCCCTCCCATGAAAACCAAGCTGACCCCCCAGAATAGCTGAAATTCGTATAATATGTGGGATGTCCTGAAATTAGTTGTTTTTGGTCATTCCTCCTCCCAACCCACATTGTGGTGTCTTTTGGTGAGAAAATAATTCCCTATTTTTTATTTTTTCCATTTTCAAAAAATTCGAGTTGTAGTGGGTCCCTCAATTTTCAAAAATTTGAAGAAAAAAAACAATTCAAAGAAAAATTTTTAAAATTTAAAAATTTTGAGTTCCATCGTCTCTAAAAGGTCCCTTTTGAGTAAAATAGACTCTCATGACGATTTTAGCCCCCTCCTATTAAAACCAAGCTGACCCCACCAGAATAGCTGAAATTTGTATTTTAACTATAAATATGTAGGATTCGGTTCTTCAAAATTTCTAAATGAAAAAGTGGGAATTGAGCAGGTCTTTTGGCAACACGTTTTTTAAAATACGGTACGAAATTTTTTTATTAGGGGGGGGGGTGGATGGTTCAAAATTTTATAAGCCAATTTTTCGCTTTTACAATGTCTTTTAACATTCCAAACATTTTTTTCGGAGGAGATAAAGTAAAAAACACCCTTTCCCATAATTTTTCATTGGCAGGGCGTCTTCAAATACTTGACGACTTTTTTTGGGGGAGGGGGAGGATGAGAATTGCCAAATTCTACATCCAAGTTTTTTCTTTCCCATCATCTTTGCGAATCCCAATATTTTTTTGGTGGGGCAGGAGGAGCGGGAGAGGGAATGGTGACAATATCTTTACCATTTCATTAATTTTTTCAGCTTTTTCGAATTCTGAAAATCGTTTGAGCGTTTCAAATGAAATTTCTATCACAACTTTTCAACCTATTTGTACCAAAAACAAAAATGCAAATTAATTTTTTGAAAATTTCTTTTGAAAAAAAAACATTTTCTGCCTGAGCGAAAAAAATGTTTTGGAAAATTTTCGGTTTTGAACATCAAAGTTGGCATTTGGAATTTTAGAGCATACTTTTCCACAGATTTTTTGAAAAAAAGGCAGTCTTGTTCTTCGAAAATGGCTTTTTAACAGGTGAAAAATGTATTTCTACCCCAAATAAGCGAAGGCAATTTTTTTTCAGCCCCTTAGTCCTTCAATATTAGACTTTCTAAAAATCAGGTGTCATTAGATACCATACTCTTGTTTCACAGAATTTAATTAGCCAATTATTCTAAAAAAAATCACGTTTTGCCCACGTGAAAAAAATTGAATTCGAACTATCAAATACGAAGATAAAATCCCAATGGGAAAAATGAATGGATAGGATCAGAACAGACTCTCTGAACATGATCTAATCCGATCAAAACTTTGATTTGGCCAGATCTTAAGGTTTGGTAAGGTCAAGTCAGATCCATAGAATATGTCCAGATCTGATCAAATCCATCATTTTTCACAGCTATTGGAAATAAATTCAACCAAAAAATTCCTTCGTCACAATTTCTGAAAAATTTAGATAGGAACAAAATAAAGTAAAGAATGCGAACGTAATCAGCTGATCTAAGTCGAAAGAAAATTCAGTCCTAGGCTGCGAATATGGGAATTGGGATCTAAACACTTTCAGAAAAATGAAGCGTTCAACATCATTAAAATCAAGGGATTTCCCCCTTACCTCTTTCCTTCCCTGATGCCTGTATACTTAAATATAAAATTAAATTTAATTACAGACAAAATGTCCACCAAATCCAGCCAACATGTAAATCGAATTATGATCAAAAACACAGCACCGAAATCAGCCAGCAATAACATACCCCTACCCTTCATGGTATATTTGTACCATGTGGCGTGTACCCGCACAATCGTTACAACTCGAGTAATAAATACCTACTCGAAACCTAAAACCACATAATCTCGTTTTTTTCCTATTCTCACATCATCAATCGCTCGTTTAGAAGGAAGAAGACGAACAAAACTACAATCCACGCCAGGAATAGAAGAACCTGCTGATCAAATAAAAATATTTGTAGATACGATACAATCTCGACGATTCGCTTTTTACAACACAAATTCATTGAGAAAAATCTCACTACATATATAGGTATGACCCAGGTCACCGCGAAGAGTACCACGACCGTTATCCAATTTCATTATCGAAAGTAAAAAAAAAAAACTACGTACCATACGAGAGATAGAAAAAAACCGTGCGAAAACGCCATCGATCGCCGCCAATAACAACTTGACCATCGAGTAAAAAGATGAAGACTGAATTCGAAATCAAGTAAACCACCTCTTCTGATATCATAGAGGTACCTTACCTATACCGATGAACCAAATTTTTAAAGTCGTAAGTCGAATGCCGAAAACGTGTCATCTCTTGCTTAACACCGAAGAGGTGTTTTATCAAAATTTCCCATCGAGTCACGATTCGAAAAACTTATTAAAAAGCAGATGAGGCTCGAATATAGCAATACTCATCTACCTACTATACCTCAGTTAATTTATTCGCCAACAATTAACCGGAGAGGCGCAGCGTAGCCGCAGATACCGTGGAGTGGACTTTCGAATTGTTAATTTTTAAATTGATAAAAGGCGCGATAATTTGATCAATTAATTAATATATGTATTTTCATCCGAGCTTACTTTTAATTTACGAAGTTGGTCACTCCATTTGCATCCTTCTTTGTGGTGAATACAATATACGGTCGATCCCATGATATCTTTTTCTGAATCGGATATCTGAAAAATTCAAGTAAAAATCTACGGTTAATTGTCACGTCATGTAGGTAACAAAAAATAGGTAAGTACCTAAGTACAGGTAATAAACACCGCAATAAACATATACAAGTATAAACAGATAGGTACACAAAAACAAAACGCGATGAGTAAAAAAAAAACCGTTAATTTTTACGTAGAATTTTAAAAATGAACGATTTTAAACGTAAGCGTGCATTTTTTTACGACTGAATCAGCATTATTGGTATTAAATCACTACCTTGTTCTCTTTGAGTAACGGATTATGTATGTTTTTATCTTTGGTAAACATATCTGCGGCGAATTTATACATAACGAAGCAATATTAATGCACATACACACATATAGGTACCTATAGGTACGAGTTACACATGAACGAGGACTTGAAACTAATACACGACGATGTGAGGACGACGACGACTAATGTTCCAGGTTAAAGCTGAGAGCGCGCCAACTATAATAAGGCAGATGGTATTGGGTATGAAACCAGCTGATACATTTATTACAATTATCGACGAGTAGCATTGGCGAAGGGATATTTCATAATGATATGCGGAGCACGATAAAAATAAACCGTAACTTTCCCCTGTTCCAAAAAGATCACACATAAGACATCTGTTTACCGAACGCCGAAGAAATATTACTATTTCCACATACCGAAAGGCCTCCTCCAGGAAAACGGAAATACGCCCTATGGATACCTCGATTCTCGACGACCCAGAGAGAAAAAGAGTCTATATGAGTAAACTCGAGGGTCGTGGGTTCACCTATCAAGGGTTGAATCCACAGATGGTGGACATAGGACGCACGTTTGCGATGAATGCACGTTCTATTCCAGAAATTTTATACGCACTCAAGAATTTGGTTTAGATATTGTCATAAACATCCATTCGTGATTAATGAGGTGTCGATTTGATCGAAAATTTGGTTGCTGACATCAAACATTAGGACTTCCGGAGGGTAATGTTTTCGATAGACTATAATAATTGATGGGATATGATCCATAATTATGTACATCTTCTTATAAGTTATTATCTTTCATGATTCATGATGAATTGATGATCATAGGTATTCATATGTACACGATTTTTATGATGTAAAAAGGTCATTTTGGTGTTATGGGGGACAACGTGTATTTATTGAAGGCACTCGATGTGTAAATGCTCTTAGAGCATTCAGTTTTTATTGTGATCCTAGAATTTTTATTAAATCAATGCAATAAGAATATGCAGCAGGCGACTCAATATAAACCAATTTTTCAATTCATTTTCTCAAAGAAATATTTTTAGAAATGGTGGCATATGATAACCTGAGTCTTTAATGTTGTACTTCTATGTACCTAGCACCATTCTGTGAATGCAGAAAAAAAATGTTGGAGCAAAACTATTTTTGAAAGTCTGGCATATTAATATGAAGAATTTAACATTTGTTCATCAAGTTTTTGAATGGAAGTGTTGATACGAGAGATAATCAGTTATTTACCAAAAATTATAAAGCAAACTTCAAAAATTACCAATTTTGCCAAATTTGCAAAAAATTTTACCAACCAGTATTTAAAAATGAGTAATTCATTAAAAAAATACTTACAGTAATTTACCAAAAGTTGATAATTCACAAAAAATTACCAGTAGCTAATTTGCTCAAAAATGTTCAGCAATTCGCAAAAATTACCTACCAGTTACCAGTAACTTCAAAAAATAACCAATAGGTAAGTAATTTAATTTACCAGAAAAAATTACCAATAGTTTACCAAAAAACTACTATTAATTCATCAAAAAAACTACCAGTAATTTAATTTACCAAAAAAAAAAAAAACGTAATTAGGATTAACCAAAAAAGTTGAAAAATTATCAATAATTTACCAATAAATGACCAGTATCTAATTTTTACCAAAAAAATTACCAGAATTTTTACCAAAAAATTACCAGAATTTTTACCAAAAAATTACCAGAATTTTTACCAAAAAATTACCAGAATTTTTACCAAAAAAATTACCAGTGATTGATACCAGGGATGAAAAGCTAGCCGAAAGCTGAAAGCCGAGCAGATTTTCGCACTTAGCCAAAAGCTAAAAGTTTGTAAGTTTCATGTTTTCCAAGCCAAAAGCTAGCCAAAAGTTTCATTCTTTTGGCTTTTTTCAAAGGCTTTTTTACAGAATTAAATTCTCTAAATTCAGAAGAAACAAAAAAATGGAAAAATTTCATTCAGTTTTATTTTAATGTGATTTAGTGAAATGAAAAAAAAAAAGGAAAATAATCCAAGCAATGAATATTTTCCACTATCATTAATTATGAAATCAATGTAAGTACTTGATCTAATTTTTAATTCCATTTTGTTGTAAATTGATGGCGTATCAGCTAAAAGTTTAAAGTCAAAAGCTTAAAGCCAAAAGTTAAAAGTTAAAAGCTTAATGGAATATAGCTGAAAGCTGTTGGAAGCCGAAAGTTTGGCTAAAGCAAGCCTTAAAAATCGAGATTGCCGAAAGCTAAAGCCAAAAGTTTCAATTTTGAAATTTCAAGCTAAAAGCCAAAAGCTGAAGTTTCATTTTAAGGCTTTTCATCCCTGATTGTTACCAATAAAATTGCCAGTAATTTACCAAAAAAAAAATTACCAGTATTCTTCAAAAAGTTACCAATTTACTAAAAATTACCAATAATTGGAAAAAATACGAGCAATTTAAAAATGAGAAAAGATGCTAAATGTTGGAAACTGATCAATTTTTTTCGAGTTTTCAAACCACAAAGATAATTTATTAAGATTAAGAATCTGGCAATAAAGAGATAGAAATGATTGCATCGGATCAGATAAACGTTTGTAAAAGCAGATCAGCTCAGATAAGCCCAATTTACTGATGTGATTAGTCCAATTACCTGCATCTGATCAGATCCAATAATTTCTCGTTGGGTCTCCAGGGGAAAAGGAGAATTATTGAATCATGATCAGGTCTATAAATAGATCAAATCCGATGAAATTTTGATCTGTCCAAATTTGATTAAATCTGGCCAGAAATTGGATTAGAGGAATGTGCAGATCCGATCCCAGCTAATTGGATTTGGTCACACTGATCTGATGAGATCTGCTAAGATCCATCCCATACCGGCCACAAATCTCTAATAGACGGAATATTCGTGTCTGTAACAGCTTTTCAGCTATTCAGTCATTCCACTATTCATCAGCTATCTGTCATGATATTTGGAAAAGTTGTTAAAATATTCTATCTGCAAATTATTGAATGGAATATCAAGCAACGACAGCAACGTATAATAGTTAGCACACCTTGGTGGTTTTATTCAATTTTTTTCGATCATGTTTTTGAAGAATTCCCTTTCTGATTTATTTGGGTTTTGCTTAGCTGTAGAATTTTCCAGTGATTTTCATCATTAACATCTTTCCAAAGTGGTCCAACAAAATTCTACGTATATTGGAAGTGTTTCCAATTCCAACCACTTGGAGTTTTTGCTTTCTCCTTCAACGAGAACTCAGTTTTTTTAAACAGCAAACTTTTGGAGGGGGCATATTGGATTTTATAAAATCAAAAAATTTACTGTATCTCAGCAGATTTAAGTTCATATGCCATGTCTTTATCTGAACAGATAAAATCATCCCTACTCGTGGGAAGTGAACAGATTCAACCTGATAATGTTTAGATTTGCTTGATGAGATAAGATCAGGATATTCCCTGGATACAATTTCATCTGATGAAACCTAATCAGGCGTAATCTGGCTCCAATTTTTGATGTTACCAGACTCAATCAGAATTCAGATCCGATCATTTCTCCTGCTATTAACTTAATATTATTAACAGCCTCGACATTTCACTGTTTAGCACAACTCGGGTCAAAATATGTCAGGTTTCATGGTCCATAGGCTACACATCACACGGATATGGAAACTAAATTCTTCGAACTCGAAATCACACCACAAAACGTTCATGGCACGTGTGGTCTTAATGGAAATGCTCGAAACATGCTTATCAGTTGTTTATACAAATTACTACCACTTGACATTTTCGCTGTGGACCATTTCCGATCCTTATAAGCCGAAGCATACGCCACAGCACACAGATTTTACACGACTAATATGTCTCATATCGTATAAAGGTGAATAGAAAGTGTCACGATTTAATCGCAGTTAAACAAAGGTACATTTACGAAAATACAAATTCGTCGTATATCACATCTCTTTATGTATACTTTCCAAATTTTTCACTCGATTTTTTTTCAGAGCTAAACTTTTAAACTAATTGTGCAGCAAATGGATTGAAACTAAATACCTCTCCATGGTAGCTGATTGCCTAAATGTTATGTATTTCTGCATGACTGAGCTATAAAATCATCCGATGTGAGACGTGTTTTACGAATTAAAGAGGAAAAAAACACACCGCACTGCGTTAGCTTGGTACTCGACAACAACAACAACAACGCAAACGCTAATATTATGGGAATGATTCGGCATCCAATGCAATTACACCTTTTATCATTGTAGAGCACGAATCTCACGACGTTCACGAGATTACCTAGATTTTTTCACTAATACGTTAACGTGCCTAGTTACCATAGGGAAGGTGAACGAAGAGGAGAACATTCAAATTTATTACATGGTTGGTTTTTTTTTGTACAAAATGTTCAAGTGGTATTTGGTGTGAATATTGATGAGAGTTCGAATTCGGAGGATTACAATATCGACGCTTTAATCTGGCGATTTTTCACTTTTCTTAGGAGCTTCTGTAATTTTTTTTTTTTTGACAATGAGTTTTTACAACGCTACGAAAAAGGATTTTGTTCATTGCAGGGGATCGTTGCTTTACAGCCTCATCAGGAATTTCAAAAATTCGTCGACAGACGAAATATTAAACCCATTACTAACGTGGTCAGCATTACCTGTGGTTACTCACCCGATAATTTTCATACGTGTGTGCTTAGCTCGAGCTCGAGTCATAATTAAAACAACATATTGCCCGTTTAACGCAAAACACAAACGACTCTGATTAATTTATATTCAGCAAGTGTAGGTTAGGTACCAAGACCTACTAGACTTATAACAATAAACCTCATACGAGATAATTCGCCCAAGTAGCATAACTATTTAAATCAACAGCATAATACCGCGAACCGTGCAGTTGGCAATATTTGAACGAGATGGTTATGTACAGTGTACAGTTACACTGAGAAAAATGATTCGGTAATGGTTACTGAAAAACTCAGTAATTTTTGGACATGCTCTAAAACTTTGCAACTGTTCCCAAACGTTCAGGAACCATTCCCAACTTGATTTTCAGCTGGTTACTGAGTGACTTAGTAGTCTTTACAAAATATTAGGTAAACGTTCTTTTATTACCAAAAATACGATTTTCAAAATTCAAAAAATTGGGGTTGGCATTCACGAATTTAGATTTTTTTTCATTTTTGACATCTACTCATCAGAAGGTATTTTCCACATTTTACACTTCCTACTAAAATTCCTTGGCCTAACTGGGACTCGAACCTGCGACCTCTCGATCCTAACTACCTAACCCTAACTATATGGCTATGAGTACTGTATAAAGGATAGGGCATTAAAAGAATATATGTATTATTTTAGGTTATTGTTCTTACATTTTTTAGGTTATGATTTGTTTCAAAAGTTTCTCTTTTGTTTTACACAGATCCAAAAGCTTTTCCTCTTCATTTGAAGCATCTACTTACACAAATTTGCCACCAGAATTTTTCTAAGGAAAGATCAGACAATTTTTTGAACATGACTTCTTCAAAAGTTAATCAAATTTCCTGAGAATTGCTCATAAATTATACCTACACTTATCAAAACGAAGGAAAAATTCCTGCAAGAGCAAAAATTTTATTAGATGTAGGTACCTATGTGGCCTACTTACATTTACAATATTGTTCAGCTTTTGTCATTTTCTACCCTGAAAGCTTTGCCTTTATCATTCGAAGTTCTATTCTTCTTTACGAAGTTTTGATAAGCAAAGTGAGCTTTTTATTGGTATGATTTCAAAGTTTAAATGGAAAGCAAAAAAACAAAATATGCCTAAATTCTGTATCACATTGTACACAGTTGGAAAATGTTCATTTTAGTTCATCACATTGTCACAAATTCTAATCTCTAACATTTTGGTAGTCCTCAGAATTGTATTATCACCACACATGCACAATGAAACAATTTCTCATTTGTTACACTACAGGATACTCAGGAACAAGTACTGAATAAATTGTAATCATTACACTCGAGTGTGTTGAAACTGTTACTTTTTGTTTTCAGTGCCTATTAAAACCGTTCTTGTTAATAGTTACTGAATACTCAGTAATGATTGCAAAATATTCAGTAATGATTACTCTTTTGCAATCATTACTGAACTGTGCAGTAAAGAGTACCATTTATCTAGGAACAGTTCCCAAAATGTTCAGTAAATTGGGGGAAATACCAATATTTTGAAATGGTTACCAAACATTGGGTAATTATTCCTGATCGTTCAAGAACAGTTACCGACTTTTTACTCTCATTTCTCTCAGTGTAACGATGCTATCTGAATATCTGAGTGGCGATTGTTAACGATAATAATTACCCAACATCGAGATTAATTTTTCGATTAGTTAAATCATAAATGCTCGCGCAAGTTCATCGTTAGCGATCTAATTAAAACGGCCATTATCCTACGTGTAAGTAAAAAAACCTAAGGTACTTTTAATTACCATTTTAAATAGGTATAGGTTAGGTCCAGTACTTCATAGTATAGGTAGGTACTCAAAGTCATACTCGAACTCGGGTCGAAAGGAAGTTCCTTTTCAGAGGTTCCGGGCGATGCATTTATTCGACAAGCCGTGACCATTCCAGAGCATCGTACTTCTTCATATATACCTACTATTCTCGATACTTATGAAAATGTAAAACTTATTGCCGCTTTTGAGCGATCCAAGACCAGAGTTCAAAGACATATAGATCTTTTGTTAAAGAAGTCGACTCACGCGACTCACAATGTAAGGTTTAAAAAATCGATACGTAACAACTAATACGATTCAAATCCACCTATCATCACCAATGAGACACACGCCTGGTACGAGTTACTTTTTACGCCACATTAAAGCAATTCGAAAAACTCGGGTGTACACAAAGCTAAACTCGTCGCTTACACATTTTCAAATCCAACTTCTAAACAAAACTCGATAATTCCAAAAGAAATAATAATACACCGTAAAAGTACTTACACATCGTCGTGTACTCGCTACAAATACTCTTCGCACCTACAATAACACCACGTGCACCTTCGGGCAACAAAAACACGTGCAAAGGACGATTTAAAAAACCTCCACTCGGTACTCAATTAATTGTACGCATCGTCTCGATTCGACGGCTTCGATGGCTTATTACGACGACGACGTGATGGTTACATTGTTAATATATGATTGCTTCAGTTATCATTCTTTTCGACCAAACGTAATAATAAGTTTGAAAATTCGAAATCTGGGTCGTAATATAGTCACCACTATACCTATATTCACTGGCGTGGTCACCTCCACATGATTCGAATGAAAACAAAACGCCACATCGGGCAGATAATTTTACACAAAATAATAACAGAATGGAATATCAAATGAATAAGAGCAAGAAAAAAACTTGGAAATTGTCTGTTTTCAAATCAATTTCCACGTCTAGAGTAAACTTTCAAAAATTAATAAACAGCTCGTGCTCAATTTTTTTCAAAAAAAGAAACTTATATTTAACTAAAAAAAGTAATCGAAAAGTTTAGGTGACCAATTTTTGCCAACTCTGGGATGTGATTCAAAAATCAATTAAATTTTCCACGTGACACCATTTTGCAATTTTCCGCGCATTTTTCAAAATCATAGTGCTTGGAGGACATTGCGAGGGGGGGAGGTCGCAACTCGAAAAAATAATATGATATTTGAGTCCAGCCTCATTAAAATTAGTAAGCATCCCACAACGAATTTTGATGACTTCTGTTTTCAAAATTGTGGAGGAACAGAGATTACTGAGGAATTGCACGCCGTTTTGCCCAAAAAAGACGAGCATTTTCGAATTCAACATCCTCGAAAGCATAATAAATGACGAGCCGCAAATCATTCGTAATTTTTTAGAATACATACTGAAGATGTTTAGGATACTGGTGCGGGTAGGAAAGAGTCAGAGCGGTAGGATCGAAAAAAATATGATGAATTTGTGGATCCTCTTTTCCCCCAAAGGTACGGAGATCCCATTTCGAAAATAAGTTTGATGGAAACAAGATAAGAAAATGTCTACACTATGATTTTTTCAAATGATTAAGTGGAAGTCTTCAGCTCTTGCATTTATTATGAAAAGTTGAACGTTTACAGCCATGGTTCAACTTTGACTCTTTGAGCCTTTCTGATTTTGACCATCAATCTTGAATCTCGAATCTACTCTCTTGAAAACCGCGAGTTTAACCAGTTTTGGGATAAGAACCACCCAAGTTCAGTAGTTTTTGCACGAAAACGTCAATAAATGAAAATTACAACCCCCCCCCCCCTCCCCCCCTCCTCGGATCAAAACCGAACACTGACACGATAATTATTTCATTACTCCACCTAGTAGTGTAATACATACAAGACAAGAAGAAAAACACTACAAAATAGAAGGATCCAATGGAAATAGGCCAATTGAATTTTTCCCAATATTCCTCACTTCAAAATTTTCTATAAAAAAATGTCAAAAAAAAAAAAAAAAATTTCTACTTAATTCACTCGAAATGAAATTTTTTCAAATTGAAAAACTTTCATTTTGAATCTCACAACTCCAAAATAATACTTTTCCAAAACTGAGTTTCCTTTCACAATAATTCTTACATTTAAATAAGAAACTTACATCTCAATTTCTCCTTCAAATTTCTAAATTTCAACTTATTTTTCAAATCTTTGCGCTTTTTTTCTCTAGCACAAAATTTCATTTTTTTCAGAGCAGAATTTTTTATAATTTTCAAAAACATAAAAATTTTATTAATTTTCAAAAATTTCCAAAGATTTTAATTTCTACATTCTTTTTCTTTTTTGAAGTTTGAATTTTAATTTTAAAATAATTTGTTGTATACCTACATTTGATCAAAATTGATTTTATCACAATTTTTTTTTTCGATTTAAAAATTTCTCCTGATGAGCTGTCCAAGTTGTTGAAAAAAGAGATTAAAATTTTGTCTCAAATGGAGCATTAAATTTTTACTGTTCAGGTCTTATAAAAAAATTGAGAAAAATGATTTTTAAAAAATTTCAGCTGGTGAAATTTCACAGCAAATGTTCATCAACTTGTCTGAGGAAAATCCACAATTTCCAAACAAGTGATCACTCAAATTCAATTTTTATTTAAAAATATCATAATCTGAATGTTCTCCAGTCATTTATGGGTTGAACTTCCTTCAGGCGTTAAAGGATTACATTTGGCAACGTGGCAAAATTGTCAAAGTTTAGTTGAAAACTGTTTCTGACTGTTCTTTTCCAAAAGAATAATATACAACATGACCATTGAGTATCTTAACTTTTTGTCAACTTCTCTCTCGTTTCACTCTTTCCTCCACTCTCCCACCATACAACTTTTTTTCTCTTGAAAAAGTGTGGTCAAAGTGTGGTCAAGATTTGGAAGAATTTTATTTGTGAAAATTTTCAAAAAAAGTACTTTCAGTAGGTGCCTACCTAATCAAAATTTTGAAACGTCATCGTTCCCGAAAAATTCTGTTTCAACATATGCCATCAGTCTTTGGGAACACCACGTGCTCCAAGCAGCCTTCCTGCCTTCCCAACGAAAAAAAACACGTGCAAAGAACAATTCTAAAATAAAAAAAATCCTATTCGATTTCGATTAATGGCTATTCGCAGCATACCGCAATTCAACGACTTCATTGATTTATTACACGATAGTTACGTTACATTGTTTAAGCCAAATACGACAAGCTTCCAGGGCGGCCCTAGCTTCGTCGTCATCGTGATAATCATTGTCGACAAAACCGTATAGAAAATTCTCAATACAGCAATGTACATACATATAAATACAGTACGCAGTACCTGCGTTAATCACCTTTACATCAGCCATACCATATGCGCAAATACACGAAAAAAAAGAACCATTTATACACGACAACTCGAAGCCTTCATCTCTATGGATTTAAAGCCATCAATACGCGACGCATAAGGAGGAGGCGGGGGCTAGGGCAGGGGCAGTTTTTACTCGGGTTGTATTAATGACGACGACGACGTCAATAATATGCTTTACAACCGAGTCCAGAGAAAGAGAGGAGAGCGAACAGAACAGCTCAGAAACAGGATATTGTACACATTGTAATTAACGCTGCCTCGCAGCTCGGATACTGCAGCGAGCAGTGTTCTTTTTATTGTTATAACTGGCATATACGTGTAATACACGATGAACGTTGATAGATCACCTTTTCCAAACCGATATGCTCGATGATTTCTAACAAAGAAAAAAAAAATCTGACCATTGTCGATATAAACCCATATGCCACTTATCTCGGACGGAAGCCGAGCAATGTATTTTAAATTTCTTAATACGTAGTGTACATATTTTACCTCCTTTGATACTTTATTACATTACACGTAGTATAATTTCGAACCTGTGCATACATAATTCGACATCCATTACGAGCTCGTCTGCCTGTATAATTTCGCTCTAGGTACCTTTTTTTACACATCGCGCCGGAAGTCCGCACCAAGGAAGATATTATTTCAAGCTAAGAGATTTTAGTATCTGAAGAGAATTAAAAAAAACGCTTTAATAATTTGGCAATTATGATTTACCAAATGCTGCGTCTAATATGGTACGTTTTATTTTATTCTATTTTTTAATGGAAAATTATCCGAAGTGGTGGCTATAGGTACTGCCATTTTCTATGTTATTGCTCGCTTCGATTACTCTAAATAATTAACGTCGTGTGCGTTGATTAACGCAGAGTTGGCCGAGATTTCGCGCTTAGCTACAACCTATAACAATGAATTAATTGCACGTGTAAAATGGCCGATTCGTTGGTGGTCAACGGGATCGTGAACTTTTGCCAGTGGATTATTTTGAAGGTACCAACGTCCAACGCTGCGTTGTAGATTGTGTAATTAGAGTGTAGGTACCTCTACCCATACATCTGCAGCTCATAAACACAGTGCCTATTTCGAGTGTTTTTTTATTACGTCCCATGGTTCGGGTGTTGTTGATGTTTGATGGTAAACAATATGGCGACGAAGAGGGTTCGTGCAGAGAGTAGTCGTTCAAAAGCATTGTTTCTGGTTTCAATACTTATCTAATGAATCTTATTTAATGGAAACTTTTGGAAAGAACTGAATCAGAATATGCGAGGTGTTCGTTGGTAGAAAGGATCTCTTGGATTTTCAGAAATTTTTTTTACAAAAATGTACTGAATTCAGTATTTCAAAAATGTAACGCACTGAAAAGGAAACCATTTCTCATTCATTACTAATTTTTTGACGAAATACGAGTATCAAATAAATCAAAATAAACTATTACTTTCTTCCTCATACTATCTAGATTATTGGACCACAGCTGAAATTCGACACCAACTGATATATATTCATGCAAACACGTAAAATGACAGGTTCTGCTGCTTGCCTCTTATAAGTTATAAACAACCTAATTCCATTTACCAGTACGAAAAATAAATAAGGGTATTCATTCCAACAGACTTGAATCGAATAGCGAATATTACTACCTGAATAATATGTTGGAAAGTAATCAAATTATCTGTCGACGAAGACGCCGTCGTCGTCGTAAAGGCTAAAAAAATTTAGACCATATTGGTTAATGCGCGAAGATAGCATGGTCGCGACGATCCATCTCTTTTGGCTCCTTTGGCATGCATATTCGGTTACAAAAGAGATTATAAAAGAGAGGCAATCGGCGACGGCGACGACGTCTTCGACGCATTTAAATTCTTCGCCACCGTGATTGCAAAAGGGAGCAACATTCTTCGCACAGATAGGTACATATTTTAACCATAGTCCATATTCGTAATCAGCCATAAACTAAACTTATCGCAAGACTTATACGATGAGAAACCAGTAAAGCAAAACTTGGCAGTCGCCATAAACCGCATCTTTTTATAATCCATAAAATCTAATTACATCGACTACAAAATGGTTAAACGTTGGTCTTTTCATTTTTTTTAAGCATCGAAAATTTCAACGAGTGTTTTTTTGTAAGTATTTGTATCGACTAATCGACGGTTGGAAATAAGAGAGTTGGACAGTGTAGCTCTGAAAGATTTTTCTTAAAAGAAAATGCAAAATGTGTGTCAACTTCGCAATGATTGGATCTGATTGAGTTGTACAGATCTATCGAATTCGGAGAATATTCGGATGTGATCAGATTTAATCAGGTTTCCCTAGTAGCAACTGGTCAGGTCTGAACAGATTCAATTTAACCACAACTCTGATCTGATCAGAACAGATCTAATAAGATTCGAGGAATGCCCTGATCTGATCTGATCAATTTGATCCAATCTGATCAGAGCTATTCAGATCGGCTTAGATCCAGTCAGGTCTCCTCAATCATATCTGATCAGATTCGATCAGGTCTCCTCCTCTATTCGATTTGACCACAGCAACTCACATCAGATCTGATCAGATTCGATCAGATCTCCTCTGTTTGGTCTGATTAGATCTAACAGGATCCCAAGAATGTCCGGATCTGATCAGATCTACTTAGTCAGACCCACTCAGCTCCAGTCAGGTCTCCTTTGTTGGATCTGGTCAGATTCAATCAGGTCTTCTCTATTTGATCTGATTAGATCTAATCAGAATCAAGGAATGTTCGGATCCGATCAAATCTGATCGATTTGATCTGGGTTCATCAGATCTATTCAAATCTGGTCAGCTGCAGTCAGGTTTCCTTGGTTGGATCTGATCAGATTCAATCAGATCTCCTCTATTTTTTGGTCTGATTAGATCTATAGGATCCCATAGAATGTTCGGATCTGATCAGATCTACTCAGTCAGACCTGCTCAGATCCAGTCAGGTATCCTGGCCAGATTCAATCAGGTCATCTCTATTTGATCTGATTAGATATAATCAGAATTGAGGAATGTCTGGATCTGATCGATTTAATCTGGTTTCATCAGGATCTATTCAGATTTGCTCAGATTCAATCAGGTCTCCTCTTTTAAATCTTATCATATCTGAACAGCTGTAAGCCCAATCCAACGTTCTTGATCTGATTAGATTTAATTGGACCCGTGGAATGTGCGGATCTGATCAAATTTGATCTGGTCATATTAAATGAGGTCTCCTTGATTGGATCTGATGAAATCTCAACTGATCTCATCCGTCACAACTCCGATCTGAGTAGATCTGGTGAGTTCTCATTGGATCCGTGGAATTTTCACTTCTGACCTGATCTGGCCTGGCCAAATCCAGTCAAATCTCCCCTGTTGGAGCTAATCAGATCTGGTTAGGCCAAATTGGATCCATGAAATGTCAGAATCTGATCAGATCCGATCGTTTGCAGGAATGGGATTTTGATCAGAGATTGTGAATAAGCATGCTGAAATCAAGAAAGATACTTCAGATAAACAAGAAATTATTAGATCTCTGGGATATTTTCTGCATTCAGTTTAATCTGACCAAATGTATTCAGATTTGATCAGATCTAATCCTCATTAGTTCTGATCAGACTTCTTCGACCAAATCAGATCCGTACATCCCTCCATTCCTCTGTATTACATAAAGACCTGGAGTCCGCAGTTCATGAGCAATCTATTCCATATCTTTGCCAAAGTGCGTAGATCTCCAGAATGTGATCATCGAAATATTCCAAAAAGTTATGGATGTCTGGGTCAGAGCTCTCATGGTCATGATTGCATACCCAAAGTAAAGATCCAGAATTCCAACGATTAAAATATTTTGACGAGTAGAACCCAGGACAAAGCCTCGATGACTATTTTTACCCAATGTAGAATTCTTTTAATTGAAAATTCCAAAGAGGTAATCTCAAGACAAAGCTCTCGTGACCTACTCAAGATTTTCACAGGTATCAGCTAACAAAGCCAAAACGGAGCTTCTTAAAAGAGAAGATCTGCTTAAACCATCACAAACCCTCTGCTCAAGACTAATGTCGTTTTATCCTCTCAATGAAAAATTAGTGCTACATAAACACTTGTTTGCTGTAAAATGATATCAAAAATTGAAATTTTTCTAATCCAACACCCCTCATATCAAGTTTTATAATTCACTATTCATCTCAAGCCTATCACTTCTTGGGCCCTCCAGGAATTCAGAACCCTGGCCAATTCCCCCTCGTTCTTCTTGTTTTGTTTTTCCACGAACCTGAGATTTGCTATCGAAATAGTCTATGAATGGAGAGCAACGCAATTAAAAATATTTCACGGTCTCGTAAATGGAATGATAATCGAAAGTATACGAGTCGAATAAGTAAAGGTATAGTAGATCTAGGTACACCTAAAACATTATAAAAATCCGCCAAGCGTTGTTTTCCGATTTGAAAAAAATAAAGAAAAAGATTACAATATACATCGTTTCGACACACAACGACGAATTAATATACTATAGCGGCCATCAGACTCATACTATACACCGAGAAGGAAAGGTAAAGGTAATAATTTAAAGATAACGCATTCTTTGAATGTTTTCATATTCGGTATATCGTGTTTATGGACGATGGCTCGGCGAGGCATGAGACTGTTAGAAAAATGACTGACTCGACGCCGGGATTCTTTTTCTTGTTCATTTTTTTTTTATTATTGAAATAGCATCGTATACTCTTCTATACATAGGTAGGTACATACACGAGAACATTATTAATTCAGCGGCGTGTAGCAAGGTCGTTTTGAAATTTCCCACACCTCGCTTTTAAAAAGGGAGTTTATCAGCGGGACTGGTTTTCTCGTATCATAATTTTCAAATTGGTTAATGAGGAAATTCTATCACACTGCGGCGTATCTCTAGTATTATTTGCAGCTCTTCGAATAGGTATCTACGCTCGAGGAATTAGAACGATGATTTTTTCGAAATCCTTCCTGTATCCGATGACTTCTCCATTTATGGGCATTTGAACCCAAAACAGGACCCGAATTGAAATTTGTTATCGGATAATTACTCGCAGTTTGTATAGAGATAATGTCAACACAAGTCGAATATTTTTACATTTGTGTAAACCATCGCCTACACAGCCGACAACACCGGACCCTCCTACAAATAAATTTCACCTCAAGGGCTACTCAAGCGACAGGTTGAAAACAAGTTGAGCCAAATAAACCAGTTTCGTAGACGTATACTTTGTATGTAAGTGCAACATTATCAGCAAATCAATACGAATCCCAGTGACCATTATGCAACATTGTAATGGCCATTGTTGTTGGAAATGTCTTTCTGATCATGTTCGAGGTTTCGGTAGGTATATGTAAACGAGATCGAATATTTTTGCCAAAGCTGCGACCAATTTTCCGTAGGAAGATACGTTCGTGGCTAATAATGGGATAGGCGAATTATGTAGTTTTGATGACCCGATAATATTGACCTTTCTTTTTGTAAAAAAAAAAAACTCACTCGGGACTTGGGGTTGTAAAAGAAGCTATACGAATTGGGTGGTCTGAGTCGGCGGCGTTGAGTTGTGTTTATGTTGTTGCCAACACCGAACGGTATCTACATGGAACAAATTAATTCCAATCCAAAACGAACCCCTAGTAACTGGTTCGATTCATGTACGAAGAAGAAGATTACCATCGAAACTTTTTTATGAAAATTAAACACCATCTTATATATATTATGTATTGTAGAAATGCGGTACGTTAATACACCGTGAACGTGGCGAGTTGAATGACGAAATTAAATATAAAAAGACCTCTGCAACGGTTGCTTCGGCCTGTCACATTCGCTCTCCTCTTGTTTATGTGTGTGAGTTGTTATGTTTGCTCTTTTTCTTTCAAAGCGAAGCATCAGATCTTATAAAATGCAGTAATGAATAGCCATATCACGCGCTTTTTTAATCTATTCATTCGACGTAATTTTATAATCGTCAAAATGAAAGTACCTACTCGTATTATTTTTACAAAGTGTTAACTCACTCGAGTTTCAATAGCGACAAAGTAGAAAGATGAATGATAAACGGTTTCACGATCTTGTATCAAGAGTTTCAAAACAGAGTTATGATGGGTATATGTATTATGCATCTATACGTAGGTTAGGTTAGGTAAATCTACGATACACGATTATTATACTGGTGATTTACGGCCATCAAAGTCAGTTTTCCCAATTTGTGGAATACCAACGATTTGTAATACAGTTTGATTATTATGTAGGTATTATGCGGAACGATAATGATAGTCTGGAAATTTCATTACGATAACTGGCCACAAACTTGATACGTCAATTCGCCATTATAAATGGTTATTGGAAGTCAAAAACTTATCTATAAATAAAGGGTGTCCTAGATGACTAATTGGTCCGGTATAAGCTGGCGTCAGGCGACAGCATTCTACTAAGTAAACGAAAGCAATTACATACAAAGGATGTCTGAAGAATCGATGTGCAGTCAAGTGGTAGATTTGGAGACCTACAAACGAATACATGAGGTTTACCAAATTATTGCAAAATCAAAGATGGGCTAAAAATGCAATATAGTTTTTATAACGATTCATTTTTGCCTCAACCCTTCACTCCTCACTACCTAGAGTGAAAATTAAATTTTTCCATAATTCGTTTTCATTTCACAGTTCTCCAGGATTTCACTCAATTGAAAAACAAAATTTAATGCTAAAGAAGTGAACTTTTTTTTGGAAAATTGGAGGGGCATTCGATGAAAAGCTGTAGGGGGCCTTGATACAGACTGCAGGAAAAATGTTGGATCTCTGACTTGAATAATCACTTTTCTATAGGGGTTTCAAATTTTAAAATTCATATTGAAAATTAAAAAACATTGGGAAAAAAATTTTGATGATGATTGATCATTATTATTACTTTATTTATATCCTCTTAGAAGTGAGAACATAGTTTCTGATTTTTTTCCCCCAACATTTTTAGGTTATTTTACACAACTTGAGAATAAATCCAAAATCGTATGTATAATATTTTCAAGTTGTGAAAAACCCTGGGAAAGGTGGGAAAAAAATCAAAAAAATGTTCTTACTTTCAAGGGGATGTATAAATTATAATCAATTCAATTTTCCCCCAAAAAATAATGTTGAATTTCAAAATTTGAAACTCTAGCACATAGAAAATTGATGGTTTAAGCAAAGGATCCAAAATTTCTCCTAATACAGTCTTCTGAGGCCCCCAACAATTTTTTATCAAACCCCTCCACCAATTCCCTCACCCCCCTCATCTACACAAAAAGTCAAAAACGACCCAGACTCACCCAGCTGATATTGAGTAGGTCAAGGTGTAGTTCTTTTGTCCATTCCCTAAATAACGCATCCTTCCCTGGACTGTCAAAAAGGGGTAGTTTACCATAGGCCCAGGCCCTCATTTTCTGTACTTGATGACTCAAAATGAAAAATGTAACAAGTATTATTCAACTTTCAAAATTCATGTTCTCAAATATGTGATCTGTCACGAGAAAACCAACCTAGTTTGAAGTTTTGAGTCTATGTATCAGGCGATCTAAAATTTGTAGGTCCGTGAAACTTGTACCCCTTTTGGCCCCCATGAGTGCCAACATAACCCGATATTTTTTTTTTTCAGAATCATCATATTCAAGGTTGCCAAGTCCAATAATCGAAATTTCCCAAAATCAATTTTTTCGATTTTTTTGAATTATTTTTCGCCAAAAATGTTGCAAAAACTACCCGAGTATGAATTATTAATTAAGAATAAGTTATATCACGTTTCTTAACAAATTTATTCAAGGTGAAAAGAGTTGATTTTTCCAGCTCAAGCCTTACTCAAATTTCAAAATATGGCACAAATCCTCCAAATGTGGGCGATTGTTGCAAAAATTTGCATTTCGACTCCCCAGGACATACCTTTTAAGAAAATCAAAAAAAAATGTAGTTGCTCTATTTTTTTGACCTCACATTTAGGGTCAAGAGAATCGTTCGCGAACGTTTCAACCCCCACAGTCGGATTCAGCACTCTAAGTATGCTAATATCCACCATAAAAAAGATATCTATAGATTTTTTGGATACTAAGCTGGTTTTCTCGTGACAGATCACAAATAAACAAACTGATCAATTTCAATAATTTTTCCCAAGTTTATTTTTCACAAAGATATTGCTTCGGTTTCGTTTGGTGCTAAATACTAAACAACACAGGTATCTAATTTTAAATAAGAGAACCAATGCATTAAGTAACGATTTACCAGGTGAACAATTCAACGTGGAATTCTGAACTTAGTAGTGTTTTCAATTTTTCATAACGTCTGTAGAAAAGGAAAACTCCAGCAAAGGACGAAGAAAACCTTAAAGATCCAGCACTTCACTCTAATTTTTCATCAAATATCCCATAACATAATATAGAAGTACATACAATGATGACGTAATCAATCACCCCCCCCCCACTCTACAGAGAAGCAGAGGAGAATTATTAAGCTGATTCAAATTACAGATTATTATTCGGAGAAACAATACTGATGACATCTCGTGGATTAATATTACATACTGATTCATTTTGAAAACTAAAACACTTTCAGCAATATTGCCAAATTATGACAATGAGGGAAATTCGATCAACGAATCACGAACTTGGCGGATTTACATAAAATATGCAGAATTGCAAAATTGGGAACTAATCCACAACAAAATGTGCTTGAATCACCTACGACAATTCATAGAATTTCAATATCATATTTCTGTTGGTAAAATTGCATAAAACCTACACGATTGAAAGTGTTTGATGGAAGAAGGGCCTTTAAAAAATGACGATGTTGGGAAAACACATTCGGAATTGGAACTACTTCATTCACATATCAGCCTCGAGTCTGTTTTATTTTAGTAATTTGAAATGTTAGCTACAAGTACATTTTGCACTAATTACCCTTGGTAATACATCTGTATTTTCTAAATAGAGATAAAAAATCGTGTTTTGGGCCATGGAATAAAATTTCCTGAGCCGATAACCGAAAAAAAGGCCTTTGACGCCGAAGGCCCTTATTCCACCAAGACTTTCAATAATTTAAGAATCATCGCGATTTACATCATTCATTCATTCGTTTTATGGTCGATATCGAAACACCTAAAAAACATTTCGATGGCATATTCATATTGCATTCGAAACACGTCGCGACACAACATTACAAGGTGATGAAATCATCCCGGACATTCATATCAGCAGAAAAAAATCCACCAATAAAATCATAGAATTTCGTCGAAGAAAAAAAAATTCAATGTAGGTAAAACTTACATCGGGAGTAGTCGCAGGTGTCTTTTCTTTAGTCGGTGTAGGCGACGAAACAATCGAATTATTATTCATCTTCTCCTTTGATTTAACCGACGAATTATTACGAGTCGGGAAACTGAGAGTTTTGGTCCATATAGCCAAACTTCGAACCATTTTGAACGTTTAAAAAATAGCTAAAGTAGGTAGGTATTAAAACACACTCAAGCACGAGACGTGGAAAAATCACATCAATAATAACCGAACAGTGAACACCGAAGAAAAAGTTAATTACGAAATAGGAAATACACGCATTACGAGAATTTATTTAGACACAACACAATCACCATGAACGCGATCGAATAAGCTGGCAACAAGAAACGACCAACGACTGTTCTCACGATATACCAAACACTGACAGAACAGCTGGTTGGACTACTTTCGAAGATCTGCCTTCTCTTTGAGTTTTTCTTTTATGCGCGAGCTTGTTGTCTGTAGACTTGTTGGTACACGTTTAACGGATGTAGAACCTGTCGCCCTCTTTTCCCTCACCCACTCTGTGTCGGTATTGCTTTCGCAGTTCTGCTACCCCTTCCTCCTTCTTTAACCATTTTTTTCTTTCATTTGAATGACCTTGCTTCCTAATGTTCGGGTCATTCTTTTACCTTACCTATCTTTTTTTCTCGCATCGTGCATTGCAAAAATTATTGTCATGTTAGTGATATTGGGCAGAAAATGACCGGATTTTTGATTTCCTCGTTGATTTCTGTGGGATAATTACACTGAGGGGTGGAGAGAAGGGGTAACTTTACTTTAGATTTTACAGACTAGTGTTGTAGAGCAGACATGGTGAGAAGGTGAGAACTGAGAAATTACTGTAAAATGCGTTACTAAAAATTTGAAGCAAGTCTTCTATCAAGGATCCACCTCTGACCGTTCTTTTGCTTCATTTTCATTCATTCCCCAAGAATTTTCGATCTATGCGCCCCAGCTTCGAAAATCTACAGACATAAGTAGTGCATGAAATAAATTTCCGACCAAAACTGCAGACAATCAATGAAAAAATGATTGCCAATTAACATCTATTTTTAGATCAACATGATCTAAAATGATTATTCAGTCTCACATCTGTCCACCAATTGAACAAATTCTTAATTTTTCATTAAAAATTCCAATTTTTTTTGCAAATTGAATCAGTTGAAGTCGCTAGCTTATCAAGGGGAATACCAGAAAACAACCTAAGTTCATTGAAAGTTTCAAAATTTGGGTGCAATTTTCCATAAATTGTTCAATAATTAGTTGTTGAAAATTGCCAAATATTAATCAAATACATACTTACTTACTCTTAAATTTACATAATTATCTATTATATGTAATTTTCAAAAAAAAAACAGAAAGTATAAAAAAGTTTAGGAAACAAGTCCAAAAGAACAAGATGATGTCATTTTTGACAGCTGCAGGTATTATTGTGATTTGTGATGTCAAAAATAACATCTCTTGTCTTCATCACCATCATTGAGCAAAATTTTGCGAAATTGCTCGAAAATTTGCTATAAAAATAGTTGAAATTAAGTCACATGGAAATTGACGAAACATTTCTGAAATCAAGTAAAACGTTGCAAAAATGCTCAAATATGAAAAAAAAAAAAAAAAATGGAAATGGCGAAAAATTGATCAAATATTATCAAAGCGGAGCTAAACTGTGAAAAAATTACATAGAGTACCTACAGCTACTATAAAAACTGTAAAATTGTCTTAATTGTCATAGAAATCACGTCTTGAATATTGCATAAAAACAAAAAGGTGGTGAAATTTTCGAGAAGTTGAGAAAAACATCACAACTTCTTATACCATAGAGCATCATGAAATATCTCGAAGTTTGAATAAAATCTTGTAAAAGATGCTCAGATTTGAGATTATTGATTCTCATAATTGCTTGAAAATTATAACTTGTTAAAATGTGAGTGAAATATCGAAAAAATACTCAAATATCAAACAAATTGTAAACAATCACAAAAAATTGATGAAATGTCATTAAAATAAAAATTTAGTTTAATTTTCCAACAAAAAAATATATACTACAAAATCACACACAAATTGTAAAGTTAGTATGAAAATAACTGAAAAAAATCGATAAAATTGTGACAAAAAATTGGTAAGATTTGACAAATTCAGCAAAAATTGTCCAAAGCAACTTCAAAACTTGTTCAAACGACATAACAAAAATTTAAAATGACATAAAATTTTCAAAATAAGTGCTTAACTCAGAATTTTAGCAACATTTTGTGAAGATTTTTTATAGATTATAAAAAAGAATCATAAAACTGTAAAATATGCATGGAAATGACTGAATGTTGATAAAATTTTAGTAGAATTGAAGTGAGCTTGGCCACAATAATTGCTTGGACCATCACTAAATGTTGATAAAGTATTTTAAAATTCTAGTAAAATTTTGCAAAAATTAAAAGCAACCTACTTCATTTTCATCTAATGACGAGAACGAGAAGCGAAAAAATGGATTCGTATAATATGGTTCATGGCTCGTAATGTTTTTGAATCGGGAATCACTAACAATAATGATTTTTATTAAAATATTGAAACTAAAAATTTGGAATTAAAAATAAAACTTGCATTTACTGACATCTTATTAGTAGGAATAATTTGAGTTTCATTTTTTAAAGTTGTTATTGTTACGTACTGTAAATTAAATAGTAAATATGTACTACCTATATGAATATTGAATATTCTTAACGTAGGTAGGTAGCTAATATTTAATCTTCAATTAAAAAGATAGATAATAAAATAATTAACCTAAACTAACTTAACCTAATCTTACAGCTTTATGTAAACTTTAAATTTTTACAACTTTCCATTCTGTGTTTTTGAAAATTTTCATTTCATTTCTTTCATAGGGAATATTTTGAGCGTTAAATATGAACGGGATGGTATTTTTAAAAAAATTAATGGATTTTAGAGAAAAAATATACCAAAAAATACACTTCTTATTTTCTTAAATTTTAATGCAGTCTAGATTACTATCCAATCAATCATAAAAATATTAAGTTCACAGCATGATCACAAGGCAACGGCAACCTTTAATTCCTTCCTCCCCTCGATGCAACTACACTTGTATAAATATGCATCTGAATCATCTGATTCAGACCGTCTGCAGTTGATTCTTCTTCTTCCTGGAATGTATGAATGAATCGAAGTGCTAAAATGCTACGCGGCGAGATAAAAAAAGACATTCGATGACGTAGGTCTTGAAAATCAGCATCAGCTGTTGCATTGTAACAGGTAATTTTCGCTATACTGGTTTTCACTCCTATCCTATTCTACATAGAGGTAGTAGTATGCTGTTTTATGTGGGTGAATTTAGGTATTTGTATGGCCTCTGAATAAATATCATTGTCCAATGATTAATGTACAATATCTATAAACGTACCACTACCAGGATGTCATTCAGTCAAAGGTTAAAAATATCTATCCCCTAGAAAATATATGTTATTTATATCACCTCTAAGGTTTGTTCGCGAGGTTCGAGGACTGTATCAAAATTCATACGATTCGGTATTTTTGTCAAAGCATACCACGAGATCGAATGAATAAAAGAATTTTCAAATTCCTTCATACCTACGTATTAGAACTTGCGTATTACAATTGTCGAAAATATATAACGTAGTCGATATAAGTATTAGAATTGTAAATTTATTTTACTCGGGTGACGTTAGTACATATTTTTAAAAGCCTTGTCAATTTATCAGTTCACGGTGGAAATACCGATTGTTTTTTTTTTTTTTGAATAAATTGATCTAAAATTGATCACTGACATCGTTGTAATAATGATTTAAATTGAACCAAAATCCTTCTGGTATAAGTAATTAGCTTTGTCAGTAGGGAACAGCTAATTTGGCTCGATTAGGTAAACAAAATTATTTCTGTAACGGATAAAAATTTAAACACCCAATTAAGTAAATCGATTAAAATATTTAACTAAACTAAATGACCCGTATGTATAATAATAATACGTATTTCATGCATATTTATGAAAATTTGTTCCTGAATTATTGAAAAATTAAAGACTAGACATTTTAAAGCTGAAATTCGTTTTCATTTTATTATTTCCATGCTTCTATTTTAGTATGCCAATAAGTACGTAGGTATGTTTTATTCCTATAAAGGAGGATAGCTTTCAAAATCATCAGAATTGCATTTTCAAGTTAATTATACTTATGCAGGTATTAAATTTGAATTAAAAAATAATTTAGCGAAATCAGGATTCAGATGCAGGTAGGAGTTGAACACTTAAGTTGGCATTGGCAAATAAGAAAAATGTAATGATTATCGAAGTGATCTTGAATTTTCATATAATTTTCCAATTTCAATTCAGATAAACGAATAATAAAAATATGCATAGATAAGTTAGGCAGGTAGAAAATTTATTCAAGGTTTCGATTCCAATAAAACAAAAAATTATTTCTAAACAATAAATTCAACATTATCTCACGTACTTACTACCTACACATAAATACAATAGACAGACCCTGCACCATTGATTTTAGCGTATGCCCTGCACATAGCACCATACACATTTTCGTTCCTCATTTAGAGAAATCGAACCAGCCGAAGAAATCCATATTGTACTCGCATCTCGAATTTCCGATTTTTTACAAGGATTAGTAGTCAACTGGTGTTTATTTTCCAATCGTTTTTGTCTCACACAATAATTTCTATAGACAGTGAACGGGGACCTCATCGTCCTTAAAAACACACACTGACATGCGAAAGGAAAGAGATATATAAATCAGAGACGATCGTAAAAGTATTCGGGTTGTGAATTTTATTGTAGTCTAGGATTGTTTTTCATTTTGAAAAATGTTGTTCACTGGATCCTTTTGTCGGTGGAAGACCCCTGCCGTAAGAGTTAATACGGTTTAATTGACGTTTCGAATATATTTGAACACATTTGCTCAACAGCTGAAGCACTTTCGTATTGAAAATATTTCATTGTGATGCGATGCGGCGAACGGCGAACGCGAGAGGCGTTTTCGTCTCTTTGGTTTTGATTTCAAAAGTATGTATAGAGAATATTAGACAAGAAAGATACTCGTACGTGTATTCGTCGCCGGACGCCGGTATTTATGTATTTCGATGGAGATTTGTACGTGTAGATAGTGGGAGGTTGTTTTTCATTCAGATGCTCTCGGTACCCCTAATTAAAGCTAATATGTCCTCGTAATTCGTCCGCGTCGACTAAAGAATAATATTATAAGACGAGGAGGACCGATGAGAGAATGCAAAACTGGTGATATATCGCTGTTAGAAAGTAATAAAAAGAAAAGGGTATTTTCAACTGGTGACTTGAACGATAGATGAGCAACGTAAACGATTAATTAATATTTATCTTTTTAATACACTGGCTCATCGTCGTCGTCGTCGACTCGGCTCGTTTGTTATATATCATTATTATTGTACATTTAATTATAATATCGTATCTTATGTATGGAAGAAGTTCACTTCGATAATGAAATCGATTTAATGAGCCAAATTCTCATCGTTGTGTTTTCATTTTTTTTTATTATTAATTAACGGTAAACCGCAGACGTCAAAGGTGAGTGTATCGAAAATTCTTCAATCTAATTGTTCTACATGTGACGGGTTAAATGTGAACGTATCGTAAAATTATTAAAAGGTTAATTATTTGATATGTCAAATTGAAATATGCAATATTTTTTTTCCGCGTTCGAATTCATCATTTTAATCATAAACAACAATGTTTACGTTTCAGTTTTCACGATTTGAATGTCGAAGCACCGTAAAAAAGAATATTATGAGGCTTACAGTTTTTTTTTTTTTTTTTTTTTTTTTTTTTTTTTTTTATCTTGGTTGGCGATGAAATGAATTTGAAAAAGGAATTTATCATAGAAGTGCTTTTTTAAAAATTTTCCGATCGAATGATAACTACCCTTGAGTTTAAACCTTCTGAATAAGTTTTCTTTTTAATTTGAAGTAACGATGACGAGCAAGAAAATGCTTCGATTTCCAAGAGCCAATGTAAAATTGCATCATTTGTGGAATAAGATTACTCGGTTTTTATTCCTTTTTACCTACTGGTGACTTTTTTGAATGTTAATTAATCGGTTCAAGTGTTTCATTGAATACGGATGAAGTTTATTTAACTCATGCTCGGTGTTGTTTGTACAGAAACATATTGCAAAATGTTCTCCTACACATGATGTAATGTAAGCGCACATATGTACCTGTTACATAATTTTTTTTAAAAGCGCGTTCATTAACATAATATAAATTAATTGTGTAAAGTCAAACTTTGAGTACGGTTGTTTTTTTAATACCTTCCATTAATTTCGTTGTTTAAGTTGAACATCTCCCAAGAATTCTCTCAGCAGTTTATAATCGCAGTATTGCATTAACATAGGTAGTTGAACATACCTACCTACATGAGTATGAGTAACATTAAGGTTTTCACAACCAAAGCAGAAAATTTGAAAAAAAAAACAACAAAAAAACGCTCAATATAATATGAAAATTAAACTCGTGTTCTGAGAAATATTTCTACCTATTGGCGAAGATATTGTCGTAAAAATGAATATTTTCGACTCCAGAATAATACGTCCAAGAATTGACCAATAATTATTTCATATTGAAAGCTACGAGCTGTGAATTTTTATACCCAATACGATCGTTTATGATCACCTTATATCCTCGTATATGTGTGTATTAAAACAGCATGATGGCATTATCGAGTAGGTACTATGCTATTGAAAACAAGCAAAAAGAATGACTCAGCAATGTGTAAAAAAAAATTCGAGTGGTATTTCATCCTGAGGACCGGTTAAAAAGCGGTATATTTAAAACGGAAATGAACACGAAATTTTTTCCAACCTGTATAAATAAATTTTTAACGTTTTCGGTTAATTGTCAGAGACTCTCGGAGAAGAAAAATTTTCAAAACAATCCGCGACTATCCGTCTTCCTCGCGTTACTCAAGGTTAACGACGACGAGATCGAGATATTATCGAATGCTCGGCCGCAGAAAGAAACACTCGTACTCGAGTATCTATAGATAATTTCATTGAATGGGCGGCTTTTGATAAATTCGTCTTCAAAATTACGTTATATAATTTGAAATTTTACTGTCGGCACTCGGCTCCGCGTGCGAGTAAAAATTAACGCGACCATTTGATCAAGGTTGAAAATTAACTAGGCGGGATCCGTGACATTAATTGTACCTGAGGCTAGACTGGTAGCTTGATGATAGCAGCACTACCTTTTGAGACACTTTAACGCTCGGCAATGCGTAATCTAGAAGAGATATGACTTAATTCTTCAATTCCAATTCTAAAATACTCCATGTAGCGAGTTGCGAACAACAATTGCTGCAGACGATGTTAAACTCTAAAGTACTATTTCATCATAAAGGTCGAATAGATTTACACCTGTAGGCTATTCCCTTTCGTTTAACTAGCGTAGGTGTTCGCGAGATGCTGTGTAAACCGCGGACAAAGTATCTCGATGTAAACAAACCTAAACGTGATGTGATGGTTTTATTTTTAGCAGGATTTCCTTCGGGAAAAAACTCGGCTTTTGTAATATTTTGGTAGGTAATTCGAATTTGATTTCTTTACTGTCAAGAGTGGTACCTAAGTGACAGAACATTTTTTCAACTGGATACCTAAGGCTAAATCCAGAGAGCAGGCAAAAATACATCAACAACCAAAATTTTAGGGACTGAAGTGCATTTTTTGATTTTTTAAAATAAATTTTTTTAAAACAAATTTTCACTAAAAAATGAAGAAAAAATTTACCAAATTGACCTAGAAAGCTGAAGTTTACTGCGTAGGTCTGGGTATCCTATTTTTGACCTTCCAAATCGATTAGAAATTGTTTCGACCGATTTTGAGCAGTTCTGAAGCCTTCAGCAGATTTTTAAAAGTTGAAATTTCCGAAAAATTTTACACAATGGTTGGGCAGCTAAAATTCTCTCTATGTTTAGACTGGATCGAAAAAAAACATATTCTAGATTTTGACCAAAATTGGTGAGGAAGTTTACTTTGAGAGGGAAACCGCCCAGAAAAATTTTGAGCCCATTAGCTCTCCAGAAAACTGAGCTAGGGGTTTTCAAAGTAGGGCGAATTTCGAAAAAATCGTGGTTTTTTGTCACTTTTGGGCTACCTGTGCAATTTCTCGGGCACCCCCACTCGATTCGAGTTTCTGAACCTCCATGACACATTTAATTCAAAATTCAGTTCCACTTTTAGCCTCTAAGAAGTGCTAGAAAATTAATGAATCGCAGGAATTACTATTTCTTGTCTACTTGAAAGCATTTTTCCACCATTAAAAATTCCTTTTATGAAAAACCAACGCTGGATTAATGTTCAGTAGGTTAAAATACGCCGATTACCACACTTTTCATAATCATTTTGATCACACTGTCCAAATTCACTTTCTTTACTTGAATTTTTTTTGCATCCAATAAAATGAGTGAGAAAATAAGAGTGAATTTTGAATATTATGATCAAAACGATCGCGAAAAGTGTGGTAATCGGAATATTTTTACCTACTAAACACTAATTAAGCCTTGGTTTTTTATAAAATGAATTTTTAATAGTTTAAAAGTGCTGAAAAAATGATAGGAAATTGTAATTTTTGCAAATCGTCAATCTTCAAGCACTTTGTAGGACTAAAAGTGGTACTGAATTTTGAATTCAAAAATCATAATTTTTTTTCGAAAATGATCCTACTTTTAAAACTCCTGGGTCAGCCCCGCCCTGGACAGCTGAAGGACTCAAAATTTTTCTGGATAGTCTTCCACTCAAAATAAACTTCTTCATCAATTTTTGTCAAAATCCAGGGCAGTGTTGGTTGTTCAAAACTCGTTCGTTTAAAAGATTGTTTAAAACAGCTATTTTAAATGCTGAGAAAAAAACATTGGTGTTTAAAACATAAATTCTATTTAAAACTGTTTTTATTGTTTAAAACTTGTTTTTTTTGTTTTTTTTTATTATTTCGAGATTTTTGACCATAGAATTATCACGAAATTAAAAAAAAATGATTATGTTTTTTTACACAGATTTTTACAAGGATCCATAGTCTGAATCCTGGGACTCTGGGTGGATTGTCAGTTCATTTCTGATAAAGTAAAATCTAAAATCCATTCCTATAATCTACTACCCCAGTATAGATTATGGATTTTTAATAATCTGGATTTAATCCGACGATTTAATCTGTTTACAATCCCGTAAAAAAAAAAACAGCTGGATTTTCAAAAACTGTTTATATTATTTGTAAAAAAAAAAAAAAAAAAAAAAATACTTTAAAGCACTTATTTGATATTTGTCAAACGTATAAAACATACCTAAAGGCAATATATTTTTTGAATTTTATTTACATTTCTTGATTGAACAAGAACAATAAAATCAAACAAAGTTACGAAGTACCAAAAAAGTCTCGAAAAAAAAACAAAAAAGCCTAATCTGAAACCACATTTACACACTGAAAAAACGAAATTTTTTGTTTTAAATGTGTTTTAAAAATGTTTAAAACATGTTTAAATCAGGTCAAATTTTGCACTTGAATTTGGGTTTAAAACATACCTACCAAAAAACTGTTTTTTGAAAAAAAACGTTTTTTTTCAACACTGATCCAGGGTATGTTTTTTTTGATCTACGATCTACCCTAATGTTTATACCCTAATTTCAACTTGCTGAGTCGATTAAGAAATGATTTCAAGTCCTTCTGGAGCACTCAGTGGTACATATTTTGATAATTTTAAATTTTCTAAAATTTTCTGACCCGGATAAACCTTAATTAAAAGCGCATGTAAAAATAGGTATATCACCAGCCATCATTTTTTTCTAAACTAAATTCATTTTTCTCTTTTCCGGAGAAATTTGAAATTTCTGAAGAAAATCAAAAATTCACGGGAAGCTCCAAAATGGTGTAAAAGTACGAGTAGTTTTTCAAGTTGAATTTATGGCCAAAATGAACGATTCAATCCATGCCTTTTAGCAGGACGATTCATTGTTTCAAGAGCGAGAGATGAGTAGAAAAAGACTAAAAGGAGTCAAAATGGTTTCAAAATATTCACGAAAGGATTATTTTATACCTATGATTAATTGATTACCTAGGTAAATTAAGTGCAGGATTGAAATACTCACGTAATGTAGGTATTTAGCCTCTTATACAAAGTATAGATACAAATTTTGAAATTCATATGCGATATAGGTAAAATGTAGATACGATACCTACCTATACCTTCCTAAGTTGAAACAAGTACTCAATTAAATTATACATACATAAGTACACACATAGATGTGTGTGTTTTTCGTTGATGACTTTGGATGAATGTTGAAAATATTTCTAGTTATATATTTGAGAACACTCAATTATCTATGGAATGGTATTCCTAATCTTTATAGTATGCTTTCCGATGGAATACGCTATCAGGTCGAAATCTGGTAAAAGCCGAGTTCAATTACTATAAAAGTATTATGTGAAAGAGCAAACCACGAACTTCCTTTACGAGTTTTTATAAACATTCATTGAGTACCCATCCATATACCTATACGTCGTTAAACGAATCTCGTCTCGTCTAGAATTTGGTCTTGGTCATCTTCATGCCATGGAATAAATAAATAGAAAAAATAATGATGTCGTGAAACACTAAATGCTTACCAGTTTGTATGGTATAGAGTGTTTGACAAGAGTAGGTATAGGTACGTATTTGAAGAAGAAAAATAGCTTTGTAATTTGTACACTGTCAACAAAAGAGTAAATAATGCGATACATTGGCGAAAACAAAAACAACAGGTCTACGATGAATTTTTCCAACATGTATGTACCAAGTTCGTTTACCATAATTACATCATCGTTGAAGTACATATTATTATTAATGAAGAAAGGGATCCACACGCGAGTAATTTTTCGGTCATTTAATTTAAAATGCGCGATAATACATTTCCAAAATGATTCATATCCGATGTATGGTCTCCCTCATCGCGCTGTCAATTCAATTCGCGTCGTATTCCGAGTAATTATAAAATTCGTCTAATTAACTCGCGATTACGCATTTGCTCGATGCAATTACGCAACAATTACGTCGAATCAAATACCGCTATTTTTGATCGTCGCGTCTGGCGATGATGATGAGACTCTCCAGAGCGTCTGAAATATGAGAAATGATTCGAGAGATTATCTTATACGACGTGAAAATTCCTACAGATACTCTTGTGTTTACGGAATGTGTAATTTTTTTAGAGTAAAAATGCGATTCTAATGGGCGGAAAAAATCGATTACGCGTTGGCTGTGCCGCTTTATAACAAGCCCCATTCGCGGACTAAAACGATACCTAAAGTGATAGAAACAAAAAAAAAGAAACTAGTGTAAGTAGGTATGTGGCGGATCAAACGATTCAAAATGGGAATGACCGCGTGGTGGGGTCTGGGAACCGCGTGAAAAAAATATCTTAACAATTGATCGTCTTGTTTAGTCGATGAACTGTATGGTATAGGCTACACGGGTTTGGAATTTAAAAAAAAAAAAAAAAAAAAAAAAAAGGCTGACAGTAGCTTATGCAAAAATTCTAAAATATTCGGTGATACGAGTTTAGATTAATGTTTGTGGGAGTATTTTTTTGAATTCGTTGAATCAATCTCTCATGGTTATGATTTTCTGATTAAGTGCAGCAAAGTCTCCTTATTCTTAGGAGCAAAATTACTTACATTAATTTAACAAATACTCTCTCTAGCACATACTTAGCTAATACCTTCATGCAACAGAATGGAAAAAAGATTGTAAAGTAGTGAATTTCAAAAAATTTTAATTTTATTTAAAACAAAAAATTTTCAGCAGAACGCTGCTTAGGAGAAAAAATTTGCATGAGGTGGACCGCGAGGTAGACTGAGAGAGGAATTCAACTTTTCCTCAAAATCCATCTCGTGAACTCCATAATTTGTTTATGCAACAAAATAAGAAAGGAAATTTTTTCCTGTTTCCATTGGTGTAAATTTTTTATGATCCGAAAAAAAATATCATGCTTCAAAAAAAGGAATTTTTGTATAAAAACATGCTTTGATGCAAGAGGTTGCAAGTATTAGTAAAATGTGAGATGGATCACGAGATGGACTAAGGAAGAAATTCACTTCAATTTTTCCTCAAAATCCATCTCGAGGGTCCAATAACTTTTTTATACCATAAAAAAGAAAATATTATCCTCTTTTCAGAGGTATAAAATTTCTCAAGTTTTTTCAGCTGAAAACTACTATAGGAGAAGAAGGCTGCAAGTGGAGAATGAGAAGCAAATCACGAGGTGGGATCAGTGTTAAGAATGAGATTTTTTCTGGATAAAAATTATTTCCATTTTTCAAAGTTAATATGAATTTTCATTTTGTAAAACGATTATTTTCTCAACAAAACCTTTTTGGGATTTCAAAAATTTTTTAAAACCGTTGGCAAAAGGATAAAATTTCCTTTCCTATGGAGGAAAAATTGAATTTCTTTCTCAGTCTACCTCGCGGTCCACCACCTGCAGGCTGCAACATTTTGCTGATCTTGAGCATTTTTCAGCAAAAAAATCCTTTTTTCAACCACGATGGCGGATGTGGATATGGATATTCGAGGAAATTACATCACTGGAAAGAGGAGGAAATTTTCTTTATAATGGTGGAAAAAATATTGTGGTTCTTGAGATGAATTTTGAGAAAAATTTGAATTTCTTTCTCAGTTCAATAGAACAAATTGTGAGAAAAAATATTGAAAGAAAGGTCTGAAATCTGTCAAGGCATACTCTCACATAAAAAATATAATCTCCTTGGCATTTTGTATTTGAAGTTATACAAAAACAAATTGCAAGAAAATGTTTTTTTTTTTTTTTTTTTTTTTAAATAAAAATGTTTATACCATACTTTGAATACTTACTTTGAAGACCCCTGGTTTCACCTTCATTGGCCCAATGGGTATAAAATTTGTCATGGAACATTTCTTTGGCCAAAAAAAAAACTTGGTGGAATTTTGTGCTTGAATTTAGGTAAGTAAGTATATGAGAAGAAAAAGAGAATGTGATTTAAAAAAAATTATTATACTTTGAAGAACCCTGCAGGTTTTACCTACCTTTCCCTAGGGTTCTAAAATCAACGCTTCTGCAGTGTATTTGAAGATAGAAAAAAATCAACTTATATTAAATTATTACAAAAAAATAAAAAAAAAATTGAAAAAATTTGTTAATAATTTTTTACTTGGTTTTCTAGTTTTCAACTCTTAATTCGCACCCTAAGAGTACCTTGGATTTTGATCTCATATGCACCAGAGAGATACAGAAATTCAAATCGCATCTTTTTAGGGATGAGTCTATTCTCCTATACACAACGTTTTGTGGGGCAAAAATGCAAAAAAACTGCATGTTTTTTTTCATAAAAATGAACTCTTTTTGATAGTTCTTAGCTTCATCCCTTTTTCATTTTAGGTGGCTAAATTTTTTTACGGGACACTTTCAACTCAAAGTGAACTACCTTCGTGAATTTGCTCAAAACCTAAGGCTGTAAGGCACTTATGTTTTTTTTTGATCCACCCCATTGGTAATGAATATGATGATTCATTGACGCAATGAATATCGATCATCTTATTTTTATTGTCTTGTCTTCATTATTACTTATTATTCTCAAAATCTCACCCATAAGTACCCACATTCTATTGGTCTAATGTTTCGTAGACAATGTTGACGTCGAATACGGTATTCCGGCTTGCCATCGAGGGAACAGTCGGCCAGGCAGGAGCCAGGAGTAGACCGGGAAAAAAGACCAACCTATCAAGATTTAAATTAATAACAACGGGTACATCTGAACGAGGTGAAAAAAAAACTGAAGCCAGTTTCTCAAAAGAAAACATCCATCTATTCCGTAAGAATAGCTAGGTACTTATATAAACTATTTCATGGGCAGGTCAAGACATGTTTATGGTGACTTATACCTGTACAGGTGAATATTTATTAATTGAGTGTGTTTTTGTTTAGACTTAGAGGATTCTTTTTGGTCTCAAATCCAAGTCGCGACGATGATCTTCACAATGCGTAGTATTATGCGAATTATTAATGAAGAAATTATAATACATATAACTCGGTACATGGTGAGTATTGCAGCATGGTAGGCACTAGGCAGCTACAGGTATACTATATACGATGTAATTATTGCATTTATAATTTCCGGCGAAGTCGGTGACTCCTGACTCGACTCGTTGTAGCAGTCGTCGTTATTACCATCGTGAAATACCTACTTACGTAGAAATACACACAATTTTACTTGTATCCTGTCTTCGTAGGTAGGTAATGGGTATCCTATAATATAATTCGTATTGTACTTGGGCCATCGCAAGTAGCTATATTGCTTTGAAATTCTTTCGTCATGAAGTTATAGTTCGAATGTAGGTACATCTACAGCGTACACGTTAATTCGAACGTGTTAGTAAAGGAAATACGGACCACTTATTTCGCGGGAAAATCACTGGTACGTTTCGTTTTCTTCAATATGGTTTCAGGGGTACCTTACTGTAACTCTATGATATGCATTTCTTTTAATCTGCTTTGCTTCGAACTACTCTTGTTTCTAGAGCAATTGTGACGTGATGGATTAATGAGACCGATTATGATGATTACCGTGGAGATTTCCAACTCGAACAATGACATTCTACTCTCCGTGTGGATTAAATGAAATGCTTATTATCTAATTGTTACGATATTACACGTAGGTATTCTAGAGATCATCTCGTAGTAAGTGATGTACAGAATGCACCTTGTACCTAGGCAGGTAATCGACGATTTAATTTATTATAAGTGAAGAATTCGAGCATGTATTTGAATATTTCTCCTATATTGGGTATAGTGGATATTTTCTCGGGTATAAAAAGGGTAAAATTAAGCTTATAAAATCGTATAGGTACAGTTGATTGTTAATTATCAGACGAAAAAATGCTTACGAAACGGAAATATGAACAGGTGTATTAGACTCGTCTAGAAACGCGCCAGAGTTGGAAAAAAATGACGGCTGCTTTTTCCACAAGGACGCCGAATTATTACTGCTTGGCTGCCTAGTGCCTAGTGCCTGTTTCATTCGAGCAGATGTAATCGATATAGTACTTTTTTTTATTCAACATTGTCGTATATATGTAATCTTATTTTTTTCTCTCTGCTTATACCGATATATGTATTCATAAAAGTACAGGAAAAATGATACGTGTAGGAGAAGGGAATTAATTTTATGGATTTTATGACTTACCTAAGACTAACTGTATGTAATTTAAATATGATGGCTAAAAACGCGCGAAAACGACTGGTTTCATAATAGGATATTAATTTTGAATTTCTTACTTATTTAGGATTCGTTAATCTTGAATGTGCAGGTTCCGAAAAAAAAGTACTGATTTCGTTCTAATTTTACTTAAATTACCGTTAAACATGTTTGAAAAGTAACGATCATCATAATCAAAGCCCGTAGTGTATACTTTATGAATAAGAAGGAGCCTTTTTACAAATACAATGTCGCTGTTGAAAACATGAAAAACTTCATGGTCAAAATTACTTATATCACTTTCAAGCAGATCTCGCCATTCTTGCTGTGAAATCCCATATCCATTTTGATTACAGGTAGGTCTCTGTACTCGTATATATACAGACAGGTATAGGATACTTTTTCAACTCGCAAGTTTTTAATTGTTCATCTCATAAAATTACCTGCCCCACTACCATCTACCTACAGTGCACCTGATTGTAATTAATGCCACTTAAGTTTGTGATTAAATACGAGAAAACTCTCCGATTATTTGAAAAAATACCTTCTTTTTTTTATTTCACGCAATTAAATTTAACCGAGACATTTAATTTATTTTGATCTTAATTGTGTGCTATCATTCATAATTGTACAGTAGCTTGAGCAATAGCGAGGTTTCGAAACTAATATCTAAATTTTTCATCTTTGCAATTAAAAGTTTTTGGATATTTTTCATTTTTTTTTTTAAATTGAAAAAGTGATTTAATTTGGTAGGTATATTAAATAATTGAATTTTTTGTTCAATGAATGGTTTTTTAAAGTTGCTGATGCTAAATGATCAAAAAGAATCATTGGGTAAAGCGAACATCAACCGAGATGTGTCATTTTTCCTGTATTTCTAATTAAAGGGGTGAACATTCATTCATTAGTCAGCGGAGGAATGCTGCCACATTTTATATAATTTTTGAAACATTTTTTTCAAAATTGAGGAATCGATGGGGCACTAGAGGGTTGTATATGATAAAAATGATGGATTATTTTGTGATTGTTTCGATGCAGCATCTTCGAACCCTCGACAAATAAAATTAGCATTTTCAGTTTCTTTGTAATACCTACTTGAGGAGCTGAGAATCAAAACTCACATTTGCCAAAAAAAAAAAATACCGTTTTATGGCAGATTTGGATATACCGTTTTACACTCTATAATGTGACATATTCGGTTTTTTTGGATCAAAGTCATTTTGGTGTGAAATTCACCTTCAAAACCAAGGGTTAGAATCAAAACTTAGTTTTGTTTGCAAAATTCCACAGGGAAAAGTTTGATAACAAGCTGAATTTTGGTACGCGGGGGTTTTTTGATACGCTGAACACGAATTTGGGGTGTCCAGGTGAATCCGGTGTACGCTTCCCCCTTTTTTGTGGACCTTAAGCCCCCAAATTTGTTTTTTTGCGTTTAAGTCCGAAAATATGCAATTTTATGCAAGATTTATGTTTTTTGGGTCGCAGAATACGAATTTGACAATATTTTTTTTGTAGGGGTGGGGGATGAGGGGGTTAGGGGGGCGAGAAATTCAAAATTTGACTATAATGATGTGTGATATGTCAAAATGTATGTTTTTGAGGGTGTAGATCACGAATTTGACAATATTTTTTTCGTAGGGGTCAATGGTGGGGGCTGAGGGGTGAAAATGGTTAAAAATTCAAAATTTGACTATAATGATGTGTGACATGTCGAAATGTATGTTTTCGTGGTTGTAGATCACGAATTTGACAATATTTTTTTCGTAAGGGTTGATGGTGGGGGATGAAGGGGGTGAAAAATTCAAAATTTGACCATAATGATGTGTGATATGTTGAAATGTATGTTTTTGAGGGTGTAGATCACGAATTTGACAATATTTTTTTTGTAAAGGGAATTGTGGGGGATGAAGGGGGTGAAAACGGTGAACAATTCAAAATTTGACTATAATGATGTGTAATATGTCGAAATGTACCAAGTATGAATAATTCAACTGAAAGTGAGTAATTTTCATCAATTTACTCGATTTTAGTTGTTATAAAGTCATTATAGAGGTTTAATTTACGTTAAAACTCCGTGTTTTGCCTATTCTGCCACATAAATAGGAATAGAACAAATTTTTGCACGTAGATGCACGGGAAATCCCAGGGGCTAGTACTTCAGATAGTGTATTTCAAGATGTCATTTGCCATTTTTGCCCCCGAATGGCCCGGCGACGACAACAGTCAATTATAGTGAAAAATCATGGTGAATTTTGTTTAAATGTTACAAATTTTTTCTTCCAGGGACTTTGACGGCTCTCCAATAGAAAATTCTCCATCCCCCACCCTTCACCTTTTCTACACCTTCAAAAACATACATTTTGACATATCACACATCATTATGGTCAAATTTTGAATTTTTCACCGTTTTCACCCCCTTCATCCCCCACAATTCCCTTTACAAAAAAAATATTGTCAAATTCGTGATCTACACCCTCAAAAACATACATTTCAACATATCACACATCATTATGGTCAAATTTTGAATTTTTCACCCCCTTCATCCCCCACCATCAACCCTTACGAAAAAAATATTGTCAAATTCGTGATCTACAACCACGAAAACATACATTTCGACATGTCACACATCATTATAGTCAAATTTTGAATTTTTAACCATTTTCACCCCTCAGCCCCCACCATTGACCCCTACGAAAAAAATATTGTCAAATTCGTGATCTACACCCTTAAAAACATACATTTTGACATATCACACATCATTATAGTCAAATTTTGAATTTCTCGCCCCCCTAACCCCCTCATCCCCCACCCCTACAAAAAAAATATTGTCAAATTCGTATTCTGCGACCCAAAAAACATCATCATCGAGTCGTATAACCGCTCGTGGTGGTATCGCGTACAAACCAACGCGTACCCTTATGCCGAAATGGGTATTTGGGCTAACATCCTTTATGTTGGTGTTGCCTCTATCGCGTTGATGACGTATCTCATGGAAATTTATTTTCGAGCTTCCACTAGTAGTTTCCCGTTGCTTACTAGTGACATCTACACAAGCACCTTGGAGCTAGCCGGGTAGTTTAGAGACCCTGAGCTCCTCAGTGTTGACCTCTATAGACGCTCGAACCAGTTTCAGCTTTTTGATTCCGCTAACAGATGGCGTGCATTATCTGTTAGCTCGGCTAATAACTGGTAGTCCCCCAGTACTTGGCGTGTAATGTTGATAATTGCACGAAAGATTTTTAATTACACGCACAAGCTTGCCTCTGTAGCTGGGTTTGAACCGGGTACCTCGTGAACGGAGGTCCGCGGCTCTACCTACTACGCCACATAAATCTTGCATAAAATTGCATATTTTCGGACTTAAACGCAAAAAAACAAATTTGGGGGCTTAAGGTCCACAAAAAAGGGGGAAGCGTACACCGGATTCACCTGGACACCCCAAATTCGTGTTCAGCGTATCAAAAAACTCCCGCGTACCAAAATTCAGCTTCTTATCAAACTTTTCCCTATCGTCGTAATTAAAACAGTGAAAAAAAATTTGATTGCAAATCTTGGAGTCAAAACTCACATTTGCCATTCTTTGTCTGGATATTAAAGCAGAAGGGAGCTAGGTGAAAATCAGTCAACACAGGGAATCGTGTTCTAGTAGCGCTATCTAATGATTCATTTTGGTATTATAAGTTTTTTCAACTGGCAACACTACTAACTCAGTTTTTCGCGTTTTTCTCAAAATCGTTTATGGTGGCAAATGTGAGTTTTGATTCTCAGCTCCTCACTTATTTTTATCATTATTCAAAGGCATCGATGAAGACGGGAGGGATGGCCATGAGACCAGAGGTCAAATTAAAAAAAATGATTCTTGTTGAATTTTGGTTAATGTTTTTCCTTATGATTTTGTTTAAGAGAATTCTAAAACACTCAACTTGCCTACTGTTAATTAAAACGTGTTTGAAATACTCAACATGTTTCAAATAAAAAATATATACCTAAGTACATAGATTTTTCATTATTTTTTTGTTTAGTAAGTATTTTTGATTTCTATCTTTCATAAAATGAAAAATATTCATCAACTTTCTGAAAAACTTTCATTTTTTTAAAAAAAGCTAGAAAAAAGTATTATTTTTTTTAGAGTGAAAAGTAGAAAAGAAACATGGCTTAAAAGAAAATTTGTTTTTCCCCAGAGTGTTTTCTGTAAATATTTAAATGTTTTTAAAAATAATCTGAATCATGAAACGTTTGAAAAATCACAAAACTTTAGTTTACTGTACCTTTTTCAAATTTTCTAATTGTATAATTTTCAACTTTTCAAGCTCACCATGACAAGTTAATGATTGAGCTTTCCCCTAAATAGTTAAGTATAGAATTTTTTAAATTTCAATTCCAAATTGTCAACCTGTTATCTATTTTTTATTTTTTGTTGTTGAAATTTTACAAAAAAAATGAGCCAAAACTCTGAATTTAAAAAGAGTGTTGAGAATAAGAGACCTTTAATAATGAGTAAGATTTTTTTTTTCAGAAATTGCAAATGTGTGAAAATTAGAAGCCCTCATTCTTCTACATTCTACATACAACCATCTAGAGGGTAGAAAAGAATCATGATGAAAAAAAAATCAGTGAATTTGTGAGATATGGTTTCATTTTTTGGTTCGAGTTCATTTGAAATCAGTCTGAAAATTGAACTGAAATTGAAATTTTCGGAATTAATTTGAAATTACATAATATTCGCTGAAATTTTCACAGATGAACAACTTTTCAAATATGTATTGGCAAAAAAAAAAAAAAATAGATTAAAATTTGAAAATTTACCAAAATTTACCTGGGTAAAAACTTGATTATTCGAAATTCATCGGGAAAAAATTTAATTTGAAATTTGAACAAAAATTCAATGAAAATTCATTGGGTAAAATTCGAATTTCATTTCAGTAAATTAAAATTAAAACATCAGGTAAAAGTTATTTGATTTTAAGTTGGAATTGAAATTCCTAGCCTTCTTAGGTTTACCAGATGAATATTGTAAAATGTCATTTTGATTTGAAATTGAAATTAAAATTGACCAAAAAGTCAGTTTCAATATTTCAAGTTTTTAAATTAAAATCAAAATTCACCAAAATTCAATTGGTTTTAAATCAAAATTGAAATTCATCGACAATTCAACAGAAGTTGAAATTTTTTTGATACTGAAATTAAAATTCACTCTAAATTTTTCTTGTTTGATTTAAAATTGCTGGAGAAAAGTAAACGACGAGATAATGTAGTAGGTGCTAGGTAGTTCTCAGTAAAATTTTGAATTTATTTGAAAATTTTAAAATTAATATTAAGTATAGGTACATACAACTTGTATTTTTTTTTTTTTTTTTTTTTTTTACAAAGTCCAACAACTGTTTTTAGTTGATCGCAACCTTATCGCGGGTGAGATGAAGGGAACGAGGAGCTTTTTTTAAATTTCAGCTTTATTTCGTAGTGTTCAACCGTGTAAACTGCGTACCTATAGATCGAAAGAAAACGAATTTTTTCGAAGATGGGGACATTAAATCAGTCGAAACTAGTGTTCTTCCGCTGAAGTAAAAATACAAATTCAAAAATCGTCTTGAATGGAAACCATAGTTCATCGAACCATCACGAACATGTATCAGAGAAGTAAAATGATCACATAATTAGATTCTATTCGCGTTATTCGATCACTTAATCAATAACAACGACGATCACAGATGACAAACATAAACACCGGTTCCGGACATGGGACAAGATATTGGCGCAATTATTATATTGATAGGTACTTCCAGCAGCATAGGATAGGTAGTTAGGTACCTAACGGAAGTCATGAAACATTTTAGCGGATATCGCAGACTGAAATTTTAACTTACACTCGTTATATTCGTGTTTACATTAATTCTCCATATCCTATGGTCAGGTTCGTGTTACCGGCGTTCGGTTTGTATAAATGCCAATTTTCATTTCAATCGATGCTAATGAAAATTCATCAAGTACCTATTCTACATACTAACAAGAAACCCTTTCTTAATTCTAAGCTGAGATTTAGAATCAAATGAAACCCCCCCTTTTTTTAAAGATCACGTAGAAATTAGACCTTTTTACGCGAACCTTCCCAAGACTCGAGTTTTACTTCTCGATTCGAAATTCGAAGTCAAACCACTGAGAAGAAAAGAAAATACCCTCACAAAGTGAACAACATCGAGGGAGATACTGAATGAACTGCAAGACGGTTCGAAATTCTTTCACCACTCGAAACGACCCTTTTCACCAATTAAATAAACTGATAAGAGAAACCAGATGAGCACAAGCCTCAAGCCCAGGTCGTAGATTTAAGTGCATATCGCGGCGGTGGCGTGCTGCCTGCTGCTGCAGTAGGTCGGAATATTCTTTGAAGGAGGCGATTTGGGTAGGTATAATTTAATCCGAGCATGTGTTCGTAACTCCAGGTCCAACAGGACCAGATGTTTTGCTTGTTTTTTCCTATACTTATTCTGTAGTCATATGTATTATTGGTACAGAATCTTAATCATACGTGATTCGAGTCGCACTCGCTCTCGCAGATGCAGAAACCTAAATTTATAGCCTGAGATTATAATCCTTTCTTCGCCCTTCAGTACAGAGAAACAGAAGATTACCTACCTACCCAAATCGTAAGTATTTTGAAAACGATGCAAAGCAGACTGAAAAAGACGGTACTAATAAACGAAGTAATTAGACTCTTTTGCTTGTTAGTGTTGTTAAATTTACTCAAATATAAAATACTTCGCTAAACGCTTCATTAAAAATAAGCACCTATAGGAATCTCGTTCCAGACTTCAGAGAGAGAGAGAAAAAAAGGACCGTAAACCATATCCACGCTTTTGTGTACTTACTTTATCGTCAATAAAACTGGCACGCGTATGTATGTACGAGTTGCAATGACCGTGAAAAATGTACACACACGTAATGAATTCTGGACATTTTATTAAGCTCATTAAAAAGTTCATCCGCAGTCTTTGTTCATTACTTTGTATTCGGTTTATGATCACGATCACCTCTTTGCATTTCTAATTTTCATCGTATTTAGCCTCAAATACATATATCGGTGTGTCTTCTGGTAAATAAATGGTAGGTTATTAAATGGTAATATCGAGTAGAGGTGTGAAGGAGGGGAGGGGGGATGGTCACCAGTTATCTCACTCGCCTGTCTCGTCTTTTCCAAACCACAAATTCACATAACAGTGTAAAAACGAAAAATTCTCGCTTGAATTTTTTTTTCGTCGAACGAATGCATTCTTCGAGTGTACTGGAATTTAGCAAGTAACAGTTTTCTGTAAATATTTCAAAACTACCAATACCTAACCTATAACCGTCTTTGATTTTTATTACCATGTTCCAAAGATACCTAGTAATAAATATACCTAACTGGCGTGGAAAAATTTCTGATCAGAAATATGTAGGTAGTTATTTAACTGAATTGTTGTAAAATGCGTTCCTATAACTTATTAGTTATTGCTAAATTAAACTTTTTCTGAAAGGTCTTAAAACAGTTTTATATTTACGTTTTTGACGATGCGAATCGGTGGACACGTGCTATGTTTTGAAATGAACAATGCAGCTGGTAATTTGTATGCATTTGGCGACGATGGGTGACTGCGACTGTTCCAGAGGTGCTATTATTATTATTGTTATTAATTATTATTTCGTCTATATTGATTTTAGCATCGATAACATGTGCGACGATACGATACGAATACACGAATCGTGCTTTATTTTTAATTTCGTTGGCGTACCCAGGTTCATTATTGCAGCACGATGAATAGAACTAGAAGAAAAGAGTGATTTTATAAGGAAGTTTGTTTTGGGTTTTTGATAAACTGCTGTACCAATACCACATGTACTTTGCCTACGTACTTAGATAGGTACCTATTGTTACATGAGTCATGAAAAATATGGGTGATTTTTGATAATTTTTTTACTAATAAAATAGGTCAATTTAGTACTGATAAATTTTTATTGTACCTATACTTACCTACCTAATCTTTAATAAATTTAAATGTGCCAGACAAAAAACATAGGATCAAAGTACTCAGGTGAAAATAAACAAAGAATGAATGAATTTTTAGTCGGTTATTTTGCAATCGAAAACTTTACGGGTTGTAATGGTTAAAAATGTTGTACTTGATCAAGGGTCTGCAGCCTGCTGCACTCAGACGAGGATGCAAAATACATAAATTAAATGAATAAATGATTCTACTTCCAGTGTAATTTCAAGTAACTAAATCCCATTCCAATTGTAAAAAAAAATAATACTGGGTAATTCTCAAAAAAAAGGTCAATTTTGATGTGCATAATTTTGAAAAACAAAAATCATTTTTTTGGAAAATTTCAAGTGGGAATCATTTGTGTAGGTGTCCCAGATCCCTTTTCCAGTGATAGCCTCAATTCAATCCCCCCCACTGTGGGCCCTGGCCCCCTAAAACGGCGATAATTAGGATTCGACCCTCATCGATGTGTAATATGTCAATTGATATGTTTTCGAGGTCGTAGAATTCGAATCTGGACTTATTTTTCTGGTAGGGGTGGTGGTGAGGCGTAGGGAGGGGTAAAATGTCAAATTTTGCTAAATGTTATATGTCGACTAGCGCGATAAAAGTACAGCTGTCTGAAATTTAGCCTAGTCGAAGGACAAATGAACACTGCACAAGCCGAAGGACAATCTCAACGTTTTTTCGTTTCTATTTCTAGCCTTACTTACTGGACATTACCTATTTGATTTTAAACACGTAATAAATGTTTACTTATCATGTAGAATAACTTCCCTTTCTCACAATCAATTATCGTTTTTGGCGGGTTCGTCATCAGGGTAAATAAAAAGGCAAGCCGAAGGACACAGATTTTGCGAAATATCAAAACTTCGCAGATAAGACAAGTACGATCAGAACGAGCTGTAATGTAGTTTTTTATAAAAACGAAGCAGGGTAACATTTCTATGAGAACAGTGAACCAGTGCAGCCACTCACCAGAAAAAAATGTTGGATTGGAAAGCTACCAAAAATAATTGAAAATTGCTCTAAAATTTTCGCAAAAAGTGTGTAACAGTTTTCAAATGTGAAATGTCAGCTTCCTATGGACTTATTGCAATTGCAATTTGCACAATAATGGACCTTCGTGTTCTATATCTAATAATGAGAATGTGTCAATTTTTCCAAAAAAAAAAAATGAAGTTCATGACACTTTATAACATTCATTTTCAAAAACATGGCGTGTGACAGCCAAGTCGAAGGACATTTGGGGTATAAAATCGAATGTACACCAATGAAAGGAGGGGCTAAAAATCTCAATACCATATGTGAAATGTGTGGGGGGTGATCCTTGAATGGACCAAAAAAAAAAAAATTCATGCTAAAACCTTTGAGAAATTTGCCATGTACACGATTTTTACCTTTTTTTGAGAATTACCCTACATCTTCACATGGATTTACCTACCTATTTTTAGAGAAATTTTTGAAATTGGAAGGCGCTAAATCGAGAGATTTTGCAAAAATACATCATCACCAAAAATGTCAGAACCTAAGAGTGCATTTTTCGATTCTTGGTAAATTTTTAAAAATCAAATTTGGGTCAAAAAAGTTTTTAAAAAATTAAAATTTTACCACTCTATTTTAGGCTTCCCAAACAGACTAAAAACGTTTTCGAACCGTTTTAATCAGTTCTGGAGCCTCCAGTCAGTTTTTAAAAGATAGAATTTTCACAAAATTTTACACAATGAAGTTAAAAAGCTAAAATTTACTCATTTACTCGTATACCAAAATTCCAACATGCTAAATCGATTGGAGGTGGTTTCAAGCCATTTTGGAGCCTTTATAGCAGCTTTTCGACAGATTTATAAAAAATGACACTTGACCAATTACACATTTTTTTTTTTTTTAAATCGGTTCCAGCTGAAAATTTGAAAAATATGCAGCTAACTGGCGGAAAGTAATAATTTTAGAAAAAATGGAGTGGACCTAACTTTGAAATCAATTGCGTTAAAATTCATTTGAGCAGTTTTTATGGCACTTTTTTAAAAATCGAATTTCCACGAACTTGCTGGAGGCTCCAGAACGACTTGAAAATACTCTCAATCGACTGGATATGTTGAAAATAGCGTAGGTACAAATAAGCAAACGCTGGCTTTTCAACTTTATTAGGTAAAATTTTGTGGAAATTTCAACTTTCAAAAATTTTCTGAAGTTTCCAGAACTACTCAAAATGCCTTGAAACCATTCCCAATCGATTTGGAGAGTCAAAAAATAGGGTATATAGGTATATACATACCTACAATATTTCAGCTTTCTAGGTCAATTTGGTAAGATTTTGTTTTTTTTTTTGCATTTTTGATCCTGATTTGATTTTCAAAAATTCACCAAAAATGGAAAAATGCTGTTTAGGTACTTAAGCGCCTGAAATTTTGACTGAAGATATGTTTTTGTATTCTCTTTTTCCGCATTCAAGTATTTTTTTCATCGCGATTTTTTGAAATCAAAAATTATTTGTAGACTCTTCAAATTGCAAGTCAAGCAAAAAGTCGTAATAGGTCATTTTGTTCATTTTTCGAAGTACTACCGACCCCCATGATCAAATTTGGATTTTGAAAACGTATTTTGCCTGTTCAATTGGACACCCTGAAAGCAAAGCCATTTTTTGTGGGAACGTCGGAGTTATCCTAAAGTATTTTTACGATGCCAACATTTTTTAAATTGTTTTCAGGGGAGGGGAGGGGAGGGGAGATGGTTGACGCTTTTTACACTTGATACAAGGAAGCGACTCAATCTGACCGAGATCAAGCTAAATTGAAAAAGAATGTCTCTAATCTCCCATAAATAAAATTTTAGTGCTGAAGTTCATTTTTGGATTTTTGGCCAACTTTTAAAAATTAAAAAAAAAATCAAAAAGCTGCAATTATGAAAAATTTTTGCTTTTTTGTTGTTTAGGTATTTTTAAAAACAAAACGAATTACCAGTGGCAAATAATCATCCTATCTCAATCGTCCAACTCAAAAGAAAACACTTTATAGAGCCACTTGGAGCCTCCAGAATATTTTCAATTTTCTCTAGAAATTTCAAATTGCTCTGGAAAATGTCCAGAAATGGACTTTAACACAAAGTTATACCTTTTCTCCATTTTCCGACCCATTTTCAACTTTTCATACTGATCGAAAAATGAAAAATTTAAATTGTGGATGGATGAATAATAATTAGATAAGTATACCAATTTTTCTTTTTTTTGAAATTCTGGACATTTTTATGGGATGAATCATTTTGTCAAATTACTTCGCTTGCAAACAATTTAATCACATTCAAATTATTTGAAACTGGTTTATTTTCCTCTGAATATAGAATAAGCCCTAATGCAGTAACTAAATACTTACCCACGATAATAAAATAGACACTTAGTCATCGCGAATTTAATAGTGAACCGTTTAAATTGTTATCTTAAAATTTGACATTGGTTTATTTCGCAGATAGACTCTCAGTCATTGATCAAATAGCAAATTTCTTTTAAAGTTACCAATATCAAAATGTCTATTTGAAAAATGAAATTAGTACAAAATACCTAAGTTATCATGGAGTTTATTTATTCAGTTTTGTTCCTTCTACATGCACTACCGTTTATCTATCTATTGCTCAAATAGAACGCTTTAAAACAAACAAAGATACTTCTATCATTATTATTGTAGGTACCTAGTTATCAATTTTCACAAAAAAAAAACTTGATAGGTATGGATACTTTGCCTTTTTTTGTGTACTTAGATCGAAATTTCCTGGTATACCTATTAGACATACCTTTACTCAAATATCATTATTTGAATTTATTTTCCACGATACATACTTCCACCATTATTATTTTCACATAGTGTGTTTACTTTAGTGGAATGAATCAGTTCAAGAGTATAAACATCGTCATTCATTATTTACATTAGCCTAGTTCATTTTCAATTCATTCATTGACTCCATTAATACCTAGAACTCAAACCTATACTGTAATTGAGATACGATAAAATTTCGCGTGAGATGAGATCTACTTGCCAATTATTACGGTATCCGGACAATTTACCTTGCGCAATTTACCCCGCGCAATTTACCCCGCGCAATTTACCCTGCGCAATTTACCTCCAGAGACAATTTACCTCCACAGACAATTTACCTCAAGAGACAATTTACCTCCAGAGACAATTCATCTCGCGCGAAAATTTACCTCGTAAGATGATTGATCTTATGAGAAAATTTACCTTGTGAGAAAATTTACCGCGTAAGGAAACACCATTTGAAACATGCACTATTTTATTATCAAAGTTTTCATTCATAATGACATGAAATAATTCTCAAAGCACGCTTCAAACTCTCAGTGATAGATATTTACGCTAATGTATTTAGATTTGCAGCTGCCTTAAAAAAGGAGCAGTGTATAACCGAGGCTCAGTATGAGCAAACGATTGCCAGTGAACCTCCTCAGAAAAAAAAAGAAAGGATGCCACCCAGAAGCTGAAAAATGTGTGGTTTCGAAATTTTCAGAAACAAAAGATGAAGATCTTATGGAGTACCTATGAGGAGTTGCCCATAATATTACATATTGAGTACTACGATTTCTCCTCCCCTTTCGACAGTAGTAATCGATCACCTGTGCCGGGCTGTGCAATTTTAATACTTTATTTTTAAATATAAATTTACCATTTTGTGTTCCTGAATTTGTCGTGATTGCTTTTACATGTTACTTAAATGTTCCAAATAGGTAAATTTTCTCACGAGGTAAATATTCACACAAGGTAAATTTTCTCACGAGATCAATCATCTTACGAGGTAAATTTTCGCGCGAGGTAAATTTTCGCACGAGATAAATTTTCGCACGAGATAAATTGCGCAGGGTAAACTGCGCGGGGTAAATTGCGCGGGGTAAATTGCGCAAGGTAAATTGTCCCCAAATCAATTATTACAAATTATATCATACACAAATACAAACGTTCAAGGTAATCAAATAATTCGAGTAACACACTACGTAGTGGGCCCAGGTCGCTTTTCTCAAGACGTTGACGTGTCAAATACATCAATTGCACTTTAGGCTACATCATCTATGGGCTCTGCTTATACGTTAAGATGGGGTATTAAAACATCACGCCTTTAAAAACAAACAAACATACCGAAACAATTGTACTTTTGTGAAACTATTTTCAGCACATAGCACATTGCGTGTTCATTACGAATTCGAAAAATCGTCGAATTACAAAAGAATGATGTGAAAATCCGCCATATACGAACTTCAAAAGCGTGCCATCAACCTTCAACTGATCACCTAACGTTAATTTTTTCACAACAAAACGTTAACGTTAACCATGCAAACGCTTTTATTCTAAACACATCCTGCCACTTGACGCTCATTAAGTCGCAACTCGAGCAACTCCTCGCCCAAGATGAATATAATTTCAACAAACACAAAAAAAAGGGGAAAATAAATTCAACAAAAACAATAGAAATTCCTCGCATAGTATTCCCAAGACATGCTCGAATTCGCAATTAATGACCTTAACGTTAGACCACATTATGCACCTAATGTACAACTTTTTCCGGTGGAATTATTATGGTATGCGGACATTTGACTATTTTTGAGGAAGGCTCGTTGTTGTGTGATGAGTTTTATGTAGGTAGGTTCGCGTTTCGTTAGTTTTTATGCGATTATTTTCGCGTTTTGATTTTATAAAATATGCAAAAGTTGGCCTAGGATAGTACATATAAGCAGCTAAATGGCCAATTAATTTAGAAAAAAATTTCTTAGACTTGGGATTTTTTTTTGACAGCTGTGTCATAAATTCGACTAGTGCATTTATAGGTACTTTAAAAATATCGTCATTTTTTATTTTTAAAGAAAATTTGAAGAATGATGTAAGACTGCGTAGTAAAAATAGAAAATAACAGGTGTAGGATTTTTTACTTTTACCTTTATCCTGCTACTCTTATGCATTTTTGTTTCAGTACAAGTACATGATCATGTTGAAACGGCAACTTCAGTCTTCATCAAAATTGTGTACGTTTGAAAATTTTCTCAAAATTATTTACCTTGAAAAATGTTTCATATGTAGATAAGTAATTTTCCTGTGTTTAAGTTTGAAAATTTTCAAAAAATAAATACTTGAATGAATAAAGGGTCACTAAAAATTTTTTTGGCCTTAAAAATTGGGAGAGCTTTTTTCGTATGATACAATTTTTTTCATAAAAGATCTAAATTACATAAAATAATTTATTCTCATCAATTTTTAAAAAAAAGAAGGTCGTTTAAAGCATTATTTAATCAATCAACAGTTTAACTCATCCCTCATTTTTCATTTAAAAAAAAAAAAATTGATGAAAAACATGAAAAATGTTTAAATATAAAAGTCTCCTTTAGGTAAAGAAATGATTTTGGAGAGAAGTTACAAGCTTTCACGGATTTTTTTTTGGTACATATTTGGATATTGGAGTAAACTTGATAAATGTTTTGTTTATTTAGACAATTTTGAAGATGGAAAAAATGTAGACCAATTTTTTGATGATCATCTTAGAAAGTTGATAATAAGTAGGTATGAAAAAGGCCATCTGAATTTTTTGGTATAAATTAATAGATAAACATGAAAAGTTATGCTTGGGGTAATTTTTTCAGGATTTTGGAGCACAGCGGCTTGGTCCAGATTTTCTCAAAGAGGGGTTAAACCAGATTTTTAGGCATGAAAAATCAAAATTACAGGTAAGTTTCTGAAAACCCTTCGTGATGTGTGATTCGAAAAAATGGGTCCTAAAAACAAAAAGAAGTCCATTCTTGCATGTTTTTTTTAAATTTCGGCTCGCAATGGGAGGGGCAATAGCCCTCTTCGCCCCCCCTTTGGCTACGTCTCTGTTGGAGCATGAACGCGATAGAGTAAAATTATTTTTCAAATTTTTTCAGCCAATTTTTGGCAGGTACTGAAAAAAGTAGCAACTCTGATTTTCACCGTATCCTCAGAAAGCGTTTTCTATCGGCCTTCAAACTGAAAAAAAGTCCAAATTTGCACCCTTTTGAAGTTTTGGACTTACCAAGGTTCAAAACTTATGATTTTAATATCCCTATCTTTCTCATAACTTTGAATCTTACGTTAGTCCTCCCTTTAAATGCATTCAGAGAATTCAAGTTATGCCATTCGACATCTTTTATCAAGGTTTATTCAGCCACATAAAAAGTACAAGTCAAAAAGTCATCGACTCCAAGCGCAAAAAGCTCAGTGATTTGACATGGAATGATCCAGTGGACCTTTTTCATTCTTCGTTAAAAGTAAAGCCACAAATACGATTCAAGGAATCATGATCGCTGGCAGTATATTTCATAGCCAAGGTTTTTGTTAGATCAAAGATCATCACTTCTTACCATCACCTTGATGGTTTGTTAGTTATATGGATCGGGGTGCCAATGAATATAGGCAGGAATTTTATTTCACTTCCCTTCGAAACTATTGCCCTCTTACCAACAAATGAAATTCTGAAATTCTGAGGAAAAAAATTGTTTTTTTTTGGGGGGGGGGGCTCAACCACCATTTCTTATGATGTTTCACATGAGAATTCACTGCAAAAATAAAAAAATAGGCCTACCTACTTGAATTTTATAAAAAAAGAAGTAGTAAGTACCTACAAATTACAATTTGAAGTTTTTATACTCTGAAATTCTCAGTATGAGTGATCAATTTTAATTTGTTGCGATACACTTTGGACTTGAGAAAGGTACCTACCTGGTTAAGAAAGACTCACAACTCCTCTCTCCTCAAAATAATTGAAACATACTTCTCCATAAATCATATCTAATTGATCATTTTATACTATCACTCTGCTTCAATGAAAAAATGCAATAGTTTCTTGCTCGCGAGGAAATTTTCGAAATTCACACGAATTGCTGTATCTATGTAGTTCAAAACCACCCGCCCCCCAGTCCGTGAATTTCACCGTTTTGAGCCATTCTGGAGTTTCCAGGAAACTTATCCACACTTTCAATAGCAAATTCAAAATACTGGAGAAATTTAAAATCATGCTGGAAGCTCTAGATTGGCTCGAAATGGTAAAATTCGGATTCCGAGAGGAGGGGGATATTAGTTTCAGGACTAATTTTCATCATTTTTGCTAATTAAGTACCTATATGAGTAGGTATTTTAAAACAATCAAAAGTTCACCAAAATTTGAAAACTGAATTTGGGCAGCTTAAATTTTAGTTATGAGAGATTTCAGACCACGATTTTATTCAAAAATTGCGGTGGAAGTGGACACCTCGAGTGGTTCCCTTGTAGACCTATCTACATCGAACTTCTGTGGTCTACTTCTCTGGCGGTGCTTTGGATAAGATTATAATCTGATTTTGATTACCTTTTGTGGCATACTTCATAATAAAGGCTGCTTAAGCCTTGCTACATTTCAATTGAATTTTAGAATTTTCTGTGCTAAGAATTTTCTTTCTATTAATTTCACGCGATAAATTTTCCAAACACCTTCGATAGGTGTAGAATTGATCGCAAACAATCAAATTGGCTGCATTTAAGCCAAAATTCAATTCAAATCACAGCAAATTCCTATGAAATAGAACATACCTATATGTTCTATTATAGGCAATTTTTAAAAACTGACCACATTTTATAAATGAGATTTCAATTCTTCTTTCACAGATGACAATGACCTCGTTTGCTCATTTTAATCAGATCCACCAATTAGATTTGGAAAAGTGTTCAAAATTCCATCCATCAGATCTTTCTCGAGCAGGAAACGGTCAAGGGGGTTCATAAGATGCTAATTGTTATCATTTCTACGTTGATTTGTTGCATCGCGGTCAATTACGTTGCATAATACATACGACACGTACTAGGTAATAAATGCAACCCCCTTTCGAGGTACTTACCCTGAACAAACTGACACAATTCTTGGCCAAAATCATCTCCACCAACTTCTGCAAATCGACACGTAAACTGTCACCTAGAAAAACACTGCACCGTAGTATGTAAAATGCACAAATTAAGATTTCAACAATCGCACAGCCGCGGGTTAGGAATAAAACTGAAAAATACGATGAATAGTACGGGTAATCACATGTAGAAAGAAATCCATCCAGCGTATAATTATGAAAACGGGTAAACCAGTTGTTTGTTCGTACAGCAGGGAATTTGCATCGGTGTGAGAGCCATCACATCACACGCACACCAAGTATTACAAGTGTGTAGTACGTACAAACACACACAAACAGGTTGCCAACTTAACGGGTAATTGACTTCTATGTGAAGATGTCACCGCACAATTCGATGACTAAATCTCGAGGTATCGAGTGCATATGTATGTATACAAAACCTACCTATACCTATACAATAATTAAGACCAACCTAATCGGATGTAACGTGAGAATGAAAACCAGTTAAAACGCGTATTTTTTGGTGATGTAATAATTCAAAGATGTATATGACTGTTTTCCGTTTATTTTTTTAAATATTTTTTTAAAGCTCGATTTAACCGTCTCGTATATACCTATTACCTACCGAAGCCTGAACGTTAATCTATATCCCAGCACAAGCTGTCGGACGATTTCCGATAATAGAATTTTTCTCATGAATGATTCTCGTGTATACTTACTACGCATACTTGAAAATATTCGAGCGTTTATTCGATTTACTTTACTAGTTACTTATTCATTCATTCGTTGATCATCAGATTCAAATGTATTTCTGCTTTTTTATTTCAAATCCTACGTAGGTATGTATGGTAGACTTTCTCATCGATATAATGTACGCTGATCATTGATGTGAGTTAATCAACGTCTCAGTTTTAGTTCCATCTTCGAGGCAAATTAGGTTAAAATTAAATAATCGGTCAACCGGAAGGTTTGCTAACAAAGATCAGCACCTTGTGCGGTAGCAGATGCAGATGTAAAGCTGTAGCTACTCGTATCTGACTGGCAAATTACCAGGATCGGTAGCTATACTATCACAAGTATGTTTATATAGCAGCTACATCTTACGTGTAGAGTATAGAAAAGGTGAAAATTCATTTGGCACGGTGATTTATTCGATACTTGGTCTTAATTTACCCACTCGCCCGTTGTAAAAATACTCATTTTTATAAATACTGCGCAGGTAGGTTAGTTAGGTAGGAATATGGTTGGGATGATTTGCTGCAATATGGGTTAATGAGATAGTACACATACAATGACGTTGATTGCCCTTCACTGTGTATAGTATATTTTGGAAAATTGAATATTTTATACAAACTACATAGTACAAGCGTCTCGATTGTTCGAATGAATTTTTTGAATTAACCTAGAATTCGCCAAACAACATAGAATATAATGAACTTGACGAAGAATATGGTAAAAACAAGTTGGCAACATTCTTAAAAAGAGACAATTTTTTTCTATCGCTAAATTTCTTCCTTCACGAGATATGTACTACCTAGATCTACACGAGGACGAATTTAATTTGAACTAGGAAACCTGTTATAAACATATGACCATCATAATACCTACCAAAAAAAATAAAGAACAATATAAATTCTAACACATGGAGATCGACAGCCCTCGAGTTGCTTTTTTTTTCTTTTTACTAATTCATCATCCGAAAAACCACCGAGATGTATCTACCACCTATATACGTATAAGATTCACCATTAGGCAGCTTTGAAAATATATAAAAAAAAATAAATTACACCAAATTTAAAAACCAACTGCTCGTCTGAAAAATCCTACCTATAGGTACTAAAATTACAATGTCGAGACGTGTGCGCCTATAACCTTTCAATATCGCATTCCATAATTCCAGGTGCTGCGTAAAAGCATCTGCAGAGTACGAGGCCGGTCGCGTGGCACTGCGTCTTTTCAAAACCCATCTCTCTTATCAAAATGAGAAAAGAAAAAGAGCGTTGTATTGTAAAATTATACATTTTGTATACATCAGGAAGAGTGGTAAAGAAGTCTGTGTTTTGTGACTGTATAGGCTGTTCTGTAGCATATAGTCGAAGAACGGATACTGGATCCATTATCCAGCCATCTGCTACATTTACAGCGAACCAACGAACGGAATTTGAAGGGCGTCGAATATCGTATGAGGGCGGATGTGGGTACTTTCTGGATAGAAGACGATAAAGGATAGCATTTTCAACCAAATACCATCCGAAGTAATTGTCGTCGGGGGTAATTAGCAGCGTCGAAGATTTTTCAAAATAATGTACCGCGAAAATAACACCCATAGTGGTTTTCAAGAATATGCTAGTGGAGTGGAACAATGCACGTATTTGTTCAAAGGGTGGTCTTTGAATAAAAATAGTTGCTAGATTGGATCGAACATTTTTTGGATTTTTTTTTTTACAAAATTGAACTGAAAAAATTCCAAAAAACTAAAATTTAGCTCAGACTATTTTAGATCTGAATTTCATTTTTTGATTTTTTGGCAAATTTTTTAAAATGATTCCAATTTGGTTCATTTCTTAAACCAAAAAAAAAAAAATCGAAGTTTGATCACTGGTGGAAAGCTGAAATTTGGTCTATACCTATAGGTACTTATAATTTTCAACTTCCCAAATTGATTATTCCCATCTTTGTGATCCTTTCGATCAATCTAGCCACACAATTTTAAAACTTACCGTTTTTGCTCGTTCAAATCCAAAATTGTCTCTGATCATTTCTTATTTTTAAAAACAATTAAACAAAAAAACGCAAAAATTAAAATTTTATCGTTCGCAGACTAGGTATTAATACAAAAAGCTGAAATTCAATGAATAAGTACCTACATATCTTATTTTTGACCCACAAAAACGATTAGTACTTGACCTTAAACTTTTTGAGATACTCTGGATAGACCTTTCAATAAATTTTGAAAAGATTGATCACTTCTCCTTCTCATGATATGGAAATCTAAAATCAATCGACCAAAAATATCGATTTCTAAAAATAATTTTGATCAATTTTATCCAAACAAAAATGATGAAGGATTTGAAAAAATCGACTACTTCTTACAATGAAAATCAAAAATCAAAATAATCGATGGATAAAAAAAATCGATTTTTGAAAAATCGGGTTTGAATAAAGTTATAAAAAAGTAATTTTTGTGAATTGAGGAGTCGGCCTGCAAAGTGACCTAACTGCAAAAAAATGATTTTTGAGATAGCAACGCTATCTGATAGTTTAGGACATGCCCTACAAAAGGAATATATCACCTTCATCCAGTTTCACTCGTAACCCCCCTTTCCCCCCCTTAAAAATGATAAAATTGAAAGCATGGCCTGCAAAGTGACCTTATTTTTACGATTTTCCGAAAATGTGTTTCATAGGGTACTGTTTGTTGAAATCAAAATTAATTTTAACCCCTTCTGAAAAAATTCAAAATTTTTGGAGACATCGAAAATCGCACTGGAGGCTCCAGAGTGATTCGAAATGGTAAAATCGTAAGTTGAGAATAAGCCACAACTCCAGTTTTAGCTACCCAGCTTCCTGTACATAAAAAAATCTTGAATGAATGAATAAATCTTTGCTTTCATAAAAAATAACATAACGCAATGAAAAACCGGAGAAAATTGCGTACATATCACTAAAAAACAAAAAAAAACGTATATGTGCGGCCTGCAAAGTGACCTAACTGCAGCATTTTTCATTTTTGTTGCACCCTGTAGCGAACCCGTGTTCATATTTTTCAGAAACGAAAAGGTGATTAAGTGAGTGAGGGTTGACCCTTTCAATTCCCGAAAACAGATTTCGAAAATGTGAGACTTCATTTTCCTAGGACACGTTTTTCTCATTTATCTCGAAATCAATTTTTTGCAGTTAGGTCTCTTTGCAGGCCGACTCCTCAATTTTTTTCCACATAAAAACAAAGGGTAGATCTCTAATCGTATTTGAAAAGGTCGATCACTTCCACTGGCTGAAATCGGAAATTTTAAAAAATCGATTATCAAAAGATCGTTTTTTGAAAAAAAAAAACGTAATGTTGGTCAATTTTCGCTGAACAAAAACAACTTAAGCTTATGAAACAAAACAATTCAAAACAAATTATAATTTTGAGCACAATCGATCATATAGGTATGAAATCGAAAACTGGAAATTATTCGATTTTTGGAGTTTGATTAATCGATCTTCAATCAGAAGTAGGTAAGTCTATAGAGCTGCAGTTGATTTTTCACTTCGAATTTTTGACCCATGAAGTATACTTACATTACTTTTCAAGGCTAAAAATGATTTTTCATTTCAAACATGATTCGATCATATTGGATTGAAAATCTCAAATAACTAAATCAAAAAAACCACCAGTCTATTTGAAAAAATACCTACGAATTGCCGTACCTTATCAAAACATTGAACCGAATAAATACTTTAGATCATGGCCAGCAGATTGAGGATGAGAATACGAGTACGGCGACCAACCGAAGGTTTCCAAGTGCATTATATTTCGTTAAAACGAAACATTCTTCGTTTTACGATACTGAGTATTATTTTCACATAAAGCACAAACGCATGCATGCCAATGTCAATATTAACTACAATTTGTCCGAAGTCCACTTACATTCTTCAGCGTTTAATGAAGTGGTTTTGCAGGCTATTGGTCAGTGCAGTGTCGATAGTTCATTCTTAGCCGAGTCTCGATTCTACAAACATAAATCTTCGATGTTATCTAGAACGTGATTCGAGTAACAGAAAATCATCAAAGTCGGAATTGGAATTCACTTTTGATTCTTTTTATTTTTTTTTTATCTTACTTATACGTAGGTAGTTAGGTACCTACCTATACAATGCGAGTAGGTATCATAGAAATTGAATAAACGTTGCAATTTGAGATGCTTTCGCAAATTTGCTGCTGTAATGAATAAGTAAAATAATGAATTGTGAAATGAGGCATGCAACATTTAAAATGCATACAATGATTTGTAAATGGTTAACCACAGAACCATACGTACGTATTATGTAGGTAGGTTTTACATATACCTATATCTAGTATCTTCTTCTGCTAAATGATGCAATTTATTTAGAAGAGTGGCCAAGTATTATAATGAAAAGTAACATGATTTGAATCACAACTAAAATATAGGTATGGTATACATATGTATGTAATTCAAGTTTGTACTGTATGCTTGTATTTGTATCCGCAAAAGAATTTACTTTCATATATTTGATTCGATCTAAGTAAGTATTATTGAACATTTGAATCTAAAAGACTCGCTTATAAAATATTTTATTATATATCTGTTCAAAATACGTAATTACAGCATTACATTTTTAAAGCCGATAGTGTACTGCTTTCAAATTCATTAAGAGGATTAACAGAACATCACGAATTGAAATTTCACTTCTATAGGCTCCTTTTATTCATACACTCATCTACAACTTGTAAGTATCCATTCAAATAGGTGGGGTAAAGTAATATGTAGGTATCTTTAAATAGACACGAAAATCTTGATAAGCAGAAGCACCTAGGTCCTAGACTATCTAGTATACTGGTTGATCACGATGGATTTTTGTTAATTGTTCGAAAATGAATTCTTAACTAGATGGTTACCTACCAATATTATTTGGCTGAAATTTTGCTTTGCGTGATAAATACCTGCGTAGGTCGTATTCTAAAATAGTAAATATCGAGAAAAGAAGGGAAAAAAGAGTTTTTGCTTTTAAACTTTTTACCTCCATATATTTTTAGACATTTATTTCAGTATCTGTGTTCATAATCATGTAGTCTACTTAGAGATGATTTAATGTAAAAGCTGAGCTTTGAAATAACTTCAATACCTACGGCCAGATTTGTTGTATCAAAAAATGATCTAAATTTATTGATTCACAACACTTATCTCAAATCTGAACTATACCCCGTCTACTTCCTGATACTAAAAATACCTATGTAAAATTTTTATTTCCTATGAAGTTTTTTTTGTCAATACCTATTTCAATAGGTACTTCTGGCAAATCAGTAACTACGTAATTCACCACAAAAAACCAGTAACTCATTACTACAAATCACCACAGATTTACCAAAAATCATTTATTAGTAGTAATTTAAGACAAATTACCAAATTACCAAATTACCAGTAATCTACCAAAAATTACCAAATTACTCGCAGATAAGTTATCAAAAACTACCTGTAATTTACCAAAAAATACCGTAATTTACCAAAAAATACCGTAATTTGCCAAAATTACCGTAATTTGCCAAAATTACCGTAATTTGCCAAAATTACCGTAATTTGCCAAAATTACCGTAATTTGCCAAAAATTACCGTAATTTACCAAAAAATACCAATAATTTACTAAAAATTATCAATGATTTACTAAAAATTACCTTAAGGCGTAATTTACTAAAAATTACCTTAAGGCGTAATTTACTAAAAATTACCTTAAGGCGTAATTTACTAAAAATTACCTTAAGGCGTAATTTACTAAAAATTACCTTAAGGCGTAATTTAGTAAAAATTACCAGTAATTTACCAGAAAATTACCAGTAATTTACCAGAAAATTACCAGTAATTTACCAGAAAATTACCAGTAATTTACTAGAAAATTACCAGTAATTTACCAGAAAATTACCAGTAATTTACCAGAAAATTACCAGTAATTTACCAGAAAATTACCAGTAATTTACCAGAAAATTACCAAATAATTTACTAAAAATTACCAGTAATTTACCAAAACATTACCAGTAATTTACCAAAACATTACCAGTAATTTACCAAAAATTACCGGTAATATACTGAGAATTGCCATTGATCTACCAGTATAGCCTAATTTACTAGAAATTATTACAAGTTATTTGCTAAAAATTATCTGTATTTGACCAAGAATTACCACTAATTTACAAAAAAATTTCAAAAACACCTGTCTAACTTTTTGTCACACTAAAATCATATCGAGTTCCTGAACTCATTGAAAATTTGAGTACTTTTCTAGAGCTGAGACTAATAGGTAAGTAGGGCTAAGTTACATAGAATGAACTAATCATATTGAAACTCGCAATCAAGAATCAACACTCTCAAATTGAATTACAATTACTTAGTAGGCTATGCTACTTCATTTTCATTTCAATCGTTGGGTATTTTTACAGAAATTGGGAGCCCCCATGTTCGCTTACAACGTGTTAAAATATTCCATTTTGAAAATTAGATAGGTACCTAGTTTATCAAAAAAAGAGCATTAAAAAAGAGCCTGTAGATTACTGAATTATTTTCAAATTTTTAAATCTCAGCTTTCAACGCTTGTAATTACGAGTATAAAAACTTGAGGTTATTATCTCAAAAATTAATTTTGAACTCTTGAAATTTCAGCTAGGCAGGTAAGTAATCACTAATTTTGAACCTTCAATCAGTTCTCTTTAAAGGAATTTCAACCAGTTGAAAATTACATTGCACCCCCTCCTCTTCCCCAAGTACAGATTTTTTTCAACTTCAACATAACAGGAAGACTCATTTTTTTCTGTCCACTTTGAATCTGATATTTATTGGAAAAAATTTTTGCTGATGAGGGTTAATGTTTAAATATTTTAGAGTAATACGTAATATGTAGCATCACTAAATTTTATTCAAATTTGTTTTTCAGAACTCCGCATCCCAAAGTTAGTTTCAAGTTCACCTACGCCCGGTCATTTGTTTATGCTACGATCATAATTTTATTTAAAGGAAATCAGTACAACGTTTCAATATCATTCATTCACAATACATAATAGGTAAGGTATACTATACACATACAATGTACGTATTCATATTTAAATTACACTTGTAGCATTGAAATTCAGTGTATCATTCAGATACCTACGAAGCTAATGAAGGCACGATTTTGCAATAAATTATTACGTGCTTCGCTCTAGACGATGATGGCCGCGTCTTGTTAAACTACAGTCGTGCGTTGTTTTCCAGATGGCAGCACTGAATTCACAATTAGTTACCAATTTTGGTTTCCTGTACAAATTTTTATTTTAGACCGGACATACCTACTTTTGCAAATTTTGTTTTAGTCCGATATCGCAATATTTTTAAGCATTATGAAACTTCTTGGCGCCAGTTTTTTATTTTCTTAAAGTACCTAGGTATACAATACATATAAGGATGTAGGGATAGGTAGGTAGAAAAATGATTCAATGTCAAAATACTCTTAACTAAAAATTCAATAAGAATGGAAATCAAACTGGTGATGAGCCAAAGGTTGTATGTATCATGAGTGCAGTTTCCTTTCCCCTTCCCCCTTATTGAAAAATTGAGAGCTTTCGAGTCTCACAAGTGAAACTCAATGAGCTCTTACTTCGTAGGTGAGTTGAAAAAACTGCAACTGAGCTGAAAAAATTGCAAATTTTGTAAACTTTTCGGCTTCTAACTCACGATTTATGTACTTTTCCACGCCCATTCATTTTTATATCAGCTTTATCAAAATTAACAAATGTTAATTACGTAAAATCTGCAAGTCAGTTTTTTTTTGAAAAAAAATTTGATAAAAATCATTTCAATATTTTTTTTGTTACTGTTTTGAATTTGCTAAAATTGGTATGAAAATGTGTAACGTTGACATTGGTGGCAACCAATTCATTCCTCAAGTAACCAATATAGCCTAATTTCTCTTCTGAAGGAAATTATTGCTGTCAAAATATTACTCCTATTCCTATTTGAGTACTCGACTTGTCATATTTTCACTACATTCTTAATACCATTTTATACGTCATTACGAGTATTACGAAGATGAAAATTTCAGGCCAATTTCTCGATAAATTTTTAAACCACAAGTTGGCTCGCTCGAATAATAATGTAAAAATGTCGGAATCAACCGGATGACGTCATCGTTGAATAATTAACCATTCAAGCCGACTTATGCTTTCTCAGCATGGCTAGACCAGGCGAACATTTCACAATATAATTTGCCGGCGAATGTGAACTTGAAACCGCGAAAATTTATCTCGTTTAATAATTGATGAGATTTGCCGGGTAAAAAAATTTCTGCTATCGAAATCAATATTTCAAAACGCGCATTATAATTTCACACAGCCGCCTAAAATCAATAAGAGGCTTAAATAAATTCGAGGATAAAAGTAGTGTATGGTGGTATCTGTTAAACAACGCTAGCGAAATATATATTCCGGGCCGGGCGTAACTAGTGCCTACGAAAAGTGGGTTATACTGTTGTTTTCATATCTACGTATCGAAAGTTGCGTTATCAATGTCAAGGCTATTTGCAGAATTTAGGTCAAACGTAATAGCAAAGCTGCGAAGGAGGCGAAAAGGGATAACGGCACGAGGCAATGTCAAGGTAACTTTTAAAAAGGATAAGGCCGTTGGTTTGGAAGAAAGTGAAAAAAAAGTTTAACTAAATAAACCTCGTTGATTGGCGCAAATTCGTCAAGATAATCTTTTTTTTCTTTTACCGCATCATTTCTATTTTATACTCGTTGATGCGAATAAAGACGCGGCAGTTTACGCGTGTTGAAAGGACTTAGCCTTGTACGTGAAATTTGTTTTTCTCTTCGTTATGACGCATTATTTCGCCTTCGTTTTTATCATCTCCCAAATATCGTGCTCATCTAGCTCCATCCCTCCTGTTTTATTTTAGCAGAATTTTCTTCGAGAGAGATACGACTATTAAGTATTTGGAAATGAATCTACGCGTTGGTAAAGAGCTTACAGTAATCAGCATTTTTTTCAATCAACTTTCTTCCGGAGTTACCTATTCTTAAAATTTCTTTTCGGCGGAGTGTGATTAATTTTTTTCAAGATGCTTTGTTTTTGAGACATTTTGAATTGAAAGTGGAAAGTTCAAATTGAATTGATTGTTGGTGACGAATTTGATTTTTTTTCCAGTTTTTCCATCACGAAAAATTGTTTTTTTTTTTAGAAAAATAAAGAGCTCTACGAAAAAATGAAGGGAATCATAATTGTGGAACATGAAAATCTTTATGAATAAATGTAATTCATTCACAGAGGAATTAAACGAGAATGCACAAAATAGACACCAAACAAATTTTCAAGTGTCTTAATTCATTTTTCGATTTTTGGTGGATTAAAAAATATTCAATTAGGACCCACTTCTGGTGAAAAAAAATTAAAATCTGATCAAATTAACAAAAAAGGTCTAAATTTGGTTTGTGCTTCATTTTCGACTTTCAAAATCGATTGATGATAGTGTCGAACTATTCTGGAGCCTCCAGCGGATTTTCGGATTCTCCAGTTTTCAAAAAAAAAAAACACTGCATGAAGGGTAAAAATGAAATTCAGCGCAGGCCTATGAACTTGGATTTGCAATTTGTATGACCCATTCAATCGATTAGGTAAATTTTTTTTTTCAAAAATTGGAGAATCTGAAAATTTGACGGAAGCTCCAGAATTGTTCGAAACCATCATCAATCGACTCGGTAAATCAAAAATAGATTATAAACTAAATTTCTTCTTTTTTCGTTCTCGAATTCTCGGACGATGGCTTTTTTATTTTTTTTTTCAAAAACAAATCCTGGAGAAAATTTTTGATTTGAGGCAGCGTTAAAAGATTTTCCCTCCCCTTCAACATTTCCCCGGAAACTGGAACATCCAAAAATCCTATGGAGGCTCAAAAATGTTTAAAACCACCATCACAAATCGATTTCGATGATCGAAAATTGACTACAAACCAATCTTAAGGATTTTATATCAATGTGATCAAATTTTGATTTTTTCATGAGAAATGAATTAAACCGGAATTTTTAAAAGTTCACCTAAAATCAAAAAATGAATTTCAGCACCTGAACTTTTGGCTGGTGGCGTATTTTGGGGTCTTTTTTTGATTGTCTTTCGTCAGAGTCGAAAAATTTTGTACCCGTTGAAATATTTGAAAAAATTGACCACAATAGGTACTTAAATATGTTAAGAGGGGACAAGGAAAGGGTAATTGCGTGACTTTAGCATTTTTTTCTCAATTTTGCCAATAAATTAAGGGAATGAATAATTGTCCCCGTAAATTAAAAGTAACCCTTTTGAAAGTGATATATTTCAAAATAACATCTAAAACTCAACGTCGATGGCAACTTTTTACATAATTTTAAATTACAATTCGCCCTCACAGCACCAGTTTGAAAATTATAATTTTCAATCGAAAATCTGAACTTTCAAATTTTGAAACTTTCATTCATAGAAGTTTCTGAATTAAATTTTAACGTGACCCTCGAATGGTGAAAACTGTTTTGAGCTGATGAGTATCGCAGCACCGGAGTTCTATGCTCTTGAATCAGAATACTACGAGATATTGCAAAAACAGAGGGAGTTCTACTCACCCTCCCCCACCCCTAGAATTAAATTGGCAAACCAGTGGTGTATTTTTCAGTTTTTAGAAAGGCAAATCGAAAGCCATGAGATATAAAATCACCTTTTTTAGTCCAGTTGAAATGGAATGACAGTGAAGTTAAATAAGTTGCCTATTCAGTTTGCCGTAAATACGCATGGTTACGTATCTTTCAATATTGAGTACCATCGTCTTTCAGGTTGGGTAATCGTGTTGATTCTATGCAATTGCGAAAAGCGAGTACTTTGGTATTTTGAATTTGAATTCATAAATAATAATAAAAAGTTAAAAACTTAAGTTATTTTGGTTTATAGTTTTTAAACTTATTGGATTTGGTCCTTGGAAGTAGGATAACATTATTGGGCAATCTAGAAGTATATATGGGTAATTCTCAGAAAAAGGGTCAATTTTAATGTGCATAATTTTGAAAAATAAAAATTATTTTTTTGGAAAATTTCAAGTGGGAATTATTTGTATAGGTGTCCTAGATCCCTGTTCTAGTGTTGGCCTCAATTCAATCCCCCCCACTGTGGACCCCGGCCCCCCTAAAACAGCGATAATTAGGATTCGACCCTCATCGATGTGTAATATGTCGATTGATATGTTTTCGAGGTCGTAGAATTCGAATTTGGAGTTATTTTTTATGTAGAGGTGGAGGGTGAGGCGTGGGGACGGGGAAAATGTCAAATTTTGCTTATATTATCGTGTGATATGTCGATTCACGTTTTTCAGGCCGCAAAGTTCGAATCTGGACTTATTTTTTGGTAGGGGGTGGAGGTGAGGTGTGGGGAGGGAGAAAATGTCAAATTTTGCTTGTATTATCGTGTAATATGTTGACTAGCGCGATAAAAGTACAGCTGTCTGAAATTTGGCCAAGTCGAAGGACAAATGGGCGCTGGACAAGCCGAAGGACAATCTCAACGTTTTTTCGTTTCTAGCCTTACCTACTGGACATTATTCGAGTTTGAACACGTAACAAATGCGTACTTATTATGTAGAATAACTTCCCTTCCTTAATTATCGTTTTTGGCGGGTTCATCAGGGTAAATAAAAAGGCAAGCCGAAGGACACCGATTTTGCGAAATATCATATTTTCAGAGACAAGTACGATCAGAACGAGCCATTGCGTAGGTTTTGAAAATAACATTGCGGGGTAACATTTTTATGAGGACAGTGAACCAGTGCAGCCACTCGCCAGAAAAAATGTTGGATTGGGAAGCTACCAAAAATAATTGAAAATTGCTCTAAAATTTTCGCAAAAAGTGTGTGACAGTTTTCAAATGTGAAATGTGAGCTTCCTATGGACTTATTCCAATTGCAATTTGCACAATAATGGACCTTCGTGTTCTATGATAATGAATATGTGTCAATTTTTCCCCAAAAAAATGAAGTTCATGACACTTTATAACATTCATTTTCAAAAACATGGCGTGTGACAGCCAAGTCGAAGGACATTTGGGGTATAAAATCGAATGTACACCAATGAAAGGAGGGGCTAAAAATCTCAATACCATATGTGAAATGTGTGGGGGATGATCCTTGAATGGACCAAAAAAAAAATAAAAAATTTCATGCTAAAACCTTTGAGAAATTTGCCATGTACACGATTTTTACCTTTTTCTGAGAATTACCCATATAGCTAATAGCAGCTACCAGAAAACATAGAATGACAATCTGAATCTTTTCAGTGCGGTAGCAAGTGGGTTTTACGTTTTTATTGTTTTGGTATTAAAATTAACTTTTGTCTTACAATGGATAATAATCCTCATATAGATAACATCCAGCATCAGATGGTGGATGTTCAAAATAACCAAAACAATGGTAATGGAAATGCCGATATTGGTACTCATAATGGTAAGTATCCACTTCACCACTTGTGAAAAGGAAACAGTATAGTTTTTAGTTTACAAATACTAGTGATACCAATCTACCTACTTACATACCTACCTTGTACTTACTCACCCAGTAGTAAAGAGATCAAATTTTTGATGAACTTGAAAAGTTTTACAAAAATTGATATTTTTCATAATGGACCTTGGAACGACCTTGCAATTCAATTTCCAAAATCATTTTTAAAAAAAATAAAATTCTCCTTTGTCAATCTCTTTATTTTTATTTTATCCACATTTTTTTTTAATTTGAAAATTATGTCACTTCCATCATTTGCAATCGTCACAGCTTGTGCAGAAAATCACTTTTCGTTTTTTTTCAAAATTTTGGATTTTGGCCTCAAAAGTTTTTGACGTAGGCAATATATTATGTACTTAAGGTAAGTACATACAGGTACTATTCAAAATTTTTTGATTCTCAAGATGGTATTACCTAGAGAAAATTTTTGGAAAATTTTTGTATCCCTACATCGAAAATATATTTTGGGAATCAGGATAAATAGAAAAAATTCTTCTTTTGAGCATTTCCTCCAGAATAAAATTTGCAAATTTTGAGCAAACCTCATTATCGGAAAATTTTTGTATCCCTACATCGAAAATTTATTTTGGGAATCAGGATAAATAGAAAAAATTCTCCTTTTGAGCATTTTCTCAAATTTCAAAATAAAATTTTGAGCAAACCTCAATTTTTAAAAAAAATTGCTTAACAAAACTGTACTCCTTCCCAATAAATGATGACATTTTTCAATTTTCATCCATCAGATTCTTCTCAGGTCTCAAAGGGTTAAGCGAACTGGTTTAATAAAAAAAAATCGGCAGAGCACTTCGCACAGTTAATTACATTTTATATTATTTTTCTCGTATATCTGTATCAGTGTAGCATGTCTTCTCCTCACATGTGAAGATATTAGGTACGCAATACCTACCTACATGTACATAGGTATATTCAACTTCGTTGACACACCCTCTCGACATTCGGCAGAAACACCGGCTCAATAATGAAAATTGTTTTTATTTACCTTTTTTTTTTCATTCTTTTTTTCAAATGAAAATCGTACATGAATAAAATTTCAAGTACCTAAGTACATTACACTGTAGATAAGAAAGACGAATTGTTTCTTATGATCCGGATCGAATTGGTGTTGGGCTAGCCAGAAAAAAAAATGAATGGCAGACCTATTACATACATATGTATCTAACTTTGGTTCTTCTACTAATACACGATACCTACCTATAAGGCAGCCTTATCATGTTGGGAAAAAAGTGGCCGATGAAGCCAAATCAGGAAACAAAACTTTTGTTTCAAGATGTTCGCTTTTCCGTTTACATTACATAAATATTGGGTAGACAGATGCGAACCCTTATTTGAATTGGTTCTTACTCGTAAATTTAACAAATTTATTACCCTAACTGATGTGATCGGCGATGCCATTGACTGCTTGCTGTCTCAGCATGACCTAAAGATTTGTAAAGAATTACACCATTTAAAATAAAGTGTTCACACCTCCACCCTTCCTTGAAAAAAAATAGATTTCACTTCTTGATCATTCCCCAAAAACGAATGGTCTTTTGTTTCGTTTTATTTTTGTCCATCTTCAACTGGAACAGTAGGAGTGATGAGTGATCCTATAAATGTGTCCCGTTGTTCTCAAAATAATTAGGTACCTATGTAAATGCGACCTTCACGCGCGAAAACAGATTCAAAGAAACGACTAACTGAAATGTACAAAAACACAGAGAACCGTTCGATTCAAAACAAAAAAAAAAGTCGTAGCAGTCTGCCGCTACGTAAGAGCCAAATTTTTGTGCAAGAAACATTGAGGGCTCTTGAACTACTCGCACCCTCGCTTCGCTCCTGTGCTTCGCCTGTATTTGGGGGGACTTTGTCCCCCCTGCACCCCCCTTGGGCTTTGCCCAATTACCTCCTGCTGGTGTCTTTTTCTCGTGTTCTGCGCTTCGCTTGAACTACTCGCACCCTCGCTTCGCTCCTGTGCTTCGCCTGTGTTGGGGTACACCCCCCTTGGGCTTCGCCCAATTAACTCCTGCTGATCTCTTTTCTTCGTGTTCTGCGCTTCTCTTGAGCTACTCGCACCCTTGCTTCGCTCCTGTGCTTCGCCTTCACTTTGTTTTGTTCTGTTCTGTTCTGTTCCGTTTTTCTAACGGGGGGGGGGCGGGTATCCCTTTTTTTACCTATTTGATGGCCTTTGCACCCCCCTTCTGGAACCCAATTTGGGTTTCGATTTCGAACCAAAATAACGTCAAAAATGAATTCTGGAGCCCAAAAAACGTACATTATCAATACCCTACTCAACTTTTCCAAAATATTTACCCCTTTGCGGCCTTTACTGATTTGCTTGGGAGTTTTTCAATGAAAAAAAAAAAAAAAAAAACAGTTTCGATGACATTTTTTTAAAAGTTGAGATAAGAAAAACTGAATTCTTACATTAAAATTGATACCTATTGTTCTACTTTTCGAACTACAAATTTTTCAAATTTTTCGCAGCCCGCTCTAATGGGACAATTTTTTTGATTTTCAGATTTGGTGGCGTATCTACAACGGAAAAAAACGAGACCAAAGAAGGTCCCGACTAACACTCAAGATTTAATAAAATATCGTTATTAAATAATTGTTGTGTGGCAACTCGCCTGGTAAAATATACTGTGTTAATTATGTTTTTATATGTCGGTCGTTTTATCGGTTTTAAATAAAGTTACCTATGCACAGAAGTTGCGAATAAAGAAATAATTTTAGGAACCACTGAGTATTATTTTCAAAAACTTTCTTAGCGTAATATATCTGTTTGAACCCGATAAACGTCATGCGAGGCAATTTTTCTATTTTTGGCTCTCGTCGGGGGCAGAAATGGGGGGGGGGGGGTTGATTTTTTGAAAATTTTGGAACCACCATTTTGGACCTACCCCTTTGAGCCCAGCTAAAAAGCTTTTTACAGTTAATGTATCTGAAAGACGTCTATCTTACCAAATTTTGAGCCCAATAAAATTTTGCGCTGGTACCCAAAAATCCAATTTTTCGCAATTTCGATATTTTGGGAACCCCTGGAAAACTAGAAACCTGCGATTTACGCCAAACGTAACGTTTTAAGGTACATATATTAGGCTCCCTGTATATTCGTAATTTTGAACTCTTTTTTTTAGAGCCCCCCAATTTAGGCGCCCCTAAAAAAGGCGTTTATGCATATTTTTTCAAATAATTTGAAGAATTTACATTTGAAACAGACTAGCAAGTATTCGATAATTTTTCATTTGATTTTTCCTGTAACTTTCAAAATTGAGCTATACTTCGTTGAAAATTGAAATTGTGAAAACGTTATTTTCACGTCTTTTCAAAGAGTTAAATCTCAGAATTTGACCCAAAATAGCTCAATTTTGAATGTTACAGGAAAAATCATATGAAAAATTATCGAGCACTTGATAGTGTGTTTCAAAAATAAATTCTTCGATTTATTTGAAAAAACAGTTATAAAAGCCTTCTTATTTTCTCGATGGTTTTTAACCAGTGTATGTTTTTCGTATGTGTTCAACAAAAATCTCTTGAACAGAGAAACATATTTCCTGTTTCCTGTATACACACTGGTAAAAGGAAAGCAAGTTCTGGTTTACTTGCAGCTAGCTGCCGTGCTATTTCGCTATGTTTACATTTGTTACTAGTTAGTTTGAATGGTTGCCTAATTCAGATTAACTAAGGGGAATGATGCTTGCTTAGCGGGTCATTTTTTTCTAAACTCCCACAGAGGCAATTTCAGTGCAACATTATTATCACATTTTTATACTGCAGGAGTACAGGGTTCTTTTTTTAAACAGGTAATGGTGGAAACTACGGAACTTTGAATTATCAACTCGTCAAACTTAATAGTCCTGTGGGATTTGGCACAAAGTGGGCGAATAAAATTTGGTTTTGCTTTATTTTAACCCTTTGAGACCAAAGAAGAATCTGGCAGATGTAGATTAAAAAATTTCATTATATGACAAGGACTAGGTATAACTTCGTTAAGCAGTTTTTTTTTTTAAATTGAGGTTTGCTCAAAATTTCATTTTAAATAAGTTTTTGATGTAGAGATACGAAAATTTTCCGAAAAGTTTCTCTGGGTGATACCAACTTACAATCCAAAAAATTTTGAACATTATCTACATATCTAGTATATTGCCTACGTCAAAAACGTTTGAGGACAAAATCCAAAATTTTGAGAAAAAACAAAAAATGATTTTCTGCACAAGCTGTGACGATTACAAAAATGCGGAAGTAGCAATTTTCAAATAAAAAAAAAAATGGATAAAAAATAAAGAAATTGACGATGGAGATTTATATTTGAAAAAAAAAAATGATTTTGGAAATTGACTTTCAAGGTCGTTCCAAGGTCCATTATGATAAATATTATTTTTTGTAAAACTTTTCAAAGTCATCGAAAATTCAATCTCTTTACTACTCGTATTTAGCACCATGAACATTTTGAAAAACCTTCAATTTTCCTTTTTGGAAATTCATTAGGTAGGTATTTATACTTATTGTAAGAATGCACACAGGTGCGTTCTTATTTTCCAAAATGAGCAAATTTTCCGCTTAGTAGATGTCTACAAATTGTAATCTCAAAACAATGTTAGTGCTCATTAGAAAAATGTTCATAAAAATCTCGCCTACAAAAGGTTGACTTTTCACATGAGGTGAATAAAAAATTTCCAAAATAGAATTCCGAAAATTTTTTAAAAAATTCCCAAAAAGCTCGTAGGGGAAAGTTTAAACTTTCTATGAAGTGAAATTTTTCCAGAAACTTTCATCTTGGAATTTTGAGTCGAAGTAATACATTGCAGGTCTCTCAGCTCAATACCAACTTTGGACCAACTTACTTATGGATGTCTCATAAACATGAAATCACAAAATGAGATTCTACTTCATGTTTTCAATGATATTTCGATAATTTCTTAACTTTCATGGTGTTTTTTAGTATTTTTGATTAATTTATGACTTCTAATATCGTGATACGTTGTGAATAATTAATATTACCTCGAGTTACAGTGTTTTAGTGAGCTTAGAAGGATGAAACAAAGTTGCATGATTAAATGAATTTAAAGTTGTTTGCAAGTGTTATTTTAATTCACTACAACATTTACTCTATAGCAGGATGACAAAACAATTCACTACACGTAAATTTAGTTTTATTTAATGTGAATTAATGGAAATATGACATCGAATTTGTAAACGCCAATTTCGTGATAAGAAAAGTCCCGTTTTGATTGTTTTGATAAACACCTAAGAGCACAGAATCTCACTGACCAATCACGTACCACGAATGCTAGCGCGCTCTGGGGAACGTGGAGGTCCGAATGAATGACGCTCGGATGGGGAATGAGGACGAAGGACCCCCAACCAGGGCTGTAAGGTAATTTATGTTGGTAAATTACGGCGGTATTTTACCGTATTTTACGGTATTTTACCAAAAGTTTATTACCGTATTTTACCGTAATTTACCAAAAAGCTAAATTAACACTTTTTTTTCCATCTTTCCTTCACAAATTTCCAAATTTCCGTGGAATTTTATGATTTGAAAGTTACCAAAAATTTTCCCCATAAACTTCCAAAAAATCGGGGATCGTGGAGTGGAGCGGAGGCCCTCTGAGGGTACCCTTTTTTTGCCTTGCTCCGGGAGCAGGAGCCGGAGCAAGAGGTACTTGAAATTTTTCTACTGGAGCCGGAGGTGGAGGCGGAGGCACTTACAAAAAAACCCCGGAGCTGGAGCTGGAGCCAGAGGTATTTTTTTTCAAATAACCGGAGGGGAAGGCTCTAACCCCCCCTCCTCGACCTCCGGAGGCGGAGCTGGAGGGCAGGAGCCCCCCGGAGGGTACCCTTTTTTGGGCCTTGCTCCGGGAGCCGGAGCAGGAGGTACTTGAAATTTTTCAAGTGGAGCCGGAGGTGGAGATGGAGGTACTCATAAAAAATCTCCGGAACCGGAGGTATTTTTTTTCAAATTTGGGAACCGGAGCTGGAGATGGAGGCACTGACCCCCCCCCCCCGCGATCCCTGCAAAAAATGTCCATGGACAATTTTCTATAATCTTTAATAAGACCTAAAACAGATGAAAATTAGAAAATTTACTTCAGAGGCAGGTCAGAAGTTCTGAACTTCGAAGTCAAACTATAAAAAATAACTCATCATATCCAAATTAGTAAAATACCATAATTACCGTAAAATACCGTATTTTACCGTATTTTACCGCCGTATTTTACCAGCGAATAAATTACGGTAATTTAACAGCCCTGCCCCCAACAAACTGGATGGTGTAAGGAGGCGCATATGTAGTGAACCACATGAACCGTCAGTTGAATGCTTGAATGTAATGTTACCAACCTACGTAAGGGTATACTCATCCACCATTTTGTTCCTGACCGATGTTATCAGCCATAAGAATGCATACAATTTTTCGATTGTTCGCGAGTTCTGGTGAACTTTTAATTAGTCTTAAATTAAAGACAATGAAATTCCCTATCGATTGATACTAATTTTTCATCATTTAGAGTAAAATTAACGATTTAATGAATACTTTTATTTACCGCATTTTTCATATTATATAAGTATGTCAACTTTAAACTAAAAATTGTCGAACTTTTCAGTAAACCTATGCATATGTTGATATACCAAAATGTTCGGAATTTCATCCTCTTTAAAATGATTATTTACCGAAAGCTGTAGAAGCAACCGTTCAAAAGTATTCGAAGTTTAAAGTTGCGAAAACAAGGCAAAAACCAGCTACGGACAGTACAGTAAGTATTGAACTTTGGACTAAAATTACTCGAAATTTTCAATGGATACCTAGGTATTTTAATATAGCAAAATGTTCGTAATTTTATCCTCTTTAAAATGCTTCTTTACCGAAAGCTCTACCTTCAACCGTTCAAAAGTTTTTGAAGATCAAAGTTGCGGAAAGTGATTATTTATCAACATATCAACACAATAGGTATGTTTGAATTGATAACAGTGATAACGCAATTTGAACATTTTGGTGACATTATCTTCGAAAACTTTTGAACGGTTGAAGGTAGAGCTTTCGGTAAAGAAGCATTTTAAAGAGGATAAAATTACGAACATTTTGCTATACCGTAGCTGGTTTTTGCCTTGTTTTTGCAACTTTAAACTTCGAATACTTTTGAACGGTTGCTTCTACAGCTTTCGGTAAAAAATCATTTTAAAGAGGATGAAATTCCGAGCATTTTGGTATATCAACATATGCATAGGTTTACTGAAAAGTTCGACAATTTTTAGTTTAAAGTTGACATATATAATATGAAAAATGCGGTAAATAAAAGTATTCATTAAATCGTTAATTTTCCTCTAAATGATGAAAAATTAGTATCAATCGATAGGGAATTTCATTGTCTTTAATTTAAGACTAATTAAAAGTTCACCAGAACTCGCGAACAATTGAAAAATTTGCAATTTTTTCGCGAAAAATTGTATGCATTCTTATGGCTGATAACATCGGTCAGGAACAAAATGGTGGATGAGTATACCCATGTTGTGTAGTGCCCTACCTACGTTAGTTGAGAACTGGAATTACTTTCAAACTTTTTAAATTTAAAAAAAAGAACACATAATTAATTAATAATGGGAGTGGGACACATATTCCGGAAGTGAACCTTTGTTATTCAAGTTGCGTATTGGATGTTTTTGAAGGGAATTAATAATTACGTTGTTTAATGTTTTTAGTGTGCGTAGCACACTATTGGTTTCGCTTTGAGAAATTGAAATAATTTCAATTACAATGAATGTTCTCTTAAGCTATCCAACCGTTTTTCGTACCTATTGAACACCATTTGAGAATCATTAAGGCGGAGGGAATAGATTGTGACGGTAGGGGATGCGCCCACAGCTTCCACCTAAAGGGAAGATGTGTTCCCTCGGAGTGGCAACACTGCCTAAGTAGTGCACTCTATCGGTTTAGTTCGAGTATAGCCACTCCGCCATTAGAGACGTTACAAACATTAAGTATTTTTTCACTGGTGTTCCGGTACGGATGCATTTCAGAGCTTCCACTTGCAATCGTCATTGCAAGTGTCTTTTTATAATGATTAGTGTGTCTTTTTTGTATTTAATCGTAACGGTTTTATATCAGAGTTATATACAAATAAAGCTGAACACTTCATTTGCGGTCTATAATCTTTTATGCGGTGTTTCGTCACCTTTGCTGTTCGATGTACTTTCGTAAGGTCATCAGTAGAGTTTGGGTTCCCTGGGCTTAACTATATGCTGAATAGCTCTGGGCTTTCCCTCTGTAAACCAAGGAGAGTCCCACCTATCACATATTTGGCGCCCTAAACGTGGTAAACTGTACCCAGGGCTTTTCAGTGCACTTTTTGTGTCACAAAATAGGGCAAAGTCACGTGTGACGCGACCTCTAGCCTACTTCTATCTGCTCTCGAGAGAGGCAAACTGTACATAGTACAGGCGGAATCGTGTATTCCAAACTGAGTTTTTTACTCATCAGAGTTTTACAAACCCCAGAATTCCGGTCAAATTTGGTCAACCAGGCGACTATGGCGAAAATTGGTCAACCAGGCGACCACATCGATCAACCTATCGGTCAACTTGGCGACCGCAACGTTCGTTAAAAAGGTACGTGAAAGTTTATTTCTCGAAAGAATCGCGAAAAAGTGCAGAAAATCGCGTAATAAAAGCTTTCGTACCAAGTTCGACAAGCTTTGGTTTGGAAAATCCGAGCACAGTTGGACAAGCTCGTGCCAAAGTTCAAGGTCAAGCGTTGAAAGCTCGTTGCAAGCTTGTACCGTGCTACGTACCTAACAGAGACAATACAAAGCTTTGACATGTCGATGCGGTTACCGGAATATTTGAAGCGTTGGGTTTCAAACCTGCTAAATGAGCCAAAAATGAAAAATGAGATTATTATTGATATGGGTATTTTCGAACCTCGCGGATCGAATGACGGAGTCAGTTTTGCTCCAAAACCTACTAAATGCCACCTAAAATGCGATTGAAAACGGTGTTTTGCTTCAAAACCTACTAAATGAAATTTTTGCTTCAAAACCTACTAAATGCATGTTTGTTTTTTTCATCAAAACCTACTATCTGCACTTTTTACCAAAATTATACTTTTATTTTTTAGAGAAAAATACACGCAGAAAAAATAAATTATATTATTTCAATTAAAATAAATCAAAGATAATGCCACAAATAATTTTTAAAAACTCAAAAAAAGTAAATTCACGAATCTTCAAAATAAACTATTCTAATAAAAACTCGTTTTTTTTACTTTAAAATTTTCCATGTGCGTAATTACGCTCCAAAACCTACTAAATGCATTTTTAAATCTGCTTTTTGACCAATCAAAACTGATTCTACAGTCTTGGTTTTTAGCCAACTGAAAGCATGCTTACCAACTTGTCAGATGACGAAAAAAACTTCCCCGTAGCTCTAAAACTAAAAATTCTAAACGTTTTTTTCGTTTCCTGTAAAATTTTACTTTTTTCATTTAGCAGGTTTTGAAACCCAACGCTTCATTTATCAGAGGAATTTTTAGATCACTTACCTGATCGAATGCGACGATTATTTGAGATGACGGCTGATCGAAATTCTCCGAATCCTGGAATTGACAATGCACGTAGATCCAGCTTTCCGTTGGTCAGTCAGGATGCACGTGTTACCGAATTAAGACCTGAAACAGTTAATAGAGATTACGATAGCGATGGTTTCCAAAATCAGAGTATTACAAACCATGAAAGCTGTAAAAATCAAAATACTCACAACCAGCAGTTACGACGTTCGAGTAGAAATGCTGCGAAGAATGCTGATATTCAACGACGAAATCAGTTGGGAATTCAAAATACGCCGAAAATTAAGCCTAAAATGAAGGATCGAAAATTATTGCGCAGATTGCACAAGAATATTTTGGATCAGAGAAGAGAATGGCGCAGTGCTGAAATTAAAATTGATTCGATCGAATACCAAGAAGCACTGGAAGAAGGCGATTTATTTTTCCTGAATAATGATCAAGATGAGATCGACGCAAGCGGCGCTGATGAGGCGAAAGCTGGAAGCGGTGCACAACCATCAGGTGTAGAAATCCCTGAGGCGTCGATTTTACAATATGAACCTGATTATGAACTTGAAGGTGAACTTTCCCGGTCGGATAAGTACATGAAAAATATAGCAGAGTCCAAAATGGCTCAAATTTGCAATTTTGATCCGGTAAATTTTGATAAAAAAATTGAGATAAAGATTGAAAAAAGGCCAGAAGAATTGTTTCCGAAAACTTTAACAGAAGAGGAATTAATTTTCCATAAATGGGCCTATTCATCTGCTGACAATCACGATAGCAACGATAAAGTTATCGCTCAACGAGTTATTGATTCTGAAAAAGCCATCTCAAAAACCAGAGAGGATGTAGGTAACCTATATCTTGAGCTGCGTGCTCAAATGGCCGTTATGAAATCAGAGTTGAAAAGAGAAAATGATAAAAAAATCGAAGATTTGAGATCAGAGATGAAATCAATTTTTAAAGCTTACAAAGAAACCACCGATAGAGTACTCACATCTCACGTCCTCATTATGAATAAAATGAAGGAAAGAAACATGTACCAAGGTGGCCTATTGTATCAGATGCAGTTGCAACATGTTGAATTTATCGAAAATATGGAAGAAGAACGTGCTGCATATTTTGAATGGAAAGAACACGTGGATGGATTTATCGAAAATCTCCATGAACCGGATGAACCACCCTACCAGCCCCCTGTTGTGCCACCAGTTGTGCACAACGTGAATAGTAATATCGTTGGTAACACCGCCAGTCGCAGCGGTGCAAATACCAGTAAAGGTACAGGTCTCTTCCGAGGAAGGAGAGACTCAAATGATCGATCTAGATCCCCCGCCCCCTCCAGGGGCAACTCGAATTCGAACAATAACAACTTCGATAATGACAGACATCGCACTCCGAGTAACGGTAATCGAAATAGATCATCTTCGAGAGATTCTAGATCCCGTAGATCGCGTTCGCGAAGTAACACACCGCGACGCGACAGCCGAGGTAGCAGCGATCGACGCGAAAGCAGAGACAGCCGCGACAGGCGAGATGGCAACGGTAGCTGTAATCGTAATGATTGTCGTGATCGACGTGACAGTTACAATAGCCGCGATCGCGATAACAGAGATGATCGAAATAATCGTAGTGGCGATGATCGAAGAAGTGGCGATTATAACAACAACAGTAATCGCAATTACAATGCCAACAACAACAATGGCAACAGAGATGATCGAAACAGTCGACATAACGATGATCGAGAACCTGAAATAGATCCAAGATGGCTTCAGGCAGAGCGTGAGCAGCAAAACCACCCCCCAGAGCGTAGGCTGAATTATCGAATTCAATTTGGAGGCAATAATACTAACATTAGGCCTGATAGATTGCGCGAATTTGGTGTTAGTTATTCAGAAGAAAATAAATACCAAGTTTACAATTTTATTCACCGTTTTGAGAGACGTATGCAGCCATACCAGGTATCTCAAAGTCAATATTGCGATGCTCTGATGGTGCTTATCGATGATAAGCTGATACATATGGCACCCTGGAAAGATCTTCAGGAAAATAGCACTGATTATTATCAACTCAGAAAGGATTTCATTGATTGCGCTTGGAGTCCACAGAGGCAAAATGAGGCGAGAAATCACTTCAGGAATATGTCAGTGTGCAAAACGTCATCCACAACTCAGTGCTCTGAGTTAATGATTTGGTTGAAAGTTCTGAAAACTACCAACTCGCCATTCGAAGACATCATTATGATGATTTATTACAAGCTAACATCCAGTCTCAGACCTCGCTTTACTGAGATTGAACTTCAAGATATCAACATTTTTGAGAAAAGGCTGAACGCGATGACTCGAGTAGAGGAGTTTGCTCAGAGACCAGCCAAACCTGAAAGACCTACTCAGGCTCGAAATACTCAACAGAGGTCAGAGAATCGTCGATCTAGTTTTGGTGGGAACGAAAGGCGCTCTAATTCGTACAATTCTCGCAATAACAACAGTGAGAGCAAAAGTGAGCGCACAACTGACCAGCAGAAAAAATCGTATGACAAGTACAGAAACCAGCCCAAATCAGAGACGATGAAAAATGATCAGAAAGAGAAGAGAGATGAGTCCAAGTATAAAAAACCTAACAAAGAAAAGGCTCATCAGGTGAATTCAGTCACTGGAAAAGAAGAAACGCAATCAGAGACTGAAATTTCAGATGAACAGACCCCCCCTACATCACCAGAGGGGTCTATTGATTCAACAGGTATGCCGTCGGGAAACGAGTAGCTGACGAGTGCAATTTAGCACAAGTGGAGAATTTCCATGAGCTACCGCAAGATGAATTTGAGTTAATTGGAGACTCACTCGCTGTATTTTTAGCGAATGTAATACCTCGACGAAGGCCTGAAATATCTCAGCCCTACCTTAAAGAACAACTCAACATCAGTGACCTGTTAAAAGCTGCCAAAGCTGCCAACTTTACGAAGAAAAAAGCTATTGTATCGTTGGCTCAATACGAGTTGAACTACTCTGACATGAGCTCACAAGCTATGAAGAACTATGCGTCGCAAATATTAGAGATGTTAAAAAAGAAAGGCTTCACGAAGATTATTTTATTGTTTCCACTGGTTAAGCCAAAAGTTGCTGCAAGTAACCCAGTGTCACTGGATAAATACTTTGCGTACAGAAGAGCTTTGGAGTCACTCGAAGATGATATTGTGTCATTTTGGTGGACACCTGCTGCTGTATTTATGGACTTAAAAAGAGACGAGCAAAATCAAGCTATGCGTCAGTTCAGAGTGGATGAACATTACAACATGATACCAGTGATGCACAAATTCCATTTAAGCAAGAAAAATGGTAGATATTATCCAAGATTTGCACGCAAAACAGAGTTGATTCAGGAAATGGATAAAATGTACAACTATGATTGGCATAAGAAGATACCTCCTGAAATCATCACTGATCAAGATGGCGCTGGAACTCAGGAGAGTAGAGAAGTTGTAACAGAAGAAGATGGATTGCAATACGAAATTATCAGAAAAAAGACTCTGATAGAGAAGAAAAAAGCAGAGAATCCTAAAAATATTGAAAAAGAAGTTGCTGATGCTGTCAAGAAAATAGAGAAGCTCAAAAAGTTCATCAAACCTCAGACACTCCACAAGCTACTCAACAAGATAGGAATTCCCTCCCCTCCCGGTGAGGAACGAAACTTATCAGAGACGCTAGAAACACCTGTAGGCCCTGCTGGGGCAACAGAGACGATTAAAATTAATGTTAATCACGTGAATGGGGCAACGCATATCCCCGAAGACGCGCAGGGTGCGCAACCGATTTTTGAAAGTTCGTTGAACTCGCTCAGAACACCTGTTACGCCGAAACCACCGCTGCGCAGAGAAGAGATTGAAGCTCGAGTCAGAGAGCAGATTCTTAGAGAAAAAGATAAATTCGATACATGTGTGGTGCCACTAACTGTAAATGGCACCGCCTACCCGGCTCAACTCGACACAGGTGCCACTCCCAACGTTGTATCAGAGGAGACAGCCAACATTTTGCTCAGAGACCACTATGACAATGTTGAGTATATCATGCTGAAAAGACCTATAGTATGTAACTTGGCAGATGATTCAAAAGTAGAGTCATATCGATATGTCATTGTGTTGAAGCTCAAATTTGGAGATTGCGAGCTCAAAATCCCATTTTACATCTTGAAAGGATGTAATCAAATATTCATTATTGGCACAAAAACCATGAAAGTGCTGGGAATAAAGCCTGATGTGGAAAACCAACAAGCCACCTGCCGCCCTCCAGGAGAGGAGAAAACAGAGACGTTGAAATTCATGTCAGAGCAGGAGTATAGGGAAAAAATCACACTCAGGCGAATCAGAGTAAAGAAAAAGAATGTTGAGCAAATTGATCGCATCTCGAAAAAAGCCAACACTGCGGACAAGTACCAGGCAGACGAGCCTGAAGATATCGACGATGGTCCAGAAATATTTTTGGAAACACTGCGAGCAGATTTGGAGCAAGCTGTTAATGAAGAAACCATTACAAAGAAACAGGCTAAAAAAGCTTTCGACATACTTAAAGAATTTGCCTGTATATTCAGCAAGTATCCAGGAAAATGGGTAGGACCACCTATGAAGCTGAAATTTAAAGATCCTAAAAACATCAAGAGATTTCATGGTCCTAAGTACACTCCTTCGAATAAGCAGATGCCACTTGTGAGAGAAGCTCTCAGAGTGATGGTTGCAAAAAAGATCGTTGAACCATCCAGTTCACCCTACATCAATGCATTGGTTGTCAATATCAAGAAAAATGGGGACGTGAGATTATGCCTCAATCCAATGGAATTAAATCCAATACTCGAAAATGATTACAATGAGGCTGGATTGCTTGATAGAATTATAACGACAGATGGACGTGCCAAAATTTACTGCTGCTTGGATTTTGTGGCGGGATTTTGGCAGATGGTGTTACATGAAGCATGTAGAAAGTATTGTGCTTTCATTGTTGACGGAGAAGTCCACCAATTTATCAGAGTGCCATATGGATTGAAGGTATCATCTGCATTGTTTGTAAAAATGATGAACACAATTATGCCAGCAAAAAAAGGCAGAACTAAGTACGTTGACGATGTGCTACTTAAAGCTGCAACTTTCGAAGAGATGATGGAACTACTTGTTGATACTCTCAAGATTATCAGAGATAATGGACTTAGGCTTAATCCGAGGAAGTCAAAGTTTTTCAAGAGTAAAATAAACCATCTGGGATTCCAGCTCCAACCTGGCAGAATTTTGAAGCAGAATAAAAAGATTCAAAAGCTTGATCAGTTCAAAGCCAAGCACACCAACAAGAAAGGTGAATTCAAACTCAAAAATGAAAAAGATGTTATGGCATTTTTGGGAATTGTTGGTTTTTATAAGCGCTTCATAGCTGATTACCAGCAGTTAGCAGTGCCACTTTATGAAGTCACACGAAAAGAGAACTTCAAGTGGGGAGAAGATCAACAGATGGCATTAGAGAAGTTGGAAACTGAGTACCGGAAAAAGTTTGAGCTGGCATCTCCGATTGAGGGGCAAGATTTTTATCTTGAGACCAGTTTTACACATCGCACCTCGGGAGTTATAAGGTCACATCTCAAAAAAAATCAATTTTGATGTTTTTGCATTTTTGGGGTTTGCATGACCCCCTGCAAACAAAAATAACACTTTCAGTCGGGTATGCTGCTTAGATCATGTAAAAAATGCAAAGGGCCTAACTCAAAATTTCTACAACATTGCAAGTTGTTTGGAGTTATAAGGTCACATCTCAAAAAACTCTTCTTTCTTTGAGTAAAATTCGCACATACAAAGTGTCAGAAACCAGTTTCGATAGTGTTGAACGTTTTTAAGATGTAAAATAATCACAAGGAGTGTATTTTTTGTAGGTTTGTTCCAAAACAAAGAATTTTTAAAATAGAACATTTTTCAGAAAAATTAATTTGCATATATATTGAAATTTTAGTTTTTTGAGAAAAACTCAAAAACTAAGCACTCTAGAAAAAAACTAACGACATTATGTCGATTGGAAATTTAATTCTCTACAATTTTGTTGACATGAAAATTTTTTTGGACGCTTTTTTTCGCCTCCAGATCACTTTTTATGAAAGGTTATAACTCAAAATGTTTTCCAAACGTTGAAATATTTCCTCTTTAAGATTTTATTTTTCAAAATATTCTTATGCTAAATGAAGGTAGGATACCCTATCTTCAAAATGACATGCTATTCATTCCTCACAATTGATTATAAGTTGATGAAAATAATGAATCAAGTTAAAAAAAAAAAGAAAATCACTCTCCTGTAAAATTTCACTTTTTTGAGATGTGACCTTATAACTCCCGAGGTGCGACATGATGCCATGAACGCTGTAGTTTATCAGAAAGGAGAAGATGGCACTGATCATGTGATTTTATTTGTGAGCAATACATTCAAAGACCATCAGAAGAAGTACACCATAATAGAGAAAGAAATGTACTCGTTGGCGAATGCATTAAAAAAACTCGAAATGTGGCTACATGGCTACAAAGTGCATGTCAGAAAAGATATCATGTCAATTGTGCACAGATTCAACACCTTGGCACAAATACATCGCAAAGCAGCAGCATGGATTACCCATTTTAATTGCCATGATTTGGTTTATGATTTGCCAAAAAGAGTTGGTAAATGGTGGGAAATGCAGGCACCTGAGCTGACCCTATATGAGACGAATTGGACCAGAATGGTGCCACTTGGCGTTGTTTACAAAGACCTAGTAAAAGAACAGTTGGTAGACTGTCTGAAGAGGCTGGACTTGTACCAAAACAGAGATGAAAATTGGTCCAAGGTCATACGAAGACTTCAAGCTGAAGAACTGGACATGACTTCAAAGCAGAGAAAAGCGAAGAGACAGCTCGAGAAAAAATATGTCATTTTGGAAGAAGAAGAAGGTGTCAGAGTACTCCATCGAATCAGAGAAGATGGCTCAAAAGTGCCATGTATGCCAGATGAGCTGTACAAAGATACCATAATGTACCTACATGAGGAATACGGCCATGTAGGGGCTGCCAAAATTGATGCAATTTTTCGACGCATGTACTATTCGCCAAATGTACCAAAATCTGCCAAATTGGCCACAAGCGAATGCCTCGATTGCAAACATAACAAGAACTTTGGGCAGAAAAAGAAGTTGGAGTATGCTCAAATTGAAGCCTATGGCATAGCAGATGTACTATCAGCTGACTTAATTGGACAAATTGCTAACAAGGCCAGTGATCCAAAATACATGTTAGTTGTGAAATGTGTATTCACTGCCAAAGTTTGGCTAAAAACACTGATTGTGGCTACTAAAGAAGAGGTTTCGAAAGCTATGAAAGAAATCCTCGAAGAAATCAAGAAACTGGGGCACAAAGTGCGTAAAGTCATTACTGATAATGGTACTCAATTCGTGAGCGATGCTTGGAATGACCTACTCAAATCCTACGGTGTGAAAGTTGGTCACACTACTAAGTACAATCCACAATCAAGCTTAGTGGAAAGAACAATGAGAATAATTGGCGATAGACTGAGAGTCAAGATAAATCAGTCAGCAGAGGACTTCGATTACACCCATCATGGCTGGCATAAATATGCCAAGCAAGTTGAAAATGAGATCAATAATACGCCAACGGAGTTTGGAGTGAAGCCAAATGAAGCTTGGGGAATCAGAGATGATTTAGCTCAGGATTTGCCAGTGCCAAGTGTTGGCATAAATGCCAAATTCGAGTTCAGAAAATTACGAGAAGAGCAACGTGCCAACAATGTTCCATCAATAACATCAGAAGAAGCTCTAAAATTGAAAATGGACCCTAAAAAGCTCATTGTTGATAAGAAAGGATTTGTATGGGTAGCAGTAGATGGTGCCTGTTCTCAAAATGGCACTGATGAAGCAATCGCGGGTATCGGAATCAGTTGGACACCCAGTGGAGATTTCAATATTTCCGAACAAGTCGTGCACCCTGATTATAAAAATTCCAACAATTTGGCTGAGATTATTGCGTTGATCAGAGCAATGGAAATCGCCTTAAAAAATGAAGTAGAAAAGCTCAAAGTATTTTCCGATTCCAACTACCTAGTTACTGCAGTCAACCACAATTCGAAAAGATGGATTGAAAATAACTGGAAAAATTCGAACAAAAAACCAGTTCATCATAAAGCAGCTTTCCAGCAGGTCATTGAACTGTCTAAAAAATTCAAGGAGTTCGAGTTAAGACATGTCAGAGCGAGAAAATATGACCATAATAATTTCGTAGCAGACAAATTGGCCAGAAAAGCAGTCTATACTCAAGAAGTCATCGATGAAAATATTGACAATATGACTGACCAACAGGCTTTGGTGAATTTTATTCGCGAAAAAAGAATGCAACAGAGAATCAACAACGAAGTCGCATTCAACAAGTTACATGGGCCCCCCACTATTTTTGAAAATGGTGAATTGGTCATGTTGACTTCACATCGCCTGTCATCGTATGAAAAAGGCCTGTCAAAGAAATTATTTCAAAAACGCTATGGTCCTTATACAGTTGAACAGCACGTTGGTAGCAATTGTTACATGGTCAAAAATGTGGCTGATCCTACTGACGAGCAAATTGTCAACACTCGCCAAATGACGTCATATCTTAACAAAAACCAGCTGGAGGAGTTGAAAAATGATTTGAAGCAGAGATCAAAATTCGATAACAGAGACTTGGTGGAAAAAATCAGAGATTATTCAAAGCAGAAAACCATCGAGCAAACAGAGAAGTTGGAAGAGGAAAGCGAAGATGAGGAGGAGGTCGATGACCCCAAGGATCCAGAGTACTTGCCCAGAGGTTCGCGGAAACAACCTGAAAAAACCCTGGAAAAAATTCGCCAAACTTGCCAAGCAGAGATGCCTAAAAGAGAAGTTTCTAAACACGATGCAGAGTTCCGAGAAATAAAAAAGAGATTACGGAAAAAGCTCCCCCCTTCCGAAGAGCGAAAGCTCGAAGACTGCCTTGAACAAACGTTTCCTGATAAGAAAAAATACAAGCAGAAAAGGGAAGAGGCGCGGGAGAGGTATGAAACGCGTTCTAAAGCTAAGCAAGTACCTACGAACCTCGAAAGCTCAAACTTGCATACTCGGAATGCATCGGATGACCTTGGAAATCAGAGAAATAGAAATCGCAAAAAGACCTTGAATTTCATACAGCTAGAGATGCTTGACGATTTTGAGAGAGCATATTTTGTTCAAGCTTTCAATTGTTATCGTTTCAAGCACGAAGTAAGCTAGTTTTGAAGCTTTGAAAACTTTCAAGGCCAACTACTTTTATGTAGACCAGTGTAATTATATTCTAACATCCGAGTGCAACGTTAGAGATAAGATTGTAAATTAGATAACTATAGCTACGTAAAAGTTTATCTCTAAAAACGCCATTTTGTGCAAACTTATCTGTTGCCAGAGCTTTCGATGCTCAACAGTTGGAACTTTCATTCGTCAACTTGAAGGCATGGTGAATAGATCGATTCATATTACTGTAATTAGTGGTACAATTTTTTTGTAAGTTCCTGAATATTTTTGTTTTAATAAGCTTTACATCAGAGAAAACGAAGAATGTTGGTTATTTTTTACATTGTTAAAAATTGCACTCGGAGCAAATTTTTTTATGATTAATTTGTGACTAATTTGTTTTTAGTGTAGTTTTGGACTAATTTATTTTCGACTTAGGTAGGTGACGTAATTTTAGTTTAGCTTAGTTTTGGTGTTTTTGTAAATTTTTGTGCCAAATAGAGAGGTTGAAAACCGTATGAGCGGGCTTGAAGTTTTTGGATGAGAGAATTACGGGGAAAAAGTTCCAGAAATCAGAGTAATTCGAAAACTCGTTCGAGCAATGGTCAAGAAAGGCGTGAGAAGTACTTCAGTTGCAGAAAAATCAGAGAAAACGCGACTTGAAAACTCACAAAAATTCAGTTCCGGCCAGCTGTCTGGGAAAATAGTATCATCCCAGCTGTCAGTGGGAATAACGCAACATTCCCAGCTGTGGGTGAACATAGCGACGTGTGGCTAGCTGTCCGTGACAGTAACGCGGCACCGATGACAAACTACACGAGAGCAGAGTTTGCGAAAATGGTTTTTAAGCAGAAAAATCACTCTCAATTCGAAAGCAGATAATAATCAACGGAGTACTTACTTTAGCAGAGATGAATCAAAACAGTTTCCGGCTCCAGTATCGTCTATCTTCAACTTGACGAAAATATCAGTTTGCTGATAACAGAGAAAATAAAAATCAGTTCGTGTACAAGTAAAGAAGCAAATGCAACGGAAATCAACGTATCTGTTATTATTCTCTAGTACTGGAGCTCCGTTTTGGAAATTTCACTTATCTCTGCCAGCTGTTTCCACCATCTCTGTCAGCTTCTGGAATTTTCAATCATCTCTGATAGCTTTGCATCTAATTGCGGATTTCGGTTTATTTTTGAAATTATGTGTGTTTTCTCTGCTATTTATGTAAATATTTATTGTTTGTGAATTTTTGTAGCACATAGCGACTAAGATGTGATTGTAATTAATTTATTTTCCAAAAATGTTCGCATCTAAGGTAATTTTAAGTCGCCAGTGCCGTGAAAAATAGCAGAGACGTTTTAAAATCAGCAGTTGGAGGCTGAAATTGGATTCCGTAGGACCCAGCAATTCAACATCTGGAAGCTGCGGGTTCATATGAAGCGGGGCAGATGGGCCCTCCCGTCCATTGTCCGTTGGCCAGTTTTTTGGCTTCAATGTTCCAGCATCTCCGATGTCCACGCTGTTCAATGGAAGCGGGGCATATGTGACGGTAGGGGATGCGCCCACAGCTTCCACCTAAAGGGAAGATGTGTTCCCTCGGAGTGGCAACACTGCCTAAGTAGTGCACTCTATTGGTTTAGTTCGAGTATAGCCACTCCGCCATTAGAGACGTTACAAACGTTAAGTATTTTTTCACTGGTGTTCCGGTACGGATGCATTTCAGAGCTTCCACTTGCAATCGTCATTGCAAGTGTCTTTTTATAATGATTAGTGTGTCTTTTTTGTATTTAATCGTAACGGTTTTATATCAGAGTTATATACAAATAAAGCTGAACACTTCATTTGCGGTCTATGATCTTTTATGCGGTGTTTCGTCACCTTTGCTGTTCGATGTACTTTCGTAAGGTCATCAGTAGAGTTTGGGTTCCCTGGGCTTAACTATATGCTGAATAGCTCTGGGCTTTCCCTCTGTAAACCAAGGAGAGTCCCACCTATCACAAGATTAATTTTCATTCAATTCGGATGGGTAATTGCTGAGTAATTGCAATTTTAGTTCATTATTTTAATGCATTAAATCCTAAAAAAGGGAAAAGGGGACTTGTAGAACACCTGCCGCTCATTGTACCCTGCTATACCCCCAGTCTATTCCATCACCAGCTGTGTTTCATTGTACCCTGTTACACCCCCGGTCTATTAGCTGTAAATTCCAAGTGGGAGTGGTTTGGTGGGGCGTTTACCAAACAAATATATTATTTTAATGCCCTAACCCTCGTAGTGAATTCTTGGCTGAGTGGTTAGGGCATGTAGGTAGGAATAGGAAATTTAGGGACCCAGGTTCGAATCCCCGTGAGGTAAGTAGGTAGGTGACAGATTTTTCGTAGGAAAATTGGATAGGTAAATGCTTTGGAGTTACCTATGTAGTAGGTACATGATAATGGGGCAAAAATAATGCTGAAATTGAGTTATGAATTATGATATCATTTGCTAACTAAAAATTCATTTCATTAATTTTTTGTCTACCTATAGCCATAAGTATAGTAAGAATTACCTTGACATGAATAATTTTTAACTTTTTACTTATAATTTAAAAATTACTTCAAAATGAGTAATTAAACTAATTTTTGTACAATTGAAACATGTAATTTTTATTATTATGATTTAGTAAAAATTATTAAAACAAAATGATTTTTACTATTGGTACCTATAGCAAAATTTATTAAAATGATAATTTTTACTATATGATTACAGTAAAAATTATTGAATGGGATCTGGTACTTAATTGTGCTAAATACCAGTATTTAGTTGAATTTTTTTGTAAAAATTACCCATTTTTTTTTTCGTGTAATTTAGAGGCAATGCGAATTCTTAACATATTTTATAAGATTTAATTCTTAATTTAGAATATAAAGCAAGTTCTGAAAATTGGTTTGAAAATTTATAAATTTGAAGACAATGGAAATTCTAAAAAAAATAATATGAAAATTTGTATTTAGAGATGCTGAGAATTCCAAAAATTGATTAAAAGTTCTGTAAGTTGCAGATAATGTGAACTTGAAAATTATATGAAATAAGTATTGTAATATTTATGAAGAAGATGAGAATTCTGAAAAATTGGAGGCAATGTGAATTCCAAAAATTGAGTAAACGTTTTACAATTTGTGGACAATATGAACTTGAAAATTGAATTTGAAATTTTTTAATTTAAAGACAATAAGAATTCTGAAAAATTATTCAAAATTTGACTATTTAGAGGCAATGTGAATTCTAAAAATTGATTGCAAATTTCCTAACTCAGCACTTCAGCAGCAATGCAAAATTCTGAAAATTTATTGAAAACTTTATGAAATTGTAGCGATATGGGGAATTCGGGAAATTGATCTGAAATTTTGTAAATTTTAAAACAATGCAAACTATGAAAAACAACTAGAAATTTCTTAATTTAGAAGCAATACAAGCTTATAAATTATTCTGAAATACCTATTGTAATTTGGAAAATATGAAAACACTGAAAAACAATTATTATTTTGAAGCAGTGAGTTTCAAAAATTCTCATCACTGTGACATGGTTGATTCACTTATGCACTACCTAGATGTAATAACGGTTATAGCTGTAGAAAAGGCAGCTAGCTACGCACACTTTGCAGCTAAGCTTTGCTTAGCTGTCTAGTTTAAATTCTAATTGAAAACAAAAAAGATATAAATTACATTTATTTTGATGAGATGCGAGCCATTCTACGAGTATGAGCCAGTTAATTTTGCATTTTGAAGTACCAAATTTATTATCCTCAGTTTATCACACAGAAAAATTTTCATATACATACTTACCTATACCTATTACCTACATACTTATTAGCAATAACTTTACTAAATTCTCAATCTCAACAAATTTTTAAAAAAACATTCGCATATTTGAAACTGAAGTATTTGAATATTTAAATCATATTACATATATTTTTGAATACAGAATTCGAATTGCAAATACATATCACACTTGATGTTTTCGAAAAAAGTTTTCATTTTTTGTTCCTAAAGCCTACCTCTCGTACTTAACCCCTTTTTTGATTTTATAGCTGCTACTCAGGGATTTGAAAATTTTCGGCCAGTTATAAATGTTATAATTAATAGATATATGTAATTCAAATTTTATTTAAAATATTTTTTTTTATAAAATCACAATGTTTTAGTATTTTTCGTGCTAAACTTGAAAAAATTGATGAATTTTTCATTTTTATTCATATTCTGAACTTTGTCTGGATTTGAAGAGTCTTTGAAGGCTACGACTGATTAGGTATTTTATTTTTGAAAAAATGGGCAATATTTTTTAAAATTTCACAGAAATGAGTTTAAAATGGTTCATTTGCAGGTTCGTTATTGTTACACAATTGAATAAATAATACCACGAAGTGTGGGTAGGTTAGGTATACATTATTATATGTACACGCATTTGGACAATTTAGTTTTTAAAAAATTCAAGAAAAAGTACCCTAACCTTAACCCTTGACCTGAAAAAAATTACGGTAATTTTTTTCGAACCCATAACCAAGAACCCAAATTTTTAATTTTGGGTAATTAACCTGTAACTGTTAACCGAAACCTTTTTCTCAGGAACCTTCAGGAACCTTTAACCTTTAACCGAATTTTTATTTCGGTTCGCATCCCTGACTGCTACTTGAGCTGCTGTGTCTGTGTCGAAACATCCAAGAACTCATTTTTTTCTTCTTGTTGTTGTTTTTTTTTTTTTTTTTTAATAGATAATGGGGAAAACTACGAGACTTTGAAATATCTGGAGCTTTGTAGGTACCTACTACCTACACCGAGAAAAATCACTTTAGTAAAAATTACTGGAAAACGTAGTAAAGGAGACCTCTGGTCATTTTTTTGTAGTATTTACTACGTTTCATAGTACGTACTACTAAGAAATATAGTAAAAATTACTTTTTCTACTACATTTTCTAGTAGTATGTACCATAAAATGTAGTAAATTTTACAAAAAGGGTGACCAGAGGGCCACTTTACTAAATTTTACAGTAATTTTTACTTTTAGTTCTCTCAGTGTACCTATGTACAATAGCCATTTTTTCAAAAAAAATAATCAAGATCATTATATCCAGCCCAAGAAATTGACTTTTGTTCTGGTTTTGACAAAATTACTCGTCCCTTTTCGACTGTTTTGTGGAATTTTCTTACTATAGATTGGCGAATTTTGATTTCTTCAAAGTTCCTTAGGCCTATGCTCTATATTCAAGACTTAAAGTTGAACACAGGGCACATCTAATCGAAAAAATGATAATGACAAAGGTTGTTCAACATGTCAAGTACTACTAGAATACAGGGGTTTCAAATGCTAACTACCTACTTTCGCCTACCTACTTCCTTTCAACTTGAGTAGGTAAATGAAAGTAGTACTCCGCATTCTAATAAACAACTTTTGCCATTATCATTTTTCGATTACACGAGCCCTATGTTTGGAATAAAGCAAAAAAATAAATAAAAATTCTCTAAGAATCAAAATTCGTCAATTAAATTAGCTCGAAAGTGACAAGTTAGATTTTTGCGAACGTTTGAAAATTCAAAATTGACTGTTGTTGGTGATTTGTGCTTTAAAAAAGTACGTACTTGATCAGTAAATGAACCGATTTTGGAAGAGACACTTCAAGAGTCACGAGTGGATTTTCGACCAGCCTTTTTTCATGATAAAAATGTATAAAAAATCAAAAGCTTCCCGTTTGCGAGGAAATTTTTACCGGCTTTTCGAAGAAAAGTCAGGTACTGTATTTGTCTCAACTGTGACAGTTTCGGTCCAGAGTAAATTTTCTTTGCGTTTTGGGGTGTTGGGATCATTGTGGGACCATTAGTTTTTTTTCAGGTTTCCTTAAAGTTTATATATATATATATATATATAGGTATTAGTATCCAGACATGTCAACTATTGAATGGGTTAATTTTACTATACAAGTGGACTGACCAACTTCTCAACTATAGTTGACAAGTCATGGGTTAATTTTACTATACAAGTCAACTATGAGTTTTCAGAAACTTCCACCAGAGGGCGCATGGCTTAGAAACCAAGGCGCGAGGACGAACGCAGGGTCTACAGTCAATTTGTAGTGAGTAGAATGTGATGTGCTGGTGGAGATGTATGCAAATACATCGATCCTGAGTGTACACGACAACAAATTTGACTTGAAATTTTTCAGTATTTTATTGGCCTATGGAAAATTTAGAAACATCAAAAATTTTTATGCTGTTTAAGCTTTCTTTTGGTGTCTTAACTTTCTCAAAATTCAAATTACTTCAACTCCATTTTCAAAAATTTTCTTCAAAATTTAGCCTAAAAATCTGATTACTTTTTTCAAAACATAGATTTTTTTAATATTAGACTGAATCTGCAAATAAAATTTCAATAAGTGATTTAGAACAGAAATTATACCAATTTTAAACTTTTGTTCACTTTTCTGCATATATGCCAAGCATAGTTGACATGTCTGGTCGCAAGCAAATATATATATATATATATATATATATAGCCGCATACAGGTAAACTCATAACGTTTTGTATAAACAGCAATCTCAAGACCCCTCTGTAACTTCGTTGCTGTGCATACGCTCGACGCGTCACCCCATAGGCCTGATAGTACTCGATGTTAGGCCGCGTTATATTCGTTAACTTGATTTTTGGGTCACCTGTGGAAAGGTATTTCATTGCCAAAACATCAATTTTTCAGAAAAGCTTTTTTTTAAAAGTCTCATATGTCTCTGTTTTTCGCAAATGCTTTTTTAACAAAGCATCCTACAAAAAAATAACCAGCTCTGAGCAGAAAGGAAATTTAATTCTCTACAATTTCCTTCATAGAATTTTTTTCCTAGGATGCATACTTTTCCCATAAAATCAATGTTTAGATTGAAAAACACGAAAATTCGGACCTGTATAATCAACTTCAAATTGAAATTGAGCAGTCAAAAATTCATTTTAGACGATTTTTGACCACGCCATGTGAAAGAGGAGACCTTCAACCACCAGAATCACCAAACAGAACGTAAAAAATGAATAAAATGATTCTTGGCAATAAGCACCTTTTTCTCATGTCCTCATACCTATTAATTAGGCTATGTACTCATTTGAAAATTGAGTCAAAAGAGAAAGTGTATAAACGGCAATCTCACGTCCCTGCTCAAACTTTGCCAGTAGACTCCCCACACCTTGTAGATTCATATGGTACCTCATCGAAAAGTCACGTCCTAAAAAGGTTACGAGTTTGTCAAAACGTTATGAGTTTGCTGGTTAATCTAGAAAAAAGTTACGAGTTTACCCCCTAGAATATTTATGTGTTTATGTACCAATTTTGTGGCAGAGTAAACTCGAAACCTATGAAATTTTGAACAAAGTGCTTTATCCCTCCCGACTGGTGTATTGTCGAAATTTTGAGATTTCGAGTTTTATTAAAATCGGTTCAGGCGTTCCCTCGATATTTCAGATTAAGTGATATTTTTTGTCATTTTTGCGTCCTTTTGCAGACTTCCTCATCAGTTTTGTTTTTGGTATACCTATTTTTTTCTAAGAATAACTATTTTGCTTAGCAATAATCAGTAACGTCTGTCTTAATATACCCAAACGATTTCTCAGTTTATTTATTGTTAGGAATTCAATGGAAAGTCGGTTCACGTGTTCCTCTGATAGTTCAGCTTAGGTAGGCCTAATTGATTTTTGGTGGCATTTTTGCAGACTTTTGCAGACTTCCTCATCAGTTTTGTTTTTGGTACATCTATTTTTTTAAAAGCATAAATGTTTTGCTTAGCAATCACCAATGTCTGTCTTAATACCCAAACGATTTCTCAGTTTATTTCTTGTTTCGAAATATTTAAGTTTCGAGATGGGACTCTTTGACGGGGGGGAGCACCCTCACCCCCAATTTTGGGTGAAACTTTCAAAAGAAAATCTGGGGCATGTGATATATCGAATTGTATGTTTTCGGTGACGCTGAACACGAATATGACGTCAGATTTTTGATTGGACCCCATCCACGGCCCCCGGCACCTCCCCAAAGGGGGTAAAGATTCAAAAAAGTGTTTTGTTCGTGCGACACATGAAATAGTATTTTTCTTGTAACGCTGAATACGAATATGGTGCGCAAAATGAAAAGCATTGTTTTGATGCCTCTTCCATCCCTCAACTTAGGCCTGTTCTCATTTCTTTTTCAATACCTATCCTAAAACAAATCTTTAAAATCCTAAAATTTTGAAAGCCAAAAATAACATGGCTTTTAATTCTCTCAGAATACAACTTTTTAAATGTCTCTGTTCACGCTTAATATGTTTTTAATACGTTTTTTAATTCTGAAAAGCCGGTTATCTCACGCTTTTTTGCGTGAGTGTTTTTGAAATTTGCGCTGATCGCTGTATTTTGTCCAGAACTCCCCACGAGAGCGAATTCTGCCATTTCCAGCCATTCTGGAGCCTCCAGCGCGATTTTTCAATTTCTCCATAATTTTGAATGCTCCAGAAGGCGTGAATATGAAAATTGGGCAGCTAAAAATCGAGTTGTGTGTTTTACTCGAACTGTTTAACGAATTTATTCACATTTGAGCCGATTTTGGATGTGACACCTAAGGAGCAATTTTTTTATCAGCTTTTTTCATAATAAAACTTTCAAAAAATCAAAAGTTTCCTGTTTGCGAGGACATTTTGAGAATTGGCACGAACCGATGTATAGTGTGTCAGAACCACCCTCCCCCCTCAGTTCGAATTTCACTTTTTCGAATCGTTTTTGGAAACTGGGTGATTTTCCGAATTTGTTCTATTTTATTATGTCATACGACAATGACCATACCATCATATTCAAAGCAGGACAAAGTCAGAAAATCACACTGGACACTCCAAAAAGAGCTCGAAACAGCGAAATTCGAACAGGAGGGGGGGGGCTGATTCTGAACTCGATAAAAACGATTAGTGCCAATTTCCAAAATTTCCTCGCAAACGGGAAACTTGATTTTTTAGATATTTTTATTATGAAAAAAAGCTGGTCAAAAAACCACTCTTGAGGTGTCCCTCCCAAAATCGGCTCAAATGTGGATAAACTCATTTAACAGGTCGAGTATAACACGCAATTCGATTTTTAGCTGCCCAACTTTATATTCACGTCTTCTGAAGCTTATTCAAAATTCTGAGAAATTGAAAAATCGCGCTGAAGGCTCCAGAATGGCTGGAAATGGTGAAATTTGGATTTGGGGAATAAATATCACAATATCAGTTTTAGGACTTACTCGTATTTTGATCATTTTTACTGATCATAGTACGAACTTTTTTTAAAAAAAAACACGAATCACCAGAAACAGTTTACCTAATTTTTAATTTTCAAACTTTCGCCAAAAATCGAAAAATCAAGTTGGTTAGCTGAAAATTTGGTTCTGGGGGTTTTAGACCATGCTCTTTCCAAAAATCGCGATCCTGTTCAAATCGGATGGTGACACCTCAAGAGGTTCCTTTGTCAGTTTATCACATCGAAAAATTTTCGGATACTTACTAGCAATGACTTTACTGAATTCTCAACAATCAATTTTTTTAAAAAAATAACATAGGTATTTGAAAGTACATATTCGAATATTTAAATCATATTATTAGTTTTGAATACAGAATTCGGATTGCGAATATCTCGCTTGATGTTTTCGAAAAAAGATTCATTATTTGTCCCTAAACCTACCTCTTGTAATCGCTTTTTTGTTTTTTATGGCTGCTACCTACTCGAACTGCTGCGCCTGTGTCCAAGCATCCGGGAACTTTTTTTATTTTTTTGTTTTTTTGAATAGGTAATGGGGAAGACTACGAGACTTCGAGTTATCTGAAGCTTTGTATGTACAATAGCCATTTGCGAGGGTGAAAACTATTTTTATGTTTTTAAAATTTTTAGTTTGGAAATTTTTTTCAGGATGTTAATAATTTTGATTTAAAAAAAGAGAACAGGCTCACGAGAGGGCGAAAGCTCTTGAAAATTTGTCTTTCGACGGGTGTAAACAACTTCTGTCATTATCATTTTTTAATTACACGAGCCCTACGCTTAGAAAATTCATCGATTTTGGGCTAAATTTCACAAAACAGCTCACAAGTGAAGAGTTTTCTCTTAATTTGAGGCTGCTGAACTCGAATTTGGAGTCAATTTCACTTCAATTACAAATTATAAACACCAGAATCCCTATTATAATGTTGACTCCAAAATCCACCCCTCTCCCCAGAAAAATATTTTTTTGAAAAAATGCTTCAAATTGCTCAATGATAGTGTAGTGATGAATTCGTCTGCCAAATTACAGCTTCATTCGTTCATTACAACCCAAGAAATTGATTTTTTAAAGTTCCAACGCAGATTTCAGATTGTAAAATAAAGCCTACTACAGCTCATACACTTTTTTCAAATTTTTAGTGTCCAGTGTCCACAATTTGGCAGCTTTTTCATAAAGTGTTTAGAAAAAGAACTTGTCTTCATGACCACAATTTTCACGCTATTTTATTCGATAAATTATTACAATAATACCGTACGTTTCGGCACTCTAGTTGTTAGGTATAAAAATATTGACGAAACAAAATATTTGCAAATCGCAGTAGGTTTTCGGATTAGGTATTTAACCTTAAACAAACGTTCAAAACAATAATAAAAAATAAAAAATACTCGTTCTCTTCGATTTTAATGTGGAGAACCCTAGAAATTGTTGGCTGATAAAATCGAAGTTGAAATGCTCGCTTTGTTGAAGAAACTGAAAGTGACTTGGCAAGTGGAAAGGTCTCTTATGTGTAACGTAATACGCAACTCATAAGACACCTTTCTAAATAACGTGGCGCACTGAAGAATTCTTGAAAGCGATTTTAATAGGGTCCCCCTTGGTGGGGGAACCCTAAAAATAGTGAAAAATCCTTTTTTCTAGCCGAACGGCTTGATCTGGTCAATGATGGTATGGGTCGATCATATATGAAGACTGCCTTTGGCCAAAATTTGAGCTCTGGAATTTGATACGATAAAGAGATGAATATTTGTAATTTTTCCCCGTTTTCTGAGTTGAACAGCTTTACCTGTGGTCTGTGATCACAAAACTACAAATGCTTGCCAAAAATCGAAAAATCAACTTCTTCAGCTGAAAACTGGGGGATAGGGGGTTTTTCGAGGTCCTCTTTCCACCAGTCCAAGTTTCATTCCAATCGCAGATTATCATGTGGTAGATTCCCTGTAAGTACAAGTAAACATTTTCCAATTCGTTTTTTCGTTTTTACCGACTTTGCCGTGAAACGGAAAAGTGAGGTAGGTATTGTATTTGTCATGATGGTTGAGGATTTGGGTGGGGGTGGGTTTTCTTGACGTTTTGGAGTGTGCTGATCACGATAAGACGTATGGCGCAAAACGAGATAAGTTTATATAGATATATGTGACCCGCTCTGACAAAACCGACCGTTTCGACAAAAAAAAGTGTCCAAAATAATGATGTTTAAAATGAGTTTTAGGGGTTGAAAGATCAGATTTTTGAGAAAAAAACATTTTTTGAAATTTTGTCGAAATGGTCGGTTTTGTCAGAGCGGGTCACATATATATATTTATGTATATACATACCAACTTTTTCAACGTTGCGGCACCAATTTACTATGATGGTAGTTGTGACACCAGGGATATAATATGTGTCTTTGAGGCACCTTGCGAGTAACATTCATTAAGGCACCACTATATATAATTTAAATAGTGTTAACGCACCTTCGCGTCGTTGCCAAATATTGAAGGTATTTATGTAGCATCAATTTATTTTACAAGCTGTCGTAGGTACGTTTCAAGAATTGGTGGAACAGAAAAAAATGTTGTAGAAGATTTTTTGACATGCGTCTCAACAAAACTGACCATCTTACTCCTCGTGCATGTTTTCCATTGGGGGGGGGGAGCTAGGGTTATTATGCACCTGTTAATATTTTTTTTCTGATTCAAGAAAAATTTCAAGGTAGTCGGGGAGCCCACTTAAGGATAAATTGCACCCCCCCCTGGTCGATCCACCGGGACAACTTTTTTCTTAAAGGGGGAGTCCTAAGGAACATTTCTAGCCCTTGTACTCAAAAAAAAGCGGCCCTACTTACAAGATGGCGGCCGTTTTGATTGAAAGGTCAGTCGAAATCGCAGATTTTGCGTTCCAACATAAGACTTGCTCAACATTTTTCAAACTGTACAAAGGTAGATCGAAAGATCAAGCAAAAATTTATCATCTGTCAAAATTTCAAGTGCCAAAGTGCGTTTTTCGATTTTTGGTAAATTTTTGAAAATCAAATTTAGGCCAAAAAGGTGGGAAAAAATCAAAATTTTACCAAATTGACCAAGAATTTTGGATATATTTACCCTATTTACGACATGCCAAATCGATTGGAAACTGTTTCAAACCGTTTTGAGCAGTTCTGGAGCCTCCAGTAGATTTTTAAAACTTTAAATGTTCACAAAATTTTATCAAATGGAGATGGAAAGCTGAAATTTACTCTACGCGCGCTCCAATTTTAACACCCTCTGAAGACCACTTCAGGTACGTTCAAATCATTTTGGAGCCTCCAGCGCCTTTTTGAAAATTACTGGAGCCTCCAGTAGATTTTGGAAACTTGAAATTTCCGCAACATTTTACCAAATGAAGTTGGCAAGCTAAAATTTACTTCGCAAACTAATTTCAATACGATATGAAGTCGACTACATGGTGGTTTCAAATGGTTTTAAATGATTTTGAAGCTTCCAGCTACTTCTTGGAAATTTCAATTTTCCAAAAAACACCATAAGACCTCTCAAAAAGTGACTGGAAGCTCCAAAACGACTTGAAGTCCACCAGCAGACGAGTTCGTAGCGTATTAAAATTGGTTTTCAGAATGAATTTTGACTTTCTAGTTTGTTTCTACCTGCGTTTGATGAAATTTTTAGGAATTTTAAAGTTTCAAAAATCTACTGGAGGCGAGGCTCCAAAACGACTTGAAATTTTCCTGCAGTTGACTTCGTAGCGTATTGAAATTAGTTTGCAGAATAAATTTCAGTTTTCCAACTCCATTTTGGTGAAATTTTGTGAACATTTAAAGTTTCAAAAATCTACTGGAGGCTCCAGAACTGCTCAAAACGGTTTGAAACAGTTTCCAATCGATTTGGCATGTCGAAAATAGGGTAAATATATCCAAAATTTCAGCTTTCTTGGTCAATTTGGTAAAATTTTGATTTTTTCCCACCTTTTTGGCCTAAATTTGATTTTCAAAAATTTACCAAAAATCGAAAAACGCACTTTGGCACTTGAAATTTTGACAGGTGATAAATTTTTGCTTGATCTTTCGATCTACCTTTGTACAGTTTGAAAAATGTTGAGCAAGTCTTATGTTGGAACGCAAAATCTGCGATTTCGACTGACCTTTCAATCAAAACGGCCGCCATCTTGTAAGTAGGGCCGCTTTTTTTTGAGTACAAGGGCTAGAAATGTTCCTTAGAATTCCCCCTTTAAGAAAAAAGTTGTCCCGGTGGATCAACCGGGGGGGGGGGGGGTGCAATTTATCCTTAAGTGGGCTCCCCGACTAAGGCGAAAAAAGAGGAAAAAACAACAACCTTCCATTTGTCTTCCAAACATTAGCCGCTTCCGGCATTGCACTCATCCTCTGAGGAGAGGGTTGAAATTGACCACTTTTGTAGGTGAAGAGTGCAATTCCACAAAAAGAGAAATGAAGTTTTACCTGAAGTTTCTTAGGTATGCAGTTAATTTGAATTTTGAAATGATGAAGAATGACTGAAAATGAACTCACCTTTCCACAATCCTCAATTTTTTAATGGAACCTCCACTCTACCTCTGTTTTTAAGATGAGTAACTTCAAGTAAATAAAATTGTAATGGCTTTCGTATAATTTTGTGCTCATACACACCTTTTGAGCCCATATTCACCCTCCCTTCCACTTCCTCCGACCAATTTACCAGCGATTTATGTAGTAGGATACGTTTCCTCACACCCCCTCTCTCTTTTAAAAGGAGACTTATAGCCATCCAGAAAAATGATAGGTATGTACTTGGTTAGTGCTGTGTAGTGCACATATCTCCGATGTTAGTTCACAGAGGGATGGAATCTGAAAAGAATGTTACATATGTAGGTACGAATTTCTGTTTTTTTTTTCTTTTTTTGAAAATTAACTATCACAACTTAATTGAGAAGGTTATGAAATTCAATGCTCAATAATGCACAATGGTTCAAAAACAGGTATTTTTTGTAGGAAGGGGGTTATATTTTTCTAAATTGGATACCACTTCGATGCCTCAAAAATACCTATTTTTAAAACAATTGTCCAATCAGCTTCATACCCTGCTCAAAAATTGAAGAAAAGTTTCGACACATGTGAAACATTTTTGGAAATTTGAGGTAAAGGCGATAAAGGGGTAAACGTTGCTCAAAAATTTAAAACTTTTGTTACGCGTGTTTTATTGAGGCTATTTGGCCATTACTTTAAGCTGGGCTGCAAAAAAATTCAAATAAAGTTGAAAAACGACACAGCACACTAGTTATGGTAGTATGGTACCCTTTCAAAAAATGAAATCAATTTTTTCAAATCACATTCTGAGTTTTCTCAGATGGAAAATTTTGTCAGAAACATTTTTGAACGGGGCTAATTTTTGGTTTCCGGACATTTTCCCGAATTCGGATTCCCGAATGGACATTTTTCCAAATAAAAAAATACCCAAATTTTTTGTTCCCGATTCCAATTTCCCGAATCCTATTTCCCGAATGAGCGTTTCCCGAACCAATAAAATCTACTTCCCGAATTTTTGATTTTCAAATGCCCTCAAACACTTTTCATAATTTTTTTTCTCATGGAAGTGAATGCCAAAAATTTTCCTCAAAGAATGTAGCATAGTGAAGTTATGACCAAAAAGTTTTTTTCTGGAGAAATCTCCCCTTCTCCACACGATCAGTGTACATACCATTAATCATCAAAATTAGAAGTTTCCTAACAAATTTTTTGAAATTTTGGGGTCTAAAAAAGTACAATCTTAACGCGGGTATCGAAAAATTTTACTTAAAAGGCTAAGAAAATTATACAATGACGAGGAAAAACAAGTTTCGAAAATGAACCTGCCCAATCGAATTTTGAAAATTTTAGGCTTAATAAATATTACCTGTTAAGAATTTATGTGCAGGAAATCTTACCACAACGCTTGAAATACTTACTCGTATTATGAGGCAAAGAAAGGGTGATTTTCAAATTTAAAGTTTCCTAAACTATTTGTATTTGAATAAGTTTTGGAAAACATTGTGACTAAAAATACCGTTTCGAGCGTGAATTTTGGAAACTACTCCCAATAAATTAAAAAAATCATATTTCAAATTGAAAAAAAAAATAGGTTTTGAAGCTGAAGCTGTCGTAGTGGGAGAAAATTATTTCGACGATTTCTCCCTTCACACTGTGTCAATCCCCATCAGAAGGGTTCCTTAAGGCTTAAAGCATAGGTTAAATCGGTATTTTCAATTGAAATTTTCAAAATCTCGAGGAGACGAACCGATTTATCTATTGAGGGCAATAAAAAATCATCGAGTTTGATTTTGACTTGCCATTAGGTCGTTTTGAACGTATTTAAGTTGAATTGAACTCATTTTATGGCATTTTTTCGTGAACTGGGATTTCCAAACATTTACTAGAGGCTTCAAAACGACCTGAAACTACCTCCAGTAAAGTCGATAGCACTTTGGAATTTTGAAGCAGAGTCAATTTCGGTTTTCCAATTTCATTTGCTGAAATTTTGTTGAAATTTCAAGTTTCAAATTCAAAAATCCACCGGAGGCTCCAGTAATTTCTAAAAAATCGCTGGAAGCTCCAAAAGAATTTGAAATCTACCTGTAGTTGACTTTACATCGCATTGAAATTAGTTTGTGGAGTATAGTCCCGCTTTTCAACTGCATTTGATGAAATTTCGTGGAAATTCAAGTTTAAGGGCCGTATTCATAGACGTTACCCAATCACTTGGCTAAGTGGTGAATTTTGATAAATTTTATATTTTTAAAATAATAAATCAATGCCCACTTTGCAGTACGCCAAGTGATACTTGAGCAACGTCCATGAATACGGCCCTAAGAAATCTGCTGGAGACACCTGGAATTTTCAAAAAGTCGTTGGTGGCTCCAAAATGACTTGAACCCTCGTAAAGTCGTCTTTAGAGTGTTAAAACTGGAGTGCAGAGTAGATTTTAACTTTCCATTTCCATTGATGAAATTTTGTGAATGATTCAAGTTTCAGAAATCTACTGGAGGCTCTACCAATTGTCAAAAAGTCGTTGAAGACTCCAAAACGACTTGAAATCTGCCTGCAGTCGACATTGTCAAGTATTGAAATTGGTTTGAAGAATGAATTTCGACTTTCCAACTCCATCTTAAAGAAATTTTGTGGGAATTTCAAGTTTCAAAAATCTGCTGGAGGCTCCACAACTACTCAAAACGGTTTGAAACAGTTTCCAACGGATAAGTTTTTACGTTTGTACGTAAATTTGGTGAAATTTTGAATTATTCCCTCATTATTGGCCTAAATTTGATTTTCAAAAATTCACCAAAAATAGAAAAAGGCACTTTAGCACTTGAAATTTTGACAGGTGTTAAATTTTTGCCTGCTCTTTCGATCTACTTTTGTAGGTACGGCTTGAAAAATTTTGTGCAATCCCATGTTGGAACGCAAAATCTGTGATTTCGGCTGACCTGTCAATTCAAATGGTCGCCACTTTAAAGACCTTTTTTTTTAGGACAAGAGCTAGATCTGTTGCTTTGGACCTCTAAAAAAAATTTCCCCCCGGAGCATCGACGGTGGGATGTGCATTAGATACTTATGTGAGCCCCCCAACTATTCGTAAGTGGTCTTTGTATAATTTCGCCGTTGTACACAACAAATTACGAGCTGAATTTTCATTTTGAACCATATTCACTCTCTCTTCTTTCCTCTGACTCTTTACTAGCGATTTGGTTAGGATTCATTTCCCCATTATTCCTCCTTCCACTTTAAAGAGGGAGCTAAAATCGCACATAGTACTTGGCTGGTGCTGAATAGTGCATGCTAGACACAATTTTCAATAAAAAAATATCTAGAAATTGTAAAAATAATTGATTAGATAACATAACCCTTACAAATCATTTTTACTACATAGTTAATTTTCATAGCCTTTTGCGCACGATTTCCAACCAAAAAACGATTAAAAATTTTTATTGGGGTGCTTTGACTCTAGAAAGGGCTGAAAAGTTTTCAAAAAATTACTCAAAGAAAACAGCAAAAAATTCAGTTGCATTATTCAAACTTTGAAAATAATTTTATGTTCTAGTAAATTTTCCCAGCCTTTTGAGTACCCACATGAAGAAGTCACTGTGAAAGATTTAAAAAATCGATTAGGCAGCTTCAACTGTTGGAAATTGTTTTCCACAATCGTGATACAATTTTCTCAAAAACAAAACTCCTTCGACCCAAAACTTTCGAAGAAAAATCGCTAGAAAGAGTTTGAAAAAATTAATCTGACTAGCTAAATTTTTGAAATTTATTTTTCGTAGGCATTATACATACATTTTTCATACATTGGCTCTTGGGTGCCATCTCCAATATGGACGCACGAACTGTTTTTTAAAGACCCAGAATCACCTGAAATATTTAAAAGGATTCCACTGGGCAGCTTCAAATTTGAATATAAATTGACAGTTCTACTCATAATACATAGGTAAATAAGTACATAGTTTTCTGTGACTTATGGGCGCAATTTCCAATACACGTGTTCAAAACAGTACATTTTAGATCCAAAATCTTCAAAACAAAGTATCCAAAAATAACAGATACTCTCTAAATTTGAAACAGTGAAATTTCACTGCTTAACAGTCACGACATTTTGGCTTTTTAAAAGCAGTAGTTTTTTACTGCAAAACAGTGAAAAATCTACTGAATTGGACAGTAAAAATCATTTTTACTGATCAATTAAGTAAATTTTTTACTGTTTTGCAGTAAAAAACTACTGCTTTTAAGAAGCCAAAATGTCGAAGACTGCTAAGCAGTGAAATTTCACTGTTTAAAATTTAGAGAGTATAAGGAAGCAGCAAATTTTGGCATTGAGTCCTTTCAATGTCATGTAACAATTCTCCAAGCATTATAGTATACGATTTTTTATAGGTGCATCTATGTGTTATTTTTTTGAGCCGAAACCAAGAAAATGTTGTAAAAAAAAGAATTTGATTTTACAATTTCCGAAGTTGAAAGTCTGCGATAAATTTTTTTTTATAGATTTTAAATAACTTTTTGAAAGTTTAGTGACCAAAAAAATGCAATTGTAAAGCGCACGTCGAAAAATTTCACCCAAGAGGCTAAGAAAATAACATAATGACGAGGAAAAACTTTTTTGAAGTTGAGCCTGCTCAATAAAATTTTTCAAACCCTCTTGGCGAATTTTTCAGAAAATTTTGGTGGCAAAAAATATTACGTATTAGGAACGCACGTGCAGAAAATCGTACCACAGCACTCGGAAAATTATTGTAAGGCAAAAAAAGGCGTATGTATTTCTTTAAAGCTTTTCAAATTATTTGAATAGGTTTTTGAAGCTTTTGTGTCTGAAAATGTCATGTTGAACTCACAGTTCGGAAATTCCTCCTAATGAGGTTAAAAAATTCTTATTTAAAGTTGAAAAAAGGAATTTCCAAAATTGAAGCTGCTCAATTTATATTTTTTTGAACCTTTTCCACCGCAGAATTTTTTTTTTAGCGTGGATACAATTTCCAATGCATGTGTGTTAAATGGTATTTCTTAGGTAAAAATTTTCAAAGAATCATCCAAAAACAGCCAACAAATTTAATCTGGGAACGTAAACGTTAGAATTCTCTTCTCTAGTCGTGTACATTAAAATTTTTCTAACGTTTTAATGGGAGTTTCTGAAAGCGCGCCCAAATTGATATGTTTTGAGCTCAAGATTTTCAAAAAAATTGCCGGAAACAACTCGAAACATTTGATTGAGCAGCTTAAATTTTGAAACTTGTTCTTTCCAATTGTCATAACACAGTTTCTTTAGAAGATAGGTATCTTATCCTGGTGAATTTTTAAAAACCAAATATGAGCCAAAAATGCAAGAAAATCAAAATATCTCCAAATTTTCAACCCACCAAATCGATTTAAAATAGTTCGAACCGTTTTGAGCAGTTCTCAAGCCTACACAGCAGATTTTTAGAAATTTAAATTACCACAAAGCTCTATCAAATGAAATTGGAAAGCCAAAATTCACATTTGATTTTCATTTCTACATGCAGAGTCAACTTTCACTTTGTTCTGAAGCTTGCAGTCGTGTTGATATTTTGAGTTCCCAAGAAACACTGTAATTCTGTTAAAATAAACTTTAGAATGTATGCTCGCGATTGGTTTTTGTTAATAACCCACTTGATAGATTGTATGCCATTTTTCCGAAATCAGGATGCATTTTTGTCCAGCGCTTTCCTATTTGAAAACTTGAAAAATGAACTGGTCCCCTGATGAAAAAAGCTGAAATTCAGTTCACTCTGTACTTCTTACAAGGTAACTACTTGAACCTGGAGAAATGAAAGTGAACGAATCAAAGCTAAATCGAAAGGGGACCACCTCAGGACCCCAAATCCAAAATTTCAAGTGCTGAAGTTGATTTCACGATTTTTGATGAATTTTTGAAAATTGAAAAATTCGAAAAATTATCAAATTACAGGTAAATTTAAAGTCATTCTGGAGTCTCCAGTGACTTTTTGAAAATTCCTGGAGTTTTCAGTAGATTTCTGAAACTTGAACTTCCCCAAAATTTCATCAAAAATAGAGATGGAAAACCGAAATTCATTCTGCAAAGACGCAAAGTAACTTCAATACGCTATGAAGTCGACTGCTGGTGGATCTTGAGTCGTTTCGGAGCCTACAACGACTTTTTGAAAATTACTGAAGCTTCCAGTAGATTTCTGAAACTTATATTTCCCCAAAATTTCATGAAATGGAGATGGAAAACCGAAATTCATTCTGCAAAGTACATAACTTCAATACGATATGAAGTCGACTGCTGGTGGATTTCGAGTCGTTTTGAAGCCGCCAGCGACTTTTTGAAAGGTTTCATGAAGCTTTTTTGGGAAAATTGAAATTTTCAAAAAGTAAGTAGCTGAAAGCTTCAAAACTACTTGAAACCACCATACAGTCGAATTCATAGGTATCATATTGAAATTAGTTTGCGGAGTAAATTTCGACTTGCTAACTCTATTTGATAAAATGTGAAAATTTCAAGTTTTAAAAACCTGGTGGACACTCCAGTAATTTTCAAAAAGTCGTTGGAGGCTCCAAAACGACTTAAAATCCACCAGCAGTCGAATTCATAGGGTATTGAAGTTATGTACTTTGCAGAATAAATTTCGGCTTTCCATCTCCATTTGATGAAATTTTGAGGAAATTCAAGTTTCAGAAATCTACTGGAAGCTTCAGTAATTTTCAAAAAGTCGCTGGAGGCTCCAGAACAACTTTAAATCCACCTGTAATTGACTTCGTAGCGTAAGTATTGAATTTAGTTTGCGGAATGAATTTCGACTTTCCAACTCGATTTGATGAAATTTTGTGGGAATTTTGTGTTCCAAAAATCTGTTAGATGCTCCAAAACTGCTCAAAACGTTATGAAACAGTTTCCAATCGTTTTGGCAGGTCGAAAATAGGGTACATCCCAAATTTCAGCTTTCCAGGTCAATTTGGTAAAATTTTGATTTTCTCCCTGACTTTTTGCTTTAATTTGATTTTCAAAAATTCACCAAAAATTGAGAAAGGCACTCTAGCACATGAAATTTGGACAGGTGATAGATGTTTGCCTGCTCTTTCGATCTGCCTTTGTTCGGTTTCGTAAATTTTGTGTAAGTCCCATGTTGGAACGCAAAATCCGCGATTTCTGCTAACCTGTCAATCAAAATGGCCGCCACTTCGTATGTAGGGTCACTTTTTTTTGAAGACAAGGGCTAGAAATATTCCTTAGGACTCTTCCTTTAAGAAAAACGTTGTCCCGGAGGATCGACGTGGGGCGAAATAGATCCTTATGCAGGCCCCTAACTTTGTGTAAGTTCGCCAAATTTCTAACCAAAAATTCATACATTTATTGCAGAAAAACGTGTAAATAACTACATTTTACTTCAATTTTTGGTCCTAAAAATTACAAAAAAGTTCAATAAAATTGCTAAGAACACAAGAAGGGGTAGAAGTGCGGAGGGAAGGAAACATGAAAAATTCCTGGAAAATTTTATTTGGCCAGACACATTGACTCAAATTCAAAAAATTTCAATTTTTATAAGAAGTACATAGGTAAAACAAAAAAATTTCACTTCATACTCACAATCACTCATGCAAAACAATTACATCGGGGACTTTGGAAATCAGCTAGCAACTGCTTCCGATGCAAAATATAATCGAGACAATCAGCAGTGCAATGTTGCCAAAAACCTGATGCCTGAACGTCGGTTAAACAAATATACTCCCTCAAAATGTAAGCGATGCCACAACGTCGAGCGGATGTATAATTTTTAAATATGTATAACATGCAGCGCTCCTACATAAAAACACCAAGAACTACAGTGTATATAAGTCGGCACTTAGTGTCGTTGTGGCACCAGGGCAAAAATTGACGTACAGGCACCTGGTGACGTTCTGACACCATTTCGGACATTTTCAACCTAAAACGTTGTGGCACCATTTGGTGGTGCCTGAACGTAAATTTTGGTGCCAGAACGTCGATTCAGTATATAATTTGGTGCCACAACTACAGTAATTAAGAGTATATATATCAATTTATAAATAGTCGTTCGACGGTATTCTGGCATCCAAGAATATATACAGGAGACTGGCATCTTCACTAATCTTCACCTTCAAAAATATTTTTCGGCAAGTAATAGTACAGCTGCACTACTCCGCACCTGCGCATGACATACGAGCACAAAAGGGCTTCCTTTATAGGCAGGTAGCGTGAGGGGAGCACTGTAACATGGCGCGCTACGCGAGCTACGTTGTAAAACATGCTAGATGCCACATTACCACATATTGTCTTTGAACCTGAGGGGTGTGGGCGGTTGTATATCAGGTAAAGTGGCATCACCAAACTAACCCTATTTTTGGAATGTACAGACCTGTAGGATATCATATAACAGCAATGTTAAAGTGGCATCCGCAAAATGATGCCAGTTTGTAAAAAAGATGCCAGTTTACCATTCAACAACAAAAAAAGATGCCACTTGGGCCCTGAACAACTGTATGTATGGGTAATTCTCAGAAAAAGGTAAAATTCGTGTACATGGCGAATTTCTCAACGGTTTTAGCATGAATTTTTTTTTTTTTTTTTTGGTCCATTAAAGAATGACCCCGCACACATTTCACACATGGTATTGAGGTTTTTAGACCCTCCTTTCATTGGTGTACATTTGATTTTATACCCCAAATGTCCTTCGACTTGGCTGTCACACTTCATGTTTTTGAAAATGAATGTTATAAAGTGTCATGAACTTCATTTTTTTTTGGAAAAATTGACACATTCTCATTATCATAGAACATGAAGGTCTCTTATTGTGCAAATTGCAATTGCAATAAGTCTATAGGAAGCTCACAATTCACATTTGAAAACTGTCACACACTTTTTGCGCAAATTTTCGAGCAATTTTCAATTATTTTTGGTAGCTTCCCAATCCAACATTTTTTTCTGGTGAGTGGCTGCACTGGTTCACTGTTCTCATAGAAATGTTACCCCGCACCGTTCTTTTTAAAAACTACATTACAGCTCGTTCTGATCGTACTTATCTGTGAAGTTTTGATATTTCGCAAAATCTGTGTCCTTCGGCTTGGTGTTTTCATTTACGCCAATGAACCCGCCAAAACCAATAATTGAGTACGGGAAGTTATTCTACATGATAAGTACACATTTATTACGTGTTAAAAATCGAATAATGTCCAGTAGGTAAGGCTAGAAACGAAAAAACGTTGAGATTGTCCTTCGGCTTGTCCAGCGCCCATTTGTCCTTCGACTTGGCCAAATTTCAGACAGCTGTACTTTTATCACGCTAGTCGGCATATTACACGATAATACAAGTAAAATTTTACATGTTCTCCCTCCCCACACTTCACCTCTACCCCTACCAAAAAAATAAGTCCAGATTCGAACTCTGCGGCCTGAAAAACATGAATCGACATATTACACGATAATATAAGCAAAATTTGACATTTTCCCCCTCCCCACGCCTCACCCTCCACCTCTACAAAAAAAATAACTCCAGATTCGAATTCTACGATCTTGAAAACATGTCAATCGACATATTACAAATCGATGAGGGTCGAATTCTAATTATCGCCGTTTTAGGGGGGCCGGGGTCCACAGTGGGGGGGATTGAATTGAGGCCAACACTAGAAAAGGGATCTGGGACACATATACAAATGATTCCCACTTGAAATTTTCCAAAAAAATGATTTTCGTTTTTCAAAATTATGCATATCAAAATCGACCCTTTTTCTGAGAATTACCCGTATACATATTCTAGGGGGCAATCTCGTAACCTTTTTCTTGATTAACCAGCAAACTCATAACGTTTTGGCAAACTCGTAACCTTTTTAGGACGTGACTTTGCGATGAGGTGCCATATGAATCTACAAGGTGTGGGGAGTCTACTGACAAAGTTTGAGCAGGGACGTGAGATTGCTGTTTATACAATTTCACTTTTGACTCAATTTTCAAATGAGTACATAGCCTAATTAATAAGTATGAAGTAATGAGGAAAAGGTGTTTATTGCCAAGAATCATTTTTTACGTTTTTTACGTTCTTTTTGGTGATTTTGGTGGTTGAAGATGTCCTCTTTCACATGGCGTGGTCAAAAATCGTCTAAAATGAATTTTTGACTGCTCAATTTTAATTTAGAGTTGATTATACATGGCCGAATTTTCGTGTTTTTCAACCTAAACATCGATTTTATGGGAAAAGTATGCATCCTAGGAAAAAAATGCCATGAAGGAAATTGTAGAGAATAAAATTTCCTTTCTGCTCAGAGCTGGTTATTTTTCTGTAGGATGCTTTGTTAAAAAGGTATTTGCGAAAAACAGAGACGTATGAGACTTTAAAAAAAAAAGCTTTCTTGAAAAATAGATGTTTCGGCAATGAGACACTTTCCACAGGTCACCAAAAAATCAAGTTTACGAATATAACGCGGCCTAACATCGAGTACTATCAGGCCTATGGGGTGACGCGTCGAGCGCATGCACAGCAACGAAGTTATAGAGGTGTCTTGAGATTGCTGTTTATACAAAACGTTACGAGTTTGCCTGTATGCGGCTATATATAAATTTGTGTCACGCTGAACTCAAAAACTCCGAACTTTAAGTCGAAACTGATGATGGCAAAATATTGCTTTGATACTGAACTAGAGAAATTTTTAATTTGGTCGAAATCGATTCAGCCGTTTACCAGATATGAATGTTTAAGTGTGTTTCAACGTTATGGATAAGCAGAAATTTGTGTAAACCCTTATATCTCGCAAACGGCTCACCCCCAACAAACAGATGGGGTGGTTAAGGTGTGTAGGTTGCAGATTGGTGCGCCGGAGGTCGGGTGTTCGAATCCCGTGCGAGTCAAGAGGAGAAAATTTTTTTTTGATTTTTTTGTTAATTTTATCCGTCCAAAATTTTTTTTCCATAAAAAATCAAAATTTTTCAAAAATTTCTAGTGTAATTAAATGAGGCCTATAGAATCAAATGCCTACTTCTCCACTTTTTTTCAAAAATGAGTTAAGCATGGTTTGGTATACTACAACATGTCCCGCATCTGATGAAAATGTCAACATTTGAATTTCGGTCAAGGAAGTATGGTAAAACAGCGTGTAAAGTTAGGGGTTAGAATCAAAACTCTACTTTTTTAATGGAGAAGTCGAGTTTTCAAACGAACCTGGCGGATTTCGAATGAAACACTAGTGTTATGCCTTGAAATTAGGCTTGAAGTTGAATAAATTCATCAAGTGAGGACCCTTCCCCCAAAAAACACCTTTCATTTTTATTAACAAAAATTATTTTTTTTTACTTTGAAAAAAAAGGAAAATAATTTCAATTTCCAAATGAATGGTCAAAAATGCAATATTATTTTAATTTCTCAAACTTTCCAAGCTTTCTTCAACTTTTAGCACCATATTACTAGAAAAATTTTTGATTAAGTGCCCTAAAACGATGTAAAAAGTGTACGGTTGGAGACAAAACTCAACTTCTCCTAACTTCAAACTGCCCAGGAACTCTTACGGCAACGCGTAGGGTAAAACAAACATGTGGGTCACTATCGTCTTGTTGGTACAAAAATATTAGACATATTACCTCGGTATTTTATGTTACGATAAATGCTAGGGAGGTTTTTTGCGTTTTTCTCAAAAAGTTCGAAAATGGAGAAGTAGAGATTTGATTCTAGTGGCCATTTTTTGTTTCAACAAAAAACATTAAGTGTTTGGTAAATAGCCATTAAATTTTGATAATTTGTTTTTTTTTGGTGAATTAATAGTAATTTTCAGTAAATAAAATGATTAGTTATTTTTGGTGAATTACTCGTAATTAAAGTTGGTCGAAAATTTTGGTAAATTGCTTGGGTAATTTTTGTTTTGGTAAATTAATGGCATAATTTTTATTGGTAAATTGGTATTCCAATTGTTAAATTTTCGTAAATTGCTGGGGTTATTTTTGGTAAATTGGTAAAGTTTGGTAAATTGGTAAAAACCTTTGGCAGTAAATTACTGGGGTAATTAAAAAAAATTCGGTAAAAAATTGGTAAATTAGTGAGGAAATGTCTGGTAAATTACTGACAAGGGAACTACCTGAACCGGCAGAAACGAAAATGAACGAATCAAGGCTAGATCGAAAGGAGACCACCTCAGGACCCCAAATCCAAAATTTCAAGTGCTAAAGTTGATTTCTCGATTTTTGGTGAATTTTTGAAAATTGAAAAATACGAAAAATTTTCAATTAATACCAAAAATAGAAAATATTGATGAAAAATGGAATTTTCGAGGGAAGTGACTCAGATGGTGTCCCTAACTCATTTACGACTATCGAAATTCGTAAAACCTCAATTCCAATCATTCTGGAGCCTCCAGCAATTTTTTATCATTTCTCCAGAATCTTGAAATTGCTGTGGAACGGCTAAAAATCAACTTTAGCACAAATAACTTTATTTATGACCTATGTGGGTTGCCTTTAACTATTTTTTGCGGTTGTCGCGAAAATCGGCGTCTGCCGGTTCAGATGTGTATTTTTGACCACTGGAAAAAATGACAAAATTTGAAAATGTTGAATATTCAATCTTTTGCGATGCAACCTATCCGAAATCGAACTCTGATCTATTTTCGACGTTCCGAATAGGTGAAACCTCCATTTCGACCATTCTGGAGCCTCCAGCGATTTTTTATCATTTCTTCAGAAACTTGAAATTGCTGTGGAATGGCTAAAAATCAACTTTAGCACAAATTAAAGGCAACCCACATAGGCCCCAAATTAAGTTATTTGTGCTAAAGTTGATTTTTAGCCATTCCACAGCAATTTCAAGTTTCTGAAGAAATGATAAAAAATCGCTGGAGGCTCCAGAATGGTCGAAATGGAGGTTTCACCTATTCGGAACGTCGAAAATAGATCAGAGTTCGATTTCGGATAGGTTGCATCGCAAAAGATCGAATATTCAACATTTTCAAATTTTGTCATTTTTTCCAGTGGTCAAAAATACACATCTGAACCGGCAGACGCCGATTTTCGCGACAACCGCAAAAAATGGTTGAAGGCAACCCACATAGGTCATAAATAAAGTTATTTGTGCTAAAGTTGATTTTTAGCCGTTCCACAGCAATTTCAAGATTCTGGAGAAATGATAAAAAATTGCTGGAGGCTCCAGAATGATTGGAATTGAGGTTTTACGAATTTCGATAGTCGTAAATGAGTTAGGGACACCATCTGAACCACTTCCCTCGAAAATTCCATTTTTCATCAATATTTTCTATTTTTGGTATTAATTGATAATTTTTCGTATTTTTCAATTTTCAAAAATTCACCAAAAATCGAGAAATCAACTTTAGCACTTGAAATTTTGGATTTGGGGTCCTGAGGTGGTCTCCTTTCGATGTAGCTTTGATTCGTTCATTTTCGTTTCTGCCGGTTCAGGTAGTTCCCTTGTGAGGTGAATGTTGGTAAATTGATGGGGTAATTTTTGGTAAATTGGAAAATTGGTAAATTAGTGGGTAATGTCTGGTAAATTACTGAAGTAAATGTTGGTAAATTGCTGGGGTAATTTTTGGTAAATTCGTAAATGTTGGTAAATTGGTAAATTTTGGTAAATTGGTAAATTTTGGTAAATTGGTAAATTTTGGTAAATTGGTAAATTTTGGTAAATTGATAAATTTTGGTAAATGGATAAATTTTGGTAAATCGGTAAATTAGTAAATTTCGGTAAATTGGTAAATTTTGGTAAATTGGTAAATTTTGTGTAACGGTAGGGATTGCGCCCTTCACTTCCACCTAAAGGGAAGATCGGACCTGAGGGAAGTGGCTGCACTGCTATGTACTACATGCAGCGCGATCTATAGGAACTGGTTTCCGAGCCACTTCCGAGCTAGGTAGAAGACTTCTCTTTAGTATTATAATTAACTGTTGATCCGTTCGCGTGTGATTGTAATCTCATGGTTAGGGAAATTGTTTTAGGCCTTGTGCCATGTTCTGTTTTGTCTCTCATATGTTTTAGTCAATTGATTGTATATTACTTCGTTAAATACATCAATTGGCAAGTGCGCACGTATGTGTTTTATTAAAGAAGTGTTTTCTACACCCCAGAATCACCTATGAGCTCTTGAGCCTAGGTTGCGAGTTGAGTTCTGCTCAACTCACCTATGTAAAGGTAGACGTCATCTCTCTTCAAGCAGAAGAGGAGAGTCGACTCCTCTACATTTGGCGCCCAAGTGTGGTCCATCCACTGGGAATTTGAAGCTGCAAAGCTGAAATTCATCTTGAGCAAGATGTGATGCGGAGAGAGTTTGCGGAGTTTCATCTCTAGTCGTCGTGGGATCATCTCAAATCGTCGTGGGATCATCTCTAATCGTCGTGGGATCATCTCTAATCGTTGTGGATTCATCTCTAGTCGTCGTGGGATAATTTTGGAACTCCCTGTCAACTTGGCGACAGAAGTATTCAAGTGAGAAGAAGTCAACCAGCTTGGATAAGGTCAACCTGGCGACCTGACGATCTTTTTAGTGGTTGAATACCCTAAAAAGTGAGAATATCGCGACATCTCAGAAAGCTCACCAATTTGCAGCTGAAAATTCCGATCAAGAAGAGTCAACTTTGAGCAGTGGAGCACAGTTGTGCAGGTACGAAGTGTGAAAAATCCAGGCACACTTCGACATGCTCAAAGTAGGAGTTCGAGGTCAAAGTGTCAAATCTAAATGGGGCACTTACTGGTGAACAAAAAGAAGCATTATTTATTTCAATAAGGTAGATGATTTCAACTGGTTTCCATCATAAAAATGAGATCTCAGCAAAAAAAGGTAGATTGAGTTCGGAGCCAGTAAAGAAAAAATTGCAACATATTTTGAAGCCAAATATCCGAAAAACTGTTTCCAAAGTGCTGTGTGGAGAAATTTTTCAAAAAAGATGACATAAAATTTCTCAATAATGACTCTGGGGCATCCAAAAATGAAGAAAAAAATGGTAGATGTCATCAGAAAAGCCAGCTACTGAAGCAGATTACCAAACCACCCTTTTTAGACCAACTGTGCAACCACTTGAACATTGTAATAAAAGGTATGAAATTTAATTATCGAAAGAATCGCGGAAAAGTGGCTGAAAATCGCGTAATTAGAACCTCTGTTCAAACTTGTGCCTGTCACAGTTTGGAAAATTTGAGCACAGTTACACTTGCTCGGCAGAGTTGTTCAAGGTCAAGCGAGAAGTTCCAAGTTCATCACATACGTGTGAATAAGAATGAGAAGCAACTTGCATTGTGAGCTTGGTAGATGTTTACAAGATACTGTAGAATTATCCATCTTGATTTTTTTTTTTGGAGATTTTTGTGATAAATTCTGGGGCAGTAGAGTCAACTGAAATTTTTGAAATGAAGCTGCATCCAAAAGCCCACAGGGGCAGTAGAGTCTACAAGAAAGTCTTCAAATCAAGATGCAGGGGCAATACAACAGCCCAATAAGAAGAGTGTGCTACCTGAAAGCTGAAAATTTGTTTTTTTTTTCGATGCCCAAAAAAATATAAGAAGAAATACTGGGACAAATCAACTCTATACAAGCTTCACGGACCCCCCACTATGATAATGGTGAATTGGTCACTGAGTTTCAACATGCAGATAGGTAGAATTCGACATGATTTTATTTGCATGGTAGAGAGCCAAGAGCCAACATAGCTACATCTTATCTGCTTGCCATCACGTCCGAGGTACCTAGCAACTGATAAGAGATTTCTATGCATTGTTATCGGAAGTATTTGTTGGAAATTTTTACAGATTTCACATAATTATTTATCAGCTAACTTACAAAACTGAAACGTGTGAAATATTGGTATCTTGATGTGTGCTGAAAAAACCTGCCAGATTGACTAGAGATAGGTAGAGTACAACTTGAATGGAGTGGGACAACACAGGTAGAATAAAAAGAAGATGCCCAATTGACAAAAATTTGGATAAAAATGCTAGATAATAGCTAGCTAATCACGCTACAATTGCGCTAGCGCACTAGCGTGATTTTGGGACTCTCTGCTAGCTTTTTTTTGGCCAGTGTTTCACGCTAGAAAATCACTAGCAAAAAGCTAGCGTGTTCGTTAAAAGAAAGCGAGCCTCAGCTAGGAAAAAGCTAGCAGAAAGCTAGCGTTTTGTGCAGTTTTCGGATTTGTTTGAGCGATAAAAACGCTAGCAGAACATGTTGCTTCTTTCTCAGCTCGCTATACGCTAGCATTCCACTAAATAAAATAATAATCACCCATTAAAGTCAAAATTTTATTTTCAAAAATTAAAAGAGTGGGGTTAGGTACCCTCAATTTTGAGAATTTCTTCACATCTGAATTCCCCTTATCACAACGAATTTTTTAAGACCTAATTTACCTACGAAAATTTTCCTACCTAATTAACGGGGATTCGAACCAGCAACCCTATGTTCCTAACTACCTACGCTTAACGACATGGCCACCACGGAGATATTTGATTCAGGCCCTACAAGTATTGATTGGTGTATCACTGTACAAGTTTGTAATGTGGCATTTATTGGATTGCAGTGTGTGAATCAGTGTTTCTCATTGCAAATTTTTTAAAGAAGAATGTTCATTATCAATAATTTATCTATACTTAAATTGAATTTTCAGTTAGGTAGGTAGACCTATCTACTTAAAACCTCAATAAAAAATTGAAAAATTTACATCATAGTCCAGGAAAATTGGACAAAAAAAGGGTCATTGGGAAACGTGAGGTAGAAAGCTTAAAATTGGTATACCGGTCCATTTTTATGTGCTGAACACGAATCCGATGAGTCCCCGCTCGTCCCTGGTGAGCGTTCTCCCCTATTGTGGATCTAAGCCCCCCAAACCAGTTTTTTGCAATTTTCTCCCCCGCATTGCATTTTAGCGAAAAATATGTGGTTAGATAAAAGAATCTACGTCAAATTTCCGATCTAGTTATACATCAACTTTCCTTCCACCCCCAAGGGGGCCGGAGCTGGAACCATTCAAATGAGAGGGGTTGTCTAAAAAACACAAAAAAACTATGGGCGCATAGGAGGGGAGAAACGGCCCCCCGAGAGCGTTCGGGTTGATACTAGCATGGAAAGTAGGTATCATCGAGAAGCTACCGCGTGAAAAATTTTAGATCCACACCACCTCCCCTTTTTGGGAACCCCCCTTTTTTGAAATTTCAATAACACTTTTCTCACCTCCATTTCAGCCGATTTTGAAAATTTTTCTGGAAGTTATGTATATCCTTGGTAGGTATCTCCACAAAAATTTTCAACCCTCTCCCCCATATTTACCACTCAAAATGGCGTTTTTTTCATTTTTTTATGCCTATTAACAATCAAGATTGCGAGGTACAATTTTGGAAACACGTTTTTTGGATGTATTCTTGACCCTCAGACATCATATACTATATTCGAAATTTTTTCTTTGGTGCGCTGTGGTGAAAAACTTGGAATAATGTATTGTAGGGGGGATGGGGGGTGAAATGGGAATTTTGAGAAAAATGATTATCAATGAGTAGGGTATCGTTTTCATATGATTCAATACCGCTGAGCACGAATATGACCTCAGATTTTCTGCTACACTCACCCACCCCTCTCCAGAGTCCCTCAGCCCCCCTCAATTTTCACGATTTTTGAAATAAAGTTGTATTGATGACATTGGTTTTGTTGCTATGGGAAAATTACATAAGTGCATTGTTATTGTACATAAAATTTTTCGTAGAATGAGCTAGAGCACATGACTCCCCCCGAGGGGGTGGACCCTTGATTTTTTTGCTACACAGAAAACGTTACAAATCTGTATGTGTACTGCACTGTATAGGTATACAGAGCATATGTGGCATAATAATATTCATGATAACTGTAACTTGAGTACGTATGAGTATGTATTTTATAATTCAATGACTACCTACATGAAAAATCACGAGAAAAAAATATGGTAACGAAATACTGATAAAAAAAAAGTAAAGAATGTTATGAGGGGGAGCCATGTGCTGTAGCTCATTCTACGAGAAATGTCATGTACAATAACAATGAACTTATGTAATTTTCCCATAGCAATGAAACCAACATCATCAAAATAACTTTATTTCGAAAATCGTGAAAATTGAGGGGGGCTGAGGGGCTCTGGAGAGGGGAAGGTGAGTGCAGCAGAAAATCTTAAGTCATATTCGTGCTCAGCGGTATCGAATCATATGAAAACGACACCAATGCCATCAAAATAACTTTATTTCAAAAATTGTGAAAATTGAGGGGGGCTGAGGGACTCTGGGGAGGGGTAGGTGAGTGTAGCAGAAAATCTGAGGTCATATGCGTGCTCAGCGGTATTGAATCATATGAAAACGATACCCCACTCATTGATAATCATTTTTCTCAAAATTCCCATTTCACCCCCCATCCCCCTACAATACATTATTCCAAGTTTTCACCACGGCGCACCAAAGAAAAAATTTCGAATATAGTATATGATGTCTGAGGGTCAATAATACATCCAAAAAACGTGTTTCCAAAATTGTACCTCGCAATCTTGATTGTTAATAGGCATAAAAAAATGAAAAAAAAACGGCATTTTGAGTGGTAAATATGGGGAGGGGGTTGAACCCAACAATGTTTCATTAAAATTTCAAAAATCCAAGGGCAGGGGCATTTTATCTATTTTACTCTGGAATACCCTTTGAAAACAAAGACTATAACCGTAATCACGTGATTGTGACGTCATGCGTCATGAGTAGGAAAGCTAGCAAAAATTCACTCGCAGATCGCTAGAATTACACGAGCAAATCTAAGCATTTTCAAACTAGCTCAAGTACGCGAGATGATCGCTTGCTTTTCGCGAGCATAAAACGAGCAAATCTAACCATTTTTAAAGTAGCTGAAATGTGCTAGATGATCGCTAGCTTTTTGCGAGCATCTGAAACGCTAGCTTACAATCGCTAGTAAACTGCTTGATTTGCGTAAGGAAGGAAATGTTGCTAGCTGGAAATCGCGAGAAATTCGCCAGATAAACGCGAGTCAGCGAGGTAAACGCGAGGTTCCGCTAGCAAAACGCTTACAATTTTGTCAATTGGGTGACTACATGTATATTACGGAAAGATTGAACCTACCATCTACTGTGTTGATTAGCATTCTTTAGCCTACTCATTCTCGTAACCTCTATGGTGTGGCGGATTATCAGTTTTTAATTTTTTAATACGTAACTTTTGTATATTTTCTTTTTGTGAATTATTTTTGACAATGTTGACTATTTGTGAAATTTTTTTAAAATTGTTTTTTGTGACTGTTGTAAATTGACATACCTAACTGAATTTGTATGTAGGTTGTAGCCTTAATTTTAGTTTATTTAGAGAAGACCTACACTGCTACATGAAGATCAGGTAGATGTTGACAAATCAAGCTGAATATCATGTAAATGTCATCAGAGAAGCTGCGGAATCCACGAAGCGGGGCAGGTGGTCCTCCAGTTCATCCCTACCATTACTGACCGGAGGTCTTTTAAGCTTCGTGCCTCAGCACCTCCTCTGTCAAGCTGAGTCAAGAAACTGGGGCAAAGTAACGGTAGGGATTGCGCCCTTCACTTCCACCTAAAGGGAAGATCGGACCTGAGGGAAGTGGCTGCACTGCTATGTACTACATGCAGCGCGATCTATAGGAACTGGTTTCCGAGCCACTTCCGAGCTAGGTAGAAGACTTCTCTTTAGTATTATAATTAACTGTTGATCCGTTCGCGTGTGATTGTAATCTCATGGTTAGGGAAATTGTTTTAGGCCTTGTGCCATGTTCTGTTTTGTCTCTCATATGTTTTATTTTAGTCAATTGATTGTATATTACTTCGTTAAATACATCAATTAGTGTTTTCTACACCCCAGAATCACCTATGAGCTCTTGAGCCTAGGTTGCGAGTTGAGTTCTGCTCAACTCACCTATGTAAAGGTAGACGTCATCTCTCTTCAAGCAGAAGAGGAGAGTCCACTCCTCTACATTTGGTAAATTGGTAAATTTCGGTAAATATGTAGCTAAATTTCGGTAAATTGGTAAATTTTGGTAAATCCGTAAATTTCGGTAAATTGGTAAATTTCAGTATTTGTTTTGTAAATTACGCGCCTCAAATTGTTTATAAAACCAATTGTTTAATTGTTTGTTTATTTTCCTGTATAACAGAGCAAAGTCGGTTAATCTTGCCTACTGCGCAAGATGTTTTTTCTATGTATTTATGGAAGAACACTATTAATGTAAAAATCGAAAAAACAAAAAAAATGACCAAGGCCGCTTTTCCAAGGAACCTCTCAATTTTGGGCCATAAAAGAATATGATTTTCAAGGATGTGAAGGTGATTTAAATTGTTTAACCGTTATTGAGTGTGAAAATTCAATGTACGTATCCACAATTTTGCTCCAAATATGAAATAATTTCTTACTGTTGCTGGAATAGGTAATTCTCAAAAATGGGATACATTTTCTAAATTACCCATTATAATGCAGTGAAAAACTGAAAAATATTGTTTAAATAAATAAATATTAAGTAAGGTAGAGTGGGGTAATTGCAAAAACGGGGTAATTGCAAAATTGTGACCTCATGCAAAAAAATATCAATTTTCTGGTTGTGCCAACAAGGGGGTGTCGAAGCAACAACCTTTACCGACATATTGACTTGGTCACAACTTGCCGGGTTCAACTTGTCGCTCCGTAGCAAACACTTTTATCAAAGCATGTTGAAATCACTCATAAGTAAAGTGAGAGGTGTTTTTTAAAAAAATGCATGTGAAATAGAAAAAACTGTCAATTTATCTGGAATTTTCACGATTTAGGGTCTTGAAGGATTAAAGTATAAGGTAAGATATCGCAATTTGAAAATTTTTTTTATTTTGGCCGTAAATTGCGTTTTTGCAATTACCCCAGAAAAAATCGACTCTGGGTAATTGCAAAAACGATTTTTTTTTTTCATTTTTGCACTTACCACCAATATTTTTTTGCTCTAAGTAACTTGAAAATAGTTTGAAATTACAAAAAAAATAAACTTCCACGGTCACATGATGAGTTACACGTTAGAGAACTGATTAACAGTTTTACTGAATTTTAAAAGTATTGCTCCTTTTTAACGTTTTACTGATATTTTTGACGAAAAATGTAATTCTATGACGAGTTTTTTACATAAAAAACATCAGAAATGATCAATAGTTGATTTTTTGCTCATTTTAGCGAGTTTTTAAAAAAATAATTTTTCAACATTTTTTCACTCCCAGAAAATTTTTTTTGGGAAGTGGAAAAGTTATCGAATTTTTTACCGAATCAAGACCACGAATACATCAAAAGTTAGCAAATGACACGTAGAATACAGTGAGTGTGTTGAAAATGCAAAAAAATAAAAAAATAAAAAATATATTGCCCAATTTTGCATTTACCCCATCATGGGGTAAATGCAAAAGTCAATTTTCAAATTTTCAAATTGCAATTTTCTCCACAATTTGTGGACCAAATTGTACCAAAATTGTACCATTGATAGAGAACCCCCTGAAGTATAAGTGGTACAAATTTCAGCTTCATCTGTGCAATAGTCTTCTCACAGCGCCCTCTCAAAGTGTCACTAATCAAAAAGTGCTTTGCAATTACCCCACTCTACCTTAACAAATTTACAAATTATTTTAAAAATCGTCGAAAATCGCTTTATTTTAGTATGTACTATGTAGTAGAATAAGAAAAGCCTTTCAGTTTCTTGAAGTATTTTTTTTTTTTTTTGCAAATTGAGCATTCAAAGTGTTTTAAAAGTTTTGAATATAGAATGAAAAATCTGTTTTTTTTTTTTTTTCTTTTGTTGAAATGATTGAATAATTAAAATTTTAACCAGCTTAGCACTGTGGTAGGTAAGTAATGTACGTACAACGTATCAAAAAAATTTGAAAAACTAGTAGTTCTCTTCGAAAAAAATGAAAATTTTGCATTTTTCATATGCTCAATATGAGCATTTTTGGAATTTTTCTGTTTAATTTTCATACTTTTATTCTTTTTAAAGTTTTGAAAGCAGAATCATGAAGGGCCCGAGCGAAGCGAGGGCAAACGCTTTTCAAAATTTGGGGTTTGAAGAAGCAGAACAACTGTAATTTTGATGTGAAATTATAGTTTTTCCATCACTCACTCAGTGGCAGACTGGGTCGGTTTGGGGGCCTCCAAAGTTTTACCCTTCCCCCATATGAATCGTTCTCAGTCTGTTTTTCCCCAGGTTTGGATACTTGAATGTAAGCTGTGCGAATCATTTTTGCTTTAGTTTGTTTATTAAATTTATTATGTATGTATTTAATAGCAAAAAATGTTGAAAATAATGTAAAATTCGCGTATATGTACATTGTAATCATTTATTTACTTCGTAATTACTCGTAATTCGTCGTATTATCGAGATACATTGTATAGTTTACATTTCCGAGAAGTCAACAAATATCAATCATGACTTTGAAATATTTTCTATTCGAATATCCGATTTTCTGTTCGAATTATTACGTTTCACACTAACGTTCGCATTATGGCGATTTTATTCCGTTTTATTTTCGTGTATAAGTATATCTTTGTATTAGTGTAAATGTGTTCGAATACATTTTTTATTTCGAATTGCGCATCATATTTCATTAAAAAAGAGGCGATTTTTTGGAGGGGGGAGGACGAAGCAGAAATTTGCCATAAGAAAAAAATATCAAGTATGCCGAATTAAATGACAACTTTTTAAGATTTTGTCAATTGATATGTGTAATTCATATTTGGGCTTATGAAAAATTCTTATTTCCCTTCTGAATTTATGAAAGTTTCAAAAATGTATTTTTTTTTTTGGTTTAGAGAGGGATAGAAATTGACCCGAGCAAAGCGAGCGCGAAAGCTTTTAAAAATTTATACTTCGAGAAGTAAAAACGATGTTATTGAAAAATGTTCACTTTTTGAGCTCAAAATTTTACTTTACCGGACATTTGCCCGGTAAAGTATTGGTATGCACGCCACTGTCGACTGTATTTTCAATTAAAATAGCAAAAAACGCCGATTCGCGACTTTTCAAACAAAATTTGGAGGGGTTAGCGGGGGTCAAATCAAAAATCAATTACGCCATTCGATTCGTCATCTCAAATCGCAAATTTTGAGTGCTATCCGTTTTCGGAAAAAATTGGTATTAAATTCAAAAAACGGTGTTTTTCCCAACATGGCCCTACTTGGGGGGCCGCAGTTCCACCACAGGGGCACGTGGGGGGCTGACAATTTTTTGGGGTCATTTCAACTCAAAATCTCCAACATACTTCAATTTCAGTGAATTCGAAAACTAAAAATTTTTTACGCTCCACCCTACTGAATACAATACTTTTTAAATGAGAAGTTCTTCTTTCATTTTGAAACTTTAAAAGTTGAATGGTATTTTTTTTTTTTTTTTAAATTTTGATTTTTAAAAAGAAATGAAAACAAGCTTGAGCGAAGCAAGGGCAAAAGTTTTCAAAAATTTGTTTTGAAAAGTAAAACAAAATGTTTTTCTTTCATCATGGGGCTTCTTTTGTCGGACCCTCCAGAATGATCGAGTCCGGGGTAAACTCAAAATTGTCCTCTTTGTCCTCCTCCCTCGACAGTCCTGCTCCCCTGAGTCCAGCAATCGAACAATAATTTCCAGAAAATTACTATTATTATTTTTCTGAAAATAAAATACACATAAATTGCCCGAACGAAGCGAGGGCAAAAGCCCTCGAGCTGGTATTCTACACATTTTTTTAAAAAGTCCCCTTTCATCACAATTTTTCCGACCTCAATGCCTAATTCTCCTGAGCTAACAATAAAACAAACAAAAAAAAAGTAACTTACCACCTTCACCGGCAATGCTGGTTCCGATCGAAGTTTCTTAACCCAAATGAGATGATCTACGAAGTATTTTGGTTAATTTGGGGCACTACAAAGAGTATGCCTGTATGCTGGTTCGCCTTTTTTTTTTTTTTTTGCGAAAACGTATTTTTTATAACTCAAAAAACTATGACATTTACAAAAATTTTACAAGTCTTTTTTTGTAAAAAATGAAAAAATATTAACCATTTTTGCAAAAATCTCAAAATCTTATGCAGTAGAACCTAATAATATATATTAACAAAATAAAACAGAATATAAAAAATCCTAAAACAGCATGAAATTTTAAGATTTTTGCAAAATTGATCACATTTTTTTGTCTTTTGCAAAAAAGTACTCTTGTGCAAAAATTTTAGTGGCTACCAAAATGTGGTAGTTTTCGAGTTATAAAAAATGCTTTCGCGAAAAAATGGTGGACCAGCATACCCCCTGTTATAGGTTGATGTAACAACGTGAATTAATACACACTCGGATACACACTACTTACGAACTACCAACTCAGCATTCGGCATCTCTACACTATTCTAAAACTAAACTATTCACTACACACAACCATTCTGTTTTCTAAACACCGCCACACTTCGCAGACCACATCACATATTTACAAACATAAAAACATGTAAGTAAACATCAGCGTGAGCGAGCGCAAGAACACGGCCGTAAAGAATGTGCTGCAATTTCGTTGAAGTGAAATTTTCGTATGACGCTTAAGTTACTTACAAGGGACGTGCCCCCGGGGACATTCGCCAATTTCAACAATTCTTGCACCATTAGATAGAGGACATCGATTACAGCCTAACCACATTCTTGAAACATGAATTTTTGAAAGGTTTCTTGTCCTCGCTTCTCTCGGAGGTAAATGCCGCCAGCTCCACCCATATCAAATTTGAAGTTGAAATATGCACCAATCGTTAGTGCATCGTTAGTGCACGTAAGTGCACCAATGCATTTCGTTAGTGCACACTCCCCTCTCCCCCTGTACAAGAAACACTTGGGTGGAGCTGGGGGCATGGTAGCACCACCCATGTGGAATTTCAATTCAAAATTAATGTCAATCGTTAGTGCACACCCCCTTCCCCCTCCACCACAAATTTCCACCCCCGCAACCCCTCAAATGATATGTGGGCGTTGAAAGTTGTGTCAATCGTTAGTGCATCGTTAGTGCACTACAATGCATGTGCACATTTTCAGATTCCACTCCCCCTTCGTCACCACTGAATTAAATTGATATTTAGGTGTTTGGGTGGAGCTGGCGGAATGTTAGCACCACCCACATCAAATTTCAACTCGCAATTGATGTCAATCGTTAGTGCATCGTTAGTGCACGTAAGTGCTTCCATTCATTTCGTTAGTGCACACCCCCTTCCCCCGCCCAGGAAAAATTCCACCCCCGCGATCCCCCAAAATGGTATAATATGGGAAATGAAAACTGAAATAATCTTTAATGCATTGTTAGCGCACGCAAGTGCATCAATCAATTTCTTTGGCCCCCCCCCCCACCCATGGATTCAGCACCCCCATCATCAAGTTTACCTCAAAATTCATCCCTCACCCCCTAAAATATATTTTTTTAGAAAAATTGTCCACAACCACATCAATGATGCATTGATACATCTATACTACCAAATTTCAGCTTGTTCTGATGATTGCAACCCCACAAAAATGATTTTTTTTTTTTTACTGTTTCAGCGCGACGTTTGTTAGGTTGCGAAATAAAGCATTGTAGAGCTCATCTGTCTGTTTGATGTAATTGTACGTCTGATTATTGATTGATCTCCTTATATGGTAGTCTTTAATCCCAATGATTTTGTCTGCCCTGGATTCAAACTTATCACAGGGATCATCGTCTCTGATTTGCGGCTTGGGTCCGATGAACAGGTTTCCGGGCATCCATAAGTAAAATGCCGCCATTAACGAATAATCCGGTGGTGTAGGTGCTGCTGCTCCGTGTTTCACTTCACTGATCCGGAGATCAGTGAATCCAATAGTTGCTCCAAATACATGATACCACTGATACCAGGATATTAGTCAGGTCTCAACTGGACATCCGCTTGCTAATTCTGTCGAAAGCAATTTTATGGTTGAATATTGTTCTACAAGTCAATACAAAAAAATGTAGCTCAGATGTCCTTTTTCCCCTCTCCTATTTCCTAGGATCCACCCCCTCCCCTCAGACTTGAATATTCGTCCATCTCTTCACCTATTGGTCCTTCGAAAAAGAAGTTTGAATGAAAATCGTCTACTGAGACCCTCAAGATCAGCTGGTCAAAATTTCAACCTCCTACGTAGAGTAGATGAAATTTTTGATTTTTCAAATTTTGAAAAAAATCGAGTCCAACCACTTCCAGGGGTCCGCAGGAAGTTGAAATTGAACTCCTATAATACTTCGACTCCGTAAGAACAATTATACCATTTTCCAAATTTTTTCTTCAACTGGGTACACTGAGAGAAATTTCCGTTGTAAAAAGTACTAAAAAACATAGTAAAGCGGCCCTCTGTATGGTTTTTAGTATTTTCTACCTCAAAACATAGTAAAATTCACTGCAGAATTTAGTAGATTAGTTTACTATACTGCATAGTACGTATTACTGAAAAATGCAGTTATAAGTACTATGTACCAGGGAACTGTTTATTTCGCCGCGGACGTTTCGCCGCGGACATTTCGCCGCGGACGTTTCGCCGCAGCCGAAAAAAGGTCATTTATGAAAAAGCGATCGTTTCGCCGCCACAGTGAAACATTATGTAATGATGAAAAATTGAATTATATTTTTATAAGAATGAGAATTGTAAAATTAGGTATAAGTAAAGTAAGTAGGAAATAGGAACATTATTCACATGTTTACGAGTACAAATGAAGGGCCTGATGGAAAAAGGGTCTCCTCGGCCGGAGGCCCTTTTTCTGCACTTTGGTGATTTGAGTTCCTTGAAGTCTTAGCTACCTACGGTGTGAGTTTCAGTTCATGATCTTGTTCCTAGAGCAAGCTACATGACGTTTTATTCATATTTCATTGAATAAAACATATCAAAACTATGTTTTTCCGAGGGAGCCCTTCTTCCATCAGTCCCTTCAAATTATGGGCAATTGCCTCTAAATATTCACTGATTGAACGTCTGTCGTATTGTTGAACTATTTTCAGGATTCGCTCGTCATATTCTCTGTATTTCTTTCTTATTTTATCAGGACTGTGGCCAACTAATGCTCTTCGGAGAGCTAGATCGCGTCCTTTTTGGATTTACCTCAGAGTGGAAATGAACTTCCAAAAAGATGGATGTGCATCCAACTCATTTTGCAATCGGCGATTTGCAGCCTCAGCAAAATTTCTTGTATGAACAGCCGTGTATTACGCATCTACTTCTCATACAGTTCATTTCATGTATGAACAGATGTGTATTGTGTAATGTATCACTGTGGCGGCGAAATGATCGCTTTTTCATAAATGACCTTTTTTCGGCGGCGGCGAAACGTCCGCGGCGAAACGTCCGCGGCGAAACAAATGGTACCCTATGTACCATTGTAAGGTGTACTTACTATGATTTGTAGTGAATTTTACTATGTTTTGAGGTAGAAAATACTAAAAACCATACAGAGGGCCGCTTTACTATGTTTTTTTAGTACTTTTCATTTTCAGATTTGTATTTATTCAAGACACCATACACTAACACAGAAAGACATTACGTATTGACGAACTGATCAAGGAACAAATTTCGGTATTGAAATTCATCATAGCTCACAAAAACTTTAAGAAAAAGATTAAAACTTTACACGAAAAGCAATATATGATTAGCATAACACACAAAAACGTTGAGGAAAAGAATAGAACTACTGTATGAAAAAAATATGGTTCACTCCATACACAAGAACATTGAGAACGAGAAATAGAATTTCTCAGAAAATAAGATCAACACAGAACACAGCACACAAAAACTTTGAGAACAAAATAAACCTTTTTGGAAAAAATCAATTTACATAATAGGTACACAAGAACTTTGAAGAAAAAAATAATTGAACTTTTCGGAAAATAACACGACACCTGCGAACATTAAGAATAGAATAGGCCTACAATTTTTCAGAAAATAATATGATTAGCACAACGCAAAAGCTCCAAGAAAAAAAGGGGCTTTTTGACCAAAAAGAAATCCTTTACACGACACCCAAACACTTTAAGAAAAAGCCAATAGAACTTTTCAGAAAAAATGATTCACAAATCACACAAAAACTTCAATTTGATTTGCATAAAAAGAAGCGATGCACAAAAACATAGAATGCTATCACAAGGTGAACCTACCCAAGTGCATAGTAGTAACTATTATGTACTTTAGTACATTTTACTACATTGCATAGTACTATGTACTAAATGTTTTGTAGTATTTACTATATTGTAATTTGTACTGAACTGCTTAGTAATTTATAAGGAAGTCGATAGTACATTCTACTTTTTTTTGTCATTTTTACTAGACGATTAGTACAGATTACTCAACAACATAGTTGAATGTACTTTTTAGTTCTCTCAGTGTATTCGATTTTGCATGCTAGGCCAAATATAGACAGAAATCTTTGTATCTCAGACTCGATTTTTTTCAAAGTTTGAAAAATCGAAAATTTTATCTACCCCACATAGAGGCCTAGTGCACACCCCCTTCCCCCTCCCCCACAAATTTCCACCCCCACAGACCCTCAAATAATATGTGGGCGTTGAAAGTTGCGTCAATCGTTAGTGCGTCGTTAGTGCACTACAATGCATGTGCGCATTTTCAGCTTCCACTCCCCCTTCGTCTCCACTGAATTAAATTGATATTTAGGTGATTGGGTGGAGCTGGCGGCATGTTAGCACCACCCACATCAAATTTCAACTCGAAATTGATGTCAATCGTTAGTGCATCGTTAGTGCACGTAAGTGCATCCATTCATTTCGTTAGTGCACACCCCCTCCCCCCGGAAAAATTCCACCCCCGCGACCCCCCAAAATGGCATAATATGGGAAATGAAAACTGAAATAATCTTTAGTGCGTTAGCGCACGAAAGTGCATCAATCAATTTCTTTGGTCCCCCCCACCCATGAATTCAGCACCCCCATCATCAAGTTTACCTCAAAATTCATCCATCACCCCCTAAAATATATTTTTTTAGAAAAATTGTTCACAACCACATCAATGATGCATTGATACATCTACTCGTATACTACCAAATTTCAGCTTGTTCTGATGATTGAAACCTTTCAGACCCCTACGTGGAGTGGATGAAATTTTCAATTTTTCAAATTTTGAAAAAAATCGAGTCTGAGATACAAAGATTTCAGTCTATATGTAGCCGAGTACGAAAAATCGAATAGTGGGTACCTAATTCTCAAAAAAAAGGTCAATTTTGATGTGCATAATTTTGAAAAACAGAAATCATTTTTTTGGAAAATTTCAAGTGGGAATCATTTGTATAGGTGTCCCAGATTCCTTTTCTAGTGTTGGCCTCAATTCAATCCCTCCCCCTGTGGACCCTGACCCCTCCCCCTAAAACGGCGATAATTAGGATTCGACCCTCATCGATGTGTGATATGTCGATCGATATGTTTTCGAGGTCGTAGAATTTGAATCTAGAGTTATTTTTTACGTAGAGGTGGAGGGTGAGGCGTGGGGAGGGGGGAAATGTCAAATTTTGCTTATATGTATTATCGTGTAATATGCCGATTCATGTTTTTCAGGCCGCAGAGTTCGAATCTGGGCTTATTTTTTTGGTAGGGGTAGAGGTGAGGCGTGGGGAGATAGAAAATGTCAGATTTTGCTTGTATTATCGTGTAATACTATGTCAACTAGCGCGATAAAAGTACAGCTGTCTGAAATTTGGCCAAGTCGAAGGACAAATGGGCGCTGGACAAGCCGAAGGACAATCTCAACGTTTTTTCGTTTCTAGCCTTACCTACTGGACATTATTCGATTTTTAACACGTAATAAATGTGTACTTATCATGTAGAATAACTTCCCTTTCTCAATTATCGTTTTTGGCGGGTTCATCAGGGTGAATAAAAAGGCAAGCCGAAGGACACAGATTTTGCGAAATATCAAAACTTCACAGATAAGTACGATCTGAACGAGCCATTTGCGTATGTTTTGAAAATAACATTGCGGGGTAACATTTCTATGAGAACAGTGAACCCGTGCAGCCACTCACCAGAAAAAAATGTTGGATTGGGAAGCTACCAAAAATAATTGAAAATTGCTCTAAAATTTTCGCAAAAAGTGTGTGACAAGTTTTCAAATGTGAAATGTGAGCTTCCTATGGACTTATTGCAATTGCAATTTGAACAATAATGGACCTTCGTGTTCTATGATAATGACTAATGAGAATGTGTCAATTTTTCCCAAAAAAAAAATGAAGTTCATGACACTTTATAACATTCATTTTCAAAAACATGGCGTGTGACAGCCAAGTCGAAGGACATTTGGGGTATAAAATCGAATGTACACCAATGAAAGGAGGGGCTAAAAATCTCAATAGCATATATGAAATGTGTGGAGGATGATCCTTGAATGGACCAAAAAAAAAAAAAATCATGCTAAAACCATTGAGAAATTTGCCATGTACACGATTTTTACCTTTTTTTGAGAATTACACAGTTGAAGAACAAATTTTAAAATTGGTGTTATTGTTCCTAATGGGTCGAAGTATCATACGAGTTCAATTTCAACTTCCTGCGGACCCCTGGTGGGGAAAGGGGGGTCTACATTTTTGAGTACCCCTTAAAAGAGGGGTTAAAATTGGAATTTTTGGCTCGAATAAAATCGAATCGTCTCCTGAGACCCTCAAGAACAAGTTGTCAAAATTTCAGACCTCTATGTGGGGTAGATAAAATTTTCGATTTTTCAAATTTTGAAAAAAATCGAGTCTGAGATACAAAGATTTCTGTCTATATTTGGCCTAGCATGCAAAATCGAATACCCAGTTGAAGAAAAAATTTGGAAAATGGTATAATTGTTCTTACGGGGTCGAAGTATTATAGGAGTTCAATTTCAACTTCCTGCGGACCCCTGGAAGTGGTTGGACTCGATTTTTTCAAAATTTGAAAAATCAAAAATTTCATCTACTCTACGTATGAGGCTGAAATTTTGACCAGCTGATCTTGAGGGTCTCAGTAGACGATTTTCATTCAAACTTCATTTTCGAAGGACCAATAGGTGAAGAGATGGACGAATATTCAAGTCTGAGGGGAGGGGGTGGATCCTAGGAAATAGGGGAGGGGAAAAAGGACATCTGAGCTACATTTTTTTGTATTGACTTGTAGAACAAAATTCAATCATAAAATTGCTTTCGACAGAATTAGCGAGCGGATGTCCAGTTGAGACCTGACTAATATCCTGGTATCGTGTATGAGCTCTACAATGCTTTATTTCGCGACCTAACAAACGTCGCGCTGAAACAGTAAAAAAAAAAAAATCATTTTGTGGGGTTGCAATCATCAGAACAAGCTGAAATTTTGTAGTATATGATGTATCAATGCATCATTGATGTGGTTGTGGACAATTTTTCTAAAAAAATATATTTTAGGGGGTGAGGGATGAATTTTGAGGTAAACTTGATGATGGGGGTGCTGAATCCATGGGTGGGGGGGGGACCAAAGAAATTGATTGATGCACTTGCGTGCACTAACAATGCATTAAAGATTATTTCAGTTTTCATTTCCCATATTATGCCATTTTGGGGGGTCGCGGGGGTGGAATTTTTCCGGGGGGAGGGGGTGTGCACTAACGAAATGAATGGATGCACTTACGTGCACTAACGATTGACATCAATTTCGAGTTGAAATTTGATGTGGGTGGTGCTAACATGCCGCCAGCTCCACCCAAACACCTAAATATCAATTTAATTCAGTGGGGACGAAGGGGGAGTGGAATCTGAAAATGTGCACATGCATTGTAGGGCACTAACGATGCACTAACGATTGACGCAACTTTCAACGCCCACATATTATTTGAGGGGCTGCGGGGGTGGAAATTTGTGGGGGAGGGGGAAGGGGGTTTGCACTAACGAAATAAATGGATGCACTTACGTGCACTAACGATTGACATTAATTTTGAGTTGAAATTCCACATGGGTGGTGCTATCATGCCCCCAGCTCCACCCAAGTGTTTCTTGTACAGGGGGAGAGGGGAGTGTGCACTAACGAAATGCATTGGTGCACTTACATGCACTAACGATGCACTAACGATTGGTGCATATTTCAACTTCAAATTCGATATGGGTGGAGCTGGCGGCATTTACCTTTCACTCGGGCTCGTTTGCTTTTTTTTTACCGACTTTTCTTAAAATAAGTGGAGTACTGTATTTGTTGCGATGGTGGAAGTTGGGTCGGGGAGTGACGTTTTTTTACGTTTTGAGGGTCTGTGATCACGATACGACAATTCCCGAAAATTCAGGTTTCCTTATATAAGGTTTATATATATACCTATACTGTCTTAGAGTACCTACATTGCGAGATCCGGCCAAAAAAAATCGAAAAATGCTAAAAACTCAAATAATAACCCTGGAACTTCGTTAGAAAGCATGTTCCAGTGTGTAAACAGTGCCTTTCTATGCATTGCCGCCATCAATTTCGCGATCCGCATAAACCGAGATCCACCAATGGCCTAAACCTGATTTGGGGGTGGATTGGGTGGATCTCGCAAGATGCGTCGTTTATCTATTTTCAAAAATTGTATATAAGTATATGAATAGTAGGTAAAACGAGATCCGGCTGAAAATGTGTGTACAGCGTCCTCCAGATCTCACGAGTACCATGCAGGGCTGCATTTAGCCAATCGCATTGGCTAAGCTAAAGGCTAAAGCTAAAAAAAATTTTCATTAGCTAAAAGCTAAAGCTAATGGCTAACAACTTCTGATTGGCTAGCTAACGTTTAGCTAATGGCTAATTTTTTTAAAATGAAGTTGTACCTCAAAACACTCGTTGAAAAAAGACCAATTACATGGTACTCCCAGAAATTGTTTATTGACATATTAATCATATGTAAAAAGGAGTAAAAAGTAAAAAAAAAAAAAAAATTACTCAAAATCAGGTTTAAAAATCAAATTTACATAAAATTAAGAGTCTAATAGGAGCAGAAATCAGCCAGCCATGGAAATGATAAATGATTGGCTAAAAGCTAGCTACTAGCTAATGCTTCGGAGAGTTAGCCAGCTAATGGCTAAAGCTAAAAAAGCATTGGCTACCCTCGGCTAACGGCTAATGGCTAAAAGCTAAGGGCTAGCTAAGCAGCCCTGGTACCATGGCATATGAGAGAACTTGCGAGATCCGGCAAATGGATCTCAGGATCTCGCAATGTCGGATTTTATATAAAACGGATCCCGTAATGTATGGTTTTTACATGTATATATACATATTCTAGGGGGCAATCTCGTAACCTTTTTCTTGATTAACCAGCGAACTCATAACGTTTTGGCAAACTCGTAACCTTTTTAGGACGTGACTTTGCGATGAGGTGCCATATGAATCTACAAGGTGTGGGGAGTCTACTGACAAAGTTTGAGCAGGGACGTGAGATTGCTGTTTATACAATTTCACTTTTGACTCAATTTTCAAATGACTACATAGCCTAATTAATAAGTATGAAGTAATGAGGAAAAGGTGTTTTTATTGCCAAGAATCATTTTTTACGTTTTTTACGTTCTTTTTGGTGATTTTGGTGGTTGGAGATGTCCTCGTTCACATGGCGTGGTCAAAAATCGTCTAAAATGAATTTTTGACTGCTCAATTTTAATGTAGAGTTGATTATACAGGTCCGAATTCGTGTTTTTCAACCTAAACATCGATTTTATGGGAAAAGTATGCATCCTAGGAAAAAAATGCCAGGAAGGAAATTGTAGAGAATAAAATTTCCTTTCTGCTCAGAGCTGGTTATTTTTCTGTAGGATGCTTTGTTAAAAAGGTATTTGCGAAAAACAGAGACGTATGAGACTTTAAAAAAAAAGCTTTCTTGAAAAATAGATGTTTCAGCAATGAGACACTTTCCACAGGTCACTAAAAAATCAAGTTTACGAATATAACGCGGCCTAACATCGAGTAGGGTCACGGGTGGTTAGTTGTCAATAATTGTTAGTTGTCAAATTGCGTTTTTAAAAGGATACATGAACGCTATCTCCACAAAACCTTCATAATAACTTCATGCTATACCTACTAATGTTCCAACATGCAAAATTGGCTACATAGCTTTTTATTTGGGGATACAGTTTTGAAAAAAGTGATTTTACAGGTGCGAAGTTACACACGTTAAATTGGAACTTTTCGTTTTTAAACATCAAAAATATGTCAAAAGTAAATAAATTATACATCAATTTAAAGGAAATTTTATCACGGATTCAGTAATCACATGTTCAATTACAAAAAATTTTGAAATGAATAAAATTTTTTGGTACAAAGATGAAAAACGAGAAGTTGTTAGTTGTCAAAAAAGGGAATATTGTTAGTTGTCAATGAGATAGTTTACCAAAATATGCATCAAAGTGGGAAAATATTTTTAGAAAATTATCTGTTGCATCATTGAATCATTTTTTTTCTGCCTTTCATTCTATAAAACGAATAAAACGTTGCATTGATCGATTTACCTACGCAAAAAAAAAATTCAAAGAATGACCAGTCAATTTTTAAGTCGTTTATGGATATTTTTTCAAGTTTTTGAGTTTATCTAAAAGTTTAGTCCTTCTCACGTGTTATCTTTTTGAAAATTTTCGAAAATTGAATTGTAAGTTTTTTTAAAATCAATAGTGAATGCGTGTTTGACAACTTACAACAGGGGTGGTTGTTAGTTGTCACAAAAAAGTATCTCACTAAATCCACCATTAACTATTCATCACATGAACCAAAATTCAATTTAAAAAAAAGAAAACATGCGCAAAGAATCAAGCTTTCAAATGAGCCCAAAACCGCAAAAAAAATATTCATAAATGGCTTCAGAAACTTCAAAAAACTTTTTTTTTGACAAGTAACCACCCGTGACCCTACTATCAGGCCTATGGGGTGACGCGTCGAGCGCATGCAGAGCAACGAAGTTATAGAGGGGTCTTGAGATTGCTGTTTATACAAAACGTTACGAGTTTGCCTGTATGCGGCTATATATATAGCCGCATACAGGTAAACTGATAGTATTGTATAAAATACAAACTCACGTCCCATCTGTAACTTGAGTCCGTCGGAATCTCACGACTGCAACCCGTGAACAGACTACAAAACAGTGACCGCGGCACGCTACCGTTAGGCGGCGTTTACACGGCGAAGTGGTTGGTACCTACGCGATGGATTTTAAAGACTATTTTAATGTACTTACGCATCTGTTCCAAGTGTAATTGGAGCATTAATATAGCGATCATTCGCGCGGATATTTATTCACATTATTTACACATCATTTTCAATAACATTTAAAGGGTTATTTAGAAAATTATGGCTAATTTTGAATATTATTCTAGGAAGAGTGGGTGTCTATTTTGAACTGTTATAAGTGTATAACACATACATTAAACTTTAACACGCAACATCTTTTGACCTAGATCGACGACCCTATGTTTTTATGGCATTATTTTGTACAGAATTTTATCAGCTTTCCGATAATATAAAAAATTTTTAAATCCTCAAAACTCTTGATGGAGAAAATTGCGAATTTACGAGCTGAAACAGGTAGCTTACTTCAGGTCACTTTTTTGTCAACATAAGACTTTGACTCGCTCTAACTTTTGATCAAGATCGACAACCCATACATATTATGGCATCATTTTGTGCAGATTTTCATCAGCTTTCCAGTGGTATAAAATTTTTTGAAATCCTCATGAGTTTTCATCGAGAAAAAGTGCATTTTTCCGAGACGAAAATGGCGATTTTGGGCTATTTTGAACTTTGACCCCTCAGAACTTTTAAACAAGATCGACGACCCATACATTTTATCGCGTCATTTGGTGCAGATTTTTATGAGCTTTCCAATGATGTAATATTTTTTGAAATCCTCATTTTTTTCATCGAGTAAATTGCATTTTTGCGACATGAAAAAGTACAAAAACAGGCAAAATAGCATTTATTTTGAGAAAAAAAATGAAAAAAATCAATTTTTAAAAATACAGTGCAGTAGAAATTTTTGAGCCCTACAAGATGACACAAAAATCAGAAAAATTCATTGGATAGTTCAAAACTTCAAACGTGAATGCGATTTTGCTCTTCCAGCGCTTTGATTTTTCCCAAAAATTACAACTCCAAATTGGTAGCTTGATTTGGTCACTTTTTTGTCAACCATAGACTTTGACTCGCCGTAGCTTTTGATCTAGATCGACGACCCTATGTTTTTATGGCGTCAATCTGTGCAGAAATTTATCCTCTTTCCAGTGGTATGAAATTTTTTGAAATCCTCACAATTTTTCATCACGTAAAGTGCATTTTTCCGAGACGAAAATGGCGATTTTGGGCTTTTTTGAACTTTGACGCTTCAGAACTTTTAAAATAGATCGGCGACCGCAACATTTCATGGCGTCATTTTGTCCAGAATTTTATCAGCTTTCCAATGATGTATAATTTTTGTAAATCCTCATAGGTTTTCATCGGGTAAATTGCATTTTTGCGAGATGAAAAAGTATAAAAATAGGCAAAATAGCATTTATTTTGAAAGAAAAATTGATAAAATTGATTTTTGAAAGTACTGCCCAGTAGAAATTTTTGAGCCCTACAACATGATGCCAAAATCAGAAAAATTCATTTGATAGTTCGAACGTGAATGCGATTTTGCCATTCCAGCGCTTTAAATTAACCCAAAAATTACAACTTTGATAGTGGTAGCTTGAATTGGTCACTTTTTTGTCAACCATATACTTTGATTCGCCGTAGCTTTTAAACAAGATCGACGACCCCATGTTTTTATGGCATCATTTTGTGCAGATTTTCATCAGCTTTCCAGTGGTATACAATTTTTTGAAATCCTCATAAGTTTTCATCGAGTAAAGTGCATTTTTCCGAGACGAAAATGGCGATTTTGAGCTATTTTGAACTTTGACCCCTCAGAACTTTTAAACCACATCGGGGACCTAAACATTTTATGGTGTCATATTGTGCAGGATTTTATGGGCTTTCTAATGATATGACATTTTTTGAAATCCTCATAGTTTTTCATCGAGTAAATTGCATTTTTGCGAGATGAAAAAGTATAAAAATGGGCAAAATAGCATTTATTTTGGAAAAAAATGAATAAAATCAATTTTTGAAAGTACTACCAAGTAGAAATTTTTGTGTCCAACAAAATAATACCAAAATCAGAAAAATTCATTCGATAGTTCGAACGTGAATGCGATTTTGCCATTCTAGCGCTTTAAATTATCCCAAAAATTGCATCATGAAAAATGGTAGCTCAAATTGGTCACTTTTTTGTCAACCATAGACTTTGATTCGCCATAACTTTTGACCTAGATCGACGACCCTATGTTTTTATGGCGTCATTTTGTGCAGAAATTTATCCTCTTTCCAATGATATCAAATTTTTTGAAATCCTCGAAATTTTTCATCGAGTAAATAGCAATTTTTCGAGTTGAAAAAGGCGATTTTGGGCTATTTTGAACTTTGACACCTCAGAACTTTTGAACAAGATCGATAAGCCCAACATTTTATGGTGTCATATTGTGCAGGGTTTTATGGGCTTTCCAATGATACAAAATATATTGAAATCCTCATAGTTTTTCATCGAGTAAATTGCATTTTTGCGAGATGAAAAAGTATAAAAATGGGCAAAATAGCATTTATTTTGGAAAAAAATGAATAAAATCAATTTTTAAAAGTACTGCCCAGTAGAAATTTTTGAGCTCTACAAAATGATACCAAAAACAGACAAATTCAGTTGATAGTTCGAATGTGAATGCGATTTTTCTATTCAAGCGCTTTGATTTTTCCCAAAAATTACATCATAAAATTGGTAGCTTGAATTAGTCACTTTTTTGTCAACCATAGACTTTGATTCGCCGTAACTTTTGAAGCAGATTGACAACCCCATGATTTTATGACATCATTTTGTGCAGAATCTTATCAGCTTTCCAATGATATAAAATTTTTACAAATCCTCGGAATTTTTCATCAAGAAATTTGCAATTTTTCAAGAAGAAAACTGTGATTATGGACCATTTTGAACTAATAGCCCATAATCACAGTTTTCTTCTCGAAAAATTTCAAGGATTTGCAAAAATTAGAATGTATTTTATTTAAAATTTCCAACAGAACAATAATAAGAATACATATAAGAAAATCTAGCTGTAAAAAAGCGAAAAATAACAAGACTTGTCAAAAGGAGAAATACGTAGCGCTTTGTTTGACCCCCCCCCCTGCTGAGTGTCATTTCCAGTATAGATTCGCTCGCATTCTGCATTCAGTGCACAATGGTTGAATGCACTATCATTAAACTTCTCAAACGAATTGATAATTTTTCATTGCGCAGTTCACATTTGAATAAAACGTTTGGTATTTATTTCCAGTTCCTTTATTTTTTATTCCAAGAACTGAACTACATACATACACATACAACTACGAGTATCTGTTATTTTGGACTCTTGATTAATGTATATTTTCATCGACTAAAAACGCATTTACCCAACAACACATAATTGTTTACTTTTATTCAAATATCAGGAAATGAATTATCCTTGCAAAAAATTCATGTTTCTCAATTTTCGTCAAACCTTGGTATCATTGTGTATTTCAACTAGATAGTCGAGGTACTTTCAAAAATGAATTTCACCCAATTTTATTCAACTAACAAGAGAACCTCTTGAGGTGTCCGCCTCCGTTTTGAACGGAACCGCGATTTTTGGAAATAGCATGTTCTAAAACCCCCAAATCCAAATTTTCAACTGCCCAAGTTCATTTTTCGATTTTTGGCGAATTTTTGAAAAAATCCAAAATTGACTATTTTGGTGATTTAGGCTTTTTTTAAATAAAGTACGTACTTGATCAGTAAAAATAAGTCCTAAAACTGATATTAACCCCCCAAATCCAAATTTTGCCATTTCCAGCCATTTTGGGGGCTCCAGCGCGATTTTTCAATTTCTCCAGAATTTTGAATTTGCTCCAGAAGGCGTGAATACGAAGTTGGGCAGCTAAAAATCGAGTTGTGTGATATACTCGATCTGTTTAACGAATTTATCCACATTTGAGTCGATTCTGGAGCGGACACCTCAAGAGTGGTTTTTTGACCAGTTTTTTATCAAAATGAATACCTATTCAAAAATCAAAAATTTCCCATTTGCGTGAAAATTTTCGAAATTTGCGCAAATCGCAGTATTATTTCGTCATGAACTAACCCCACGAGAGCGAATTTCGCCATTTCCAGCCTTTCTTGTGCCTCCTTTTAATTTTGGATTATTTTTATTATGAAAAAAGCTGGTCCAAAACCACTTTTGAGGTGTCCCTTCCAAAATCGACTCAAATGTGGATAAACTTGATAAACAGATCGAGTATAACACACAACTCGATTTTTAGCTGCCCAACTTCATATTCACGCCTTCTGGAGCAAATTGAAGATTCTGGAGAAATTGAAAAATAGCGCTGGAGGCTCCAGAATGGCTGGAAATGGCGAAATTTGGATTTGAGGTGTTAATATCAGTTTTAGGACTTATTTTGAACATTTTTACTGATCAAGTACGTACTTTTAAAAAAAAAGCCTAAATCACCAATACTATAGTCAATTTTGAATTTTAAAAAATTTGCCAAAAATCGAAAAATGAACTTGGGCAGCTGAAAATTTGGGTTTGGGGGTTTTAGAACATGCTCTTTCCAAACATCGCGGTCCCGTTCAAATTGGAGGCGTACACCTCAAGAGGTTCCCTTGTAAGTACTAATCAACTCTTCTATTGTATGCACATACTTCCATTTATGGAGAAAAATGCGTACCTACACAAAATTTTTCCTCAATGAACTTTTAGCTTGTAAATTGCAATCTTCACCCAGAAGAATTTTGAGGATTTCGAAAAATTTGAAAAATTTGAAAAATTGAAGCCCTGGAATGGAAAAATTATATTTATAAACAAGCTACCCGACAAATTTTTCAGTTTTTGGTATCATTTTGTAGAGCTCAAAAATTTCTACTGGGCAGTACTTTTAAAAATTGATTTTTTTCATTTTTTTCTCAAAATAAATGCTATTTTGCATATTTTTATACTTTTTCATGTCGCCAAAATGCAATTTACTCGATGAAAAACTATGAGGATTTCAAAAAATTACATATCATTAGAAAGCTGATAAAATTCTGGACAAAATGACGCCATGAAATGTTGGGGTCGTCGATCTATTTTAAAAGTTCTGAGGGGTCAAAGTTCAAAAAAGCCCAAAATCATAGTTTTTATCTCAAAAAATTGCTATTTACTAGATGAAAAATTGTGAGGATTTCAAAAAATTTTATACAACTGGAAAGCTAATAAAAATCTGCACAAAATGATGCCATAAAATGTATGGGTCGTCGATCTTGATCAAAAGTTATGGCGAATCGAAGTCTATGGCTGACAAAAAAGTGACCAAATCAAGCTATTTTTCCCCAAAATAAATGCTATTTTACCTCTTTTCATGCTTTTTCATCTCACGAAAACGCAATTTACTCGATGAAAAACAATGAGGATTTCAAAAAATATTACATCATTGGAAAGCCCATAAAAATCTGCACAAAATGACACTATAAAATGTTTGGGTTGTCGATCTTGTTTAAAAGTTCTGAGGGGTCAAAGTTCAAAATAGCCCAAAAACACTGATTTTATTTCGAAAAATTGCTATTTACTCGATGAAAAATTGTGAGGATTTCAAAAAATTTTACACCACTGGAAAGCTGATGAAAATCTGCACAAAATGATGCCATAATATGTATGGGTTGTCGATCTCGATCAAAAGTTAGAGCGAGTCGAAGTCTGTGGTTGACAAAAAAGTGACCAATTCAAGCTACCAATATCATGATGCAATTTTTGGAAAGATTTAAAGCGCTGGAATGGCAAAATCGCATTCACGTTCATACTATCGAATGAATTTTTTAGATTTTGGTATCATTGTGTGGGGCTCAAAAATTTCTACTTGGCAGTACTTTCAAAAATTGATTTTATTCATTTTTTTTCCAAAATAAATGCTATTTTGCCCATTTTTATACTTTTTCATCTAGCAAAAATGCAATTTACTCGATGAAAAACTATGAGGATTTCAAAAAATTTTATATCATTGGAAAGCCCATAAAATCCTGCACAATATGACACCATAAAATGTTGGGTTTATCGATCTTGTTCAAAAGTTCTGAGGGGTCAAAGTTCAAAATAGCTCAAAATCGCCATTTTCGTCTCGGAAAATGCACTTTACTCGATGAAAACTTATGAGGATTTCAAAAAATTGTATACCACTGGAAAGCTGATGAAAATCTGCACAAAATGATGCCATAAAAACATGGGGTCGTCGATCTTGTTTAAAAGCTACGGCGAATCAAAGTCTATGGTTGACAAAAAAGTGACCAATTCAAGCTACCACTATCAAAGTTGTAATTTTTGGGTTAATTTAAAGCGCTGGAATGGCAAAATCGCATTCACGTTCGAACTATCGAATGAATTTTTCTGATTTTGGCATCATGTTGTAGGGCACAAAAATTTCTACTGGGCAGTACTTTCAAAAATCGATTTTATCAATTTTTTTTCAAAATAAATGCTATTTTGCCTATTTTTATACTTTTTCATCTCGCAAAAATGCAATTTACTCGATGAAAAACTATGAGGATTTCAAAAAATGTTATATCATTGGAAAGCTGATGAAAATCTGCACGAAATGATGCCATAAAAACATGGGGTCGTCGATCTTGTTTAAAAGCTACGGCGAATCAAAGTCTATGGTTGACAAAACAGTGACCCAAATCAAGCTACCTTTATCAGCTCGTTAAATCGTAAATTTCGCCATGAAGAATTTTGCGGACTTCAAAAAAATGTATACCATTGGAAAGAGGATAAAAATCTCTACAAAATGGTACCATAAAATGATGGGGTCCTCGATCTGGATAAAAAGATGTGGCGCGTTATATTTTAATGTATGAGTTATAAACTTATAAAAGTTCAAAATAGACACTCACTCTTCCTAGAATAATAATCAAAATTAGCCATATTTTATTTTCTAAATAACCCTTTAAATGTTATTGAAAATGATTGGTAAATAATGTGAATAAATATCCGCGCGAATGATCGCTATATTAATGCTCCATTGCTTAATACACTTGGAACAGATGCGTAAGTACATTAAAATAGTCTTTAAAATCAAAATCTATCGCGTAGGTACCAACCACTTCGCCGTGTAAACGCCGCCTAACGGTAGCGTGCCGCGGTCACTGTTTTGTAGTCTTTTTAGAGGTTGCAGTCGTGAGATTCCGACGGACTCTCTGTAACTTCGTTACTGTGCATACGCTCGACGCGTCACTCCATAGGCCTGATAGTACTCGATGTTAGGCCGCGTTATATTCGTTAACTTGATTTTTGGGGGCCCTGTGGAAAAGTTGCTCATTGCCGAAACATCAATTTTTCAGGAAAGCTTTTTTTTTCAAGTCCTATGTATCCATGTTTTTCGCAAATACTGTTTGAACAAAGCATCCTACAAAAAAATAACCAGCTCTAAGCAGAAAGGAAATTTTATGCTCTACAATTTCCCTCATTGTATTTTTTTCTTAGAATGCATACTTTCCCCGTAAAATCAATGTTAATGTTGAAAAACACGAAAATTCGGACCTGTATAATCAGCTCTAAATTAAAATTGAGCAGTCAAAAATTCATTTTAGGCGATTTTTGACTACGCGACGTAAAAGAGGAGACCTTCAACCACCAGAATCACCAAACAGAACTTAAAAAATGATTCTTGGCATCCTTGGCAATAAACACCTTTTCCTCATGTCCTAGTACATAATAATTAGGCTACCCACTTGACAATAGATTCGCTGATAAAAAAAAGCCAGTGAAAAAGCCGGCTCAAATATGACAGTAAATTTGCCATTAAAAAAACGCCGGGAAAAAATCGGCTGCTGTTTAAATACCTAATGCATTAAATCGCTGAATAAAAACCTGAAATCTACAAAAAATTTCCAGCCCAAGCGGGGATCGAACCCACGACTGCCGCTTGACAATCATATGCTCTAACCACGCAGCTATCGTTGCAAGGTGGATATTGTTGTTTTCAAGCGGTATACATGTACCACACTTCGTACTTTTATTCAATTTTTTAAAAAGAAGTTGTGAATACCCATTGCGCATGTGCACTATAATCGGTGAATAAAAAACAGCTGACTTGTGAGAACCGGCAGTTCGGCAAATAAAAAATTCTGCCATTCGCTGGTCAAAAACGGCTGTTTAAATGGCTGTTTTTATAAAAAGTAGCTTTTTCTAACCGGCGTTTTTTCTATGGCAAATTTACTGTCATTTTTGCGCGCCTATTAAACGGCAAATTTACAAAAATCAACCGGCATTTCGGCTTAACCGGCAAATCTCTTGTCAAGTGGGCCCACTTGACAATAAATTCGCCGATAAAAAAAGCCAGTGAAAAAGCCGGCTCAAATATGACAGTAAATTTGCCATTAAAAAAACACCAGGAAAAAATAGGCTGCTTTTTAAATACCTAATGCATTAAATCGCTGAATAAAAACCTGAAATCTACAAAAAATTTCCAGCCCAAGTGGGGATCGAACCCAGGACTCCTGCTTGACAATCCAATGCTCTAACCCCTCAGCTATCATTGCAAGGTGAATATTTCTGTTTTCAAGCGGTATACATGTACTTACCGCACTTCGTACTTTTATTCAATTTTTTAAAAAGAAGTTGTGAATACCCATTGCGCATGTGCACTATAATCGGTTAATAAAAAACAGCTGATTTGTGAGAACCGGCAGTTCGGCAAATAAAAAATTCTGCCATTCGCTGGTCAAAAACGGCTGTTTAAATGGCTGTTTTTATAAAAAGTAGCTTTTTCTAACCGGCGTTATTTATACGACAAATTTACTGTCATTTTTGCGCGCCTATTAAATGGCAAATTTACAAAAATCAACCGGCATTTCGGCTTAACCGGAAAATCTCTTGTCAAGTGGGCAACTCGAAATCAAAATTGAGCAGTCAAAAATTCATTTTAGACGATTTTTGACTACACCATGTGAAAGAGGAGATCTTCAACCACCAAAATCATCAAAAAGAACGTAAAAAATGTAAAAAATGATTCTTGGCAATAAACACCTTTTCCTCATATCTTCATACTTATTAATTAGGCTTTGTACTCATTTGAAAATTGAGTCAAAAGTGAAATTGTATAAACAGCAATCTCACGTCCCTGCTCAAACTTTGCCAGTAGACTCCCCACACCTTGTAGATTCATATAGCACCTCATCGCAAAGTCACGTCCTAAAAAGGTTACGAGTTTGCCAAAACGTTATGAGTTTGCTGGTTAATCAAGAAAAATGTTACGAGATTGCCCCCTAGAATATGTATATATGTATAGATTTAAACTTAAGTCATTGTGGTGCCCGTTTTAAGTATACATAGTCATTGTGGTGCCCGGTTTTGGGCTTGTGGCGCCCAAACCGGGCACCACAAGGTCTTTTTATATAAAACGATGCAGAATCAAGTGAAATGCACTCTAAGGTGAAAAAAAATTTTTTGAGGCAGGCTGGCAGGCACCACAAGCACCAAGTTTATGTATTGGGCACCTCTATGACTAACTATGATGAAAAATCCAAACTGCACCAAAACACCTTTATCATACATATATATGTGATCCTCTATGTACGCGGGCACCACAATTACCATAAAAGACCCTGGCACCACAAGGTACCAGGTACGTGTATTCATATATCAATTTATGTATAAATTTGTGTCACGCTGAACTCGAAAGCTCCGAACTTTAAGTCGAAACTGATGATGGCAAAATATTGCTTTGATACCGAACTAGAAAAATTTTTAATTTGGTTGAAATCGATTCAGCCGTTTACGAGTTATGAACGTTTAAGTGTGTTTCAACGTTATGGATAAGCAGAAATTTGTGTAAACCCTTATATCTCGCAAACGGCTCACCCCCAACAAACAGATGGGGTGGTTAGGGTGTGTAGGTTGCAGATTGGTGCGCCGGAGGTCGGGTGTTCGGATCCCGCGCGAGTCAAGAGGAGAAAATTTTTTGTTGATTTTTTTGTTAATTTTATCCGTCCAAAATTTTTTTGCCACAAAAAATCAAAATTTTCAAAAATTTCTAGTGTAATTTTTATTTCAACAAAAAACATTAAGTTTTTGGTAAATAGCCAATAAATTTTGATAATTTTTTTTTTTTTTTTTTTGTTAATTAATAGTAATTTTTAGTAAATAAAATGATTAGTTATTTTTGGTGAATTTCTTGTAAATTAAAGTTGGTCGAAAATTTTGTTAAATTGCTTGGGTAATTTTTGGTAAATTGGTAAAAGCCTTTGGCAGTAAATTACTGGGGTAATTAAAATTCGGTAAAAAATTGGTAAATTAGTGAGGAAATGTCTGGTAAATTACTGAGGTGAATGTTGGCAAATTGCTGGGGTAATTTTTGGTAAAATGGAAAATTGGTAAATTAGTGGGTAATGTCTGGTAAATTACTGAGGTAAATGTTAGTAAATTGTAGGGGTAATTTTTGGTAAATTCGTGAATTTTGGTAAATTGGTAAATTTTGGTAAATTGGTAAATTTTGGTAAATTGGTAAATTTTGGTAAATTGGTAAATTTTGGTAAATTGGTAAATTTTGGTAAATTGGTAAATTTTGGTAAATTGGTAAATTTTGGTAAATCGGTAAATTTTGGTAAATCGGTTGTAATGGGAGAAAATTATTATATTCCTGTCGCCTATACTGGGAGAAAACTAACCATTTTCGAGAAAACTAACCATTTTCTCCCACGTATGGCGACAGAAAGCTGCTAGAAACCAGTCGTCTATACTGGGAGAAAACATATTTACCAGAAATATTCCATCTTATACTGGGAGAAAAATACGAATTTTTCTACCGCATATACTGGGAGAAAATATTGACCTCAAGAATACGTAATTACGTTTATTTTATGCTGACTACGTGGGAGAAAATGATACGTCAATATCTGTCGACCTATGTGGGAGAAAACATTTTGCCGAAAGTTTATCATCTTATAATAAGAGGAGATAGCCATCAGTAAAGAATTTGACACGTTTGCCAAGGAGCTGATTGAATGGCTAAAAAGATTCAACATGGAGTACGAAGCTCGCCACCGTCATATCGCTGGAAGTGATGGGCAAAGACTACCTGATCATGACAGTGACTAGTCTCAATTAGGGTACTGGGGAGGGGGCTGAGACCCCAGGCTGGCGAACTTTTGGGTTACGCAAGGCTTGGCTGTACTTGGTCCTCTTCCTAGTTAGGGAACCACCCAACAACAATGTATAGTTGTTGGCTTTAAGTCCTTCCTTTCTTCAAATTCTTATGGACCATCTTTTACTGTCTATGTGGTTTTCACACTGGGTGTGAAGGGTGAGACGCATAATTGAGAAAACGGTTACGACCCTAGTACCTTTCCGAAGGAGGAGACCTGGTCCGAGTCGACCTGTAATGGGGCGGCTCGTCTTGGTGTGCCTTGTTTGGTGTGCGTTGTGCTGGATCACTGAGTGTGTCAACATCCATTCCTTCATTCTATCTCTCCGGGCAGCGGGCCCAGTCCCTTGGCTTCTGGTGTTATTCGGGGTTACGCATCGTCAAACCAGCATGTCAGTTGACAGAGTCTGTCTTCGCGTTTCACGCTGTTTGCCGTTTGCGTCCTGATGGCATGCGGGTACGCAACAGAGGTCACTGTGGATTGGGACTCGTCGCTGTCCAAGGCTCATAGGCGGCCATTGTGGGGTTTAGGGAAGTCTCTCATTCTTGAAGCCTCTTGTTGTTTTAGGTGAAGCCTCTCTGCCTCTCGTGTTTCTAAGTCTCTCGTTGTTTTTGAAGTCTCTAGTTGTCTTTGAAGCTTGTTGTTGTTTTTGAAGTCTCTTGTTGTTTTTGTTAAATATGTTATACATTACGTTATGTTTACATTAAGTTATACGTTATGTTTATGTGCTAAATACTCAATCTGCTGTTGAACTGTTCCAGGTAGAACCACACTCCGCTGTAAACCTTGCTGTCTGGAGGCAAGACTCCGTTCGTCGGTAGCCACCGAGCTTGGCCCGCTGCTGGGTGCCACTACCAAGGGGCAGAAAATAAAATAAATAAATAAATAAATTGAAATTCTCGGCACCTTCTCCCGGGGCCGAGGATCCCTTGTGCGAGTTGTCCCGCATGAGTTGTGGTTTTCAGGTTTTTGGGCTTGGGACTTTCGGCCATGTTGGGTGAAGTGAGCATGAGGTGGTCTGAGCGGCTGGTCAGGTTGGTGTTTAGGAGAAATGAGCAGTTTTGAAGTGCAGTATGATAGGAAAACTACAAAAAAAAAAAAAAAAAAAAATGACCACTCACCTGTACATCGACCATTCCTGCCTCCCCGCATACCTACCTAGTGGATTTACCTATCTATTAATAAATATGACACAATTTTCGGAAATGTTACATTTAAAACTTCCGTATATGATGCAATCGACTGCAAATATTACGTCATATTCTCGACTTCCTATTCGTTTCCGATATTTCTGGGGGTAGCGCTTTAGCCAATAACGTGCGCACTACTTACCCCACTTTTTCCCTAAAAATCATAATTTCTAGAGAAGCGACCCGAATAACGACTAACTCGTCAGTTGGTTCCTGTGTCAAGTATGAGTTAGTTCTAATTTGAAGTACTGTTTAGTGATGGGCTCTGGACTAGCTCCCGACCCAGTGGCCGTTCTATTCCAGTTCTATTCGATGCCAGAATATTTCTAAGTGTCAGTTTTTGGACTTAGAAATATTTCCAAACTCTGGACTTGGTCATATTTCCAGTTCAGGTTGATCTTGTCAATCTCTCATCTTATAATCATCTTATATCGCACCTCGGTAGTAATAAGGTCACATCTCAAAAAAGTGAAATTTTACAGGAGAGTGATTTTCTTTTTTTTAAAAACTTGATTCATTATTTTCATCAACTTATTATCAAATGTGAGGAATTGTAGAGAGAAGATACGTCTGAACTTCGTTCTGCTAGGTGAGAACTTAGGTTCCTTGTACGTCTACGGTATGCTCGGCTAATTAATACCTACACCTTCCCTCATACAGATTGTGTGTACATCCTTAAGTCCGACCAATAAACCAAAAGATGATAAATCACTTTAAACACTTTATTACTTCACTTAATGAACATACATCAAAACACTTATAGGTAATACCTAAAGCTATAAGTACACACGCGTCCGTGCAGTTCTGCTCAATAGGCTCGTTGCCTTAACGTCCGTCCAGAGGAGCGATTACTCTAAGCGACCTGAGACAACTGCGAAGCGGACACGGCAGTCTGTTTCGATCGTCTACATCTCGCAGAACTAATCCGCTAGATGACGCTGCACCAGCAGTGTTACCAACGACCTAGGGCATATATTCCCTGCTATAATGAGTACCTTGGGTCCTCATCTACCCTCTACATATGCCCCAGCTGCGGGGACCTGCGTAACCAGAGGGCGCGTCTGGGTGTCAAAGCCTAAAAATCACGACGATATCGACCGGTGGTAGAGGTAGGAGGACCCACTGCCCTGCTTCGCTGTACAGAAAGACCTCAAATACCTTTTTCAAAAAGAAAAAGTACACTAAAATATGTCATCCACCATGGACTGACATCGTCCGTTTCCCTAATGAACCTTGTTTTGGCAGAACTGACTTCTAATTCTACGACAATCTCGCGGTGTATAGGTATATAACAAGTATAACAATATAAATAAACAAATACAATAAGAAATTACACAAAAATAGCATTCACAAAAAATATAACAATGCAAAAAATAACAAAAAAATTACAAAAATTCGCAAAAAGTACATTGAAAAAAAAATTTAGGAACATTAAACCAAGTTAATTCAAACCTGTTGATCCATTTTCCTGCGTATTGACTGATGATCCTCTTGACTGGAACCACTGGACTGGAATCGGCACGATGAACAAGCTGCTACTTCCATAAAAGTGGTGCGGACACTGGGAACGGACACCGTGGCAGGACACTGGGATCGGACACTGGAATCAGACACCATGACAGGACACTGTGATCAGACACCAGGATCAGACACCATGATAGGACACTGTGATCGGACACCACGACAGGACACTGTGAAACTGTAGGACAGTTGTCCATCATCCATGTTGTCTGTAACAACTTGGCTGTCTGTAAGACTAACGTCCTTTATTGTCCGTTACGACGAAACTGTCCATCGTCCATGTTGTCTGTAACAACTCGGCTGTCTGTAAGACTAACGTCCTTTATTGTCCGTTACGACCAACAGAATTTTGTCTGTTATTCTTTCTTTCGTCCCGTTTTAAAAGTCCTATTTTAAAACTCGTCTGATCTATTTAGTCCAGCTCACAAAACTCAGTCTCTCACTACTTTTGGATCAACTACTTCTCTGTTCACTCAGTTTCGACCATTTTTGAGTGAGCTGTGGGTTACTCATCACAAAAGAAACGACTCAAAAATGTCCATACATCATTTCATTTTTCCAACAAGTGAACAACTTGTCCTTTGCGACCATTCATGGACAACCATTTTCAAAACGACCTTTTAATGTTGTCCATTACAAACACAAACAAAAATTGAAATTTTAAAATTAAAAAAATAAAACAAGATTAAAATGTGGCTAAAATGAGGTTAAAACTCGTCTATCGACTAATTAAAATATAAAACTCTGCACCAAGTACAGAATTTGGAATTCCAAAAGATAATGTCCGCTCTAACGTATGCAACAGCATACACAGAGGAAAGAAAGGACCACTTCTTAGAAATATGCAAAGTTGTTAGGGCATATTTATCGTCCATCTAGATCTTATTTGGGACACACGTCCTGGACATTGTCCTATACCATCATTTCACCAAATCATCAAAGTTTTCATATAGCCGGACAAACATCATCCTCTGAAAACCATCCAACTTTTCCAGCGCCATATAATTTACCATTTTTTTCTTTTTTCTTTTCTTGCTGTGTGGTAAATTTGGTGTGACATTTTCTTTGTCTGAAGCGTCCTTTGCTGGACCATCTGTGTTAGTGACACCGTCTGTCTTACTAGTGGTGTCCGCCGCCTGACTGTCCTGCAAAGTTTTCTTTTTACGCCCTCTCTTTTTATACTTTGTTTCTACATCAGCAAATATTTCGTCCACGTCTTTTTGGACTCCTATTGCCTTTTCAATACATGTCAGCATCTTACTCTCCTCTGCTTCGCCAAGTTCTCGTCTTGAGCGTTTTCTCAGCTTTTGAAATTCCTGCAGTTTCTTGTCCCTGGACTCTTTTTCCTCCAGTTCTTGACGTCTTTTCTCACGAGCAAGCTGTCTCGCTGCTCTTTCAGCGGCCTGGTCGTGAATTTCCATGTCTACGACTTCGTCTTCATCGTCCTGTTCGATCTCATATTTTTCTCTTTCTTTCGGCGTGACTTTCTCTTTAATTTTTTCAATTAGAGGCCTTGTGTCCGACTTTGATTGGAGCTTCGGATCCTCTTGCAGCTGTTTCTGTTGATTGACTGTCAGATACAGAGTCATTTGTCTAGCATTGACTATGCGTTCGTCTGTGTCGTCCGCTACACTTCGGACTCTATAAGCATTATCGCCTACATGCTTTTTTACCAAATAAGCTCAGTAAGCATAACCATGTCACCTTCTTGGTAGCAGATCGGATCACCATGTAACTTATAAAATGCGACCTCATCTTTCGACCTCTGTATCTTACATCTTTCTCGGATGTAAGAAAGTATCGCCTGTCTGTCGGACATTTTGTCCACATGCAATTCCAGTAGCTCTTGAGTGTATACGGCCTTCCTTGCGAGCTTATCGGCGGCGTGATTATTCCGATCAAAACTCCTAGCTGGAGTATATCTCAACTCAAAACGTTCAAATTTTGCCTTTAATTCCAGGATTTCTTGGAAAATTTCCTTATGGCAGATAGGCTTGCGTCCGGCATTTTTCCATCCATTCGTGCGCCATTTATCGACATTATAATTTATGGCTGTTGTAAGGTAACACGAATCTGAGAAAATTTTCCCACGTCTGATACCTGCCTTTAACATTATTTTCATGGCAGTGACAAGTGCCAATATTTCAGCTAGGTTATTTGTCGGCCTATATTTCGGGTGTTTGACTCTTTCGGAGACATTAAGTTCTCCAGTTGGAGTCCAGGCTATTCCAATTCCGGCCACTGCACTGTCCGATCCATTGTTCGAACAAGCACCATCGACTGCGGCCCACACACAGCCTTCTTCGTCCGTGATCAACTGACTAACGTCCATAGGGTGTTCAAGTAGCAAGCTACTTGGCACCGACTGTGGATTACTAGCAACCAAGTCCTGTTGTAGCTTTTTTAACAGGTACTTGGCATTGATTTTTGTAATTTTAACCGGGAGGTTGGCCAAAAATGCGTCTTCAATGCCCCATGCCTCATTTGGCTTTATACCAAATTCAGTAGGGGTGTTGTTGATTTCGTCCTCAATTTTCTTTACATGGACATGCCATCCATGGTGACTATAATCATCATTTTCGGCCTCGTCATTGATTTTGACACGAAGCCTATCCCCTATAATTCTCATGGTCCTTTCGACCAAACTAGACTGTGGGTTATAGGCTGTCGTATGACCGACCTTGATTTCATGCGCCTGTAAGAGTTCATTCCATGAAGAACTGGTGAACTGAGATCCGTTGTCCGTTATTACCTTTCGGACTTTGTACCCTTTGTCCTCTATGTCCTTCAGGACAACTTCCATGGCTTGCACCACTTGGTCGGCTGGGACATTTTCCAAAGGTACAATCCAGAACTTTCCAGTAAAAACGTCCTTAACTACTAGAAGGTAGCATGGTTGTCCATGCTCATTAGCTATAGGACCACATAAATCGGCTGATAGGACGTCCGCAATCGTGTAGGACTCTATTTGAGAGAACTGTAACCATTTTCTTTCACTATAGCGTTTATTTCTCTTACACGTCACACACTCACTTGTAATGACTCTAGTTGTCTTGACAACATTCGGACTGTAATAAGGTAAAGTGCCCAAATTCCACCCAGTGCCTAATTCCAACAACTTTCAATTTCTCATCCGTTGATAACTCTACCTAGCGGGTGTTTGTGAAATTATGTTGCTAAAGTGATTAAATGATGACGAACAAAACGCCAGCACCTGAAAGCCAAATGGAAAAAAATCATCGCCAAAAAACCACATTTCAAAATTGCCGGTTGCAAGGAAGCTCGGAGAAAAATACTGATGGAATTTTTTTAACAAAGTTTTTCGTCAAGTTTGATGAATATATCTTGAAAGTAGATAGTTTTCAACATATGTGCGGTATTCATTTGTGTGAACCACTCACGGAAGGCCCATTAATTTCACAATTTTCAAATCTCTGTGGGGGTCCTAATTCCAACCACCAGCAAGTACAACATGATAATTCATTTTCAAAAATTTTTAATACCCAGTAAATTAGTGGTAGGTAGGAGAAAAGAGCTGCCGTCATCATTGTTGAGTGAAATTAAGGCCTCTGAGGGGAAAAACGACGTCAGATACACCTCTTTTTACATAATGAATTTTTGAGTCTTTAAATTCAGGTATTATGGATAATCTTGAAATTTTGTTTTTTACTGCCCTCAAATTTGCAAATCTCGGCATGTGACACTTTAATAATAAATGAAGATTTAATTACTTTTGTATTTTAATCAATAAACTTTGTATTTTTTGCAATTTACGCTACTTTTTTTCATAGTAAAAGTAGGTGGTTGGAATTAGGGACCCAAAAATGAAAATTTGTGATTTGACACTTTTCACTAAAGTTCATTTTTTTTTCTGGGGATGGTTTTTCCACAAGGTGACAATGCCAAATGAATTTTGAATAGTTACTTTATCAAATGGTTACACAACTTTTAAAAAAAATTCAAATTGAGATATCCGAAAATGCATTTAAAAAAAAGTGGTTGGAATTAGGGCACTTTACCTTAGAGTCTTTTGAAGACAGCTTCGACCTTATTGGCTCCAATATGTCCGTACATTTCATGGAGATATACAATAGTGTCCCGGAATAACTCATCCGGCATCACAGGTACTCTTGAACCGTCCCTGAACTTTCGAAATAATACTTCAATGTCCTTTTCGCGGACCAAAGCATATTTCTGTTGAATCTTCCTTTTCGACTCCAACTGCTTTGCTGTCATATCGACCTCGTCTGCTAAGAGTTTACGAATGGTTTTTGAACACATCCAGTCCTTCCTTTGGAAGATGTCTATCCGACTGAGATGGTCAATTATTTCGTCCTTGATTAAGTCCACCAGTGATACCTTTTCAGGCAACATATTCGTCCAGTCACATTTATAGACAGTTAATTCCGGAGCTTGGACTCCATACCATGCCCCTCGAACCTTGTGCTTGAGATCATATGTAAGATCATAGCAGTATAGTTCAGTGATCTAACCGGCGGCCTTGCGATGAACTTTTGCAAGTGTTGTGAACTTATGTACGACCGATTTGATGTCACTACGGACATGTTTCTTTCGTCCATGTAGCCAAAGCTGCAACTTGTTGATAATTTTTACAAGTGCAAACATTTCTTTTTCAACCAGTGTGTAATGTTTCTGGTGATCTTTCAGTGCACAACTGGCAAACATGACGACCTTATCTTCGCCATCAATGTTTTGGAAGAGTACACCATTAATGGTGTCCTCAGTTGCGACTGTGTCCAGATAGAGATCGTGTCCGGCCTGTGGAGACATTAATTCAAAGTCCTTCTTGAATTCGACCTTCAGTTCCTCAACTGTGTCCTGTTGGTCTGGTCCCCATTTGAATGGGACACCACCTCTTACCAGATCATATAATGGTCTTACTATGTCCTGGTAATTAGGAATAAATCGACTATATATTCCTGTGAGACCAATTAACGACAACACCTGTTTAACATTTCCAAGGTGTACTTTACCAGTTCGTTTCCACGTATGTTTTTTAATGAACTCCAAGAAACCTTCAATTTTCTTGTTTTGTTTACCTATTGTTCCAGGCGCCAAATTGAAACCAAGATGGTCCGTCGACCTTGTGAAAAATTTACATTTATTAGGGTTTAATTTGAGTCCGTGCTCTCGCAGGATACCAAAAATCAGGACAAGAAGTCTGAGCATCTCTCTAAAAGTTAAAGACCTCAAGAGCAGATCGTCCACATACTTAGTCACACCAGGTATGTCTGGAATGATTGAGTTAATCATTCTGACAAATTGGCAGAAGATATTTTTAAACCATAAGGAAGTCTCAGCATATGGTAGACACGTCCGTCAACTTGGAATCCGCAGTACTTGCGAGACTCTTCATCCAGCAGTAGCTGCCAAAATCTGGCAACAAAATCAAGACTACTAAAAAATTTAGCATCTCCGTTCGACGTGATAATCCTGTCTATCAGTCCGGCCTCATTGTAATTTGGCTCCAAAATTGGATTCAATTTGACTGGATTCAGACATAACCTTATGCTACCATCCTTCTTTTCATTTGGAACCAGGGGGTTGATGTAAGTGGTGTCCGATTCTTCGGCTATTTCGTGTTCCAACATTTCGACCAAGGCCCTTCTAATCTTTCCGAGTTGATGATTAGAAGGTGTATAATTCAGACCTCTAAATTTTGGAATATTGTCTGGGTAAATAAACCTTAGCTTGACTTTTGCCCCTGTAAACGTCCCTGGGTACCAACTAAATATGTCCTTGAACTGTATAAGCTTGTCAAATGCTTCGTCCGACTCTTCTTGAGTAATCCTTTTCTCCCTCACTGCGTCATTCAAGTACCTTTTCAGGTTCTTTTCATAAATGTCTGGACCATTGTCCTCAGGCGACCTGTCCTTTCGGAAAAAATTGGCAAGATCGGCTCTATTGACATTTTCAGTAATTTCTTGAACATCCTCTTTATCAAATGCTAGGCAATTTGCACACAATCTTTGAGCCCTACACTCGTCTCTTGTCAAGAACGAGAGCTTTTCAGCTACCTTCGACCCTCTCGGCTTGCAACTAGCTGTTCCGGCCTGAAAATCTATGCTAATGCCCAGTTTTTCAATCGAATTTGTTCCTAAGAGGAGCAGATTATTATCGCCAGGTAAGACAAAAAAAGGAATCTTCAACTTGTGCTTACCATACTTCAATGGGAGGACTAGTACCTTTTTCCATGAAAGGACGTTTCTATTATCGGCCAGACCACAACTTATTGGTCTTTTCAAATAAATGTACTCAAGGTGTTCTTTATAATCCATAATTATCCATTCGGCCATTTTTTCTGATATGGCATTCGGTACTGCCCCTGAATCCAGCTGTATTAACAATTTAGTGTCCACAAATGTGAGTGGGATCACACAAGTCTTTGCTTTTTCAAGACCTTCCATTAAACTTCTCACATTTGGATCGTCCACTGCTGGATTAGTAATCTTGTTACTTTCATCGTCTTGGTTAGACAAACTGTCCGTTCTGCCCGGGTTGTCCAGGTTGTCCTGACAATCTGTCCGACCTACTGTGCTGGACAACACTTGGTTAATGTCCAGTGTGTCTTGTCGACCATTGGGGACTGCCCCAGTACCAGACAATCTGGACTCTGTGTCCGGTTTGTCTCCCATCCGACTTGTCCGCGACCCATTTTGTTTTTTCCATTCTTGGCAAGCAAGTTTCAACTGACTGTGCCACTCTGGTGTGAGTTTCACCTCGGAAGGTGTGAGTTCTTCTATCACCTCAGTGACAGGACGTCCGCCAACTTTTGGTATCTTTGCTTTCGTCTTCTCATAAGTTTCTTTCTCTCTTATGAGGTAGTTGTCCTCGCCCTCTGTCACTATTTGGGCAGACTTTTTCGTCCGTTTTTCAAGACATTCTTCTTTCAAATCTAGTGACGACCTTTTCGGCTTGAACTTGTAATTATAACACTTTTTAAGTTCGAAAAATAATTCTTCCTTTGCATGATGATTTGGATAGTAGCGTCCTGTCTCACGACTTTTATGGAACCTATTGTTCCTCGGCATTACATATCCATTTTTGTCTGACTGGAATTTCAGACATCCGTCTTCCAGTTTCTTCATGCGTATGAATACTGCGGCCAGAGTCCACCATAAGGTGGTCATCCTATTCTAGCAAACGTCTTGAAATATTCGTCTCATTGCAAAGTAGCGTTTTGAGGACACTTTCCTCTCACCTTCCTTTCTCAGTCTTACCATAGGGTGAAGTGACTTGATGTCCACAAAGCCTTTTTCCTTGAGAATGAGCACAATTTCTTGAAGATGTCTTCTCAATTGCTCATCTCTTATAGAACCATAATTTAGCTCGGACATACCCAATGACAAAATGATCTTATTTTTGTCAAACGTCTTGCTCTTTATGTAGTCGCGTATTTTTGTCAGAGTGGAGTTTTCTCCGATACCAACGTCCTTTGTGTCGTCTATGTCGACCACCCTACCATCGTGATTTGGTAGTTGAGATGCAATGTACTGTGCTAATGCATCTCCGAGTATTACATATTCATCAAATGGAATTTCACATTCTGAAGCGTCCATCCTTTGAGAGGACTCATCGTCCGCATCGCTTTCAGCAATGTCCGCATCCGGTGAGACGTCCTTCAATTCCATTTTCAATTTATTGACTGATTTGGGTATTGATTTCTTACTAGAAGTAGCATCACTCGATTTACTTCTAGCGTCTGTTCCATTGCCATCTTTCGTCTGATTCAACCTAGCATCACCACTCGACCTACTTCCAGACTGCCCTGTACGTCTGTATTGCACTTGCTGCAGTTGTGATGTTGGAGTTTTCATGATAAACTCCTCATACTTCGTAAGTTGTATGAGACGCATCGCAAATGGAATCAACTCTTCTCTTTCTTCATCCTTTCTAAAGTGTACTCGCATCCTTTCGTCCATTTTCCAATAAACAGTGTCTACAATCCAGCTTAAATTCATGTCCATGTTGGACAATATTCTTAACCAATTAAGCATGGTACCAGCTACGACCCTAGACGACTCATGAGGCACTTCTAATTCGTTTTCAAAGTAGTCCATTATCTCGTCCTGTTTACTCTGACTCCACTCATGTCTGAGAAAACTGTCTCTCAGCTGGTAATACCCTGTAACACCATGATTATTTGTTTTCTATACAGCAACTGATGGATCAACGATCAGTTGCCAAAATGCTGTACAGTACAGGACATTAGGTGCAGACATATCTTCCATAATGCTCTCAAACTTTTTCACAAAAAGATGAGGTTCAAACCTGTATGACTCGTCATACTTTATGTTGAGTGACTGTAAAGTACTCATCTTAAACGACATTGTACCTGCAGCAAAATCTATGTTGTAATTTAAAGGTTCTTTAGCAATACATAACGCCATATCTGTTTGTAACGTATTCGGATCAGTTTCACTTGAAACTGTCCTATTTGACCTGTTAATGCCAGTAGATGGTAAACGACTAGTTGGTGATACCGACCTAGCTCTGGGTTGCAAAGCAATTCGGCTATTGTCATAACTCTGTGTATGTCCAACTTGTAGACTGAGCCCAACATTGTTATCGTCCGTCCGAAACGACCGACAGGCACAGGACACACCATTTGGACAGGACACATCCGAGCGTGCACGGACACAGGACCTGGATGCCCCTGCAGGGGGGAGGGAGCTCGACCGTGTATTCTCATTCATACCAATATGTCCATGTAGCAATGAGCTACCGACCATTGTGTTATTACCAGTCTCAAAATGTCCATACCCGCCCAGACCATGTCCGAGCCTGTCCAAACCACGTCCGTGCCTTTCCAGACCATGTCCGGTATCCAATTGAGGACACAGACTAACGTCCAGTTCAAAACTGTCACCCCTTTGCCTATCATTCGTTTCAGCAAATGTTACAACATGCCGCCTACCTCTTTGTACTTCAGTAGGATTGTCTTGTAACGTCCGTGACATGAACTGTCCATCTGAGCGGCCATCAAACAAGTTTGACATATCATTTTCACCAATTCGGGAATAATTACCTATATTACGACCATCTAATTCTATATTAGGTATACTTCGGCCGGTGTTATTACCGAATGTATTATTTTCAGTATTATTGTGCAGCTCAGAGCAGAAAAAATCACGTCTGCTCATTGTTGCATACACTAGATAACCAAGCCAGGTATAAAACAACCAAACGGAGTAGGTACAAACGTGAACGAGTGTACACTATGTACCAACGACCTTGAGCAACGAGTATGCTGTTCAACCAACGAACCTACTAACATTTTTCACTTTTGAACAGGTTGCACACTGTCCGGATATTTTCAGGTCTATGCATGAAACACCAGACAACGAACGGATGTTTTGCCTTATCTTAGTGGCAATTTCACATCTAGGTACACTGTTTACTAATAAAAAACACTCGCGAATTCGATTCTAAACGTATTACGAACGTATTTATTACGCGAATATACAAAAAATGATGATAAAAAATACACTAACCTTGTTGTTGTGTTGTATATTTCACCGGATCGTTTTTTCTTCTTTGAAAACTGAACTCCTACGGCTGAATTAGTCTGTATCCAAACTCCGACAAATGAAACGACCTTTTTTAACCAATGTAGGTGGAATTTTCTCATTGGAAACCAATGCGCCCGTGTTCGAATTTCCAACACAAAAACGACCATTAAAAAAAACGACCAGTCCGAACCCACGTCCGGAGCGCCAATGTAGAGAGAGGATACGTCTGAACTTAGTTCTGCTAGGTGAGAACTTAGGTTCCTTGTACGTCTACGGTATGCTCGGCTAATTAATACCTACACCTTTCCTCATACAGATTGTGTGTACGTCTTTAAGTCCGACCAATAAACCAAAAGATGATAAATCACTTTAAACACTTTATTGCTTCACTTAATGAACATACATCAAAACACTTATAGGTAATAAGGTGCACCGGGGGAAGTTGGAATTCGGGGTAAGTTAGAAAACTTGCTCTAGCGCCTAGAGGTTTATATCTGGCAAAGTGCTACTAAAGGTGACTTGAGGGTACTACCCCTACTTCATCACTGCTTAAAAATTTTCGCGATTCAGTTTCATTTTAGATGTCTTTGGTTCAATTGTATTTTGTTGTTGTTTTGAACTTATTTTGAATTTGATCTAAAATACAGACTTTCTATATCTTAGTTTTTCGCATATAGCGGACAAACTGTGCGTCCTAGTGAAAATCTGATGAGAGTGATCTCAAAGAGAATTAAATTTTCTACAATTTTGTTTATGTGCAATTTTTCTAGGACGCTCGGTTTGTGATCTACGCCTCTGCAAAGTTTAGCCTGTTCTGACTTCCCCCAATTGGGGTAAGTCAGGACAGTTTATATTTTATTCCACTGAGCATATGCTACTGTGTCAATCGCGCTCAAATTTTTACCATAGGTTAAGAACCCTTATGGAAACCTACATAATAAATTTGATCCATATTGGTTCATTAGAAGGGGAGTAACAGCTGGTCAAAGTTGAAATTGCGAAAAATCATTCTGACTTGCCCCGGTACACCTTACCTAAAGCTATAAGTACACACGCGTCCGTGCAGTTCTGCTCAATAGGCTCGTTGCCTTAACGTCCGTCCAGAGGAGCGATTACTCTAAGCGACCTGAGACAACTGCGAAGCGGACACTGCAGTCTGTTTCGATCGTGTACATCTCGCGGAACTAATCCGCTAGATGACGCTGCACCAGCAGTGTTACCGACGACCGAGGGCATATATTCCCTGCTATAACGAGTACCTTGGGTCCTCATCTACCCTCTACAGAATGAATAGCATGTCATTTTGAAGATTGGGTATCCTGCCTTCATTTAGCATAAGAATATTTTGAAAAATGAACTCTTAAAGAGGAAATATTTCAATGTTTGGAAAACATTTTGAGTTATAACCTTTCATAAAAAGTGATCTGGAGGCGAAAAAAAGCGTCAAAAAAAAATTCATGATAACAAAATTGTAGAGAATTAAATTTCCAATCGACATAATGTCGTTAGTTTTTTTCTAGAGTGCTTAGTTTTTGAGTTTTTCTCAAAAAACTAAAATTTCAATATATATGCAAATTAATTTTTCTAAAAAATGTTCCATTTTAAAAATTTTTTGTTTTGGAACAAACCTACAAAAAATACACTCCTTGTGATTATTTTACATCTTAAAAACGTTCAAAACTATCGAAACTGTTTTCTGACACTTTGTATGTGCAAATTTTACTCAAAGAAAGAGGAGTTTTTTGAGATGTGACCTTATAACTCCAAACAACTTGCAATGTTGTAGAAATTTTGAGTTAGGCCCTATGACAGTGACTAGTCTCAATTAGGGTACTGGGGAGGGGGCTGAGACCCCAGGCTGGCGAACTTTTGGGTTACGCAAGGCTTGGCTGTACTTGGTCCTCTTCCTAGTTAGGGAACCACCCAACAACAATGTATCGTTGTTGGCTTTAAGTCCTTCCTTTCTTCAAATTCTTATGGACCATCTTTTACTGTCTATGTGGTTTTCACACTGGGTGTGAAGGGTGAGACGCATAATTGAGAAAACGGTTACGACCCTAGTACCTTTCCGAAGGAGGAGACCTGGTCCGAGTCGACCTGTAATGGGGCGGCTCGTCTTGGTGTGCCTTGTTTGGTGTGCGTTGTGCTGGATCACTGAGTGTGTCAACATCCATTCCTTCATTCTATCTCTCCGGGCAGCGGGCCCAGTCCCTTGGCTTCTGGTGTTATTCGGGGTTACGCATTGTCAAACCAGCATGTCAGTTGACAGAGTCTGTCTTCGGGTTTCACGCTGTTTGCCGTTTGCGTCCTGATGGCATGCGGGTACGCAACAGAGGTCACTGTGGATTGGGACTCGTCGCTGTCCAAGGCTCATAGGCGGCCATTGCGGGGTTTAGGGAAGTCTCTCATTCTTGAAGCCTCTTGTTGTTTTAGGTGAAGCCTCTCTGCCTCTCGTGTTTCTAAGTCTCTTGTTGTTTTTGAAGTCTCTAGTTGTCTTTGAAGCTTGTTGTTGTTTTTGAAGTCTCTTGTTGTTTTTGTTAAATATGTTATACATTACGTTATGTTTACATTAAGTTATACGTTATGTTTATGTGCTAAATACTCAATCTGCTGTTGAACTGTTCCAGGTAGAACCACACTCCGCTGTAAACCTTGCTGTCTGGAGGCAAGACACCGTTCGTCGGTAGCCACCGAGCTTGGCCCGCTGCTGGGTGCCTCTACCAAGGGGCAGAAAATAAAATAAATAAATAAATAAATTGAAATTCTCGGCACCTTCTCCCGGGGCCGAGGATCCCTTGTGCGAGTTGTCCCGCATGAGTTGTGGTTTTCAGGTTTTTGGGCTTGGGACTTTCGGCCATGTTGGGTGAAGTGAGCATGAGGTGGTCTGAGCGGCTGGTGAGGTTGGTGTTTAGGAGAAATGAGCAGTTTTGAAGTGCAGTATGATAGAAAAACTACAAAAAAAAAAAAAAAAAAAAAAGGCCCTTTGCATTTTTTACATGATCTAAGCAGCATACCAGACTCAAAGTGTTATTTTTGGTTGCAGGGGGTCATGCAAACCCCAAAAATGCAAAAACATCAAAATCAATTTTTTTTGAGATGTGACCTTATTACTCCCGAGGTGCGATATGGACCAGTGAAATACCAACTCGGGATCATTTTATAATTACTCATCCATTAATTTGCATTCCCTAGGGGACAGTTGGAGATTGCTCATCGTTCTCGGATCGCCTTCTGTAAGTTTTTCGTGGAGTTCGTCTTATTATTTCTGTTAACGTATGTTATATGTATCGAATAGGTACCTAGCGGATATTCGTTCGATTATCTGTAACTGGTTTGGTTGTATTCGGTTTACTACGTTTTTCATGTTTTTCTTATCTTTTCGTACGTATGAGAGCGTAATTTTCAGTTGTAATTTTATTATTGTTATTGACGTTGGAATTATACAGTCCACAATTATGCGTTTGTGTGTTGTTTATTTTTCGAGGTAATTTTAGTTGAAGACTAGTCGAATGTTTTAGTTGTAATGATAAACAAATTTGGTCCTTCGGACGCCGGATGTAATACTCCGGTTTGATCGGCTCGTCGATGTAATTTTTGCGAAGTTCGAATGGTTTTTGATCGCGAGTTACTTGTGAATGATTAGTTTTGTTTGTTTCGGATTTTTCGATCGTGTTTATCGCGAAAGTTTTGGTGTATGATGATGGAGACTGCAGCAGAAAAGGCTACTCGTCGCGCTAAAGCGAAAGCAGCGCGAATTAAAGCAGCAACGAATTCGAAGCGCCGTCTCATTAATGTGATCAAAAAGGATCAAGCTGATGTTAGATTGTTCGAGCAAGTGCCTTCTAAAGCTTTAGAGTGCCAATTGGATGTTTTTATCGGATCATGGAGGGAATCGTTGAAGGAGTTAGCTGAGTTTGATGAAATATTGTTAAACGAGTTGGATGAAGACGATGACGATTTTCTTACTCAAGAAGCTGCGATTTTGTCGGATCGTGATGAATTAAGAAAGGAGCTTCACATAGCTACAGCCAAATTGATCTCAATAAAGGAATCCTTGGAAACACCTACAGCTACCTCGACCCCAAGACGCTCTGTGGGAGCGAATACGTCAATGTTCGAATCAGGTCCAGGTGCTTGTATTAGGTTAAACAATGTTCCATTACCAATGTTTGACGGTTCGTATGCAAATTTCCCGGACTGGTATAACGAATTTGTGTCATCTGTAGATCGTAATGAAGCGTACAATGGTACCCAAAAGTTGTATTTGTTGAAACGCTGTATGGTAGGACCAATGGAAGAAGCCATGAAAGATGTTGGTACAGATTCTGAGTTGTATAAGCCGACATTGGATGGGCTTCATAAGACATATTATAATCAACGTAGAATTTTGGCAGAACATTTCGCGACTATCATAGATATGCCGGTAATCAAGATAAATACGATTCGGGAGAGTGTGGATAAAGTTAAACGAGTGATGCGTGGTATCAAGGTCGCAGGAATTGATACTCCGATGATGTCTCCGTTAATTGCGTTTTTGGTCGCTCGTAAATTTCCTGAGAAAGTACGGTTGGATTGGGATACAAGTAACCACGATTTTTCAATGTATCCTACATTTGAAAGTATGGCTACCTTCTTGATAAATCGAAGTTTTGCGTTCGAGTCCGGTTCCACTGGTTCAGTTCAAAAACCAGTTTCATCTCAACTGAAGAACGAACCACCCAAATTGGTTAGTAAAGGTAAAACGATGGAAAAGAAAGTCTCGCTGATCACATCAAATGGTACATCTAAAGTAATATAAATCTATACAAGTGCGCCGTGCGTATTTGGATTCCTTACTTGAGAAATCCAATGTTAAAAAATACGGCCCTCTGATTGGCCAAAAATGCCGTCACCAACCTGCTATTGCCCCACCCACAACATTTCCTATCTACGCGCTTTGCCGGCTTTGCTCTTTTACTGCTAAACTGCTATCTTCTAGCGCCGAAGTATTACTTTTATTCCAACTCAACTCAACGAAAGGAATAAAAATATGCATTTTCCAGATAATTATTAATAATTAATAATTCTGTCTTCTACTTTGTCTCTACATCTACATAAATATTATAAATGTGATGCGTGCAGCGATAAGGGGTCAATTGGTGAAAATGCAAAATTTTTCAGGGGAGCCAAAAAACCAAAAAAAAAAAACAAAATCAGGGATTTTTAGTTTTCATCGATTTTGTATGTTGGCAACCCTGCTTTACCATTCTAGGCAGTTTTCAAGAATGAACAGATAAAAAAAAATTATTTTTATGTTGGTTTGAAGAAAAAAACAAAACTCAAAAATATTATTCAGAATTTTTCAAAATTAAAATTATCTTTATTCATCTTGGTTTTCATTTTGTCTCAGGGCTTAAAACCATTTGGATTTTATTGGTTGTTGTGGTAGGTGGTTTTTAAAGGACTCAAAAATTAATGGTTTTTGGTTATGGTTTCTGAATTGGTTTTCCAATCACAAACCATAACGGTTCCAATTGGTTTTAAGGTTTAGGTTTCAAAGTTTTTCTGGTTCTGGTTTTGAAATGGTTTCAATTTTTTTTAATGAGTTGTGGATGTGGTTTTGGTTCAGTAATAATAGTTTTTTTTTTTCGGTAGTGGATGGTTTTTCACATCGAAAACCATTTCAAATTTTCAAATGGTTTTGGTGGTTGTGGTGGTTTTGATATCAAAAATAATTTTGATTTTCAAATAAATTCATAGAAAAACAAATTCAGGACTACTAAAAGTATGATTTGAGACAAAAAACCAGAAAATTTCCATCACAGGTCTGGAAAAATTGAAAAAAATTGCAAAAACCAAAAAGAACCAATTCATGAATTGGTTGTTATTGGTTATGGTTACATTTGAAAATTGAAATGGTTCTTGTGGTTGTGGTTTTCTTTCTCCAAAGAACACAACTTTTTGGTGGTTTTGGTTGTTTCAATTCAAATTTTTTCCCAAATGGTTGTTTTTAAATGAATTGGTTCTCATTTTTTTCAAATATATTGGTTTTTTGTTGTTGTTGTTTTTGAAATTTACAAAAAGAAGTTGAAATGGTTGTGGTAGTGGTTAAAACCAATTAAAAACAAATGGTTATGGTGGTTTTATTTGGTTTTGGTGGTTTTATTTGGTTTTGGTGGTTTTAAGCCCTGTTTTGTCTTGACCCAAAGAGTAAAATTTTGGTTCTTCCTACACTGTGACACCATGGGCAACTAAAAAATAGAACTCGGAGTAAGTTTCATATTACTCAATGCCATCATTCATCAGTTCATCTAGAGAGTGTAAAATTATCGAAAAATTATTCCTGATTGCGGGGGGAGAGGGGAGGGGTGAGTTTTCGCCCTATTCTTCATCACAGACCACAGTTTTTGTGGTGGCGACCTTTGAGAATAGAAAATTTCAATTTTGGATGATGAATTTACATGGTGTAAATTGAAAAAAGTGCTCATAAAAAATATTATTTTTGGTTGTATGAGCAAACTAACTGCAGAATTGGATTCAGCATGAAATTTCCGGTCAGATACAAGTGATTAGACCTTTTAGAAAATATTTTTCAGTGGTGAAAGACAAGAAAATGAGTGAAAATTTTAAACTCATTTTTCTCAAAACTAAGGTTTTTACAATTTTCATGTTTGAGCGCTCCTATCGTTGTGAGTTTTGCACCTAGGCAAATTCCGAGCACACCATTGAATTTCTCAGGCAATTTTACATTGGAAAACCCCAAAAAAAAAATTTTATCGCTTCACCAATTGACCCCTTATCGCTGCACGCATCACAAATAACAATATTCAATCAAACCATCAGCGCAATCAGAACAATATCATACAAAACAACAAAACAATGCTTCGCGACGCTCACTTTCGCCTTCCGGTGCTTGTATTGTATTTTGTAATGCATATACTGTTGCCTTTCGCGAATATTTACAAAGACATGGATCAAGCAAAGGTTTCAGTTTTGAATTTAATGAAACAAACGCTGCTCTGAATCTGAATCTAATTCGCATCCTCATGATTCGGATCGGATCTCCAATCTCAATAATTATAATCATGCATTGTACGAATAAGATGATTGAATGATAGATGAATGCAGATACACGATAAGCGTAACAGGCAACACAGCTAAACAACTCTCTAACTTTATTATTTAAAATATTGGACATTTTTACTAGAAGTATTCGCTGTGTTCAATCGAAGTGTTTACTTACTTCATAAGAGATTGCGCAAAACAAGGGAACTAACTGCCTGAAAAGTCCAGATTGTTGGAAAACTTTTATTTTGCCAGTTGACTAACATTTTATTCCCGCAGTTGGCAGTTGGATAAAAAACTAAAAAGTAATAAAATTAATAATAATTTATTTCAGAGCTAAAACCTTAACCGCGAACGCGAAAACGGGATGATAAGAACGGTAGTGAGTGATAGCAGTTAGTGACGGCATTTTTGGCCAATCAGAGGGGCGTATTTTTTAACATTAGATTTCTCGAGTCAGGAATCCAAATACGCGTATGGCGTCTATCACTATAGTCCGTTCCAAATAAGAAACGCCAACTGACAACCCGCAACACACGACGAGGCGAGATGTTCGGGGAACTGACGGGGAGGTAAACAACATTACGCAGCAATGAAAAGCAAACCGGTTATCAACTTCGTTGGCTTAGCGTAGTGCTCAACCTTGCTTGTTCATGTGGACCCTATGTTTTGCTCCTTGAAAAAGTTGGCGTTTCTTATTTGGAGAGTCCGTCGGAATCTCACGACTGCAACCTCTAAAAAGACTACAAAACAGTGACCGCGGCACGCTACCGTTAGGCGGCGTTTACACGGCGAAGTGGTTGGTACCTACGCGATAGATTTTGATTTTAAAGACTATTTTAATGTACTTACGCATCTGTTCCAAGTGTATTAAGCAATGGAGCATTAATATAGCGATCATTCGCGCGGATATTTATTCACATTATTTACCAATCATTTTCAATAACATTTAAAGGGTTATTTAGAAAATAAAATATGGCTAATTTTGATTATTATTCTAGGAAGAGTGAGTGTCTATTTTGAACTTTTATAAGTTTATAACTCATACATTAAAATATAACGCGCCACATCTTTTTATCCAGATCGAGGACCCCATCATTTTATGGTACCATTTTGTAGAGATTTTTATCCTCTTTCCAATGGTATACATTTTTTTGAAGTCCGCAAAATTCTTCATGGCGAAATTTACGATTTAACGAGCTGATAAAGGTAGCTTGATTTGGGTCACTGTTTTGTCAACCATAGACTTTGATTCGCCGTAGCTTTTAAACAAGATCGACGACCCCATGTTTTTATGGCATCATTTCGTGCAGATTTTCATCAGCTTTCCAATGATATAACATTTTTTGAAATCCTCATAGTTTTTCATCGAGTAAATTGCATTTTTGCGAGATGAAAAAGTATAAAAATAGGCAAAATAGCATTTATTTTGAAAAAAAATTGATAAAATCGATTTTTGAAAGTACTGCCCAGTAGAAATTTTTGTGCCCTACAACATGATGCCAAAATCAGAAAAATTCATTCGATAGTTCGAACGTGAATGCGATTTTGCCATTCCAGCGCTTTAAATTAACCCAAAAATTACAACTTTGATAGTGGTAGCTTGAATTGGTCACTTTTTTGTCAACCATAGACTTTGATTCGCCGTAGCTTTTAAACAAGATCGACGACCCCATGTTTTTATGGCATCATTTTGTGCAGATTTTCATCAGCTTTCCAGTGGTATACAATTTTTTGAAATCCTCATAAGTTTTCATCGAGTAAAGTGCATTTTCCGAGACGAAAATGGCGATTTTGAGCTATTTTGAACTTTGACCCCTCAGAACTTTTGAACAAGATCGATAAACCCAACATTTTATGGTGTCATATTGTGCAGGATTTTATGGGCTTTCCAATGATATAAAATTTTTTGAAATCCTCATAGTTTTTCATCGAGTAAATTGCATTTTTGCTAGATGAAAAAGTATAAAAATGGGCAAAATAGCATTTATTTTGGAAAAAAAATGAATAAAATCAATTTTTGAAAGTACTGCCAAGTAGAAATTTTTGAGCCCCACACAATGATACCAAAATCTAAAAAATTCATTCGATAGTATGAACGTGAATGCGATTTTGCCATTCCAGCGCTTTAAATCTTTCCAAAAATTGCATCATGATATTGGTAGCTTGAATTGGTCACTTTTTTGTCAACCACAGACTTCGACTCGCTCTAACTTTTGATCGAGATCGACAACCCATACATATTATGGCATCATTTTGTGCAGATTTTCATCAGCTTTCCAGTGGTGTAAAATTTTTTGAAATCCTCACAATTTTTCATCGAGTAAATAGCAATTTTTCGAAATAAAATCAGTGTTTTTGGGCTATTTTGAACTTTGACCCCTCAGAACTTTTAAACAAGATCGACAACCCAAACATTTTATAGTGTCATTTTGTGCAGATTTTTATGGGCTTTCCAATGATGTAATATTTTTTGAAATCCTCATTGTTTTTCATCGAGTAAATTGCGTTTTCGTGAGATGAAAAAGCATGAAAAGAGGTAAAATAGCATTTATTTTGGGGAAAAATAGCTTGATTTGGTCACTTTTTTGTCAGCCATAGACTTCGATTCGCCATAACTTTTGATCAAGATCGACGACCCATACATTTTATGGCATCATTTTGTGCAGATTTTTATTAGCTTTCCAGTTGTATAAAATTTTTTGAAATCCTCACAATTTTTCATCTAGTAAATAGCAATTTTTTGAGATAAAAACTATGATTTTGGGCTTTTTTGAACTTTGACCCCTCAGAACTTTTAAAATAGATCGACGACCCCAACATTTCATGGCGTCATTTTGTCCAGAATTTTATCAGCTTTCTAATGATATGTAATTTTTTGAAATCCTCATAGTTTTTCATCGAGTAAATTGCATTTTGGCGACATGAAAAAGTATAAAAATATGCAAAATAGCATTTATTTTGAGAAAAAAATGAAAAAAATCAATTTTTAAAAGTACTGCCCAGTAGAAATTTTTGAGCTCTACAAAATGATACCAAAAACTGAAAAATTTGTCGGGTAGCATGTTTATAAATATAATTTTTCCATTCCAGGGCTTCAATTTTTCAAATTTTTCAAATTTTTCGAAATCCTCAAAATTCTTCTGGGTGAAGATTGCAATTTACAAGCTAAAAGTTCATTGAGGAAAAATTTTGTGTAGGTACGCATTTTTCTCCATAAATGGAAGTATGTGCATACAATAGAAGAGTTGATTAGTACTTACAAGGGAACCTCTTGAGGTGTACGCCTCCAATTTGAACGGGACCGCGATGTTTGGAAAGAGCATGTTCTAAAACCCCCAAACCCAAATTTTCAGCTGCCCAAGTTCATTTTTCGATTTTTGGCAAATTTTTTAAAATTCAAAATTGACTATAGTATTGGTGATTTAGGCTTTTTTTTTAAAAGTACGTACTTGATCAGTAAAAATGTTCAAAATAAGTCCTAAAACTGATATTAACACCTCAAATCCAAATTTCGCCATTTCCAGCCATTCTGGAGCCTCCAGCGCTATTTTTCAATTTCTCCAGAATCTTCAATTTGCTCCAGAAGGCGTGAATATGAAGTTGGGCAGCTAAAAATCGAGTTGTGTGTTATACTCGATCTGTTTATCAAGTTTATCCACATTTGAGTCGATTTTGGAAGGGACACCTCAAAAGTGGTTTTGGACCAGCTTTTTTCATAATAAAAATAATCCAAAATTAAAAGGAGGCACAAGAAAGGCTGGAAATGGCGAAATTCGCTCTCGTGGGGTTAGTTCATGACGAAATACTGCGATTTGCGCAAATTTCGAAAATTTTCACGCAAATGGGAAATTTTTGATTTTTGAATAGGTATTCATTTTGATAAAAAACTGGTCAAAAAACCACTCTTGAGGTGTCCGCTCCAGAATCGACTCAAATGTGGATAAATTCGTTAAACAGATCGAGTATATCACACAACTCGATTTTTAGCTGCCCAACTTCGTATTCACGCCTTCTGGAGCAAATTCAAAATTCTGGAGAAATTGAAAAATCGCGCTGGAGCCCCCAAAATGGCTGGAAATGGCAAAATTTGGATTTGGGGGGTTAATATCAGTTTTAGGACTTATTTTTACTGATCAAGTACGTACTTTATTTAAAAAAAGCCTAAATCACCAAAATAGTCAATTTTGGATTTTTTCAAAAATTCGCCAAAAATCGAAAAATGAACTTGGGCAGTTGAAAATTTGGATTTGGGGGTTTTAGAACATGCTATTTCCAAAAATCGCGGTTCCGTTCAAAACGGAGGCGGACACCTCAAGAGGTTCTCTTGTTAGTTGAATAAAATTGGGTGAAATTCATTTTTGAAAGTACCTCGACTATCTAGTTGAAATACACAATGATACCAAGGTTTGACGAAAATTGAGAAACATGAATTTTTTGCAAGGATAATTCATTTCCTGATATTTGAATAAAAGTAAACAATTATGTGTTGTTGGGTAAATGCGTTTTTAGTCGATGAAAATATACATTAATCAAGAGTCCAAAATAACAGATACTCGTAGTTGTATGTGTATGTATGTAGTTCAGTTCTTGGAATAAAAAATAAAGGAACTGGAAATAAATACCAAACGTTTTATTCAAATGTGAACTGCGCAATGAAAAATTATCAATTCGTTTGAGAAGTTTAATGATAGTGCATTCAACCATTGTGCACTGAATGCAGAATGCGAGCGAATCTATACTGGAAATGACACTCAGCAGGGGGGGGGGTCAAACAAAGCGCTACGTATTTCTCCTTTTGACAAGTCTTGTTATTTTTCGCTTTTTTACAGCTAGATTTTCTTATATGTATTCTTATTATTGTTCTGTTGGAAATTTTAAATAAAATACATTCTAATTTTTGCAAATCCTTGAAATTTTTCGAGAAGAAAACTGTGATTATGGGCTATTAGTTCAAAATGGTCCATAATCACAGTTTTCTTCTTGAAAAATTGCAAATTTCTTGATGAAAAATTCCGAGGATTTGTAAAAATTTTATATCATTGGAAAGCTGATAAGATTCTGCACAAAATGATGTCATAAAATCATGGGGTTGTCAATCTGCTTCAAAAGTTACGGCGAATCAAAGTCTATGGTTGACAAAAAAGTGACTAATTCAAGCTACCAATTTTATGATGTAATTTTTGGGAAAAATCAAAGCGCTTGAATAGAAAAATCGCATTCACATTCGAACTATCAACTGAATTTGTCTGTTTTTGGTATCATTTTGTAGAGCTCAAAAATTTCTACTGGGCAGTACTTTTAAAAATTGATTTTATTCATTTTTTTCCAAAATAAATGCTATTTTGCCCATTTTTATACTTTTTCATCTCGCAAAAATGCAATTTACTCGATGAAAAACTATGAGGATTTCAATATATTTTGTATCATTGGAAAGCCCATAAAACCCTGCACAATATGACACCATAAAATGTTGGGCTTATCGATCTTGTTCAAAAGTTCTGAGGTGTCAAAGTTCAAAATAGCCCAAAATCGCCTTTTTCAACTCGAAAAATTGCTATTTACTCGATGAAAAATTTCGAGGATTTCAAAAAATTTGATATCATTGGAAAGAGGATAAATTTCTGCACAAAATGACGCCATAAAAACATAGGGTCGTCGATCTAGGTCAAAAGTTATGGCGAATCAAAGTCTATGGTTGACAAAAAAGTGACCAATTTGAGCTACCATTTTTCATGATGCAATTTTTGGGATAATTTAAAGCGCTAGAATGGCAAAATCGCATTCACGTTCGAACTATCGAATGAATTTTTCTGATTTTGGTATTATTTTGTTGGACACAAAAATTTCTACTTGGTAGTACTTTCAAAAATTGATTTTATTCATTTTTTTCCAAAATAAATGCTATTTTGCCCATTTTTATACTTTTTCATCTCGCAAAAATGCAATTTACTCGATGAAAAACTATGAGGATTTCAAAAAATGTCATATCATTAGAAAGCCCATAAAATCCTGCACAATATGACACCATAAAATGTTTAGGTCCCCGATGTGGTTTAAAAGTTCTGAGGGGTCAAAGTTCAAAATAGCTCAAAATCGCCATTTTCGTCTCGGAAAAATGCACTTTACTCGATGAAAACTTATGAGGATTTCAAAAAATTGTATACCACTGGAAAGCTGATGAAAATCTGCACAAAATGATGCCATAAAAACATGGGGTCGTCGATCTTGTTTAAAAGCTACGGCGAATCAAAGTATATGGTTGACAAAAAAGTGACCAATTCAAGCTACCACTATCAAAGTTGTAATTTTTGGGTTAATTTAAAGCGCTGGAATGGCAAAATCGCATTCACGTTCGAACTATCAAATGAATTTTTCTGATTTTGGCATCATGTTGTAGGGCTCAAAAATTTCTACTGGGCAGTACTTTCAAAAATCAATTTTATCAATTTTTCTTTCAAAATAAATGCTATTTTGCCTATTTTTATACTTTTTCATCTCGCAAAAATGCAATTTACCCGATGAAAACCTATGAGGATTTACAAAAATTATACATCATTGGAAAGCTGATAAAATTCTGGACAAAATGACGCCATGAAATGTTGCGGTCGCCGATCTATTTTAAAAGTTCTGAAGCGTCAAAGTTCAAAAAAGCCCAAAATCGCCATTTTCGTCTCGGAAAAATGCACTTTACGTGATGAAAAATTGTGAGGATTTCAAAAAATTTCATACCACTGGAAAGAGGATAAATTTCTGCACAGATTGACGCCATAAAAACATAGGGTCGTCGATCTAGATCAAAAGCTACGGCGAGTCAAAGTCTATGGTTGACAAAAAAGTGACCAAATCAAGCTACCAATTTGGAGTTGTAATTTTTGGGAAAAATCAAAGCGCTGGAAGAGCAAAATCGCATTCACGTTTGAAGTTTTGAACTATCCAATGAATTTTTCTGATTTTTGTGTCATCTTGTAGGGCTCAAAAATTTCTACTGCACTGTATTTTTAAAAATTGATTTTTTTCATTTTTTTTCTCAAAATAAATGCTATTTTGCCTGTTTTTGTACTTTTTCATGTCGCAAAAATGCAATTTACTCGATGAAAAAAATGAGGATTTCAAAAAATATTACATCATTGGAAAGCTCATAAAAATCTGCACCAAATGACGCGATAAAATGTATGGGTCGTCGATCTTGTTTAAAAGTTCTGAGGGGTCAAAGTTCAAAATAGCCCAAAATCGCCATTTTCGTCTCGGAAAAATGCACTTTTTCTCGATGAAAACTCATGAGGATTTCAAAAAATTTTATACCACTGGAAAGCTGATGAAAATCTGCACAAAATGATGCCATAATATGTATGGGTTGTCGATCTTGATCAAAAGTTAGAGCGAGTCAAAGTCTTATGTTGACAAAAAAGTGACCTGAAGTAAGCTACCTGTTTCAGCTCGTAAATTCGCAATTTTCTCCATCAAGAGTTTTGAGGATTTAAAAATTTTTTATATTATCGGAAAGCTGATAAAATTCTGTACAAAATAATGCCATAAAAACATAGGGTCGTCGATCTAGGTCAAAAGATGTTGCGTGTTAAAGTTTAATGTATGTGTTATACACTTATAACAGTTCAAAATAGACACCCACTCTTCCTAGAATAATATTCAAAATTAGCCATAATTTTCTAAATAACCCTTTAAATGTTATTGAAAATGATGTGTAAATAATGTGAATAAATATCCGCGCGAATGATCGCTATATTAATGCTCCAATTACACTTGGAACAGATGCGTAAGTACATTAAAATAGTCTTTAAAATCCATCGCGTAGGTACCAACCACTTCGCCGTGTAAACGCCGCCTAACGGTAGCGTGCCGCGGTCACTGTTTTGTAGTCTGTTCACGGGTTGCAGTCGTGAGATTCCGACGGACTCCTTATTTGGAACAGAGTATAACCAAAAACCTATACCAATAACAGTTACGCAACGCGCCGCACAGCAGCGCTGCAAGCTGCTAGGGCTGAGTTTTCACTATTATCACCATACTGTTTCTGCTTAGTTTCTGCGTTTAAATACAATTTACTCGAAATTTTGATCGAGGACATAGGTATTTGAGATGAGGAAAATGATCTACGTTGAATTCTCTACAAGATGGAGTTGATTTGAAAATTTTCCGCGCGATAGAAAAAAAAATATAAAAGCTCAAAGTTGTTAAACCATTGGAAAAATATTGTTTTTTCGTATTTAAATGCAATTTACTCGAAAATTTGATCGGGGACATAGGTATTTGAGGTAAGGAAAATGATCTACGTTAAAATCTTTACAAGATGGAGTTGGTTTGAACTTTTTCCGCGCTATAGAAAAAAAGCTATAAAAGCTCAAAGTTGTACAACTCTTGAAAAAATTTGCTTTTTCGCATTTTTTTATAGTTAAAGAGTTAAACACAATTTACTCGAAATTTTGATAGAGGACATAGGTATTTGAGGTAAGGAAAATGATCTACGTTAATTTCTCTACAAGATGGAGTTGGTTTGAACTTTTTCCGCGCTATAGAAAAATATTTATGAAAGCTCAAAGTTGTTAAACCATTGGAAAAATATTGTTTTATCGTATTTAAATGCAATTTACTCGAAAATTTGATCGAGGACATAGGTATTTGAGGTGAGAAAAATGATCTACGTTAATTTCTCTACAAGATGGAATTGGTTTGAACTTTTTCCGCGCTATAGAAAAAAAGCTATAAAAGCTCAAAGTTGTACAACTCTTGAAAAAATTTGCTTTTTCGCATTTTTTTATAGTTAGACACAATTTACTCGAAATTTTGATCGAGGACATAGGTATTTGAGGTAAGGAAAATGATCTACGTTAATTTCTCTACAAGATGGAGTTGGTTTGAACTTTTTCCGCGCTATCGAAAAATATTTATGAAAGCTCAAATTTGTTAAACCATTGGAAAAATATTGTTTTTTTGTGTTGAGCTTTCATAACTTTTTTTCTATAGCGCGGAAAACTTTCAAACCAACTCCTGTTCGTAGAGAATTTAACGTAGATTATTTTCCTTACCTCAAATACCTATGTCCTCGATCAAATTCTCGAGTAAATTGTATTTAAACACAAAAAAACAATATTTTCCCAAGGGTTTTACAACTTTGAGCTTTCATAAATATTTTTCTATAGCGCGGTTAAAGTTCAAACCAACTCCATCTTGTAGAGAAATTAACGGAGATCATTTTCCTTACCTCAAATACCTATGCCCTCTATCAAATTTTCGAGTAAATTGCATTTAAACACAAAAAAACAATATTTTCCCAAGGGTTTTACAACTTTGAGCTTTCATAAATATTTTTCTATAGCGCGGTTAAAGTTCAAACCAACTCCATCTTGTAGAGAAATTAACGTAGATCATTTTTCTTACTTCAAATACCTATGTCCTCGATCAAAATTTCGAGTAAATTGTGTTTAACTATAAAAAAATGCGAAAAAACAAATTTTTTCAAGAGTTGTACAACTTTGAGCTTTCATAGTTTTTTTTCTACAGCGCGAAAAACTTTCAAACCAACTCCATCTTGTAGAGAAATTAACGTAGATTATTTTCCTCACCTCAAATACCTACGTCCTCGATCAAATTTTCGAGTAAATTGCATTTAAACACGAAAAAACAATATTTTTCCAATGGTTTAACAACTTTGAGCTTTCATAAATATTTTTCTATAGCGCGGAAAAAGTTCAAATCAACTCCATCTTGTAGAGAATTTAACGTAGATCATTTTCCTCGCCTCAAATACCTATGTCCTCGATCAAAATTTCGAGTAAATTGTATTTAAACGCAGAAACTAAGCAGAAACAGTATGGTGATAATAGTGAAAACTCAGCCCTAGCAGCTTATTGGTATAGGCGGAAGGGTGGAATATTCCCTATTATGACAGTGTACTTGTATCATATCTATATTACTTTAGGTGTCGCACAGAATCTGGAACCATTTTAGTAACTCCATCCCAAGTTGCATAGAGGAACGATTGTCTATGTGTAAATTGAGGAAATGTGTGTAGGCATTACTCTGTTGAACTCCGTCCCACACTTTACGAACAAATGCGTCTCGGTAAGCATAATATCCATTGTCGAAATTCGCTGAGTTTTTCCATGTCATACCAATATCGCTTTGTATTAGCTGTTCGAGTTGTAGGCAAAATTGATATTCACTGCATCGGTGCATTTCCATGTAACCTTCGAATTTCTGGATAAAATTCATGACTTCGTATTTATCGTTGTTGTTATAATAGATGTTGAAATCCATCAGATGTTTAGGCTTAGTATCGTTCTGTCCATCTGCGAATGCAATATTATAACGAAGTCTTCGTTGACGAGAAGTTCTGGGTGGTGTTATCGATATCGAATAGAATGCATTTCCACTGGTGTCATTTCGAGCTATAGGAGGCAATCCAACTGGGATCTGGCTTGGTTGAAAATTTCCATCGTTCCTTTGCATATTCAGGTTTTCATATACATGTTCCGGATTCCGATTTGAGCTATTCCCATCTTGTCCATGTTGTTGTTGAAGTTCCTTGTATTGTAAGTCGTTTAAAGCCGTGATAACTTGATTCAATGTCCTTTGAAGATTCCTCTGTTCCATAATGATCATAGTGTCGTTTCGATTTAATGCCTTTAGCATATTTGCATTCGCCGAAAATTTCTGAGTTACCTTTCCAAAATTTTCACGTAAATTATTGGTCACTGCTTCATGATCCTTGGCTCGATCCTCTTGAAATGATTGGAAAAAATCCTGGAAATCAGCGCGGGTTACAGTAAGTCCGGATTCAACTCCTCTGATCCTTTCTTGGACATTACTGAACCTCAAATCTGTCGCATTCTTCTCAGCTTTGATCCAATTAATTACTCCAGTCGTATGATCAAGTCTAGGCGTGAAATCTTCTATCGGCATCTTGTACTCATTAATCAGTGGATTTGGGAACTCTACTTCATGATTGATTGGATCGAAACAATATTCTCTTTGTGGCCGAGGCTCCGGTGGTATATCCAAAATATCTTGGCTCGGACGAGAATTTCTGTTGGTCGATGAACTTCGGGTATCGTTTGAATTGGTCCTGATTCGGCGTAGATTCGGCGGTGGTATAGTTGCATTGAAATTTGGTGATGTTTCATACATATGATTCCAATATTCAACTTCTGGCATGCCACGTATGTATTCATAGTTTCTCGGCGGCAACGGTTGACCAACATTAGTTTGATCCTTCTTTTGCTGATATTCGTTATGATTGGCAGCATTTTTGATCTGCGAATCCATGATGTGTTGAGGAATTGGTCTAAAGTCGATTCTTCGTCGCGCTACTAAGCGAATTTGTCCATCATTGTTCACTTGCGGGTGGCGGGAACTAGATGTGTTCTGCATAATGGCATTACCTTGAAATATATCAGGAATCATCATCAAAATCTATGGTGAACCAGAAAATACAGTAAAAGCTCGTTATAACACTTTCGGATATAACGCTGATTTCGTTATAACGCTGATTTCTTCCGGTCCCTTGACATCCTTAAACCAATGTAAAATTAATCGCAATATAACGCTCATGAGCGATTATAAATCGCGTTTTAACGCTCTAAAATTCTGAAAAAATTGCATTTTTTTCACAATTTTGACAACAAAAATCCATTTTTGCGGCAAAAAAGCAAGACTTTCTGAACATTTTGGCCACATCAACAGTTTTTTTTTGCAATTTTTATTTTTAAAAAAAAAGTAAAAAAAATTGTTGGCAAAATGTTGCCAAAAAATTGTTTTTCAGCTTTCAATAGTTTCAGTTCATGTACAAACAAGTGAAATTATTTTCGATTTTCACCAAGAAAAGGAAGTTTTTTTTTTAAATCAAACTTTATGATACAAGCTTGATTAAAATTCTTACAAAAAAAGGCAGATATCTACAGTTTTTATAGAAGAGTAGAGTTCTAAATTTTTCACCTGCCTAGAAAAGAAAACTGCAGTAACATTTTTCATAATTTTGGTAAGAAACTGATTACTTTTTGGAAAATTTGGAACAAAAAAGCCAGGCTTTCTGAAAATTTTAACCAAAGAAAACAGTTTTGTAAGACTACACCTCAAAATAGTCAAAATCAAAGTAAAATTTCAGATTTTCAGAATAAAGTTCACGTTTCAACTTCCTTTTATTACGCTTTTTTTGTTTTAAAATGAGAGTTCGCGGTATTACACTCATCAGCGTTAAAACGAGACTTTTGCTTATAGCGCGTTTCGGCTTATAACGCTCTTTTTTTTCGGTCCCTTGAAGAGCGTTATAACGAGCTTTTACTGTACCAATTATAGTCAGCTTCAATAATATTAGCAATATTAAACAGGATTCGTCGAGTGATAAATCGTAATAATCCACAGGTCGCTGGAAATGGTTGAAATTATCTTCAAGTATCGTGAGAATATAGTCAAGATAAAAATACAGCGTCAACGTGAAGAAAATCAATTGGCAAGGTAGCAGCAGATGAATCCAAAGGAATATCCACATATAAGTTGAATTATAAGTTGAGACCAATCGATGTTTGCATTCAATGGAAACCTGTGGAAAATTAACCAGACGAAAGTGAATGTTTTATTTCAAAATATTATCCATTATAAGCTGAAAATAATACAAGTTCTGCTTTCAGGTCGGAAATTATCGATCCAAATTATGAGATGAGAAATCAAGTTGTCCGGAAGAGCGGTGAAAATGTAATAAATTCTCGAAATGAAACGCTCCGTATTTTCGACGAAATATGTTGGAAATTGGTTTGAGGCAGTCAGCGGTAGGAGTGGGGGTAACGATGCGCGGACAGCTGGCTGGTGTTTAGAGGTTCAAGGTCGTGTCAATGACATTGATGACTCATACCTCCCCATACCCGCTCACTTCCTATCAACGTGAATCTTGTCGAAATGTGAAAGTTTGTTGGATCGTGAAAATTGGTTTATTTCTGTCGATCAACTTAGAAAATTTTCATTCGAAAATATCGATGCGAGTATGCGAGTGATTAATATTACGAGTTCTTGGTGTAATAAATCTTCTTCTGTGTTGAGATCGCTAAAATCGAGTATTCTTCGTTATAAGCTGGTTGACGATGGACAGTGAACAAACTTACGTGTCTCCAAACTCAACAAAATGTGATGAAACTACCCCAAAACCAAGTATTTCCAAATATCATTGAAAAATCTCGTTTCAGATGAAATCGACAACTTGATTTGAGTAAGTACAAAAATTCTGTTTAGGTTATAAGATGAAACAGAATTTCGTCTTTTTGTTCGCGTTCGAAGTGCCTGTGTGGACGAAATGATGCTCTTTTTGGATTGCATTTTCGACGACAAGTAAGGTTTCTGTGGATTTAAAATAAAATCGTTGTACGAATTCCATCCTCTTCAACGCGAATAGCGTCTATTTAACTCGTAAATAATGTGAAAAATTCTGCTCGGTTCGTTTTATAAGTTGAAACAGAATTTTATCCTCTTTTTCATTCGAAGTGCCTATGTGATCGAAATGATGTATTTTGGAATTACATTTTCGACGACAAGTCAGGTTTCAGTGAATCCATAAAATATTTCGTCGATGTATAGGGTCGACGCAAACAAATAGCTTCATGCGAATTCCATCCTCTTCTTTTTCGAATGATGTTCATCTGAATTGATTCGCGAATAGATGTTAATATCTTGATAATCTATTAGGTCGTATTTTCCAAAATCTTCGTATAAGTTGAAAAATGAATTATCAATTATTCGTGTTGTGTCGATATTCATGAATCGTGATGTTATGAGATGAAATCTTTGTGTTTAATCGCTGAAATAATGGAATATTTTCCATGCGCGGTGTTAACAAAAATACATGTGACTCAATCCAAATTTTCTCGATTATTCTATATTCGCATGTACCAACATAGTCGCGTACTTACATCAGTAGGTCGAATACGTTGAATATATTAATCGATACTAATGAGAAGAATCTTGAAAAATGGGTATGAAGAAATATATCGATGGAAGCTAATGATGCGCACAATTCTCTCCGTTATGGCCATAGGAGATGAATTGGAAATATGATTGCTTTTTCGATCATTTCCACACCTACGACGTGTCTTGGTATCATGGGACTTTTTGAACATTGACCACTCCCAACACAGAGATCAATGCTCGTGTTCTTATCATAAATAATTTTTTGTGCTCCTCTTCCCCACACAAATCGTTGAAATCGTCGAAGAACATCCATGGGCAAATACTAATATGCTGAGATCGATTAAAGGCTCGTTTATACTGGCCGCGGAACAACTTGGATCCGTTCCGCAGATTTTCAAAAATAATTGAAAATCCATAAGAAACTACAGAATGGTGTCCGTAGCCACTATAAACGACTACGTTACAACTCCCAGCTTTGATTTTCCGCGGAAAGTTTACGGTCTCGTTCCGCGGCCAGTATAAACGAGCCTTAAGTATAAGCTGGTTTTGCTTCATCCATTTACTTTTGAGGTGGAACGATCAATTCGTCCGCGATTATATCCTGAACATGTACGATGTTATAAGTTGAATCGAGGAAGGATTGCTTTTTCGATCTTGAGTATCTTGATGTTAAAAACAGTGCAATAATCGGAATTTCGATGTCTTCTATCTGGTATTTAGGAGCTATGAGGAGGAGGTCAAAATGAAAATATACTTTCATCATATTCGTAAACGTAGTTCGGGTATTTACGCATCGGCTTGTGTCGAGCTAGCTTCAAATTCAGGTACAGTGATATGAAATTAAAGATGTAATCACCAGGACTAATTATGAATAAAATTAGCCTTTTCAGTCTATGAGCTGAATTCAAGCACTATTCATACTTCGTTCACCAAAAATAATGATGCATTTATCGGGTCTAATTCTTCATAAAATTAGCCTTTTCGGTCGACTGTCTGTATTCTGGGAATCGTTCGCATGCAGTCGATGTTGAATTAAAGATGAAATCATCAGGTCTAATTTCTTGAATAATTAGCCTTTCGGATCGATTGCGGAAATCTTGCTCTTAGCGTTATAAGATGGAATTGAGCCGATTATAAGATGAAAATAGATCTCCATGCCCCACTGAGGGGTTCAGTGGGGGTCAAGGGCCCTTGGGCACTAACTCATGGCGTCTAGTGGCTCTAATTATATTTGAGCCCCACGTTGGGCGCCAAATTTATTATGTACCGGGAAAATCCATTGTGAGATACAAAAATAAATTCAAAATTACCAAAAATATGAATTTTAGGTTTTTTGAATTTTGGATTTCTGAAAGTATAGAAATATAGACTAATCTATACTAACTTTGCCTGTTCTGGATATCTTTTTAAGCACTGGGTTGTGGATTATTAATATTATAAGGTGATATCTCTCGCGATCTAGTTAGTTAGCTCATGGAATCTTCAGGGTCAAGATAGATTGCGGACAGAATTGGGGTGTTCCCGGTGCAAATTATAAGTTGTTTATAAGATGAAAGTCGAATATACACATCAGTTGAATGGTGACATGAATAATCGACAATTATATTATAAGATGTTTATTTGGGGCTCGCATTTATAAGATGAATTTCTATTAGTTGTCTTAAGTCGGCAAAAATCAGTAATAGGTAACTGATGAGAAAGAAGTCGATAATCAAGATTTTCGACTATAATACTTACGTTTCAGCACTCATATAAGATGAAAATACTTCGGCAATTTTATGTTCAAAATAATCATTTTGACCATTTCTTAAAACTTACACGAATTATACACTTGAACTAGATACGATCGGAATAAATCGAGAACACACAAATAACATCATAACACACAATTTAATTGGTTTGAAACGCATCGCAATACCAATTCTTGCTCGCCATTTAAGGGAGGAAATTGAAGGTTATTTGACTACTTTGTGGAAAAATAGATTTTGGAAACTTAGGTCAATAACAAGGAAAACTTATCAGAATAAGCCTAGGACTGGTTTGGACACGAGGTACTTAGGTCAATAACACGAGGATACTTATCAGAATAAAACATAGGTCAATAAACTTAGGAAAATAACGCGAGGATGCTTAGGTCAATAAGGAAAAATAAAAAGGAAAAGGAAAATAATAATACGAACTCCACAATAAACTGACGAAGGCGATCTGAGAACGAAAAGAAATCACCAACGACCCCCTGGGGGACGCGAACGTAAGGAATACGTAATTTAAACATTACGATCCCGAGTTGGTATTTCACTGGTCCATTATAAGCTGACTTGTTATAAGATGAGAGGTTGAATGCATCAACTTGATCTGGAAATATTACTAAGTACAGATTTTGAAAATATTTCTAAGTCCAAAAACTGAAACTTAGTAAATATTTCGGCATCAAAAAGAACCGGAACAGAACTGCCAGCTGGGTTGGGAGCAAGTCCCAAGCCCAGGGTGAAAAGTCAGCCACAACACAACACAGGAACCAAAACTGTCGACTGCTACTAACCCATGACTAGCATCAAGATTAACAAGTGCTCAATGCCATGGATTAGTAACAAGTGCCTGTAGAGATGTTTCTCAGATCGCTTGTTGATGAAATATGAATTTTTAGGAAAAGGTAGGGATAAGTTGTGCGCACGCTAGAGTTGTGATTGGTTAAAGCGCTACCCCCAGAAATAACAGGAGCGAATAGGAAGTCGATAAAGTGACGTAAGGATTACAGACGATTGCATCATACACGGAAATCTTATGTAATATTCCCGTAGATTACGTCATTTTTTGATAGAATAGGTAAATCGATTAAGTAGGTAGGCAGGGAGGTCGACAGGGTCGAAATACAATAAGTGGTCATTAAAGTCGCGTAATATTTCGACGTTTCAGGGATCCGCAAAATGTTTCACTATGTATTGAGGGAGAAAAATAAGAGTATTTTTTCTCCCAAGTATAAGTTGACAGATTTCGACGTAATATTTTCTCCCACGTAGTCGGCATAAAATCCACGTATTTGTATGTATTTTGATGTCGATATTTTCTCCCAGTATAAGATGAAATATTACGTTTTCTCCCAATATAGGCGGATGGTTTCTAACAGCTTTCTGTCACTATACATGGGAGAAATTGATTAGTTTTCTCCCAGTATAGGCGACCGGAATGTGATAATTTTCTCCCATTACATTTTTTTTGATAATTTTCAAGAATTTACATAATTTGTTTGAAAACTTGTGTTTTTTGAAGAGGTCGATCTTAACGGTGAGAAAAGGAATCATTTTTTAAAGATAATTCTGAAAATTTTTTTCATTTTTTTTTTGTTGAAAATTAACACTTCTTTTGATCTTTTAATTTTTTTTCTTTCCATATTTTCTTGAAGAAAACCCAAAAATTATTTTGACCGGTAGGTATTCGTACACTGAAAATTCGGCTCTAATGGAATCGCAGCTCAGCTCACATACTGCGATGCCTTCGCTTCGATATATTTTTCAACGTTTTTCTCGTCAAGAACCACGTCGTAAAAATATTTCCAATTTTTACCATTTTTGAAGGAATCGCGGGCGCGAAATTAATGCCTGTAATATTCCGTTTTAGGCAATCCAAACAACACGTTTTTCATTCCACTTGTAATTGGATGAAAAATTACATAGGAACAAAGTATCATATCGTCGTAATGATACATTACAACGGATGGTGAAACATGGGCCAATTTTTAATTTCGGTTTCATCACATACCACTACGAAGCCAATGTGCCATGTTCGGACGCTGGCGGAGGATGTTTTGAAGGTTAATTTGTGGTAATTTGATGGAAAAAGGTCTTTGGCGTTACGATGAGTAATAAAAATTCGAGCTAGGCTGGTACATAGTATACTCGTACATTATAGAGCGAATAATTTTTAATAGTTCTCGATTATCATGCCAGACAATCGATAAGAATAAATTACCTAGCGCTTGGAAAACGCCTTTAATGAAAAATGAAAATCAAGGCCGAGGTCTTATAGATGAATGACCGCTACTGCTCATGCTCGTCGCGATACTTACATATATACTATTACTATTGTAGTAGGTATAGGATATCGTACGCTATACACACGCGTTACTCACTTTAATTACCTACATACGAAAATTGCTGCCAAAAACATACTAGCTCTCTTCTCAAAGCAGCCGATCCTTTCCGGAGCCTCTGCTCTGTATACACGAGCGCGAGCCTGTATTGTGGGGTTCGTCCCTTTTCTTGAACTACTTTTATATCACCCTCGACGCAGCATCGCGGTAAAAGCTGCACCAAGACGATAAAACACTACAATCGTATTGTTCGTCTATGTTAATAGAAACATTAACTTGGGCATGATGAAAAAATTTCGATTAATTACGCATTTTTACAAAATATTATGCAGTCGGGAGTCATAAACAAGAGGTCCCCTTATGGATGTATTTTATTATTATGTACCCAGCGTTACTTAACGTATGCTTTTAATGTGCATATGTTTGGAAAATTTTATTCCTCAAATAAAATTATTATGGTTTTTCGCATCACTGAAAGTGTTGGTACTTCTGGTTGAAGTAAGAATAGTTGCCTATTTTTAGATAACGTGGATACGGAAACAAAATCGACACAGTAGTTTACGACTGGTTTATGAACTAGGAAATGGGTTCAGTGAATGAATGCGTTGTTGAGTTTTTCTTGCAGATGGTCAATCTTATTTTGTTTTCTTGACTGATAGTAAACAATCGAATGATTCCATAATATTAGAATTGAATTAGTACCACTTTTCATCAATTTTTTTCTTTCTTCTGTCTAAAATACGAAGAAAAAAAAACATCACATTTCTCCCTTATTCAAAAAGAACTTTATTACTTTTCAACTTCGACAATTCATACGTCGTAATATTCAACCTTGAAAATTCATATTTTTATAGATTTGCCATAAATATCCTTTCACGTAGTTTCAAAGGCAACTGATGGCAAATTGAAAATCACTCATAAAAAGTTTTACAAGTTGGGAAATTCAACATTTAAATAACACTCTGCAACTTTCGACAGCATACGTATCTTTATGATTTGTAAAACATAAAAAAAGTATTCTTACGAAATTCACAAAGTACTCAGTTGGTATATTATTTATCATTTCGATACATCGATGAAAACTTGAACTTTTATAGCAATTAAAAATTTTTAATGTCAATCGTTTCATCAAGCATTTGTATAGTATTTTTCATATTTTCAATTATAAAATAATTTCATATCAACTTGAACCAAAAATGAAATTGGTTCTTTCCCTTTCGCTGATTTTAAAAAATTATCTTCGAATGGTTAAGCACGTTGAAATAACCACCATCGTTTTCTAAATTTCGTAATTTTCACGCAGGTAACGATAATTTAAATTTAGTTCGACTTGAAATAATTAAATTGGATTTCAAATAATTATTCAAAGCGATTTAATTCAAAATTAATTCAATTTTATTCATAGTCAGTAATGGAAAACTGAAACTGAAACTGGTTGAATACTTGAACTGAAATGCAGGAACTGAAACTAAAACTGAAACTAAAACTGAAAACTGAGAACTTGAACTGAAAAAAGCAAAACTGAAACTAAAAACTGAATACTGGAGCTGAAATAATTATTTTACTGTTGCCAAGTAGCAAATTAGAGTATGAAAATTCATGAAAGAAAAGAAAAATTCATCGTTTTTCATTTCTTTTTGAACCTTAAGAAATGAAAACTGAAACTGAGGAATGGAAAACTAAAAACTTGAACTGAAATGTAAAAGTTTTGCCATCACTGCTCGAGGCACATTCACCTAATTTGACTTAGGTGTTTCAAAACTTATTTAATTCAGTTTAGATTTACTTAGAATCATTTAATTCAATTTGAAATAGTTCAAAATACCTAATTATTTATTGTGTCTCAATTTAAAATTTGAATTCAAAATTAGATAATTCAATTTACTACCTAATTCAATTTTCACTCGATTTTATTTGATTTAAAAATTATTGATTCATTTCAAATTAAAATAGGCAGGTAATTCAAAGTAATTTTATTTGATTTAAGTGAAATAATTAACTAAATGAGATTCAAAGTGATTCAATTAAATTTTGTTTAAAATGGTTACTTACTTACCAGTTTTAAAAAAATTTAATTTAGGTCTAAAAAAAAAATAGCTCCTATTGACAAAATTCTATAGCATTTTGCTAGCAGTGATTCTAGAATTTTTGCTAGCACCTCTGGCACCATTTTGAACACCTTACTAGCAAATTTGCTAGCAAATCAAAGCTAGCATAAAGCTAGCATTTTTTGCTAGTATTATGCTAGCTCATCAGCCATGCTAGCAATTCATGCTAGCTTTTCACTAGGATTATGCTAGCATTTGTCCACCATTGAAATGTCCAAAAATTTCAAGTTCGACCTTCTTTAAAGTTGAACTTGGAAAATGAAATCTTCACGACATTGACTTTTTTTAAGACTTTTTGTGACTTTCATGACCACCCAGCTGCTAGCATTATTCTAGCAACATGCTAGCATATTAATAATGCTAGCATTGGTTGCACCATTATGAACAGGTGCTACCAAAATCTGCTAGCCATGCTACTCTCATGCTAGTTATGCTAGCATTATGCTAGTAAAATTGTCAATAGGGATTCAATTTACAATAAATTAATTTAATCTGCTCTATCATTCCATTTCAAAATAATTTAATTTTTAAAACAATTCGAGTGATTTAATTTTAAATAATTTCAATTGAACCAATTTTTTTCAAGTTGAAATTATTTTATTTAAAAAAAAAAATCCAAGTTGAATTAATTCCTAATTAATTTAGTTCAACTTGATTTGAAATTAATTAAATTTAAAACCAAACTAATCAAAAATTTAAGGTACCTACCTTCCTACTTCATTTTAATTTGAGTAATTTAAATTAACCTCAAGAAATTTAATTTATTCAAAATTGATTTGCTCAACTTTAAATGATTTTGATTTATACAAATTTAAGCTAATCTCAAGCTCTCTCATTTTACTTAAAATATTTTAAATTCATTTAAAATTTTATTCAACTACCTACCTACATTATAATTTTGAAAATTTTTATTTTTTTTTTAAAATGAACATTCAATTTTTAATTTAAAATAAAAGGTAATTTCATTCAATACTTAGGTACCAGCTGATTAATTAAATTAAATTTAAAACTATTATGTGTATCCATTCAAACTTTCAAAATATATTTCCGTTTTTTCCTCTGAACTAATTGCAATTAAAGCTGCATTTGAATTCATTCTTTCCCAAAGACATCTTTATAATGCTGTGATAGCAACTGACTCTCTCAGCTCAATAAATGCTCTCCTTAACCTTCAATCCACAAACAAAATTATTAATTGTATTCAAGAATTAGCTCATACAGCCTATCTCTTTGAAATAAATATTATTATTCTTTGGGTTCCTTCACATTGTGATATAACTGGTAATGAAAAATCAGACAAAGGAGCTAAATTTGCAATAAATTGCAGTGAAACCTCTCTTCATTCTATTCTCCCACTCACCGATATTAAACCGATAATTACTCAACATATTTTTAAAACTTTGAACCTTAAAAAAAGAAATGATGATGAAAAAATCTATACTTTTGGACTCTCTCGTAGAGACTCAAAAATATTAATTAGACTTAAAATTAATCATTGTAAATTCTCTCATGAATACTTATTATCTAAATTACCACAACCTATTTGTAATATATGTAACATACCTATGTCAGCCCATCATGTCATATTTGATTGTCCAAAATTTAATAACTCTAGATTATTACATAAAATTTCTCGTAATCAAAATCCTTTTTTAGAAAATAATTATTGTGAACTACTTAAATTTATTCGAGATATTAAGTACAATGATTTAATTTAAGATGTATTATTTACTGATATCAAGTCACTTATGTATCTAATACCTTGTGACTGTTTAAACAATATATTAAAAAAAAATAAAAAAAAAAAAAAAGTAATAATTTAATTATTTTTTAATTTTATTAAATGAATTTAAATCTCTCATTTTGTTTGCTCATTTTTTGTTCCAAAATGTTCCTATGACGTGTAGCATGAGTCATAGGATATAGGAACATTCCGATTCCTAAAATGATTGGAATGATTTTAATTAATTTACTTACTTGATCTTAACCTTCCGGAAACGTGAAATGGATAAAATTTGGGCAAAATAATTACGAAGAATCCCAATAAAAATCGTTGTTCTCCGGTAAAAGCTATTTTTACCCTCGAATTATTCAAGGTTGAAATTTTGACTACCTATATTACGTGTGATCGTTTTTTACATTTTTATTTGAGAAAATTTCCTGTTAAAATGGTCAAGGAGGGGTCCGAGAGGCGTAAAGATGTCATATGTGCTGGAGAAAATGTCGTACGGTATGGGTTGCATTTTTGCCTACTAGGTATGTGTATTTTTCGGGAAAAAGAAATGAAGTATCTGTCTCATCTCATCCAGAAAGGTACCAGATGAACATGAAAAAAATGTTCCGGAGAAAAAAAATCGATACCCCTGAAGAAATACAATGAGAATCACATTGCTAAAATGATCATCATTAAAGATTTAAAAAAGTAAATGTATCTATACGAGCTTTTATATAAAAAAAAATTAAAACCATTATTACGGTGGCTTCTACCTTTTGAAATTTCACCGTAACTTATCTCACACATTGAAGCGTGTACTAAACTATTCTCATTTATTATACGAACGCGATTCGTTACCTACCTCGAAGGGAGCAAGGTTTTGAAAAAAAAAATCGAAAAAAAGTTCATTTCAGAGCACAAAAGTAGTATAATAAATCATTTTATACTCGCGAGATTATATATAGAAGAGAGCAGAAATCTGCAAAGGTTGGAAATGTTTTTTCCTACGGATTGAAGGTTGCAAGTGATGGCAATAACCTTGATACGTGCCCTTACCTCACACCCCCATTCTGAGGCGAATAACAGCACCCTTTGTGTTTGAAATTATTGCAAACTCTTGTTTGTAAAAATTTTCGCTTTCTATCGATCCTACGTACATCTCTCCCTTTTAATGCCGTTACGTAAAAAGGTCATTGTACCTCGTATCCCTAATACGCATTTTCTTGGAAAAAGGCAATAGGGTGCGTGCAGCGCTTTTTTCTCTCTCCCTCGATGCCTCGAAGCCCGTAAGCCGCATAGGGTGTTCCAAGTGTGTAAACAGTGTTACCAGGCGCAGCACGTATCGGGGTTTGCAGTCGTTCCAAATCCGTGTTTAAGCTCTTTCACTATCTCTTTCTCGCTCTTTCTCGTGTCGAGCTCGCAATATGCCTAATTTTCTTCGCTGATGGCAACGAGATGCATTTCACGATAGTCATCTTGTTCGTTATTTCAAGTTGACGGCCGAGCTTAAACAAAAGCAATGAGTGTAATCGTCCCTACGTGATGTGAAAACCAGAGAAACCGTGTTAACGATTTCTCTGCTGTGTATACGTTTTTCCACCGCCTAGCATTTTCCTTCTCCATTTACTCGTGTTCGATTTTAAAAGCGTTATACCAAAATGATGATGATTGCTCGTGCTTTTAAGCCTTTTTATCTCTTCTCATACGTGCAGTTTGCTGAAGTAGTATAGACTGCGGTTTAACCGACGTTCAGACATTTTTAATGGTAAGATTGTTTCGGAATGAAAACCAGAATAAATGGAAAATTCCACGCAAGTCTGAATAGAAGGAGATGAAATTGGAAAGGAAACCCCCTCCAGCAAAAAACTCGCCCTGGTAAAAATTAAAATCTAGGATTTCCAAGTTCTTTGTACCTATTTCTTTTTATAGGCTTACGAGTATTATTTTAATGGTTGTTAAGAAAACTAATTTATAGTAAATTTCTTTCTTATCCAGTTTTATTATCCGTTTGGGAATTTGAAGAAATATGGTTTGAAATAAGTAACTGCTTATTTGTATTTCAAATAAACTATTGATTTCATCTTTCAGTCCAGAATAAATTTTAAAGTCCAAGCTCTCTATTTCTATCTATGCATGTTGCAAAAACTTGAAGAAAAAACTCATTGGAATACGTAGGTAATAATGATGTAAGTGTGAGAAAATAAATTGAAATAATAGAATTTTACTATTTTCGTGCGTGTGCTACGTTGCAGATGGCGTTTGTGAATATAAAACCACGAGTCGAATATTTTCCTCTTTGCAGTATGCTTAGTTTCCCAAGTATTCGTTAGAGCACTCTGCGATACGTTTTCCATTTCAAGTTCATTTATCAAATTGCCACTTTAATTGGAAAATTTGAAATGGGTATTTTCGGTAAAATTGAATGTTCTTTTTTTTTCTCTATTCAAATTGGAGACTGCGATGTTCTTTATACCTAAATGTCATTTTTCACTCGAAGTCTTTTCGATATTATTTTCACAGATTGTGAAATGAAAAAATTCGAAATGCTGCAAAAAATGAAAACGATATTCGTGATGTAAGTTATTACGAAATATGCTTACAAGGACGTCGTGATTTGAATAAAACCTAAGGCAAAAAATTTCTGACTCGTTTCGATAATTTTTTTTTTCTTTCATAAATATGTCTCTCGTTTGTAGGTAGATATTTTATGTGATTTTTTCTTTCGTATTAGGTATAGGCCTTTTCTTTTGGAATTTATTTTATTTTTTTGCTTTTTTTCCGTGGCATTGAATTTGAAAATGTCTCGCAAGGTATCAATTTTTTTCTCCTGCTCTCTAAGCCTTCTCTAATACTATTGATTTTTTTAAATTGGATTATGTACATTCCAAATTGGACGCATTTAGGATTTGAGAATTTGTTAATAACACGTATAAAAAAATATATGTGCCTGTTACATACATAATATTATATCTACCTATAGATGTGCAGGTGGAGGTGGTGTTTTTTAATTGAAATATTTAGAATTTTTTTTATGAACCTGGGCCCTTGTGAATACCGATTTAAATCGGATTATGAGTTTTTGGGGAAAAAGTCAATCTATCTAAGTAGGTATGTTTATTCAAGCTCTTTAAATTTTTTTTACAAAAAAAGTTTTTTTTTGGCTCTTTCTAAAAGCTTAAGAATGTCTCGTGCTAATCTTATGAAAAAAATAACATGAAAAATAACGGAGCATGATTCAGTTCTGTAATCTTTAAAAAGAGAATAATTTTTTCCTAAAGTTTGGACCTATTTGGTAACTTTTTTTTTTTGATGTTTATGATTACTAGATTATTACACCCAACTTATTTATTTACCTACTCTTGTATTTATTTATTGGAATTTCTTCTATTGAAATTTAATAGTCAGCAACACACACTGCCTAAGTACTTTCATTTTCTTTAAAAAAAAAAATAAAAATTAACACCCATTCAGGGTCTTTTTTTAAGAAATCGCTTGAAATTACGAAAAAATCAATCAAATAAAATACTAGATATCAACACTGTCCTAATAAGTATGTTTCAAGAACTCATTTAGCATTAGGAAATTTTAAACATTTTTACTTGAGCTTCAATTAGCTAGAGAATATTTTTTTATTGAAAATAATTTTACCTACGAGTAATCTCATAATTTTCACCTTTTTTGTATAAAAAAAAAGTCGATATCCGAAATTAGGGCACAGTAAGGAAGCTTATGTGTATTTCTGATTCGTGTAAAATAAACAAAATTGCTCAAAATTTTCAACTTGATGCTCAAAAATGGTTCTCCTGACGATGTTCTACAAGAAAATAAGAACGAACATTTCATTAAATCGCATTACTTTTTTTGTTTGGCGTTTATAATTGCCAGATTATTACACCCGGAAGGGGGGGGGGGTTAGATTTGGTTTGTGAGGTTGATGTTTTTTATTAGGGAGATGAATTTTTGAATTTCTGAGGGTTCGTCAGGGATAGTAGGTGGGTTTTCTTTTATCTGTAGTGTAAGTCTGTTTTGTTTTAGTTGGGGACAGTTGAAAAGTATGTGTTAGATGGATGTGGGTTCGTTTCTGCAAAATTGGCATGAGGGTTTTGGTTCAATCGCATTACTTCGCAGCAATTTTCAGAAAACTAAAAAAGTATCCGAAATTAGTGCAGTTGCCAGTACTTGGGTATTACCGAAATGAAGTGTAATTCTGCAAAAATCACATAAAATGTTACAAAATTGATATTGAAATCACGGAAATTTTCCATACAATTAAAAATTTTGCATCAACTGCTCAACAATTTGTTGGAATGTCATAAAAACAACTAGGTAAAAATTACAAAACGTAATTAAACTTTGAGTTTGAAAATATTTTTTTTTAAAGAGCAAAAAATTAGAAAATTGCAAAAAATTTACTAAAAATTACCGTTGTAATATACCAGAAATCACCAGTAATTTACCAAAAATTACCAGTAATTTATCTTAAATTACCTATAATTTAAAAAAAAAAGACCTAGGTAGGTATAATATACCAGAAATTATCATTTTTTAAATAAAAAATTACCAATAATTTCCCCCAACTTACTTACTAGTAATTTACCAAAAATTACCAGCAATTTACCAAAAATTACCAGTAATTTATCAAAAATTACCAGTAATTTACCAAAAATTACCAGTAATTTACCTTAAATTACCTATAATTTATCAAAAAATGCCTGTAATTATTATACTAAAAGTTATCTGTTTTTTAAATTAGAAAATATTACCAATAATTTCCCCCAAATTACCAGTAATTTACCAAAAATTGCCAGTAATTTACCATAAATTACTAGTAAGTAGTTTACCAAAAAAATACCAATTAATTTACTGGAAATTACCACTGATTTACCAAAAGTTACCGGGATTTTTTCCTGCCTTTTTGAAGTGGACTTTGGTCCATTTTGAAGAACACTATTGATTTTCTGAAATAATGTCATACATTTTGATTGAGTAACGTTGCTCACAGACTCTGGAATATTATGTTTGACAGTCCAAAGTTTTGAAAAGTCAGACATAATATCTAAAAGTCTATTGACAGCAGGAGTCAAAATATCGAGAAATGATACTTATGGACAAGTCTAGGTACCTATTAATACGTTTATTTTGAAGTTTTTAAAATTGTGGCGTAGGTAAGTTCAAAATCAGATGTTTGAAATTATTCTATTTTTTTCTTTCTTTTTTTTTTTTTCGTTTTCAAATGTTCATCAACATTACAAAATGCGCTCAACAAAATTCAGAAAAAGTCATACAAAGTCATATGTGACCCCGCCTGACAAAATCGACCATTTCGACAAAATTTCAAAAAATGTATTTTTTTTTCAAAAATCTGATCTTTCAACCCTTAAGATTCATTTTAAACGTCATTATAACAACAAACTCACCAGCCAACTCTCCCTGTAAGACCCTGAAAGAAACGATCAGATACGCTAGATACCGGCTAATATAGATGGACATATACGCTATCTCCTGTAAAGGAGCGCGACTACGACGACGACGATTTTGGACACTTTTTTTGTCGAAATGGTCGATTTTTTCAGGCGGGGTCACATATTGATAACTACAGTATAGGTACAATATACGTACGTCTTAAGGATTGGAAAAAATGTCATAAAATCCCTCAAACCTACCAAAACCAAAATTTGAATGGAATTTTTAGTAAAATCAAGAAAAATTCAATAGGTACCATGCAGTAAATTGCCATAATTATTCTTCAAAATTATTAAAATGACAAAACCATCTTACCTACTCGATAATGCTTGAAAAATTAATGACATCTTGTTTCTAAATCAAAAAATAACCAAACTTCCTTCAAAGCTGAGATTCTGCTGATATCAGTTACCTAACGTTTTTCAAGTAAGTACCTACAATCCCAAACACACATGTGTGAAAAAACCACCTTAGAAGTTCTGATTATACACACAACTAACATTGTTTTGCAAAAATCATCCTTAAATGAGCCTATTCAGGAAAAACGTTTATACTCAATTTTTTGATCTGATTAGATGTCGCCTGATACAGTTGAATAAATATTTGTTTGAAAACAATTAATTAGTTTGGATCATGTTGGGTTTTAGTAGATCCTTTTTCCTGAGTACAAAATCGAAACCACCTTATAAGTTATGATTCTCAATCTGGCTAACGTTGTTTTGCAAAAAAATACCTTTAATGATACCTAAACGCAGCTTTGATGTTTCAGAACAGGTCTTTTCTTGTCAAAATTCTTTCAAATTGCTCATTTCCCAAATAGTTCTACTTTTTCTAAGAGTTTCCTGATCATTCGATGAAAATTTTTTTGAAATGTTGCCAGCTCACTCCTTCGCATAAAGGTGGACTAGACCCTGGCTGGTTTTAAATGCTTCTACTTTTTTGTACAGCTTCAATTAGTCTTTCGATAACGGAAAAGAAATTTAAAATTATTCGATTATTAGAGGATAATCTGAAAGAATTTTCGAATTAAAAAACCTAATCGAATATCCACCCACCTACTTTTTTAAAAACCTACAATCATACATTTAAAACTCAACCTTGAACGAGTGAAAAAACACGACACGACAAGCAAAATCCTCCCTAGATATTTTAATCCTTTAATATTTTAAACAAATTCAACGTCGTCGTCGCAAAATACAATATACATCCACATTTTCGGCAAACTTTTATTATTTTAAAACTTGGCTGATATAATTTGTACTCGGAGAAGCGTTAAAATAAATTAGAAAAAGCTAGCGACTCGAATAACGAACAAATTCACACCCTACGAGAAAAATTTTCGGTAAAACGAAGACGTGTAAATTTTTCACGTCAAAATAAAAATTTACTTTACACGAGATCTCGTTTGTTGAATTTTTTCCTCCAATTTTAATAAGTGTTTACGGTACGAAAAATATCTAATTCGAATAGGTTACATTTTGGCGCCCGAGTTGTAATTATTTGACATTTTTTATTATACCTAGCTACGTTTACAAATTGGGTGGAAAATTTCTTCTCTCAGCTTTAAGTTAATCGTAATCTTGTCGAGAAAGTTTGGAAAATTTTGCACTCACGTTGGTGTTTGTTTCTTTAGAACAGGATGGAAATAAATTTATTCTCGGATTTTAAACGAACACTGACGCGAATTAAATTTCAACTTTTAGGAGCATTTACCCGCTAAAATTGCACGTCGATTGCGAATTTGCGTAAATTAGCGCATAAAATACATCGGTAGGTATACAATTACTCGTTCGAGTACACGAAATGTTTGGTAGGTAATTAAATATTAAATTTCAAAATCTGCACCGATGGAAATATACTCGTATGTGGTTGAAGTTAATTGAGTGGCGAATACGAGTACATAGTACGCGTTCAACGTTCACTTATACTCGTGTATGACCTCGATTCAGCGGAATATTCTATTTCCATCCCTCGCAGCATACTCATATTACCGTGTATGTTATTAAACGGTATGGAATATAAGAGGATGGTATGGGTATATACTGCAACGGTCTAGACTCATCGATCTGACTTTGTCTGTGTCAGAGTGAACAGAGTTCACTGTTCGCCCATGTAATCTTCGTGTACCTATACATATACGTATATGCAGCGTAGCCGATAATTATAACCCTTTCGAATAGCCATTAGTATTTCACTTTCCATTCCACCCTTTTGTGGTTATGGTGGAAAAAGTTTCCAGTTCGATTGGCTTTTGTAAATTCGACAAAATTATGTTGACTGTCTGGGTTCACCCTTGGTGGCCTCTTTGTCGGGGTTAACTCGATGAATAATGTTTTGTTGCTCAGACGCGTTCTCTCGCTGTGTACCCTTCCCCCCTCCTCTCCCGCCACCTCATTGCCGTACAATTCCCAGACAGTTTCCAAATAAGCGTACGTATTTTTTCACCGCCAAATCCCAAACTACAGTATCGAGCGTGTTCGATGAATTGCATAACTGGTGCGCCGTAAATATCATTTTAACCGAGAAAAACACACAGGTGTGATGTTGCGTTGAAAGTAGTATAAGTAAATTGATATAGGAGTAATTAAGGTAATATTAAAATCGATCGATAGCTGGCCAGTCAGTGAACAAATTAACAGAGATTAAATTTGGCTTCACCTGTATTTATAGATGAATACATACAAAGCAGGGTATGAGAAAGACTATTGCAGTTCAATTTGTAGAAATGCAGTAACTTTCTAATCAAAATTTAATGCATGCAGTTACAAAAATATAATTGGAGAAATGTTTTTATATAAATGTATTTTTTTGCTAAAAAACTCAATCTTTCTCCTTCAATAATTTTTAAAATTCTATTTATTCAACTTCACATTTTTACAGTAACTGCGCCTAATGACTGATAATTTTGGCACGTTTTAAATTAATTTTGAAATTTGGAATTTGATTGAATTGTGTGAGAGAGCGTGGAGGGGGGGGGGGTTGAACATTTTCTCGAATCCACTTACCTACCTGGATGGAAATTATTTCGAAGGACTTCTACCCTGCAATTTTTTTCACTCAAATGAATAAAATCTGATAATTTTCCAACTTTTCCTTTCTAATAAATTAGGTTGAAAAAAAAAGGAAATCCAACTGCCGATCTCCGACTATTTTTGTTGTTTTAATATTTCAAAAACAAGCTAAAAATTCTACGAAAAAATCATGCTTTTCAGAAATTCATATTCACAGAGGAAAAACCTGACCCTGACGGTCACGCAAACAAAGTTACATGAAATTTTTTTCCAAAATCAGTTCTTCAAATGTGTAAAAATATTTAAACATTTTTGCAAAAATGTCATGTCTTTTTTATAAATGTTTTCCTTAGATTTTTCTATTTTACTATTTATTGAGAGAACAAATTTATATGAAAGCAAGATAGTTTTGTAATTTTTTTTCTTCAGAGTATTAAATTTTAAAGACTTCATTATAAAGAGGGGAGGGTAGATGAGAGAAGGCGACTTTATGAGAAATTTAGAAAATCTTCAAGAAAAAGGTATTCGGGTTGAAGGAGTTTGCGATATTATACATCGGGGTACTTTAATCACTCAGACGAAGGAAATTTGTAAAAGTGACGGAAAATCAAATTTTTTGCAATTTTTCTCCGTTTCTTTTTTTTTTTGATTCATTTAAAATTAAAAATTAGAATAAAAAATAAAAAAGGTATGATGTGAATTTTCCATCAAATTGCAGGACCTATCACATACTTTTTTTTCTGGTTTTGAAAATATATATTAGGTAATAGATTTAAACTTAGTCATGTGGTGCCCGTTTCAAGTATACATAGTCATTGTGGTGCCCGGTTTTGGGCGTGTGGCGCCCAAATCGGGCACCACAAGGTCTTTTTATATAAAACGATGTAGGATTTGATGAAATGCACTCTAAGGTGAAAAAATTTTTTTTGAGGCGGGCACCACAATTATATAACGGGCACCACTATGACTAAAAACCTCAAAAAAAATAAACTGCTCCAAAACACCTTTATCATACATATATATATGATCCTCTATGTACGCGGGCACCACAATTACCATAAAAGACCCGGGTACCACAAGGTACTAGGTATGTGTATTCATATTCCATGTTTTCCTACAATTTTTCCTACTTTTTAAGTTTTTTTATTGATTAAATTTTTTGAAATCAAACGTCACCTCTGTTTCCATTAAGTAATTTTTTCAGATTTTTTAAAGCTTTTAAAAAGTTTTATTCAATTTTTTGAATATGCATGAAAAATTTTCAGCATAGTTTTTCTGATCGAATAATCGATTGCTTAACAAAAATTTTTTTTTGCTTTAATGTAAAAAATTTCACTTTGCATTTTTTTTTTGGTATTTCTTACCTTCTGTGGCAATATTTCTTAAAAATCCTCACTCATCATTTTTTTCGGTTTGCCAACTTCTATTGTTTACCTATATGCAAATTCTGAAATATTAAAATTCAGTTTTGGATATTTTGACATTTTTGTTGCCTTTATAATATTCATTAGAAAGTGCATCAGTCTTTATTTATACCTACCTACCTGTGATGATTATTTCGTAATTTTTTTTTGCTCTCATCTCACTAAAATTGTCGACTTTTATTTTTCAAAAAGATACCTGAAAATTTTGCCCCCCCCCTACTAAAAATTAACTGGTGCTAAGATAAGATCCCTCCAAAGAAAGTAATGAAGAAATGAAAAAATGAGATGAAAAAATTCAATTCATGCATCAGAAAAAAAAAATCAAAAAATAATTCAAGTCTCTTCAATCCAAAAAAAAAAATGTTATATAGGAACAAAGATCTTTTTTTCTGAGATTTTACCATCACTTTCCTACCGGGTTTCAAATTTTAAAAATTGATAATGTTACCTATATCCACTTACAGTTAGATGTATGAAAACCATTTTTGAACTTTGTTCACCTTTCAAAGGAGTTTGCATGACTCACAAAAATAATTCGATTTTGGACCGATTTCAAACTTGGGTAAAATAACCTAAAAAAATGGAAAAAATGTCAAAAACGGATTTATACCTATTAGGTACTTCTTGTGGATATAATATGAGCACTTATAACCAAATAACAAAAAACAAAAAAAAACTTTTTTATTTGATTTTTAAGTACGAGTTGGAAGCTCAAAATTTTTACCACAGTCTTTTGAGGTCTCCACAACTTTTTTTTTCAAATTCCATCTCCAATTTTCCTAAAAGAAAACCAAACACGGTCCACCCTACTGCTCACATAAAAATCGAATATAAATTACAAATCCACAAGTTCTTGCCCAACTTGCAAATTGAAGGAGCTACAGATGAATTTTGAAAACATAACACTTCCAACATAATTTTTCCTTTTTCCAAGAATTTTAGCCCTTCAGTTTTAATTTTTTTTTCAATTTTTCTCTTTCAATATAGTACTCTAGATTTTCAGTTTGATCACTCACTCTCTGGACACCTTGTAAGTACATTTAAATTTCATTATTTTAACAGAACTGAACTCGTAAGTTCCAGTTAGGTAGGTATATTTTGCTTGATCTTACGAATCTAGTTTTTGTTCAAATATAACTTTTTATTAGCCAATCGATTTCTCAACTTTTTAATAGTTTCTTCTCATTTTTTGCTGAGACTGATTTTTATTTTTTGCCTGAAATTTCAGGATTCGAATTTGTAATACTCAACAGCGCCTCACTTCTCTCCTAGTTTCACAAAAGTTTCTTATTCCAAATAGATTTCAGATCTCATAATATGGAGTATTATAATAACTAGAAATACAACTGAATAACTTATTACAAAATATTTTAGCAGAAATCGTCGTAAAATGAAAAATTAATCGTTTTTATTCCAGTTCTTATTCAAACATGTTTAGGAATTTTATTGTTACACGCCAATTGCATCAATTGTCCTGTTCTTTTTATATACTCGTACTCCAAGTCCAACTATTTAAAATTAATTCAAAAATCAAACTGCAGCATTGCCCTAAATGAATAATTATTGCAAATATCGGAATTACACATTTGATTTACAACACATCGTGAGTATAAAAAAAGAAAAAGGGAAAATATATAGCCAAGTTGTTGAAATTTTCAATTTATCAATACAATGAAATTCAAAATAAAAATCAGTGTCCGTGAACATATTTTTTTCCTTAACTTATATTTCGAAACTTTGGAACTTGTAACTATAACTTTGAAAACAATCACCATAGAAATGAAACTTCTTTCTTTCTCATACACATTAAGCTCTTAAAAAATGAATACAAACACATTCGAGTATGTTTGGAAAATCGTCTCAACACAGAGAGGCACTTTTCCCCACTCAAAAAAAAAGCCTTTATGAAACGAAAATCTTATTAAACGTTTTTCTGAGAAGTAAAATAATTACATCACGCTTATAGCCTATACTCGATCTTCTCAATATTAAAAAACTTTGATGCGCCGACCAAGTGCCAAGCTACCTGGTACACTCACCTCATCTTATGTAACTTTTCGACTACGACTACACGTATTAATAACCAAAACACTTCATAGAATGATCCATTCTTTACTCTCCCGCGCTGCGTATTATTTACCGTTCATCATTCATAATTAAGAATTACGATTTTTCTTTATTGTACGTGTCTTTTTCTTGGAATCGGTCCGTTTCTAATAAGCGCCATTACAATGAAAGTCCTCCCTCTTCTATGCTACTGCAGTGCAGACGATAGAAATCTCATATATAAAAGATATACGTATAGGTACTTCGTACTAACGAAAGCAGAGATGAGATATGCCAAGTACGGCGCAAAACATTCGCGTATAAAGAGACTACACAGATAGGAAAAGAAGAAGAAGAAAAAAAGGAAGAGCAAAACGTACGTAGTGAGTAATAACCGACGATGAAGGTGAATATTTTTAGGTTTGATGACCCGAACGTTACACCGTAGAAAATAAAAAGATGCTAACGAACGAGGTCAAGACCGTACGTTTGACATTTTCGCACACAACGTTAATTTCGTAGAAGATTAAAAATACTACTACAAAGAGTCAATCTGTCGGCCAGACTGATCTTCCTCCTTGTTTGTGAAATACTTTGCCAGATGATTCGCAAATCACTAGGTAGGTACCTATCTACATCTCTAGACAGTCGTTTGATGAACTACTGCGACCAACCAAATTAAATGCACTGTGCATACAGGAAGATACGTAGACGTGATTACATACAATACACACAAAAGTCACGTTAATAAAAAAAAATAAATCGAATTAAAAGCGAATAAAATACCCAAATAACGTCCATTTTAATTCACCCTGCTTTACAATACCGTCTGCATATTTCATTAACATTAATTTCCAACTTCCTCTTGGATGATGTTGTATTAATGCATCTTATAAAACGCATTTATCAACACTGAAAAAAAAATACATACGAGTTCATTTTTTTTCACTAGATATTATATAACGTAGAAAAAAATAATAATAAACGGAACTGAGCTGGGTTCAAGGCTGCAGGTGAATTGGAGGTCTGCAAAATTCATTCCACCGTTGCCATCATTTGATAACTTATGGGATAGGATAGGATAGGATCGGTAAACCAATGAGAATTTATATCTATTGCAGATAATACATTAAAAATTATTAATACGTACCTGCGTAGATATTATTTGGAGGACACTAAACGACTTGAATTTTTAATCTTACTGTTCTCTTACAGGTACATGAACGGTCGAGTAAAAAAAAATCCGAGTACATATTAATTTTTTCCATCTCGATTCGCAAAATATCAAGGTCAAGGAGATACAAAAACCCTATAGCAGGTGATTAGTAGTTTAGTTTAAAATTAAGTTTTTTTTTTTTTTTTTTTCGTTTCGTTACTTTGTAACATAGACGAGTACCTACTTGGTAGAAAAAAATTACATAAATTGTTCGAGTTGGAAAATACCTATAATACGTAGATAATTTATGAAGAGAGAGATAACATTTTTGCAACATTGTATAGAGTTGGTTATATGTAGAAGGTAGAGGTACATACTTACAATTAGGTGTTTTGATGGTGGCCTATTTACCAGTGTCAGTGCAGCCTATCTTTTTTCAGTTAATTTAATTTTTCGAAGCATCGTGAAACATTTTTAGAATGAACTATTTTTCCGAAATTGTCAAGTGCTGATTTACTTTTTCAATTACTCAAATTTTTTTTGTTTTTTACTTTTTATTTTTTATTTTATTCCAAATTCATTTAAAATTTTTAATTAGCAAAAAAAAGTTTTGATTTGAATTTTCTTCGGCTATCATTTCTTTTTCTATATTTCTGAATTTTTTGAGTTTTTTTTTCTTTGCAATTCTTTCAGCTTTTCAAAGATGTAGTCATTTTTTAGTTTTGATTAAGTAATTTGTAGGTAGGCAAAAAACTTAAATACTTTTTTTCCCATGATACATAATATTTCAAGTTGGGTCATTCCACGTCAATTCGACCAAGAAGTAGTGAAGGGGGTCGGCTACTTTTTTGAAATTTTTCTTGTAGAAAGACCCTCTGAAGGGATGACTAATATCCTGAAAAAAATAACCTGGTGAAGTTGACCCATTTGACCCCTATTTTCACGTATCCGTTGAAAAAGTTGAAATAAAACCCTTTTACTCAATGAAATAAACTCATCACAAAAAAAATCAAAATTCGAAAAAATTCAATTTTCAATTCCAAACATGATAAAAAGTATAAAATTTATTCAGTTGTCTTATTTGGACCTCTTTCTGACGTATTTCATGAAAAAGTTGACAAAAATCACACTCAATTGGCAAAAAAATTAAAATTCGTTAATTTTTTGAATTTTTTTGAATTTTGATTTTTTGTGATGAGCTCATTTCATCGAGTGAAAGGGGGTTTTCAACATTTTCATTGGATACGTAAAAATAGGGGTAAAATGAGTCAACTTCACCAATCAAAACTTTCTTTCATGTTTTAAATGAAAAAATCGCATTTTTTCGCAATTTTCCAATTTTTTAAAATCGATTTTACGAAATAATGCCATCTTAAATTTTTAATAATTATGTTGTTCAGCATGAAAAGTCGTCCATAATATATTTTTTTCAGAATTTTTGAGAGTCGGAACGATATAAAAACTACGTTTTGAAATTTTTCGAGATAATTTTTTGTATGTAAAAAGTGGCAACACTAATTTTTATGATGTCACCTAAATAAATATCACCAAAAAGCCTCTCAATTCTCTCAAAACCCCCAATTATTGGAAAAAGTTCCATTTTGGTAGGTATGTATTGTGATTATCGAGTAATCCAAATGGATGATATTTTAAGTTAACTAAAAACTTTGACACCCCCTAGCAGCCTTTAAAAAAGGGCTAGAGGGCTGCGATTTGCGCTATTGGTCATCCCTTCAGAAGGCCTTTCCTCAGGAAAAATGTCAAAAAAATATCCGACCCCCTTTACCACTTCCTGGTTGAATTGACTTGGAATAACCCAGTTAGGTTATTGTGTGTTTTTTTCTGTCAAATTAAGTATTTGATTTTCAAATATTAAAAAAATCATCAATTTTTTTTTAGTTTTCTTTAAATGATTTTCTTTTCAGAATTTTTTTGAGCTGTTAAACTGACTTAGAAAAATCTTTGTTGCGAATATTCATCAAATTCAATCACTTCTTCTATCATTTTTTTATGTCATAATAAATTAGTATTTTTTCCATTTCATATTTTTCATATCAATTGTCTCAACTTGTTTAGAAGTTAGGTATTTAATACTTGAATAATTTAGCACATCCTATCTACATACTAACTCACAACAGAATTGTTTTTTTCGCCTACAATCACTTTTTTCATGTCTTTGTTTTTTAAGGACTCTTCAATTTTGAATTTATGAATTCATTCAATTTGTTGAACAGACAAGCAAAAAAATACCGATTCAAAAAAAAAGCATTAATTGTTCTTTTTCTTTTTAGATCTTTCTTCTCTTATTTTTAAGAATTTTTCTCAATTTATTTTATGCTTAAGGATTTCTTTTTTTAGTAAATGCCATCACTTTTTCAACTTTTTAGTTTATAAAAAACAAAACAATGACTAAAAAATTGAAAATTTCTTGATTAAGTATTTTCAAATCCTGAACAGCACAACTTGGATTGGGCCTACATGTACTTGACCTTCCCTCTTCTGCAGTCTTCGCCTAAAAATAATGAAATTAATGGAGAAAAAAATGTCCAATGTGATCATTACGTAGGTAATTGAAAAGAGCTCAGCTTGATGATTTTACTCGTCTAAAATCGCTTGAAAACTGATAATTTAAATTCATTTGAATTTGAAATTCAGCCCTGAAAAAAAATTTCAGTCCACGTGAAGAAATCGAACTCATCGTGTTACGAAAAGCCTATGTAGAAGAAGAAAGGTGAGTAATTTAATCAAATTATAATAGAACATTTTCAATAACCACAGTTAATCTGTTGAGAACACAAACTCATTTCTTACCCTTTTCGTCGATGGAGTTTTTGGACAAATAAAAGAGGGGATGAAAAAATTGGCGAAATTTTTTTTCTTAGGCTCGTGGCAGCCTTCACAACCCACGTTGAAAAATAATAATTTTGATAGGCAAATAGAGTAGGTACAGAATTTTACTCGTTAACTCGTGTTAGAATATTTTTGTGTCAGAGAAATAGCAACCTTGAATGTTATTGTACTATGTTCGACTCTTTTTTTCTCTCGGTTACTGCACAGTGCACACTCTTACTATTTTCATTTTTCTCTATCTCTGTCTTTTTCCCTCCATTGCCCTCCCAGTAACCACCTCTCTGTATTACTCTGCGCATTCATAATAGTTGGCATTCGATGTTTCAACATTCACAGCGCCAAGCAATGCTAAACAAATGCGACGACTGGCATTTATGTTGGAAGGCCAATGCCCTAGTTCATGGTTATTGGTCTCGGAACTCTTGGTTTTCCTCCATTTTATTTCGCAGTGTTGAAAATACTCTGCTATAAGTTCCCCATCATCGTGGAGAAATAATTTTTGACTGATTTAGAAGTACTACTATCTGTGTAGGGTTGCTAATTTCAAGTATTTGCGATTTTTTTTTCGTGGCTTTATTGTTTCAACGACTAATTGAAACCATGTGCGATGTGTCGTGTGTCACGATGAAGGCTTTTTAAAATGTTAAATTATGTTGATTTTTCGGTGCAGTATTTTTGAGTGTTATTTTTTCTAATTAGAAGATGCGTACGAATAAGAGTGCTGAAAAGGGTGACTTGAGTTGGTTTTTTTTTTCGTTCGAGTAGAGTTTTCAACCAAAAAGATGTCCTCGAGGCTTATCGTTGTTCTTGTTTCATAAGAGTATAGAGAGAGGGAAAGTGGATAGAAAGAATAATAAAGCTAAAACTTTGTTAATTAACTAGAAGATTAATATCGAGGTATTTATGAGGGTTTCAAAAACTATAAGCAGCCTTTGAACTTGAAAATTTCAAACCAGTTCAATTCGAGTAATTTGTAAATTCGCATCTTTTTACATTCCTATATCATGTTTTGCGAGTCATTTTCCCAGAAAATTCTTTTCAACGTACTAGATAGGCGAACTTCTTCCACTAAACTGAGCACTACTGACATATTGTGCAATAACTTATATACTTAATTTGTAATATATACCTACCTACAACAAACTAGCTAACCTAATCTGGCCGAAAAACTGCCACATACCCTGGAGCATTGATCCTTTCAAGGACCTTCAACGATCAATTTGATAATGTGCGCGAAAATTCGCGTGAGCGCTGACGTTTTTCCTTTGTATTATGCAAAACTCAAAGTTAAATGAGCTTTTATTAAATTCATAGAACGCCCGTTTCCCGTTTACCATATAATTAATTTGGCGTCAATGAGATAAATGGCCTTGTAATTTAACCCTATGTAGTGCCGGAGAAAGATTAAACACCCAGACCCAGCGCCTTTTTCAGCGCAGCTTATAGAATTTAAATTTGAAAAAAATTTAACTGAGCGTGAATAATTGCCCGGCTGAAATTCCATATGTTCTTACGAGTATAAGCCTATAAACATGTGTTCTTGCAAATTACAGCTTTGCTCGTATAGGCCATAGATAATGGTAAAACAATGACTTCTGGAGGCCACATTAGCTAATCATTTTTTTGCGCGTTTTTTCCTCTCTATACGCTAATTGAAGCGTTTAAAAACGCAAATTCGAGGAAAATTAGAGCTGGTTTTTTATTAGTCATATTGAGGATTATTCATGTTGAAGATGATTACGTATGATGGTTTTTCTTTTCGATGTGAAGAATTTACTTACCTATACCTACTTTGTAACAGCCTAACAGGTTTCTATTTCTTTAGAATTAGGTACCTGTAGGTAGGTAATTTGTTTGGAATTTATTTCGACGATAGTGAATCTTTTTCTTGGATCACCTATATAATTAAATTAGAAGATTTTTTTGATGAGAACTTCGAATCTATTTCGAGAAAAAGTTTAATACGTTTTCTACGTAATTTAGGTGAGAAAATGGTTCATAGTTCAGTCCCTTATGAACTTTTTTTTAGCCATAATATATCGATACCAGATTTTTTTCAGACTTCATGAGCTGTTCAATTTTTGAAATTAACACGTGTAAGTACATACCTAAGCCACAACTCGATTTTTAACCACCCAAATAAATTTCCACATCCATGAAATTTTAAAATTTTGGAGAAATGGAAAATCATGCTGGAGTCTCCAGAATGACTTGAAATGGTCAAATTCGAATTTGAGGGTTGGTTTTAGGTAAGTAGTATAAAGCAATTCGCGCAAATCTCCAAAATTTCCCTGCAATTTCAATTTCAATTTTTTCCCCCATTTTAGTCGAAAAAGTGTAGGTAGGTACTTAAGGTGTTCACTTGGAATTAAGCTCAAAAGTATAGATAAGCCCTTTAAGCAGGTCGAGAAATAGGAGCAATCTAAAATCGCGATAGAAGCTTCAGAAAGATTCAAAATAGTGGAATTTGGATTTGGAAAGTTGCTAATAAACTCATCAACTCCTTATTTCAGACGAGACAAGCCTTTCGTACCAAGCGAACTTGCTCTTACTTAAGTAACTCCTAAATGAAGTTCAACCGATAAATTTCAAAAATTTTCATGAGAGAAGTTGATCCAAATGATCGAGTTGTGATACTTGAAAAAAAACTCATTTTTGAAAATTAAAAATCTCATTTTCTAATTTTCAATTTCAAAAAAAAAAATTGGTAAAAATTAAAATTAAAAAAAAAATTAGAGAATTTCTTGAAATAAATTTTCAATTTTTTATGATTCTGAATTTAAAAAAAAATTCTGCTTCGATTTTAAAAAATCATAATTTTATGCAAAGAGAAAAAGCACAAAGATTTTGGAAATTGGTGGAAATTTTGGATTTGAAATGGAAATTGTGACGTAGGTAAGCTTTTTTTAATAAAAAAATTTATAAATTAATAAATTTGGAAAAAAATAAAATTCTAAAAAGAAATTAGGTGTAAATAAGATCAAAATTCAATTCATTTTTTTTCAAGAACTGTATAAATTTGCAATTTTAATCAAATATCATTTTCAAATTTTCAATTTCAAAAAAAAATTGATAAAAATTAAAATTAAAGAAAAAAAAATTAGAGAATTTCTTGAAATAATTTTTAATTTTTTATGATTCTGAATTTTAAAAAAATTTCTGCTTTGATTTTAAAAAATCATAATTTTATGCAAAGAGAAAAAGCAAAAGATTTTGGAAATTGGTGGAAATTTTGGATTTGAAATGGAAATTGAGACGTAGGTAAGCTTTTTTTCAACGAAAAAATTGATAAATTAATAAATTTGGAAAAAAATAAAATTCTAAAAAGAAATTATGTGTAAATAAGATCAAAATTCAAATTGATAGGTAATTATATTGTCTTTTGAAATGAAAACCCAGGAAAAAAAGTTTTATAAACTTGTATAGAATTCTATAAAAACTGCATAAACTTGTATAGAGTTCTATAAAAATTGCATAAAATTTTATAGAATTTCATCAAAATTGAAATAGCTTTTTATAAAGGTGTATCAAATATGATACAATTGTATGCAGTTTTATACATTCCTATACATTTTCATAAAAAGAAAAATAATTGCTTTGATAAAATTGCATAAAATTTTATAGAATTTTATCAAAATTGAATTAGCTTTTTATAAAGGTGTATCAAATGCATATAATTGTATACAGTTTTATACATTCATATAGATTTTGATAAAAAGAAGAGTAATTGCTTTGATAAAATTGGATAAAAATTTTTTCAGTAGAATGGATATTTTGCATTAATTGTATAAACGTTTATAAAATTGTTTAAAACTGTATACATTTGTATAGAATTTGATTTAGCTGTATAAAATTTGATAAAAGTGATCAAATATGGTGTTAGTTTTTAAATTTTTTTTTATCAAAATTTATGTAATTTTATCAAATAGACAATATTGTATACATTTTTATATAAGTTTATCAAAAATGATACAATTGTATCAAATGAAATGGTATAGTTAGTACTCTTAGATAAAGTACTGCATCATTCTCTATATATTGATTTTATTGGTCTCTTCTAATTATTCCACTCAAAGTGTCATGTGTAGTAAAGTGACGAGCGTGGGACTTAATTTTTGATAAAAAGTGGATGCTTTGGAAGCCCACAATCCACAAAATGATCTTGCATTAATTCATGAATAATTTTGAATCAATGTTAAAATTTGTCTTCATAGCAACCACATATAAAATTTTATAAAAAATACCCACTTATTTTTTATACAAAATTTGTCTCTATCAAACTGTATACAACTGCATAAAATTTTATACAGTTGTATACAGTCTAGAGGTCTTATTTTCGAGCGATTTTCAGTATCGATATATATCGATATTTTCCCCCCAAGTATCGATAATATCGATAAATATCGATACTTTTCAATTGACTTCAATGACCAGTTGTTTTGCTCATAATTTATAATTAATTACGAATATTATTGAAATGAATTATCCGCCAAGCAGGACGGAACTCGAATATGAAAATACAATTATTTTCTTGATAGAAATTACATCATCAACACCAAAAATTAATGCTCAAATACGAATTACGAACCAAAAAAAGGCGGAAAATAGAGATAAGAACGTAAAAACGTAAATATCGATACTCATTCGATACTACAAATTGGTATCGATACCATTCGATACTGTGAAGTATCGATATTATCGATAAATATCGATACTCATAAGACCTCTAATACAGTCTGATAGAGACAAATTTTGTATAGAAAATAAGTGGGTATTTTTTATAAAATTCTATAAAACTTTTTTTCCCGGGAATGTTTTCTGTTGAAAAATTCTGATATACTGTACCAAAACGGCATCAGTCTATTTCTAACGAATTATTCCTAAAATTCCAAAGTGAAATCGGATTAAAATCGAAAACTTCGGATTGTTGCAGTGTAAAAATTTTTCCTTGTGAGGGGTAGAAATTGTTTGAAAAAAAAATTTTGCATTTTTGAAGGATTAAACTTTTTCTTTGCAAGCAGTATTATGAAATCAAAAAATTTTCAGCTGATAGAATTTTACTGCAATTTTCTATCAATTCGGCTTTTTGTTTCAGTCTGCATAATGTATGTGAATTTGGCTTTGGAAATCAACATAATATTTTGGAGATGTGAAGATTCTTGAAATCGGTTGAACTTCTCCCAAGTGTTAAATGATTACAAGTATAATTAAATTCCCTAAAATTGAACATTTGAATTCAATTTCCATTCTATTTCATTTAATTAATTCAACACTGAAGTATTAATCTAAATTTTCAATTTAATCTATTTAATTTAATTATCCTGTTAGTATCTCTAAAGTAATTTTAATTATAATTTTAAGTATAATAAATTATTTTATTTTTACCCCAAACGATATCTTTGTCAAAAAAGCGCACTCGAGGTGTCCCCTGAGAATTTGACTTGAAAAAATATAGATAATCCCTTTTAAACAGGTCGAGAATACGCAACAACTCGATTTTAAGCCACCAGTTTATTTCTACGCTTTGTGGGAGAATTCTAAAATCCTAAGAGGAATCTAAAATCGCGATTAGAAGCTTTAAAATGACGAGAAATGAAGTAATTCGGTTTGCCAGAGTTTACGTACTATTCTAATGTAGGTAATTGCAGCACCTACTAATTTACATCATTTTCATCAAATAAGTATCTATCTATTTTTGAAAAAAAAAAAAAAAAACAGAAATTCTGAAAAATGGTTGATCAATTTTGAATTTTCAAATATTCGTCAAAAAATCAAATTGTTCAGCCGGAATTTTGACTTTGATTATTGGGATTTCAGATCATGCTGTATATGCTCCTTCCAAAAATCGTAATCCCGTTCAAATCAAAAACAAACACCTCGAAAAGCTTTCCTCGTGAGAAAAAAAAATTCAAAATTCAATATTTCTGCTGCAAATCTTTTGAAGTTGCCCTTGCTGCTTGAAGTTCGACCACCCATTCGTAAATCAACTGCAAAGTTACTTTTGGACCAATCCAACGCCTCCAGCAGTGAAAACAAAATTGATTAGGTATGTTTTCAGGAACGATTCTGGAGTTCTTGAGAAAATTGAACTTTATCACTGGAGGTCTCTGATCAGCTCGAAAATAGATGCAGTACAATCGATTCTAGAGAAGAAGAGGAAGAGCCGACTTCAGCATAGAAAACGTTTTCACGTTTATACCAAGCTGTACCTTGGTTTTCTTTTCTTGTTCATTTCCAACACAAAATTCGAGTTGAACTTTATAGGTTTAAGCCCCACTTTCTCACTAGGTAAATCCATTTCCATATCACAAAATAAATAAGTTACTTGAGTAAAAAAATGAAAATCAACAACTGAAACCGAAATCGAAACAAATTAGTTAATAATATGGTCAGGGGCCCTTCGAGGTTTTCCCTGTTCTGCGATCAGTTTAGTCAACTCTCGGCTGCAGTCTAATCCATCATAGTTGGATGATGTTGTAATTGACACAACGTCGTGACTTCTACTTCCATCACCATCGCGATCGCGATACCACGAACCGTTTTATCAGATCACTTTTCTTCTCTACCTACAAAATATTACCAAATTCAGTAAGACCAGAACAATGTTGCAGAACCGGTTACCTCGGTGTGTTTGGATAATTGCGACATCGCGAGCTCTCCAACTCGCTCGTCCAAAACGTTGAAAATAAAATTGAAAAAAACCTTCCGTCATATCCGTGTCATTTCTATAATACATACGAAGAGTTCTCTCTACGTCTTCACGGCGTACCATAGCGAAGAGTACGCGATGAAATTACCGTCGATCGGAAGGAAGAACGCGATGGCAGAAGGACGTCGAGAGGAGGCAATAGCTCTTCGCGATAAGTTCATTCCCGTTGTTTTCACGTCGCTCGGTTTCAAGTTCAAGGCTGTATCGTTTACATCGCCACTATTTGTTGGTTCTTTGTCGATGATACGGCTTTCTGCGTCTTGCTCTTGCGTATATATTCGCTCCACAAATTACGCCTATCCTATCCTTCTTCTTGTACAAAGCCAACCTCCTCTGCGGAGTACTTATGTACCTACGTCTCTTGCTCTTTGCTTCTCACTCTCTCTAGGTCATATCAAATGAATCGACCACATAATAGCGATTCGCGGCCAAGATCCATGTACGTTATTTTGTAGGTACCTCTTGTAGAAGATACTCTTACTACATTGTTACAAGCGCCCAATACAACCAGTTCACATTATTTGGGCTTCGGCTTCATTGGCGATCTGCAGATAAATTTTATTAGTAGGTATCTTCGATGTATTGCGGATGACGTACTTAATGGTCTGCCCGCTGCTGCTGCAATTGATCCAAATGAAATCTGGCATCACCGGATCACTCTGCAGGAATGCGGTTTTAACAACGTTGTAAATACATCAGCTCTTCATCTTCGCTCTGATAACAAATGAAAAATTTCGCCATAGTTCAACAACCGAAACCCTGCACCGACGACGACGATGACGTTATCGGCGATTTTCCCCGTCAATTCACCTTGCTTGAGATATGTAAAAATGTAAATGTTTTCAAAAACAAGTCATCAATCGTGCTATGTGATCTGAAAAGAAATCATTGCCGGTTGAGGAAAGAAGAGGAAGAGGATCTTGGTATGTTGAGCGTGGTCAGCATCTAATTTTGAATGGTAGGTATTCAGCTATGCACCTACTGATTTCTAGGATAGAGAAATTAAATCGAAGGGAAGAGATTGATGATTGAAGATATTTCAGTTTTCTGATAGCCCATTGGAAAAGAAGTAAAAAAAATTGTGAGGGTTCCTAATTTTTTGACAGGTACTGCTATTTCATGAAATATGAAAAAATGAGCAAAATATGGCATGCCTGAATAAATTGGACAGTGGACACATCTCTGAAGTAACATACTACCTGTGTAAATATTTCTTAAGAAGTTAGGAGAATCAAAGATCTTACAATTCAAGTGCTGTAGGCGGTGATTTTTGAGGCTGAAAGTATCGTACTTTACATAAACAAATTTGATCTAAAAATTTTTGAGAACAGTTATTTTCAAAAATGCACTGCAGAGGCTCCAAAACTGCTGAAAACGATCCGAAGTAGCTTCGAATCGGTTCTGAGTCGAGGGAGAGGGGATATAAAGTGGATAGCATGTAGGTATATCAAATTTTAGTTTCTCGTATAGTTCGGTTGGACGAACTTTTTTTAAAAAATCATGCATATTTTATTTCAGTAAATTTCATAAAATTCAAAAAAATGGACTTGAAGATCTGAAATTTTAGCTGATAGCGTATTTTTGTATGTTCTTTTGACTCACAATCAGTTTTATTTGGTACCATAATTTTACCGATTGCATCTACAGTGCTTGTCAAAAAATCAAACATTTGCAACAAAAAAATTATTGACCTTTTGTCTACACTTTTCGACCAAAATCAGTGAATTAGATTTCAGTAAACGCAATAGCAAGTCATCTGTTCAGTTCCTTCTTCTGATCCAAAGTATTCAACAAGCAGAACAACAGAACAGCACAAAAAAACAGAGCAAAGGCAAAGCAGAAAATTTTCTTGAATATTCATTTTTGGAGAGGGAAGGGGAGGATTCAACAACACTTTTTTGTGTTTTTTTTTTCATTATTCAAGAAAGTAACTATTTGTGAATTCTTTCAATTTAAAATTTCTGAATTTTCCAAAAACCATCATTACTTTATGAGAAAAAAAATCAAGATTTCTGAAAAAGGGGAGAATGAATGAAACAATAAGGAAACAGGATATTTATCACAATAATTATGTATTTCAATATTTTTGATGATGGGGACGGAAGGGGGTAAAATGTTTGTTGATTGATTTCTTCCATTTCTACATCATCAAGAAAAAAAACCAAAATTCTAAAATAACGTGAAAGTAAACGGAGAATTTCCAAGTCGCCAACGAAAAAAAAAATGGAGAGTTGGAACACTTTTTTCAGATATTCAATTTTCAAAGCGTGTGTTGCGGGAGAGGGTGAAAATTTCATCGGATTTTTTTATTAGTCAAGTTTTATTTTTTTAATTAAATTGTTGGATTTTTATTTTATTTTTTTTCATTTATTCACTCGAGAAATTTTTTTTAAAAACCTCAAATTTTCAAAAGAAGGGGTGAATAAATTGAAAATTTTCAAGTTCGATTTCAAAAGATAAGAAAACAGGAGATTTTTTTCAAATGGTTAAATATTTTTTGAAAAGAGAAAGGGCAGCAACATTTTTTTTGATTGATCTCATTAATTTTTACATCAATAAAAATAAATCTAAAAGAAAGTGAAAGTAAATGGAAAATTTAGACGTCTGATTGAAAAATGGAAAATTAAGACATTTTTCCAGATACTTACTCGTATTTCAGTTGTTTATGGATTTAGGTAAGTCGGAAGGGAGGGGGGAGTGGAAAACTTGAATTTTTTTGCTATTAAAGAGAAAATTTTGAACAGTGGTTAAATTTTTAGTTTTTTCGCCAATTTATTTGCTTTAGGAAAATTTTCAAAGTTTCATTTAAAAGATGGAGAAATTGGGTAAGTATTTTATAATTTCCGAAATACTTGAATATTTTTTTAAGGGCGTGGGGGGGATTCACAATGTTTTTTGATTGCTCTCTTTCAATTCAACATTACGTAGGTACTAAAAGAAAAAAATAAAAGTTCCAAAAAGAAAGTAAAAATGAACGTAAAATTTTAGCATTCAATTGAAAAATGTAATAGGTACCTAGTACCTACCTTCTAAGACAATTTTTTAGATATTTAAATTTTTAAGAAAGGTGGGGAAATCAATTTTTTTCAGATTATTTTCTTTTAATTTATTCCACTTAAGAAAATTTTTTTTGAAAATAAAATTAGGTACCTAAGTTCTAAATAAGGAAGAATACGAACCTTATAAAAATTTTATCGGTACTTACCTACCTAATTAAAAGTGGGAAAAAGCGCAAAATGTCAAACAAGCAGGAAAACATGCAAAAGTAAAAAAAAACTACTTTTTAGAAGGATTTTTTATCCAAACAATATAATTTTCAAGGAGTTGGGGAGAAGGTTAAAACTTTTCAAGCTAAAATCTTCCAATTTCAAATGAGGATGGGAACATATAAATTAATAAAACTGCAAAATTTGATTTGCAAATTATAAAAAGCTAGTCTTTTGAAAATCCCCCCTCCTCCACCACAACGATGAAGAGATAGAAGGACACACAAGTCGAACAAAAATAGAATAAACAAGATTATTAAGACACCCTCGCCCTGTGATCTGATTTCTACTAAAAATGTTCTTTTCTCCCTAAACTGGAAGCTGGGACATTTGAATTCCTCGAAGAATTTTTTTTTCAAGTTTTTACATCGCTGTGGCCTGTGGTTACAGAAAGCAAACGACGAGGTTTAATTAGCTTCATCATGTAACTGTAACTATTCGAAGAAAAGGGCCAATAGGTAATTTTTTTGTATAAATTTTTGTATACGTAGGTAATATCCATGGTGACCCGATTTAAAATTATGGTTTACCTATGACGAAGCAATTTGCTGAAAAAATTTGGACATTTTTTCGGCAATTTACGCGGAGGTGTGTCACAGCACGCGAACTTTTTTTTTTTTTTTTTTTTTTTTTTTTTTTTTTTTTTTTTTTGGGGGGTGTTTATAATTACAAGATTATTACACCCGTAAGGGGGGGGGGGCTAGATTTGGTTTGTGAGGCCGATGTTTTCTACTAGGGAGATGAATTTTTGTATTTCTGAGGGATCGCCGATTTTTTCCTCTGTATTTTTTTCACTCATTTTGATATGAAAATTCGTCGACCTTCGTAAAACGACCGGCTATTTTCAAATATGAAATAACAAGCGACGACGTCAAAGGGCGAAGACGAAATCAAATTTCCAACTGTTTTGGAAATGTAAACGTGTCTCCTGCTGTTTTCAAGAGGGTGGACAATATCCTATAACCTTGAACACTGTTCTTGTATTCGATGTATCCTATATTCAGACTTGGATTTTGTCGCAGTAATGGCAGAGATAGAAATATACGTAGCTTAAAAAAAATTTCTAAAAGGTTTAGACTTTTTTTTTCATTAGTCTACTTTGAATTGATTCTCTACCTATTTCAATTTGAGAGTGATAATGAGATGAAATAAGCATAAAGAGAATATGTCGTAAGTACCTTTCTTTGTTTTTTATCTCATTTACTGATTAGTAGGTATAATAGGCAATAGGTAAGGTGTCAAAAAAATAGACACGTTGCCAAAAAAAATATACATCATCGACGTTGGCGTCCACATATAAAACTTTAAAGGTTAAAAAACTACTAGAAATTGTCCCTGAAAATGGTTATATACGCTCAACACGATTTTACGAGTTTATTGTTCCCCCTTTTTTCCTTCTCTGTCAAACTACGGCGTGTATTAAAGGTCAATACTATCCGTAAGAATATTAAAAAACCTTGAAAATAACTGTCATAATTATATAGAATGGGTAATTCAACTTTGTTCTTTTTCTCAATTTATCAAGATAAATAACCAATTAAGTAGTTCAGTCTAATTTAACGACTGGCGTTCGTGCTGACCAAGAAAAAGGTCTATGAGACGTGAACCACGCATATTGAGTTGGATTCGAATAAACCAAACGCAGGTGCGAGGGTGGATTTTCGATACTTTTTAATGAAAATTTCACGCCGAAGTTATTTTCAATTCATAAAAAAAAAAGAACATTGCTGGTTTAAAAAATAATAAGCATGGAAAGTGAGATGAAAATAAAGAAGGATCAATTTACCTATGTTTAATGTTTCCTTGGCGTGTTGTAAATACTTGTATAAAAATGTTTAAAACCCTTTCAATTTTTTTTTCAACTTTCTCATCCAGGGTCACGCTCGTGACCCCACCCCGCCCCCCTCAAAAAAAAAACAAAATGAAAACGACGATTATAAACGAAAACGAACCGACGAAAGCAACGAACGAGCTGACACTGATATTCTGAAAGGAACTCGTCTGTGAAGAAACGCCTGCCGCCAACTCATTTTACTAAGAAAGCGTTTGTCAAATTGAAAAACTGAAAGTACCATTCTTTCTTATTTTTCAAGCGCTTTCTTTTGAGACCATAGCGAAGTTTCTACGATGAAAATTCGCGGACTTAGAGTTTACCAGTTTTTTGTCATTTTTGTAAAATTCTTCTTAATGGTCAAGAGGGCTACTGCAAAAACGGCTGAACCAATTTTGATGAAATTTTGGAATTGAGTTATACTCGTTGAGTGCTCTGACCTTTTAGAATCAAATTTTAAAAATTTTGAAATTTGACCCTTCACCCCCCCATTTGGGGCTCCAAAATTTTGAAAAAATCAAAACTGATATCAAAAACGGAATCTATGGGTTGAAATACATAAACTGTGAAAATTTCAATTCAATCCGATGATTTTGAAGGGTTTTAGAGCTTTTCAAAGTTTTGCTGTTTTATCAATTTCAGTCATTTTCAAAAAGCAAATATAAAATAATGGAATCGAGTTGAACTTTGGCATTAGTAAAAGCGACTATTCTCAAGTTTAAGGAATGTATATTCAAAATTTCAACTCATTTAGTTTCCGATTAAGCTCTGCAGCTTTGACTAAATTTGTGCAAAAAGAAAGGACCGTTACATTTGAATGCAATGCGTATTCCCATACAGTTTTGCCATTAGCGCGGCAGTAAAGTGTTGTAGTGGCTGAATTACAAAGCAGCCGCGTGGCTGCGTGCATTATGCATCGGATCACCATGCCGGAAGTCGGTGGTTCAAATCCTACCCAACTCTACTAATTTTTTCAATTTTTTTTAAATTTTTTTAATAGACGAATTCACATTTTGGCCAAATACACGATTGCATACTTTCACCTTGTTGTTATTAATGAATAATTAATGCATTTTTTCCATTTTTTAGAAATTGCAATTTTTTACATTCTTCTTATGGACAGATTATTTTTGTATGCCAACTTTAAATTGAAATTACACAACATTTTTAGCAAACATACTTAGGTAATATAAGTAGTTTAATAAACCAAAATGTTCAGAATTTTATCCTCTTTCAATTTTTTTTTTACCAAAAGCACTAGCGTTTCTGTTGAAAACTTCCAAGCTCAAAGTTGTAAAAAATTGTTGTGCTCGGTAAAAACTTCAAACTAAATTTCTCAACATTTTCAACGAATAAATGCCTGTTTTTTATTGAACTAAAATGTAAAAATTACATCTTCTTTCAGATGGGTTTATTACCCAAAACAATAGTGTTTACTGTTCAAAAGTTACTAAAACTCAAAGTCGTGAAAAGTAGCCATAAGTATATGTGTGGTAAAAATCACAACTCAATACTCATTGAAGTAGAATTATACTATTGAGGTTATAGTACCTACCAAAGCTTTAGTAAGTATTTGAATGGTAAACACTAGCGAAATGGATGAAAGCTCATTTTGAAGCGGATACAATTCTGAACATTTTGGTTTTACCTAATAAAATACGACGCATTCATTGAAAATTTTGTGCAATTTTAGTTTGAAGTTGAATTTTTACCGCGCATGGCACGATAAGACAATGGATAAAACTCTAAAAATTTCGGTTCATTAAAATACCTATTTCTTCACTCATAATTTTGCGTAATCTTAATTCAAATTTAGTAATTACAATTAATTTCCTGCAAAATTATTTGAGGAATATCCAGCAAATTTTTAAACATTCTTGGAACTTCCAGCACATTTTTGAAACTTGAAAATGCAGTTGGAAAGCCGAAATTTATTCTGCAAGCCAATTTGAAATACCCTATGAAGTTGACTGCAATTGGATTTCAAGTTGTTTTTGTGCCTCCAGCAACTTTAAAAATTACTGAAACCCCCAGCAGATTTTTGAAACTTGAAATTCCCTCTAAATTTCATCAAAAGGAGTTGGAAAGTCGAAATTAAATCTGCACTCCTCTATGAAGTCGACTTCAGGTGGTCAAGTGATTTTGGAGCATGTAGCGACTTTTTGAAAATTCCTGGTGTCTCCAGGAGATTTTTTAAACGTAAATTTTTATAACAATTTATTAAATGGAGTGAGAAAGGTGGAATTCTGCTGCAATTTCATGTTTCAAAAATCTGCTGGATGCTCCAAGAATTTTCAAAAAGTCGCTGGAGGCTCCAAAACGGCTTGAAATTCACCAGCAGTCGACTTATGTAATAGCGTGCTCAAATTAGTTTGCAGAATCAATTTCAGCTTTCCAACTAGCTGCATTTGTTGAAATGTTGAAAGATGAGTTTCAAGTTTCAGTACCTATCTGAGCGTTTAAAAATTGGATGATTTTTTTAAGCAACAATTTTTCATTCTGAAGTTTGCATTTTAAAATTTAATGAATTTGAAATTTGAAATTTTTCAATACTTACCTATTGCCAATATTTTGTCCCATTTTTATGATTTAAGAAAAAAATGTAACTAATTTCTAACATGTCAAAATTTTGAAAAAAATGACAACTTCTTGATATTTTGAGATATTGAACTCTTAGTCTGTCTTTTGAAAACAAAAAAAGATCATAAATTGCCAAAATTCTGTCAAACTTTTTAAAAGTTGAAAAAAAAATTGTACACACTACGTAAAAAAAACAACTGATATCCTCCAAAAAAATTCTCCGAAAAAGAATCGTACACCCCGCCCTTATCAGGGGAAAGAATGTAAATATTTTAGTAATAAAATGTTGTGATATAATTTTGAAAACCGCCCCCTAAAGTTCAACCTAATTTTTAAGGCTTTTCCTCCGAAGTAAAAATTATTAGTTAATTCTGAAACACCTTCTTTTTAACATAATTTTTAATCAAAATAAGCTTTCAATTATCTATACAAAACTATTAAATGTGTAGGTTCAACAACAAAAATTTCTAAAAAAAAAAAAAAAAAAAAAAAAAATAGGACAGATACAGAGTTTGAAGAAGCTTGTTAATAATTTAATCTGAACGTTGAACTGTGTCTACCCCAATTTTTTTAGAAATTTTGTTGTTGTTAAACCCGCACACTAAATAATTTTTTACTAATAATTGGTCTAAAAAAAATTTGGGCGGACACAGTTCAACGTTCAGGTTAGATTAACCAGCTTCTTCGAACTCTGTGTCCGCCCAAATTTTTTTTAGACCAATTATTAGTAAAAAATTATTTAGTGTGCGGGTTTAACAACAACAAAATTTCTAAAAAAATTGGGGTAGACACAGTTCAACGTTCAGATTAAATTATTAACAAGCTTCTTCAAACTCTGTATCTGTCCTATTTTTTTTTTTTTTTTTTTTTTTTTTAGAAATTTTTGTTGTTGAACCTACACATTTAATAGTTTTGTATAGATAATTGAAAGCTTATTTTGATTAAAAATTATGTTAAAAAGAAGGTGTTTCAGAATTAACTAATAATTTTTACTTCGGAGGAAAAGCCTTAAAAATTAGGTTGAACTTTAGGGGGCGGTTTTCAAAATTATATCACAACATTTTATTACTAAAATATTTACATTCTTTCCCCTGATAAGGGCGGGGTGTACGATTCTTTTTCGGAGAATTTTTTTGGAGTTAAATATTTCCCCACAAAACTCGAGAAAACTCGATCCATGTATGTAAGTACATACCTACATATTGTAGGTACAATTCGCAATTGAGAAATAGCTTTCAAAAAATACGCGCAAAAAACCATAAAAATGTATTTTTTAATTCAAGGTAGAAATATCTTAAACGCCAGCAGGTCATTACTCCTAGCAAAAAAATAAAAAGACAACCAAGTGGGACTGGATTTAAGGCAGATTGTTATTCTTGAAATTGTTGGATCGGATGACTTCATTCAGGAAGACTGGATTATCAGGTACGATTTGGGGTTAGCCTTGAACATCTTTGGATATGCGTACATAATCGAATATGGGGCAAGAAAAGAAGAGCAGGGGGTATAGTTATAGTGTTAAAGGGCTACAGAAACAAGCGCGGAATTATTATGTAGGAGTTTCACGAAACGTATGACCAACGTATTGATAATTTATGATTTTCATATCGATGTGCTAAAGTACCTAGGTAAATGTACTAAGCGTACCCGAAGGCCCTTTTTTCTTTATGCTGATGGCATTTAAATTCTGGGCTTTGCGATTTGTTGGTAATATATCGTTCGCTTGTTACGAGCTCAATTACATGATGCTGATGTTTGAAAAGGTGAAGGTTTTTCGAGGTCATTGGTATTCGTAATGTGATGTGAAAATATCGATAGAAAGGGAAGAGATGAAACCCACGTTGAATCTAGGCAAATGTACGTAGGTATAGGTAATAGATACGGATAAATAAAATTATCGCTTATTTTTTAATTTTTTTGTGCGGATTATTTTTTAATTGAATTTCTAAAAAATTTCTATGCACGTTTTATCTAATCGAATAAATATTTTTACTTATTAATTCATGGTGGGTAAAAAAAAAATGGTATTTATTTTGTTGATAATTATGCCACTGAAAATATAAACAAAGAAAATGAATAAAATATAAAACAAGTTAGTAAGTATAAATATTTTTGGTGCTTTCTCGATTTTTTCTCTTGAATTATTTATTCGAAACTGAATTAGGCGATTGTAAGAATTTAATTTTTGTAATATTTCAACCAATTTTCATGATGCTTAATTGCTCTTAGTTACAATTCCCTCTCCCCCTCCTAAAATAAAGATTTCATTCCATTTTTATGAGCACACTTTTCCTCATTCTTTTGGAGTATAAATTATGTAGCAGCTACCACCTCTGAATTATGTTAAAGTCGAGTTATAGAATCTATATGGAAAGAGCATTTTCCTGAAATCTCTGTAACCAAACTTGTAGATGCTAAAGTTTATTTTTGGATTTTTGATCAATTTTCGAAAAGTAGTTAAAAAAATTCAAAAATGGAAAAAGCAGCTGTAATGAGTAGCAAATGTCAATTTTGAAGACCCTTGAAGACCCCTTGAGGAATAAGAAAAATTTAGGGTCACTTAAGTGAAAAAATATCCATTTTTAAAAAATCAAAATGGTCGTAAGGTACCTACTTTTATGCCCTTTTTTCATGGCTCGCTAACAAATTCTTGAGCAAATTTTGCAAAATTTCGTTCAATTTACTTTGACAATTTTTTCTCGCCATATAAAGTGGTCAATTTTGGCCGATTTTTTTTCGCAATATATAATAAAAGATACTCAACAACATCATCAACCTAAACGTGGAACAAATTCTTCAATTTTTTTTATGCTGTATATTTTTTATTTTTAAAATAGATTCGCACGATTTTGAGAATCCCTGACTCTTCTTTTAGGCGGCTCATTGGACTAAAAATATTCTAATATCAGCTGAAAATAAGTACCTAATGCACTTCATACATTGAAATTTCAGAGAAATTAAAAATTATTATTATTTATTTCTATATGTTTTTTTTTTAAATTTTAAAACTGCATTTACTTTTAGTAAAAAAAAAACCAGAAGATTTGAAGTT